>NC_079299.1:27099754-28410587 GCF_023638135.1 Falco biarmicus
AAGCAGATTATAAATGCCCCTGCCAATATACATACCTGCAACCTCCAGCCCTCTCTCATGCTGAAATTCATTAATTGGATGAAGTACAGGCAGGGAACGAGATTTGGGATATAGATTCATGGCTATTAAAAACTAGAATGAAACAGACTCATTTTGACATATGACTTAAACCTGTATCTGGTGTCCAAGTTGAAAAACAATTGAACTAAACGACTGTAGAGTATTAGGGCTTTGTACTTTTCTTTCTACTAGAGAAAAATGTAGTAAATAACACTAAAGACAGACTGCTAATCTGCTCAGCATTGAAGTGAACCTGAACCCATTTTAAACTACATATTTCTGAAACAGATAATCTACTTCCTTTGGCAAATATTGATTAAACATTTAAAGAAACAGGCAGTTATCACTGAATAGCAATAACATCAGGATGACTTGGTAATCTCCCTACAATTTGAAATTTTATGTAACTACTGTAACAGTCGTATTGAAACTTAAAGATACATCAATATGTAGAACCGATTATATAATAGCTATGGACTACATGAACAGTATAAGTCTTAGAAATCAAACAAATGTGAAATCTCCCCTGAGAAAAAGCAAGGCAGCAGACATTGGGGCTGTGGGGATGAGTGGCTGAAGTATCAGCACTTAAGTTTTGTTATTATGGATCAGCTCAAACCTGAGGTTAACTATCAGGTCTAATAGACCTTGTGATCTCACTTCAGAGGACAGAGTTATCTCAAAGCAGTAGCAGATGTGATGTAGTATCAGAGCTGCTGACGGAACAGCAGCCATTAATAAGAAATTGGTTCCTTTGTCCAAAACAGTTAAAACAGAGCTAAGCTGTTAGCTAAGAAATGCATTGACTCTCATTTTTGTAGAATTAAATATTTCTGGTTTGCAAGTGCCTCCCCTTTCTCTCCTAATCCCTTTAAAAAAAAAATTTAAATGCTGAGATTTCATTTCTTTTGGTTTTGAGGGGCTTTTTTTTTAAAAAAAAAGCATAGCTAACTAAAGTTTAAAAACTTCAACATTTATATTGGAGAGTGACAAAGGACACTTGAGGGAAAAGTGCAGTTTATACCCTTAAAAAAGCTTCAGAGCTTGAGGAACTGCAGTCTCATCAATTCCACTCCCCATTTCCTCCTTTGTCCACCAATGAATAATTTGCTTACACCTTGACATGCAATTCTTGATTTTTAGAGTTATGACATTCAACTCAACCCCAACCTATCCCATAAAATTAAATATAAATTGGTACATCAGCTTAAAGAAAGTTTCCCAGAAACATTAAAAGAGCTTGTCTAACTTTCAAAAAAAGTCATGTCACTTTTCAAACAGCAAATCTTGATTTTATTATCTATGGTTTATGCTACTACAAAGCAGTTTCCATGACACATTTACAACTAGAAAGGAAAAGTACTGGATGAAGGCTCATACGGCCTAGCTTAGCATAAAACCACCAAGATCTTGCCAACTCTGCCACTGTATGTGGAAGATCTAGACTAAAAGAACTCAAGTGCAGTGTTTTTCCTTCAAATTGCTAAGTCTAGATTTTCCTCTCATGACTCTGGCTGAGCTCTATTAACACCAAAGTAACACGCAACCACTGAATTTCACTCCAAACATTTTCAACAGCCTTTGCCTACGTATGGAAGACCCACCAATGCTGTGCATATATCTTATTCTTTCAGCAAGCACAGGAATAGTATTTATTGTTTGAGCCTTCTCTGCCCAGCAATGCAAGAAAATTCTGGACAGAAGAAGAGACTTAGAAATGTCTTGTGTTTTAAGACTACATTAGATATAAAAAAACAATTTATTAATCTATTTATTCATTTTTACAGAAGTCGATGAGAAGTCTGACTGCCAGCCATAGTGTAATTCACTCTGATAACACAAACAGAGACTATAAATCTTAACTAACAGCTTAACATGTGAGGCATTTGATGTGTCTGGGAACCTGCTGTATGAAAGAAATTAGCTGTAAAAAAAGAAGCAAAATGCCTATTCCCATGGGAAGAGTCTGCAAGGCTGGTAATAGATCATTCGTTCATTTGGAAGACACTTGTTCCTCTAGTAAAACAGCAACTAATATTTTTGCTTTCCACTGCTCAGACAGGAAATATGGTGCTAAGGGCCAATAGACAGAGCAAATCATTGTGCTAATTACACGGTCAGTAAACATTTGCTCTCCCATGTTTCCTAAAGGTCTGAATAATTCCTGGTTAGAATTCAGCAGTGCAACCAGTCACCTTCCTCCTCTGATGTAAATGCTGAAGAGATGTATTGCATTTTATACCCCTCTTAACAGGATGATCATGTCACTTCGAAAAGTTTGAGCGCTACTATATTTAGAAGGGAAATGAGAGGGTTTCTGAAGTATCAGAAGAACAAGGTTCTGAAACCACCCCTCAATAGATAGCAAACATCCAAATTTAAACAGCCTGATAAGTTTACAAATTTAAGTAGCAACAAAGCAGGTTGCTTGCTGCAATTTTTTCTTTTTTTGTAGACAGAGCCCTTTAGTCTTACATTCAACTTCCATAAATAATTCAAATTTCTTACATGCAGAAACATTCAAAATTAACCACTTGATTACGCAAAAAAGGCATGATATGGAAAAGCCTCTACTTTCCTACAAAAAACCGAAGTAAGTTAAGTGTATTTTCTTTTAAGACATGAAGATCTACTCGTCTACTATAAGTTTTGGGGTTTACTATACCTTGTCCGACTGACATTCTGGCTACCCCGATATCCCTTTATTGAGCCACAGCTTCATCTCTGCTGCCTTTCTAGCAGGCAAAGATCTAGTCCAGGAGCTAGCCACAAACTGAACATCCTAGGCATCTGGCCTCCTCTCAGAATAAGAATGGGCTTGTATGTTAAAAAGATACATCTACAGATTCCTAGTAAACTAACTTCCTTATAGCCTCTCCATGAAAGAAAGCTACTTCATCCACACAGTACTCGAGCTCCTGACTGCCACTTGCTAGATTAGGTTGAGCAAGTCACGGGAGGCAGTTGTGTCAACATCAAAGGAAAAAACAAACGTAAGTGTTTTGAAAATGCTTCAGAGTGAAATCTTGTTTGTCATGTGCCCTGAGTGTAGCTTCGCTCTCACACATTTTAAGCAAAACAGCTCACTAATAGCATTCTGAATAGCGCAACTGCAAAGTGCTTGGCTTCCACCCACTGCTTCTCCATGCTCTCAAAACGTGCCACCAACAATTTCCATTTTGATGTATGGTTGCTTTTAATTCTAAATGGGGGGGTGGGGGGTAGGGGTGGTGGTGTGTTTAAGGAAAAAACAACTGAACACTCACAAAGGGAGGAGGAGGAGGTGGGTTAGATCCTGCACTAGTACTGACTGTCAGACCCTTCCTAGAATGAGTACAACTGCTATAGTTGACCTCAGGAATCACCCAGCTCTGTAAAATTTCTTCTTTCACGTATCTACTGGGTTCTATCTCACAAATAATGTTCCCAAAGAGGACACCACTTTGGGAGTGCTTTAAGTGCTAGATTTTCAGAGATTCATAGGTCTAATAAACAGCATCGCTGAGCATGTGATTCCCAAATGCATAAAGTAGAGTCTGGGATTCCAAATATCTTCCCAAATCCAGCCATATACTATGGCTCCCACAAATCAGCAGGGGGAGGGAATCAGCACCAGACCACTGAACCAGAGACTGCTTCTAAAACCTACCCCGGAAAAGTCCAAGGCACTGACTTCAATGGCATTATCTGCATCAGGTTTGAACAGGGCGTGCTACACCCATTGCACTGTTTCACAACTACTGACTCTTGTAATTTGAAACACTGTTTATTCTATATAAAGTTTGAATATTACAAGAGAGGATAGGATATACTTTTCCTGGACTTTTCCTTTTTAAGAGGTCAGCTGGAGATAACAGTAATTTAAGTGAGATTTTTAGCCATATTTGTGACACTTGGGATTTGATAAACTTTTCTCATTGGTAGCAGGTTGTTTTCCTGGTCTTTCAAACATGCTTTACTGATTGTATTTTCACCTCCATTAACATTTAAATGCCTCTATGAGGCAGTACAGTCAGTTACTCTCCACAGAAATAGAAGAACACCACAAATGACTGTGCATTTATAAACACACAAAAAGTACCAGTTTTCTCCATTACTCTGTCATCAGAGATATCTGCTCTAGGTTGTGCTCAGAGCATTAGCCCATGTAGCCTGATATGAGTTCATGAGGCTGGAATTCAAAACACTAACCAGCTGTGGGAACCCGGGAAGAAGGCTGTCACAGTAAATGGTATCCAGATTAGAGCTGTGAGAATTTGGGAAAGCCCGTCTAGCAAGCATGATCTCTTGGGGGGAAGGGAGGGGGAGAAACAGTTCCCAAGTTGTTCGACTCATAAGCCTAAAGGAAACTAGGTCTCTCTGTTAGATACTGAAATTGCATGGCTTGACTGGAACTAAATCTGTATCAGGGGTATTTTCCCAAGGGAAGAAATCCAGCAAGTTATTTTCTTGGATTCAAATATAGATAACTACCTCTAGGATGGTTTTCTTTCTGCAGTGCAGTCTGGGGCTGGATGTGCACAACTCCCTGAAAAATCTGGCTGTGGTAGAAACTGATGGGAGTCATGGTCCAAAAAAATGGACTCTCTGTGCCACCTTGTATACAAAGTAATGTGTCTGACAAGCAGGTGCTAGATTTAAAGCCACCACTAACTAGACAGCCAGATTTGAGTGAAAAGGATGACTACACAGTTAAACATGCAAAGAAGAGAGAGAATGCAAATAGTTTATTACATATGTACCCTACAACTGATATACCACATGGAGGCAGGGAGGAGGAGGGTAGGAAATCTTTTTGTCTGTCCCCAGCTCCAATGCCACAAGTGATGTAATAAGGAGAGGTATCTTTACAACCAAGAACTACAATACCTTTTTAAAGGCATTCCTTTTCCAAGTCTTGCTAAGGCATGGCATACTTGAGGACCAAGCCCCAAATTTCCATGTGCTGCCTCATTACAACTGTCTTCAAGAATTCTTTAAGTAGGAAGAATGGGGACTTTCTAGATATGATCATTTGCATCCTGCAGCAAGACTAATTCATTCACACTCCAAACGCTGTGCCTGTACACAAATGGGCCAGCCAGAGTTTCAGGCAAGGATGAAGTGCTAACTTGGGCACATCCATCAGTGTCAACATCGGAAAAGTGATGCCCTTCAGGTGTTGGCTGTTTGAGGTATCCATCATGGAGTGGAAAAGGCCTGTTCAAAGGCAGAGATACCTCAGGAAGTGATCTTTTTCTGCATACTCAGTTAGTGACCCTGAACACAGGAGCCATGCAGATGGTGTCAGATCCCTCTGAGACTCCAAGAACATCATCCACAACTTGATTAATGTCACACCTGTAAGACTTGTGGGAGTAACTAATGACATGTGTCTAAGTGAAAATCCCATTTGCAGTTTCCCCCCCTTTCATTAGCGGCAAGTCTATTTATCTGCTAAACTTTGGTCCAGACTCAGAGGGAAGAAAAAATTCACAAGTGGTTCTCTTCTTTCATAATCAGACCAATTAACATGTCCCTGTGATTGCTTTCTGTTGACAATAGAAAAAAAACAAACGAACAAAAGGGCAAGACACTTGCATACTCTCTAATATGTATAGCACAGACAACAAACCAAGGGAAGAGAAGAGCACAACTTTCTTGCTTTTTGTCAATGAAGTGACTGACAGTAATCAGGAAAATTTATGTTCCTTTGTCTTCCAAAATATTTTGTTTCCTCAGCAGCAACAATAATGAAAACAGTCAATATACAATGACTTTGAATTGTTGAAACTTTGGTTTATAATGAAAGTTTGCACTATAGTCACATTTTTCTTTGCATCAAACAAAACTGCAAATTCTCATTACTTTCTTCCCCTTTTTCTTTCTTCCCCTGTTTTAGCTTCCTTTTCCATAACAAAATACTAGGCAAAAAGAAACCAGGGAACAGAAGAGCTTTTTGTTAAGTTTTGAAAAATGTATTTTGAGCATAACTTTCAAAGCTCAGAAAGTCTCTTTGCAGTAGTGACAGAAACCAAAATAGCGTGACTCACACATTCCCACTTCCATCTTCCCCTATAGGTAAGCCCACATTCATTTACAGAGATCAGCAAGTTCTGGTTCTCATGCCTAACTCAAGCCTCATTGAAATCTCTGCTTGGGATACTAGCCTCAAATCTGCTTTTGGCTGGCTTCCTATATGTTATAACATCAGATTCTAAAAGCTTCCGTATCTTGCATGTCCATACAATAGAACCCCTCGCTCCTTGGGAATCCCCAGATCAACCCAGGGCACCTCTCCAGTCACACAAGAGGCAAAGACTACGGATGCTAATTTTTCTTGAAGTTTCTCCCCCTTCTAGATAAAAACAGCACAAGTTCCTACAAAAACCCCATCTGGCAGTTTTTACTCATGCAAAACTTCACCAGCTCCCAGCAGAGACATTGACTATGGAAGGATGTACAGGATTAGGCTGCAAGAGATTTAACCTGAGGCTAGTTAAATATGACTCATGAAACTAGACATCAATTACTGAGTACAGGAGACAGATTAAGGAAGAAGTGGAAACTTACTTTTCAGTAACTCATTTAAGCTGTGTTTGATTTAAGAGGTCTTTAACAAGAAAAGTACTTAAGGGTTTTAATATTTCAGCTATTCCAAACTGCAAATGAATAAAACCAAAGGCCAAAGCACCTTGACCCCTAAACAATCATCAGCCAAAAGCCAGTCAAGATACAACATCTAGCCCAACATCCTTTCCCAGATTTCATCTGTAGTACTACAAAGATTCAGGCTGTCATGATAAAAGATGGTAAAGCAACTCTTCTGGCTTGCTCTGTATTGGCTGCAATGATTAGCAGCAAGATAGGTCTTCTAGTGATATAGTCAAGACAAGTTCACCTTTCAATCTGAAATCCTGATGGTAGACAGTTTTCATCTGCCCAGTATTTATTACAGCAGTCTGCAGAAGCTTCAGGCATGCATGAGGACCCATTAAGCTCAATAATGGACACAAACAATTTGTAGGAGTCTGTACAGAACACACACAGTGTCTGCCAGATTTACATGTCAGAAACAGCCTCCCAAACTCAACAGACAAGTGAATGGCAATCATCAGCAGCTGAAAGGCTCCATCCTGCCTCTAACCCTGGGTTCCAATATATCTAGGAAGATTCACTGGTTCTAGACCATTCCTCAGAATGCTTCAAGTGAGGTTTGAAAGAAAATTAAAATAGCAGTTACAATTTAACAATATGAGGATGCCTCTGCCTGAGAATATTTACATACATCAAAGAAGGGCCTGCCCAGTGTTTAAATAAGTTACTTAAATTTTAGCAACTATTATACAAGGCTTTATTTGTACTTCTGCTTTTGATAGTTATTAACAAATAATTTTCATCTGTTAAACATTTGCATCTTATATTAGAAACATCAAAAGCTTCAGACCTTTGATGACATTCATCCCCATCAGTGCATAGTAAATTACAGCAATGAAAGAAAAATCTAAACAGAAGGCATGTGAAGAAAACCAGCATGGAAGGCAGAAACACATCTAGCTCCTAGCAATTATATCTTAATGAATAAACATTGTTCTCCACTGCTACCTCATGCTAAGAGATACGGACAACGCAGTCAACAGGAACTTAATTCTTTCCATTCCTCTTCCTTCCTTACACCAGCTTTCTTACTTTTGTTACAGCCTAAGGTCTGCAACTGTATTATCAGCTGGGTGTACCCAACACCTATGATGAGACTATGGAAGAGCTTCACTCCCAGAAGCAAGATTGTAAAAGGGGTAGCAGGAGGGGAAAAAAAATCTCCTATACAAAGTGTGCTAATATTAGACGCTTACTGCCCAGTTTGTAACATCCATCAAGCCACATGCTTCTGAAAGGTCCTACGCATAGAGGCACATATTCCAACTATTCAGATGCCATGGAAGGTGGGGGAATAAGGAGGCGTCATTTGTTACTTAACATGTGATTTAATCCCAAACAGCAATTAAGTACCACACATATCCTTCAGTGGCTTTTTAAAATTGAAGTTTCCATTAGATTAAAAAGTGCAAGGTATTGTAATTTAGCTAGCTTTAAAAATTATGTTAAGAAAATCAAAATGTTGATGACATTTAGCTCCAATGTGACATCAGAAAATTGGAAATACTCCATTAACTATGAGCACACTTCTCTTTTCTGAACAAAAAGCCCTAAACGTAAACAGGAAAAAAAGAAATCAGCAATCCAGTCTTACATATAACTTTGTTTATCAGTTCAATAGATGCAGTATTAGAAGTCTTAGGTGCAGCCTGAAGCTTGTCTCTGGAGTTCCCCTTATGACTCTCGCAGGTGGAATGCATTAGTTAAGTGTTCACCTATGTTCAGCAGGGAAATAGCTACATTTGTTTACTTGAAATAATTCCTTTTCTCCAGTAAAAGTTCATAACTCCCAGAGTTTCCTACACTTTCCAATGCAAGCACAGCTTTTTACTGTGCTAAACCAAGCCTATATTTCATCAGTTACACATTGCAAGCTACTCCATAAGATCAGTAGGAATACTATTTTCTTTTCCAGTTTAGGATTGGTAAGCATCATTCAGATACAATCCTTCAGCAATATCATGTAGGCAGATATAACCAGGGATATATGTAGCATCCAGTCTCACAAATGTCTTATTTATGGTTTTAAGGCTTTGTAATACACATTGATCACTTAGATCTATCAGTTATACCCATTTGGCATGCTATGAGAAATTTTGACAGTAAACTGTTGAAATTTCAGGAAGATCTTTAATAGATTGCTTTCAAGGAACTAACAGGGACAAGTGCCTCCTCCCTCCTGTCTAGTACCCGATACCAGGCTACCTGTCAGCAACAGAGGAGAAGACATTCACCAGGCGAGGGGGGGGTGGCCTGCCCTACTCCAGCAGCAAGCCAGTAGGCCCCTAGCACCTGTGCACTGCTGTGCTAGCACAGAGAGGAGAAGCGTCTGCTGCTTACAAAACCAGAGTACAGGAAGAAACAAAAGACTTTATCCAGAAGTAAGAGGACCACAGTGGAAAAACATGAATCTCTGAAACAGGATTTCCTTCATGGTCCGGTTAAGCAGCAGCAACAGCAGCAGCACACACTCCTTTTCAGTGGGGTCAAGCTCAAAGCTACAAGCTTGCCCTCCAGTAAAATAAGTAAAACAAAAGGTTTCAAGTCTTCCAGGATTTTTAAATCCTTTACATAGCTGAAGTAGCTATGCACAGCAAAGATTTACCCCTGGTATTGAAAGCGAGTTCTGTGCACATACATATAAACGTCAGGATTGGGTATGTACTTCAAACTGTCTTCTCCCAGATCCTATCTGTCACTTCTTTATCTAAATGAAGCAACCAATAGATTCAATAGGTGTAAGGTTAAAAAAAAAAAAACAAAACACAAACACCACCACACAAACTGCAGGATAAAGGCCTCTTTCAGCATGTTAATGTTGATCAAAAATAAGAACCAACAAAAACTATTAAGATTTAGCAAATTAAGAGGTTGACTTTAGTGTTGATCTAATAATTGGAGTGAAATATTTATAACTGTAGTTTCACTGGAACCTCCTAAAACTGTCTTTTGCACAGGTTTATGCTAAGCCTACAGCAAGATGAATGTTTAAAAAGAGGTATCCTTAAAGCTACTCACGTTGAAGAAATTACCCTGTGGGCTGAATATCTCTTTCAGCTGACAATTAATGCAATCATAGAAAGAAAAGAAGGAAATGTGAGTGCCAAGGGATGGGAAATGGGAGGCCTAATTTCTTTTGCAAAATTAACTCTTGGGGCTGAAATAAAATTCAACCTGTTGGCTAAAATTTGGCTCTCTTCCTATTAAAATATCTTTCTAATCAGTTCAACATGTTAGATTTATATTAAACTGGACCTTGCACCTCTGGGGAATACACCACTGTTTATTTCTAATTTTATGTAGGGTACTACCTAGAACATTTCACACACCCAGGCCTTTTTTTTTTTTAAGCTAAGCATATAATTAGTATACAGAAATAATGTTAATAGATAGTACCAAGTTCAAATAAACAACACCTAAAATATTTTTCTAATTAGCAAGAAGTACTGAGGTGTCCAAAACTGAAGTCAGCAAAACAACACTTTTACCACAGGGCAGGGTAGTAATTCAGAGAAGCTAAACATAATACACTGAACTGTAACCTGGAGCATACACATAGGCAAGGGAATATAAACTCATAGCAACATTTTTCTCCAGTGAAGCATTAGAGCACTTATTTTTAAGCATATATTTAAATCCAATCAACATTTAAAAGAATTTAGAAGTGTGTTGAAATGCTTTACCAAGCTAGGCTCAAGAAATAACTCACTTCCATAAGCTACTCTGATATTAGGCTGCAATACCAACGGGAATTGCCCACACATCCCCTTCCTGAAGATGAGGAGCCAGGACTGCAATCATCCTTCCCCCACTCCCAACTACTAATTCATATTGCTGTGCCACTGCAGGCACTTTACCATGGCAAAAAATAACAGCAGTATCTTTCCATTTTACAGCCTTGAGAGCCAAGGGAAAGCAGGGAGGGATTTTTGTCTCAGCAGTATGTCTGTGAGTCACGCTGCCTCCCGGGGCTGCTCCTTGGGTGGTACAGTTTACACACCATCTCTTGCTCGGAGGATGTGCCTAAAGTCACCATCAAGCCCTTTGCAAAGGGAACAAACAAAAATTTTACATACGCTTGGTCATATGGTCTATGTGATGTTATCCAACATGTAATTAAGAAGAGCACATTTTCTAAAGCTCAGACTGTTTGCTTCCAAAGTAATCCCAGTGGAAAGCATTTCTACTTCCACATTTCCTTGTTTTGATTTTTTTTTTTTTTTTTGCTTTGGTTTTCCAGGTCCTCTTATAATTTATACCACCTACTCAGCAAGTTTCAATGCAGTCAATACTGACTGACCACATCCATAGAGCAACTCAATGCTCGTTCCAATCATTTTCAACAATATATGGATTAGATTACACACACACTGCCAGAAAAAACGATCTACCTCAGATTTAAATCATTAAGAATGACCCTCTGGAGACAATAATCTCTCCTAAATGTGAAAACTACAGACAAATGTCAGAATGCTGTCTGGCCCAGGAATGTTTCCTCATAACAAGGCTGGTTTGTGCAATCAATGAGGCTGACAAAATCTCTGATACGCTCTCAGGGCCTGATCCAAGGCACAGCGAAGTTTATAGTAACGCTCCCATTGACTAGAGCTGTGTGGGAAACATTTTTCTGACCCATGAGAATTTTTCAGATTGAGAGCTTTTTCCCATCCTGAACAGGAAAGAAAAATTGAAATCTCAAATTTTTGCAACCTGAAAAATCTACTTGCATCACTCCCATAAAAGAAGCAAGATTTAAAAAAAAAAGAAAATCAGCTTGATTAAAGTAATTTGTTTAAAAGCGAAAGGAAAATAAGTTTTGAAATTCTCACATTTTAAAAAAATCAAAGACTTTCTATAATGAAATTGGCATTTTTCAACAAAAATGTGACATCAAAAACTTGTTGAATTCCAACATTCTCTCCTGAATTGCAGAGCAGGCCTTTCCTGCATGAGTGAGCTCATCTGGGCTATTTTGCTCTTTTAAAAAATCCATCATATACAGGCAGTCTATTAATCTTCATAACAAGCATAATTTATGTTCCAGCCACTGAAGAGGGAAGATCCCCGATTGCACCAAGAGGTGGAAGCCATTTGATACAAGGAGTATTAAAAAAAAATATAGTAGAGTAATTCCTCACAGCTAATTGCAAAAGTATAACCACATCTTTCATTTTTACTTTAATTGTGCTTTCTTCTGCAAGGCGATAACTGTCAAATCATGTCTTGGAGTAGCATTTTTCAGCCCTGAAGGTTTTGAACCCTGTGAGCCAAGCCCTGCATTCGTATTACAGTAGAAGCCACTGGATGGAGCTGTTATAAACAGTCTCATGAGCTCTGAGATTGAGTCATGTTTAGTCTTGAAGAAATCTACATTGACGTTATTTTTAAGAAATTTCCAATGGGAAAGCTGTTGCAAGCAGCAAGGAAGGTTTCTTTCCATTTACAACATTTACAGAGTTCTTGCTCAGCAGGTAACAGATCTGCTAGTTCTGCAGAAACAGGGACTCTCTACCAAGGCCCTAAGATATGACTGATATATTTTGTGTAATAAGAGCAAGTGGCACTAAGGATACACACCTATATCCCCGTACAAGTTTCACTTCTTTTGAAGATAAACCATCTTAGAAGGCCCTCAATATGGATCATCAGTCAAAAAGGCAAGCAGAACAAAAACTCCACTCCATGTAGAGTAGAGGGAGGAAATGGAGGAACAGACAACTACTGGCTTACTGTAATCATAAAAGGAAACATGCACAAAAGTTGGAATTTCAACTAAAAAGTTTTGATATTAAGTGCTAAAGCAGCCTTCTATGCATTAAGCAGTTCCTGCCAAGATTTGAGTCTTTGCAATCCATAATTCTTAAGAACAGTAGTTTCCCAGACATTACTGTAGTTAATAGTAACAGAGCTGAGGAGTCCATTATTCTTTCTATAAGTGTGTATGTATATATAGCTAGACAATAATACCGACAATCCAAGAACTAGTAATAAACTGGGTGACAGCACCTGTAAATATACACTTCCTCCAAGAGGACTTCTGAATTGACATTTTCTATCCAAAACCAAATTAATGTCTCTGAGGGCCATGTGAGCTGTTTCACCTACAAAACCTAGAGCACACTTTTCTGCATGACAGAGAGAACAAACGGCATCCACGACTTCAGCTGGGTGTTAAGAGCAGCAGGCCATGTTCAGAAACACCCTGCAGCAGCACACACAGTGCTTGATGACACCGCCATCCGCTGTGGAATGTGCTGCTCCAGGAACACACGTGCACAGTGTAGTAAATCCTCATGCTTCTCCTGTGCCTGTGACTTTGACAACCAACAGAGTAAGTCAAGCTTCATATTTTTCATAACAACTTTAAATAAGTGCATGTGTCATCTTAACCAGCAATCTACCTAGGTATCTCCATATCTCTGGCTTTCAGTGAACTGTCAGGAAATTCAGGACAGCAGTCAGTTCCCTCATTTCTAGCTAGAGCCTAAGGCCAGTTTCACAGACACTCATTTAACCTCCCACTTTAAATCTCTTGCTGAGAATGCCATGTTTTATATCATCAGCACCTTTCTACAGCTATCATCTCAGCTCCCACAGCAAGCAAATTCAGCAGCTGTCCCAGCACAGGAGCCCTCTTGCAATGCCTCTTAGACAAAGTAGTACTAGAGGCCCACGACTCCCCCAGCACCTTATTCTCACATCCTTGCACCTATTCAAACATTCTTACACACCAGGCCAATTCACCGCCTTCTTTCCCAATCACCATCCAAATGCAAAGTCTTATCTGTTGTCTGAAAGGTTTTCAGATTATGTAGCAGATGGACAAAATGCTTAATTTTTCTCCACTTTTTTGTTATCAATGCTATGCATTGCATGTGCTGTTAAAATAACTAGGAAGTCAAAACATGCTTACATCTTGCTCCTTCATGGGTTACGGGTCAGGTGGGGTCCTCCAGAGCAAAGGAAAAGATTGTGTTTCTCCTCAAAATATCTTAATAAAGGAAGCTCAAAGTTTCTAGAGGGCAGGATGAGTCCAGCTGACATTATTAGAGAGCAAGCAAAGAGCACAAAGGAAAACTGGCAGATTCCTGAGAGGAGCAGGGACTTGTCTATAGCAAGGATGTGGAAAAAAAAAAAAAAGCTTCAGCATTTGTGGAAAGATGCAGACTATTCAAAGGCTCCATAGACACTGCATGGAATTAGCTGCAACCTCAACAGTTTACCAATAACTATTAGGCACAAAGCAAGATAGAAGGCTATAAAGCACACTGCAAGGATGTACTCTGAGTACAAATGAATTCAACTGGTCTCACTTGGAAGTTGTGAGATTTCCACACTGTGGAGTTATGCACAGAGGGGTTTTTTCTTACCATTTTTTAACAAAAGCACAGCCTAAGAAACTGAGCTTTTTGGCATTTTCTAGCATGTTTAAGAAATAAGCGGCATAGTTCTACCTCAAGACTAATGCATCACCTCATTACAGATGGGCTCAGAGGATTTTACACATATATAAATATGAAGACTACAATAAAAGTGTGCCAAAAAGTCATCAAGAGGTCTGTCCTGCAAGGGACACAGAGAAATTAATATATGTACATTACTCAGCAAGTGATCTAATGTTCAAAATACTCCTGAAAGATGCACTTTCATTATTTGATAATCTTTGTTCTCCCATCCCTAGTCTTAGTTTCCATCTATGTATTGAACGGGTTTCTATACAAAAATGACATTGTTTATTCCCAACCTGTATATTCACATGCATAGAAGATGATTGATTGGAAAGACAGTGTATAATAATTCTAACCATCTCCAGAATATCTTAATTAAATTTGGAAATTCAATGCCCATTTCCTCTGTGGTATTCCTGGGGTTTTTTTACTAGAGCAAGCCAAAATAACTATATTGTTCTAATGCACAGATAATTTCCACGTTGCTGTCATAGCTTTATGAATGTATGTACACACATACAGCTGTTCATGCCAGCAAGAGCATGGAAAACACTTCACATGCAACTAAGAAAACTTTTCACAGAAGTGGAAATGAGATTTTCAATCTTTGAAAGGCCTGTTTATACTTTCTTTATCCATGTTATGACTAAGTAGAAAAGGATAAAGAGTGACAGGAATAAAAGTAAAAAAATAAAAAGGGAAAGAAAAAGTCAAGAAAGGAACAAAGCTTGCAGGCTTGAAATCAAAACTCAAAAGTTCTATCAATATTTTTTCCAGATATAAGAATTTCCTCTCTAAACTTCTCTAAGAAGGAGAAGTATTTTGATTTCTTATAATTTGGAAAAAATCTTCTCTATGTCTGAATCTGCACTATTGGTACTATTGTTATGATGCTTGTTACAATGCCAGTCATCACCAAGGGCTAAACAACTATAAGTGCAATATACACACATACTAAAAAGACAGCACCCTTTTCATACAAAGGGGCACATAAACTGTTAGCATTCTATAATTTACACCGAACTAATGCATGTTCTTGCTATTTACCGATTTTGGAAAATGCAAGAGAACAGGAAGTTTATTCATAAAACACATCAGTTTTGTATGAAAAATAAAACATGTCAGTCACAGCATTGCTCATTCCTGAGATAAAAGGGCAATTTACTTTCTCTGCTTTTCACTCATACATACCACTTGAACCCTAGAGGACTGAACAATGTCATGAATTTTGAAATTAAAGACACCAGTACCTCTAGTGTTTTTTTAAACACAAGCTCACTTTTTTGGCAGGAATATAAGATAGCCCCATTCCTGATGATTAAATGATCAGAAGATAGTTGGCAAAAAAAAAAAAGTTGTTTTATGTACAAAGTCTACATTTCATGGACTTAGAGAATAACTTTTGCTGTCATTCTGGAGAAGAAAGGAAGTAAACTCAAGCCACTGAACTCTCTGAATTGCACAGGCCTGCAACAATGACCAGAATCTCATCTCTGGCTTCAAATGTACACCAGAATCGTGATGAAATAAAATATTCAACACTAAAATTTTTGAAAGGGCTCTCTTTATGTTAATACCATAACTCACAGGTAAATAGCTTTAGCTAAGAAAAAAAATAAATGTTCTACTTTGTAAAATTGTTCCTTCAACATCCAAGCAACAGACAAGATGCACACACTTGCTGCTTTTGTGTTGTTAGGAATTTTGCCAGCATGTAGGATTAAGTCACATTTCCATATCGTACCCAGATGTGTAATCAGAAGAACATCACCTTCACAGTCTGCCCTAGGAATCAGAGCCATTCTTTATCCCACCCAGCATTAACATCTTTTCATAATTCTTCAACTAGTGAAGAAGGACAGCCCTTATACTAAATACTGCACAGATTTAGTCGCAATTTGTTTAATGGGTATTGTGACTACAAGACCTGCCTCTAATTTACCATATTGTAAACTGCTTGGAAGCAGCGTGTTTTCCCAGGCTTCAGCTACACTGTTTGAGGAGATCCATTCCCTGTACTAATTTCCACTGGGAAAAGGGAGGCAAAGTGATGCAGCTGTGAGGTGTCTGCCCATGCCTGACCCTGGGTCAGCAGTGGGCCATGTGGGCAGCAGCAATAGCCCAGGAGGTGCTGGAATCCCCCCTAACCTTCTGGAGGATTTTCACAGCACTGCATTTCTGCAGTGCCACTCTTCCCCATCCCTGCCAGCCCCATCCCTAGCATAGCTTGAGAACAATACACAAATGTGATTTCAATTAGGTCAATAACAAATTCATGAGGGTTCAGCCCTCACCATCTGTCCAAAGGGAGCAAGGCTCTGTTTGGTTTGGGGCTTGGGCTTCCCCCCCTCCCTCCATTCTCCTTTCTTATGAATACTGTTTGACAAAGCCATCTACATAACAGAGAGATTTAGGGGGGTTTATGGCAAAAAACAAAAGAGCAAATTAAGGCAGTTCCACTATTAATTCCCAACGCACCGGAGTATTACATAATTTATCACTTAACATGTACGTAATCTAGCATGATTCAACATTCAAACACATTAAAGACAGAAAGACAATACTGAAAGCCTATTAATAACTAGTAGTTCTTCCTTTACAGAGGAGTTCCATGTGAAATAACTGTCCCACTGAAAACTTCACTTCCAAAAATTTAGGTGCACTTTGCATTAGATGCAAAAAAAAATAAATCTATCTTAAGCCAAATAACTAAACAGGAGCAATTTTATATTTTGTTACATGACTATCCCAACACCTTTACTTCCTGTACATACAGCCAGTAAATTTAGATTTTAAAAGTAACTTAGATCTTGATATATCCTGTCAGATACTTACCTTGTGCTGCCATGTCCTTCCCAGATGAAAAGGTCAGGCATAGGTCTATACAGACAGCTAGTGCCTCGCTCTATGGATATTTTACATGTGGCAACTTCCACAGCACTACATTTCTGAATTAACTTGGATGGTTTGTGGCCCTGGACCTTCACCCAGAAATCTGCATGTTCAAACCTTATTTCTACTCCATGAAAGTGGGGGGGGGGGGGGGGGGAGGTGCCATAAACCTGAATGCAGCAAGAAGTCTCAATGCATACACAGTGAGGTATGTAGGACAGTGCTGAGATATGAATGTACATCCCAGGTACGTCCAGACACCCAGCACCAGGTGTGTTTCTGGATGCTTTGCAGAGCCTGGGCCATTAGAGCAACTGCATCAAGAACATGGGGGGGGGGGGGAGAAGAAGATAGGAAGAGGAAGATCTGTCTAACATACTGAAACAATTTCTTGAAACAAATTTAATCATTTCACTCATGTTGAAGGGAGTAAATTAATGCTAAACTTCCCATGACTTGTTCCATTATCTTCAGTATAGCAAGGAAGATGTTACTGAGTTGAAGAGCAACAAGGGAGAAAGCAGAAGAAGTGTTTGCTTTGCTTTTAAATGCTCTGTAAGGTTATGTCATCACACTGAGATGTAGGGATGAGTAATTTATTCAGAACATGGATTTTCCACCCAGGACTTTTCTAGCTTTGCCTCAGTCAGTACAAAAACTTAACAGTTCAACATCACAGTTTCCAAAAATATGGTGCATTTCCTATTTTAAGAAACTGTTTAACTTTTGCAATATAAAAACTAATACTTTTCTACATGTCAACCAAAACACAAACTGCTTTGCTCAACATCTGAAGCCTAAAAGGCATCTTTGCACACTGACATAGATATCTAGAAAGTGGGAATATACCAGACAGTAGAACCCTTATGATTTATCTGCCATCTGTGGAAAAGTAAATTGACAACACCTTTACACTTCCCTGCCCTAAAACAACAGTTGCACATAAACACAATAGAGACAGATTAAAATGAGGAAGCAGAAATCAGTTCTTCTACTTACAAATATTTAAGGCATAGGAGGATTAACCCCAAATGTAGCTATATCATTCAATGCAAACATAAGTGACAAAATTTATAGATTGAAACAGAATTAGGAAAGATTGAATATCTAAAAGGATTCAGCATTGACTGAAGTGAGTATAAGGGAGCTTTGGTATGGGCTTCATGTGAGTCACAACTGGGTGCAAACTGGTTTTGAAAACCTGTTTCTAGACCTGTATCTCAGCAATTTAATAAGTCAGGGACATCCATTCAAAGCCTGCTCCAAAATCCATCTCCCTGACAATCTAACACTGGTGAGTCATCCTAGTTTGGATGACTATGGGACTGAGCACCAGAAGAGCTTCAGCTCTGTGTTTTAAGAATGTGTTCACATACTGATCATCCCTGGGCATTGTGAAAGGAAAAGAGTAAAGGATGTAACCATAACCTGTCCCTCTAGTCACAGGCAGATCACTGAAATCTTACCCAGACCTACCTAGGAAGAAAATGATGGTACCTCAAAGTTAACTTAATCCTTCCTTTGTAGGAATGGGAAACTCAGATATCTTTCACCAGTGCACTTATTCCACTGTTACTCTCCTTGATGACTACTGAAGACAACTTTGAGCTTTTGGAGAAGTCTGCAGCCATAGGAATACAAAAAGCTGTCCCTAGAAACCACATTCAGAGTTTTACCTTTAAGCTTTTCAAACTGAATATTTTGTCCTCTGCACTATGTATTGAATATTAACCGGGGGGATTGATTTAAAAGGGAGACTTTTTTGTTGTGTTTAATAACTCTGTGCACCGAAGTCAATGGAAGTTTTACCTCAGACTTAAGGAAAGCAAAACTTAATGTTTAGACTGTACCTTTAGATGTCATCTAGCTCAGAATTCAATGATATTTCACATTCTGGCTACTGACAACTTTTATCAGACATTTCTTGTCATTCATTGCTTTCACAGTCTGCAGGTATCTTTTGCAATAAAAAAAACCCTGTTTACATAAAGTTGAAGATGCTTCAGCCCATTGCACCACTTTAGTGACACTTATTTATGACGCCCTAAGGAAGAATTTGTTTTACTGTATTTTTTTGAACAAATAATAAAATTCTCACACACAAAAAAAATAATTTAATTCAGGATAATATTTGTCAGAAGGTGCAACGTTTGAACAGTGCTCGGAGTGCTCTTAGATATAGCAAGATTAAGAGGACAGGTCAGGGACAACTGGCCTTGTCCCACAGTGTATGTTTCCAAAATATTTCAACATCTTAGGGACAAAGCCAGCATGGTTAAAACAGGCAGTATGTGGGATCAACATCCAGTTTTACTAAAGGAATTTTGGAAGCTTTGTAAATTCTTATCCAAAATATTTAAGCCTGCTGGGTTTAATTTTAATAGCTTTTGGACTGTCTAATATAATGCAGGATACATTTCCTTCTGATAAGGTCAGAAATTTAAGTTCTTCAACAAAACATTTTTTACACCATTTTTAACAAGAGAGCACACATATGTGAAAGCATTGAACAAAGCTGCTTTCTTCTCTGATCTTCCTCAAAATGTTCAAAGAGTTCAGCTAAGTTCATTGCAATAAATGAGTGAGGTTTTAGAATAATTCCCTTTTCTTTAAGACTAATTACACATTGTCATACTCCACTTAACAATACTGTTGCAAAAAAAAAATTGCCTACAAATGTACAGAATTTGCTTATGTAGAAAGATATTTCAAAGGACGCTACAGACCAGTTTTTAAGAGCACCTGGCACCCAGAAGCTTCTGGTGTGAAATTGAACATAAGTTTTTCAGAGGAAGATTAGCACTCAATACTCAGCAATTTCTGAAAAACAAGACATATTTCAGCCTTTCTGAAAGTCTGTCCTTGATTATGGAAACTCAGCAAGATTAGTTCTGAGAAGGGAGACTCATCACCACTCTCAAAACACTTTGCTGCCCTACCATATCAGGATTTGGCAAGAACAGCACATATTCTTCACTGTCAGTTACAATCAGGATTAAACTGAAAGTCTTGGCTTCATTAAGGTAAAAATACTAAAATTTCAACATATAATATTTAATAAAAACACCCCATTCCTACGAACATATTATCTAATAACAGCCAGCTCTGCTTTCAGAGTAAGAAGATTAAGAAGAGGAGTTCAAATTTTAAAAGGAATAATGCAGCAAATTATTACATTCAGGGATTATATCCTTCACTGGTGTAAAAGCTGGCACAACTTCAACAGAGACCTGTTGATTAACATCAGTACATGATCTTGTCTAACCTGTTTAGCACTGACAAATGTGTGCACTCTTGTGGTACTAGCCTCAATATCTAACATTTGCTTTCAGCTGTCAGCAGGTAGTACTCAAAGAAAGAGATAATTCACTTCAAGTTTTTCTTCTCCATTTTGTACAAAATCCAAAAATCTATTTTCTTTTCTTCTCCTTTGGTTATTTTTGCTCATGGAGGCTTTAGGACAGCAGCAGTGGAAACTGAAGCTGTCTGGTTAGTCTGAGGTCAAATTTTGTGTAGGCAGCTGCAATCCAACCTTCCCCACCCTGCCCTACCACTAACCTGAACTCTGACCTGCTGGGACCACCCCCTCACTCCTGCAACAACTTGGTCCACATTTCTACTGAGTGAACACAGACATTTAGCTGAAATGCCAAAATATCTGTGTGTGAAAATTATGCATGCACTGTCAGGTCTCTGTGACTTTTTCTGTTGGACAATAACCAAGACCACCAAATGCATTTGGCAGTCTGGAAGCTACTGATGAATCAAGTCACTTAGCACATGTACTTTGTCCTTGTGACCAAGTTATATTTTTAACTGAAGCAGTGGTTGAAGGGAAAAAGAAAACACACAGAGAGCCACCACCAACCCCCAGCCTCACACATATACAGCCAGGCTCCTAAACCCATCTCTGTCTGTGACACCTGCAAAAACATTAAGCACCCCCAATTCAGGCCTACCATATACACAGCAAATTACAGGGTGTTGAGCACTTCTGAAATCAAGCCACTAATTCAGGGACCTGAATATGGATTTAAAACTTTAATTTTCTAGCGTATTAGTCTGATAAGTCTCCCTGATACATAGATATGATCTTCAGGAATTTCAAAAACCTACAGTAAATTCTGGTCTGAACATGTGTTATATGTGTTACTTTAACCCTTAAGCTCACAACCAAGGTCCACGTCATTGATTTCAGCGTTGTAGCATTGTACAGAAAGCATTGGCTGTGGAGAGCTGACCACCTGAATGGTTAAGCCAAAGGAAGGGCAAGAGGAAGTTTTACCATCCTCATTTTACAGGTGGGAGATTGAAGCACAAGGAAAGGAGGGGCAGGAAAGAAGGGAAAGATGTAAGCGATATGTTCAAGGCCACCCAGGAAGACTGTTCCAGAGAGAGAACATGAATCCACATTTCTCACTCCACCCCCTTTCCCTCCTTTCTGTGTACAAAGTCTCCACTCTCAGAGCTGTGCGAGAGTTTATATGGGTCAACGCTATTGTGTATAGTGGTTATCAAGAGGCACCCACATCTTCACAGGTGTAAAACTGTAGAACTCAGTTTGCAGCTTTTGAATCAGTCCAGCAGAGAAAGGAACAGTGTATAAGCAAGAACTCACATCCTGCTCCCTAGGTTCAAGGAAGGAGACAGAGCTGACAGACTCTTCAGCAAGGACCACAGTGAAAAATCACAGGTAAGCATGGTAGGTGAACATTAGCTCATCAACAACTACTGAAGTGGGAAAAAGGAGGTAGCCTAAATAAGCAGTTCAAAAGACCAATACTACCAATTTTAGAGAAAGCAAAACAACGTAGGTTAACGTGGAGACTGGAGCTAGGAGCTAGAAAATGCAGGCTCTAAGTCTAACTGGACTGATGACTCACTACGTTACTTCTGTGCAAGTCACCCCAAACCTTCTCCTTCACTAGTTTCAAGCTGCAACTGCCTTGAGGCAAGGACTGTGACCACATCTGTCTTCATTTCACACTGACATGTGGACAGTCACCACACTTGAGTTTGAACCCTGTTACCACTCACACTGAAAGTCTGTAACACAACTCTGAAGGGTTTTTAAGCCCATAATAGTTTATGAAGGTAGAGGTTCAGTTTATTGCCTAAACAGTTTTTAAATGGGTTTAAAAAAAAAAAAAAAAATCAACCACAAGAACAGGCAGGATGGGAGGGGGAAGAGTCACTAAAGTACCTGCCAACCTACATCTCTTAAACCCTTTCCAAAAGAGAAAGAAGTTTGTCCCTGGTTGACAGAAAAAAAGCCCAGGCATAGGATGTCCCTACCCACACACAGGCAGAGGCAGGCACAGAAAGCACCAACACAGGCAGAGCTCTGCTGTGGAATCTCTCACTACTGGCACAGACCTGAGTGTTTGTTGTGTAGGTTCCCTGCACAAGGAGCACACACCTTGTGGGTCTGCACAATGAAGTCGCAGCAATTGTGGCTTTTAGGAATTGCCATTACAGGATTTTAAAGCCCATAGGAAAAGAGCTAGCTTGATTTTCTCCTAGCTAACTGGAAACATGGCCCAGCATATTGAATCCAAAACATCCCACTGAGCTTTAGATAACATCTATAGTCCATTGATAGCCCAGTTGACCAGAGTTCCCTGTCTCTGACAAGCAACGATAGATTTCCTTTCAGATTTTTATAGGAAGAATTTGATGCACACAAACCAGTAAAATGAAGAAGATTATTAGTTAGCTATAGTCTGGTTTCTAGACTATACAGAACATTATATCCACCACTAGGCTTTTGTCTACACACCATAGACTGTATTGGTGACAACAAAACACTGCATCCTTTTCAGCATTTGCATTCAGGACAACAGTGCAATTTTGAAGCAAATTCACCAGCTGTCCTCAGTGAACTCGTCCAGGCTTGCCTCAGTGTGGCATACAAGCTAGGCACCTTCTCACAAGTTTTGGACCACAGGTATGGGGATATATTCAGTCCAAAGTACATCCCCCCATGCAGCACTGATGCTCATACAGCAGAGACTCAAAGGGCTCAGCACTGACTGGTTTGATCTACTGATACACTCCTGCACCAGATTACCCACTAACAAAGCCAAAGCAACTTGGAAATTACTGAGAATTGCTCTGTTGATGTGAGCATTTGCATAAGAAATAATCACCACGAGCAGAGATAAAAATTAAAAGCAAACTACAAAAAAATTCCTGCAGTAAGAGTAGCACGGCAATGTGTAAACTGAAAATGTAGGAATCCAAGTCACAGCACACAACTCTTGTCTGTACTACTATGAAAATTATTTTCACCGAGTGGTCTTTTGAGAACAGCAGAGTTCTGTTTACATAAATGTTTTCCCTCTGAAAAAAAAATAGTTCGCAAGTAGACATGTTTCCTTCAGAAATATAAATTTAATCTTTTTGTACTTATTTCTTCAAAAGCAGAAGAATCACTGTAGAGGTGTCAAGTCAGCAACTCAACAATTACACAAATTAAGTTTCTATTTTATTTAGATCAAATGTCAAACTGCTTGAATTTTTGCTTTACCGACATTTCAAGTTTTTGTTCTGACTTAGAGGCAAGTTAGCCTTTAAAATGATGAAACTCTTACAGAGGAAAAATTATCACCTACACTCTTAGAGGACAAACAGAGATTAAGTATTACTACCTTATAGAGGTGTCAGCTGGTTCAAAGCCTGGCAATAAGCACAAGACCTCCCTCTACACACACCTTTCCCCTATGTAATTGACCCCAAAATCTGAAAAAAATCAAATAAATGTACACCTTAATTACATCACCATTTTCCCAGCCAGTAGTTTGTCAGTATGGGCCTCTTACTAATAGTTAGTCCCACAAACAGAAAGATTAGGAGAAATTCTGACTTTCTATTGATGGAAGAAGGTAAGTACAATTCAAGAAACAATGAAGATTAAAAAAAATCTCAGCATCAAACTCAATCCACACACATTAGCCCAGGAGAAGGGAGGGTTTGGCATCCTGTTGCCCAGTCATCCTTGATTTCATTGAATACTGTAAACACAGTCATCATGAAAATCTGTTTCAAAACTCACTGGGTAGAGTACATATATGCGGTAGGACATGATAGTGCTCTTGAGGCTTTCAGTCTAAGATGTTTACAGGCTATAATGAAAACCAAAAGTTTCTTCCATTGCCCAAATCAATACACATTCCTTTAACCCACTGGCAAATAGGAGACTGAGGAAAGGTTCACAGTGATTAGTCAATTTTTTTCCTGACAGTTTAATGGGATTCTAGGAGTACCATATTAGCCAGCAGAATACCAATACTGATTTTCTTTTTGGCTTTTCACCAGTGAGAAGTTTGCGTAGGTTTAGGGTTAAAACCGATACACAAGCAATTCTAATGCTACTGAATACAAGTATACCTCTGAATTTTTAGGCTGAATGGGATTTTTCAGGCCAGGAAAGAAACAGCAAATATTAAAGCACCACCAACTCTATCTGAGTTAACATAACTGCCATGACATTATACTGCTTTCTCAGGAAGAGGAAAGAGTTATTTCTCTCAGGTTCTATTAATCTTCTTGGAAAGCCCAGTCTAGAGGTGACGAGGAGCAAAATGAGTAACACTCAGCTATATGAAGCAGAACATCCAGCCAAAATCTGCTTGCTTAGAGACAGATGGCAAATACAGCCATGCTCTGCAACTACAGCTGCATGCCTGAGATCTCTCAGATCTATGTGTGTGATCATTAACGATTTTCAAATTATCTAATAGAGCAGAATCTCCTGGAGATTTGGGTTTCCAGATTTTTGTTTTCTTTACTGAGGACCACATTAAACTTACTCAGAACAAAGTCAGAAGAAAACAGTTCTCAAGCTTTCTATTTAGAAGTGTTATACACACACAAGCACTCCAAGTGAGCTTAATTTTCTCCTGCAAGTGCAATTTGAGCACACTTTGTATCAGCAGGAACAGTTAGAAACAAATTACAGCAGGGAAGACTGAAAAGCTCTCACTGCACCTTTCCAGTCTGGAAGCTTGCTAGCTGCGCATCACTCTCATCCTTTTCCCTTTGCTCCAGAGGACAGCTATGGCTTTCTTTTGCACCCAGGGGCTGAGCACAAAAACACGTACCTGCCTGCATGTTTGGAGAGCTCCATATAGAGCCCACGACCTTGTACCCAGTCTGTCGCACATACACGTATTGCTAGTCAAACAGATATTTAGCCTGGTGCAGACACCAACATAGTGTGTACAAATGCAAAAAGTATACATGGCAAGGCTCATGCATAGTATTAACTGCATTGAGACTGAGAAAGCATTTATCTTATGCTTGTTCAGTGGTAGAGGGGAATCTCTCTCATGCTTTTCCCTAAATATCATTTATTCTTCTCTCTTGACATTTTTTTTAGATATCTGTCTTATTCCAGATCCTATCAGCAATACTGCACACTGTTCAGACTAGAGCAAAGGAAGAACTCAGCCAGTGACACACACCGCATACCTTCCACTGCTACTTCTTTCCAAGAGATGTGAGCTCCTCAGTCCTAAAAGCATGGCCAGCATTCCATTACCAAGGCTGGGCAATACCACCATAGCTGATTATTACAACCAAGCTGGTGAGAACCTGACAACATACTGGGCTAAGAACATTTGCTATTAACACTCATCAAATACATCAGCAAGAAATTTCTCTCCAAAAAAAAAAAGCTTTACCCTTTTGGGGTAGAATGTATCTGTTCTGAAAATGCTTAATGTCAAGAAGTCAAAATGTCTTATTTCAGTAGTATCCTCCTGACCTCTTATTTCAAGACATTTTTTCAATAAAACAGAGCAAACCTCAGCTTTTCCTCTTAGTTGCACTAAACAAAGCAAAATTACTTTAGCTATATAAAAAGTTTCAGTACTTCTGGATTAATATATTTTATTGAAATTGTTTGGCAAGAGTTTAAAAAGTATTCATTTGGAAGGAGCTGCTTTTTTTTTTGGAGTCCATATTAACCATGGTATGGAAATCCCACTTCCTATATAGCTAAGTGTGCTTCCATCTCTTTTTACTGGTTACATGTGTAAGGGGTTTTTTTGTTTGTTTCTTTGCCTTTAAGTACATAAAATGCTTATGAAGGCTCTTGGAGGTATGTTTTTAATATGGCTTGAGACCCTAACTCCCCTAAAAGACCAGCACCAAAACCTTGCTGCAAAACATGTTCCATATAAAATACCACAAACAAATGCAACTATGGAGGGTGGTTCTCACAGTGACAAATCAGGAAACAAGAGTAATTCTCTTAAGTCACAGGTATTCAGACTATAAGCCAAATTTTCCAGGTAGAAGCAGATCTGAAAACAAACAGTACCAAAAAAAAATTACTTCAGTTTGATATCTAGACAACTGATTTGTCAGCCTGAGAAATCAAAGAATTCATTTTCAAATGACAATGACATTTAGCTGTGTGAAGTCCACTATAATCCTACCATCTTCTAGACTGAGAGGCAAATATATTTATACATGACCACAAACTAAAAAGGTGCTTAATCGGGGAGTACCGCACAATGAAGGTCTTAAGCAAGGAGTCCCTAGGAAAAGGTGTGTTTACTTCACAGAAACAGAACAAGTAGGCTAGATTGCAAAGCAATTTTTCTTTCTGGCTATGATTGATAGAACTCATATGCATGCAAATGGAGGGAAAACAACAACAACAAAACCCTTTGCCAAGCTGCATTAACCTGTTTATTTAGAAAGCTCGTCTCCAGATTCAGGGCAACACTTCATTAGATAGCTTTGTTCTACAGAACTTCTTGGCCATGTAAACTACAGACAACCTATCATAGTGGCTTGCAAAGTAAATCACTTATATGTAAAGTTTATGCAAACAACAAAAACCAAAACAATCCAGCTCATTATTTTCTTCAACCAATTATGTCAAATACAAACAAACAAAGATATCACTTATGTTCAGAGAACACAGACCAATGCTGGTTTCACAGAGGAGTGACCGACTCCAGTAAATTAAATGCCCAGGGCTTCAGAGGCTTCATTTGGTCCCAATTTTCAATCGGCAGTAAAATGATATGTTTTTTTCACTTTCTTTGTAGATTGTTTTCATCTAGTTTGTTCCAAGGCATCCTGTTTTTCAAGCTCTGATCTGTCACACTAAAAAGAAAGTGGACTTGGAAAAATGTTCAATAGCCAATGCAGTGGCACTGCTAAAGCAGTTGAGCTCCTGCACTCAGCTGGCTGCAGAATCTCTCTTCCCAAAGCCAATAAAGGTTGGGAGCAGAGAAAGGTATAGGAGTTACCCATGGCAGATTCTGCATAGGTGGAAAGCGTCCAACTGCTTTAGCTTCCAGAAAGTGGGTGAAAGCACCACCTCCCCCCTCCAGTTCTCAGCAGGACCCAACTGCCTGAAGGACTCGACTCTCCTGTACTGCATTTCAGCCTCTCTGAGGTATGCCTAATATTTATGAACTGCAAAGTGTCTTTAGATCTATTCCAATACACTGCGCTTTACCAACAGAGTGGGAGAGGAAAGGAAGAGAGAAGAATGAATTTGTCATCACCACCAAGCCTTCCCTCTCAGCAACAGTGTGTAACCCCTCACCTTCCCTAGTACCAGCAGCCTACAGGAATCAATTCACTAAAAGCTTGTGAAGATGAGTCCATAATAGCAATTAACAACATACAGTTGCAGTATCTCTTATGCCATGTACAAAATAAATCATGGTAATTTGCGTAAGGACAGTTAGCCCTCTCATACAACCAAGAATGACAAGCCTTAGCCAACTTCCCAGACAAACCATTAATAGATTATATGGCTATATGTGCATGGAACACAACTGCGGCACATGCTGAACTACAGCTGCAAAACTGAGCTTAATATCAACTGCAAAACCTTCCCAAGAAGATGGATAAATATATGGCGATTAGGCTGTGCTGAGCTCCACGCTGCTTCAGGAACATTGTCATCAGTGCCAGAGGCATATAGAGTTACACACTCAAAGTACCCTGTTTGACTGCAGCAGAGAAGTATTCCAAGGATCAATTTGTTACCCATAAAATGAAACCACAGTTTTAATGGTCCCATCCAGATTAAATTAGAACATTTCTAAAAGTTAATTTTGCAGATGTTTCTAAACTACCATATCTCTGTGCAACAGGCCAGGCATGAGGACACTCATTTGGATAGTATACCAACATTTCCCCAGAGTTCTAAACAGCATCTCCTGACCACCTGATTAATTGAAAGGTCTTTGTCAAAATAGATGTACACAAACCATGTACATGTAGATTTCCTACGAATCAAACACTATTCTCCTTCTGCTTTCCCACCTCCCCCTTGAAATAAGATTATCACTTCACATCCTCTGGTTTGAAAAAAATAAATAATTAAGAAAGCAGCTTGCAGCCCCTCAGTCAATTTTCCCAGGGTAGGATTGCTCAGCCTCAGCACTCCCGTTGCAGCTTTGCCTCCCGCCCTGTTTGACTTTCAAACCTGCTGCCAAAATCTCTCTCACTGTCCTTCCATATATTCCTAGTTTTCTTTCTTCACTTGCAGGATCACATATCTGCAGCTCTCTCAAGACCCTGCAGGACCTTTCTTGGCTGGTGTAAATCAGAAGAAACTTTTCTTATCCAAGTCACAGCAATTCCAGCCTACAACAGCAAAGAATTTGGCCTCTCCCTCAGTCCCTCTGTCCCCATGTTCATTTCATGAGCCCATGCCTCTCTTTCCCTCTAGGAATTTGGTATCAGGACTCAGGTTTTCCTCATCCACCATCGATTTGACCCCAAATACACCAAAACTAACTGTGCAGTTTGCATCTAACTCACTTTCCAAGAATTATGCTTTGGTTCATTTACTCTGGCTACCTTTACACTCATCACTAGGCTGTGATGGACAAGATAAGTTCCACAGGAAGATGCTCCGCAACTTCCCTTCCTTGCAACTATCTAGTAACAGGCACAATGGGACAAAAAAGAAAATAAAATTCATGATACATGGCACTAAGAGTCTTTCTATGGACTCTAAGAGGATCTCCACATTTTTAAGGAAGTTTTCTTTCTCACCTGAAGATGTGTCCTTCCCTTTATAGGGATTTTCATGGGGACAACTTTATTTTTGAGGGACCTGGGCATTTAGCAAGGTCCATTTACCAAATACCAATGGTAGCTACAGTTCACTTAATCCTGTTCTGTCTCAGCTTCCACTGCTAAGACTTTGCTGTTCATTTTAATAGTAGCTAAAGAGGCAAATAAAAGAAGCTTTTACACCCCTGATTTTGAATACTGCGTGTAGAAGGGAGGAGACAAAGAAAAGTAACATTACTTGAATTTTCCCAGGAATTCACAGCATAAAACTAAAATAAAGAGCTGCCTCATCTTTAATGGTACTATGCTTTCGTCATTTAGAAATACTTGTCTTAATCCTTTTTCTGTGAGGACTACCCTGTACATTGACAGGTAAGCCTACTTAAAGGTGTTATGTTTTGTCTTTTAAAAAGGAATGTAAAAACAGCAGCTTCATTTGTACCATAATCTTCCTCTCTTGCATACAATCAAATGGGTGAAAGAGACAGGGGGTGGGGAAGAATTCCCAACATAATCATTTGGCAGCTTATATTATTTTCTTTCAAAGGGCATTACAATACACTTTTCTCACTTGGGGAACTTCAAGAGAAGATAATTATTCTTGTCTGCCTTGTAATATATATTAAAAATGTTCAAATGTGGCTTTCCAGGGAATTCTGCCAAATATTTTTAGGCACCAGACCCAGCTTTACTTAATTTTATATTGCCTTCTTAGTCTATTATAAAATACCCTTCCATGCAGTTTGAATTTGGTAAAAAGGCTGAAGCATACTCATTTATATTAGAAACATAAAAATGCTTCTTTCCTTGAAATAGAGATCTTTAACTCCTAATGTGACAGCCATTCTGATGTACAGTAATTAAAGTGTCTCTACAGAGCTTAACACACATCAGTAAGCTTTTACTGCCACAAAAACGAAGCAGAAACAGAGAGGGTTGGGGCTTTTTTAGGAGACAACATACCAAGAACAGAAAGTAGCTTTAAACATTTTGCTTTTATAAGCACTTTATTAGTAGTATAACAGTAGCACCTTGAGACTGCAAAGACAACCAGAGCTCTGCTGCATGAGGCATTGTAAAAGCTTCAAAGATGCAAATCCTAAACCTTTAAGTGCTGTCATCAGCTACAGTCAAGTATGGGGTTACACTATCATTTTTCTTTTTAAAAAAGCTATTTGAGGTAGCAATCATCTCATTATTAGCAATAATGTTTATTACAAGGGATAAAACAATGGCAGTGGGCAAACCAATCTGATCCAAGGAGTTTACAGTCTAAGCAAACAAGAATGCCAAGCCTGAACACACAGAGCTCATTATACGAGAGTAGAATATGAAAATTTGGAAAAAGATAAGCTAAGTAACAGAGAGGAAGGAATAAAACAGATGCAGAGTGCATTCGAAGAGACTATTATGCTCACAGTACCACAAGGCAAATAAATAGTACAGAGCTGGCAGTCTCAGGACAAAGAGCAAGTGGGAAAGAGAGGCACAGAGACTTGCTCTAAACCACACAGCAGATCAACTAGCAGTGAGAAGCCTGACAACCAGATCCTCACTTTAGCATCCACCCAGTGACTTCTGGTATTTCACTTTTTAACAATTGAAGTCTACCTTAATATAGCTCAGTGAGAAAGGCCAGGCAACCCTCATCCTGAACTTCTGAAGAATCCGAGATAATTTACACAGCAAGATCAGGATAAAGCCCACAGTACTCCCATCAGTACACTTTCTGAATATTTTACTGTCTTCCCCCTACCCTTTTAAAAGTCAGCATCAGAAACTGTAGATAATTAACACAAAAGTCCATGTGAAATGCTGTGTTTAAGTGTTTATTTTGGCTTCCTAAAATGGGCTGGAATCCAGCTCCTGAGATCAGCCCCACCTTAGTTATATTTGTCCTGTTATGCACAACAAACTTGGAGCCACATTAAAATATGAAACACTTTGAAACTATATTAATGCTATCACTTTAGCATTAATACACACATTAACTCCCTTCACAACTGACCCACAGGTTGATTGGTGGACCTAGCTTGTTTTAAAGGATACGTTTCACAGAGTGGCAACGCTGGGTTACTTTTCTTAGCTTTCCCTGATAATCAAAAGGAAGCCAGTCCAGACTGCATGTTAAAAATTGAAACAGCTGAGTGGACTCCTCCTACCTCCTCTCTTGTGTTTTCATCTTTTATGGTGGCAGGCTAGTCTGTGCCAGACAAGCTAAGATTTCTTATGTTCTTCAGTCACTTGGCTGTTCTTTCCCATAGATATTCCATAGCAGATTAATGTCAAGGCATGCTGAGCCAAACAGATGAATCTCTGTGAAGACTTCAGTTGAGCAGGAATGCTGCTTGATAGTCTTTTTTTGCTGTTAAACTAAGAGATTACAACTGAACCTGGTCTCACATGTGTGAGTTAAGAGTAACTCTCATCAGTGTCAACTAACATGGGTGTATGGGAGGTCAAAATCAGGTCCCTTAAATAGCATCTGAAGAAACACAGTTGCATAGGGAAGTGAAGTGTTCCCTCTTTAGCCTGCAGCTGCCTACACCATCCGCACAATTTCAAAGCGCTGGACTTCACAGATAAAAGGAAACAAACAGCTGCTCCGCTCCCAACAAAGCCACAGGCAGGAGATGCTGCTTCCCCAGTGCCCTAAGTATCATGTCTTTTCCTTGCTACAAACGCACCCAGTAACTCAGCATGCATCTCAGAGGATGGACACAGTGGACGAACAAAACACCCAAACTCACAAGCCAATGAAAAGCCTGCAGCACCTCCTTTTAGGGTCTTGCATTGCTGAGGTGAGCTGGTTGGGTCTGGCCTGCAAGACATGCCACCTTGCATCTCTTAGGGCAGGATGAGCAGCCTGCAATACAAGGGTCCAAGCAGACATTACTATCTTGGGTAGCAGGCCCAAGGACATCAGAGAGGAATCAGTGGTTCAGGAGAACACTCCCATCAGCTCCAACCTCCTCCAGATCTGCTGCCTCTTGCAGAAATAACATGCTAGCATGTTCTTACCTCTGGGAGGAGCAGCAATTCCTACTGGTTTTCTACCTTCATGTTTAGTGTCTAACACAGGAACAAAAGCACATTTCTGAGTCTTGTCTCACCACCTCAAAGCGATGATAATCCCTTCAAACACCTTTATAAGTTCTTCACAGACACAGATGAGGGAACAGAGGGGAGTCTTCCCTCCTCATGACAACCACAGACAAATAACACAAAGGGAGAATAACTCAAAAGAATTGAAGATGGGCAAGTTTGATAAATATAGCAGGGCAGCATGCTCTTGTTAACACAGTTTCTTTCCCAGAGCACATGCAATTAAGCATTCATTAAGCACCTGTTGCACCCTTTTGCAACAATATCCCAATATATCCTTTACATTGAGCAAAATCCCTGTTTACATTTAATCATTCTTATCAAGGCTGTTTACCTGAACTCATCTTGTACACTGCAGCAGCACAACCACTTAGCAGTAATGTGACCTTACCAGCCTGTATGTAGAGGCTTTGCAGATCTGCTCATGATGTTCAAAAGATTACTCTAAGGAGAATGCAGATCCCATTAAGAAGTCGGTGACACAAGGAGCCCCTGAATCCAGAAGGTCAGCCCAAGCCCAGGACTTTTACTACAAGCAACCCAAGCTTTGGAGAAGGTACAGAAGACCAACTCCTTGAAGTCAGAGACCAAGCTGATCTCATCATGCTGATAGCCACTGCTATCCGCCTCTTTGCAAGTCAGTCCTCCAGCCAACACATAACCCATAACCCTACAATTTCTAGATATCACCTTAAGTGCAAACCACACAAGGAGGAAAAAAACACACCAAAAAAAACCCCAAGCCAAACCAAAACCAAACCAGGACACACACAAAAAACCACAAAATAGTTAACCCTCAGCAACACCATACATACACGCTTTCAATTTCTCTCCCCCACAAGTCAGTGAAACTACATTTTCCATGTATATCAGCCATGGAAACTGTAGCTGCACATAGACAAAACTTAAAAAAAACCAGTTCTTCAATAAAAAAGCAAGCCAAAAACTACTAACCTAGAACAGGCTTCTTTCTTCCATGAAACTTGTTCCTGAAACACAATCTAAACCTCCTCTTAGAGGAGCAACTCTGAGGAGACTTTTCCAGAAGAGAAAAGCCAGTTTGCCTGCAGGTGTGTCTATAAACTGGTAGCCACTCCAGGTGTTGCCACTCTCCACTTCTGCCCCTCTCCAGTGGCTTCTGCCAACTTTTTGTTTGTGAGTTTAGGGTTTAATTCAGGGCAGTGCACCTCTTGAAGATGGTGAACCAAGACTCCACATGTGAAGAAGTTCGTGTGTGTATATGTTAGGCCTGTATGCAAATCTAGATTGCCCCTTCGATTCTACACAACTAGCAGTCCTTGTCACCCCTGTTGCTGTGGTGACAAAAATTGGTAGATTTTTGTGCTGTCTACAGAAAACAGATCTCCAAAACCATCACTGCAAGATGATGGACTCAAATCATTACTTGAACAGAGATACTTCAGTCTTCAGCAGTATATATCTTTCTTCCATAGCATTCCAGGAAAATAGAATCACCATTTGAGGGGAAATTACATGTACAACCATGAGCATACAAATCTATAAGGCTAAATGACAATAAATTCTAGCTTTCTTCAAGAAAAAAGTCAGTCTACCATTGAAGTAAAGGATGTAGCCCTGTCAGCTGATAGGCAACTGATGGAAGAGATATAATGGGGGTTTTTTTTCAGTAGGAGACACTAGAATCCACTAGAAGCTAAACATGATTGTCTGCATGACTGACAGAAAGATATGAATTATTTGTATGATCATGAAGGGGGAAAAGAACCTCCAAGCTGATATATACATCAAACTATGGAATACTAGTACTTCAGTAGGTCTGTAATCAGCTCACAAGAATGCATGAAAAAGTAAAATCTATAACTTCATTTCTGTGCAGTTGTGCAGGGGGTCTGCAAGATGGATCAAAGGTTGACAGTGGGTTTGCTCTCCAAAATGTTTGGAAACCAGGGCTCCAAACAGTACAGCTTGTGCTCTTCATCTATTGGCAGCTTATGTTTCTAAAAAAAATACCCAAAAATTTAAATGCCAAACTAAAAGCTTCTCAGAAGACATACTTAAAGAGCTAAAGGAGAATTGGATACCAATGTTTTGCAGTTAAAAGTGCTGGCACTTTATAAAGAGAAGCCTTTTGTTAGAGACAGGAAGTTTAGTTTATTGCCTGGTGTATACAGTTCGGCCACCACATTATTTTGGGCTATTTTCATTCCTCACACAGTAAAGAGGAAATTCTAAGAACATTTCACTGCTTTTCTTTGTTTGATGAACAGCAAAGGTTTGCAGTTTACTGACCACTGTGTTGCTTTGCTACTTTTGACATACAATTTCACTTCACATAGATCCTCCGGAGGATAAAACATTTGTTTATAAAAATCAGTTGTTTCTGTCCCATTCATTTTAAATCTGTCTCTTACCCTCATCTTTCATTACTTCACAGAAAGAATTCCTAAAAAATAAACTAGAGAAAAAACCCAGAAGTTGACACTTTTTTTTTTTTTTTTAATGAGCAAAACTTCAGGTTCAGAAACGACTAACAAGCACACTATGAAAACTTTTCTGCCCCTCGCAGTTTCCCCAGATTTTTTTTCAGTAGGACGCAGTCTGAAGCAGAGTAACACCACCAGAGCTATGGTACAGCACTATTAATAATTAGTAAGATTGCTCTTCTAAAGGGCATTCATTTTCATCATAACAGACACTGCATCTTGTGTACTGACTGTTATGATTATGTTGTCTCCATAACATGGTTCTATGCAGCTGAAATTATAAAGCAAAAAGCTAGAACATATGCCTGTCCATCTACTCTTTTACTTTTCATCAATTCACAAGGTTATCCCAAATGTTTTATACCAGTCTTGCTTAACAGGAAAAAAGGATTCCTCATAAAAGGCTTGGTTTCTAAAAAATGCTAAGCATTTAAACATTTATTAGAAACAGTTTTAGTTCCTCATTAATCTGAAGATGAAGTATTATTGATTTACAATGAGCAATTCATCCAATATCCATCAGCAGCATATAAAAACAGAGCCTGAGAATTAAAAAATGGGTGATGCCTGTTTGGCAGCAGCTTGCTATGTCCTGCCAATGGCATAACCTGTCCAACTGGATGGGAAACAGCCCTGCTCTTTCTGTGTGTTCTGCATGCTTCACTGTGTATGTCCCACAGATCATAGACTAACCTACATTTATTTTTATATTACAAGATCAGCAAGTATATATTAGATCAAGGCTTTGGGGACTTTACATATTGCTTAACCTCAGTCACCCAGGCTCTTAGTCACTCCAGCAATGAGCATGGTAAAAATAGATAAATTACACAGATAGATTGACACAGAGACATATACACATCTGTGCACCTAGAGATATATATATCCCTAGGGCCCAATGGAACAACTCCAGTTGAGTACAGTGAGCTTTGGATCAGGCCCAACATCAGTATATGATACAGACTAACTGCCTCTGATCTTTGAAACCAGTTTTAAAAGGCTAACATAGGGGGTGAGCCTCCATTCTGTGACCCTGGTTTTCCACCAGCATCACTCTACTGGCTTTAGTGGCATGTAAAACCAACGTAATGAAGTGGAGAATTATGCTCACATTATGTTTTTTAAGTAGCTTATTAGCCTGCATATTACACCCTTTTTAGTGAGTTGGCAGCTGTGCAAAGGACTCTAAGGACCTAATTCACTGAAGCTGATATGGCTCGTCCCACTGGCTTTGGGTCATGGCCCTAAATTATTCTGAAAATTCAGGGGAAGAGGATATTATAGAGTGGTACAATCAAGGTAAACGGGTGTTAATGAAAGTCCCTTGAGGATGTCATGGATTTTAATGGCTTTTATTCATTTAGAAGAGCTTTCCATGAGTAAAAAACAGTTTAAAAAACCCTATTTTAAAATGTGCCAAATGTTCCTGAACATGACTTTTTCTTCCTTGTTACCATTTAAGAAAGAACCAAACCCAACCAAATATCGGGGGGGGGGGGGGGGGGGGGGGCGGGGAGCGAAGATGGTTTTCCAGCCTAAATACATTTGTTTATACCTTGTAGCATGCAGTAAGTGTACTGGGTGAGACCAGAAGGTAGGGGGCAGGGAGATAAGAGAAACAAACATGTCTGTGCCACCCCTGACTCCTTTGCTTGGCCCTCAGGGTGAATTGCATGTCAATGTTACTTGATCTTAACTCTTCTCTCTCACTCCTTTCAAGGTTGCCTACCTCTCAGGTGTGCCAGAGTCACATCTCTCAGCCCTTAGGGCAGCACCTGTTTTTCCTCTCTCTGCTGCTATTGGCCATGCACGTCTTTTCTGGAGGCCTCCTGTCACACCCAGCCCTACTGCCCACCCCAGCTTCCCACACACACACACAATGAGCAGGTAGACTAATTGGTTTCATAACATTTTTCCCACAATGACATTTCTTGGTTTGCTCAGCCAGGATTTAGTGTTATTGTGCCTGTTCCTCAAGCCCTGTCTCAGCCCAAGTTCCCTCAGCATTACTGCTAACCAAAATGGGTGCTTTATCCAAGGAAGGGCTACTGGTCCCATAGCTATAAAAGCCTGGGAACTAGAGAACTATCAAAGATTGAGTGCAAAACCCAGCTCCTCCACAATCTCCTGCTACCTCTTTGTCCCTCAGCTTTTGCAGAATGGAAATTAACAACAGACATTTACCCTGCAGAAGAATTATGATAGCAAATGCCTCAAAGACATGCAGATGACCAATTCTCATGTCTACACAAGTACCTGAAACACAGCTAAAGTGCAAAAGAGTATAACTAACAGATTTCTGAAATTACGCCAGTCCTTGGCCAGGATTTAGAACCAAATCCTTCAAAAGAAGATAGGCCAAGTTTCATTCATCTGATATGTCAGTATAAAGGTAGAGGCCAAGGGGAAACTACGGATTTCAAACAGGATATACCCAGAGCCTGTATACCATAAAATACTACTGTTACTGTCCAGACTTCTTTGCAATGGACCCTGAAGATTCGGTAATGTTGATTTGACTCTTCTCTTTTGGCATTGGGTCAGGACCCTGAGTTACCATGAGAAACCTATGAAGGACTCCCAAAGTATGAAGAGCTGAAGTATGACAGAAGACTGATAATGAAGGGTTTTATTACTGAAATTACAGTAGCTCCTGGAAACTCCAATAGATGTCACAGTCCAAAAGTGAAGGCATCCACAGAGTAGGCAGACAAAAGTAGTTCTTGATCAAACTTGGAGAAGAGTGCAGGTGGGCTGAAATTCATACAACAGATGAGAGTGACAAAGTTAAAAATAAACCCCCAGTCTCACATGTTACAGTGCTACACCCATTGTAACACACTGCCTGTCAGTGTGTTCCTTAATATTTCTTGTGACTCTTTCTCTGACTTTTGTTCCCCAGTACCCAAAGAACAACTTTTCCTTTGGGTATGCTGCACAAAGAGGTGACAGGCAACACTCAGAGGCACACTTTGCCTGGACGTTTTATGAGCTAACAGCAGCTGGTCAACAGGGAAAGCAACTCTCAGTAATACCTGGAATAATGTAACCTAGAGCAGTAGGCAAGCAAAAGTCCATCTTGGGGCTCTGCCCCTCACTGCTCTTCATATCTGAAATTAAAGCTAGTTCAAATGACTGAATTTGGTAAAATTTCCCTTCTGAAAGCTGAATAAGTTTTCACTGAAAAGCTCCTCTTTTCTCAAACACTTTTAGTTTTCCATTTATTTTTTCCTATTACTTAGAATCATAGAATCCATCACTAAAACTTTTTTTTTATGATCTTAAATCCTGCATTTAAAAATTACATGCCAATAGACACACATTGTTTTTCTTTCAAAGAATTATAGCTATTAATCTACTAAGTTATATTTCAGTGAATCTCAATAATTTGCAAATGTTTAAAATTTGAACTGAACTATTTTGAATAGAGATGAATAGAATGAATAACTATCCACTTCCCTGCCCCCCCACCCACCCCCGAATATTTATCAGATTCACCAGAGGAAAGAATTATGAAAATTACAAAATCCATTGCAGAAGTGCCAAATATTTAATTTAGCCATACTAATGGAAAAATGAAGTAATGAAATTTCAATGTATTTTCATTTCAAAACACTACCTTTGGTTTCAAAATATTCTTAGACCAATAAGAAAGTGCAGGGTAATCCAAAATATATATTCCATTTCATGCCAAAATATGGATGTAATTTGGGAGGTTCACGTTTTCTTGAAAGACACAGAAAGTGTCTGCTTCAGTTCCTGCTCAAGCAAATTATTTTCTAATAGTTTGGTTCAGTTAGCAAAATACAAAGAAGAAAAGCATCAATTCTACCAAGTCTACAAAAAATATTTCTTGTGACACATCATGACTACAAGATGTCACATCCCCAGAAAGTGATGATATGAAAGCAGCAACTTTATGATTTCAAGAGCTGAAGAGGGACATTGGTTCCACCCTGTATGATGTAGCAATGGGAAGCAAATCCACCCTAATTTTACAGAAATGGGGTAGGCAGCTTTGCTGAGAAGCTATGCAGGATTCTAGCTCCTTGCATAATCTTTAACACCCTTTGTTTGTAAGACTACCTGGTCACCATATGCATAGATCTTTTTCTATGGAAATCTTCTCAGAAAGGAAATCAAATCACAGAGGTATCATGCACAGAATCATGCATGACAGGGTTCTCTCAGCCACTTCAGATAGTAGTAAGGAATGCAGTTTACTAATAGCTGTGGACCTTCTGTGGGTGCAGTGAGAGAATTACACACAATAGACATGTTCTAACAGCACACACTTAAAGGGTGTTCTTTCTTATGTGGAGGTGATAAAGTAAATTAATAGTAGTTTCTATCAATAACAGTGAATGCTTGTTTTTTATCACCAGTGCTATCTAAATCATTGACCATATGCCCATTTGTTAAATTAAGATACACTTACGGAGGCAGAATTTTCACTATGTGTTATTTTATCGGACTTAAAAAGATCCAATTCATTTCACATCAAAATACTTAACAAAACCCTCCACACACCTCAAAATGATGTGCTAAAAATGGGGGGTGGGGGGGTGGGGGGGGGGGGGTGGGGAATTGCTTTCAAAAACCTGAATTGTTGTATTACAAAGTTTTATTGATGAATCTTCAGGAATGCAAAACTCACGAGGATTGTCATTAGGAAAAGAAAAATAAAAAATCCAAGAAATATCTCTTGATAACCATTCATGTTTTCAATTTAAAAATTCTCTGCAATAATTTTGGGTGAAATTTATCTTATTGAAAAAGTTCCTACACAAGCTTTTATACATCAGATTTGGAGTCCTTCTCCTTCCAGATCCATGTCACTCTTTGCATGATAAAAAACAAGGAAAAAGTGTGCTTAGGTGTAGCAGTAATGTACAAAGCCACTGGTGAATGGAAACCTTGTAGTTCTGATTTGGTATTATTTTGAATAAACTCGTATTACTCACTGACCCAATAATAACATTGCATCAGAGGCTCAGCGAAGACAAGAGGAAGGAATTTATCATTGACAAGGTGAGCCTGAAACACTGCCAGTCCTCACAGAATTTTCTTGACTTAATGATATACATACCATAACATGTCTTGACCATGCCACAGACAACTTTATGTTCAACACAAACATCTAATCAGCGTCACTGGATTCTGTGACTTACGTCATTGTGACTACTTGTATGAATGCAGATTACTCATATGAATAAGGGATTGAGACTTCAGTCAGCACAGTGTCTGGACACCCTGTTGATGAACGACACAATATGGAAGTGAATCCATTAAAAAGTCAGCAGTGGGCTACAATTAGCACAATGGCTTTTGAAATATTATTGGGATAGGGGGGCACAATTTTCCAGTTTGAGTGGGAAGGAAACACATTGTCTTTGATACAGTTGTGTTTCAACTATGAAAGTACTGGGAGTTCTTGAAAATGACCCCTGGACTGTGCTGCTGCAGCAGGGTGAAGTTTAACACACTGCAAAATTTTAACTGGCCATGATAATGACAAGGCAGGCCCAGAGGTCAGTTAGGCTATTTTCAAAAAGAAAGGATGGTGCATTTTTCTAGTGGATCCAAGGTTTGGCATCAGTTTATTGGTATTAAAATTATTATTAAGCTTGAATCTACAGGCCAAACCCAGGACCTGCTGTATTTATTTCTGCCTGTGAGAATCCCTAGTATTTCTACAAGAGTTTTCAAACAAAATCTAAATGAAAAACTGGCTAAAAAAATCAGTTGCAGAGCTATATACTGCATCTGTCAGTTCAGGACCGATGGAATGTGTTGGTTTCACCTATTGAATCAGCCCAGATTTTTGGTTCAAGATGCATTTCCCAGTGGTACTCCATTGCTTCACAGGTATGTGATTTAGGGAGTCTAATGCTCTCTTTGCTTCTAAATGATGCAGTATCATACCATTAGACCTGCTAAGAACTCTTTCCCCTTTAGGCAGTTAAGTTCTATAGGTAAAAGCATACTTCTTTTTCTGCACACTTAGTGTCCTACTAACTCCATCTTCCAACATAGTTAGTAAAAAGGGATTCTTTAACAAACTCATTTGAAGACAAACAGAAAAAAGACTCTAGTTATCATAAAATTAAATCCTTAAATCTTGCTTAATCCTTGACCACAGAAATATCATCAGAAAAATAAATAGAAATTATTTACATATTGACCAGTACTGCAGCAAAATAATATCCTCAGCTATTTGCTGAGTAACCTGGAGACATGCTAGTTCTTTTGCAATAGTATCCGAAGTGTATTGGGCACTGTGTAACATAAGAATATACATTCCCCACTGCTAGTCTTATCTAGCATCCACTTTGTTTCTGTTAGCTTATTCGTTTCTCACAGGGATCGCTAAAGAAGTGGTACTTGAGCAGGACTCAGCAGCTGTGAACTCTAGACTTGGGCACATGTTCACATTCATCGGCGACTAAATTTTAAATTGAGACCCCAAGTGACCCAGTTTGCTTTCAGTGTTCTCAGTGGGTCTGCCAGAACATTTCCACTCTGCCGTATTCATCTGAAATTCCCAAACGGCTGTCAAAGTTTGAGTTGCTGGCAACAGTTGATCCCTGACTGTCCACTGTGAGGGACAAGGCAGACAGTAGCAGTGCAAACCCTTTTTACTACGTGATGTTTTCTCCTCTGCTCATTGAGAGACTCCAGCTGTCCCAGCCAATGTTATGTGCATGCCAGTGGGCCAGAACATGCACAGTGAAATGCTCTAGGTTATTCTCCATGAGGACTGAGGATCTGCTCCTCCCAGCACATTTCTAATTTTTTGTATTTTTTTTTTTTTGGTTATTAAAAATGAACAGTTCCAGGCCTGAAAGCCAAGCATTTAACACATTGTACCATGTAATTCTGTTTCCTGACTAATATGATCCATAAAGACTACAATTTGTTAATTTTGCACTCAGTCAACCTTTTTTTCCTTGTTTAGACTCATATTGCAGACATCATAAATTTTACATAATACAGTGACAGGACCTTTGCTTTACTTCAAATATTCTGAATAAAAGTGTGTCTCAGCAAGGCAACTTTCTCTTTATATCAAGAACTTGAGAAACTTTTCTTTTTGTTTCTGCAACATTAAGAAATTACTTTAAAAATGGAACAGACTAACCAGCTTCATGTTTGGTGGCGACTATGCTTTTCATGCTCTATAGCATTTTACACAAACTACTCTTACTGCCTTTTGAAAACACTCTTTGCTTGGAAGGCTGTGCATACACAGGCAAGAATTGTAAGATTTGCCTATATGGTGCTCTTTCTATCTTAAACTAGCTGCTTGCCCATTAAGCAATTAGGGTAAACAGTAAATATTTGCAGCTTTGAACAAGCATCTGGGGAGTAGTCATTACAACTGCCTAAATTACCTCAAATGGATTGGCAATCAGTTAACTTGAGGGAAAATTATCTAGTATAGAGTAGCCAAAGAGGAAGAGCTGAACTCCCTAACGGCCTGAAGTGGTATAGTAGTCAATAATCACAACCACTCAGATAACAATGGGAATTAGACCTGCTCAGTCTGTTGAAGCCTATTCAGCACTCAGTAAATTACAGAACTGGGCCTTTAATGTCTTTAAAATCCCTGTGAGAATTTCAGATATTCTGATACAGAGGGGTTTTTTAAAAAAGATGAGTCAGTTCTTCTGTTGAGAGAGTTGCTAATAACATAAAGACCACAGGTTTCTGAGTCATGCATACGCATATGCAATAATGTTCTTTACCGGAAACATAGCACTGATGTATGCAGATAAAGCTAGATATAGATGCAGACAAGTGATGGTATAAAGGCTTCACTGGCAAAGGTTTGAGAAAGCTGAATGGCTCACAATTAGTGAATTATGCAAAATGTCCTCAAGGAGTGATGATGCTATATATTTCAGAAAAATTGTTATACAGTTACTTCAGACCTCTATTTTTTTCTTAAGCTCTGCCCTTAAGCCAAGTGCATACTTGACAGATAAGCAATGAAGTTCTTCCTACCATAATCTTAGGGCTTGTTCCTGAACAATCGCAATTCCTGAAAACTCCTCAAGCAACATCAGAAGATTGCTTATTTTTTAAAAAAAATTAAAAGTAAATTTTGGAAATACTGGTACAATTTGGTGGCCAACATAAAAGGAGATAATTCCATGAACAGAAGTGTTCTTTGGATGAAAAGGAATTTAAAAGCACATAATTCTCCCTGAATTCAGGAAAACCTAGTGTGCTCAGTGCTACTGAAAATCTCACAAACTAATTTTCAAAACTGAAAAATCAAACACTTGCCAAAAATCTTTTTTATAGACTTGCAGAGGATTAAGAATAATCCCAGCTGTATTGTTAAGAGGGCTCCAATTAAATTCAATCAGTTTGATAAGTTTATGTCTTAACCTTACCATCATTTTACCATCAGTTTTATGTCCTATAGATTCTAAATGCTGATAGGTTGTCTCAGTTCCCCATTTTTTCCATTACCAAGGTTTCATTATGCACGTTAAGCATGTTTCCATTTGCCTGAGGTACACCAGGGGCAGGGAAGCATTTTTCAAAGATAACTCATTTAATATTAAATGTCAAAATATTACTCACTTCTTTAGCAAGATCATGCAGCTGCAACCTGGAGAATTAATTTGGGATGGTGTCTCTGTGGAGTTCAGGGCGTTGGTCTAAGCATACCTTTTGCTAAACAAAAAATCATTGACTTACCCAGAATTTAAAACATTGTACGGAACTAACTAAAGGGCAATAATGAACAACTAAACATATAAAGGAAATGTTTATTAAGCCAGAAATACTGTGATTAATTATAGATAAAACAACCAGGGGAACTTCTCATTACATAAAGTAATGAAATAAGTATTAGCATGGTAACAAAAAAGTGGAAATGACTGTAGGCTTTATTTTGAAGATTATCACCATAGCATTTCCCTTCTGCACAAGCAATCAAGAACCCATTAAAGAAAAGAATCATGAATACCCCTCATTTTACAGACAGAAAATTGATGTAGGAGAAAAAAAGCAAGCTGATTGTTAACACTTACTTCCTGTGTTTCACTGGAGGCAATTCCTGATTTCATCTACATTTATGTAAATCAGGTTACAGACAGCCCTTAAATGACATGACCAGGGATCTGCGTCAACAAAGTGAACCATCACCTGATCCCCTCCATCTCAGCTCTGAGAATTTGTAACAAAGTCTTCCTCTTCATGGGAAGACTAAAATTATACTCTGACTTCCAAGAAGAGGGGTTTCCCACTGCCTGCAGAGGTAATTGTTTCAGGAGCAACAGACACTGTCCATCACTAAATAGTGCATTTGTCAAAAGAATAATAAAAAAAAGATGATAACTAATCAATCCTTATGTGAACTTCATTATTTATGTTTTTATTTGGGGGATAAGGCTTGAGAATAAATAAAAAAGATGATAACTCATCAGTCCTTCTGTGGACTTCATTATTTATGTTGCTATTTGGGGGATAAGGCTTGCGTGTTGTGGGGTTTATTTCTAAGGTTTTCATTATGAATGCAGACAATTCCTTTCTCCTACACAATATCAAACTAGGAAACAAATCTTGGGAGGGAGCAGGGTTGGACTCACACCCTTTTAGAAACCTTCCACACAGAAAAGCTATTTCAGAGAAAAGGCACAAGGTGAGTTTAAAATAGAATAACCGTACTGGTGAACAAAACCATATGCAGATACTTTGATTTTACATTAAGAATGTCCAAACTGATTGCCAGTCAGAAGCAGTAATACTGCTTCCAACTTACATCCTTTCTTAACTTGAAAACTGTCAAGAGTCTTTAAACCCAAACTGACCAAGCTCTCCGCAATGCAGTGCGTTAATACACATTTTGCAGTAGGTAAAACAGTCACCTTTATTGATTTACTGCAGCTCATTCATTACAGAAGCTAGATGAAACTTATTTTCCTAAAAAAGCAAATTAAGAGAAGTGAAATTGAATTATCCCATGTTCTTTAAAGGTGGAATTTGAATGTGATAATGGCCACCCTTTTGCTTATAAAACAAGACAAGATCAAAGTACTCTTTAAAATTATATGCCAAACTATAAGTCTGACAAACATTTTAGTCCCTCTGTTTAGTTCTGTTATTTAGCAAAACAGCTAAAGTTAACTAGACTTATTCACAGGACCTAAAGTTTCTTCCTGAAACCCTAGACTTGCCATTAAATGGCCTTTTTAAATGCTCTTCTGTTAAAGTCTTCCCTCTGTTCCCTGCCAGTGTCTTCTACCAGACCATCTTTCTGCTTGGCTTAGACAACCCTTCCTTTAACCCTATGATTTCCTTTCAGGACCTTTGTTTTGAAAATCTCTGTCTTTTGGCCATCAGGCAATTTTTGGAGCCCCAAACCAGCCTTCGACATCTTCTTTTGGGTTCTGATGTATTTTTTTCTTTGACCCTTTGCTTGCAAAGGAAAATAAACACCTCAAGAATGCTCCTGAGGTTTGCACTACAGCTTCCCTCTAGGGCTGGCTACAAGCCAGACTTCTAGGTGGGGCCTTATAACCCCAGGATGAACTAAGATAACTCTGTAGCACCAGCAAGAAGTAGTTGGGAATGCAATACTTGCTTCTATTTCAGAAAATGGCAAGTAAAAATGGCTTTCATATGGCTATATGCAAATCCAAGATCTGAAGTTATACCTAGTAGTATATAGTATCAGTTGGTATAACTGGCACAGTCCTATTGGGGTAGTTAGTGCAGTGATGGATGCAATATAAATACATTGCTTTTCCTATAAAAATTATAAGCTTTGGGGTGCACTTCATGGACATCATACATATTGGCACAGCTACTAGCATACAAGAAATGAGTTCTGCTTCTGACAGGTTGTTGTTTTGTTCTTCACCATAATCGAGCTCTCACAAATATGTCCAATTTCCAGAGAATCCTTCTGCCTAGTACACAATAATGATAAAAGACAGAGACTCCTCTAGTTCCTATGTAAAGACTAGGAAAGGAAAGTGAGCAGGGAAGAATTGCCCCTAACCGAGTAGAAATTTTTCCACACTATCCTTTTCTTGTCAAGCTGGCAATGTTTTCATTTATGTCCAATCCACACAGATGCTTCTATAGGTACCGATGGCAACATCCCTTAAACTGAGACATCTAGTAATACATTTAACATAGTTTGAGGGCTCTCAGAGACAGACACATAGAGACAATGTTTGGTCTGAAAGGCTGTCTACAGAGCTGTGGGTATATAATCAGCCCAGCTTTCCAGATAAAAGCTATATTTCCCAAAAGCCAACACAATCAAAACGGGTTCTCACTTGGAACTGGTTCAGTACTTCTCTGTACTGATCTTTCACACAGTTCTGCGGTCTTGCAAGAAGTTGGGAAAATGGAACTCTTTGCTAGTTCCAACACTGTTAGGTGCTGCTCATGCTAGCACTGCTTTTCTAGCTGACAAAGAATATCACCACGCCCTGTAAAATGCATTACACAGTACAATGGTTATGCATGTTAAAGAATTGTTGCTGCAGGAAAAAATAAGCATTAATTATAGGTGAGCAAATAAATTTATAATTGTGTCTCTCCATTTAAACTTTCATATTTTATTAATTTCAAATTTTTAATGCATGTTTCTCATTAGGATTTTGAAATATCTAAGTTTCTCTGACAAACACTTCCTTACGGTACTTCACCTTCAACACTCACTAATTGGTAATGACCAAAATTACTTGGGATACTGTTTGTTTCCAGACTGAATAATTTAAGAAGTTCAGTTGCCCCACTGGATTTGACCCAATCTTCTTGGCATCATATGCTGTCTCTTAGAGTGGTCAGCATCAGATCTTCCAGAGGAATTGATAAGGTCTCAGTTGCTGCAACATGTAGTAATTTCATTCCCACCAAGGACTTATCTTTACAGTCAGGTATTGTCTTAAGCCTGGAAGCTCAGTATTTCTTCTCTAATGTTGCCATGAATAATTCTAATTCTAGAGGTGTTTTTTGTCCATATAAATAAGCAATATGCATTTAAGCTGAAAACTCTACATGTGGAATATTAAAATCAAGTGGGAATATTGGTTGGATTTCTGTTCAAATGTTAGTTTAACATTTGCTCTTGATAAATATTTCCCCTGGTAAACCCTGGGCACTAAGTATTGTCATAAACCAAATATAATGAATTGTGGATGCCATGCAACTGAAACTCAGTTTTGAACATGTTAACTAGTTTTCTAAACAATTTCTGTCTTTTTTATTTTACAGATTGTCTAATAACACCATATTTTTATTGTATTTATTTGGCTTTATGATTGATACATTTCATTGTTTGATGACACTTCACGGCAAATCAGACTACTATATTTTGACAAGGTAGCCCCACTGAGAATTCATGCTTTAAACAATAGGATTTTATTCCAGCCACCATTTTCTTAGATCACAAATTAACATGACTCTTCAGCTTTTACCAATTCATTGCTGTACACACCTTCATAATGACTTTTGCTTCATTAATGAATATGTGGTTTGCCCTGAAGTACTGTGACACTGATTGTGGTTTTTAACATGCCTTGATTTTTTGGTCATGTGTTACACCTCTTCTAATATAATGGCTTCTGCAGTGTATCTTAATAAATCTTCAGCATTTGAAGCATAAAATTACACTGCAAAAGCTAAACTCTGCTTGGAATGCCATTATACAAATCACAGTTGTTTATTGTTGCACAGAACTGTAGTGGAGGGGTAAGTCATTTTTGTAAAAGATTTAAGAAAATTCTGACATTTCCAATAATTTTAATTAAAACTCTGCTCTCATGACTCACTTATGTCACTTTAAAATGTAGACATATATCAAGCTAGTTTGTGGGTGTGCACTGATGCTATGATGTACTCTCAATTGCTGGCCAGACTTATCAGTTAGAACAATTTAAAACACATGGGATGGATTTTTTTTTCTTGACCACTGACTAACAGGCAAAAGTGAAATGGATTTAACCCCTCCAGTTTGAGAGTTGCGTGGGATTTAGCCACACAGCTCTCATTAAAGTCAACAGAAGTTCAAATCCATGGGTGTGGTATGGCACCCTTCCGTGTAACTCTCATAAAGCTGGAGGCTTTTTGTGTCTGTTGGGGTAAGGGGGTGGGCAAAATCACCTTGTCTAGTGGGAGTCACAGCCATTATGCTGACTTCAATGGAGAATCTGACCTGATAGCAGGCTAGGCAGGTAGGTGGGCCAATGTCCAAATGGTAATTTCTATCTGAAAGCATGGAGCAAGTGGAGCTTATGCCACTTCAGAGTAATCCATTTCTTGTGGCTTTTCTCAAAAACAGGCCACTTGTGACTGTGCTCACTGTAACTTGTGAGTGATCATAAAGGTCAGTCTCACATTGGGCTCATTGCTGTAATCAATCTGATGGTCACAAAGGCACAGGCTGTAAACCAAGCAGCCAATGCCTCCCCTTGACAGCAGCAGCAATCAAAGATTCAGATGAACCTTTTAACTGTTAAGGTCTTTAACATAATGCAAGCAAAATCCATGAATTGCTGAGACCATTTAGTTTGTCAGGTTGGCCATAACAGCTATTATGTTTATGCTCTATAAAAGATCTCCTCCTTCTCTACATCCGAACGCAACTCAAGGTGTTGCCTGTTGCTCTTTAAAAGCTGTGGAATCTTGGGCCCATGGAAGAATATGGGAATGTTGCCATGAAAGACTTCACCCCACACGTGATTCTGGAGATATATACCTTTCTAAAACAAAATTTTCTAGAGGACAAAGACAAATTTTGAACTTTTTAAAAGGCTTTCAGCAACATTTCAACTTGTCCCAAGCTCTATTGCCTTTTGCATATTTTCTCAGTTCTGAAGAGAGCTTGGGAAAGTCTTCCAGGAACTGATATGTAAAAGCAGGCTCTGACTCCTGCATTTCAGCATCTCCAGCAGCTCCTGCTGAGCTATCTGAGCACAGTTTTGGGCTCTGCCTCAAATCCACTTTGTGACCTGGGATAAAGTTGCTTACCCTCTCTCTTCATCAGTTTTCCAATCTTAAAACACAGCTGATAATGCTTCCTTTCTTCTGTGTCATGTCCTGTCTACAGAGACCATCAGCTTCCACAGAGGGTCTCTGCTACAAGGCAGTGTTTGTTCTGTGCCTACAACACAGGGCTGAGATCCCACTAAAGGCTCTAGGGGTACTGGGCGCTAGGCCAAGATTCGGATAAGCTTGGCTTTTGGTTCAAACAAAGGTTCTCTCTCCTCACAGGCCATCACATTCATTTATTTTGCCCTGTGGTGAAGTTAATGCTACATCTGTGATGTCACAGTTGTTTCCATGACAACAGGTTTATGACTTCAATGTAAAGTCAGATGCAAGGAGAAGCTCAGGGACATGAAGGAAAGCTCTTACTAAAATCAAAAACATCTGACACAATAACAGAGAAAAGAAATGGCCAAGAAGGTACATTTCTTTTATTGTTATACATGTTTGTGGTTTCTTCTTAAGTTTTCAACAAGGTCTACTCCTTCCATCACATGTTTTAATAGCTACTCTTCCACTTATGTTGCTTTAGTTAAAGCTGTTTTCTTTCTTATTTTAAATAAAAAAATAAATTTAATACCATTTGTTTAACTAGTTAATGAATGCCTTTGCCTTTTTTCAATTAGGTTTAATTTAATAGGAGTAAATTTGGACTTTGGTATAGTTTTCCTTCTGATGCCAAATATGAATGATACTATTTCTGAACAAACAGGGGAACTGTTAAAACTGTGGCTTTCCATACTTAGCAGAATCGGCTTTCAAAGAAGAAAATAAAAAAAAAAACCACCACATCAAAGTTTTTTTGAAACACAGATTTAAAAAAAAAAAAAAAAGATGCAAGAAGGCAAAGCTATTATGGAATAGAAATAACTATTGGGCAGGGTAATGTGAAGAGTCAGAAGCTTTTCATTCCATGTTTTTTCCTTTGTTTGCTGGGGTTTTTTTCCTTGAACCTCAAACACAGCCTCCTCAAACACAGACATCTCTCCATGGATTAAGGTGTCACCAAAGTACAGACTGCAAAGTGGCACGGATATGGCTCAGCATCTGTTCAACATGGGAACCTTCACAGGAGCTATCTCTTCTGTAGTCTCCATAAGGAATTCCCAGGAGCATGTAAAGGTGGAGATGATGCCTAAAGCAAGTCTGTGAAGTTTACCGTCCATCCTTGTTAGCAAGTCTAAACACATAAACTAGTCAACTCAAAGACTCTGAGAGCAACAGTAAAAATTAGGATGGATAGCAAATGCCTGTTACGTATTGCAGTTTGATTCACTGAAAGTACTTGATAATGGTTGCCAATAATAAAGCCATTAAAGTTTCAGATGAAAAGTTTTCAGGTAGCTACTGTGCAACCAAAACTGACTAGGTTTAGCATGTTAAGTCTCTACTGCTTTGTTCACAGATAGTTGATTGAATTAGTTAATTAAGATAAATAGTTAATTAAGGCTGGAATTTTCAAAGAAGCCACAGGAATTAGGTAACCAAATTTAATGAGATTTGGTACTGAACTCCCTTAGACTCCTTTGAAAAGGGTAGCTATAAACGCTCACCTCTTTAGCAGCAATTATTTGTACTCACAGGATTGTGAGTGCAGCTGTTTATAAATGCAGAAGCATGGCTGCAAAAGCAGACATGGCATGAGAACAGATGTGTCCGTGCATAGCATAGTACATAAATGTATACAAGCAGTGGCCATACATTTAAACTATCCTTAAAGTGAAAATACCAGTAGAGTTAGTAACATCTCTGAAGTCAGTAAGAGCTTCTGAAGCTTACCTAATTAAAATCAATTAGATATACATACCCAAATATACATGTGCACAAACTTATAATATATATATATACATAGGCATATATAAAAGTATATGCACATATATAAAGAGCCAGATGTGAACACGGGTGCAGACAGTTGTTTGGTTTTGTATGCATTTTTTCTTTGCAAAACAGTAAATTGTAATAGTATTTGCTACTGGGAAAAGGGGCGGCTAAGCTGCCATGGTAATGCCCATGATCTTATCAAAGTATATGAGAAAAATGCCTTTCTTAACAGGTATGTAACACAGGCAGTATGGAGGTAACTTATTTAAGCAATATAGAATGAAGCACTGTAGCAGAGGTATCATCTAGAACAGTAACCATCTGATGGATAAAAAAGTGAAAATGACAACCTACAAATACTATAAAAAACCAACCCTCCAATGAGCAAAACCTGACATCTTGACTTCATACCTGACTGCAGGGCAAAAAGGATGAAAACAACAAGTCTGTTCGATAATGGCTCTGGGTGTTAATAACAAAAATGTGGTACAGTCGTCCAATTCATCCTTGGTGCTGGCTCCCAGTGAAACCATTGCAGCTATCCAGGGGCACTCTGACACAAGCAGTTAAACCTTGACCCTGCTGAAGTGAATGACAAAACACGGGACCTATCATTGCCTTCCCTGAGCACAGTGCAGAGCTTTCATTGGCATGATTCCAGCCTCCCTCAAAGTCCACTGTCTTTACAATTACTGCAAACAGTAAAGTCTGCTTTGCCTCAGACCAGCGTTACTTATCCAGCAAAACACTTTCAGATGTGAGTAACCTTAGGCCTACAAATGCTCAGAGATACACATGGGCTTAGGTACTTTGTTATGAAGAGAATCTCAAAAAGGAGGATATATCCTGAGGCCAAAGAAGTGGGAATGAAGATCGTCCAGCCAAATCCTGTTCATTAGTGGGCAACATTTTTTTCTATTAAAAATTGCCAGGACTTTAATTCCATGTGTTCACAGCAAGAGTGCTGGCCCATAAACAAATCCAAAATATACAGAAGATCAATTTCTTCTAATAAGGAGGGCTGGTGACTTTCCATTAGAGTGAGTCACTGAGTTCTACAAACCCTTAAGGTGTAGTAGAGCAAAGGAAAATGAGGTTAGCTGTGGAATGCAAACAGATATATGGCACATATAGACCTTTAGCTTCACTCCAACATCCGTATGTGGCCATAAAATATAGCTTCTTAAACATAAAATGTATGGATTTCCCTCTGCAACAAAGGCATAAAATACCTCACTCCCAAACAAGTATTTGAGCATACGAACATGATCTTTCACTTCATTTAGGACTACCCACCCAGTAAACCAAGCTGTATTCTTTCTGGGTGGCTCAGAGAATAGCATATTACAGTGGAAACACCCATTTATTTCATTTACTGCCATTTATAATATTTTCCACTATTTGCAGATAATGAATTCATCCACTTTTTGCCAAGATTATGCAGCCTGTTTTATAGCCAAATTTATCCAGAATCCTTCTAAAAATGTGTTACCCTTCATTTTCCATGATTGCTTAGTGGTTCTCTTGGAGCAGGACCAAAATCAACCATATTAACAATGCACAGCAATAACTGAACTGTCATGCTCTCCTAGCAGCAGGAAGAGTGCCATTGAGCTGGTCCCTGAAGTATGCACAATTCAAGAGCATAACTGTTCAGGTTAATTAAAGCCATTAGATGAGAAATGAGGAATTACTTTTGGAGTTCTTTCCTCTACATGTTCTACAATAGTCTTCTCATAATGTATCTACATTTTAGATTATCTGATGTTTTCTTGGTGCTTCTGGCTCTTCAGTACTCCAGGATAAATTGTATTTGTAGAATATAACACGATGGAGACCTACAATGTGTAACACGCCCAAACAGACCTAGCTCCTGACCCTGTAAAGACTGACACACGTCTTTAACATTACACACCATGAGCAGCCCTTTCAGATTAGACAGAGCTGCAGACAGCGGGTAATACAGGCACTCTGTGACCAAGCCCCCGCGCAGGGTGCTGTATAGCTGCACCAAGCCACAAGCAAGGCAAGTAGAAAAAGCTGGAAAGGGGCAAGTCCTTTGTGGGATGATGTCTGTTGGGTTAGTGCTGATTTCTTAGTAGAGAACTTCCCGCTCCATTCACTGGCTCAGCTGTGCTGGCATGCTATGGAGGGTGGAGCTGCAGCACCATTCACTCCCTGCTCTGCACAAGGGAAGAGGAGAAACAGGCCAGTCACATCTGCTCTTCCCTTGTGCAGGATCTGGCAGCCTGAAAATCCCATGCAGGGGAGAAAGAGGGCTCTTTGCCATCACCAGGCTCAACAGCTGGGCCCAGCATGTAAAATGAAGCACATGCAAATCTTTGCAGGAATTCCCTAGTGCTCAGCCTGAGGGTTTGATCTTGGAGTCAAGGAAACCTACCTCAGGATCCTAAATGCAAGAAGCAATCCCTGCCCAGAGGTTCCAGTGGCCAACATTAGCAGTGATAACAGAAGTAATCACACCAATAATTATAAAGAAAGGTTAAACAAAAAAATTCACTTTCGTTTTTTTATAATTTTATAAATTTTATACAAAAAGAAAATTAGTGCAGTAAATATCCTAACAGCCAAACAGTCTTTGTTTCCAAACATTATCACTATTTTCTTTGGCACCACTGGGAATCTCATAGCAGGAGCTAAAAGGAAGGAAAAACTCTGGCTCATCAAGGGGCTCTGTAGCAGCCAGAATCTGCTCTTCACCCAGATCACCATTGGTCTGCAAGACTGAAGCTGAGCAGCCAGTACTGAACAAGTTAATCAACCACCATGTGTGACTTGAGAACCAGGGGAGGCAGGGGAGCCACACAGCAGGTTGAGTTATGGCCACTGGAACAAAAGCAGGTTGTCATGATATAACTGAAGATTTCTTAGCGATGACAACTGACAGCACTGCAATAAATATTAATACTCCAAACTCCTACTTGGATTCCTATAAATACTCCAGACTTTGCCAGGAACTCCTTTCTCTTTGGCCACTCCATTATTCAGTTTTACCATATGCAACTAGTCAGGGCCTTCATAATTTCTCCCTTCCTCTACACACAGCACCCCAGCACCATCACTTCACCTTTACCAACACAGCAGGCTCCACTGATATCACCCAGTCTGGCCTGGCTTAGGCTTCTCCCATCAACTCAAAAACATACAGATTTTCTCTTTTTTGGCTCCTTCCAAGTAACATCTTGAGGCCCTAATATTCATCCAGTTATCTCAGTGGAGAGGATCTCAGCTGATTAGCTTTATTCAGATAGGTGTGTTTAATGTTAATCTCTCTCTTTGCCTTGCTTTTTCTGCCATTTTTTTGTTTTTTACCAGGCTCTGTGATTCCCTTTCTGGTTCTCCTCAGGGTCTCCAAGTTTCAGGCACTTCTCTAAACACCCTCTAATGTTTTGACTTTTGAAGGTTAAATTTAAACAAAACTTAAAAGCTTTCCCAACTATTTTTACTCATTCTCAGAGTCATTTATCAGTCCCACAGAGAGCTTGGATTCCTATAGAAATGGCTTGCACTATTCATGTGTAGCTAATGTGTAACCTCCCTTATCCCACAAAGACAAGAGTCTGCCCCTTCCTTCTGGGTAAAGCAACCAGAAGCCACTGAATCTTTTCTGCTCAAAATGTAATGACTTCTAGGACCCATCCTGCCAGAGCCACCACTAGGGTCACAACCAGTCCAACTCCAGGCCTTCAAGGCAGTTAAGGAGCCCTCAAGGAAGCTGCAACTTTTTGTGACTCCAAAGGTAATCATCTTCTTTGCCCTGGCCCAAAAGGCCCCATGTGATTCACACTCTAGCCTGGACAGCTGCATACCAACTCTTCCCATGTCCAAGGTGTATTTCCTTTCAAGCCCAGCTGCAGGCTATGCGAACTATATGCATGCTGCTCCTCTTGTCTGTCCAGTTCCCCTGGCAAAAATTTTACTTGCACTTCTTGTGCTTATTGGAATAGCAGAGAGGCATAAGAGAAGGAAATGTGTGGCCTCTCAAATGCTCTAAACATTGTCCAGCTGCCACTAAAAAGGTGCCCTGACTTGAATTCATATTTTTATTTTATTTTTTAACAGGCAACTACTCCGTGCTTTTGTACAAAGCCATAGGAATTTTATTCTTGGACCACTAGATAACCACAGCACATCTCTCCCAAGTTTCCAACGCCACAACCATTTTTCTTAATTTCGAAACTTTAAAGGAAGAATGCTGCTTTGGCTTCACAATTTTACACAACTTGTTAGAACCACAGGAGACTGTTACAATACCAAGCCACATGAAATGGAAACATTTGAACAGACCTTTGGGCTGGATCCTCTGCTTCCACCAAGCTGCACTCAGCCCATGACTGAAGAGTATCTGGCTTGGGTAAAAGACAGTTTTTTGTGACCTCAAGTCCTGGTGGCCAGCAAGTGGTTTGACCTCCCAGTGCAATTAAGAACCTTCTCACATCTACTGAGATTTGTGTCTCTGACTCAGGACCTCCCGGGGACCTTCTGACACCTAGTGATAACTGAAGATAACCAAACACGCTGTGCGGTACTCAGGGACCTGGGAGTTACCCCAGCTTGCTGACACAAACAGCTCTTTCCTAACACCTTTGGCAGGAGGCTTCTGAAGCTGGCTCTGCAGGTTTCACTGCCAACATAGCAGTGCAAGGAGACCAGAACAGTTCCAAGGAACCGTTTCCCCTAAGAGGAAATGAAAAGAGAGACTGAAGCCACTGGCAAGCCATACATTAGACATTTTGGTTAAAAGCAGCTAGACTGCACTTTGGAATCACTACTTCTTGCAGAATGCTTTGTTCTTCTGCAGGCATCGTACCTCCCCGATTCATTGCTTCAACTACAGACAATGCTTTTAGTTTAGTCCTCCAAACTGTACTTTTTTATCACAGATTTCCATATCACAACAGGGCTTAAAATACAATAGAGGTACTTTAGTGGTGTTCTGCTCCTGTAGACTAGCTGCCTCAGTCATTGCATTTTGAAAGGACACAGTCCAGTTATAAGAAAAATAAAGGAATGTGCACGGAGAAAAGCATGGTTAGCAGGAATCAAAAACAGAGATTCAAGAGAGATGGACTTCCACATGACAGGCCTGTACTGGGGTCTACATAGCTCAGTACTCTTACAGTGGAGTTGCTTCTGCAAGCACAGTGTTCAGCCCTCAGCCACCTGAGCTATCCCATCTCGGGCTGATCATTGCTGATCATTCCTTAAGCTGGTCTGCTCTGCTTCCCAGAGCAGGACTAGGTATTCCCTGGTCCTTCTGGCCTTCAGCAAAGTAGACAGCCACAACCCAGTATGAGTTAGGTCAGGAGCCTGTGCCATTGTGCAAGGCACTAGTAAAACACATATATCACAGTATCTGCCCCGACAATTGGAAAAACTACATATTTAATGCAGCTAAAGTTTTAGTAAATAATACTACTGTATAACCTCTCTTGTATACAGAGAAGTGAATCACACAGCAATTCTGTGACCTGCCTAGGGTTATGGACCATCTTGACAGCTAGCCCACTGCCTTCTGCAAAGGTCATTCTGCCTCCTGTTCGGAACACTGTTCCATGCAAGGTGAGCTTATCTTGCAACAACACTTAAAGTAAAATCCCCCAATCCTGGTTTTGAAAATGTTTTACAATGCAAATGTTATAAATACAGAAAGAAGCCAAAAGCTGGAGCAGAATGAACTTATGAAGCAGCAGCAAGGAAAGAGAGATAGATTTCAACTGAGATGGAAAACCAATGAAGAGATAGTCTTTCCAGGTGGGTGGAGCCGTAAAAAGCCTCTTGCTCTGAAGCTGGCCAGAGAACTTTCGGGGTGATAACTTGGCTTCACTAAGGTCCCAGAAAAACGTTCTTTGCAGCAGGTCAGAGATTCCTCTCACGGAGAGGAAGACTGCTGGTGAGCTGTCAGATGAAAGTGAAAAAGACCCTACCTGTAAGCTCAGGCTGCCCAAGGAGAACCAATGCAATCTGGCAGAATCACTGCAACTCTTCTGGAAGTAGTCCAATAAAGTACTAACAGCCATGTAAAGGCAGTAGCAGCACAAACCTCACTACAGGATAAATGCCTGAGCACTTACTCAGTCATCCCAGGTGGAGCTTGCAGCCTTGGCCGAATCTGCATGGCCTCTGCTTTGTTGTGATCAGTACCCCAGTCTGACCAGTCCAAAGTGACCTCAGAAGCGTCCTTATGGTTGCAGTCACATCTATAAACCACAGCAAAGATGCATCCAGTGATTTTGCAAATCCACTCCGACAATGGCTTTGTATTCCTTAGCTTTGCATGCTTGGAAATGGCTGAGAAAAACCTACAGGCTAATATCTCTTGCAATTACTTTTAAGGGCTCTTTTTTGTCAGATTCCTCACCTGCTCTGTCAGGATGTTCTTTTAATGCCTTTCATATTTCTCATGAAAGGCCATAAGCTCCCAAAGCCCCAGCATATCTGCCATCTCAGCGCTATCAGGAAAGAGCTGATGAGAATATGATTGTCAGTGATGATTACAAGTACTTTACAAACACAGGAAAGCATGTTCTGCATTAATTGCTAATCTATTTCAGCCAATTTGGCACCATGACAAATGCAACTGGTTGTATCTAACAAACCAGGGGATCGGGAATAATTCTGTTTCAGTACAGTATGTCCAGGGAGAAGAATCAACCGTTAATCCCAGGTGACTAGTTTCTTTATAAATATATTAGCAACATAATGGAGTGCTTTTTAATGGGATTATAACCACACAAGCAGACCACAAGCAGCTGCTCTGCTAGTCAAAGGGAACATGGCTGACAATAAGATTTAAGAAACTGAATGAGGGGAAAATGGCAAACCTCTGGCATGGCACACTTAAATGACCTTGTTGCTTAAAAGGAATTGGATCGTGTTGCGTACAGGAAAAGAAAATCAAATATGCTTAAAGCAACCTCTTTGGGCATGGTCAGCACTACTTTCTCCCCCTGATCCTCTGCGTCAAAAGTAGAGAAAATGGCCAAATGAAAGACAACTCATCTTTTTGTGTACTAGGGATAGATTTTAAAGCCAAAAAGATTTCACTCATACACTGTGTAACTGAGGGGTCATTGTCAAGGATGGCAGGGCCCATATATTGTCACACAACTTTTGTGTTACTCTCTCTGCAGAGCTGAAATAATTCTTCATTCTGAGTACAATTTAAGAGCTCAATGTTGTAAATATGTAAGTGTGCCAGCATGTCTTTGAGAGAGAGAAAGTGTGTGTTTGTGTGTGTGTGTATGTGTTCGACTAGACGATGTTGGGGATTGGACTAGATGATCTTTTCAAGCTCCTTCCTATCCAACTCGTTCTGTGATTCTAGATATGAATATATATAAATGCACACACAGAAAAGGACAGCAATGGCATGAGCAAGAGAAGAAACAAATCTCTCTCAGAAATCCCTCTCAATCCATTGTACAGGACTGTTAAAATCATGAGCCTAGATTCTGTCCATGGTAATACCTGGGTTCCCTTTCTTACTTTAACTGAGAGCTTTAAAGATGGTACTGTAACTTACTAAAGAATTATATTTTTTTAGGTTGATGGAAGTAATGAAAGACAACTGTGTCTGTATAAACGGCACATACACCTCAAAATATCATACTTCTATATATTTTTTGAGCCATCATTTGTAGTTCAGTGGCTTGAAGCTGAGGCTAGGATTTGTATCTGTGGCTTTGAAAGGAATACATTATGGTATAATGCACATCACTGTTATGGAATACAAGCACTGCAGTATGTAGCTGCTCTAGCAAGGAATATTTAGGCAGCTTAACTTTAGCATAATGAAAATAATTTCTAAAGCCCAGATCTAATTCTGAGCAGCTCTGGAATTCTGTTACTAGAGGCCCTTAGTTCAGGGTGGCAGAATGACTCGCAAGAGTATTTAAGGACTCATTTAACATAAACTACACCCTACATCACTCTGAAATGCTTTTGTTACAATCAGCTGAAGTGAAGGACACTGACTCACCTAGCCTGACCTACCCACACTGCTTGTCTGCAATCCACTGATACTAACAAAATATCCCTAGTGATTTCAGTGGCTTGGGATCAGACCCACATTATTCTTGAATACCTCTTAAACTTTCAGGGCTTGATCTCAGTACATCCTGGCACCAATCCAGATAACACCATGCTTGCTGTCAAACAGCTGCATGGACCTCTGAGCTTGATCTCCTGTTGACGAAACACTGCTGAGTCCACTGTGGTGGCACAGGAAGTGTTTAGGATACATATTCATATACAGGTGCGTGCATTAGCAGGGATACCAAAGTGTGTAAAAGTTTAATTGGCCACAGTTTTCATGGTTGCGATGGCAAGCTAACAAGGTTCAATAAATGCTATCACATTGTGATGGATTCTGCATGCATCACCAAATGTCGGCAAGTACCTAACAGTGTCCTCCAAAACAATTTCAACTGTGCAAGTGTATCACCCTCCAGCTAAGTAACCTGACTATCTTCCTGCCTTTTCTGTGTGACATTCATCACTGTTATGAAAGCTCCCCATCTCAAATCTAGTTGCTGACAATACTTCCGTAGTGCACATAACAGTGGATATAATGTGATCCCCTGACACGTTTACATTTTACTAATGATAAGCACTGGCTATGATGCACTAAAAATACTGTGACTGGGGAGAATTAAGTGTATCTCTAGTGCCTGATTCAGGTGAGCGTTAATGCTGTGATTAAGTTCATGGGTAGTCAGGACAAGACAGCTTATGTTTGAAGAGAGCTAAGTATGTCCAGTAGTACCATCCTGAATAACACCAACCTCCAGAACTGGGTCTGTACCTCTAAGTATACAGCATGGAGCTGTAAGAAGCTAAAAGCCACTACAACCCTAGCTGTCTGGTACTCGAAGGGTAATATGTGCTTTTTTGAATTTACTTCATCATAAAATGTAGCAACCTGTGCAATTTTAGATCTATGTAGTTTTAAAAAGTCTAAAACAGAAGACTATACTGCACACATTTTTCCTCCTAGGGAAAGAATGAAAAAGTCTGCATGGGACAGCTATTAGGCACGCTGAATAACACGCTGCTGGCAGGGCACTCAGAGAGTAGTTATAGATGCCTATCAGAATCCATACAAAACCGACTAACAAATGCTGGAATTAAAAATGAAGACTTGCAGGGAGACAGGGGCTTTGAGCAGCACAGTATTTCAGATCATCTTACTGAAAGCTTCAAAATATCATCAGCTTTCAGTCTGAAATGCGTCAGCAATCATTTCATTTTTATCAAAACACAATTAGGCTGTGGTGAATGACAGCATAAATCTTAAGTAGGAAAGATACAGGATGAAAGACCACCAGGGTGGAACATAACCGTAAACCTCTCCATAAAACTGCATTTGAGTTCTGATCACATACACAGGAACTCCTTTAAATGATCCAGCAAGAATCTTAACTCACTGACTTCCAAAGAAAGTGTTACCAATTAAGTGGGAGAAACTTTAACAGTCAATTTTAATTACGCTAAGAGATTCACCAATCAATTCCCAGCTCAAGCTGAAGTTTTTACTAGAGACAACTGGAACCAATTTACATGCTTTTATGTTGCGTCTAGACTTTAATAAATGGTCTAAGCATGGAGCAATTCTATGCCAGTATCAAACTAATTTTCATGTATACTGAGAAATGCACCAGCTTTTCTAAAATTCTCCAGTCTTTGTGTCTTGAAATGCTCCCCTGAGAAATGATTGCAAAAGTTACTGAGTATATTACATAAGCACCACTGTGAGGATTGCTTACAATACATACCAAGATAGTGATACCACAGGTTGTCCTCCAGCTCATTGCTTTCATCTAACAGACATAAAGTGTGCCAAGCCAGCTCTTCCCTTTAGCATGAAATGGAATAGCCTTTCCAATTAAAAGACATCATGCCTATTGAGTATTAACCCAAGTCCATTAGACCAAAAAATATCTAAATACGGAACCGCCCAGGACAGCTACAAATATTTAACTGATGGCCCAAAAAGGTTTTGAACACCTAAAAAACCTTATCTTTCTGTTCTGTCACCCCTTCTCTGTACCTCTCATGGTCCTGATTCAGCTGTGGGCTACTGCTATGAAAGAACCTGAGCATCCAGTCAGTCCAGCAGCACTGATACAGAGGAAAACAAAGCACCTGGTTGCTAGATTGTTTAAACATTGAGGAGCCTGCCACAGCACACTCGGTAGTACTCTACTTATGTGAGACTCACCACTACAGCATCACTTTGATCATTGCTGTAGGTCATGGAATCACTCTGAAATCAAAACAGTCTTGTTAAAAAATTAGGTTGAATTACCATTTAGGGAACTCTGATGCATTTTTTTTCCTCTTCCCTCCTTTCCTTCTTTCTAAACATGCCTATCAGGAGTGTGAAATTGTATACATTTATCATTGCCCTATTGAGCACAGCTTGTTAAATTAAGAAAAACATATTTAATTAATTGGCTTGATAGACATTCATATACCAGTATTCACAGGCCACTGTATATAATTTTAATTTTTAAAAACCAAGCGGTTGCTTTGGTGATTCAGAGCCTCTGAAGATGTTTCCCACAGGATGATGTCAGACTAATAAATCTCCAGAGAGTTCTGCAAGACAGAAGTCTGACAAAGATGGGCCTCCTGTCTTCTGTAAGAAACAAAAGGATTTACCTGCTACAGTACTTTAGGAAAAGGCAGCAAACAACTCTGGAAGTGCTGCACTGGCTTGGCTACCACCAAAGATAACAGCCATGAAACCCAGAAAGATTTGTTTTCCATTTTGCAGTAGGACATAACCATTTGGTGCAGCAATGAGCAGAGGGTCCCCCAGCTCACACCTCCCTCCTCCCACCAGCCTGCTGCGCAAAGAGATCCAGACTGTGTGGCTCCATATTAATCTACACTGCATGTACCTGCATGCTCTGTAGGCTATTGGTTTGGGCAGCACACCCTGAGGATTGTCTTTGGAGCTGTTCTAAACCTGCAACATGGAGGACTCTTCTGTTAAGTCCAGTACAAAGATACAGAAAAGAAGTCTGCTTCCAGGACAGGACAAGGCGGGCAAACAGGACAAAAAGAGGGAAGGAAAAGGAAGCAACTAATAAATGAGGTTACATGTCTAAGATCAGCTGGCAGGCCAGTAACAGCTTGGACCAGCACCTGCCAGCCCGGGTTCTCTGTTCTGTTCACAGGATTTGTCCAAGGCATTACTTATGATTGCTGCCAGAATGAGCAAAGCACGCTCGTACTCAGGCAGCTGGAGTCTTGACTTGACAAAGTAGCTCTTGCTCTCGGGGACTAACTGTGCTGAATGGCAATAATAGCTTGTAAAAATCAAATAAAAACCAAGTGCACCGCATGTTGCAGTATGCTGGGATTGTATGGGGTACAGTAAGCAATGCTTTTTGCAAAGACAAGGAATGTTATTCATCATAGTTGTCTGTGGTGGGCAATTTGGTCTTTTTTCAGGGGACTCACTCTAACATAGGATCCCTGCCAACATAAAGAAGAACTGGTCAAAGATGAAGGATTTTTTCCCCTTCTCTCTCCTTCAGAAAAAGTACCAGACTTTGAGAGGTCACAATGATCTCTGTTGCTGTAAATCTATTACTAGCAATTAAAAATCTTCTGTTTCCTGCACAGTTCCATTACACAGAATAATATACAATGTAAAAATTCACAGCCTTTCAAGGAAGCATCATGATCTTCAGACCTGACCTTCTCAGTAACATAGGCCAAAGCACTTCACTTAGTTGTTGCTGCCTCAAGCCCAGATCTTATGGCTGAACTGTAGCAGCTCATTCAGAAAGACATTCATCTTGATTTACGGGTACCAGTCTTGATGTGAGAATGCCACACAAAGCAGTTCCTGTCTTGAGCTTCATGCAATGAACTGTGAAGTTAAGCTAGTTCAAGGGTTTGAAATGCCTGTAATCCAGTAAGATTCTCTCTCCAATACCAGGCGGAAATAGTGTGTAGGTGGCTTACAAAACTTCCTTTCTACAGTGACCCCAAATCTAAGCAAAAGGTCAGAATCATTTGTGTTGTTTCAAAGGCTCAATTGTGGCTCAGGCCAACTAGTTAGCCACGAAAAAAACTATATTCAATTCTTCAATCTATGACATAGCTAAGATAAACATGGTGAAAGATTGTTATTGTTTACACAAATTCTTTCTCTACTGAGAGAAATTGTAATACCATTTTTCAGCGCATTAATTGCTTATGGCTGTCATGCCATGATTTTTAAATCCTAGGTGCTAGTAACTACAGTTTGCTCCCAGATACATACACAGAAATAGACTTGCTTTATAGAAATTCTGAAACAGGTGGATGAAATCCTGGTTGTACTAAAGTTAAAAGGATATAGTGTTCATATTTTAGTGCCAGCAACTGAAATGGGGACCTCACAATACAAGTATTTGACTGACAAGTGCTTAATGGCCAGTACCTTATAAGATTTAAAAACAAACTAGACAAGGCAGGGAAACAAATAGTAGACGACTGTGAAAGAGGAATTGATTTACTGATGGCTACACAGCAGAAAGCTGCAAAAATCAGGAACTGGCCAAGACAGATCAGAGAATTAATTCAACCATCTACTATTTCCCAACAAATATTAATCATTCAAATGCCAGAAAGTCATTACTAATTTACAAGGCCCTTCAGATTCAGTCAATAACCATTCCATTTCAACCTGGAGTGTACCTACCAAACATACGTAAGCCCCATGGAAATGTTCTTTAAAATGCAAAGTATTAGCTGAAGCTTCATGTTTACACTTTCAAGTCATGTAAACCTGAGAATAAATCCACCTGTTACCCTATCTTCAATGAGGTCAGGAAAAAAACCCTCCTTTCTATTTGCAAACAGCTTAGTGGCTACCAAAGAGCAGTCACCAATAAACTTGTTCCAAAGATTAATTCCTGATTAATCACTGAGAAGGGTTATATCAGCATTAAGGAACATGCCAGCCACTGAAAAGTGAGAGTTTTCTGCAGTAATTTATTGCAACCTTCCATGCTGAAGCTAAAAAGACTTGGACAAAAGAAAATTTTAAAAATTGTGAAAAGTAAAGTGAAAGGCCATAAAAACAACAACAAAAATCCCCAAACAGGGTATCAGGAAATATAACAATAACGACATGACAAAAAAAAGTATACATTTAGATAATAATCTGGGAACGGGAAGAAAAGAATAAAATTCAGCTTATGAAAAGCCAGCTCTGAATAAGTCATTTGAAAAGAGCTGAATGCTATCCTGTTTTTCCTAATTAACAGTGTACCAAAGTTAAAGTAGATTTATTATCAATGATAAGACCATAATACCTTTAACAACCAACACATTTATATTTCCTCAAAATATCCTACAACATTTTCCTATGGTTTGCAAATCCGTACACTAAAATAAACAGTTGCTGAGTGTTCCTTACTGTACATTCTGCCTGTAAACAGTCTCAGAATGGAGATGGCAACAGTCTTCTAGCTGTGTAGTACACGGGCTTAACTGCAAGTGATCCTAATGTGTCTCTGAGAGAAATCCAAGATGAGCACAATACAATGAACCCTCTGCCATCTACACTGTATTAAATAACCAAAGAGTTAGACTGAGGCTGATAGAAGGTCAAATCCTCCTTGTGCCTCAAGAGACCGGGGAGCAGGAAGATGAGCTCTGCACCGTGGCTCCTTTCTGGAGACAAGGGGGCAGCACAGACTGACCCACAGTGCCACAGAGGCAAGTGAGCAGGAAGGATCCTCAGCAGATGGATGAGTTGCTGCACTATGGAGAATGGACTCCAGCTGGAGATGGGAGGGCACACAGCTTCCTCCAGGCTAAAATCTTCTGATTTGAGGGACTGAAAATGTATGCAAGGAGGTAGACATGGAAAGGAGAAAGGCCTTCTTCCCAGATTCTCATGGGAAAGCCCAACTTCTTGTTAGGCAACAGCCTGGGGGGAAACTTTTTGACCTGGCCTAGCCTTAACCAGAGCTGGGTATGAGGTTTGTTTCTCTCCCCAACCAAACTCCAGAAATACCACCTTTAATAAAACACAAGCAATATAAACACAGATTTTAATAAAAAACAAAAACAACTGTTGCCCTAATCCAACAGCCTTGAGCTAGGCGTTTTACTTAAATAACTCAATAGAATTGTGCTTCTTGATCTTACAATTTAAGTAGATTTAAACTCTAAAAAAAACAAAAAACTAAACAAACAACAACAAAAAAGAGCAAGTACAAGCTAAATTAAAAAGGAAAAATGACCCAATACAAGACTGTTATTCCCGTGTTGATCAAGCACCATGAGCTAAGCTCTGGGCCTTTTTGGTAAAAGCAGTTCCACAAGCAACCCTTAGAACTTCCCCATTGTGCTGCACTACTGTAAATTAAATTGTTGGCTAACTACATAATATAATGTAGTGTTCACAAAGCCTCTGAGGCTTAGCTTTATTCCACTCCTGTTTACATCAGTAAGAGTCTGGCAATTAAATTCAATGGAAGAAAAGGTAAACTTCCGAGTCCATGTTTTCTTCAGTATGCTCTCCGAAATAACTTCCTAACACTGAATAGACATTCATGGGATGTTGTTTGTTGGGGAAGTTACAGTGACATGCTTGTATTTTTTGTTCTGTATTGACAATAATGCTAAACACATCTGTCTTAGGCAAGGAATGTTATTTAAGCATTGGAGAAGGATGCCTTTTGCTTGAAGCATTGCTCAAATTATGTGGTTTTCTCTGACTATTTTAATAAGGCAAGGCAAGACCAGGAAGGGGAGAGAGGGAGAGAGAGAGAAAGAGAGGAGGGAGAGGAAAAAAGTAAGCAAGAAAGTGATAAGGAGAAAAAGAAAGGAAGAAAGAAAAAGATAGAGGAAAGAAGGCAAGCAAAGCAAGCAAGGCAAGCAGCTGCTGCTGAAAGTGAGCAAGACTCTCATTTTCTTCTGTCTTTTAATAAATCATTGTAGCAGCTTTGTGACAGGTCTCTGTTATCCATAATGCCCAAGCAAACAGCTTTTCTTTCAGCCTCTATTCAGTTGGCTGCCAGGGAAGCAGGACCGCAGGCAGGAAACTTCAGTGGCTCAGCCTGCTTCCCTGTAATTCAATTAGAAAAGCAAGCATGAAGTCAATATTCATTGCGCCAGGCCAGAACTGCACTACACAAAGAAATGATAATGAGAAAGTTCACAAAGGAGACGGGCTTAATGATAAGTTTTTAAAGAGGTGCTGCAGCGGGTGACCCTCTGTACAACTGGCAAACACACATGGGCATATGGGTCTTTACCCTCAGGGATTTACTCTCATCCCTTACCATCTGTATCCAAGGCAGACGGCTGATTGTGAATCCAAGGGAATCTCATGATATACTGTCTTAGGTCACCCTATTCAGCTATTTTGCATCTCTGAAGCGAAAGAAGGCATGTTTCTTAAACACCCAGGCCACAAGGGAACACACACAACTCTCTGGATCACAGGCAATGCAGTTTCAAGTGGCATGGAGCTGTGATTCCCAAGCCTGGCAGGGAGGCTGGGCCCATGGGGCAGAGACCAAGGAAATCAGAAGAGAGAACTTCCAACACTTTGTGGAAGCGCAGAAGAACTGTACCCTTGTGCTTTCAGAGCAAGGCAGCACTCAGTCCCTGCAACCGTGAGAACTTCAAGCATTTGTGCTTTAAACTGATCAGTACTGAGTAAATGCTGGACCCAATTCTGCAGCTCCCTCTCGAAGAGATCTCCCACTGGAGAAGGTCTCTACATGATTTCCTTTCTTCTCTTTTTAGTACTTTGCTGGTGACAAGAAAATATGTAGTTATTTATTTTGTAAACATCATTGTATTTGGTTTGAAAAATAATGAATGACTGAAGTAGTAATTAAAAAAACAGCATTGTGTGTACAAGCCCAGAGTTGCCTTGTTCTAATTTTGCTTTGGGATTCAACATTCCAGATATGACAGAATTTGCTCTTTTTAAAATTACTTCTATGGTAAAGCCCTGTGTCCCTCACAAAGAGACTTAGGCCTCATTCTTTTTGGTGCAGTACAGAAAGAACTCTAAGCAGGCAAACATGAGAAACAGAAAGTTTTTCTTTTCTTCTCCTTCAACAAAAGGGAAACAGGGCACGCAGAGCTTATATAAGCTCCCTGAGGTCACACAGGATGTCAGTGACAGAGTCACACTCAGGCTCTCGGTCCCTGTTCGTGTCATATTGTAATACAGGGCACTCCAAAGCTTTAAACATAATTTTCAGAAATATGTTGTAATTTCCCTAAATTATTCTCTCAGCCTAACATATATTAACATTCCACATATCCCTGTCATTGGTAATGGCTGCTTAATACGCTGGTAAATAATTAATACAAGTCAACAGCTGTATATTTTCTCAAAATCAGGAGGCATTTTTCAGCATTGCTCATGACAACAGTCCACTTTTTACTTTGGAGCCCAACAAAAAGGAAGTCAATTTTGCCATTCTTCCTGATTCAAAAAGCCTTCAACTGCTAATAATAGAAGTGGGTGGCGAATTGCTTCATCTGCAGTAGGAAGCTCTTCATGTCCTATTGGGCCAGTTCTTCAGCTGCTATAAACCCACACAGCTTCACTGAAGGCAATTCAGCTTTGTCAAGTCACGCAAGCCAAGGGCAGATGTATTTGTGTTTCCCTGCCCACTAAACCTCTTAAGAATGATCCGATCTCTGCATCTCAAAGGGAGAATGAAGCACTGACCACAGCTGGAGCTATACTCAGGGATGTAACAGGTAGAACAGGTTGGCTGGATGCCTCTTACAGCTGCCACTCTTCTCCAGAAATCCTTCATGGGGAAAAGCAGAAGTAATGTGAAGCCTGTCCCAACAAGCTATGCCAATGTCCTGGACTAAACACCCTTCTTTCTGGAACATAACACAGGGTAATAACAAAGAGTCTCAGAATGGGCAGCTTTCTTCTGACGCTGACCAAGAGTTGTTATGTGAAAAAAAAAGGAAGAGTTTTATCTCTAAAGCTGCACACACTTGTGGCTGCTTCTGCAGTTCACAGTTTTCAACATTTCTTTTGCCCTAACTGCAATTTGTTGGCTTTTGTTAGTATTTTGAAGGGTTACAGACCCTTGGTGGATGTAAACCTCTTCTTCTCCTGGTGAAAGGGAACAGAAGCTGAGCTGATGTACTTCCATATCTATATTGAATTATGCCAGGAAAGAGCCAGATCACAGGATTTTTCTTTTGGTTAATTAATCTCCAGTGCAACTCTAAGAGACTAGAGAAAAAGGGGCAGGATAGCCGCATCTTCCATATGTATTTGTGATCGTTCTTACTAGTATATAAAAGGCCAGATACAATAAGAAGTACTAGTTCCTTTAGAGTTAATACAGAAGATAATTTAATTCTTTCCATCTTTTCACAGGTATTAAACCCAAATTTTCACAATTACATACAAGTTTTGGGTACCCTCCAAAGGCCCAATATGTAAAATGAAGTCCTCACCACTCAAAACAACTAGAGGTCAAATATCCCTGTGCAAATCCTGCATGTAGCTGTCAGAAGTGATCACAATAACTTCCCCTTTCTTATTTTAGAGGCAGCACTCTCACTCTTATGTAACGAAGGCAAAATCTGTTGAGGTCAGGGATTCAGAGACACCAGCTTCATCCACTAAACAGCCTTTGCCTCTCAGTGACAAGCCCTGGGAAGTTCACAAGACACTGCAGGTATCTATCTCCCTTTAGTTATCACTCCTTCATGTCAGACCCCACTATCCTGTTTTATGCTCTGTGCTTTGATGGAAGATGTTGTCTGCATAATATCCTCAGCTGAGAATTGTTTTTTTCCTGGAGACATTAATGCATGTAATTGGCACATGCTTTTCTGGAGTATTTCTATCACCTTTCAAAGATAGAGACAATCCAATCTCTCCTCCACTCATCAAGGAAATGCTTAAAGCATCGAGTGGGGAATTCCAGCCAGCTTATAGCTGGTACTTACTTTACATTTTCTCAAGAAGCAAGGTAACATGGGACAAAGACTGTCAAGGTGTTTATTTTGAGTTCCTTGGTGAGAAAAACATATTACACTTATCTGGTATGGTTGAAACCTTCCTCTACTCCTGGAGAAGTGAGCTATCTCTGCCGTTTGTATAAGAGCTGTTGTTACTTGATACACATCGCAGAGAGGCATCGAAGTCAGTTACCCTAGGTCAGGCTCTAACTTTCACAAAAGTAAGGTAAAACAGAGCTGTCATCTCTTGCTAGGTCATAGTGCTCATTAGAGATGAGCCCAAAACTCATAAGCTCACCTCAAATAATAGTACTAGGAAAAGACCAAAATCCTGCTCGAAGTTCTGCACCTCTCTAGTTCTTGCCATGCTGTTTTCATTCCTGAACTAGGCCATTTCAAAATGGAAGTCAAGAAAAATACACTTAAAAGGGAAAAGATGGTCCTGTAATTAAGAGATTAGCCTGACCACGGTTTATTTTCAAACACTGACATAAGACTGCTTTGTATCAATGGGCAGATGGAGCTATGGGCTCTCTTCACCATATCATTTTAAGAATAGATGAGAGAAGATAACATTTTTCTCCCATTCTTTGTTTTGATTGTCAGTGTTTAGAGACAGATATTTTTTATTTGATCAGAAAGTAGGTTGCACAACAGCCTTCTCATCTTCTGAGAGATCGCTCTGTTGTGATACACCTTTTATTTCTGCACTACAGAACACACCCAGATGACAAGCAATGCAATGCACCTCTATGTTTCATGTATCCTTTCAGCAAAAAGCATTAAATTTAGAGGTGGAGACACATATGATTTACATACAGGTTCTAGGCAAAGATCTACAAAATTGCATGCCAAATTCAATCCAGCAAAGAAATTACAGAAACACAGAGAATGGGGAGTCTATTTATGTTATTAATAATAAAGGTACTGCAACCAGTGAGTCCAGAGCTATTCAATTACAAGGAGACATGCAGTGTACACAATCAGGAATCCTTATCAGATTGTTTGGTCTATCTTTTCCATTTAAAAGTGATGTTTAAACTATGTTTATAGACAAAAGAATTGATCAATGAATCTGTCATTTGGTTATGAGTAACACGGAAAAAATTAATCAGGTGATGAAAATATTGCTGTTTCTCCATTTGGGAATAAATTGAAGATATTTCAAAAAGATTTTGTCAAAATTATGGGGACACGTGCATCAACAAAGTCAAACACTACATCTTTGAAAATCTCCCACCAGCAAACATCTCTAAAGATTTTCGGAAATGAGATTTTCCAAAGGTAAAATAGCTGGAAAAAACAAACCCAGAGATTTACTATTATTTAAGCTTTTCAGCTGCTCCCTAAGAAAATAAACTTAGAGTTAAACAAAAACTTCACTGTTTTCCTACAAAATAAATAACAGTAACATTATACCCACTAAACAGGAATCAGCTGTATAAACAGTTTACCTGTCTCTGACAGCATCAGCTATAGAGAGAATTTCAGGGCAACTGTATTCAAAGAAGGAATAACCCAAGTTATGGTCCACATTTTAACCCAATGCATAATAAATATGAAGTAACAAGTAGAAGGGAAAAAATACTTAAAAACTTCATCATCTTGACTAAGCATCTTCAGATTTCATACCTGAAAAAAGGTGACAATCATGACACTCTTCTCCTGCTTGCCACTTTAAGCTTGTCCAATAGTTACCATCATAAGCCCTTGATTCAAAATCTAATTGTCTTTAACTAGCTAATCTCAGTTCGTTCATTTCTGAAACTTGGGTATCTGATTTTCCACATTCATTCCCTTCACCCACAAGTAGACAGAAAGACATTGTATGCAATTCAAAGGTATTTTCCAGCTTGGAAACAAACCCCTATGTTTTTGTCACATAGTCCCCCTAGATACTTTGATTAATTTCACTGAACTAAATCTGAAGAGCTCACAGGCCTCACATGGTCCAAGCAAGGGAAAAAGAGAGAAAAAAAATAAAATAAAATCAATCATTCTCACAGTATCGTTCTCTGCAAACTTGAGCTATAACAACCCAGCGATCAAACAATTTGCAGTTGTGAACACTAAGTAATTAGAGCCTTTGAAATATGTCAGCATGGCAGAAATGTATCTCATCCTTCCCACCAGCTCAGCATATGTAAACTTTTAGGTACTGCATGTTCAAGTTGTTCCCACAATATATAACAAAAAAATGTATGCTGTTGTGGAGCAGAAGCATGTGTAATAAATATTTTGTGTGCTTAGGAGCCTAGAAATAGCTTGTAGGCTACATTTGTATTAAAGACTTGTGTCAACATAGCTAGATCCATCAGGTGCATGAAGAGAAATGATCCTGATGGACACAGCTGGGTTTCAGAAGCTGCTTCTACAGCCTTATTTATAGCAGCAAAACTGTCCGTGTTCTAGTTCAGCTCTTGAAAAAAAGGATATAAAACACAGCTTTGCTAACGGGGCTGCATCTAGAGTAGGAGAACATCAGCTGTACAGCATATGATATTTGCAACTGATACAAATCACAGTATGAAACTGGCGTGAGATCTAGGGACAGAAGTTGGATATGAAGGGATTACGTACAGCACTTTCTAAGGCAGTACTCTCTGAAGAATGAAAAGGTCTTGAAACTACCTCACCCCAAATTGTGTGCTGTCATACTCATCAAAGCAACCAAGATGAAAAACCTTCTCTCTTCAGTCTTGGATATTGGCAGTTTCACATAACTTTGTGAACAGCTTTGTTTAGTGACAAAGTGCCTTGATATAACAAGTGACTATATAACAAACCTGAATCTTCTCCATACAATTTCAGCTTTGTCACACCTGTAGTCACTTTTCTTTTAGAGGATTTGCAATAGGAATTGAATGCTGAATTCCTCTTTGTGCTTCTTTCGACCAGATCCCCAGCTAGTTCCACTAACCGGTTCCACTCAGCTAGTTCCTCAGCCAGATCCACTAACTTAACACCCACAGATGTCACAAAATCTTCCCGCATTTATACCAGCTGAAGATCCAGCCTTTGGTTGCCAATGAGGGTGTTGCTCTACTGTAATACTGTTTCTAGTCCAAGTAACTCCTAACACTATTGTAATTTACAACACTTCCAGGCACAAAAGGGAAAGAGTAACCACCAGGAACAAATCCTCTTTTCTGTTTCTCTAAAATTTGTTCAAGTAGCTAATACATAGTCAACAGAAAAAATATATGGTCAACAGAAAAAATACAGGCATACGGCCATAAAAATATCCTATAATTATCTTAACCTGCTGCTTTGGGACAGAATTCATTGTTCACTTCCTTCAGATGCTCTCCTGCCTCCTTCTTCACACCCTGAGTGCTGTCAGTTTGCTGTCAGCTTTACAGTATCAAGTGTGGGATCTCTCCATTGGTACCCTGTTCAGTGTCATTTAAGCTGGCCAGTCTGCAAGGCCACCAAGGTCAAGGAACTATCAGGAGTAAGGTTTCTTAAGTGCAATGTGTGAGACACCATCTGACACTGTTTATAGATAGAGTTAGCCTCTTATTGACCACAGGATAGAAGTTAAAAGCATTGCTTTGGGAGTTCAAATGTGTTAACCTCTGAAGTGATGTTTGAATTAGGATTATAAAGGGCCTAAAGTTTTGATCAGAGGCTTGGAGAATAAAAAGAATTTGGAAAAATTTTAGAGCAGGATCAGAGTAGCTACACTGAGTGTGCCAACTGCTATATTATTGTTGATTTAATTGAGTACATCTATCAGGTCTGTGCATTATGTGATCCAGATCCAAAGATGTTTCCCTGCTGCAGCTGACAAAATACAGACTATACACTTCAAATGCAGTTGTTGGTCTTTAAAGTAGGCAGTTACAAAACATGTTGGCTGCTCTAGCAATCAATAATGGGAAGGGCAGTGTATGTTGGACTAACTCCCGAACAATGAAATACTTGCCAGTGTAAACTAAAAAAAGACGCGAGACCACGCCAAAAGCTTGTTCACTGTTTGGCAACCCACAGTATTACAAACACCAATGGTTTAATAATCAGGCAAAATTAACAAAGTTGGAACAGCAAGAACATTTTCTGAGTTTTCTGATTAATGCACTGAAGAGGTAACAAACACACCTTCCCTTGAACTGTATCCACATGACACCTGGAAATCCTGATGTGGTTTTCCTGTGAGTCGACTCACAGAGGAGGTTAGGTACCTGTCATGAATTGTGCACACAAACTATGAAGACACCACAGCACCTTCAGCGAAAGAAGCAGTGCCTCTTACCCAGAAAGGAGGCACCTAACAGCTGAAATGTTTTGGAACACTGGACCTGCACTGAGACCTGCAGACTGAGAATGAACAATTCAGCCCAGCCCTGAGAATAAGGGAAGGAAAGTGCCAAGTCAGGGTGCAGCAAGGGTCAGTTACTCTCCAAGGGACCAGTAGCTGAGTACTGGTCTGTACCAGTGAGATGAGTAGGGCAGGTCTAGGATGACAGCCCAGGGGCAGCCCAGAGCCCAGACCACCAGCCAAGTTCATGGAGAGCTGAAGCCAGGCCAGGCCATTAGACTGCACATTGGACCTGGGGCAGCAAGGCCTGTGGCCAGGCAGGGCAGGGCTGTGACAGAGACGGAAAGTGGCATCCTACGGCATCGCTGGGGCAGTGAGTGCTGACCCCAGCTGGGCTGAACTGGAGCCCTGAACCACACACAGGAATGTGAGTGGAAGCCCCAGGAGAGGCAGGCAGGGCTAATAAGGCCCATTAATGCCATTTTTTCCTTAAGAATTTCACTGTTTTTCAATATTAAATTATGTCTCTCCCCATGCCTTGGTTTTGCCAGAACAAAATATTAAATATGTTGATGTTTTGAGCACTGTTATTAATTTTTCCACATTTGTAATCTATCTTTTCAATAAAGAAAAGAGACAGAAAGAGCACCAAACCAGCAGAGAAATAATGGTAGAAAAGTCTGTGCTATATGCTATCCCAATGGCTATGCTTAAAAAGCAGGGACTTCCTTCTACTACTCCCTAGTCTTGCAATAAGTATGTTACCTTCCTGCACCAAAATAACAACGCTTGGGCAACCATGCTTTGATTTACGGGTGGAAGGAGAGAGTCATTTAGGGACTTAGAGACAACCTCCCCTTTGCTATTATGTGGTATGTTTACTTGTTATCATGTAACATGCAGGTACATGGCCGTTTTCCTCAATCTCTCCATTCAGAAAAGGGCTGGGCATAGCCCTGCTTTACTCCAGGAAGGACTGAGAGGGGTCTGCAGCCAGACTGGATAGATGATGCCTCACAGATGTTGTAGTGTCAGTCAATGGTTATTGCTCATGTGGCCAGAAACAGACACCCTAACTGACATTACAGAATAATCCTGAGTAGAAACAGGCCCTGCAGGCCATTGTTTTTCTGGATTCATGCTAACAGCTACAACTTTGTTGCAAATCTCCTCATCTTTCAAAGTGTGGAAAATACGGCAGATTTTGGTATTATTCCTTTGAAATAATAATAACAGTATATGCTATGTACTCAACTATCCTTGTTGCTTTCTACTGTGGTGTACCCTGTCTGCAGTGACATTATGGGATATAAGGTCCATGCTCACCTTTTCTATCTCCATCAATTATCTCAGATAATAATCTCTTCGTACTTTATAATCTCTCCACTGCATAGCTGAGGAAATGACAAAGTATAGGTAGCTATTAACCTTCTGTTTAAGGTCATTCAGAATGCTCCTGTTACACACACACAAACCTATAAGCTGAACTTATCTTCAAAGACATTTCTCTTTCAGAAGAAGGTGCATGTGTCTGGGACAATGAACAATACTAGAAAGCAAATATTCTGGTGCCTAAATTAACAGAAAACAGGATGACTTCCCTACCTCTCCTCCTTTCCCGCCCCGCCCCCCCCCCCCCCCAACCTTTTCTCACATGCTCTTTTTTTCCATTTATCTCTTTCTGTCTTCCTTTCTTGCTTTCTTAGCTGTGGTACATGAAACTAGCATGGGAGTAACTGGATATAGAATTACATACCTATTAGCTCTTATGCTTCTGGTAAACACAGTACTGTGTGATTTCTAGGCATGTACAGAGAAAGATGAAACAAAGCAAAGTTACCTAGCATCAGTCTTGATACCTCAAACTATCATTTCAGAGTACTGCAGAATACAGTTCCCTTTCTTTAACCCTGCAACAAAATGTGTGTCTCTGTAGACCAGACCCCAAATAGTCCAAGTCTCAAGCTGTGCAACCCTTCCATGTGCCACTCAGCTATGAGTAAAAGAACTGTCCCAGACAGGGTATGTAAACAAATTGTCAAAATACAGTAATCTGTAGCATGCAAGTCTCAAAGATGTAGGCCACAATCTCTGATAAATGAAAGAGAAAACTCACGTCAGTCAAACCAAGAAGTCCTAGACCTGGAGATGATACCATAGGTATATCACAGACACATTCCCAGCCAACAATGAAGAAGGAAGGTAGTGACAGAGTGGCAGATGACATTTACCTCATAAGTGGCAAGAGGTGGATTCTTAAGCATAGTCCTACAGCCGCTCAAGTGGGGCTAGGAGCATGGGCTACCTAAGAAACCAGGCACAATCTCACTAGAATATGAAGCCAGTGTTACTTAGGCATGCATCTTACTTTTTACTCTGAGGAAAAGGAAATGCTGTGAGAAAATTAATTCTGTTAAGACTTATAAGTTTGTAGCAAAAGATACAAAATTTTATTCCGTGCTTTGTAAGGAAACGCACTAATTTGCAATGCAGTCTAACTCAAATTGCCTGCTGGCAAACAGTTCAACTGAAAGCCTGGGAAAACTGGACCAACATTATGCCCTTTAATAAAAACCTAAAATATAGTTCTAGAAGCTAATTCTGACCCCAAAAGCTTTTTTGAGCTCTCTCATAATGCAAATAACTTTTTTCTAAGTCGGGACTGTTTCAGGTGGAGGTACAATCTAATCTGCAATTTGCAGTTATTCAGACAACTTGCAATATCTCACTGACATTAAAATTGATACTTTGGCTGAGTATTCTGTCCTAGCAGGAATCAGCAAATATTTAGAAGAGAAACCTTAGATCCTGATTGCTACCCATTTGCAGAAATCATGTAAAAAATCAGAAAGAAAAGTTTGGTCTTGAAAATTCATAAAAATGCAAGCTTGACTTTCCATATTTTAAGAGCAGAATAAAACATAAGTTAGTTGACTTAAGGTAATATTTTAACCAGAAAGCACAAGAAAAGAAAACATCTTAATTGACTGAAAATCCAGCTGTGGACTTAAAATAGAATTTTTAAAAGTTGCATTTTTCATGTTACTAAGTTCAGCACTGTCTAGTCTTTGAAGAAATGGATTGGCTCAACAGAGCTAGCTGGAGCACTCACCATTCACACGGGAACTCTTTTTTGCTGTCAACTGGCCCAAAAGCATGGCTGTGAGACTTACCATATCCTGGCTGCTAGCTATTAAACATGTCTGCTAGGGCCACCTTCATGCTTGAAGGACAAATTTAGAGATGGAACTTTTTAAGCTTTTTGTCGATGCTTTGTTCTGTTTAAAAACATCTTTGCCTTTACCAGAGAGATTTTCAAAGCTGAGGAAAGAATCCGTGGGCTGGATCCATTCCATTTTAGTAGTAATTAAACTCTATTCCTAAAGGCCCAGTCTAACTCTTAATGAAATTAACAGCATAGCTCCCATTGCATTCTAGAGAGGCAGGATCCAGTTCCATCTACTTAAGGTTCTTCACATGAATGCTTCCTAAGTGTGATCAAGACAGCAGCAGATAGAAATCAAAGCAGAGCAAAGTGTTTGAAATTATTATCTCTATAATAATGATTAATCTGTGCCACATTTTCCATTATCAGTTCCTCAATTGGAAACTGCAAAAACCATATCCACTGTCTGCTATATTAGCATTCTTTACTTAAACTAACGTTTACTTAACGTTGATTTCCAGGTAACACCCACCTCGTAACCATATACATTAAAATCCTGCAGTGCCAAGTGTTGCAGGAATCCTGAAATGAGTCCCTGCTAGCACTAACTTTTCCATCTTCAAGGCCTTTACCCTACTCACTGAACTCTCCCCTGTTTCCTTGCCGCCTCATGACTCACCACTGAACCATGCTGTCCATGCAATGCAACCAAGCAATCTCTAGCCACTGAGCCCCAAAACTCTCCTCACTCAAAAGCAGTACAGTAGCAGTGTTCTAAAATTCAGCTGAACTTGCAGGGCTTCTGACTTCTCTTAGAACCAATACACGTTGGAAAAAATGCTGATTTGGTGAAATCAAGGCATTCCAAAAGAATAATTTTTACTTTTTTTTTAATGAAGGAAAAATATCAAGAAAAGTTTCAACCTGAAACCTCCTTAATTTCCCAACAGCTCATCTATCCAGCACATTGACAGCTCATCAGGTGGAGAGGCATCCAGCATCTGCAGTTTATTACCCAGATGGAGCCAGGGGACCTCAGGCTTCCGACTGATCACTTGAAAGCTCTGTATTTATCTCAATTTATACACTTCAGGGACAAGGTTCTTCAGAAAGTGAAAAATCAATGCAGCTGAATGGAAATTAGCAAATGCTAGGGTGTTTGCAGGAGCTGGGGATTTGGCCCTTGTTTTGTAGTATTTGGTTAAAACAGACCTCCACATTCCAAATGCTACACTTCCAAAGTTGAACATCAACTGCATAAGCAGCTATGTGGCAGGATGTAGAAAACTACTTTGTGTTAATGATTCTATGCTCTGATCAATATTCTACAGTCTCCCCATGAAAAAGTTAGTGTTTCACAGAAGATAACACAGTGGAAGCAACAAGTGTCAAACTGCTAGGGCACTGCCAGATTTCACACTGCTACAAGCCCATACTGCAAGCATTTGAAAGGCTGCCTGAAGCAAAATAGTAGTAATTGCACAAAATATGTGCAAAAGAATCTCACTGTTCTATGAAATGTAGCATTTAATCACATGGGTTCTTGCTGTTTGGAGGGTAAGAGAAGCAAAGAACTCCAGTGAACACTCTTCAATAGGAAGTCAATCAGCTCATGGCTGTTTATATCACATAAGGACTTGATCATATGTCTGACTCTCATTTGGTATTTTTAAAAGAATTAATGGTGTGTAAATCACATGATTAAAGCCATTGCTGGGTGTTTTATAACTGTAGGCTTTCTTTATAAACCATAAGTTTACTATGTGACCTAAACCTGGCTATGTTTTTTTTTTTTATTATTACTATTCACTTGCCAAGAAAATCAACTGGCAATGCTTCCCTGATTGTCTGCATATACATCTAGAAGGTTTTCAAGGATTCCTCTTATCCAAATCTTTCTACCTGCCTTTACTGAAATTCTGTGAAGCTCTGCTGATTAGCCAGAAAGACCTCCACCTTTAGCAGCCTGTTCCATCTGTGATTACAAACCTGTGTTACTCTCTCCAATGGACTTCACCAAGGCACCCATTCACAGGGTGAAAGTACCAAACATGAGCCCACAGTGACTAAAGTTCTATACAGACACCCTCTGCTTGCCCACCAATCACACAGTTTTTTTCCCATTCACAATTTTTTCCAAATCCCAGAACCCTGTTCTGGGTGTCTGATCAGTAAGTCTTTACCTTATTTTATGAGGTCTGGAAGAGAATGAAGAATGTTATGAGACATATTTCACTACCATGAGTGTAGAAAAGATCTTTGGATCTGTCAAAACCACATGTTAAAATTAATATATTTAACAAAACATTATCTCTCGCATTGATATGAAAAGCTAAGCACTTTATCCCAAAGGTTTTCTCTGCTCTCATTTGTTTTTTTCCAGATCAATTTCCAATTCTGGTATTTAAAGATGGCTTCAAACTGTTTCTGCCTGTAAAGTACCACACAGTCTATTTGTCTGAAGACAGGAAGCATTCTGCTTTAGAAACCTCTTCTGCTCATGTGCGGTTAGAAATTGGAAAGGTTTAAATATCTAGGCAGTGTGGATTGTTCACGTAGGAGGCCCAACAAGTCAGCAAAGCCAAGCCTTTTTTTTTTTAGACAGCAATACAAGAAGAAATTCATAATTAGAAGAATAACAATGAAGTTACTCTCACATTCTAGGAATAGAGAAGCCTATGAAGGCAATCATGAATTAAAAGTTCAGAACCCAAGTTCTTCATTCTGAAACTAGAAGACAGTTGAGGGAGAAGAGACATCTGTTCCCTGAACAAGAGGCCAAGAGGGACAGGATGGGGGGAGATCAGCTTGTTGCAGCCCCTCCCTGAGCTGCTACGTAAGTTTGTTTGTTTTAGCCTGGAACAATTTCTAGCCATCTTTCGAAGATGCATGCATTTGACACTGTGCTTGTTCTACTTATTGTCACTACTAAACCCTTTTTATTCCTCTGCAGGGAAAGCTCAGTCACCCCATATGTCTACTCCTTCTCCCATCTCCTCCCCTCCCCTCTGACCCTCAAAGCCAAGACATGAAGTTATATTTCTCTATTTCTTCCATCAGCTATTGCAGTATGAGAGTTCCACTAAGACATGGGCATGTTCCAAAAATAACATGTGAATAAGGACTTCTGTGTTTTTAAGACCTGACCCAAAATATTTATTTATCCAGAAGTTGAAATTCTCACGAGCAATGGGTGAAATTTTGAGGAGAGGAGATCTGCAGCAGGCCTGGACATAATGCTGAATCTCAGGGCAACAAGTGCTGCAATATAGGCAATGAAGGATAAGCCACAAACCAGGTGTCAACAGAAATCTATGTATTTCATAACTCACATCAGTCACTTTTATATTAGAAAGAAGTGAGAATGAAAGCATAGGTACACTTAAATAATAATAGGGATTCCTACAAATCCTGGAATGATTTACTACTGACAGTGCAGTAATGGATTGCTTATGACAAACAGGAGATTCACAGTTTCCCAGGAGGCTTATTCCCCCACTGCAGGATACAAATAATTCCCATTGACTTCAGTGCCTTTCCTGCCATGAAGGACTAGGAATTTATTGGCTTCAGTGGGAGTTACGAATAACTTGCATGAGGAAAATGAAACCCTAAAGAAACAAATTAAGAATGACTCTGTCTACTTCTTAAATCTATTTCAGATATTTCTCTCTATGTCAGCTGGAAAGAACCCACACTCAGCTCAAACTTACCCATCTATAGAAACTAAAAATTCTAGCAACATCTATAAACAAATGTATATGGTCAGTGTAGAGCATAAGTAGCAACAAGAGCCATAAAAAGCTGAAAGATTTCTCATGGAAGTTCTCTGTAAAGTATTTGTCTCCTGGGCAGATTTCACCAGCCAACAGAAAAGACACCATCACCCTGCAGATGCACACTGGATTCCCTCACTAACACTGTGTAGTCATCTTGCTGTAGTTGTGCACTTTGTTTCATTTGCCAGTGAAGAGCAATTACAGTTAAAAATCAACCCAAAGAATATATTCTATTTTTTGACAGTGTGTACCACTTGTCTGACAGTATATCTGGTGCAGAAGAAAAGAAGGAAGAAACGTCCTCTGAGAACCATATTTGGAGAAAATTCATTGCTTTAAAGGACACATCAGGGCTAATATTTAATCTGGTAGACCAGGAGATGGACAATCATACAGCTGTTGTCCTACCTAGTCAGGCATATCATATTGCTACAACAGGGAAGTGTTTTTACGAAACCAGTGAAATATGCATGTTTGGCAGCTAAGTGGGTGAGCAGAGGACTGTGGTGGATTTCTTACCACCTCCTTGCAGCTATCTGGCTGGGACAACTCCTAATAACAGGAAACACGGCCAGCCGATCTGCTTCAGCATAGCAACTTGTATGGAAGGTGACCCTACCACAAGCTCCACTGGAATGGCAGCACGGAAGGAATCACTCCTGGAAAGAGGAATAAATAAATTACCCTCAGAAATCCTATGAAGTCTCCCACTGATGTCAGTGAAACTATGGACATAGGTGAGGGAACAAACCTGAAAAGGCAAGGCTTTTCAACAAGGGGAAAATACATACAGTACTCTTTGTGTCTGAATCAGTAATTATATATGTGATATAGCATTTGGTTTCAGCTGAGATTTTCCAAGCTAATGGAGACTCACAAAACTGAGTAAATTATGGAAATATGTCCTTGTAAATGATTATGGAACATTTGCTATTTTCATCTTCTATTTAAAAATAAAAATACTTTTGCTTTGACAAACTCCATTGCCCTTGTGACATCCTCAAAAGATATCGCTGTCAGATGTCTCAGACTGTGCTAGAAATGCCAGCTGATTCCCAGTCACATAACCTTCACTAAATTGAGGGGAGAATTGTATTATGGTAAAGTGCTTCAATACTACCATAGAAAATCTACATCCAGATGGAAAAGAAATCACATCTGCAGAGTATTCAGTACCATATATGCTGGCAGGACAGTTTGGGGACATAGGAATTGCTCCATATACTTATTTTCCTTTTAAGCAGAAACTAGGCTCTGAAAAAGCTAACAGTCAGTATGTATGCAAATTTATAAGCAATTTATTTGCTAGAATTGGTTTGCCTTTACTGTTGAAGAAAATGTGGACAAGCCTGTATGACTACGCAATGCAGGTTTTGCTGGAAGGGGATGAAGTAAAGATGCAGTTTTATAAGGGATATAGATGGAAGCAAGTAAAACAAAGAAGAGGCTTCATTGTCTACTTACTATTTTTTAAAATACCTGCCATTCAGTCAGTTCCTAAAGCTCAAAAAGAAAGTAACCTTCCAGAGTATTTTCATGGGCCCTGGGGCCGGATAGTTGCTAATCTGGGTGAGTCAAGAGTATCCACTATGGAGGAAACAACAGCAGGAAGCATGGAAATCGTCTCAGACTTCCCCTGGTTGTAGTGACTTAGCAGTGAGACCCCACCAGACCCCACCAACACATTTAATAGGGTCAAAGCCATAACCTGAGGTATAGGGTATACAGATTCTTGATCATTCTCTTTACAGTAGGGACGTACACTTCTAGTGAAACTCACAAACAACGCTGAAGAGCTACTTAGAAGATTAACAGGACCTCCCACTTCATGGAAACAGTGACTGTTTACATAATATGTAATGACAGTAAATCATAACAAATCCTAGGAGAAAACTCCAGTGAGAGATAAAATAACATGACCTTCTGATTTTTCTTCTTTTCTCAGTCTTGCAATCCATGTATTTATTCTACTGTAAGGATTTCTGCATATGCTTAACTTTCAGCACATCAGAAGTCCCCACAGGTTTCAATTAGTCTAATTAGGTGCAAAAAAAAAAGTGCATGCATAACAGAATGTCCTTTTTTCCCCTTTGCTTATGCAGTGCCTAACACGGTAGGATGCCTCCCGACAGTCTGAGCTCCCTAGCACTGCGAAAGAAATAATGTGTTCCACTTTGCAAGGTTGAACAATTAGCATTCTAAATACAGGGCTGGTATAAAGTAGCACCGCTATTGATCTCCATTACTGAGCTGAGCTAGACCAGCTGGGGATCAGACTCTGCCTAAGGTGGTGAGTAGTTTGCAATATGCAAAGGAACTAAACAAACAACATACTTCTATGGGGAACAAATTTGCAACTGGACAACTGGTTTCTGAAACTCATCTGGCAGTTGAAACTAATTACTAAAGAATGTCCTGCATGAGAAATTTTCGTTGTATCATTTGCTGTATTATAATATAAGATAGCTTTCGCAAGACAAACAGACTTCATTACTTTTCCCTTGGGAACTCCTCCACTCTCTTTTTGTGCATGTGCATGTGAGCAGATCCATAATTACACAACCAGAACTCAGATTTGCTTGAAATGAACCATTCTAGTGTTTATTCCCTGACAGGACAGTCCTATGAAAAAAATATCTGTTCCCTGCTAAGATAACAGTCAAGGCAAGGAAAAAACAGTATTAAAAAGAATATTCTTTTCACATCTAGCATTTACCTGTGCTGCCCTCGCATCAAGAAGCTAACATATCAGGCCAAAAGTCAGCATGCTAGATGCTGTACCGACATATGAGAAAAAAATAATAAAATAGTCTGCTCCTGAAGCTTTCGATCAGAAGTGTGTCTGCATTACATTACAAAGTGTGACTTTTAAGGGAAGGGATTGCCTGTAGCAGATGTGCAAGGCTTGGTGCAAAAGGTCTGCATGCCTGCAAATCCTTCACATCGGTGCTAGGAGATGATGCACATCCCAGGAGCACTGTCTGCAGCATTCTGCCAGCCCTCACGACATGGCCAGGCTGTCTGACACAGACAGCTTGCAGAGTCCTCCGGCAGAGTCTCCCCACGTGGCCAGCAGTTGGGAGAAGGTTTTGGCTGCTCTTTTAATATTATTAGTGACTTAATCACCCAACAAAGAAATAAAATTCAAAACAAGGACTCTTGACATGAATTCACTACACTTCAGCACTTGCCCAGTTCCCATTAATATGGCAGCTAAAAGATTTGGTGGAAAAGAACAGACTTTAATGACCATGTGTCCTTGTGCTCTGGAGTGTGGGGCTTCAGCAACTAGTAATAGATGAAGGTTTACATGTTTTTCTTGTGTTTCTGCTGGAGCTATTGTGTCATTAATTCAGCTTGTGCCTGGCTACTTATGTTAAACATTCCCTTTGTGGCTTTCTCTAAATCTTAAATTTTGCATGTGACCACATGTAAATGTAAATGTGTATTTTTATGGTCCTGTAATCTCAGTGCTTTTAAATCCCAATTGCCTCAAGGCATACAGGGAGCTGAAGCAGAAAAGCTTGGTCAGTTTGTGATCATTTAGACCTAGTTTATTTGCTCTTTCTGAGTGGATTCAGTTCCTGTAGAGGTTTTTGCCTTTTGTGTAATAGAGTAGAGATAAGATCTAGGAACCTAATTAACCCTGCAGGGCCTGTGAACAAGGCTCATTAGAAAACAGTCAAACACATTTATATTTAAATACCTTATTTACAGGAATTCATATCATATTTCTGAACAGCAGATATACATGCCACACACTCATACCTTTAACCACTGTAAACCATTTCCTTAAATAAAGCTGAAAAGTGCACCAAATTTGAGCTCAGTCAGCTGGACTCTATGTGTAAATAGCCTATAGTTTTGAAGACTACTCAATAATAAATTAAAGTCCTGTTTGCAGGACACTGTAAACTAAACCGTCCGTTCACCTGCATCAAAAAAAAGAGTGCACATTCCACAAAATCATCATTCTTGTAGCCCACATCCTGACCAGTAAACACTCTGAAGGAATTTCTCCGGGGACTTTCCTATCTGTCCAAAGCAGTGACAAAAAGACATATGCAATCATAGACATCCCTGAGGACTTCTGAAAAGACTTCATAAGGAGTCAGAATAAGGTTATTAAAAACCTCTTTCTGAGATTACTTCATATCTCTGTTAATATCTCGGGTCGGGTGGTAGCAAAGTATAGGTTCTAGTACTTAGTGCTTGTGAATATGTATGTTCTTGTCATTCAGGTTCCAGTGATTTGAGAACAAAAGTATCCTCAGCAATTCTGAATTCTCCTTCTTTCCTAACCCTTCATTCCTTCCACCCCCACCCCTCATCACAGAGAAACAGGGGAGAGAGATCTTTGGAAATATCTGACCCAATTTTCTACTCTAATGAACGCTATGGGAAAATAAATGTTTATTCATAGACACAATTGGTAGTTCAAATCCACACCCTCAAAGTGCCAGCGCTTGACATATGCTGTTGATCCAGGACTTCAGGGGCCAACAGCCTGATGCTGGCAATTAGCCCCTGCTTCATACATTGTCGCATTACTGGGTGCAGCTCTACATATGTACTGTGTGCATAGTGGCTTAAAAGCCAGAAGAATTAGCCTTGCTTCTCATGACATCTTGAAGGGCAGTCTGGATTTAGAATAAGGTCTGGTCAGTACTTAACTTTTTGTAAGTGACTGCCTGCCCAGTGAGTAGGATAAATGATGCCACTGGGACTGAAATGTATCCTAAACTTAATAATTTGCTTAATGGTTCTCCTGGAGAAGAATGGTTTTAAATACAAATTTAAGAGCATGTCCTCCTTCAAAGCTTGCAGGAGTGAAGATCCCATCACAGAAAGATTCTAACAAGACAGACCTAGATTGTGTCATGGATATTTTAAAATCAAAGACATTATAAATTTCATTTATTTTAAATTCTATATCCAGACACAATTGGTAAAAGCAACCAAATCAGTACACTATAAGTTCTTCAGGAGAGGAATGAGGGGGGTTTGGGATTCATATGGTATTTAATACAAAAAGAACCAGTCTGGGACTGGGGCAACTGCACTGTAATGCTATACAAATGAATATAATTGTGGTTTTTAAAAAAACCCTTAGCTTAAAATTCTGCTTCAAAGGCCTGAAATTAATATTTTATTAGCCAGTTTAAAAGTGTGCTGTTTAAAAAAGACAAAACCTCGGCTGCTTCTATAAGTAGATCCATGATTTATACTGTGAATCACTTTGGCAAGAGCAGGAAAATCCCAAACCAAGTTACTCTTCAACCTGCACTAATAAATCCTGTGTTGACATGAATTCTTTTTTCAGTGCTTCATTTTCAAGGAGTCATGTGGGTTTTTAATAATCAGTCTTGTTGTTTCCTCTTTGTCCTATTCAACAAAGTAGTGATAACTGCAAAAGCATCTTAGGCAACACACAGCAACTCAAATGCAGCACTGAGAAATATCTCTGTGAAATCGAGTTTAATGAGATATCATAATATTACATCTGCAAGTCTTGGCTGCTGGACAGTACTTCAGAAAGCAGTCAGATTCCCTAGTCCAGATTAGTCAACATCAGGTTCATTGGTCTAACATTTCACAAAATATTTTCCCACATCTGTCCGACTGCAGTTTGAAGGGTGTAGCTGACAACATAAATATGCCCTAAGGTGAAAATCCCTAAACATTTCCCTCAGCGATCTTTTCGTCTGGACATTACCAATGCAGATGTCTGTAATCAAGAGATCTCTATGGACCTGCTAATTATTCCCTAGGCTTTTCCACTGGCAATAAAAGTCCCATTTGTCTCAGCTTGTTTGCAGAACTGCTTCCATTTCCACAGTGGTGGCATTAATTAGCAAAAAACTGTGAAAATTGTTGGAGTTTATAGGTTCAAAAAAACCTGCTAAGCATTGCTCCTAAATATTTCTATAAATTCAACCATGGCAACAAGTCCTGAAAGTCCAACTTTCTCTGTTGGAACAATTTTTCATGCTTGTAGCAATAAGTGGGAAATAATGGGGGTCTCAGATTCACATTAGGAAAGTTGCTTCTGTGACCTCTTCATGCAGATGGATGGTGAATTTCTCAGACAATAAATCTAAGTTTCCTGATGGTACAGTGGCATCTCTTGCTGAGGCCTGTAGAGCTGCTGGCTGTCTTCTATTCAAAGGCAGCAGGCCTCTACCCCGCAGGATGCTTTCTCTACAAATCCTTTAGTCACAATCAGGAGATATTAGGGCCTCTATAAACTGCCCAGGCATTTTGGGGAACAGCCAGCATCCTGCTGGGAAATGGACACTTTTCAACTTCATTGACATCTGTCACACGTACAAAGAATAGAAAGCGATCAGGAAAAAAGCCACATTATGACTTTCCCATCAGCAGGGCCAGTTAAATCTTTGTTCTTAAAAGATATTTAAAAGGTTCATCAGAGCTACCTTGCTTAACAGTATCTTTATGAAAAGAATCTTACCTTTGGGTTTTAATGACCATAGAATGTTTCTGTTTCTTGATACTTTCTGTATTCAGCTAACTTTCCTGTAAGAATCTAAAAAAAAAAATAATAATAATAATAAAAAAAATAGCTGTGATGCTAGTTTTTCCATGAAGTTTTTATTTTCCGAATATGTCCCTGCAAGGAAAATGACACCGATCTTTATTATCAGAAATATATTTATTAAGTGACAATCTAACTCCTAGAATAGCAGTGCATTCATTTTTTGGGAGTTAAAGCTTTTTCCCAAATGACGCTAAAATAAGCATGGGAAAGCAGTACTGTACATATAGTAATGAACTTCAAGTGAATATTCTTTTTTCTGTCACTGTATTGCCTATATTAAACATGGTTTGAGGCATAGGGCTGTCAATTACTGTGCTTATACAACACAAGAATAAAACTTAAGGTGATGCTCTCTTGCTATTTATAATAAATTTTAAGTGTCTTAAATGTAGATGACAAAACTTCAACAGGAATTTCCACCCCTCTGAGTGTGATATATACACAACTATTTTTTCAGTTCCTTCTTTATGCAAGTATTTCCCTCAAAAAAGTAATAGAATCCAGTAGGTAAAGACATCTGGTAAGGAAACAGGAATTTTCAACTGTAGCTCAGACACACTTTGGTACCATGGACATACTTCTGGGACTTGGTTTCTTCAGAAGCTGATGTGCATAATGTAAGTGCATTTATATGGCACTGTAATACGTAATGATAAAATTAATTTTTAATTGCTTTTGCATTTACCACAGAAGTCAATATAATCTCTTCTCTGGGTTTTCTCTATTGACTTCAGCAGAGTCAGTGTAGTTTATGTAATGGTAACTGAAAACAGGATTTGGCCGACTGGCTTCAGTCTTTTTACTAGTTCCGGCCAAGGCAACTAAATTCAACAGTGAGGTGAACAAAGCAAGCAGGGCTGGGCCATATTTTATACAACAACAATGTTGAGCTTGATCCAGCAGAAATATGGGAGATAATGTACTTAAAATAAAAACGGGGGGGAAATCTCAATATGCCTGCTTAGCTACAGTGACAAAGCCCTGGTACTGCATAGGTGCCTGGGAAAAGGGATTTAGCTGCTGGTGGCTGGACAAAGAGGAGCAGTGACAAGCTGGGATCATCAGTCACTGAATGCTGACCATGGTATAATATTTGCAATTTAAGATTAGATGTAAGATTAGATGAGTAAAGGATAAGGTGGGCTTATAAATGGGTCCTGGTGAGACTTATGGCAAACCACTAAGCCCAAAGCCAGCTGGTGCCCTGGTTTCCCAAAGCAGCATGAGCACCAAAGACTCATACAAATGAGTCACACCTGCTTAAAGCCATCGCAGCAGAGTGATGAAGGGCAACCTGGTAATGGAAAGCAGTCTGGAGCCCTCCATTGGGTGATAGATTTTTAATAACCTTTCCCCCAGCTTTAGTCAGAAGACTTTTTTCTAAAGGTTGAGCCTGACTAAGAAAACCTTGCAGCAATGTCAAATTTAGCAGTCTTCAAAGTTTTAATGGAAAACATTATCAAATTCTGTTGGGCAGAAAATGTGCATTTCATGAAGAAAACCGCTTTGTTAAAAATTAACATACTGAAAGCATTAACATACTGTTTAAAAGACTAGGTTCATTTCGAACACCTTAAAACAAAAGTAACTACAACATTCCAGAAATAGGTTTACATTCATGCAGGAGTTTACCAGTTAAATATCTTTAATGGTCCGAAGTTTAATGATTCAGACCCTGGAATGACTTTTAGAACTGCCTAATTTTACTAAAGCATGTAATTTTTTATAGCAAATGGGCTTTTCTGAAATAAAGCTGCAACTTCCATCTTTCTTACTATGATTTCATGGACTGCCCACAGAATGTAGTTCACTCTACACTTCAGTTCTGGGTGTATGTGAACACGGTACAAGGTGATGGAGCTCAGGACAGTCAAGTCCTACCTGTGCTCAGAGCTCACATGTGGAGCACAGGACAGCCCAGTGAAGTATTTAAGCATACACTCCATATTCTTAAGAGACAGTGAAACCAAAGTAAACAAGTCTGAATGCTTAAAACTGCTCACAACCTCAAGCATTTTGCTAGATGAGCCTAAAGTACTCCCTATCTTGCTGAATCAAACTCTGATGTAAGGACAAAGAGGTGTAAAATTGCAACACAGACAAATCAAGCCAAAGGCAGCACTGAAGTAAAGTCAATGGACTTCCCAGTTCATGCTAAAGCTGCTCCATACAAAATATTTAAAATGTCAATGCTTAAATGATGTATTGTCTCTACTTGCAAAAAGGGAAATGATTCAATATAATTCAGAAAGGATCCTTCTATTTGTTAACACAGTTTAAATATTGCAAACTGAAGTTTTCAAAGTCTTGCTTTGTTTTCTGTTTATTTTCTGTAAACTGTCAAATAAACTATTGCTCTTCTTCTATCAGGCTGTACCTTTTCCTGAACAGATGCATCTTTTATAACTCTATATTGGCATTTTATCACTGAGATTTGAAACAATCTAGATATCTGGAATATAAATATTCTAAATGTCCCTAACAAATTGCAAGTATCTACATATACTAAAGAAGTGCGTTTAATATTGACAATCAGTGCAGAGCTAAAGTCTTCAGGCAAACATCACAAATTCTGTCACAGAGGCATTTATGGGTTTTTGTTTTATATAATCAGGTTCTCTTTCTAGCATTAAAATACAGCTTCAGAAATAATCTGATATGCACCCTGTATATAAAAAACTGCTCTTTCTTTTACCTATTGTCTTATTCCATGGAGGGACTTCTGGGTTCTTGTTTTGTTTAGTCAAATCCTGCAGAATGCTGAACATGCCTTACTGTCATTCAAGCCCATTTAAAAGCTAAGGGATGTTTCTCCTCTTCTTGGATCAAATAATTTCCTCTGTGTAAACATGTTTAAGATTTTAGAACTCCTTGTACACATGAAAAAGGAGTTTTACCCAGGCAATATTTTCCCCAGGATTTTCTGAGAAACACATGAATACTTCATACTCCTGTGCTGTAAAGGGGAAAATTCTTTCATCCTCTGACATCCATCCTCTGCAGCTACTGCAGAAGATAAGCTAATGACCCAAGATTTGCAAGGAGACTACCCCATGCTGCGACTTCCAGCTTTGTAAAGGCCACACGGAAAGTTTCTTTTGTCTCATTAACTTTCCCACTGTGCCAACCAAAAGTTTATTTATCATACAGTACTTTTCTCTTTCAACTTTTACAGTTCATATACCTCTGCAGGAGCCTGGACACAATGACCCAGGACACCCCTTCCAGTCCTAGGTTCCTATGAGATACATGAAAACACAAAGGTTCAAAGAAGTATTTTTAGAAACTTTAGATTACATGAAGCACAACAATGGAACATATAATGACAACAACCTTCAAGGTAATATGACAGACACAAGCCATATTGTGTTGTATATAAACTATACAAGTATTTCCACTTGATTTCCTAAGGAAATGAGGCTTATGCAGTCATGCCATCTGGCTGTTCACATGTCCCTCTAATAACTTTCAAATCCACTGGCACATTAAAGTTGTCAGGGGAGAAGCAAAAGACTTGGAGATAATTATGTTCCTATAGGTTCTGTCATGGCACAGAGGAAAGAGACCTAAATTAGTGCCCTCAGATGAGAAAAATCTCCTTGCAGGTGTGGGATCAATAGTTATTTGTCCAGTCCATAGAAATCAGCTTATTTCTAGCCTTCGAATCTGCACATGCATGGTTCCATATAGGATGCAGCAGAAGCTGCCTTTTGCTCTTCTGGTTATGAGTGGTTCTGGGAAGGATCTGGGGGTCTCGTGAAAGTCCCTAAAAGGTGCATGGGAGACAGAGGATATGGTTCCATAGGGAACTGAGCTTCTGCCTGCTCCTGGAACAGCTCCTTATATTTTTTTCACAAAAGGGACAGGATAGTTTCTGATTTTAATCCCTTGGCTGGACTATTTCTGCTCTGTCAGTTCTTCCTTTGGCCTCAAAGGGCTAGGAATCCAGTACACAGTCATTCAAGAATGCTTGGTCATACTACTATCTGCAGTTTTCATTTGAGATCGAGAAATTTATCACTGGGTTCAGGATTCCCTCAGACCTTTCAGAGACTCTTCTAGAGAGGGCATGTCCCATTCTCCTAACCTTCCAGTAATTTATTAAACCATATAAGTCCCTGCTGGCATGCAAGGTTTGCTCTTTCTCACACTAAAGTTAAATCTACCTAATTTTATTCTTTTGCCACCCTTTGCTTCAGGGCATCCTTTGGAACCAATTTATCTTCCACATTTACCTTTCTTCCTGCCCCCTGCCCGCCCCCCCCCCCCCCCTCCCCGGCCCCTTCTCTTTGTATTCCCAAATCATATACACTAACACTGCGATATTCATATGTGTCCTGAGACACCTGTTAAACTCATGCTAAGTGGAAAGCAAAATGAGAAGACACTCCTTGAAGCTGTGCTGCTGACATGCATCATATGGAAAAATTTTGTGAAAGAGGCTGACTTCAGCATCCCGTGGAGCATTCTAAATCCTGTTGCTGCACTTGAAAAAAGAAAAATCTTAAATTAATATGTCTGGGTGTAAGAAAAATGACCCTGAAAAAAGAACTAATGTTCTGAAAAACATCTGACATGGTTTCCAAGATGCTAAGAAAATCAAATAGAGCAGGTAATGCAGCAACTTGAGAATTGAGTGGCAGAAAAAGAAAGCTTTAATCCAAATGTACTTGAAGTACAATACTTATGGATCCAGCAAGGCCTGTTCCCTCAAGTTAATGGCTATTAAGTACTCACACACAGGGAAGAAGGACAGATTCACTGCATGTGAGATAAAGAGAATACTGATGCCAAGTTGGGGAGTCTTTTAAAAGTCAGATCAATTCAGTCAATAAATTAAGGATTGCAATGCTTTACACACTTGGGATGTAAAGCTTCCTCCCCCTCCAAGTTATCTGACACTTCTTTTGAGGAATTACAGTACACATAAAGGATTTCTAGAGATCATGATTTTGGAAAAGGTTTATGCTTCATTCTTTGCTGAAAGTGAGTTACTTGCTGGGATATTTTTGAAGGATTCACCAGCAGGCTTTATTTTTAGTAACTGTTTAACCATTCTGCCAACAGAGCATTAGTCTTAAGGATTAATGAATGGATAATGTTAAAATAGTGTTTTTCAAGAAGGACCAAGCAAAAATGAAACTGTAATAAGGGCATCTGAACAAACAACACACATCCTCCAAACCCAGTGTTGTAACTCAGCTGGGCACTGTTGCTGAAGTCAGTCTTGTTATTTGCATGGATATGAATTCTGAGAATTGGGCTTTTTTCTTTTTAATGGGTTATTGATTTTAGAAAATCACTCAAGGCAGAAAATCCATACATTAACAGGCTGGCTTCACTTGCTGAGATGTGTTATTTTATAGCACTGCTGAGAAAATTCAGTGCATAAAGTCCTTTCAGCTACACTAGACAAGACAGATCAATACATCTTTTAGAGATCAGCGCTTTACAGTACTGATCAATAAGGAAATACCTGAGAGACTCCTCCCTCAGAGGGATTAAGATGTTTACACTTCTTTAGTATGACAAAGACCTGCGATACAAAACTAGGGAGTGAAGTAGATATCCTTTTTATCGTACACAGAGCTGTTATAGATTTCTAGCAAATTTCCTTGTATAAGAAATTTCAGGTCTTGAAAACTAAAAGCTTGTGACAATGCAAAGGAATATACCTTTAAACTCAACAAGATGTTAAAGCAGATGTGTTTTTGAAGAAAAAAAAGAAGAAAAGCAGCAAGATCCCAGAAAATGGAACTCCCTTAAAACAGCTGAAGCATACAAGCTGTATCTCCAGTTCAGGAAAGCATCCCTGTTCAGAAAAGGTGTTTATGCACAGAATTACATGTTGTCCATAAGAATGATGGATTTCAGTATGTGTTTCAGTGTTGTCAGAGTCTGGGTTGACAGCCTTCTGTAAAATAAATCTGTTCAAATACATTTAGAGAATATTCCTGAACAGGAAATGCAATGGTAACAAAGCTCAAAGGGACTTTTGAGAAGGATTTTTTCTCTGGGCTTACTTGTTTTTTAAATACCACCCCCCCAAAAAAAAAAAAAATAATTAAATTCCAACTTCAAATATCTTAGGTGTTAAAGGTACTCACTTCCTTGTGATTTGTTAACTGACAAATCTTTCCAAGTTAAACATTGATTTTCCATTGCTTCCTTTCATTCCTGTCTTGAGCCATCTCTCAGATTGTGGGATTACAAAAAGAGTACGTATATATTTCACTCATTTCAGGTTTCATGGACTTCGGAATCATTAGGTCTTCATACAGTAAACCTACAACAGCCTAGTCAGACTACATTTTTGGAGAGTGCTCTTGCTTTGAAACTGAAGTAGTTAAAGTTAGCAGAGGTGCGATCTGGCCCACTATCTGTCAGGAAATAGTTTTGCAGAGATAACTAAGTGGAATTCTATGGCATGCAAAATTCATATGGCCATATTAGATAGTCTTGAGTTTCCTTCTCATCTAAAATCCATTAATTTAGTTACGTTTCCTTGGTAAATGAAAGAGTAACTTTTGATAAGATGCAGATATACTTGCCTCTTCACTAAATTTCTGCTGTACCTCTTGAACTCAATGGTTCCAGCTTTGGACTAACTTCACTGTGATTTTACTGCTTTCTGTTTATGAAAGTAATCACAAAAAAAGAATAAAATAAGCACAACATCTTATGAAAAGCATTTAAAAAGTAAAATGTCAGTGGAGTAGACAAAGCCCAGAACAAAAATCTTCTGAATTTTGGGTCTGCTTTGCTACTTGCTCCCAAGAGCTAAGTTACTTGTTTCATTTTTTCTGCCCCATTTTATTCTTAAAAGTAAGGTAAAAGCTGCCTGCTTGCTTTTCTCTCAAGCATATTGTAAAAATTAATTGATTTTTGTGCTTGCTTGGTTTATTTCGTTTACTCAAATTTAATAAGGCCTTCATCCAGCAACGCTCCTAAGCATATACTCCACAAACAATTAATTGTACAGCCTTCTGTAAGAATAAACACCTTGAGCCTGACCTCACAACTGTGATATTTTGTCCTGCTTTCTGTGCATGCACTGAAGTTTGCCAGTACATTTAGGAGTTCTTGTTAAAATGGATTTCCCCTTCTACACTTGCAGTGACCCTGACCATTCTGTGATTCTGTGGTACTACCTCTAAAAGCAAACATGCCCTACAGCTTGTCTTCTCTGGGCACAGTGGAGACTGCACCAGTGAATGGAGGAAATGACAGAAACACAGGATCACAGAATGGCCAGGGTTGGAAGGGAGCTCTAGAGATCTAGTCCATTCCTCTGCTAAAGCAGGTTCTCCTAGTGCAGGTTGCACAGAATTGCATCCAGGCAAGTTTTCAATGTCTTCAGAGAAGGAAACTCCACAGCCTTTCTGGGCAGCCTGTTCCAGTGCTCTGTCATCTCAAAGGTAATCCTCATAATCAGATGGAACTTCCTGTGTTGTGGTTTATTTGGGTTTGCATTTTTTTGCAGGAAGAGAAAAGCTGTTGGAGAGAGATGTGAGGCAGGTGAACGGGGCTCTATGTTTCCTCTGCAATGAAAAGAGAACTGATATAAGAAGAAAAGATTTGAGACACTAGTCTGTGTTCTTCAGGTTTAGGCAGGGGTCACCTACCCTGGTTTCTAAGGAAAAAAGCCAAACAGAGCCCAGCGGCGATACACCATAAGGAGCATGCATACCCCAGAGTTTGAGTACCTAAATGGCACATTTAAGGCTTATGGAAACTGTACCTTCAATAGGTTCTAATATCTGTCAGACTTGCATTAGCAACTCAGGCTCCATCATTAAGTGATGCTATTAGGAGTGAAGAAGGCTATTGGTTAGGCTGAGTAGTGTCTCCCTTTATCTGTAGCAACTTCTGAGAACTATAAAATAATAGGAATAAAGTGAACAAGGACAATATTCTGTGTGGAAGAAAGAGGAATTTAAAAATCCCACCAAAGTCAAAGGCCTTCAGAAAGACAGAGCAGCAATAAAGGAAGTTTAAGCAGTAACTTTCCTTCCTAGCCAACAGGAACATGGTCTCCTTTCAGGTAACAGCTGATTCTGAAGCCATAGATGATTTTTATAGTTTAGTTAACTCAGGCAGGGGAGGCAGACTATTAAACACAGATGAGTACTATGCTGAAACAGTACCGAAGCCAAGATGGAAATACTCTATTACTACTTGATAGCTGAAAACGCAAGCTGATACGAGGGTCAAGATGATGGGGGGGTGGGGGGGAGAGAGAAAGAAAAATATTGTGAAAAGATTTAGGAATAACCTAATCAGAACTTGCCAAGAGGAGGAAGCCACTCTACCCAAACTGAAGCTTAGAGGGTAGGGACAGTTCTGACAGATATGAGAGACAACATACAGAAAAAAAGACCTGTGGCAAAAAATATTCGAGTCTGCAAAAACAAGACATAGTTTGTGAGTAGGAGAAGCCAAGACAACATCTGGTATTTGGAAAAAAGATACCAGAACTTGAATGGCTCACATCATTTTGGCAGTTGCAAACTCTTAAAGGGAGGTACTGGAGAAAGTCCAGTACAAAGTCAACGGCCACTGCATGACTAGCTCAGAAAAGGTTGCAGGACATTAGATAATGCTGCAGAGGATCAACTGACTGCTGAGAAAAAGGTTTCATTCAAGCTGAATACAAATGTGCAAGACAATTTGATCCCAGAAAAAACAGTATTTGTGCTACCTTGTCATATTAATGACAGCCATAGAAAACAGCCATCAAAAAGGCAAAACTCTCCTCTTTACTAAGTAAATGTCAACTAAGCACTGAGGTAGATAAACTAGAGATATATATTGTGTAGCAGTACCAAAAGAAAGTTGTTGTACTAAAAAACATGTTCCTGTGTCTTCTTAAGAGTGTACGTTCACTGCAAGATTATGAGACAAAAAAAATGAAGACTTTTCTGTAAATTTTCAGAGGCAAGCAACTTCTCTGAGTACACAAAACTCAGAGAGCCCAAACATGTGATATCTTACACCCCTGGGAAAGTGCTCCTAGAAGCTACTAGAATATTTGAATAAGATTACTGTTTGAGAATAAGCAGAAGAGCCAAGTGTCAGTTCAATCATCTGTTCAGATTAAGGGAAAAACTGAGTTCTTCAGCTGTGTATTGGCACCTCCATTCTCCCCCAATAACAAAAAAGCAGACCTTCAAATGTGCTCACTCAAGCAGCTGAAGAGATCAGATACAGAGATCCATTGGGAGAGTAGTGAGAGATATGAAGATAATGTTCAGTCTAACCATCCAATACTGATCTGAGAGTACAATGGCAGGGAAGAGACCTGAGGGCAAATTACAGTAAAAACCAGGAAAAACTGAACGAACAAGTTAAAGGTGCCAGACCTAAAGTGTGACTGCAAACTTAAAATCTCAACTCCCTTAGAAATTTCTAAGGTGGGTACCAGCACAGCTTGATAGCTGGGATGATGAGGTTTCTGAAGACCCACAGCTTGCTGTAGTGGCACAGAGCATCCTGAACACTGAATGAATATTACTGATTAGTCAATAGATATTTAGACCACATAAAATGCCATACTAGGTTAATGTTTTGTGGGAAAATATCTTTAACATAATTTATTATGAGCAAGTCAGAATTTCATGTCACACAGTCTCACATTAAGTAAAGCTGAGTTGGTCAGATATGTTGGCTCCAAGCAATTTCTGCATGGCAGAGGACCGGATGCTACCCTTGCTTTTTACATGTTTCTCAGTGATGGTAGTCCTCTGCCAAAACTTGCCAGGTTGTACCTATATCAAGTTCATGGTGAATGAGGTAAGGCTCTGGTCACTCTGATGTAATCTGAAATAAATGGGATGGACAAGTGATCAGATTAAAGAAGTGGGTCAGATCTGCCGCTGGCACCACTCCACTGACGTCAATGGAACTAAGCTGATTTACACCATCTGAGTATCTGGCCTGGAGGTTTCAATGTATTTAGAAAAAATAAATGAAAATGCACATAAAAAACTCACCTTAGAAGATCCCAAGTCCAAACTTCTCATTCCTAAACCAAGTAAATAAATTACAAGAAAGCAGTCACTGTAGAAATCACTCGGTACAAGTCAACAATGAACAGAATAAAGGTCAGGCCACCCTAAATCTTTAATTGCCCCTTACACCTCTGAATGAGAAAGAAACTGATAATTCAGCACAAAATCACCTTAACTCTGACTCGAAACAAATATCTTAGCAGTAACTGTTCCTGGAATGAACAGGTGCTGTCCTTTGCCTCATGAAACATTAACTTCAATATGCATCAGGCAACTAAGGCTACAAAATAAGGTTTAGCTTCTGCCCAGCACTGGGTCATACCATTATTGCTGAAGAAAAGCAGTGTTTGTGCTTTATATACAGCAACACAAACACTTTCTGAACACAAATCTACATGCTTACATAAAATTTCAGGTGTTCCTCAGACTTAAGTTCTCACCCCCACATCATTATCCTAACTTTAATACAATTTCCTTTGGAAAATATCTTTATAATTACTGTTCTTCTAAATAATTATTTGAAAACATTACAGTCAGGTATTGTGTGTGCATTACAATGCTTTGTAACTTCATCCCTGATGAGGAAATATTTAGCTGTTGATAATGTAAAACAACCATAAGAAACGGAAAATCAGGCTTATTATAATGGAATTATAAATCATACACATTTCTTTGCATCTAGGAAATATAGGCCATGTCCTCAAACTATTGGAAATCAGTGTTGCCCTACAGAAATTACATAGCTTTGCAACTCGCACTGAGTGAATGTTTGCTTTGGTGCATTTCTCATACCAAAAATTAAAACATACATTCAGTTACTTAAGGATAGTGATCTAAAGAGGCAGAATTTAGATATAATTATTTTCACGGAAGACACCAAGCTGTAGGGATTTCATACAAAAGCATTCTAATCTATGTTTCCAGTTTACTTCAACCTTAGCAATTCCTAGGTGCCTCTGTTCACACTGTGTTGACTTAAATCACTTTCTGCTGAGGCCTAAAAGAGAGCTGGAGACTTTTATCATGTTTTCAAAGTCCATCAGAAATCATATATTCAAGAAGCAGTCAAATTGTCTTGCTGAACATATAAACTTAGTCTGGCATCTCCCTAGTCTCTACTGCTTATATTTCCCACAATAAACTTAGGTGTGTTTTACATACGCAAACTTCCCCCAAAAATATTTGCAAAGTAAATATATTTGTTTATATTATTGAAATTTTTTTCCTCACAGAAAAATAACTATTTTCCATTTCTACACTTCAGCCTCAGTTTTGAGGTCTTACTGAGTCCAGCTTTGTGCTGTCCTGGGACTCAACCTACACCAGCCTTGTGCTACAGAGAGCATGAGCAAGGATGCAAACCTGGGAAGGCTTATTTGCTAGTCTAATCTCTCCTGCTCTACATGCAATTACCGAAGCCTTCTTTCCTGCTGTATTTGTGCACTAGAAACCCTCCACTCCAAGCATTTATCCTGGGTAGTTGTATGCAGAAGAAGTCTTGTGTTGAACTTAGGCTGCCAGCATTCCTAAAATGCTACAGCTAAGCACAGAATTTGACCTATAGCACAGTGGAGGAAAAGTTCAGACAGAAAATGAGATATCCATTCCACAATCTGAATTCCAATAAGCAATTTCCTTTTCCCAGTATACAACAGTCTCAACAGATAGAAAATAACAGAAACCTTACCAGTTTGGGGTGTTTTTTTTTTCATAACCCATAAAATTTCTTCAAGCAATTGTACAGATTTCAGGCTTCGCTTTGATCAGTCTTTGCAACAATGACTCTGGGCCTTTGCCTAGGTATGATTCCTCAATCCCAACGCATACAATGGAAGTGCCCTAGCCCACAGAAAGCCTTCTCATTAAAGCTCTAATCTGTTCCACTACATTCTTGCAAGACAGAATTATCCAGCTTTAAAGCATGCCTCAATAGCGAGCCGTAATAAGACTGATAGAAACAGCTTAAGTAATTGGATTGCTATATGGTATTGAATGTCTGACAACAAAAGATATCAATCTCTATTCTACTACCATATCTTTGTTCCAGCAATGAATTAATTTAGTAATGCACTTGGAGGCTTGCAGTCCCTGCAGGAGAAATAACAGACTGCGGACACAAAAGCAAGGCCATCTGATGAGCACAGAGAAAGCAACTGTGCCATTCCAAGAAGTTAATTACAGCGAACAAAAGCACAAGACTATGACTTGTTGACCATTACCATAATCACATTACTACAGTCTTCTTTTATTCCCAGGTCTATTCTTTCTTTCCATTTGGCACTGTGCATCATATTTGTGTATTCATATTCACCTGAAACACATTGTAAAACAGATCTCCCTCTAAAGATAGCTGGAAACATCACACCTCTGATTCAGTACTGTTTCTTTTACAATTTATTTTTTCAAAGCTGATGTACAAATACTGTAAATCAATTACCTTTTTTTTTCAACTTCGAACAAAGACAACTGCTCCCAAGCAAATGAAAATTTGTAAGAATTATTACTTATGAAAGCTTGTGCTTATAACATGTTATACTTCTATGATTTATGTATGTTATTGTAACTCAGACACAATAGAATGGTTCATGACATACTGTTTATACCCACACCACTTTTGGAGCTAACCATATCCCACACTTGCATATAAACTAAAAGAAGGCAGATTTAGACTAGATATAAAGAAGAATTTTTTTACGATGAAAGTGGTGAAACACTGGCACAGGTTGCCCAGAGAGGAGGTACATGCCCTATCCCTGGAAATATTCAAGGTCAGGCTGGACGGGGCTCTAAGCAACCTGACTGAGTTGAAGAAGTCACTGCTCATTGCCAGCTGGACTAGATGACTTTTAAAGGTCTCTTCCAACCCAAAGTATTGTATGATCCTATGGTATTTTACAATGTTTTAAATCCTTCCAGTTACTCTTGATTTACTCTGCAGTAAGTCCCTTCTAATAACACATGACAAATATTTTGCTTCAGACAAAAACTTTTAAAATGGATAACTTGATGGAAATAGCACAGGGACCCAGTATTTTCATATCTATTAGACACAGCAACATACCAGGGGGATAGGATACCTAGAATCGAGGGAACTGGGTGGCATCTGTGTCTGAGAAAACCCTCAGCTTTTGATTCCATATGCCAGGGGACAAATTTTTAACTGGTGTACATCAGCATGGCATGAAGTTAATATATCTGGTTCCAATAACTCCACACATTTCATAAAAAATACAACCAAAATAAAATGTAGCTAGATCTCTTCTTCTTCAAAGTAGCTTAAATGGCACAGTGAATTAATTCCCAACCACTTAGAATTACTCAAATGGTGCTGTGCCAAAATCTGTATGAATTTATTTTTTTATATTATGATCATCTTCAGTTGAGCTGTAAGTACTTCCCAGAGTGGAGGACAGTGAGAAAAGGGATTGTTTGCAGTGGAAAAAGATCAGAGCAGTGTCCATTCCTCCCAAAAAGCTCCAGAAACAAGATACCCAAGTGCTCTCCAAGAAAAAGAAGAAATGAACAAAACCATGGGAGATTATCAAGATCACCAACTTTCTCTGGTGTTCAACCAGTGGCCAGAAGGAAAAGGGGTAAGTTGCAGGAATCTGCTTGCAATCAATCATGGACTCATAGTTTCTGTACAAAGGGCCAAATATCTCTGCTGTTTAACTTAAGGATCATAAATTAGCAGGAAAATGCCTTTTAACTAACCAGCCAGGGTATCAAGAATGCTATCATAGAAGCAACTGAATTGCCAAGTGCTAACTGAACAATCAAGCCTCAAAAGAAGCTCTAGTCTGTCCAAACCCTATCTCACCCATGACTGGTCACAGAACACCTTAGCTAGTCATTAAAGCCCACATCCTGCCTCTGTAGTGAATGGTCTCTGTCACAGTGCAGTTCCCAAATGAAGGACAGGGAAGTTCCGTGAAGCATGGCTCCCCAGACCTCAGCTGACCAGCGTAATTTCTACTTTGCTCAAATGCATCTCACCCAAACCAATCCTTATCACACCCAAAAAAAATTCCTTGTGGACCAGCCAAACCCTGAAAAATTTCAAGCAAATCAGGACATGCTACTGAACAAGAAACTCCTCAGCAGAGCCCTGGGGAGCCCACTGGATGACCACAGCGCAGTCCGATAAAAATCACCCACCATTGACTGGAATCGCTCTCTGTGGTACAGTCTGACACACCACAGCACATTTCCTGTCATATGCAACCCATATTCCAGCAACAGCCCATCGACACCAAGAAACAAAAATACCCATTTCTCTTGAAGCATTTCTGCCCTCCAGAATGGCAATGTGCTACAGAGTGCCAGCCACAGAACCCAGTCTTCAGACACGGAAACTGAGGCACCAAATGGCAGTGCAACTTACTGGTTAGTTAAACCTAGAGAGGACCGTGGGGTATCTGCTCTCCAGGCCTCTCCTCTTTCAGCTGTGAATTCAGGAATCCCAAAAAAAGTTTTGTTTGAATTGTGACAGCTTCTATATCCAGGCCTGACTTTTTAATAGCAGCACTGCTGGTTTGGAAACACTAAGCAGTATAGACACTTCCCTATGTAATGATTAAAATCAGCAGTGCTGTAGTGCTGTAGGGTCTCTTGAAACTTGCTGAAGATTTATTCTTTAAACAAGAGAATGATTTATTTCAACAATTATCTTCAGGCAGATTAAATTATGTGCTTTCAGGGCTCTTATTCACCACAAAATTAAGAACACTGGGTGTCAGCCATGGAAGCCCCGTGATCCTTTGAGACTCAGCACTGACAGAGACTCATCCCGACCCAGGAGAAAGAGCTGTCTCTTTCCCATGGCCACAAAATGCCATCCCTGACCTTCTGCTTGGCTCCACCATTTGCACAAATCCTTTGGCTTCCCCCTACTTGACCTCCTGCAAGTTGCAATGGACATATAAGGCACATGGCTCCCCAGGACCACACTAGGCATGCTCTGGATCAGTGTCATGACAGAAGAGTTAGACTCTGAAAGGAGTGACTGATTACAAGCCAGATGCCCCAAAGCAATAGCATTTCCTAAAAGTATCTGTTTTAAAATACTCCAAAAGACCAAAGATTTTTCATGGAAGCAGTAGCTTTCAATGAGTGGGAAGTCTCCACCAGGAATACTGAAAGCATATTTTGTTTAAGAATAAAACTTAAGACAGCTTTCCCTGCATCTTATGAGGAAGACCCTAGCTTTAGCTAGCAGTCTTGAGTGTATTTATCATCACGTAAGGCTACTTTGGGCTTTGATGAAACAGGCTGCAAACTGAGAAGGAGGGAGTGTTGGTGAATTCTTGCTGATAGGTAATCTCTTCACCTCCAAGAACCTAAAATCCAAACTTAAATGAAGGGGTTCTTGCATCAAGCAAAGTTTTGGAAGAATGACTCATGCCTTTTCCCCATTGCCGGAACCCAGATCTCTGTTTCATACAGAAGAACCGTCAAATGTTGATTCTCCTTTTCTCTTCCCACTCCATTATTTCTATTTCCCTTGATTTCAGCTTTTGCTCCCTTTATGGTTTTACAGTTTTGACACAGTAAACAAAAGCCAGTTGTTCTGTGTGTGCTGGACTTGTTCCTGTTCTTTTTACCACAGACCAAGATCACTTGAAACGAGCAATTCACACTGCCTAATGCTCAGTGTCAGCAGCAAGATGCTCTGAAATATGGACAGTGCAAGCGTTCCTAAAACATGGAATCCAGAATTAAAGATACCCAAATGTACAGGAAATATTAAAATGGTAATGTGATCATCCTGTAGAAGACCACAGGCCCTGAACCAACAGATTTTCAGTACCATCATGCTATGAGTCACCATCAGCTTACCTCCAGCAGCAATATAAAAGATCATGCTCAGGCTGAAAAGTCATGCTCAGTGCTGCAGCTCTCCTGTAATTTAAATACCTTTATTTTCACTCAACTGTAATTATTAAGTAGTAGCAGCACAGCATGCCTACCTGGTTCAGCCAAGCTGTTATTTTCTTAGCAACAGAATTCATTATACTTCTACTTTGATAGCCTAAAACCTAAAAAATAAGAACTTTGGACAAGTAAGTGTTGTAAAATCTTGTCTAGATGTTTTTTTATAATATATGGGCATTTAGCATAATTTTTTTTTTTTACTTTCCTATGACAATAGTGTTGCTATGTAAGTTCCCCATCTGAAACACTGAATCGACAGGAAGGAGAGAAGAGAGTAGAAACAAAAGGTCCATAGACTGGCAAGTGAAGTGCCTCGAAGCTTAAAGAAATATCTGGAAAAAAATAGGCTGAAAACACTAGGATTATCATGGTTAAAAGAAAATGAGATGAGAGTTAAGTAACAGATTAAACATACAGAATGAGCCATGTTCTCTTCAGCCTTTATCATAACAAAAGACAAAGGTTCTGTCAATACAGTAGAAAAATAATATTTAAAAGTGATTTAAGAAAAGTCTCAATATTAATAAATCATCTATGGAACTCTGCAAGAAAAACAACTAGGAAACAAAAAATGCTGCATTTCAAAGTGAATTAGTGTTATTTATAACAAGATACAACTAAATGGTTACAAAGACCTGTGATTCTAATCCAAACTACCAACTAAAGGTTCGGGATATTTCTTTCCTCTAGGCAAATAATTAATTTTTTACTAATTTCTTTGCCCCTTGTACTGACCAACACTGACAAGTGTTGTCACACTGGATATCTTACCTGGTATGACAGTGTTCATGTTTCTATATTGCTTTCCTTCTTATGTAACTGACTTCTCTAGAATATAATGATATTAATAGCATTTTCCATTTTTGAAAACAGTCCCTTTCAAGCTCAGAGTTGTTAGAAATCTCCTGAATGCAGGACTTTCATTGGGAAAGTACTGCTTATATGAAAATTATTCTGATTATAGCTTTTTGTTGACAAAAAGCCAATAACTATTTTGAGTGAGATACAATTCTTGTGCTAACATATGTAAGCATAACAGATACTTTGAAGGAACCACGCTATAATAAAATAGCTATATTAACGGTTACGTAAAAGCAGCTGTTTCGAATGTTTAAAGACCTTCTTTACAGGCTTTTGAGCTCCTAGAAGTTTGGGGGCAATTGTTTATTTATTTTTGAAAATCCTTGAATTATAGACTAATCACCATTAACTGTGGTCAAAGTTATCAAATATTCAATCATGTTTTAGAAAGCTGTGTCCAGATGTAAAATGTGTAAAATAAAAACCCCACAGGTCCTTTTAGATCAGCTTTTCTGCTATGTTTATCAACACTGGTTGAGTTATCAGAATGAAAAACTAGCCTTGTAGTCATGGGGCACACAGCAAAGGATTTCAGCAAAAGAACCTCAGACAATTGATGTCTTCAGTTTCATGTTGAAGTATGTATTTCCTGATTGGGTTGATTTTGTGTAAGGTTTGGGCTAAGCGCTTATTCCTAAGCAGGCTTTTTTTACACACTTTAATTCACTTTGTGTCTCTATGCCATTTTTCTGTCCCAACTACTTAAACTCAGTTTTATGGACTAGGGATTGTCTCCTGATTAATATAATTGATCTCTGATACCAGTTATCAGTGCTAAGCGCAACCATCACAATCATACTGGAAGCTGTCTCACAGGCATCAGCCTTTCACTCTTCATCTCTGTACAAGGCCTTCACCAAGCAATTTGTGTTGTTCTCATATGACTTTCCATTCATCTGGGGCCAGTTAAACACAGTGGGACAGTGTAACAACTCCTGAACTCAATGAGAAATTTTCTAGCAACTTGGAAATACTCATAAAATTACTGAGTTGTCCAGCCTGCTTTAGGGCTGATCTACTCCATGCCTTTCATCAAGGCCTCTTCAACCTTTCTCCCATCAATGAACTTCCTCCCAAAACTCTGCAAGTCCAGCATCTTCTCCTCTGGTGACCAGGATCATCCAGTTAGCCACTGGATGCAGAGTGCTGACTGAATGTCAGACCTGCTGGCCATATGTCTACCAAGAACAAAGGAGGTCACAAATGTAAATTTCTTCTGTACTTGGAAGGCATCACCTTGGGAATAAATTTTGCAAAAATCCTCCTCTAGTAGCAAGTTTCCCTTAGTAAACTAGCTTGAGCTCGGTGATTATCATCTTTCAACAGCTGCCTCCCCCTGCTTTTTTGTAACCTGAAGTCACAAAAATAAACACCACATTTGAGCAGAAAAACAGAAGTCATTGTATGGACATACTCTTTTTAGAATGCCAGCTTTAGAAGGCCAGTTCAGGTCTGACAGCTTTGCATTTTGTCACTTAATGTGGATAGGTTGAAACAACCTAAAACCAAGCCATGCACAAACTTCTGTGTAGCAACAAATCTTCCCAATCACCTACCACCAATGACTGCAGTGCATTCACCCTGCCTACAGAGCACCATAAGCACTCTTTCTAAGGGAAAACTCATGCTTAGAATCACAGCATAGTGAACTGTCAAGTCTTATTTCCCTTCTTAATGGGTTAGCAAATGGGCTGACATTTTTTTCATAAGCATCTAACTTGTGAATCGATAGTGTTTACCCTTGGCTATTATTTTTAAGAAAGCCTACTCTGCCCACAGTACAAACATCCCTCTTGCTGCAGGCTGCCCCTTTGTCTAACAATCTGATACATTGAGCCTATTGACTGGTCCACTGCTTACACAAAGATGAGCTTCCCCAGATATAGAGCTCAAACTTTCACTAGTCTCTGTTCAAGCTAAAAGTGTCCATGCTAAAAAAAAGTTCAAAGAACTGGCAAACAATTCCAGAGTCCTAAAGAAATAAAAATTTGCTAGAGGAAATCTTTGTCTGACACAAGCAAGCCTCTACTGGTACAGCAGGAAAGCATTGTTTTCCACCTACCCCACAGCTGTAGAGTGACAGTCTTCAGAAGAGTAGCATTTCTATAGTAACCTGCCCATCACACAATGAGCAGGCATCTTTCTGTGTGCAGCCAAGGGGAAGATGGGAAGGTGCGACGTATATCCTGTGACCTATACAGGATGGGTGCAGTGGGGCCTGCCCTTCCTGATGGCAGGCTGCTCTCGAAAGCAGAGAGAAAAGGGGCTGCCCTATGTTAAAAAAAAAAAAAAAAAAAAAAAAAGGAAATAGAATCTTAGAATCTTTCCAACTACCAGGACAGCGTCAATCCAGTTTGCGTCCTGTCCTCACATCTATAGAGCCCTGGGGAATCCACTGTGCTCCAGCCTTAGGCAATACGAACCCGGGTGCTTTCAAAAGGTATGTGGTTGCAGAAGCAAGAGGTGGGGGGTGAGAGGTAAGAGGCACATTTAGTTCTGTGCAAAGAAATGTAGCTCATAAAGAAAGGCTGCCTTCTCACTTGTTGGCCTAGTTTAAATAAACTACCTTCTACACAAGAAAAGAATTGTTTCCTACCAAAGGTGAGGTAGGTGCCACACATGCAGTTTCTTCAGCTTGAGAGGCACATGGAAGGAGCTAACAGGACAAAAGAGACAGGGAGAGGTCTGCAGGACCCACAGGAGGGAACACAGCTATCCCAGAAATCCCAGACTCTTCATGGCTGCTGGAAAAAGGACCCTACTCCCTTCTGCAAGGTCCTTCCTCTTGTATTGAGAATTCTGTGAACCAAAACCCTGAGGTGTTCAGGATTCATATGCCCATTCACTTCATGAAGATGCATTCAAGAAAGGACTGGACAAGTCATTAAGCTAAAGAGTGACTCCACTGCAACAACTGCCAAATCCCTATCAATTCATTTTTTACAAATATTGATTATTGCGGCAACATATTTACTTACACAACAGTAAAATAACGACTTTAAAAACATTTAGCAATAACTTTGTCTTTGTATTTTCTGTTAAAAACAGTTCTGAGGTAGATTTGTACTCATATATAACACATTAAAAAATGCATTCCCATTTAACCAGCTAATACCTATATACATTCAGAATTGTTCTGTTCAGAAAGTATGAAAAGTTAAACTACCTAAATATTGAAAATTTAGTTATAGAAGATTATTTGATGATATGCTTTAACAGCATTATGGGAAAGCACTAAAACAAACATGTTTTGCCACAGACTTACGCAGAGGGAGGCTCAGGGAAGCTAGTGAGAGAGGGAAAGTAAAAGGTAAGATAAGAGTGGTGAAAGGCAAAAGTTGATATCAGTGAGATCTGCTGCTGAGTATGTCCCTTATATGTTACTTTGCAAATACAATGGACATGCAAAAACAGGCTGGAAAAAAACATCTGAGGAGAAAAATCTATAGCCTTATATGCCCCTCTCAGGTATCTTCTTCAGTAATCTTGCATTTGGTTTCAGTGTAATATGAACGGACCTATCTACTTACAAAAGCTCCCCTCTTCCCACCAGACTTGTTTGTTATTTTATGTGTTTCTGCATCATTTGCAGAGTTTGCTTTGATCTACATTCCTCCTGGATGTGTGGTTTCCTTTTCGGCTACCAAAAGGAAAACTGTTTGGTTTGAGAATTTGCTTATTTTGAAGCTCTGCTGGCCCAAAACACCTATTTTTAATCCAAATGAGCACAGCTCAGTGCTTTCAGCTCTTCAGCACTGGTTGCCTTCCTTTCAGGAAAAAAACTCTTTGTAACAATAAGTGGCCTCTTCATACTCTAATAAAATTGCCAACTGTAATCCTAGCTAGAATAAATAAGAGCATTCTGTTTTTAACAGCCGAGTTTGAGTATTTATACTCATATCTAATTTGATCCTTGAATTGTTTTTATTTTAGCATCACACTGAAATGGTTAATACTTTGTTCCACATCTGACACCCAACAACAGATACCATGCTGCTCTAAAACATCATCAGAGCAGGTAATTATGAATTCTTTCAATATTTCTCTACTACTAACTCAATCTATCTTCCACTGATGGCAGAATTCCTGCTGCCTCCAAGGGTTAGCTGGGCTTTGTGAATTTGTAATATGACTGTAAATCCTTCTGCATACAATATGTGATGTTGAATACAAAGTCTGAGCCTTTTAATCCTTCCTCCTTCTCCAATAAGCATCACAATGCCACCATACTAGGAATAGTCCATAGACAAAACACAGTTCATAAATAACAGGTAAACAATCTTCAAATAAGAAGACAGGACACATCCTCGGAATGACTCTTTGACTGAGAAACAGGATATATTCTTCAAGGACCTTGCAGGCATAGTCCCAGAGGAGAATTAGAGATTAGATCTTCTTTTCTACGGGGTTAGGCCACAGGAGTTAACTTGGGAAACAATTCAGATAAACAAGGCACTAGCAAGAGGAAGGACACTGTTAGATTTTGCTTCTGTGTCTTTACTAGGCATGGGCCTTCATGTCAAGCTCCACATTAAGAACTTAGTTTCAAATGGTAACAGAATATGTACTGACATCACCAGTACTGGAAAGGAGGAACCCACTATGATTCTGGAGACCAATTATTGTGAGAATATTCTTAATGACATAGCCTAGAATTAAAGTATCCTGATCCACTGACTGAAAGTAAGGGCAAATGCGGTTAGTATCACTCAGCAAATATACAACGCCTTCTGTAAAAGCAAGTGCAGAAGCATGAAGATTTATGGTCTTTTCATTTGCAGACTGGTCTACTATATGCAAAGGCAGACATGCACTTTGTGAATAATCTTTTTTTTAAGAAAAAGTTGGTGAGGGAATTTGTACTCAAGCATGTGCGCAGACAGACACCGCCACATATAGAGCTGCGTAAGTAGTGGGACAACAGAGTTACTACTTTGCAGGAAGAAAAACATTCCTCATAAAAACACAGCTATGCCCACTTTACCAGAGTAAATAGTAAGAAAACAGTTATCAAGGGTGAGTAACTGAAATATCTAAGAAGAGCTCCTCTTTTTCATACAGATATATGGGGGGGTGGGGGGGCAGGGAATGCAAATACATGGAGCAATGTATATGCTTGTATACCATTGTAAAACTATATGAATTACAAAGAAGCTTTGCTGGAAGAGGAGGCACATATATATAGTATCCAAACCTCTAAGCTGTTTTGTATCCAATCTAAAATTAAGAAAATGGAAGCTCTTTCTTGCTAAGTGTATGTAGATGAGGCTGTTGCAGATTCTAATATAAAACATAGTGGGTTTCTGTATGCTCTCTTTTGAAACATACTTCTCTGTATCTCCAAAATACAAGACTTTAATAATGAGGATACATTAGAACATAGTGATGGCTCTCTGTGTGGTTCATTTTGTGAAGTCAGGTTCCCCATCTCAGAAAGTGAGAACATTAAAATCTCACAGAGGAGAATTAGTACTTGAGGCACCAAAACAGTAATGCCAGTGGATGATGCAGGAAAAGGCCTGGTTTCTTTTTTCTGGATTTAAATTGTCTGGAAACATATATAAATTGTAAATCTCAGATAAAGAAGTTAAAAGCAGGAAATACAACATGTCCCAGCTGGCAAGGCATTACAAAAGCAGCACTTCAGAGTTGCCCTAAGACAGACACCTAAGACCTGTGTTTGTCCCACTGCCTGCAACGTAGTGCCTCAGCTGCACTGCCTGCCATCTTCTGCATTGTCAGTACCACAGCTTGCATCATTAAGACTTGAAACTGATCCACTTCAGTGATTAGGCTGATCCAAGGACACGGACAGAAGAGCAGGATTTAATGGGCAGGCGGGCAGGCAGGCAGGAAAAGTCTTTTAACACTTTAGAAAACATTGACTTGGTGGAAGGAATTGGCTAGCTCAAAGGATTAGTAATGAGATACTGAGCCCCTTAGCTCTAGGTCACCACACTGAATCTGGTCCAGGTCAGTAGAAATCAAAAGCTGTTGCTGTTCAGTGGCCTTCAGGAAGTCAGTTGGTGGTCCTACTCCAGCTACTACTGGCAAAATATCTGTACCATCAATACCGGTAACAGTTGGCAGCACTTACAGGAAAGGTTTAGGACTGGCACAGTGCAGGAAAACACTGAGCAGAGAAAGATGTCCCAGCAAACACACTAAGCTGGGACTCAAGAAAAATGAGAAAACAAGCTCCCTGATCATCTACAGATTTCCAGTGTAACTTGGGGCATAAGATTAAGGACCCTGTTCCAGAAAACTTTTTTCCTCGCTGTTATGGTCCTCACAAGGGATTTGTGGCTTAAATGTCTCTGAAGGGCATAGCAATCACTGAAGTTCCGAACCTCACCTTTGAAACAGGGATAACTACTTTGCAGGGTTGCTGCAGGGAGATCCACAGTGAAGGGGTGATTAGATACAAAAGCTAAACAAGAAGCCAAGACGGGTGAGCAAACCCCTTCTACCCAAAATCAGCTCTGCCCAGCAGAGCAGCATCAAAGAATCCAGCTGCTCCCAGTTTTTATCCCACCTAGGATGAAATTCTAATGTCTGTGTTGTGCAGGAGGTCAAATAGATTATCATAATAGCCCCTTCTGGCCTTAAAAACTATGAAATTGGAAAGCGAATCACAAAATATCAGTCACTATTGAAGGCAGGATGGTAGGCGGCAAAGCTCAGTGATAGGGTGTGATACAGCAGAGTAAATCTGATGTTCTTAGGCCATGTGAAGCTGGGAAACTGACATTTTGCCTTCTTTGTTGCCCCTTTGGGACACCGAGAGAGATGCGGGTTATTATAATAATAAGCCTAGTCCACTCTCAATGCAGCCTAAGAATATTGCCTCTTATGGGAGTGAGTGCGTGAAGGATTGAGAAACACTAGTTATTTTCAAACTGGATTAAGTCTTTCAAAAGCTAATAGGTTTCCAATGAGCTGTGGTGCTGCTGCTGCAGCTGCTCTAATTTGAGAATAAAAGAATGCAGGCTTTGTGCTTAGGGACCTGTTATTGATCTGAGCAAGAAGGATGGGAAGGAAGGGGGTAGAGGAGGGTTATCCTCCTTTCAGCTGGGGGGTGTGTGTTCTTTTCAAAGTCACATTATCTGCTAGTAACAACAGAACCTAACCCCATGACATGCTGCTCTATACAGGATTGCACTTGTTGAGAACTAAAAGCATTAGAGAAAAAAAACCTCCTCTGGCAACCTTGCACAGCTAACTTCATTGAGGACCCACGAGACTCAACAGATGGGTCTCGGGACTCCCTCATTAGGAACCGTGCCTGTCCCTTTGCATCTGGTGCCCTGCTTTGCTCTGTGCCACGCACTCATTAGCATTGCAGGCTCACAGATTCCTTAGCACGTGCTTCCAATAAATATCGGAAAGAAAGAAGGGGAGGGAAGCCACTGCTTGGAGCAGCAAGATGAGAGGTCACCCACTAGGCTGGGAAATCCTTCTACATACACACACACACATGCTTCCCTGCAGCCCCAGAGAAGGGAGGACAATAAAAGGCAGCCAACCACAAATGTGCATTTAAAGGAACAGGTGTGGAATTGCTTCTGTTCAAGTTGTGGCAGATTCTCATTCGTTCCCCTCTGCCACAGTAAATAAAAATCATCATTATATATAAAAACCCAACAATTCAGGGCAACACACAGACTGTGGATCTGCGAGAGTCTGTGGCCCTTTTCAGACATAAAGAGGATGCACACTGGGTAATTCAATTACCTTCAAAGAAGTTAGCTGGTTTTAAGGGTCCAATTCTACAGCCAGGCTCTTTTTCTTTCAGGTCTTCACCAAGCATGTCATGCTGCCACAGTGCTACAAATCAGAGATGTTCTTCAACACACTTGGAGTGGTCCATGACCCAGGGCCAAGATTAGGAGCAATTGAAGAGAAAACCGTCTCTCTTGTGAGTTTGAAAACGTTGTGAGACAGAACAGCTGGCAGGGAAGCAGGAAAATAAAACCTTCCAGGTACTGTGGAAAGTGCAAAGCAAAAACCTTCAATTAGAGAGGCAGGTTAACAGGGCACTGTATCTTGCTCATACTCGCAAGAGTAAGGCCTTTTATCTGACATCTCTCCATGATGCCCCCAGCCTGTTCTTAGTCCATTCTTTCCCATTCACTCTTGTTTTCTCTATCCTGCAAGTAGTTGCAGGCACTTTGATCACAGCTAACTCCAGAGTGGGTCTGGGAGAACCTCAAGCAATTAACTGCTGAAATTGATAGGGACCTTCTTCAAAATGCAGTGTTTAAACACCAAAACTCCCAAACTGGAGCAGACTCAGACTCTTCTGAATGCTGCTGGCTCTAACATACAGTCCTGTCACATCTCTCACCTCATGACCGGTGACAGACAAGCCCACAGTGCATGTACAGGTAACATCTGCATGCCAGTGGCACTGTTGTAACATGCAGAACAGTCAAGCGTTTCTTTTGAATTCCTATGTAAAGGATGGACACAGAGAAAGCCATTTTCAGCCCCTTTGCCTAGGACCTTGGCTTTATCTGTACCACAGCGGATGCTAGCCACCCTCTGGGGTCTGTGCTTTAAAAATATTGAGCTGACGCAAAAAGGTTCCTTCTCCCAGGGAGCAGGCAGTGCCAAGGGACTAGATAAACAGAGGGCATTGTGCCACTGTATATACCCCTAACTCCCCGGAGAAACGTATTCCATGTAGATCAGCAGGGTCATTCCCATCCACCCGACTTTGAGGTTTGACTCACTGGCCGTTCCAGCAAGTGACTTAAGCACATCCCTAATTTAAAGGGTTTTGTTCCTTGATTTAGGGACATTTATATTTTGGGCTGAATCTGGATTTTAGTAATCCTAACACCTCTAAATGTTTTTTCATGCCAAATGAAGCAACTCCCTTTATATCCACCATGCAGGACTAAGTAAACCCAAGACCCAGAATATTAGACCAGCCATGGAATAGTAGTGGGCAAGGGCAAGAAGTCATATACTGTACACCCAAATTTAAATTCACAGCTTTCTCCCTTTTAGTCATTTCCTTAGCTAAATGACAGCCCTGTATACTTCGGTCTTGCACGCTTAGGATACTTTGTGATTGAGAGCACACTGAACACATACTATCATATGCATTTAACAATGAAGAGAAAACTACATGAAAACTTCAGGCACTTTGATACTTTCATAACAAGAAAAAGAAACTTGATCACTTACTCAATAAAATTGGCTAAAAGAAGCACCCTTGCAGAAAGTTGTGAGGAAAACCCTACCAGAAACTTGGAGCTCTCTTAAAAGCATCCACTGTTTATCAGAAACAGGGCTCAGCCTAGGTTTCAGTGCAGCCTTTTCTACAACTGACAAGAATAGCTGAGGTTTCTGCTTATCAAATGAAAGTGTCATCTTGTCTGTGACAGACGTGCCAGCACTGCTCAGTGTCATAGTCTTTGCACCTACTGGAAGCTACTCTAGCTTGATAAGCCATACCCCTACTCAGACCTAAAACTGTAGTCTCAGCTCTTCCGTTTTTAAAAAACAGGGATTTGAGATCAAATCACTGGTGCACAGGAATCTCATCACTGGGGAGGATAACTGAAGGACAAAGCAATTGGGTTCACAGGTTAACGTGGAGGCATCTGATCCTTCAAGGGTTAACAGAGAAACAACCAGAAAGCAGGTTTTATATGCATGTAAGTAAAGGGAACTGAAGGAGAAACAGTACTATTCTCTGGAATAGAGTAAGGTCTCAATTTTAAGCTGTGACAGAAAGCAATAATGTTATGGATTCAGTTAATTACAGTTGGATGAAAGTTAAAAGCTCTACAATAGACATATTTTTTTGATCTACAACTTTTAACTCTTTCAGGGACTTTACTGGTTCTCACTACAGTTATTTCTGTGTACCGCACAGTCTTTATTTTTTATTGTTCTCAGAGTATCCTCTGAATTGGATTTAGTGCCTCATTTTAATTCCAGGGAGCTAAAGTACAGAAAAACTAAGGTGGGAATTTCAAAGTCACAAAACGCTCATGCACAATATACACAACGGAGCCTTGAAAATTTAATTTTCTTAAGCAATATGCTCCAGGGAAAGAGGAAAGTAAGTGCTTATAGCAGTGAACTGCATTTGGGTCTCTGGTCACTAGAGCATCTTCTTCTCCAAAATCATTTGTTCATTTGGAAAGCTTGCCTAGAGATACCACTTTAAGAAATCAAAGGACTGAAGAAGTGAAGCTTTTATGGAAGTAGGCATGCACTGCTCCGTGTTTGGTAAACTGCACTCATTCTCCTAACCTCTGCCACTTGCTCAACTTTCTCATTTGAGGTAGTTTTCTCTCCTGATCCGTTTGTGAAATAGTCTAACATGGGGTGTGGCCTCCCCACAAAACTCTTTCCAACTAGTTTCTAAACATTAAGTGATTATGGAAGTGCAATTCCCATTCCACTCAGGTGATGAAAAGCTTTACAGGAGTTCAGTCTCACTTTGTAATTAGAGAAATTAGCTTTCTAAGTTTAGATCACTCAACTGTGCAAATGGGTTCATCTGTTGGAATGTGTTGCTCTGAAATGCGTGTCAGCCAAGCAGCATGGCACAGTCCCTATCTCTGCTTCCACGACACTCACCCAAGTGGGGAGGTCAGTTCCAGTACAGCAAGAGGAAAATAAAGTGTTATGGGTGTATTACAGGAAAGGCCTTATCTAAAAGCTCACCCATCCATGATTGACTGGAGTGATATGTTCTTCTCCTTACAATAGGGAAGCTTAACTTACAGATGAAGGATTTTCCAAGTGGACTAAATTTCCACTTTCACCCAGTTTGGTCATAATAATATCTAAAACTGCAGCAAATGAATTTTAGAGGGTGGCTAATTTCGAGAAGCAAAACATCTTTTATAAAAATCTGAAGAAACAGAGGGCTCCTCTAGCTTCTTAATTTGCTGTGAAATGAGACCGTCAAGCTTTATGGATTCTTTATGACTACAGATTCCACATTTCAACAGATTCTTTTCTGCTAGCCCTTTCTGCTGCTTTATAGAAGGCTGATGCAGGATCAGGCCCCCATGATTATGCAACCATCTTGATCTGCATTACAGTAGTAAACAAAAGTTTAGTCACTGACTTGAAAATGAGATGGATCCGGTCCCTGAAGAATTTTTCCAGGGGCGCCATTCCAAGCTTACCTTCAGGTATCACAAATCTAAGGAAATCCTGTGGGATTGTTCACAGCCATGATTCAATGAGTCACTAAGCATTAAAAGGAAATTACAACTTTCCTAACACAAAGAATTGACTTCACGACACCTGACCCTCGTAAGCCAGGCACTCCCTCTAAAGGCTGTGATCCTCATCCCACTAAAGTACCGGGCATTCTCCCAGTGGCTTCAGTGGTGCAGGATCTAATTCTATATTAAGGAACTGATTCAGGCCTGAAGCAAAGTACTGTCTGTAACACTGGACCTTGGCACACTAGATGTTTGTAACGGCTTCTAATGTGGATGTAATCTAATTATGTCAGAATAGGAAGATTAGCAGGAAGTAACTTTACGCAATGTAAAAAGCTGAGTGCCAGACATTGAAAAGTTCTTCACCAGCCTCAAAGGAAGACGCATCAGCTCTGCACCTCGTGAGATACGGACATATGCAAGCAGAGCATTGCAGCAGGAATTTTACATGCACCCGTTTCAGGCTACTCAAAGCAACTACAATTCAGGCTCCCTGTGCCTATGAAGCAATTTGTACATTGCTGTATATGTAGTGAAGTGGGCCTCTTAAAAAGATCCTCAGGCTGTGTAATGCACCGTGCTCAATTGGTTTTCAGTGCTGCTGTGCAGTGGCTAAAGATCTGGCCATGAGGGCTCAGTGAAGAAAAGCAGGAGATAGGACTTCAAGGGTGAAATCCTGGTCTTCATAAGTTAAGGGGATTTTACTTCTGACTTCTGTGAGGTCAAAATTTCTTTCAGGGCTGCAAGGGAGAGGGTTTGAAATGAGCTTCTGCACAGGACTCACACTCTGCCTTGGTTTACCTGTCATAGCGCTTCATGTCTCAAGACATCGGGAGGCTTAATTCATTAGTGTTTGCAAAGCATTTTGAGTTGTTGGACGAGTAATTCTGTTTAAGGGCAGCTACACTGCTGAGTCACAAGCACTGTGGGAACCAGAACTCTGGATTTCCTAAGCACTAGAGTCAAGCAGGTGGAGTAACCTTTTGCAGAAAGGCCAACTCCAGACCTGCCCTAAAGGTACAGAGCATACCAGCCAGCAGCAGGGTATTTAAAGGCCCAGAGGAGCACATGTGTGGCACTTGTGAATGAGTAAGGCTGCGGAAGCTAACCAACACCCACTAAAAAAAAAGGAGAGAGGCACTGGTTCTTGTATCACCAGACTGCAGACGCTTTGTGGATAAAACACCATGAAGGTTTACCAGCCTAAGAAAATTTAATGACTGCAAGTAAGAAAACAACCAGCACTGTTAGAACTTCTGGGCTGGATGAGGCTGGAAGGAGTATTTGGCAACCGCGCGCCTCACAGGCATGCTAAAATTGCTGGTATGTAATCTAAGTTTTGAACTTGCAAATGGGAAGTGATCTCCTTGATCCAGTCTGATCAAAGTATGAGCATGGTTCTAGGGTTAGGTGCACAAATACCACCAGTTTCACAGCCTTAGACTCTCTGTAACAGGACAGATCGTACCACAGCCAAGAACAAGCATGCACTTTGATTTTGCCATAGGAAATGAAAACAAAGGATACAAAATTAGGTCAGAAATCTTGTTTTCCTCTATACCACTGACTCCGTTGTGTAAAATAGACATTCACACGTCTACTCTATTAGATCAGGGTAGAATAGGAGATAGGGACGTAAGAATAGCTGTTCTGGGTCAGACCGAACGTCATGTAGGCCAGGTTCCTGTCTCCAGTGCCTCAGGAAGAAAGGGGCAGTAGTGTAGTGACAGTTCCCAACACATTTGCCCAACTCCTAGATCATCGGCTCAGGGACTTCCCGAACCAGAGACAAAGTTAGGGGTGGGGTATTTTTTGGTTCAATGCCCTTTGATGAGTGGCTCTTCCCCTGGGACCCAGTCTGAACAGTTTTGCTGCTGTGCAGACTGGCAATCTATCAGGCTTTTCAGTGTCCTGCGGCAAGGAGTCCCACAGGTGATCACCTGGCTATGTGCCTCCAGACCTTGCTCCTGAAAGGTTGTGGCTGACCAAGCCCAACATCTACTGGGAAGCTGGGCAGTATGTCTCCAACGCTGGCAGCCAGAGCCCCAGCACTCAGCCAGAGCTGTCTTCCCTGGACTCATCAGCCAGGTGCTGTAGCTGAGGATGCGCCCTGCTTCCAGCTCGTTCCCCCCTGAACCATGGAAGATGCTTGGCAGTGAGGCCTCGTGTTAAGGAGGGGGCGACCGCACCTCCGCTTGCCTGAGGAGAGCCGCTGGCCAGGGGAGCGGCCACTTCAGAGGCCAGGCCGTCCATCCAGCCCTCTTTTCCCCTCAGAGAGCAAAAACCCGCTCGCAGGGAGCGCCATCACCTCAGCGGCCCCGCCGCCCCCTCAACGGTCCCTCAACGGTCGCGCCACGAAGGCGCGCGCCCCCCGCCCCATAACGGCTGCGCTGCCCCAGGTAACGCGGGGCAGGAAAAGGCGGGCGGCTGCCGCCGGCCCGGGGCAAGGGAGGCTTCCATTGCAAAAGTGACCCCAAAAGCTTCGTGTCTCCTACGCCCAGCCCCGAGGAGGCACGGAGGAAAGGGCTACGGCTCCCGCTCCGCTCCCGGGCAGGGAGGACCCCCACATCTCCTCAGCGAGCGGCGGGCGGGAAAAGCCGTCTCCTCCGCGCGCCGCCGCCTCAGCCGCGGGAACGCGCCCGCGCGCCGCTCCCGGGCCGCCTCAGCCAGGCCGCGGCGGGGCTGCCCTGCCCAGGTAGCCCGGCGGACACCTGCAGAGCGGGGCTTCCCGCGGGAGGCGGGGCGGCGGGCTGCGACCCGGCAGGGCGGCCCAGGGCCGGGGCTCGCCGCCTCCCTCCGGAGGAGCAGCCACCGCCCGCGGCCCGCTCCCGCTCGCGGCCGGCCGGCCGACCAACCCTCCTCTGCACCCTCTTCTCCGCCTCCGCCGCCGCCTCCTCCTCTCCTGCTAGTACCTGCCTTCCCCTGCTCCTGCCATTCCCCTCCTTTCCCCCCTCCTTCCCCCCTCATGCATATGGATGGGCGCATGCGCGGGCGGGCGGCCTCCCCGCCTGCCGCCGTGGGCTAGATGAAGCCGAGCGGCGGCGGGGCTCCCAGACGGGCGGCCGGCTCCCGGGCGGTGTGTGTGCTGCATGTGCGTGTGTGTGCGTGTGTGTGTGTGTGCGTGTGTGTCTCGGGGGGGCGGGGGGCTCGCCGCGCCTCCACCGCGCGGTGGCCGGCGACCTGAAAGAAATAAAAGGATCGGGATAATAATCGCAATAAAAAAAGAGAGAGAGAGCGAAAAGAAAAGGGAAAGAAAAGAGGGAGGCGAGAGAATAAGGAGAATAAAAGGAGGCTGGGCTGCTTTGCATTGAAGACCGGGGCGCTATTGAAAGCGCTTGAAAAGCGGCGTTGTTCGGCGCGGGTGCGCGCCGCGGCCGGCGCGGTATATTAGAGCGGGGCGGCGGCGGCGGGCAGCAGCGGCGGCGCCTCCTCCTCCCCTCCTGGCCCTCCCCACGCCGTCCCGGAGCGAGCGGCGGCCTGCAGGCGGGCGGGCGGGCAGCGCGGCGGCGGCGGCGGCATGCGTGCGCCCCGGCGGGCAGCCGCGGCGGCGTGCTCCCTCGTCCTCTTCCTGGCCCTGCTGGGGCTGCGGGCAAAGGTACGTACCTGGGCGCCGCGCGGCCCGGGGCGGCAGCTCCTCCGGGAGGGGCGGGCGGGCGAGGGGCGGCTGCGGCGAGCCCGAGGTGGGCTTGCGGCTCCGCCGCGCCAAGCGGGTTGCAAGGATTTTGCCGGTTTTCGGCGAAACGCGGTTCCCGCAGTGATTGCGGGAGATAGCTTTTAAAACACCCCAAACCTTCAGCAGTGCACAAGGCGCTTTTGCAGGGCTCCTCCAGGGAGAGCGGAGTTGCTGCCGCAAACTTCTCCGCGGAGATAGCAAACGCAGAAGTTCTCCTTGCAGCAAGACTTAATTCCCTGGGAATAAAAAATGCAATTTCTGCAAACTGCTTATTTTCGGAATTTCTTTTTTCTTTTTTTTTCTTTTTTTTTTGTTTGTTTTGTTTTTAAACCAGGTCTAATTGCACTACTCCTGGGGTGACTAATGAGCAAGGTCTGAATCTCAGCTGGGCAGCCTTGAGCAGGGAGGCAGTTTTCCCTGTCTCAGCTGCACCTCTGTGAAGGCAGAGGGACTGTGTTTCCAGGGTGCTTTAGTTCCATCGTTTTGTTGGGTTTGCCCTCGCCTGTGCACTCTTGGTTTCGTTTAGTTTTATTTCCTAACGATTTAGAAGCCTTCCTCACATAGTGTTTTATGGAGTTGGTACTTAAGGTTCTTTTTTAGTGTTAGTGGCATTATTTAGTTGGGAAGACTTACGAGTCTTTCTTATGGATGCCTGATAGGGAAAAGCTTGCAGTGGTTGCCTTTTTTATTTTTGGTTTGTTGCGTGTGGGTTGGTTTTTGTTGGTTTTTTGTTTTTTTTTTTAATGCGTGTGCTTCTTGAAAGCATACTTAAAATTACTTTCTCCTGTTTGCAGAGTTGTTGTAGATTGCATTTGTGGAAAAAAGTGAGGTAACTGTGTCTTGTTTCTTTTTTTTGTGGATTTTTTTTTTCTCCGATTCTTTCTTGGGATTAACAGGTGACTTTAGCGTCGGGACAGTTTGAGTTGGAGATCTTATCCATGCAAAATGTGAATGGTGAACTGCAAAATGGAAATTGCTGTGATGGCACCCGAAACCCAGGAGATAGAAAATGCACCAGAGACGAGTGTGATACCTATTTTAAAGTTTGCCTGAAGGAGTATCAGTCGCGAGTCACTGCTGGCGGTCCTTGCAGCTTCGGATCCAAATCCACTCCTGTCATTGGAGGAAATACCTTCAATTTAAAGTACAACCGGAATAATGAAAAGAACCGGATTGTTATCCCTTTCAGCTTCGCCTGGCCGGTGAGTTGCGTGGCCTGCTCTGGCTCTGTGTCTGTTGGATGGTGCTGTTTGAGATGTCCATAGTGAGCTGAGCTCTAACTTCTTGCGCAAGGGGAAAGGGACCAGGATTGGGGAGGGAGCAGGCATCCTGGCAAGAGTGTCAGGAATCCACTGCACAGAAAGAGTGAAATGTGGTGGTGTTTTTGTTTTTGTTCCCTGGGGCTCACAATGCACAGCCTGTTAAATTTGAAAGTCAGATGTGCAGTGAGGGGGATCTAAATGGGTCAGGGAAGCAAACCCAGTATCTCTGCACTTTACAGCATGAATAAGTCTCTTGAGACTTAGAAGGTCAGAAGTTCAGGGTTTTTCTTTCTCCCCCCCCCCCCCCCCCTTCTTTTTCCCTAACCAGTGAAGTCTTGGGTTTAAGCCAAAAGAGCAGTGGGTTAGGGGCTGTAGAGGGATCCCGTGTGAAAAGTGTGTGTCATAGCTGGCCTCCTTCCCTGGAGCTGTGTTTGGGAAGGCTTCCTGCTTCTCCCAAGGGGAAATCTCACTGCACAGCTTGGTGTTGATGGGAGCTGCCGTTGCTGCTCTTAGCGAACTAGTTGCCAGCTTCCCTGGGAAGCTCGCTGTGTTTTGAGGTACTTGCAGACTCCAGAAACTAAAGACTGAGAAAAGCCTGGCCTTAGCTTTTGGTCCATTTCTCCCACTCCTCCCCACAACACACCTTTTCCTGGCCGCTTGCCTTTGCGGTCTGTAGATTCTGGCTTCCCTCTAGTGTGAAAAACTGGATGGCTCACAGAGGTGGGGCTCTTTGCCAGGCACTTTTCCCAGCGTTGCCCACTACTCTAGCAAATACTGGTCAGCCTTGTGGAGCGGTGAGGTGGAGAACGGGTGACCCCTTCATTAGCTGAAGCATGCTTTGTTGTTGGTCATGTAAAGAACACTCGCGTAGACTTGAAGTGCTGCTTGTCTCTTCTGGGGCTCTTCTTCAAGAGGGTTGAAGCTTTGGTCTGGTCAGCTCTGCAGAGGAGTCCTCTGCTTGCTGCACAGAAACCGAGGACCATATTTCCAAAATGGCCATGGCCCAGTACAGACCCACAGATGCAGGCTCCAAGGCTGTAGTGTTTCTCGACATAAAGACTGCTGTGGTCTTGGATGGCAGGAGGTGCATTATTTTGTGCCCTGCAGTTCTGTGTGCAGGCAAGCAAAAACTGAGGACGACTGATCTGGGGGTCTCTTATGCACATGCAGTGTTCTGTCTTTTGAGATGTCTCTCTGGGATACTATGGTATGGAAGCTGAAGACTCCCGAATTTATGCTCTTAAATTTAGGGATCACCTAGGAAACAAAACTGTTTCCCCCTGCCCCCCTTCTCCAAAGGTGCTGAGCAGACAGTTTCCCACCAGCTGCCCTGGGATACGTTGATGCTCAGCAGTTTTGAAAATCCAGTCATCCTAACCTAGATGCCTAAGGTCATTTTTGTGAGGGGAGGAGGGCTCTTACATGTACGCAGGGGTGGGGTGAATCTTGTTTCCTATCCTCTGTCACTATCGCTGCTGGCGAGGTGGATGCATGTGTAGACTTCCCGCTCCCTCCAAAGCTTGGCCCTTCCTAGTCTGATAAGAACTGGTTGCTGGGAGGGCCTGGACTTTTGTGGGGGGAAAGCCCGCCCCAAAACCATTCCTTCTCCAGTTGTAGCATAGACACCCCCTTTGCAGTCCTATGGCCAAGTGCTGCAAGACAGCCGTGTGTTCTTGAAATGTCCTGTGCTGCCTCCTGCCTGCCTCCTCTGTCGGCTGTGACTTCTGGAGTTATTGAGGGCTGGAGAGGCACAAGGGTGAAATCAAGTCTGCGTTTTTAAGGAGATAGTATTACAAAGTACAATAGCAGAGTTAACAAAAGTATTCTGTGTTGGAACTACAAGTCCTTCCTTTCTTTCTTTCTCTCTTTTTTTTTTCTTTCTAACTTGAAATGAGATAAAACTGTTATCAAATATGCCATCAAAGGGATAAAGGGCTTTGTAAAAATCTGAGGTATTTGAAGCTCTGCCAGTGGCTGCAGTGCTTGTGTTGCAGATTTTGACTTTTTTTCAGAAAAGTCAGGTTCATCAAGGATTTTTTTTAACTAGACCTCTGTGCTGCTCCCAGTAATTTGAGCGTCTTGAATCTGAAGATGTGTATATAAAAATGATGGAAGGAACACGTTCAGTTTTCACAACACAACCCCTTTCTTTATAGGTCTGGGAAGGGAAATATGTGTAGAGGATGGATTTGGGGGGTGGGGACCCTGGGAGAAGTTTCTTAAGCTTGCCTGCATCTTAGTAAAAGAAATGGTTCTATTGTCCTGCTGAATCTAATTGAGCATTTGAATCCTAGAGCAGCAGCAACAAAACTCCAGTGCAGCCTTTGAAACATGTAAAACTCGACAACTTCAGACACTCAGGTTCTTAAGACTGGAATTTTTGGAATAAACTCTTGCATGTTCCCATGCAGAAATGTACTTTTTGAGATTGTGATGATAATCTGTTTGCAATTATCAAGCCTGCCTCCCAGCTTTAACTTCCGTAGGACACAGCTTTTATGCTAGCCATTGTGACTTTCAAATGGCATTTGAACAAAAGAATATCTAATGTGGCAAAGCTCTTACTGGTACTAAAATTGTGTACACAAATCACTTTAGGCATTTTGAAAGCTCTACAAATAAAGTAGTAAACGTAATTAGTCAACTCAAATCTGATGCTGAAATTTCAGAGCTTAAATTTCTTTAGATGGGTGAGTACTGTTGACTTTAGTAAAAGCTTGAGACTAAGCATTGCATTTACTAATGTGGCTAATGATGAGAGTTGTCTTTGAATACATACAACTGTAAATTACAGTAAAGGTAATAGGAGCTAGACTGAAATGTTAATCATGTTGCACTTATATTCATGCTCATCTCTGAATATGTGCTGTTTGTGCTCTACTGTCTGAGGCAGGCTCTTCTTAGATGCTTCAGCTTGAGTCAGTAACATAAAGAAGTCTTGTTGCCTTGACTACTTTAAAAAAAAGTCTCTTCTCATGTCAAGCTATCCCCTTATGCTGTTTGTGAAAAATAGTTATATTGCATTAGAGGCCTTTAATTCATCATGCAGGAGAAGAAAAGAGAATGGTGTGCTTTAAATGCATTGTTAGATTTGTCTTGTAGTTATAATGTAGATTTGAAGTGTTGGAGTCTTATTAATTACTTATGCGGCTTGCTTTTGTCAGTTTTGATATGTACCCCTGTGAGTAATGGGTGTGGAGATGGTGGGCCATAAATTAATTTAAGTGATGGGAGGCTTGAGTAAGTTGCTAGGAAACAGGGCAGCAGACCAGCATAAAGGAGCTAGGGTGTATGAGGAAGCTGCCCCTGTAGAGGCTAGTAATTCTTGAGAAAATTGAAACAATAGTGATGATTATTTAAAAAATAAATATACATATTTTATATATATGCTTGCTTCTTGCATTCGAGACTTCAGTGACTTTCTTCAAGGGAAACTTGGCTTATGAAGCCGTATAGAAAAGTATGAAACAAAAGAATTTCCATGTTCCACTTGTCAAAGTCTGTCTCAACAAGTTTTGTATCATGGTATACACATGTTCTTCTCTGACATAAATCAAGTCTCTTGCCTTTCTTAAAGAATCCAAAGTGTGATGTGTGCTATACCTTAAGGGAGCTGCGCATGAATTAACTAAACAAAGCTTAGCACTAAACCTTGCTTTTATGTAAAGAAAGATATTGGGGGGGTTTGGCGAGACTGTGAGTAAGAACGAGGTCAAACTTGGCAACACCTTTGGTATGCATAGCTCCAATTTCAAATGGCTTGTTTATCCTGAAATTATGATCCTTGTAATTATTTAATATTGGGGCCAATTGCACCAACACACCAGGAAACTATTGAGGTGGAAAAAAACCCCCCACCAAACCTCCAGCATCTAAATGACTTTAGCATAAAATACAATTAAAAAGAGTTTTGAATGTGTTATTTAAATGTTATTCTAAAAAATAAAATGGTCAGCCTTTGCCCTTCCTAGTGACAAGTCTTACAGCTACTGGTACCTGAAGATATTCCCGAAGTTTCTGGCTAGAAAGAGACAATGAAAGAGCTTCAGTGTTTTTTTTAACCTGTGTGAACTTTCTCCCCCAGTCTTGATACAAGAGGCTTCCAAAATACTTATCTGCATCTGATACTAAAGTAACAGCCTTTTGGATCACAGAGAAAAATATCACTTCATTCAACTGCTTTTTTTTTTTTTTTAAAAAAAAACAAAACCAAACCAAAGCAGAACACCAACAAATAGTAGGTAACAGTCATAAGACTAAAGCATGTTTTTTGATTTGGTTTTTCCCTGCCTCCAGTTGACTTTTTGAAAACTTATAGAAGCAAATGCTAGATAGTCTTCAAGCTTTTCTTAGAATGCCTGATAAGTAATCTTGGAGCATGGGCAGATGAGAAGAAATTTTTGTAATAACAAAATGCATATTAATCAAATCCATGCTATGTCATTTATTGTTGACTAATAATTTAAGAATAAGTCTTCAGCATTCAAAGTGCAATGTTTTGCCTAGGATTACTAGGTTTGGATAAAGAGACCTGAGAGTATTAAGTAACATCTGAAGCGTAGTTAGTGTCCACGAGGTTGATTTTTTCCCAGGACTGCAGAGAAGCAATGCATCCATTCAGAGTCTTACATGTTTTTAAGGGTTATTTATGTTCCAGTCAGTTCAGAACTTCATCTTCCTGGTAAATCCATTTGACTGTATTATCATAATATGCCTAAAAATAAATCCTCTTCTTGCCTGCTCCCAGAATTTTTGTTCTTGTTATAATAAAGCCTGCTCCAGTTTAATTTCAGTGGCAGCTGGATTGGGCCTGGCATTGAAGCTTATTCCTAAACTTTCTCAGACTACATACATCCAGCACTGTCAGATTGTTTGTGCAGCTGGAAGTCTGCATGTCTGAAAATGAATTGCATAAAATTGATGCTTTATGCTTAAAATTCTAGTTAACTGAAGGAAACTAAATGCTTCATTGTGGACTGAAGGCTAGAATAGCAGTAAACTAGTTCTGAAGCTAGTAAAGTTGGGCCTTAGCAAATTGAGATGATGTGCCGTACAAGAGGCTTGCAGCCTCAGACATGGCACTTACTCCAACTTCAGTTCTGAAGTCTGGTGCCCTGCAGTACACACACAAACCTTAAGCTACAGTTCTTAAACATATTTCTATGTAGATGATATTAATGACAGGATTGGATTTGAAAATTCAGACTGAACTTGAGTTTGCATTTCTGCTGACGAATAGAAGTTTTATATGTTAATTGACACAGTTCTAATAATTCTAGCTGGTAACCCATATGTCTTGACATGGGGAAAGATGTCAAAACTAGAAGCTGATGCACTCATTTCTTGTTAGTCTGTGGAGCTTATGGTTCTGTGGTCACTATTCTGCAGCTTAAATTACACTCATTATTCTTGTAGTATTCAGAAGAAACTGTAAAATGTGGATAGAAGTGGTTAAAGTGGTTTGTAAATAGTCAAACATCCAGAGTCCTTTACCAGTTCAACCCAGTTCTTATGCACTTAGGTAAATAAGTAGAAAGACTTCTTGTTCAGGCTTGCTCTATGTGAACCTGACTGTTTTGCTTGGCTGGCTACTAGGTATTCTCTCTATTAACCTTGCCACCCTTTTGTAACTGGTGGATTTAATTATCAGTGGGATGCTTTAAACAGGTAGGGGGACTGATAAGAGCAGGTAATCTGCTTGTTGGGGAAGGTTGAAAGCAAGCATTGACATTTTGGCCTACCTGTTAGTCTTTGACAAGTGGGGCTCCGTGAGAAAATACCTCTGTAACTAGATAAGGTGCTGATTAGAAATGCTGTTGTTGTAGGAAGCACCCTGGTAGCCAAGATCATTTAAAACCATTAGTTTGAAAAGAAAGGGAAAAAAGGAAGAGGGTGGGAAGACACTGCAATTTTTATTTATTTATTTATTTATTTTTAAGGTATGGAAGGAGGGAGGACCCCAAGTCTCCCCCTGTTATCCCAGTACATTGTTTGGTTAATGCATGCTAGTTTTATGATTGGAATACATTGCAGTCCGGCCACCCAGACAGAGGCATTGACTGCTAATATTAACCAAGAACAATAGCGTGGCCATACTGACTGCAGTGAGGATTACAGAACATAATGGGGCCTATCCAAAAATAATGCTAATACAGGACAAGCAACAGGAAGCAGCAGTAGACTCAGCATTGCTCGGCTCCCAGACAAACCATGGACTTACTTCACACAATGGCAACTTCAGCACATTATGTATTCACAGGATACTCATTATTCCAGCAGGCTTGCCAGATCAGAGATCAGCCTGGTTTACTGGATGCTTAAGCGTATGCATAGTTTGGATAGCGGTACTTTTGTGTCCTTCATCATTTGGCAGGAGGGTGGCAGTTGTATGGCAGAGGTCTTGATTTCGGTTACTCGCTTGGCTTGTGCCAAGGCAGAGTGGGGGGGAAAGTCTCCCCTGGAAGCTGCTAATACAGTTAAATTTGTTTTCACGTATTTTCCTTTATGTGGCAACAAAGTGTTTACTGGCACTAACAGCAATGAAGGGACTACTTAAAATGAAGACTGAAGTAACAACGTGCTCTGTTTTCATGTGGGCATATTCTGATGAGGCTCTTGGCTGGGCTGCCGGCTTGAGGTTCAGCCTAGCTCTTGGCCATGGACTCTGAGGCATGAGATTGTTAAAGCTTAGACTTTGTTTATATATATGCAGGGTTGAGAGAGTAACAGCTTTATAGGGTGTTGCCTTATCCTTATTTCGGCTGGCCCAAAAAAGAGCTTCCTGATGATGTCCCTTTTGACAAAGGGTTAAGAGGGTTAGGTTGTTTCCCTCCTTTTCCTAAGTATGTCTGTATTTCCTCTCGATGAGGAACCAATTTGCTTCAGTTCCTTTGAAGGAATATTCTGTTCCCAAAGGTGACTGGCTGACCATGATGTGATGTTGGACACATCTACATAGAGTCATCATGACTTGTCACATGGCAGCAAGGGTACCCATGTGAGAGTCCTACTGATGTTTAGAGGAGGTGGTTTTGTGAGTAGCCTTAACTCTGCTCAGAGATGCCCTCCTCCTTGGCCCTTGAGTACTTTGAAATATGCCTCAGTTTCCCTCTTCCCTGTCTCACCCCTTTCCAGCTGAAGGGAGGAGGGTTTGCCAGAGCTCTTGGCAATGTGTTGTGGCCTGCAGTGACAGCATGCTGGTCTCCTAGCCTTCTTTCCTAGGATGCAGGCAGGGTGTGAGCACTGTCCTCAAACTGGTCTTCACAGCTGTGTGGCTGGCAGAGCGTGAGGACAATGTTGTTGGGCTTAACCTGCTCTCCTTGTTTGGCAGAGAAGGAGCAGGCGCAGCATTCAGAATGCAAACTTCCCACTGCATTTGTCTAGTCATGGTTTCACATGCTCAGCAAAGCTCTTGCATGGTTTAACCACAAGGATAGGAGGGAAAGAAGTTTGACTAGTTGCAACCCCTTTCAAAAAGGAGGCAGTCCTTTCATTAATGAGCCTGATATTTTAATCTTGCTGTGTCCCACAGACTTGCAGAATGCCTCTAGAAGCCAAAGTACAAAAACACCTCTCTTGGGTGGATGTCTGGATGAAGGGAGGGAAGAAAGTAGTGAAGCTGAGAGCTTTAAACACCTTCTGCTTACCTGGAGCTGCTAGCATTTCATTTAAATAACCAGAAAAGAGGTTGCATTGCCCTTTCAGACCCTTAAAAGGGACAGTTTCCCACGGATGTCAGGGTCTTCAGTCTTTGTATTATCAATGGTTCGAGATTAAATCCTGGTGTCTTGTCATTGAGAAGAATAACTTCTGCACATTGGTGCTTTCTTTGATTTTTGAAGTGTAAACTTAACCATTTTCATCCTCTCATAGCTGAACTCGTAGGAATTTTGCTGTAGTATGGCCATGCTGCATTTCAGTCCTCTGGGCTGACCAGACTGTAGATCTTCTGCAAAGTGTGCTGGCTTGCCACTCCTTTCAAGCTGCCTTTCCTCTCAAGCCAGAACCCCTGCCTTCTGGTCAAGCTCAGGTTTACAGTGGCTAATTGGGTGTGACTCTGGAAAGTTCACTGCTGCGCTGCCTTGTTGCCTAGGACATTGCTTTGAAGGAATAAGGTGCATGATGTGGAATACTTGTCTCTGGATATATATTTATTCAAAGATGGGCAGAGGTCATCTATGGGCATGGGAAAACTTAAACCTTCACGTTGTAAGTAGTCATTCCTGAGATCTGAACTGTTGATCTATAAAGTGGGGATGACATGCACTTCTAAAAAATCTCCACAGTGCGGTCTTTGCACAGGGCCACTTCTCTGAGGCAGGGGCAATTGGCTTAGAGCAATGTGATAGTTAGATTGTTGAGGGGGGCTTGCTACTGTTGTTGTGGGGCTGTGGGTGTTTGCATGTCTCTTGTTTAGGAGTGTCCCATCTTGAGCACAAAGTCTTGTCCTTCCCCCCTACCCCCTCAGCTGACGGGGATAGAGCCATTCTTTGTATCATCCCTTCTCAGGACTGGGATTCCTCACGTAAATTATTCGGGAGGTGAGAGGAGGCATATAGAAACAAGGGAATTGCCAGGGTAGGTCTGTTCCCCCTGCACTTTTTTCCGTGCAGTTCAGCAGAACTGTCTCTTCTCTTTAACCAAAGTCCTGCGTGGTGTTGGAAAGTGGTCACACAAGTATCTAGCAACAGGAGAACTTAAAGCTAGGATTCAGCCTTTCCTTTCCTTAAGGGCTAGGCGTGTTGGTAAACAGTCCTGAGAACCAACCGGGAACTGTTGCTATGAGTTTAGACAAAATATCTTCCAAAACAATTATGCAAGGCCAAAAGGAAAACATCCTTAACTTTATTGGAAGTAGTGCTGGTTGCCATAATTCATTCTCTGTATCATAATATTTTTTTCAAGCTTGCAGTAACATGTTGTGCTTGTGCTTCTCAATGTTGGTAATTAAACCAGTGAGGAAGCACCCAAGATAGTGCAATCTGTATCTGTAATGTGGCTCAGGAGTTCTATTCTGGTTTTGTTTGTACCTCTAACTTGTGTAAGGACTACTTAAATCTGCTTTAAACAGCGTTAAAGTAAAACAAAACATGATTATTTATTTTCAGAGTTTCTTTCAGGTAGACAGACTTGGTCTAGAATAGTAACAGATAACATGAAACTTTCATGAAATATTAACCAAAAATGGTTTGGGCCAGCAGAGCCTCTGCATAATAGCTTGGGCACATGCCTTGGCTTGCCCAGCTTTGCTTACTTTTGGAAGCATTTTCCCACAGTTATCAGTGAATGAAATAGAATCCTAGTCTGCTTTGAATATGAAACATATTTAGGCTATGTTGCAAGCCGGTGTCCATCACAAACTAGGTTTTCATTCAGAGGCTGCATGCTGTGTCCAGTCGTGAGAAAGCAGTCTGTTTCAACTTCCCCCTCCCCTCCCCTCCCCCGCCCCGAGGAATTTGAGGTCTGCCTTACACTTGTACCTCGTAGCAGCTTGCACTCGGAACTGTATTTTGATTTCTGTTACAGAAAAGGTGTTAAGCATTGCAGACCACAAATGAGCAGACTCTGGCAAGGCACAGATACAATTAAGGAGAAATAAACTTCATGAAACACAGCTTCTATGGCAAAGCATTGAAACACTTTATGGAGAGTTTTTATTTGTTCTGTGGTTGTTCTGCTTACCAGAAAGATGTTACATTTACTATCTCATTTATAGTTAATACTATACTTCTTAAGTAATATTTTTTTTCCCCTTATTTTCTCTCAGCTTTTTTAGGGGGAGTGGGGTGGGTGGGGAAGGAGGTGTGTATGTTTGTTTGAATCGTTTTGTAAATTTAGATATGGCTGGCTAAACGGCAATCTTGAAAGATACAGCCTGGATAATAATATTTTAGAGCAGAGCTGGGGGAGGAGATGTTTTAATGGCTCTTGTTTTCAAGTGAGGATTGAAGATAAAGGTGGCTTAGATGTAATAGCTGGCTTCTTTCCAACTCATGGAGTCACTTCAGTTAGTTTATGCTTATGATTGTTATTACTGGAGTGCTAGAGAGCTCATTGGCAGATTAGTGCGTCTGTAAATGTGACACGGGGTGGATAGTGCATCTTCCCTTTCCCAGCTCTTCCAAATAGTCTGATCTTAGCCTTTGTTTTACAATGCTTCTCTCTCACCCCGCCCCCTTCGCATCGCCCTCAGTCCTTCCCTCGGTTACCTGATACTTGTGGGAGCTGCGATGGCCCTCATGCAGACAAAGCTTTCAAAGGGGGTGCTGAAAAGCAAAGTCCCTGGAGATTGCGCTGTCAAGGCAGAGCACAGTAATCTTAGCAACACTTCTTGCTTTCAGGATGGTTGGGGGAAGGGACATCAAGACTACTTTTCTGTAACTAAAATTCTTTTGAAGAAGTTTTTGAGGGTGCGGGTTTGTTTTTGGTTTCTTGGGGCGGGGGGGGGGTGGGTGGGTGATGCTGCTGTGCTAGCCCAGTGGTTTTGGTCTTCCATGTGCAATTCTTCCACACGTGCTTTATTGTGGCTACAGCACGGTGTCAAAGGCTGTACTTCCTGGTTAAGTACATAAGATGCATTAATGATGACAAAGATGAGCTATCCAAGGTGAAAGGTCTTCTAAGTCAGACTGGATAAGGTAGCTTACAGGGTTTCAAGAAGATCATGTTTGACTCAAGTATAATCCGTTACCTATTTATGTTTTCAAGTATTCCATTTTAGGGCAGAGACTGAGATTTTTCTTTTTAATTGTTATTGTGGCAATTTTTTGTTTTTTCCTTAGTCATGTGTGTCTCTGAAACTAACTCTTACTTCTCTTTTGCAGAGATCCTACACTTTGCTTGTGGAGGCATGGGATTACAATGATAACTCTACTAGTAAGTATTCATTCCACTGGCTTACGTAGTTTGGACACCTTGATTTCTTGTCCATCGAAAGGCCTTTGGTAGTCTAACCAGCTCACTGTGAAGTACAGCATGAGGAAAGGGAAGACCTCTTCCCCAGACAATTCAGAGCAACTACTCCAGGCTCTGCAGCAGCCTGTCTCCCTCACATTGCCTGTGGAGGGTGAGTAGCTCGCTCACCTAAGCACCAACGGTTTGCTGCCTAAAAATAGATGCTGTTAATTTCCTCTTTCTCCTTAGGGAGAATAAAAGCCAAGGGGTTTCTTCAGGGTTTTTTTGTTCAGACTGGTTTTTTTCTTTTTTATAATTGGGAGTGATATTCGGAAGCCTAAGTCTTGTTGATTTGGGACCTTTCTATAAACTATGCACTTCTCAAAACTAAACACGCTGCTTTAAAAAAAATAATCTCTGTAAGACTTGGTATAGATATCAATCTAATGACTGTAGATGAGAAACAGGAGTGACTACCAGCTCTTCCTTGAGAGCTGGCTGTCTAGAGATTTATATTCAGGGGCTGAAAAATATTTACCAGACACCACCCGGCAGAGCTGGTTGGAAATCAAGGGTGGGAATCCTTCACCTGGAATGGCTTTGATTAGTTTCAGAAACTCTCTGCTAAGCTTTTCTTGTTGGCAGCTAGAGGAAGCTGCACGGAGTCACTTGGCATATGAGCTGTTCTGGTTATTGTCTAGCGTTACTGAAGTAGGTGGGCAAAATTAGCTCTATTTTCAATCTAAGGCTTTAATAGTGTGTGGTAAAAGCCACAGGAGAAAGTATGAATCTGAACTCATAAACCTTTTGTTGACACAACAAGCCTTTTCCTTCAACAAGGAAGAAGCAGCACTGTGGCCCATCTTGCAGGAATCTTATAACAGCTTCTTGTAGTCTGCTTTAGAATGCCAGGTGACAGCCGCATGGTAATGAAATGGACTTCATGCTTCATGAAGGAAAGTCCTTATTAGAAATGTGCACAGGTCTATGGTTTTATTTTTTTAATTGGTTAAGAGAACACTGCTTGGGAGTGACCTTTGAGTCTGGGAAACATTCTGCACAGATATGCTCTTTAATATTTATTTATTTTTTAATATTCATGGGATGTCCTGTTAGTTCTTAGTTCCGGAAAAGAAGTTGTCTATTGCAGATGCTTCATGTGACCTGTCGGTGATGGCCATGGTTTGCTTTACTACTGGCCACATTCAGCACTGTTGCAGTACCTGTGATCTCAGGCCCTACCCCAGCACAGTCATGGAGCGGTGGCTGGGAGACTTCTTGGCTCTTGACTATGGAGTGTTTTATGGAGAAGCAGAAAACAGTTTGCTGCAGCAGCAGAGATGTATTAAAAATGGAAGATGTCTGAATTCAAAATGAAGGTCTTGTTTACAGTGGGATCTGAGAGGTTTTTTTCCAGACTGGGTCTCTGCCATTTTTACTATTATTAGAGCTCATCTTTTTTCATGAAACAACTGCATTTCCAAAGCAACACAATGAACCCTTTCTTTGCTTTCATGATCTGGAAGTACAATTGTCTTCAGACAAAATTGTCTTCAGACAAAATTGCCTCATTTCTCAGCAGTGCATTTGACCAAGTGAGGACATGTTCTAACATGTGTTCCTGATTTGCATTCCTGCTCTAGCTTTGCTGTCACATAACCATCTGTAGGTCACTTCAGTCACTGTACTGCACAAAGCTTTTCCTTTGTACTGCATCGCTTTACTTAGTCAGCTTTTCCATAGCTGAAGAGTAAGTCTTGAAGAACTAGTTAAGGAAATCCTTAGAACTAAACAATTATCATCACATAAAATTATGAGTATTCTTTTAATGTCCACGATTTTATTTTACCCTAATTACCACTGAATTATAAGGACTCTGAGAGCTCAAAAAAAAAAGTGGTTTTAGTAGGCTTTGTGTAACTTCTCAATAGCTCTAGCATCATCTGATCAGTGCAGTTGTTAGGAGATCCTAGAGTAGATGCTTCTTTCCCCCCCCCCACATTCCACTCCTCCTACGTTCCCTTTACCACATACTCTCTCTTGTCTCACTTCCAAGAGTGGCTTGCAGTTAAAATCTGGCCCTGTTGAAGCTGATGAGAATTGTGCTTTGTTGGAGCCAAGATTCAACTTAAATGGTTTTCTTACTCTGCTTCTTGTCTAGATGCCATCTTGCTACTGTCGCTTCATACATAAAGCTAATGGGGCTGACATTGCATCTCAAACTATGTCAAAGAGCTATTGTAAATTACTGGTATCAGTTGCATGTGAATTCCAGTCAGGCAAAAAAGACTTCAGCGCAGTGTAAATCAAGCCATAGCTGGAAGTTGTCTGAAACAAAGACTCAAAAATAACTGTGGTGTCCTAGGCCACCCAAACTGCTTTGAGAAGTCTGGACCTTTTTTGTTGTTGTTTGCTTCCTGATGCTGCATAGTTAAAATTTCCAGAAACAGGAGCACGTGAAAAGCAAAGGTGCACAGTCAAAATAGCCTGTTTCCCTGTGCCTAAAACCTTAGGTATGGTTGGCCACTGAATAGAAAGATAGATCAATAGCTTTGAAGTATAGCCACAGAAAGTGAATGTAACCAACAAACTCTGACAGCAAAGTGCAGAGTGGAAGCTAAAGGTGTACGGAAAGCCTCTCTTCCCCTTCATCAGTTTCTAATTGGTTAACATTTCCTCTAACCTTTCTATCAAAGCATGGGGTTCTAAGTCAGACAATGCCAGGGAAGTTAAGATCACATTCTCTCAAGCCTGGCTGACTACTGCTTTTTATTTAATCAGGCTGCTCCTTTGGGATTGCTTACTATAAAACTTAAAGCATTATTGGTGCAGGCTAAGAATGGAAGAGTTGTTGCAACGCCTTCCCTGAAGTCTGGGTCAGCACACTTGTGTAAGTGCGTACTGACAGGTGGGAATAGGGAAGGGTGGAGAAATTTTTGTACAAGAAGGAACATGCCAATACTTCATTGTGAAAACTGTGGGTGATGGCTAATGGAAAGGAACTTAAGTCTGTGAGGCCTTACTTGAATTTAAATGTGTGGTGGTAGCTTTATAATGTGTATCAAATGAAAGGCATTTTAGCCATGATCCAAAGTGAAATTGCAGCTGGCTTTCATCTGTGCCCTTAAAAAAATACAGTCCAGTGAACTAATAAGGATGTTTCCATTTGAGTTCAGCATGTGGTTAAGGGCTCAAAAGAGCTGGTGGCTGGAGTGAGATGTTGTAGACATGCAGCAAGGACATGCTTCCTAATGAGCTGGCAGATAGGGGAAGAATGATAGAGCAGAGGCAAGAGGAAAGATCTCTTTTCCAAGGCGACTGTTTTTCTGGTGCCAAGGACTGAAATAGCTGTCAGTGGTGTGTTCCTAATGAGGAACAGGGAAAGACCGGAAAACCAAGAGTGACTGTGTGTGTGTGTGTGTGTGTAGGGGTGGTGGTTTGCACAACTACGTTGAGTATTGTTCCCCTTTTCTGCCACTTACAGGAGAAAGGGATAGAGTTGTTTTACTCGCAAGAAACAGGTTGTCTTTATGCTCAGGCTCGGTGTTTGGGGAAATGCAATTGCTTTCCAACTGTGCTGTAGATCAGGGTGTAATCTTGGCAAGTGCAGCAAAGCCATCTCCAGCGTGAGTGGAACTGTAATTGCTTGACTAGCCCCATTCAAGACAAATAGATATGCATCTGCTTAAGTACCTCTTAGAATTAGTCAATAATCTTGTTGATGAGATCTAAGAGCCTTACACCTGCACAGTACAGGGCATGATATTGCTCTGGATATACCAGTATGGAAAAGTCCTTAGGCATCTAAGTTACTTGTGAATGGGACTTACATTAATAAAGGCCTGCATGCATTTGAAAGTCTTACACATGGAAGTGGGGTTGGGGGCTTGGTGCCAATGAATAATAAAAACTGATTTAAATGGAAAATATTATAGAACCAGAAATACCAGAAGGTGAATAAGAAGTTGTTGCCCTTAATTTCACACTGTAAATACTTACAAATGCTGTAGTCTCGAGCCAAGAACACCCCCCAAAATGGGGAATACTTACAGTGTCTGTGTATTGACACCTTTCTGTGGTTATGCAGCAAGTGCTTTTACTTTATTCAAAACTGCAGACGAGGAGGCAGGACCTAGTGGTGAATTGATAATGGGTATCTGAAGCTTGAGAAGCCTGTTCGGAAGGTCTGCTTGAAAGCTATAAATCAAAGGTCCTTAGCAATACATTTTAAAGTATCTTAGATTAAAAACTGCCCGTGTGTCATCTTAAGCTTTACGCAGTAACTTCGTTAGTCTTCAACTCTGCCTTATGTAAAATCCCCAAACCTTATTTTGTAGTTGTTGGAAGAACAAGCTGAACATCAGTACGTTTTAATTCTTAACACTCAAATGTGCCAGCACTTCACACGCTGCTTTCTAACGCATCATTGGCAAACTGCCCTTCTACCTAAAATTCTTCTGTTGCTGGATTATGCTCCCATATACAGAACAGCATAACTGGGTACTTGTTGTTGTTTTTGTACTATGTCTGCAAGGATATTTTGGCTGTTTTATGATAAACTTGCACTCGGCAGTCAAGTGCTTGCTAGCAGCAGGTTGTAAAGCAGTGTCGGATCATTTAAGTCACAAGACCTGGACTACAAAGTGAAATACCACAGATATATACAATGTTCCGAGCTAATGTGATCAAGCCATGATTTAGACAGTTGTAGGGCTCTGAAAGCTGAAAGCCTCTATCTGGAACTAAATGTCAAGTACAAAGTCTGAACTTTGAAATGCTCTGCGGAGAGAAAGGAGGATCTATAGCACATATATACAGTGAATTGAGTTTTCTGCTTTGAGCTCTGATAGTCTTGAATTTTTAATGTCAGCTAACATCTGAAGAGAGAATTTCCACAGTACTTCTCAGCCAAAACCTGTGATGTCACTGATGCTGTCAGAATGCCAAGAGTTGGTAGTTTTCAATTTAGTGTTTACACCAGAGTCCCAGAAGGCTTCAAACCTTTTGTGGTGCTTATGTTCAGTTTGTAGATGATGCTTTATTAGGCTGCTGCAGTATGATGTTTTTGTAAATATTCCAGTTAAAAACAAAACTTGCACCATTAATGGAGAAGCAGAGAAAACCACATTATGTACCAACCTATTGGAGCCGAAGGTAAAAGCAGCTGAACGTTCGTTATTCATGAACTGTATGATTCTTATTGGATGTCCTTACGCTGCAAAAGGGATAAGTGATTGGCACTAACCTAACAGTCCCTTTTGATTTCAAGCTTTGTTCAGTTCGATAATGTTGCATGGGTGTTTTAGATAATGGTTTGTAGCTCCAGGGCAGCCTTATCTTGTTTTCTAAAACAGAAAATTAATAAAACCAACTGGCTGCCTTAGTCTTGCCTGTGAAGCTGGAGAGCTGTGATGTGGGAGCTAGTAATACCTAAACCAAGTGTTAACTGTGACATCTCTTCTGACTTCTAGATCCTGATCGCGTTATTGAGAAGGCATCCCACTCTGGCATGATCAATCCAAGCCGTCAGTGGCAGACTTTGAAACATAATGCAGGAGTTGCCCACTTTGAGTACCAAATCCGTGTGACTTGTGCAGAACATTACTATGGCTTTGGCTGCAACAAGTTTTGTCGGCCAAGAGACGACTTTTTCACTCACCATACCTGTGACCAGAACGGCAACAAAACCTGCTTGGAAGGCTGGATGGGACCAGAATGCAACAAAGGTTTGTGATGAATGCTCAACCCCCGGACAATCAGCAGGCTTGGATAGGATTTGAGTGCATTGTATCCAGGTGGCAACTCGGTGATCAGTTTGTGCAGACCACAGAGCTAAGGACTGATGGGACAGCGACTAATGCTTTACCCAGAAAACTAGGGGCAGGAGAAGACTAGTTTCAGCCTTGATTTAAAATCTTGGAGAGGTCTGACAAGTACTGGGCACTTAGCCGATGTGCTCTTTCTCTGATTATCCACATCTTTGCCCTTGGGAAGAAAACCCAGCCCATTGACTTCAATGGGAGTTCTGCTGCTGACTTCAAAAAGGATTTCCCCTTTGGTGCAGAACTTCAAGACAAGCAGGAAGGAGAGACTTGTTTTAGAGCTGACCTGGCAAGTGTAAAGCTTTGGTGTTTGAAAAGTCCCAGGCTGTTTGTTCTACCTAGATTATGTATAACATGTTTATTGGGGAATGGCAACTTCCTAGGTAATTCAGAAGGAGAAAGCAGGACTCTCAGTAGAAACAGACTACCAACATGTCTTGCTGACTTGAGCTTACCTGCAGTTTGAATTGACGCTCATCTTAATATCCTGTCTGATCAGAGATAGGGCCCAAAAGTAAATCCAGAATAGTTGAAAGTTGCTTTGAGTTAGATGTAAAGCCAGAGAGAGTGGGCCAGTTCACCTGCAAAAGACAGAGAAAGGAAACGTGTAGGCTCAAATTTACTTGAGCTCTCTAAGGTGAGACGATTTCTCTTGCATAGAAACAGCTCTTTGAACAGCATTAGGTACGATTCCTTTGCAAAGCTAGTTGATAGATTTCCTACCACAGGGAGCCACCTACCTTGGTTTTCTGTCCAGCAGACTTGATATGAGAGACTTGTTAAACCCCTGGATTTAGTAGGATTACAGTGTTGGTTAGAGATTAAAACATTCCCACGAGTGTGAAGATGCAGGAAGCAGGCAGCATGCTGATACTCTTCATTTTTTGTGTTAACAGCTATTTGTCGTCAGGGATGTAGCCCCAAGCATGGTTCTTGCACAATTCCAGGAGAGTGCAGGTAAAAGCTCCCTCTCCCTCCTTGTCCTCATGTCCACACCCCCCCCCCACACCCCCCTCCAAATAATTAAACAAGTGATGCTAAACCAAATAGGGCTGGGGGGGGAGGGTGGCTTTGGAGTCATGTTTTTGACCAAGGCACATTATTCATGCTGACTTGCCCAGAATAAGGGGGGAGCGGGTTTTTAATGCACTGATAATTTTAAGAAGCTTTTGGTTTGTGAAATGGTGGCACCAGGGCGGGGGGAAGAGGGGTATGGGATAAATGGTGTGAATGCTGCTTAATGAGCACTAACTAATTGTTTCTGCATAAATAGTGTGAATGTTTTGTGGGTATGGGTTGTTTTGTTTTTTGGTGTGTTTTTTTTTTTCCCAACAGCCTGATTAATAGGCTTTTTTCAACTACAAGCTTGAAGTACAGTGTGGCTTTTCTCTCCTCTTCTCCCTTTCACCATTTCCCCCTTCTTCCCTCCCACCCCCTGGTTTCTTCCATCAGTAGGCAAAAGTCAAGCATTCTTTAGAATGGGATTAGTTAAATCTCTCAGTTCCTTTACCATTGTGAGCCAGGCTCTGAGTGCTGAGAGGTTAATAGCTGGGATGAAATCTTGTCAGTAGGCTCTGATGAATGCAGAATTTTGCTCTTGTGCTTTGAAGTCTGTTCTGTCCTGGCAAGGAGACAATGAAAAGCAGAGTTTATCCATAACCCAACAATTAAATATGTGGAATGCCTCAAAATATGCAGCATCTATTTACAGTACGGCAGAAGTTTTCTCCCTTACTAACAGAGGGTTAGTGGATATTACATGTGGACATTCTTTATCGACAAACAGGTTGTAAGCTGCTTCACGTAACCCTTTATCATACCTGTTTATGTGCAATAGGGAACTGAGAGCTTCTGAGGTTACAAAATGTTGATATTCATCCTGTGCAGGAAGGGTTAAAAGTGAAGCTTGGGTATTCACAAATAAAACTCATTAAGTCTGAAGCAACGGAATGTAATTTTTCTGCCTAACAAACATATTGGTGGATTCTCTACTGCTGGAAACTTTTGCGTGAAGTGGACAGCTTTTCTTGTTCGAGCTACAGCTTATCTAGAAAGAGCTGAATCTGGGGTGCCTGACAGACTATATGATATAAGAAGTCAGCCTAAATAGTCACATTGTGGTTCATTCCTTCTTTCTGCCCCTGTAATCTGTGCTTCAAAAACTAAACAAAAAAACTGTCAAGGAACCTTCTGAAAGTAAGGTAGGAAGTAACTTCTAATCCTCCACATGAGATGTGGCAAAGTGAAAGTCAAACCGCAGGATGGACTGTTCTAAGTTCGTTCGGTGTTTTTAATGTTTAGTGGTACTGATACAAGCCAGTTAACCCCCAGAACACCAAATCAAAACCTTTTTTAATTAAAAAAGCCTAGCAAGTAGTAAGAAGTATTGGGGGGCCAGATGGCAAAAGGAGTGTATCAGTCAAGGCTACCAGTGATTTGTGCTTCTGTCATCAGAATAAACATGCCTTGTAAGGGTTGCTGTCTCCTAGTCAGAACAACAGGCTTTGTTTCCAGATATTTTTTTTTTCCTTTCTCTTTCTAAGTCTCTTGCCTCCCACTCACTGCCCAGACATGCACTAGTGCTCTTATTTACTTAAGGTGCAACTTTCCCACACTTGATTTGCATAGTCTTGAAACAATGCTGTCCTTCTGGTGCTTTCAGATAACTTCTGCTTGCCAAGTTAGACCAATATCTTTAAAGTGAACACAGAAACAAGATTTTATTTTCTTTTAAGTTTTGATGAGTCACATAGCCTGTATGTTACAAATGCAACAGAGTTTAAAAATAACATCCCAGCAGAACTGCTCTGTGTTCTGGTACAATAGACAACTTGCAAACATTCTTAAAATATCCTTTTTCCTTTTGGTGCAAGTCACTTTCTTTAATTCAGGCTAGTCAACAAATCCATATTTACTCATTAATCACTCTGCAAGGAAAGTTAAATTTCTCATGAGAAACTGCTGCATACATGTTCTTAAAGTACCACAGATCATCTTCTGGAATTGATATGTAACATTTTTTTTTTTTTTTAAAAATGCCCATAGCCTTATCCAATTTTGTTTGTTACGCTTTGAAGCTAATGTTTGAAGAATGTCATACCTTTGGCTCTAAAGCTCTTGGCTTTTTTTGTGGTGTTTGTGTAGTTTTTTGGTGTGTGTGGTGGGGGTTTTTTTTGTTTGTTTTTAATGTTTCTCTTTACACTTGTTTTAAAGAAAACAAACCCACCCCCCCCCCCCCTTTGATTTGGCAGAAAGGAGTAAAATTCCTGCTTTGGATACCTGGTTTTGCAGGTTGAGGTCCCTTAGTTTTGCTTGCTTGTGTGGAAGCTCACAGGCAAGTTGCTTTCAACGCAATATAAATTAAAAGGGTACGTTCTTAAATTTTGATCTTTGTGCGTTCTTGTTATATTCCATATACAGAAGGATTTTCCAAGAGCTACTTGAAAGAGGCTGTTTTGCCTGATCTGGTTTTCTTTCATGTTCTTTGCACACAAAGGCACACAAGCTGGACTAGCTTTTATTTTTTAAAAAACACACAAACTAACAAGAATTTCCCATTGACTTTGAATAGGCTGCTGTTGAAATAGCTATTTTAAAAAAGTTAATTAGGATGTAGTTTGTCACCTGAGATTTTTAGAAGGCAAGTCAGACTTACCACGAGCTGTGTGTGATTGGATAGATCCTACTAGCTTTTTCCCATGAGAAGAAATTGCCAGTAGAAGAATGGTGAGGGGTTTTACAAATAGAAAGCTTAGCTGACTTCTGTACAGATGAGTTTTGTTTTCATAATTTAGTGACAGCTTAGTGCGTAATTGCTGCTGATCAATTACTCTCAGGACCTGTTAATGAAATACAGTACCTCAACAAACCCTTGCTTTTTATTTCCAAGTTGTTTTCCTTGTTTCTCTCTATAAATTCCCTTTGAAGAATCCTTGGTGTGCCTTGTTAGTGAGAACTACATGAAAACCAAAATGTGATTTCCTTTAAGGGGGCTTACCTTTGAAAGAACATCTTCCTTTTTTAAGTACAGAATTCAGGTAGTTCCTTGACAGTGGCAATAAATAATTTAAATAATAATCTTCTCCATACATGAAACTAAAGTTTCTCAGAATTGGATATGTTTTAGTTCTTCTCCGAAAAGAGGTTACCATAAATCAAACTCTGAAACACACTGACAACTGATCTTTGAACACATGTAAAATCCTGATGCGTGCCGTTTGCTTTCATCTCTTACTGTGGCCCAGTCCATGCTTGCTGTTCAGAATAAGGTTAGCTTCCGATAGAGCAGATTGCTCCTGATGCTTTGCTGCTGCCTTGCCAAGGGCTCAGATTTTGGTGTTTATGGTTTTGTTTGTCTTCCTGCAAAGCCAGCATGGCTGAAATGCCTGGAACCTTGGATTCATGAGGATCTCTGGATAACTATTGTTTCCACTGACTTCCCCCCACCCCCAATTTATAAAGCACCCTGTCAAAGTCCAGAGATTGATTTGTAGTGCACACCCACCCTCTCTGCCACATTTGTGTGAGGCTCCAAAACTGTTATTGTGCTGAATGGCCTCATGCTGGTTCTCTCGGAACAGTTATTCTTTTGTCAGGAGGCTGGCTACAGAGACCTTGGCAAAACTACTAAAATGTTTGTTTACAAGAAACCATCAAACAAACCTTAAATAGCTTCTCCCCTCCTCTCGTCCTGCCGCTCTCCCCCACCTCCCCAGTCTTTCTCCAAGCTTTAGGGTTCTGTGCTCGCATCCACACAGAGCAATTCTAATTTGTTTGTTTCCCTGTTCTGACTTCTTTTTTTTTTTTTTCTTTCTTCTCCCCTTTAAACGAAGGTGTCAGTATGGATGGCAAGGCCAGTACTGTGATAAGTGCATTCCACACCCAGGATGTGTCCATGGCACTTGCATTGAACCATGGCAATGCCTCTGTGAAACCAACTGGGGTGGTCAGCTCTGTGACAAAGGTATGCTAATCTTATGGATAGCCAAGTATAACACTTGAATTTTAACACTGGGAGACTTAGCATTGAGAGAGGGTACACACGAGACTCGGGGAGGCTCCTGAAACACCGTGGGAGTTTTTTTGTCCCTCAGCTACTCTAGGGTTGTCTCCTCTGCTGTTCTGGTGGCGTTGGCGTACGTCCTTAATTTTTGCCTGTCCTGGCCTGTTCTTGTGTGTGGATGTATTCTGTAAAGGCTCTAGAATAATGGAACAAAGCATGCCACGTGGTGATGTTTCTGTTGCTTTTCAACCATGGCTTTAATGCTCCTTGTCTCTTGCAGATCTGAACTACTGTGGAACCCACCCACCCTGTTTGAATGGTGGTACCTGCAGCAACACTGGCCCTGATAAATACCAATGTTCCTGCCCTGAGGGCTACTCAGGACAGAACTGTGAAATCGGTAAGTGTTTGAGGCAGCGGCTGAGCTGCCACTTAGCAGTTAATTCTTGCCAGCTTTCAGTGGCTGGTTTTGGATATGCTTTACGAGACTGGGGAAAAATCAGTTTCTAGCGTTATGATGTCAGGGCTGGCTACAAAGATCCAGACTCGCTTGATTGCGCTTCATTGCGAACAGTCGGTATCTCTGAACGTCAGCCCTCTGCTCACCTGAGAGATCGCTACGACTTCCCTTGTCTGGCTGTGACTCGGACAGTTCCAAGTCAGCATGGAGATGAGTTTAGCGTGGAAGATGACTTCCTGCCAGCTAGTAGCTGTTCGACTTGCAGCTTTCACAGGAGTGTAATACCTCAAGAGTAACAGTGGTGTGTCCAGAGTAGAAGCATGTGGAGGGAGCAGGGGGTGGCTTCTGGTGATACTGCTATAGTCTTCACCATGATGTACTTGTGTCCCGGTGCAGCGGAGCACGCCTGCCTCTCTGATCCCTGTCACAATGGAGGAAGCTGCTTAGAGACGTCTACAGGATTTGAATGTGTCTGTGCGCCTGGCTGGGCTGGACCAACTTGCACTGATAGTAGGTCCTTTCAAAACTGTATTTAAAAATGTGCTACTTTGCTGTTTTAGATCAGTCTTTCTAATCCCTGATAAACTTACAGGACAGCCTACTTCCCCTTTCCCAGCTTTAGCATTGGTTCTTGGCAGCTGTTTATGCCACTGTGCACTCTCTGCTCCTTCGCTTGTATCAAGGTTTTTGTTAAATGCCTGGGGAGAGAACGGCCAATGGCTTCTCGAAAGAAGCAGAATGCCAAGTTCTTGTAGCATTCCGGCAAGCTGTTTAAAATACTGTTTGAGAGACTTGCTGGATCAAAATGACTCCCGCTTGCAAAAAAGGCCACAGGTGTAAACTTACTCCCCTGTGCTTTGAACCCCCTTTCACACTACTAGTAATTTTTGAAGGAGGCTTTTGCTGAAATCAGAGTAGACCTAGAAATTCCAGGCAGAAGTCCTGTTGTCTTTCTGCTCCTCAGGGCAAATCCTAGTAGCAGCAACCATTTATCAAATTTCAGTAACAGAGCTAAGCCTCTCCTTAATCTGCATTACAGATATTGATGACTGTTCTCCAAATCCCTGTGGCCACGGAGGAACCTGCCAAGATCTAGTTGATGGATTTAAGTGTATTTGCCCACCTCAGTGGACAGGCAAAACGTGCCAGCTAGGTGAGAACTGCTTTTCTCTTCATCCAGCGTTGCCCTGGGTGGGGAAGGTAAATGCAAAAGGGATCGTAGTCCAGTGGGCAAGGGTTATCGTGCCCGTTGCATCAGGCATGCTTATGGCTCTGAAGCCTGCGGATGTATTCTGGCATATTGAGAATATGAAGGGTCAGTGTTTGCAGGACCGGGGTCTAGGACAGTCTCGAGGCATAGAGTGGCTTCCTTCTGTTGTCGTTTTGCTGATGCATGCTAGCAGTTGAAGGAAATAGTTAACTAAGCTAAAGAGACATACTTTAAACGGTAAATGAACTGAAGTGGGGAGGGTGCATGTGTATGCCCTCCAGTCCTACCCCCACATGCGTTTATTCCTTTAGCCTGTGAGAAAGTTGCTGTATCTCTTCAGCCATGTCAGCTCCTCCAGACCAAGGAGTTCACAGCTGGGTTCCAAACTGTAGATGATCTCACGCAGAATGAGCTGTCTGCATTCTTTACACAACACACTCATCCCAGTGACCAGGCTGCAGCACTCCTCCCTCAAAATGCTCAGTGGAGATGGGGCTGTGGGGGGAAGTTGCTCTTAATGTGTGGCCGGGTAATTATCAAATAATTAGCGTAGCCTGTGTGTTCTAATTGCAGAGAAATCGAGACTTCAGAGACTGATGATTGACTTTTGTTCATTCAGGTCCTGCTAATCCATGCTGTATATTACAAGTTCCTCTTAGATCTGAATGAGCTGCTGATTACTGCTGTGAAAACCAGCTGTAGGGGTTGTTTGTTGGTTTTTTTTATTTTCTTCTTCTCCCCCCCTGCCCCACAAGCCCTGCATTTGGCCATTCACATTGTTTTTTCAGATGCGAATGAATGTGAGGGCAAACCCTGTGTCAATGCCAATTCCTGCAGGAACTTGATTGGCAGCTACTATTGTGACTGCATTACTGGCTGGTCTGGCCACAACTGTGATATAAGTAAGTGTCTATACCCTTGGGTTTACTAAAGGCCAGTTGCGTGTATGTATACACGCCACGGAGTTCTAAGCTCAGACTCAAACTTCAGGCAGAGTCCCAGCAGTTGATGTTTTTAGAAGGGGAGTAGTTGGTGTGGAATGAAAATACACAATTTTATCAAGCTCATTAGTCCATAACATAGCTATATTGTGATAAAGTGACTAAAACAATGATGTGAAGTTTCACTGCCTCTAGTAGAAGAATCGAGAAAGCTTCCCACCCATTATAATAACCTTATCTCAAGGCAGGCATGCAGGAAACTTGACAAAAGGTTTATCTAGCTGAAGTTTTAAAGAGACTTGAACTCCATATCTAGTGTAAATATATTTTTGCCTTCTAACCATGCTAATTTCATTACAGATATTAACGACTGCCGTGGACAATGTCAGAATGGAGGATCATGCCGGGTGAGCCATTCTTGTGGGGTGTTGTTTTTCTGTTGTTTTTTGTTTCCCTGAGACTTGTAACAGTAACAAAAACATTTGAGTCTAAACACAAATAGTGTGGAAAAAAGCAATTAGCTGGTATCAGTTGCCTTTTGTTTGAGTTGGGGGGAGGGCCTGTGTCATGCTACAGCATATTGGGGTATGTCTGTAGAACAGCAAGGGTGAAAAATGTAACTGCAGTAAATGACTCGCTCTCACTGCCAGTGTCACCAGGGAATGGGCTGGTTGTTGTGCAAACTGCCTACTGTAAATGTAGATGCTCCCCTTCAAAACACAGAGTAATGCAGCTGCCTGGCCATTAAGAGCATAAGTCAGTACTGGGGGGTGTGTGTGTTCATTTTCCCCCCCTAAATAGACTTGCTATGTTTGGACATAGTAAGAGGATATGTTTTTTGGACTGTGTGTTGTTTTGTTTTGGGGTTTTTTTTCTTCCCCTTTTAAGAGTTTTTTCCTCCCTCTTGATACTTTCTTATTAACTCTAAACTTTCTTGTTTCTTCCCAGGACTTGGTTAATGGTTATCGGTGTATCTGTTCACCTGGCTATGCAGGAGATCACTGTGAGAAAGACATCAATGAATGTGCAAGTAACCCTTGCATGAATGGGGGTCATTGCCAGGATGAAATCAATGGATTCCAGTGTCTGTGTCCCGCGGGTTTCTCAGGAAACCTCTGTCAGGTAAGAAGCATGGGTGAAAGGCAGACCCTCAGCCAGTGGCGTTTCTACCAGCACTCTTGATCTGTACACCAAATGCCTTGCATCCAGTGAACCATAGTATAAAGCTGTACTTGATATCGCTGTCAGCCTGCCAAGAAAGTGCTTGATTAATATATATTGGGGGCAGAAAAAAGAAACCAACAAAAAACCCTGATGGGTTGCTGAGGATTCCTTTTATTAAACAGACCGCAAGTGTTTGCATGTCTGGTTTTGTTGCGCACTAACTATTAGCTTTGAGTGGCTGTTTAATATCAAGAGTGCCGTCTGCTGAAATAGTTGCAAGTCTAACTACACTCTCTGCGTTATGAACAATTCATTGAGGCAGCAGCTAAAAAGGTCAGATTGCACAATGTTTGTGACTGCTGCCGTAGTGAGGGAAAGCTATGATAAAGCTTGTTTCACTCTGCCTTCCCCTGTTCCTACCCCCCACCTTTTTTATTTCCCTTTCCTTCCTCTGCACTGCTTACAGCTGGACATAGACTATTGTGAGCCAAATCCCTGCCAGAATGGTGCCCAGTGCTTCAATCTTGCTATGGACTATTTCTGTAACTGCCCTGAAGATTACGAAGGGAAGAACTGCTCCCACCTGAAAGATCACTGCCGCACAACTCCTTGTGAAGGTCTGTGTTACCTTGCAGGTGACCGGGAATGAACAGCAATAGTTTGTGCCCCTCCCCTGGCTGGAGCCATAATGCAGCTGCAGTAGTGTAGTCACTGGTGTAGCTCTTGGATAACGAGGCTGAATTGTGCCTTATGCCTCAGTTTATAGAAGATGATGGGTAATATTTGTACGTAGCAGCTATTCAATTGTGTTCACAGGGACAGAAAACACGTGTAACAAATAGCCTGCTGTGTTGAATTTATTCTAGGCCACCAACGTAGCCCAGCAATCTTCAGATAAGATGCTGTGATTATTTTTGCGCAAACAGTTGGTATATTTTTTTTTTACTTTAAAGCAGCAAGCGTATTTGGCAGTGTCAGGTTAACGGTTGGACTCGATGATCTTAAAGGTCTCTTACAACTGTGTGATTCTATGATATGTATGTCTTTTCAACTTCCATCACTGGAAATTAAAACGTTGCTCTTAGTTTTAGGAAACCAGACAGAATGGCAATCCTCACACAAGTCTCTGCTTTTTCTACAGTAATTGACAGCTGTACTGTGGCAGTAGCTTCTAACAGCACGCCAGAAGGGGTTCGTTATATTTCTTCAAATGTCTGTGGTCCCCATGGAAAATGCAAGAGCCAAGCAGGTGGAAAATTCACCTGTGAATGCAACAAAGGATTCACTGGCACCTACTGTCACGAGAGTAAGAGCTAAAAAGAAAACATATTTTACTTCCCCTACTCGTTTTGGAAAAAGATTCCGTCCTTTCCTCCCAGACTGCTTTAAGGTTTCTTTCTTGTAACAGTGAACCTTGGAACTGCTTTAAGTTTTCATATCCCGCTTGGGCGAGGCAGATTGGAATTTGCTAGGCCTTGGGGAAAGTTCACAGTAATGAACCTTCTGGCCTTGAATTGTATGTTTTTAAAAACCTTATGTATACAAGGTCTGAGGTAGTTAATAGGGGGGTTGAATGTGGATCTTAAGGACTCCTGATTTTTTTGTTTGGTTGGTTGGTTGGTTTGTTTCTAATAGTAATTGTTGAGTGACAGGCTCATCACTTTGTGCGCTGTTTTTCAGCTATTTCTTATCTTGCTTAAAACCCTTTCTCTCAAAAGGGTCTTAGAAATGGAAGTAGCACCAAATAGTCTGCAATAAGATGACTTCTGGTAGCTGTATGATATTTTTTCTTTTTTTTTTTTTTTTTCTCCTCCAAACTGTTGCAGATATTAATGATTGCGAGAGTAACCCCTGCAAAAACGGTGGCACTTGTATTGATGGCATCAACTCCTACAAATGTATCTGTAGTGATGGATGGGAAGGAACATATTGTGAAACGAGTAAGTTAAGCAGTTCAGCATGCAGAAGGATTTCCTGGAAAAAAACCAGGAAAGGAATGGCTGGTACTGTCTTAAGATGATGGTGACCAATGCCAATTCAAAATAAACTCCCCTTCAAAGGCCACAGAGGACAAGGTGTCCTCCTTTCTCCACTGAGTCCCAGGCTTTTGTGTCGGAACTAACCTGAAGTTACGTAGCTGGATGGGGAATAGAACCTGGCTCTCCTAACTGTTTGGCTTGCTGCTCTGCCCTTTGGATAACTCTCTGTAAGAAGCCCTTCGTGTTGGTGCACACCATTTTAGGAATGGCGTATCTGCGTATCACGCTTTGTTTTGTTAGGCTCAGAAAGAGGAGTGAGTGTTCAGCTCCTCTCCTCTGACTGACAGGATAGTTTATGTAATAGGCCTTTTCACTTCTTGTTTACTGAAACAAGATGACAAAATGAAAACAAACCGGAGGAATGTGGTGGAATAGTCTTTGTCTCTGTAACAGTGCTTAAAGCTTTAAAATACTGACTTAAGTGTTTAATCCATGATTGAAATACAGGCCAAAACTAGGGATTGGGCATGCACCTTTCAAGCATCACGTGTTTGTGAATTCTGTAAACACCACTTGAGTTACTTTCTCTCCTTAACGTATCTAGATATTAATGACTGCAGTAAAAACCCTTGCCACAATGGAGGAACTTGCCGAGACTTGGTCAACGACTTCTTCTGTGAATGTAAAAATGGGTGGAAAGGAAAAACTTGCCACTCTCGTAAGTTCAGCATTTCCAAAACATAACAGGCATGATCTGTTAGGCTGCTTAAACTTGTTGAATTGCATTAAGAATGCACCAGTATTCAGGGTAGTTTGGGTTCTTCACAGGTGACAGCCAGTGCGATGAGGCAACGTGCAACAACGGAGGAACATGCTATGATGAGGGGGACACTTTCAAGTGCATGTGTCCTGCAGGATGGGAAGGAGCCACTTGTAATATAGGTAAATACCCTGCGTAATCACCAGGAAGCAGATGCAGCGCTCAATCTGTGACCTCAGTTTTTCCTCTTGGCTCAGTTTTGGCAGCTGTCTAACAACTCAGCGGCAAATCTTGTTTCTGTTACAGCGAGGAACAGCAGCTGCCTGCCAAACCCCTGTCATAACGGCGGTACCTGCGTAGTCAGCGGGGATTCTTTTACTTGTGTCTGCAAGGAGGGCTGGGAAGGACCCACATGTACTCAGAGTAAGTTGTCTCTGCTTGAACTTTTCCAGAGTGTTGCATGATGAGAACATTAGCTCATCCTGTCGCCCTCGGAGCTGAGATTGAAACCAGAAGGGAAAGCTTGTTTGATGTCGGCTTTAGCATCACCTGAATCTTTGTTTTTAATGACTTTATGTGATAGAGCCTTGACCTGGGCATGAGAAAGTTGCAAATGAGCTAAGTGGAGACAGATGTTGTCTTGTTTTCTCCTGCATTCTTTTTCTAAGAGCAGCTCTGTCTGCTTCCACTTCCCCCCCCCACCCCATTAGATTCTTTACAAGGATCTCTTCCTGTGTACATGTGTTCCACAATGTAGTTAACAAATTTTGTGGTAGAAGCCTGGAATCAATTTAGTAGAGAATTTCAGCATATTTTTGTTAAAGTTGAGCAACACATAACTTGGGTATTAGGGGAAGTTTGATCCTTCTTTACCGACAGTCGAGTTGTAGCGGTCAAAGTCTGCATTCTGCATATTGAATGTTGTCTGGTTTTGCTTTGCAGACACCAATGACTGCAGTCCTCATCCTTGGTAAGTTGAGTATGTTTATCTTTCATCCTTTCCTTGTTGTTGTTGTTGTTTTAGAATTCTAGATTGCTTTTATCTGTAGCAGTTTTTTAATGTGTATAATGACTTCTCTTTGTAGTTACAATAGTGGCACTTGTGTGGATGGAGACAACTGGTACCGCTGTGAATGTGCTCCAGGCTTCGCAGGTCCTGACTGCAGGATCAGTAAGTGTCTTGACAGCACTCTTGATTTTTGTTTTGCTTGAATCTTGTTGCAATCATCTTAATTGAGTTAAGCGATAGATCAGATTAATGATAGATGTCCTGTGTCTTCTGTATCCCTGCCCAGATCGTGGCTGTGGGGAGGGCAGGAATTTAACTGAAAACAAAAGAAATCTTAAAGTCTGTTCAGCTGGAACTGAAACCTCTTGGTTCAGCTGAGTGGGCAAAATGCCCTTCAGGGTAGTCTTCCCACTTAAAATGTGTTTGTGCGGCACAAGTTTCTGCTTGAGATAAAACCGTGCCAGCCAAAAACCTTGTCAATTAATAATCCACCTACAAGCCCTGAGGTGATGTATGCACTTCCCTGTAGTGTAATAATTATTACAGGTAGGAGGACACTAACGCTTTTTTTTTTTTCTAATAGCAGCCACGGAATGACAAGTTTCATAGTAGTGTTAAACCCCTTTCGAGCTGTATTGCTGTCATCAGTTGAAGATTCTAGTAGCAGGACAGACCTGGAGTATGTCAAAGGAGAGGAAGTGCGGCTGTGTGAGAAGGAATGTGTCCTTGCCCTTGAAAAGCTTAAGCAGTCATAGGGGTCAAGTTTTGATCTTTGCTAGTGCCACACAGCAGAAACTTCAAAGAACTTGCTGTGACGTTATACTGGCGCTGCTAGTAAGAACCCACCTCTGAGCAGACCCTAGAAAATGAACATAAAGCTCCAGCAGGCAAAGCTCTTGTATGTTTTTTCTGACAATGTAAAAGGATATGATAGAGTAACTCTTTTATTCCCTCTCCTTCCCATCGTAGATATCAACGAATGCCAGTCTTCACCCTGTGCCTTTGGAGCTACGTGCGTAGATGAAATTAACGGGTTCCGTTGCATCTGCCCACCAGGTCGCAGTGGCGCAGGATGCCAAGAAGGTATTCCAGGTGTCATAGCTGGTCATAGCACTTGTAGCGAGAGCTGTGTAATTGCATGTGAACAGGTTTGTGGTTGTATGGGTGGGTTGGGTGGGTTTGCTCAGTTGGGTGTTTTTGGGGGGGGGCATGTGGGGTGTGTGTGGTGTGTTAAGCAAGTATCTACATTTATTGAAGAAGCAAACTTACCACTAGGTTTAGGTGAACCTGGGTGCTGGGGTTTCTTTGACTTGGTGGTTTTTCTCCCCATGTTAAGTTTGTAATTCTGTTCAATCCCTTCAGTTACAGGAAGGCCTTGCGTTACCAGTGTTCGCGTAATGCCAGACGGGGTTAAGTGGGATGATGACTGCAATACCTGTCAGTGTTTGAATGGAAAAGTCACCTGTTCTAAGGTACATCTGTCCTGCGATTTGAGTTTGATTACTTCCTCCTGTCCTGTAACCAGTGGTTACTTAGCGGTATTTATTCTCTTCTAGGTTTGGTGTGGTCCTCGACCTTGTGTCATACATGCCAAAGGCCATAATGAATGCCCAGCAGGACATGCCTGTGTTCCCGTTAAAGATGACCACTGTTTCACTCACCCTTGTGCTGCAGTGGGGGAATGTTGGCCTTCAAATCAGCAGCCTGTGAAGACCAAATGCAATTCTGATTCTTACTACCAGGACAACTGTGCCAACATCACCTTTACCTTTAATAAAGAAATGATGGCACCAGTAAGTAGCAGAACATAGCATGTGCGTGCCATGCCATGGGGAGCTTGCTTCCCAGAGCATGAAACAACTGTTTAAACTGGTAAAAGTCCAGTAAAAGCTGATGCTCCCTTATTATCAAAGAAAATGGAAGGTATAGAAGGATGAATACAGACTTCTGCCCCCAATGCTTTTGTGTCCAGCAAAGAGCACGTGCTGCTTTGGAGGGAATTCCACTTCCTCTTCCCTTGAGAGCTCTTACTTCAGAGCAAAAAATAATTCTTTTATCTGTGTGTTTGTGTGCATATATATATTAAAAAAAAAAAACAACCAAAACCACACCACCTTTTTTTTTTTGTATCCTCCAGGGACTTACCACAGAGCATATTTGCAGCGAGTTGAGGAATCTGAATATTCTGAAGAATGTTTCTGTTGAATATTCCATCTATATTACCTGCGAGCCTTCACACTTGGCAAATAATGAAATACATGTTGCTATTGTAAGTATTCCTGGAATATTTTTAAATGCCTTAGTAGTTAATTGCTGGGATACGTGTGCAACATGTGGATTTCATAAAAATCATAATTCCTGGCTTTGTCAGCACTTCTTGTGGATTACTTTCCATTCCAATTCCCTCTAAGAAGAGGGAAGAAGTCCTAGTTACATGTGCATACCCGAGAGCTCCCATCTGGTGGCAACCGGAATCAGAGCAGCAAAACACTTTTCTGTTATATTCTCCTGAGCGCTGCTTATTGGGGGGTTTTGGCCTTCTTTATAGGGATGGGGACAAAAATTCTGCGTTAGTAGTTTCTGCCCATAGCTGGGCTTCTTGTTTGTTTCTGTTCTGTTTTTCAAAAGTACTGACAGCCTTAACTGACTGGGAAAGTTTATAAATAGCAGATTACCCACACATCTGATCTGGCATTTGGTATTTACTGTGTGTTGTCTTCTGTAGTCTGCAGAAGATATAGGGGAAGATGAAAACCCAATCAAAGACATCACAGATAAGATTATTGACCTTGTCAGTAAGCGTGATGGTAACAACACACTAATCGCCGCAGTTGCGGAAGTCAGAGTACAGCGGCGACCAGTTAAAAACAAAACAGGTGAGCTTTTCCTTGTCTCCAAAAACTCGCATGCTTGCCATGACCAGAACAGTCTCTGGGAGCGGGTGAAGCTTTTCTCGCTTTTGAGATTTGTAGCGAGTCTGAGAATCTGGTTCTTGGCCTTGTTAGGGAGGCTTTGCGTCAGGGAATTACTTAAAAAAACAAACCCAAAGTTCTGCAGATGCTTTAAAACAGTGGCTTAACCTGCTAGAAGGGCTGTGACTCTTCTGCATTCTTCGTGGAGAAACAAGGAAGAAGAGGAAGGCAGCTGGCTGGCTCCGAAGGCTCCCTGTACTTACCTGGCGTTGCCGCTGTCCGGGCGCGATGCGTTAGCTGGTGGCGGAAGTGTCGCTGCGTTTCCGCAGCACGCCGGGCACGTACCAGCACCTTGCTGCCAGCTGAGAGAGAAGGGCCCGCAGCAGTTCCCCCCGGGCCGAGCTGCGGCAGGGTGACGTGGGGAAGCCCGTGTCGCCCATCCCAGCGTGGCTGGCTCTGCGATACCAGGAAGGTGTTTTGCCACGAGGGCTGCCAGGTGGCACTCCCCCCTCCTGAGCGCGCTTCAAACGCCCCGTGTTCAAAAAGAGCCAAGATTCCCCTTGTGTTACCGTCTGGACACCTGTGAAAAAATAAGGCTTAAGAAGCAGCTTTGTGTTCTTTGTGCAGTCCGGGCTCTCCACACTCGCTTTGCAGCAGCGTTAACTGCTCTTGTCTCTCTTCCAGATTTCTTGGTGCCGCTGCTGAGCTCGGTCCTGACAGTCGCCTGGATCTGTTGCCTGGTAACCGTGTTCTACTGGTGCATTCGGAAGCGCAGAAAGCAGAGCAGCCACACGCACACGGCGTCGGATGACAACACCACCAACAACGTAAGGGAGCAGCTGAACCAGATCAAAAACCCCATCGAGAAACATGGCGCAAACACTGTCCCGATTAAAGACTACGAAAACAAAAACTCTAAAATCGCCAAAATAAGGACACACAATTCCGAGGTGGAGGAAGACGACATGGACAAGCACCAGCAGAAGGCCCGATTTGCCAAGCAGCCAGCGTACACTTTGGTAGACAGAGATGAAAAGCCCCCCAACAGCACACCCACCAAACACCCGAACTGGACAAATAAACAGGACAACAGAGACTTGGAAAGTGCACAAAGCTTAAATAGAATGGAGTACATTGTATAGCAGACGGTGGGGTGCTGCCATGCAGGGCCTTTAAATATCATTATAAAGGCACTCAAGAGCTTGTAGTTCTTAAACTGTTGTGTAATATTTGAGTCTAAGGCTATTATTTACTTAGAATCCCTGTGTTAATTTAAGTTTTGACAAGCTGGCTTACACTGGCAATGATAGTTGCTGTGGTTGGCTGGAATACCAAGTGCTGCATTTCACATCTATGCAAAACTAGTCAAAAGTGCCCTCATGTAAATTCAGCTGTAGCTGATCCATCATGGAACCGTTTCATAAGGTATTACATAGCCTTATTACTCTGCCGTAGTGTTAATTTTTTTTTCCTGCCAGATGTTCCAATTTATACAGTTTCTTTAGAATAATACTTTTATTTATATTTATTGAATCTGAGTTTTTTGTATATTGGTTTTATGGTGACGTACAACTAGTTCTGTATTTGAAAGTGCCTTTGCAGCTCAGAACCACAGCAACTATCAAAAATAAGTTTATTATTTATTTTTTTATTGTATTTTTGTTGGGGGCGGGTGGGGGGAACTTGTCAGCAGTTGCTGGTAAATGAAGAATTTAAAGAGGAAAATGTGTCAAAAATAGAAGTTTGTATAGATATGTAAATAATTCTTTTTTTATTAATCACTGTGTATATTTGATTTATTAACTTAATAATCAAGAGCCTTAAAATATCATTCCTTTTTATTTATATGTATGTGTTTAGAGTTGAAGGTTTTTGATAGCATTGTAAGCTTGTGGCTTCTCTATTTTGAATTTATTTTCTTGTTACATGTTGCCTATATGCCAAAACTAAGGTGTTCTAAAATAGTTTATTTTTAATAGGATGGGCTTTCACGCCTTGATGCTGGTTTTTGTACAAAAATGTCAAACGTTTGAAACACCTTCCATAGTATCACTTTAAGACTATTTGTAAGTACTGACTGAGGCAGTTTAGAGAATTAGACTAGAACATTTTTATTTTTTTTTTTTTTTGCTGCTTTAGACTTGAAGAACGAGTGACAGGCAGATAATCTGCTAAGAAGCAGTTTAAGGGAACAAACCTGAGCTATTACTTTATGTAGATGAAATGTGAGTGGATGCATGTAATTAAAATATCAAATTAGCGTGTGAAGTTGGAAACACAGCAATCTTATTTTGTAAATTCTAATTATTTTTTCTCACCATGAATATGTAATACTGAACCACTTGTAGATTTGACTTTTTTTGTAATCTACTGCATTTAGGGAGTATTCTAATAAGCTAGTTCTTGAATACTTGAACAGTAGAATGTCCAGTAAGATCACTGTGTAGGTTTGCCATAGATTACACTGCCCGCCTTAACAAGTGAGGAAATCAAAGTGCTATTACGATGTTTAAGATCAAAAGGCTTATTAAACATAGTAATCTCAGTGGTTAACCATTGAGATCATGAAGATACCTTGTATTGTGATATTAGTGTTACATGAAAATGCATCTTTGATGTGTTGTTCCTGGCAATAAATCTTGAAAAGTAATATTTATTAAATTTTTTGTATGAAAACATACAAGAGCGTGGAGATTATTGAGCTTGGAGGGGCTCCTGCCTCGGGGGTTGTGCAAACCCAGCAGCAGGGGTGAGGTTCCATTTCCAGGACCTGCCACCAGTGGTGGCAGAGTCAGTTTGTTGTTTGATGATTACACGCTCCCCTCTGGCTCCAAATCAGACTGCAAGGGTTTAGAAGCAGCACGCCCCTTGTTCCCAACAGCTTCTGGCTACCTCGCTGCTCTGTACTTCTGAGAGACCGATGATGTGACTGGAATTGTGCAACAAGTTTGCTTTGCATGGGCCAATGAGCTACCACCAGATAGTAACCAAATCTTAAGTAGCTAGGCAAGGTACAAACTGCTGACCTGGATGGGAAAGGCGCTGTAGATGATTCTGATTCCTAATGGGCAAAAAGTGCTTTCTAAAGCATAGAATAAACTCTTAAAATATTCAACACAACAGCTTTTAGTGCTGAACAAGTGCAGCCCCTCCTGCCTAAGAGGGGCTGCGTGTGTGAGGCCGAGTTAGCCATCTGCTAGTCTACTCTTTATTTTGGCATGTTTTACCAATGAAGCTGTTTTGGTAAGGTGCTAGTATGAAGCTGAAGGAACAACTGGCAGCATCTAACAAACTCAACCGAAAAACAATTCAAGTACTTCACCTTAAACCACCCCGCTGCCAGGCAAGGCCCTTCCAGCCATGTTTTCTTTGTAGGAACTACAGATACTTTTTATAAAAAGATGGCTGCAATACAAAGTCAATGAACACTTACAAAAATCCTCTGAGCACCAGCCATAATAACGCTGTTCTGTCTTCTTTACAGCTGTATAAAAAATAATTATTTAGTGTTACTTTTTATTTCAAACTTGCTTTAAAAGGAGATTTCTAGCTTGGCGCGATGCTGCCTTGCAAAGGGGACTGCTCTGACTCATCACAGCCCCATGCTGCATAACTTCGATACCAGAGAATCATCTCTTTACCCCCTGCTAAATGGGAAGGCAACAAGATTAGCTTCACGGGCCCACTTCATAATTCCTCCTCAAACAAATCCCACCAGTATTTCTTTCCCTTTGTTCCCCAGCTTCTACAAACTGCAATAAAGCAAACACATTGTGTCGAAAAAAGCCACTTAAAGATAATGAAATCTTCCACCTGCCTCAGAAGCACAAAGCGAGGCTGTTCACTGGGCGCTTTTCCATACTTCCAATGCTGAACTAACCATCTTCCAGAGATCTGCCGGTCACGTAGGTCTCAAGTTCAGCAACACAGAAACCAGTCACCTCTTCTCAACGTCTGAAACATTTATACCTGAATTTGTGGGAATAAATCTGAGTCTGCCTTCTATTAAACAAAAAGAAAAACTAAACTGGGGCTTTTGCTAGTCCTGGGAACCTGTACTTGACAAGCTACCATGAACCCTACTGAGGCAAATCCTACTGACAGACTCAATCATTTAATGCAGTGACAAAGCTGTGCAGATCTCTGCAGGCCCAGTGTGGAGCAAAACTTGGGGCCCTCAAGCTTCAAAACTTGTCGAAGCCCTGGGTGCAGCGTTCCTGTATTCATTTCCAGCCTTCCCTGTGCTCCAAAGTACCGTGTTGAGCACGCGGAGGTTCTGCTACGGCAGTTTCTCTGTACACAGCCTGGTTTTCCTATACGACTCATTTGATGGCCACCTCACCGTGTTCCGAAAGTAGAGCCGCACAAGTTGTACGGGGTGGGGGATGAAGAGAATTCTGTGAAATTGCTGTAATGGTATTTTTAAGTTATATCCTCATATTGCAGTGGTAGCTTGAAAATTTACACAAAAACAGGCTTCCGAAGGCCAGAACCACCACCAAGCCAGGGGCCGGTGTATGAAGTGTTTTCCGTTGTCATGAAAATAAACAGAAACGCAAAGTTTAAGGCTTTCCCATTAGAACACCAAGGCACATTTATTTTTGTGGAAATTATACTTTGCCAGTTCACAGTTTACTACTCTGGGAAGATACATTCCGTTTAGTCAGGAGAAGTTTCCTGCTGCTAGTGTGTGTTTGTTCTTTAGATCCTTACTCGTCTAAGAACAGAAAAATGCATGTTTCCCGAGCTGCCGTTTAGACAGAGGAGTTTTAAAAAATAAAATAAAATAAAATAAAATTACTCTCCTTAGCACCCTCAGCCTCGCTCTACCTAAAGCTGATTGAAGCCGTCGAATCTGGGCTTGGTTCAACTCACGCTGCATCCAGCCACATCAAAGCCTCTGCACCTCCGCGTGGAAAAGGCCCATCTCATGTAGAGGTAACGAGCGAAAAGGTGCTGATCCTGCACGTTCCCTCAGCCGTAACGCCAACATATTCCTGTCACTGGGGGAAAGGCAGCCTCGGGAACAGCTGTTCCTGCATTGCTCATGGGAGCCAACGACAGCCGGCTAGCGCTCCTACCTCCAAAGGCTCCTTCAGCAAGGAACATAAACCAGCTTAGGGCCTAAACATGAGACCAGCATCAGGTGAGTTTGCTGATGAAGCTGTTTTCCTTTCCACAGAAACAACCCTTGCCCTCACACCAGCTACACACCTGCACAGCAAGAGTTAACATTTACTAATCAGCTTTTGGTCAAGCTGGAAAGCACAGGAGCCTGTGCTCCCCTCCACACTGCCCCTTGAAGACGAAGGGCTCAGGATGTCACCTGCCAGCCCCCGCCATCAGGCTGACCTGGGCCTTGCCTCCTCAGCTACCCTGCCCTGCTGTTCGCAGGCTCCCTCTGGAACGAGTCACAGGGCACAGCCCTGATGGCTTTATCACTCTATGCAAAGATGAGAAGTCCTGACAAGGGAAGTCCCAAACTCGGCCTTTTCCTCCCCGCAAGATGGAAGTGATTGCGCAAGCTCCCCCTCCCCTTCTAAACGGAGCAAGAGTATTTAAGTACATTCAAGAATTTTTCAGCTTCCTCTTTTTCAGCGTTGACACCAGGGGCCATTGTGATTGCAGCACGCACAGAGTTTGCTTTTAAAGGTTAGCTACTGGTCCCCCACATCGGAAAAAAGCAGTAAAATAGCTGTGCAACAGTTAGTTCTGATTTCTGGGGGTGAGGAGGAGGAAAGCGGCGAAGGTTCCGCGGGCCACCGGCCAGGCTTTCAGCAGACTGCTTACCGAGCGCTGGGGCAGCAGCAGCGGAGCGATGTGGTATCAGACAGGGCGTCGGACCAGAGTTCCAGCCCGGATCTTCCAGTGAGCACCTTCCCTGTGATGTGCAAATTGTTTCAACCAGTTTCTCTACAGGGTGGAGAAATGAATCTCTGTTCTTTTCATTCTAGCACTATGAGATCATATTAATATTAAAAAGGGGCATGCCCATCTCTAGAATTATAGCTCAAGACACTTTTCTTTAAAGATCTGATGCATAAATCAAAAAGATAATTATTATGGCAGCAAATAAAGCAGTTATGGAACTAGAATACCAATTCCTACTACCGTGGTACTATGTCTGAGCTACACCAAAGGATCTAACTCTGACAGAATGGGAGCAAATCCGTGAAACTGTCATTCAAGAAAGGTGCACTGTCAGGTCTCACAGGAACCAATTCCCAGCTTTGGAATAATTTAAATGGATAATAGAGCACACAGGATGGTGGAAGTTAATTCCCTGGCCGACTTCCAGGTGACAGCTGAAATGCCGGGTGACACTACATCATCTTCACAACTCTTTTACAATTTCTCAGCTTAAGCCAACACCAAACAAACAAAAAGTCCCCATCTCAAAAATGTCACCTTATTGCCACCATGGAAAGGACAAGGTCACACACTACCCAGAGCCATTTTAATTAGTTGGGGAAAAAAAGGCGTGAACAAGATGGGAGAACTGTGTTCAAAAATACTGGAACAAGTTGACAAAGGAATCTGCAGTACAAGTTCCTTAAACAGGCTGCTTTACCTTGAAGAAACTGCTTACCCTCGGTGCTGCCCCAACTATCAAAATAAGCATATTCATATCCCTCCCAGGTTCGGCTGCAGAATGCTTTGATATCCCTTTGATGAAAGGTTCAGCGTGCTGCTATTCCCCCGTCCCAGATCTTCTCGTTCACATAGGGCTTTGGATGCTAGTTAATGCTTGTTAGAGAAGAAAAAAGCAGAAAGCAAAGCAGTGAGGAGTGCCTTTTATTAAAGCTAATTTCTGAGGCCAACCCACACTTCCCACTGCTGGCTAAAAGACTCTTGCTACTATTAACTCTGTTTGCTCAGGCCTACATTTGAGTCTTTTAATACAGTATGAAACCTTTTATTAGATACCGATACAGGCAAGGAGGTAACTACTCACACTGTGCGATCTGGAACAGTCTGTATTTTATATCCTTCCTATTCTAACTGTAAACAAAAAAATATCTCCTCCCTCTTCTTCCTTAAAATGAATCCATCTTCGAGTCAAAAGCCAATGGGTTTATGATATAAAAATGTCAATTAAAACTCAGCCAATGTGGCCCACACGCAGAGCAGCGAGAGGGAAATTACTGACAAAATAAACGCCTTCAGAAGGCTACTTAACACCTCACTTGGTCAAGGCTTTCTGTAGCAAGGAAAGGTTTGGTTCTGAAAATTTTGCTTTTTTGTTAGAAACAGGTGCTCTTGAAATTATTCAAGTCAGACATAACACAGAAAGATGGGTATGCAATTGTCATAACACAGTACCACACGCTCTAGACCCTGGTATGCAGAACCACAACCTGACAGATAACATCAGAACTAGCACAAAGCTTATTACTCGAAATAACTCGTACGATAGCTAAAACCTCCCTACCGATCAACACTGGGCAAGGGAGATTTTACATCAGCCTGCTTCCTCTTTATAAATAAATATGTAAAAGGCTGGGCTAGCTTTTGATGTGTGTTTAAACACAAAAGTTCGCTAAACAAATATCGTTAACTACTTTGAAGTAAAGAATAATGGAAACAATAGTCTGTACACATTAGAAAGCGTTTGGCTAGGAAAGGACCGTTTCACTACCAGCAAACAGCACAGACCAAATTAACCAGATGACCCATTAAAAAAAAAAAACAACCAAAGCTGACTGGTTTGGAATAAACAGTTATTTCTCTTTAAGGCAAACATGCATTTTTTAGTGTGAGCTCTGCATTGAGGGCTTTAGCCAGTCTCAGATTTACGCATATTTCACAGGAGTTAAAGAAGCTCTGAAAATGAAAAAACCCCAATGTAACAAACACACACACACACACACAAAAAAAAGCCAAAGAAATTGTTTCTGTGTTTCAATGGCAGTTTCAGAACAGAACAGAGCCTTAAATATTTATTACTTTTAACAGAAAGGTATGCTAATGCTGCTCAGAAGCAAAGAGAAAGCCGCAGCCACAACTTGCAAACTGCTAATTTTACTCTCTCTCAATTTCCAGCTTCCTCCCCCCGCTGCAAACCTGATTTAGGAAATCAGTTTTGTTGTTCCAGAGCATGTCAGAGCACAACTCCACCAGGCATCTGGGTGCAGGTGGATTATTGATAAACACAGACTGGGAAGATGACCTTGGGCTTAAAGTACAGAGATAACAGAGACATACAGTAACAATACAGCCTGGATGCCACAGCATCATGTAAAGCACCCATAAGGTTTGCAAAAGGGAAAATTCTATAATAGTCCTGCTGCACAAACAAGTTTTGAGCAGCGACACCATATAAAATCCAGAAATAACCATGAATTCAAAGCTTTTTCCCTGAATAACTGCATTTCTGAGAGGATCCAAGAGACAGATTTTTGAAGTAAGCAAGCTCTAAATACACAGCTCCAAAGAACTAGGAACCTAACAAGTCAGTAATTACAGTAAGAACGATGCAGCTATGCACTTTTGCGAAAGTCCACTTGTATTTCTTCTCTCTAGGCTCTAACACCTTTAATTGATCTAGCCTTACATTTCTTACTGTTGCACAATCACTGTTTGAAAATGAAGGTGTTCCTGTGCCGCCAGTGAGGTGATGGAAAACAGCATTTTGGGTAACAAATATCCTAAAGGAAAAATCAAGTGTTCTTAGCTACATAGACAATGGCTTAATCTACCCAAGCCCCTATAAATGCATGAGATTCATTTGCAAGGGTGCATGCAGGTAGGCTATTCAGTTAAGATTAAAACGAAATTGTATTTATAAGGTTGAAATATATATAATAAAGTATGCAATGATACAAACCATATGTGGTCACCCTCTGGCTTCTAATACTTGAGTTAAATGGATTAGAAGAGGAGAGAGGCAAAAAGGGAAGCTTCAGAAATCCAAAAAAATTTGGGGTGTACTTGCTCAAGACCATCCACAGATACAATCAGTACATCTGCCAGCTTGCAAAAGCAGGCATAAGGTCTTTTTCCTAACCAGAATGAAATGAAAAGTAGTAACTGAAGTGGTTTTATAAACTCAACACATGTCTGTTACTGCATAATCATATAAACCTTTCCTGTACATATCTGTTACAACCAAGAACATCATCACAAAGATCCAAGGAAAAGAAAACAGAAATAACGGACATTTTAAACTGCAGTCTAGAATATATGCTTGTATCATTTTTTTATCAGTTTATTCACTGTGAGAACTTAAAGAAGCCACCCAGAGAATCTAAGCTAAGACTTTAAAAGAAACTTTCAAATTATTCCATTTTAATTACTCTTGCTTTTCTGATACTTACTTAAAAGTTCTTATACCTCTCTTAAGCCTATCAGAAAGGTGCTTTTTACTCCGTGCCTGGCCCAGTCCATATCTCCAGTAACAGTAAACATACCTCAGACTATTCTTCCTCCAAACCCAGGTTCATTTGCAGCCTTGGTTTTGCTGTTACTAGAAACGACCTTTTTGTGGAGCCCGAAGATTTGTAAGCATTAATACCTTAACACAAAGTGCTGTGAAAAACATCATGTAAACAGGCTGAAAGAAAAAAAGAGAAAATGTCACCTAGCAGGCACACAGAATCTTTTTCATTTATAGCAAAATCAGAAATTATTTACAGCAGAAAGGTGCCGTTCAACGGTCAGCTGCCAAGTTGCTCTCCTAAGGACCTGTACTACACCACCGACTCTAAATGCTTATGGATGTGAATCTTCTTAACCCAAATGAGGATATCCACAGTTGTAAGTACATGTCAGTAAGATTTTTTTTCAATATTACTTCACATAAAACCTCTGCAGTCACACTGATTAAGAGAATGATGAAAGAAGGCTTATAATTTTATTTTAAACATTTTAAAAATAGAAGCATGAAATAAGAAGTTACATTTCCTTAACTCATTAGTATATAACATACAAAAGTAGTATGAAAATGCACTGTGCAATTAAAAGTTACGTCTATCTTAAAATAACAAATAACTCGAGTAATGCTAACACATGAAAATCAGCGTGTCATCCCTGCACACAAACAAGGCCTGGTTTTGACACATGACTGTGTGAAGATGTGTATGCATGTTTATGTATGAACTTTTCCCAACAGCAGTGTTTGCACATCGAGGTGAGTGCATATATAAAACCAACCTCCATTATTCCGAACGCTCAACGCATGATCACTTGTATCCACAACTCGGGTTAGAAATAATAATTGTTCATATCAAATCTGCACAAGCAGAAACCGTAGTTATTTGAAATATTTGAAATTTGAAATAACTATTTTGAAATAACATAGTTATTTTGAAAAAACACTGAAAAGGTGGGCCTGAAATTATCAGCAACATTAAATACTGGTTAAAGCTTTTTTTTGAAATAACCTTAATTTGCCTTACTGCTGTAAAAATCACGTGAATAAACCATCAACTTCCTAACACAGAAAGGATTTTCGCTAAAACTTTGTTCAGAAACAAGCAAAACACTGTTGCTAACAGATCACGAAAGTAGTTTTAAGTTTTACTGTCATCTGAGTTTTTTAAAATAATAAAACATACACAGATCTAAAATTTTCTAAGTAAATATTATTTTATAAGAGATTTTTCTTTCTATAAATACCACACTAGTTTGTACAATATTAATGTCTAATTCCTAAAGGGTTAACAGAATTACCTTCATTACAGTTCCAAATTACGAAGATACTTAGTTAAATAAATCTTCTTAAAAAGTATTATCTAATTTTGGCTTTGTATTTTTATTAGTTTTCATTATTTTGTATTGCTTCCTACTTCTTGCATATGTTTTCCCAACACAAATTTGGCTGTCCACCCATGCCATCAGGGTAATATTTCAGACTTTATGATTTCTTATGCCTTCGCAGTTTTAACTTGCTGAGACCATTTTCAACTTCTCTTTTTCTTTTTTGGATAAGCTTCTCTGAAGACACGTGCTGCTGTTGTAAACAAGATGATGGCTTCACTGGCAGTTCTTTGGTGGTTGTGCTTGGGCCATTTTGGTTTGTCTGCACTACACTGTTCCTCACAGAAAGAGGGCGGGAGAGGTTTTTTCTCAAAGTTAGTGACTCCTCATCAGATGCAATCTTTGTCGTGTCTTGTTTAGAAAATAATGTGGAATTAAGTGGGGTCTTCTCCTCCGGGAACGGACCTAAACAGTTATCACCACACTTGGTTGTTTCTGCATGGCTAGGAATGAAAGGAGTCCCTTCAGAGGATACTTCTTTGAAATGCTCTAACTTTTCTTCTGAACCACAGCGCTCTTGTTGAGCCTGTGTTTTGGTCACTTTTTGACTTTGTTTTGGACTTAGCAGTGCTGACTCAGAGCTACAAGAAGGGTTCTCGCTTAGAAGACTCAACTTCAACAACTCCACAGAGTGAGGTTTTTGCTGGCTGCTAACACCATCTGGCTGTCTCTGATTAACATAATTTTCCAGCTCTAAAACAGGAAGCTCCAAGTTGCTCTCAGCTGTATTTATGCAGTTCTTCAGCAGTCCTGCACTCCTACATTTCACTTCAGATTGAGGACTGAGAGAAGTTTGACAGTTGCTCTTTCCGTTCCCTGTCTGCAAGTCCACTGAGCCAGGATACACGTTCTCAGAGTCCTTACTGATCTGAGGTTTGCTTGTGCTCCTTTTCCTTGTTTTTGTCCTTTTCACACTGCAATAAAAAATAATTTTGTTTTAAATTAAAGACGACTCTTCACTGCCTCAATCTGCATTTCTTACAAACTCTGAAACACCACAAGGTCAACCCTCTTTCTGAATGGGGAAAAAAGCCCTGTGTATCATCTTGACAAGCAGTAATGTTTGTCTAGTGTGGATAATATCAAGTGTTATCCATCTGATTTTCCACTGCACTAGGGGAACCCTATTTACTAATGACTAAGCCTTAAAAGAGTTCACATTCTATTCGAAGAGGCAGAACCGGATTCATTACAGATGTTAAAGGTCAACACGGCATAAGTACATTGAACTCCTTCCCAAACTGGCTAGATAAAATACTATTTCAATAAGTGCCTAAATTATTTCAAACCATTCTCATATATTCACTTGTATAATGTATATCTAAAGCATAGAGGGGGGGCAGGTGGGGAGAGGCAGCATGCGCATTTCTGTGTGAGAATTTCTAATCTCTATTTTAAAATGTTCCTCTGGAATTTTTCCCAGGACATTTCAAAGCATTTCTTTAAAGTTAACCACTGCTCTTCTAGTATCAAGCCCATTCATCTGGGAAGGACTTCGGTAATACAAGTAGATGATATTCTAAAAGGAATTATACAGGAAAATGGGATCACAAGGGACCTGCTGGAGTGTCAGTACATAAACACTCCACAGCAGTGTGTTACCTACAAATCTAGATTTCACATACACTGTAAAATTAACTTTACGCACAACTACTGAAGCTGCATCTCGAATCTAAAGATATTACTATAGATTGTCCCATGCTGAGACCGCTTTTGGCTGCTCTGCTGAAGCCAAGCAATTTCCATGTTGGCGTACCTAACTCTTCAGAAAAAGGACTCTTCTGAAATAGGTAGAGCTGGCTTACCTCCAAATCTAATCTCACTTCTAAAGACAACATGGGTAAGAAGAAAAGTTGCCAGGGTTCACAGCAAATCCCTGATTCCACAGCTGATTTGGGGCTACCGACAGCTTGCACAAGCAAAGAACGACAAAGAACGACAGCAGGGACCCAGTGAAATGCTCAGCTGACCAACTAACCCTCCCCACCCGCTACACCAGGGCCAACTCTTTTAACTGTGACCAAGGATCCAGACTGCACTGCAGACTCTCCAAATGAACAAAAAATATATTTGCAAATGTGTTTTTCACCAGATTCAAGCATCACATATTTATTTTGGCTCACAGCTTCATTCAAGGAAAAAACACCCTGTTTTGATTCTGCCTAGCGCTATGTGAGATATGTATGTGGGTTGTAATAGCTTTTGTCAGGCCGTACAAAACAACGACGATTGTTTTAAGTGTTTATCCACACTATAGTAGTAGTCTCAGTAATTTAAAATAATCTTTTGTAAAGTTTATATTATTAGATTTTTTTTTACATAAGCTCGATTCTATCTACCCAAATTTTACCAGATTATAATTTTAACACCTTAGAAAGGATAGTGACATACATTTCTTTCAATATGTCTTGCTTTGTTTGGTCATTCAGGTTAATTTTGCGCTCATTGTTCTCAGCAGGTTCAGTAAAATATCTAGACATTCCACTGGCAACATCTTCTTTCTGTTCCAAAAGAAAACACAGGTTTAAAACATGACACACCAAGCTGTAAATATTCAGCATAAAACTCCATTTCTAATATTAAGACTTACAGATGTTCTTTATTATTTTGATCTGAGCAGTCTAAGAGAAACAGAATTATTTTTTAATCTTTTAATATTTGGGAGTCTAGTCAGCTCCCGCCCCTTTCAGAGTCCCAATGAACATATTTCATATGCTAAAATACACCGCAAACAAACAAGACTGTAATGTAAAGGATGTAGCTTTCCAAACCGTCTGAGGAAACTGTTGGCAAATATTTGACATCTTTGTGGCTCAAACTGTGACAAATGCCAGGAATCTCTCTTGCAGACAGCAGCATGTTTGTCAGGTTTTTTTCTGAAGAGACTGACTGGCGCAGTGGTCTATACACTTATTCTCAGAAGAATTCCCATAATTTTCCATACTTACAAAAAATATACAGAGCGTTATCTGCTCATTTAAGAAGGCAAGGGTTAAAACTTTTAATACTAACATTCAAACGCTCACAGCTTGTAGTGGTTGGCTACTACAGGACAACAGGGGAATTCTTTCTGGTCTCAGCTAACAGCAGCACCATGGTTTTATATAATACGAAATTGGGGCGAGAGGGAGGGAAGGAAAATGCTCTTTTTCTTCAAGCTGTGAGCATTTCCTTTCATAATGAAACGATCTCAATCAGAGAAGGGCCATTTGCTGACTTCACTACTAACTACCACATACTTCAAAAAAAGTATTATCTCTGAGGCTATGGAGAGGACAGAAAAAAATGTGGCCAAGTCAAGAAGAGAAGAGGCTTTGTGCATCTCCTTTTCTTTGACAGCATCTCTCTTCATCAGCCTGCATGACGCAACTTCTGATCGGGGCTCATCAAATGTAGGGAGTACTCATTTATACCATTTCTTGCTCTGCACTGCGAAGCTAGTGCGCTGGAGCCAGGCAGTACAGAAGAACTGAAGAAAGCAGAGAAAGACGGTGCAGGCACAAGGCCAAAGCATGTACATGACTGCTGCCTGGAACACCTCTCAGGAACCTGTCACTTACAGAGGACGAAGCCCTGCTGATTTTTATTTTTATTGCTGTTTTACAGGAGAGGGGGTAAACTTCACCGCTCTTTCCAGAAGAATAAACCAGTGAAAACAACTTCCTGTTTTGTAAGCAGAAGGAGGGCAGTCAGGCAAAGAAATAAAGCCATTTTGACAGTTTAAAAAAATACAGCTGCTTTGAGTCTTCCTTTCAGAGGCAAATTACATGAGAGTGTGTGTGTGTGTATTGATAGATGCATGAAGTTCTGTCCACTAATGATGCAACACATGTGTTTACAGCAGGCAGAAAACACACGGACATACATGCAATGTGATTTCAACCTCAGAAATCAAGCCTAACTAGTTTAATCTGAGGGATTAATTGCTGCTTCTATTCTTGTTAGAGGTACGGACTCTCCTAATTTGACTATGTTTTCATATTTTGTAAACTATTAAATGGAGTACTATTAAGATATTCGAGAGCCTTGCTAATTTTAAGAGAAAACACAGACTCTTAACTGTGAAGTCTGTAGAAACTATTCTGATTTCCAGTAACATTCACACAACTCAGACTGAAGGATCTTGCACAATCCTTCTGCATCAAAGCAGCTGCAGGGGACTCTTAGTTAACCAGAGAACAAGAGCACAAGCAGAAGCTTTTGAATTTCTGCTTTATGGTAACTGGTAAGGCTAGTTCTATTAAATCTTCTTCAGTCCTCAACACAGCAGACCACGACAGGTTCGCCGGTGCACTAAGGCACTTCGTGTATATGTGGTAAGCAGCGCTAGTGCTTTGTACAAAACCCAGGAGGACTGGGGACAGTTCCTGTCCACACGTACTCACTACAGTTCTAATTTGCATCAAATTATGGACAGCAGACAATCGTTGGCTGGAGTGTACTGTCATGCCAGAGCATGAAGAACAGACCCTGGAGAGAGGCAAAGATGACGAAGCCATGTCACTTATGAGCCGAGTCAGAGGGCAGTTAATGGTCCAGAGTGGAAGGGCTCACACATTCCCTTGTTAACGCCATCGGCAACCTCTCCTTTGGTCTTCACAGAACTTATCACATAAAGCAGTGACAGAAAAGGGTTAATGCATTAAAAAATTAAAACTCAAAATGATTTATATGTGAAACACTTCTGAACATGCCCTCTAAGTACAGTAGATTTTCCCCTTGGAACCACACCCTGTAAGTGCTGTATTTTGAGAGCTGAACAATTAACATAAGGCATATGAGTCAGTCTTTGAAAGACTCTGTGGGAACCAGAGAGCCTTTTGCTATTAGGAGTGATGTAAACTCCCTAAGGCTGGAATAACTCCACAATAGAAGGCAGAGAGAGTCATAAATAACAACAATGGGCACTCCATATACTACTAAGACACTCAGCCATTATTGGTGATACTTCCTTTATTTTCTTTATTAGACTTAATAATTTTAGTTAATTAAAAAAAAATAAAAAACACTGTCTGTTTTGGGAATACTATTTATTTCCTATGGGAACTTCAGGACTTGTTAAAGAAAGAAAAAAACCTAATCTGCTCTCATCCTGTCTAGTAATCCCAAATTCCTTTTAGGCAGTGAAATAATTAAAGAAAAATATTCCAGGCATAAAAAGGAGGACAGCAGAAGCAGACATCATATAAACAATGACACCATGACAGAGAAAAACGTCAAAGCACCGCCAGACTTGTGACTTGACTCTGAAAGAGCTGCAGGGAGTGGGATTGCTGCTAACAAATTAAAACCACATTTCTTGGCAAATTGTTAAAGACAGACATATTTACATTTGTATAGAGACTGGGTGGGCACAAAAGATTAAAATGCTTCTTTAGCCCTTGAACTGGCAAGTTCTATTAGAAATATGTGCTCTTAAAATCCTAGCGTAAGCTCACTCCTTTTTGTCACTAAAACTTGGCAAAGAAGGGCTTGCAAAAACGAAGCTTACGAAGTCTTACTACCCTACCTGCTCATAATACTGGCCTCTCAAAACCTGATTTTGTGATCCTTAGTACTTATCCAAAGAGATGTCTGGGAAAAAAAAAAAATTCTATTAAGACCGACAGAGAAATACGACTGCTAGGCACACAATATACTTGGTGTAAGGCTTATCAAATTGAAAATTCTTTCTTTTACTTTCTTACTCAATTTTTCCTCAAAATGAAAAAGAAACCCTCAAAGTAGTAAAAGTGGTGACTGCCGTCTGCAGCAATCCCCAGAACAGCTGAATTCAGCAATACAGCATTAAATACCTGTAAAAGAACTACTTGTGGATGTGCACTTGTAAAGAATCTTCACAACTCATTATCCTGAAGAAGAGCGAAATGTTTGGCCTTTTCAGCCTGACAATAATACCCATACAAACACTGATTTCTTTTCAGTCTAGGGTTTGAGATACTGGGTTGAAAGAAAAATTTGCAACGTGAACAACGCTGCTCCCCTTCCTGCCCTGCCTCTCGTTTGGTTTCACATTCTCTAGCTGTCTCTTATGCTTCCCAGGATAACGGTTGCACATGCTTATGTACCAATAAGGTAACACTAAAGGATAATTAAATGTCTAGTTAAAAAAAAACACGTATTTTTTTCTGAACTGCATTTATCAATGTGGTTCAACTTGCTCATCAAAAATACTTAATAAAAGACATCAATAGGTCAATAAATCAAATTTAGTATCAGCGTGGCATACAGGAGGCGGGTCAATATAATAATCTAGATTAAACAATGAAATTAAGTATTATCCCAGGTACACACAAGCAAATAAAATTAAAATTAGTAAAATGAATCAGACAGAAGCACTTATTTAGGGGAACTTTATGTAAGCTTGCAATTGCATGATTTCTCTTAATGTCGCTCTAAGCAGTATCATGAACTCAACCATCTAAGAAAACCTTTAGGATTCAGAACTGTTCTAATAGATCCGACGGCAGATCAGAGAGGTCAGACAGGACTCTTTCCAATCTGATAAATAGAAAAGGGCTCCTAAAGCAAGTGAAGAGGCTTGTCAGCGAAGGATGAATCACACACCATAATCTAACAGATAGAAAACAGACACAGACAGGATTTTGGGTCTAGCCTTCTGCCCTCTCCCATCCCACATGAAGGAAGAGCTTCCCACAATTTCACGATGCAAATTTTTCAGCGTTTCCAATGTAGTGATGCATCTGTCCTAGCAATTCTACTTAGGAACTTCTACCACGTCATACAACATTCATAGTTTCCCAAGTACAGACATGGATACTATTTTCAACCTGACATACAGTTCCTTGATCAGACTTGTGGAATATTGCTCTACGTTTTAAAATGGACTGTCCTGCTCTGTATGTCAGCAAGTTCCAGTAGAAACATTAAGGATCATTCCACATTACACATGGGAATACTGATTTTTCATTTCAAATAGATATTTTTAAGGAATGCTGGTGGTTTTAAAAATTACATCAATTTCAAGACAGAATCACCAGACAAAACTGCATGAGTCCGTGAGGACCAGAACTGTATGGCCTTGCACAGGAAGGAAAATCTAACTCCCAGATCAGTGGAGTCTTCATTATCTACTACCAAATACCACTTTGATTTGACACCGTGGATATTAACTATTAAGTTTTTGCTTGTCAAGAGTCCCTGCAGTCTGTACCACTTAGTCCGAGAGCTGGCTCAGTCTGTTACAAGTCCCTGTGATACACATTCCATTTTCTCAAAATACAAGGTGTGAACCCAAGTTTCTCAATTGATGCATAAGTCCTGGCAATTCCAAACACTCCAAAGGTCCCCAAAGCATCGTCAATTAGCTTAAGGTGTATGACTTCTATGAGGAAAAAGCCGCCTTCTTTTGAAGTCTTTTGTTCTGATTTTAATCGTATGATACACAGAGCAGGAACACTAGACTATTCCAAGTGTAGGAAATTGAGTTCTCTAGATTTTCATTTGAATGCTTGCTAGATAATAGAAAACAGAAAAAATCCTAATAAGCTGTAAATGGCACAGAACAAATAAAATGTGATACTTCATAAAAAAACCCAAAGCTGCAGGGGCACCTTTTTAAAAAAAGATGCACATCTGTAACACAGATAGCAAGAACATACACAACAATTTCTAAAGCCATAGAAGGTGCTCCTGAAACAAACGATTTATTTACATACCGAGAAGTACATGACACATGCTGTGTGTATTTGCTTGAAGGCAAAAAGTGTCAAAATTAATGTTAAGTAATTGAGCTATTAATCATTCTGATTTTATATACTGATGCTACAAGACTCAGATTCTATCTTCAGCGAAAGTGTCCACTGATAAGAAATGGAGGAAAAGACAAGAGCTTTTCAACCAAAATAACTCCTCTCAATGACACTGAAGAAAAAAAACCGTAAAGCATATTAATGCTGAATTTTGGGTTTGTTTTTTTTTTTTTTTTAGAAAACCAATGTCTTAAAAGCATACATCTTTAGCTAGCCTTTCCCATCAATCTTATTATTCCTGCTTCCAGTAGTTATGAAAGAGGGCATGCACGCAAGATATACATGTTTTATACTTCAAAGACATTTTTATAAAATAAGACAGCAATTTTACATGGCACTCAATCCCTTCCCCCAACTTACAAATCACGGGGGAAGGAATCTACTACTCAACTGTCACGACTATCTGAAAAAGCAAGGCACTCCTGTAATCCTGTACCGCATTTTTTGACATGAGGCTCCTCTATCTCACCAAAGCTAAATGGGTATCAGCAACAACAAGTACAGATGTCTAAACATCTATCAGTAATAGTAAAGTAAATTTTGTATTTATCCTTCCAGATATAGCACAGGTTATATGACATAACAGAATACTACTTAGAATCCGTTATGTATACAGCAACATGATTTGTATACTTAAAACAGAATTCTTATGGAAAGAAAAATCTGGAAAAGAATACAGCAATTTTAAAAACAGCTGTTCTCTATATACAATTACAATAGCGTTTAACAACTGTAGGAAATCTTGGAAAGATTAACTTATACTCTTGATCTTGCTGGTTATACAGAAGCAAAATATGTAAAATAGACAGAGCTGCACAGCCCACGAGATAATTACTGTTCAACAATTTAGTCAATGTTTTAGCTTGGTTTCCAAAACAAACACCACCACCACCACCACCCTCAAAGCCCCCAAGATTTCTGAGCTCACGCTGGGGATATGTCCCTCCAAATACATTCAAATCATGACAAATTGTTCAAAAATCCTTCCATGAACTTTACCATCACATATTTCAGCTTACTATTCAGTCAAGTTATGAAATTCCTATTAGTTGTAACAGATTTCTGCTGAAGGCTGAGGAACAGCTTGCTCTTTTAAACAATTTCAATCCAAAATCCACCAAATATTCTTTGCCCGACAGGAATACAGAGAATTATTATCAAAACATGAAGCAATTTAAACGTTTTAAAGTCCTAGAGTCATCAAAATCTTGCCGGTGCACAGCAGCTAAATCAAACCTTTAGCTCGCTGCAGCTTTAAACATTATCACTGCCAGCCTTCCACCCTGCACCGCTGCTGGAGGTGCCAGCCCCCTCAAAGTCAGCAGAGAGGAAAGAACACATTCAGTGCAAAGTCCAGAATCTTAGCTCAGATCTGCACTAACCACCAGCACGAGCTGTGACAGCAAAAAAGCGAGAGGGGAGAGGAAAGCAAGGCAGGTGAAAGGATGATGACAGACGATAATATCTTAAATAACCACAAGGCTTTGACAAATGAGATCTTGTGAATGCTGCTCAGTAGTTATATTTAAATCAACTGGTGTTCTCATATATATAAGAAACAACTACCAAAATCAGTAAAAGATTATCCAATTTGTCCCTACTTTTTGAAGATTGCTTCAGACAGAAATCATTTTACGTGCTTAATCACTTACACCGCTGTTATAGGGCCTTTTGTATTTCTGTTGTCTTTCATCTGGATTTTGCATAATGAGAGAGACATAATCTTTTATTGAAGAAGTATTCAACTTACTGGCCTTAAGACAATTTAAGTATTACTTTTTTATTTCATTCCATATATATTCTAATACTCTGTCTGCTTTTCAGATAAGTCATCCTATGGAACAAAGATTTTCAAATCAGTTCGTCGCAGCAGTATTTAGGCCTTTTTCCAGATCCTGTACAGTTAATTCACTCAGTGGTATGCATGAGCACTGTAATTGCTCTTTTCAGTAAAAATACCGTGCATTTATCAACAGATGATTTTCATTTACAGTCCTAATGCCCTCTACCCAGCTCTGTGAGGTTTCCCTGAAATTCTCCACAGCATTCTCCAGTCCTGGACTAATTAAAATAATTGTGTCAGATTTCATTTCATCATTTGTCCACTTCTCCAGGTCATTAATATAACAAACACCAGACAGCTATTAAGCTTTTTGCCATGCAGAAAGTAAATCAGTCAGTTGGTAAGCTATAAGAAGAAACTAAGACAAGTTCAGACAAATGTCATTGAGGCAATTCACAGCTTTACTGCTCTCAGGTATCCTCCCTCCCCTTTTGCAGGAGGTTCCTACCCCCGCACACACACACCCCCAGCTGCTTCCACCCACAATTCAATGCACTAGCTTAAAAACCAGGGAAGTTTGGTTTGCATGAATCCACAAGACTGTGATATGCAGCAAGATGAGATGCAGGCACACAGCCCTTTTGGCACACTGCTGTAGCAGTGGTAATCTGCATGGAGAAAAGGCAGACAGCTGGGACAAAAGGGAATATTGTAAAACTGCCATAGCCGTCTTCTTTATGACCAAGGCAAAGACATTTGTATCATTACTTTGCAATGTAGTTTCTCAGAGAGAACAGCCTTATGATTGAAGCTAATTTAAAGCCATCCTAACATTGAAAGGGAAGTCTCACCTTCACCCAACACGTGGTCCTGCCAAGTCTCCGTGTCAACACCTGTGTTCATGCAGCCATGCAGTGAGAGCCTGACTTAAGTCATCCAGCCAAAAGTTAACCATGCAAACAACAAAAAACTCCCAAACAAAATAACCCTCTTTTTTTTCCAGAGGAATCAATGAATTAACCCAGCTCCCCACACATGCCAGTACTGACAGACACTGTAGACAAGAATGCCTGGATAAGAGAAGGCAGGAGCACTGCATGTTTCAGTATCATCAGTCTTGGCATCAGCTTGAGAAGAATGTGAAGGGTAAGCAGAAAAAAGTGACAGAAGCCTGAAGTGTCAAAAGTGAGAACTGAAAGAGAAAAGCAATTCTTTACCTGTCCCACATGGTATTTGAATAGAGCTCATTAGTTTCCCCTCTCTACCTTTTTGAAAAAACAGTGAACCCTATTCACATCAAACTACAGCTTTATATCAAGTTCTTTTCCTCTAGCTATGTTTCCTACAATGACTGAAAAGAATTAAGCATATTATCTGAAAACACATAAAAATTAGATTTTATGAAATTTTAAAAAGGATAATGAAATTGAACACCATCAGCAAGACAAGTATTAAAACAAATGTAATATTAACCTGTGTTTTGGATGTTACTTCCAAAGCAGGGCAGCTATCAGCTGCTACCTAAAGGGGTGGTCCTGCTCTCTTCATCCAAATCCTGGCTGCACGTTCCTAGAACATTTTTTTGTGTGACAGTTGGCAAGTGTGTGGATACAGGATGACTTGATTCAGTGAACTGACATGATGGAAAACTAATCCTCCAATAAAAGACACAGAAACTACATAAGTGAATTGGTTTTTGCCGGGTCAAGTCAATGAACTAATTCATTTTCAAATGAAGAATCACTTGGCCCATTGTACCCAGAAAGGAAAGGAATATGTAGCTGGAACTAGAGGGGATATGGACTGACCTTTTCAGCAGTAGCCCACCACAACAACAGTTTAACTATAACATTACATATATCTATATATATATATATACACACACACACACACACTTCCATGCAGAGATTAGCACTTCCACAGCGTGAATTGTGCAATTGTATTTCAGTGTTTCCTTCTTCCCCTACCCAATCTGATATCACTTAACAATAGTCTTTAAAGTACTTAACTAAATTCCACTTGAAGTCTTTACTAATCTTTACAAATTTCTGCTATCTGAAAAAAGTTTTCATTCTATCTTCCAATAACACACTATTCCAGCAGCATATACTCTCAAGTTAAGTCTCCTGTTAATTACAGCTAAGTGTACGTGTTTTCATGAAAGAATCAGAATCCTCTTCCCAGAATAACCAAAATCCAAGCAAATTATGTCATTTATGCTCTTATGAGTTCTAAGAGAATTCTCTAATGTACCTGAAGTATGTTACAATGGCACAATTTATGAAGTCCGACACATATGAAGAAGATGAAACAGTTTGCTTTTATTTCTCTGTTGGGGATTTAAAAAGCACTGGGCATAACTTTAGCACCTTTCTTCTCTTGTTTACCTATCCCCACTTTCTTTTCTGACTTCATATGCATGGTAATTTCAAAATTCCACTTTCCTATCATCATTAGCTTAACCACCTTCATGCTTTCCCTATAACTGCTTCCTCTCATAGATTCTAGTATAAAGTTGATGTGGTTATCAATGAATACTCCATTGTTAGCACATTTTCAAATGTTCACAAGCCTCCAGTAAGCCTTCCACCCATTTCCATTTCCACTGTTTCTTCAGATAACCCACTTCCAATTTTCCATTTTAGCTCTCTACATAATAATCATCAAGAAAATGCCGTCATTGACAAAGATGACTAATGTTTCCAGAGTGCTCATATATTTCCCTGGGTTTCCTCTTTTGCCATGTTCCCAAAACTGCCATCTTTTTCAAGATAAAACTATTCAAGATTACAAACAGTTTGGCAAAACAGGAAACTGGTTTTATGTTTAAACTTAGCATTAATCAGCCAGGCTATTCTTCCATCTTTTCCTTGAGACTTCCAATTTGCTTATGTATTTTCAATAACTTGCTGTATTGTTTCTTTAAAAAAATTTCCCTCCTTCCAAAATGATTATTATTGCCTGCAGCCTGATTTTTAGATATGACCACAGAAACGCCCATTTCTAAACATTTTCTTCTGTTTTATTTCAGCTCTACTCCTTAGAAGTGCTCTCAAATATTCCTTAGTTTATGCTTAAAGCTAATTTGACAGCGATTGCCTAATCTACCTTTTCCTTGGTCTTTACAACATGCATCACAGAAGGCTGCAAATCACTTTTCTCGGCAACTGATGCTAAGGTTTATGCTTGTGAATATCTCAAAAGCAATCTAACGATGATCTTTCCTAAGAAAGGACGTAAGAATTTAGTTTCATATCTGGCCACATCCCTCTTGGTTAAAGCACAGTCTATTTCAGAGATACAGAAAACAGCCTAAAAGGCAGAGAAAAGGCAAAGAATGAAGTGCTGAAGATAGGTGAAGAAAAAGTTGCAGTAAGTGAAAGTAATGCATATCAGGCTGACATAAAACTGGTTCCACATAATAGGAAGGCAAGACATTGAGCCTGACTTGTCTTGACAGAGATCAGGAATGAAAGCTTGACCCAAACCATAAACCAGCATAAAAGCAGTTAAAAAAAAATAATTGTTAAATTGTGACCAAGTCAATCGCAGTGACATTCAGCAACACTGAAAAGTGACAAAGTCTCCATTAACATATAGTCAACTACTTTTATAAAACACAGATAGGCCCTCAAAACCAAGAGTGTGAGATGACTGAACATTTAAAAGAACTTGCATGCAACATTACGAAATTATGCAAACCCAAACAACATATAGAGAAAACCAAAACATATGCCTCATTTTTAATCCGTGACAGAATACACTGGAGTATATCAACGGAAAGGTCTTGGGTGGTCTTTTGTAGTCTAGTTTAGAGTTCAAGCATACTCACTGCTAAATTGATATAGAAAAGTACACACACAAAGTGCAGCTCCTTAGCTGTTACTTCTGGAGCGCCAAAAACTTGAAATTACCTCTCAGTGGCAATCAAAACACTCCCCCAGTTTGGCAAAGTACTGAACTGGAGTATATGACAAATTTGGTACTAACGTGCCGTAAAATTCTGGATCAACAAAACAGTCTGGAGTGGACCCTTTAAGTCAGAGCAGTAAGAATTAAAAAGATACTCCAAAACATCTGCTGAGGGTCTGTTTGCATCTTCTTAGACTCTCTCCTACCAACATACTACACTCACCTTTCCAGTCAGTTCTGTGCGCACATATTGCATCTGTAAGTAAAGCAGGCCTCCAAGACTTTATTATTGATTAGGTTATGATCCCACTAAGAGATTTATTTTTTTAAAACGTAAACCTGTTTAAACTGGCTTTTTAAACAAGGAGTTTCCATAGATCAAGATCAAATTTTGAAATAGTCAAGCTATAAAGTCCATAATATATTTTTCATTTGCCTTCTCCTTAATAGACAGAACCATGTGAAACAAGCTAAAGGAAACTTCTCATCTTTTATTTTATGGAAAGATTAAAAATACCAAATGGGGTAATTGGATATCTCATAAGAGACACTTAAACAAGTTTTAAAAAAAAAAAAAGAAGATAACTATTTCTCGGTCAAAATGCAGAGACAGGGTTTTCTACTTAAAGCATCTAAGTAGTTTTCAAGACAATACCAAGAAAGCAGTCATTTTCAAAACAGCAAAGTATTTCTAAAGCAGTTAAGATTTTTTCTGAGGGGAAAAAAACATTTGCTTGATCCTCTAACATTTAAGGATACTTGTCAATCTAAAAATCAAGATAATAAAATCTGCATTTAGTATAATAAATAAAAGCACTCTGCTTGATATTAAAAAATATTAAGTTGAATGACTAGAAGAAAAACTTTTTCTTCATGGGTCAAATATACTTTACTATGTTTAAGATAAACTACTAATATATATATATAGACCTCAGCATGTAATTCTGACTCTTACTGTGAGCACAGAAGAGACTGCCTGCCATAGAGCAGGCCACCTGGGTCAATGTGAGCACTCCTGAGACAATCAGCAGTTAAATGTGGCATAAAATTTATAAGCCTTTGACCCCGATAAAGCCTTCAGGATGAAATATTTAAGTAGAATTGTTTATGCTATTTAACTACACACCAGTGCCTTTTTCTCCATAAATGTTTGGGGAGGTTTTTTTCCCAGCAGGGCTAGCACTGATCTATTTCAGTTGTTTTGCGGAACAAATGCTAAGAAAACACACAAGAAACTCATGGATATTAAAACCTACCTCGTTACAATTTTGGAAAGTAAAATGTTACAAGGATAAAACAGAAACAACAAAAAAATCCTTCAATCAAGGTGCTAAAATCATACCTAGCTTTCTAAATACATGGTCACCTTCTCTGAGCCTCATATGGCTCAGAAAACCTGAGCTTCAAGAGTTCCCTTCACTCACTTCAGTATGTCCTTTTGAATACTTTCACCCAACTGTTAATATGACTTCTTGGTTCCCAAGATGACAGTCACAAATAGGTTAATAACTACCTCTATATATAAAAATTAATCTTAATTATAAAATACACCAGAAAATTTATGTAAAAGTTTTGTACATACCAATATGCCATTTTCATATGTCCAGGCACTTGGATTAGATTCCAGTTTACTGACACAAACTATAAGCCTGTCTGGAAACACACGTAGCTCTATACAAAAATAATTGAAAAGAAGATTATAAAAATTACAACCATATTCAAAAACACACACAATGACAACATACATACCTGTTTTTAGTGAACAACATAATTTATTTTTTGAGTTGCACTCTAACTCACTTCATACACTCCACTAGTTTCTTACCTACCCTCTTCAACACTGCATCCCTCCTTTTGTTCTGCTTTTTTAAACCATTTAAAAAAAAAAATCAATTAAGTCAGAGTAAGTTTAGTTCCCAAGAGGATAGCCATGGCTGCAAATTAGTCCACCTGCACCCCTGGACAAACATGCCAGACAGAACCAACAGACAAACTACTTAATGATGATTTCTTTTGTGCTCTTCTGGTGATGAGTCTTTCCATCACAAAAGCTGTAAATTATGTTTATAATACAGCACAACATATTCAATCAGGACTTGGCATAAAAACTCAGCATAAGGTTAAGTGTTTCAAAGTCTGACTACAGTGATTTTTGAAGTCATCAAACAAACTAGTTAACTACTACCAAGTCACATTTCACTCAAGATTACATGGTTTGTTATGAACACAACAAAGTTTCTCCATTTACAAAGGATTAAAAACTGAAGGGTTATCAGAATAGAATAGACCAGACAAAGCTTTATTCAGTACCTAGCAATGCTATGAAAAGAGCGTAGCTGGATATTGTGTTATTTTACATCTCAGACTATTTTCAGATCACTACCTTCATATTTTCAGCTCAGATTTTTTTCTGTGTTGGGTTTTGTTCTGGTTTGGTTTTATAAAAAGAGAGTTACTAATTTTTAATGGTTGCTATACTTGAAAAGCAAACCATAACACCCTATTTTCTGGGTCAAGAAAGAGACAAGACATGCAGAAAAAAACATGAGGTTTTGCTCATAGATTTTTTTTTTTTTCTGGTAGAATGTCTTCTCACGATGAATTGAGCACAGGCATGATGTGAACAATTTGTCAGTGATGATCAGGTCACCCATATGGATGACCGCCTCTCTACAAGGTACTGCTTCTTCACCAACAGCGTATCTCCATTAGTATCTGACAAACCTCTGTGAGTGCATACCAACAGCGACTCTTCTAGAGTCATTACAATGAAAGATGGGGATGTTGAAACAGATTACCTTGCATTTGCCATTGGTTGAAAAAGCATACACAGAGACTTCTGATGCAGCTGTATTGGCACAATAGCTTGTCAAGCTACCATGACTTGATAATGAATAAAGTCTTTCATAACTCTCTCAGAAATAACAACTCTGCAACACAAAATTGTGTCCAAGGAAGTAGTCACGCTGTGCCTTATGTCCAGACTATTCTTTTTCTGCTTGTATCCTCAAGACCTGAAAAGCCACCCACAAAGGTCTAGTACAACGGCTTTCAAACTGCAAGCAGTCTACAGGCATCTTCCAAATGGGTTACAAAACAAAAACTGGACAACTGTTGCAAGGACTGAATGTTTTATGTGGGGTTCCAGTAATAGCCTCTTAGACAAATTTACTTTAGTCGTTGAGTGAGCATCACCGATTAGGCTCAATGTCTGGGTTTTGTATGCAGAGTACTAGGGGTATCTTACAGAAAAGAAACACTGGTGCCAAATTCTATTATTTACTTATTTTTTTTAGGATATATGCTTATTTTGCTATTTATTGGGAGCAAAACCAAGCAAAAAGAAGTGTTTTTTATTTGTTAGGAACTTCATGTGGAAGCCAAATTTTGACTGCAGCATCAGAGACTCTCTTTTTGGTAGCACTAGTAAGGCAAGTTCATTCCAGTTAGACATTTTTATTGTTACATTTTATAACAATCCCACTTGTTGGCTAACAAAGTGAAAATATCTTTAGGTATTCATTGCTGCTTACAAGAATTTCAAATTTAACACACAGAAACCAATGTTGAGATACCAATGCAGACACTCTTCTATTCTATTCCAGCTATTCTTCTAGGAAGCTGTGAGAACAAATTGATAAAATATTTAAGATCAACACTCCTATCTCTTCTACCAATATAGCCTTAGAAAACAACTAGCTGGCATTTGAAGAGAGATTTAAACATGTATGAATCTGATGAATTACTATAAAAATAAGAAATTCTTTAAAAATATCTATTCAAGCATTCAATATTTTTAAGGGCACTTAATTGATTTATTTTGCTTCTTTTATTATGAAAAGGTTAACACAAAGGGCACAAAATCACTTCCTTACAGAGCATCTTGGCTTGAGAAAACATGAAAAAAAGATCTGGTCCAGTGACATCACCTACGTAAAGATTTTATAGCACTGAGGTGAATAAAAGCCTTTTCTTGCATACACTTGTAGCGTACAGTTGATGTCACAAGACACATGAGCAATAATGAAGTGATTCATACTGCAACCTCTGGTTGATTCACCCTGCAGAGACTCAGTAAAATGCTGAGTCTCATCGTACTTACAGAATTTGGTGTGGCTTAGCTGATTAGCCTGGGGCAAGGTATATACAAATTTAAAATTAAGTTTAAAAAAACACCCCATCATATGTTAAAAAACACTTGCCTTTTTTTTTTTTTTAAAAACAATTTCTTGGTTTTAAGAAACATTCTCTGGAAAAAAACCGAAAACCAAGCTCTGAAAGAAATGTTGATTAAGTAGAACAAAATCTGACAAAGTATTAGTTTATGTTCCCTTTTTTCCCCTCCCAGAAATGCAAAATTCTATGTAACGATGTAACGATGTAAGAAAATTATTTCTTACCACGATAATGTTTCCCTACAGCACAACGGAGATTAACCCATCTCTTCATAAAGTAGGCAGTAATGTGAAAACTGTTGGCTGCAACATAAAACAAAGGGATAACAATAAGTGTCAGGGTATCTTGGGCATTCTGGTCTCAAAGTGTTGCACATCTGTGAAGACAGGATTGAGAGAAAGCAGCAGCAGCTCAAGAAAACAAGAAAATGTAACTTTAAAGGAATATTTTTCAAAAGAAACTGTTCATACTGAATTTTCAAGAAATTAGTATCTGAAACAGGGGAAAAAAATCTACATTAATTACTAAACACCAAGTTCTGGTATTCAACCACAGAAATAAATTAAATTTGATTGATTGATCAGAGGTGTCATCCGCTTAACAGCCTCATGTCATGGTCACTAGACCGGTAGGCTAGAGTCCTATTCACTATGGTGGTTTTGTGCATATTCTACAAGAACATTACAGATGACCATTTACCTACCTGCATTCTAGGGAAAGGTAACATACTCAAAGCTGATAGAAGGAATGCTGGCTATAACAAAAAACCACCAAACAAACAAACACGAAAGGTGCTAATTATCTACAATTCCACTGAATTAAGTGAGAAATGCATGCATTTAAACTCCTCAGTACCTATAGGCGTAGCTGACCCAGCAGACACCTGTAACATACGCAGAGGTTTCTTCTGTTTCTATTCCTGAGAATGACAGAAATCCTCATGCACCAGGAGCATAAGAAAAGGACAGAAAGGATTATATTGCAGCGAAGAGACTATTAGACTATGGCTAAAGAAATCAGCTTTTACTTTTGTTCCACTTTAATTTCCAAATGACCCTGGGTAAATCAGTTAGGACTTGATTTATAAAGCTATTTAGCAACTAACTCCTGCTGAAATTGAAAGAAGTTAGCATCTGTGACTCCTCCTCCATAGTCTCTCTGTATACCTCACTAAAATGAATGTGCAAAAGAGGGTTAGTGGTATTTCACTTCCCCTAACTCTGATGGGTTTTACCAGACTTAAATTATTGCTGCTTCCAAGCCAGTACAGAAACCCTAGGTGCAATTACAACAGGAAAGTTATAAAATTAACTGCTACTGCCGTTCTTCTAACATAACTATTTAAAAAGAAGGAAAGCTTGTTTGTTCCAGTCTTAATCTCTACTGAGCAAGTGCCAAGGCATGCTTATTTATAAGTATAAGCTCCAAAATGCATGTCCTCTCCTGCAGAGTTTACAACTCTCCTATTTGTACAGCAACTCCTGGAGCTCACCACTGAGCACTGTTTAGCATCACCTCTCATTAAGAGCTATAGTTATTGATCACAATCAATCCCTTTGAAATTTATCACCCATCTTTTTTCCTTCTCCTCAGGAAGATACCTAAAATTTGACTTCCCTTAAGAGATCAAGTCAAGATGGGACAAGTTGAACCATCCCTTAAAAATGATGAGCGCTAGAGAAAAGTTTGGATGTAATCCACCAGCTTTATTATTTACGAGCACAATTAAAGAAAATTACTTTTAGCTATTTCCAGTTTGGCATCCACAATTCTTTAACATTGTTAGCAGGGTTAGCCAAATCAAAGAATTTGCCCTGTATATAAATAAGTTATTAGTGTGATAACAGCACCTTCCACTGTGACCTCCATAATGCTGAAAAAGTAACATTCCTGAAAGTACAACGTTGCAAAGAAAACTTCAAACAGAGTAAATACTAAAGAGTCTTTCTACCTCCATTTGTCTGAGATATTCCTAATGTAATCTTCTCTAGAGGAACTTAAAAAGGTGTGAATCTTTTGCTTTTCACAGGAAAAGCACAATACTTCTTTCCTGAAATTCTTTATGAATCAGTGACACGTATATTTGTTTATTTTTCTTGCTATCTTGGTATTCTCTGGGAGTTTAAATGTTTAATCATATCTGATTGACTAATGGCCTGAACAAAGTTTCAATTCCTCTTAAAGGCCCTTGATTCAGTTAGCTACTGTTCTCTGGAAGAGAACATCTACCTCAAATCCAACAAAATAAATAATTACATAAGAGGTCAGGACATCTCTACGCTATTTTTGCAGTGTCAGCTCAAGTCTGAAAGTCTTACAAAGCCTTCACAGGGAGTTGCACCTGAGCTAATAAGCTCAGCCTAGAGGGACTAACACCAGAAAATAATTTTAGTTACCATGATTATTTACTACTATGCTGAAAAAGCATGAACTGATTATTTGTTGTTACTTACTGGTAACTGTAAGAACATTTTAAGATGCATTACATTCACGATACTTATATTTTTAAAGTACCACACAGCTATGCTCATCAAATGTTTTGAAACCCTCTTGTATGTGCCATTTGATTTAATCCATAGTCAGCTGGAGTTTACAAAACTTCCCTAGTTTTAAAGTTGCCAGAGTTACTGCAGAACTACAAAAAAACATGATATCTTCCTTCTGCTTCCTTCAAGAGAAATATATCATCCAATTCACCATTCTACTTCATGAAATAAGAAACTAAAAACTAAGCCCTGCAAGAAAAACTTCTTATCCAACAACTTCATGTAAATCACAGCTTTTTAAACTTTCTACACAGTTACTCAGCATGAGTCTAAGTCTGTTCTCAATTCCCGACTTGTCCACCATCCATGTTGTTTATATACTAGCTGGCTTTGAGCAAGCTGTGGATTATGCTCCAGGGAAGATGGCGAGTATCTATTCAGCAAGGACCAAAAGCTGCTATTCATATACGGAAGGAGGGACCAACTAATCTGTACCAAATGATCCATCACTAACTCCTTTTAAGTGCACCATGGAAGTTTTAACTTCAAGTGACGTACAGTATTTTGCAGCCACTAATGTAGAAAGTCCACAGATACTAGTCTCAGCAAACCCAGTGAGCCCAATCTTCAATTTCTTCATCATGCAACATAGACAAAGCTTCATTTGTAGATTACCAACATAGAAGTGAAATGGTTGTTTAGTGATTTGGAGTTTTGTTTTTCTTACTTCAAAACTGTGTATCTAAATCACCAGATCCAGGTTTCAAACACAAACAAGAAAAACAAAACAAAACAAAAAAACCCACCAAACAAAAACCCCAAACCCCCACACCAAATAAAATAAATAGACACTGAAAACCCAAAATGTGACAGAACAAAAGTGGTTCTAGAAAAGCCACAGTTCAGTTTCAGCTGCAATAGGCACCAGTGAGTGCTGCATTTTAAGGGAACGGTAATTTACCCTGCTTGTTATATTTCATAGTCCCACGACACCGGGAGGAAGTATCAGACACTGACTCCTTACTGTAAGACTATCCAGCAACACTTGTTTTCCAAAGGAGTCACAGCCAAGCTGACTTGTGCTTCCAGAGGGCTGCCAAGAAGAGGCTGTGGTACAGCATGGAGCAGTGGGAAGCCCTCTCCCACGGCTATTACGGACCATTCATCTGAGAGCCTGGGAAAATGCCTCTGAGCTGCTGAGTTATCTGGAGCAGCCTGGCAGGTGTTCACTTCCCAGCACGATCTGGCACCTGCATGGCTCTGGAACTAAATTCAGTCAAGTCTTCTCCAAAGCCACAGTACAAGCCTAAGAAGGCCAACCGGCCCCCAAACATTTCCACATCTGTCAGGGGCCTATTTCTCATCACACAGTATTTTTTATACCACCTTTAAAACACCACCTATTTTTCCTCCCAGCCTAGATGTTTCAATTTCTAACAGGTTGTTATGGATTAGCACTGCCTCTATGTTCGGAAAGTAACAACAAAATAAATCATTGCAACGCACAGGTATTAAAAAACCAAGAGGATGACTATCTTATGTTACAATGTAAAAGTAAATACATAGGTATATTAGACTTTCTGAAACACTGTACTGTACATTCTAAAAAAAAAAACAACTACATTTTGCTTATGCTAGATTAATTATTCCACACAGATTAATCTATACTAGTAATAATGTTTACAGTATATAGAGCTTTTCATCTTCAAAGGCTTCCACAGACATATCATTACACTGCTTTTTAGCAGTCACATTTCTCCACTTAAAATTATTCACCACCAAATCCAAATTCCTGATTGTTTGTAAACAAAACAAAACCCAAACATTTTATTCTAAACCTACTGTTAATCGTGCAGCTTTACTTCCCCAGAACAAATGTTCATATTCATAGCATGTGCTCCACAACAGGTTGCCATTTCTGATTTAGAAGAGAGTCAAAACCCAAATGTTGGCATGTAAGTTGAAGTCCACGTCTAGGATAGACCAGGGACAGCAGACAAAAAGCTTTTGAGAATTCCTGAGCCTTTTCTGGTGTTCAGAATGGGTACAGAATTTCTGTGTCATCTCAGACACACGCACACAAAATATTAACTTCACAGTTAATGAAAACAAGCATCTTCACCTAGTGCTAATTTTTATACACCAAATAGCGGCTTTCAAAACAACTTAAACAGCTCAGGATGACATCCATTCTTTCCATCCCTTCTGCCTTCAGTTCTTTGGGGTTTTTTTTAACTTTTATTATTTCAAGTGATAATCACAAGCACATACACATTAAAATGTGTACTGATGAACATTAAATAAAGCCCATAAACTTTTACAAAAATATTTACTACATGAGAAAAAAAAAGATTCAGCCATTAAATTTATATACATAAAGTATGGACAAAAAAAAAAAAAGACAGTGCAGTACTGAGTGAATGAGTATTGCTGCAGGGTCTGATCTTGCAAACTTAACACCTGCAAATAAATTCAGTGATGTAACTTGCCTCTGTCTTTTTCCAGGATGCCTTACAGTCACGTCAGCTAAAACCAAGTATAGACAAAAACAGATTACTGATTTTTTTCACCTTTCACAATTTTATTAGTATTAAGGCTATTCTTCTATATGTTAAATCTTCTGAAAATAGGCCAGTTGCCAACACAGATAGGTGAGAGATCTGTTCCATCAAGGACCTGGGGACAAGACGTAGTTCCTATCAGGTAACAGGGTCCCTGACTGGCAGACACCAACCTTTAAATGAATTCTGATCAAGACAGGATGAGATACACCTAGCAGAATCCTCTCTGCTATCAGAACATTGATAGCGAGCACAGCACACTGTCTAAAACCTTCACAATATGAGCCATGAACAGTGAAACTGGACTGAGCTGTTTTATGAAATCCAAGAGTAGGGTTGTAGGGCTCTCCTCTAGCAGGAGAGGTGTGAAATTCTCTGAAATCAGAACTATACTGGCCAATCTAGATCCAGAATAAGGCATTTCTTACCATGCTTGTCAGGGGTATTCTGGAGGAAAGAATAGAGAAGAACAGCATGTATGAGACCATACAGCCGCAAGATGATAAATGTGTTTGATGGACACCCTGAGAACACACCAGCTCTGAAGGAAAAAGACCGTCTTCCCCTCACTAATACTTGAGATGGAGAGGCAGGCTGATCCAGTCCTGGGAAAGCGCTCTTAAGGTACAGTCTCTTTATAGCCATTCCTAAGGCAGAAGCAAGAATCGCTAGCACCGCCTGCTCATGCCTTCAAGCAGATAAATGCAGAGCAGTATTTTGAATGGCCAGTGCACTGCTATCCCAGACAACTGTTTTCTAATAGCAGACAAGATCTGATTTCACCTTTTTGTTGATCTCAGACTCAATGACCATATTATTAATTGCATGTGATGGGCTTTAAGACATGAACTGAAAGCCATTTATGAATCCTCACTGTTTTGAACACATAAACTGTGTTCCAGAGGAAGCCACGTGCCTGGACTTCTTTAACCACTGGAACAAGCCAGGCAGCTGAAAGAAAGGCTGAGAAAGGCATCTGTTGCTACCAGCCAAAAAGCAGACAGAACTGGAAAACAAACTCTGTGGTAAAGGCTGTCTGACAAGTCAGCAGCAGAACAGACTTCAGATTCTCCTCAAAGCGGCTGTATCACCATGAAGGAGCAGCTTAGCTAAAAACTGTCTGATGCCACATTTGCACATCAAACTGAGCATCTCCCCCAAACTGGCCAGACACAGCTGTATCTAAAAAGAGCCATGTCAGCCAGTTACATCACTGAATTCCTCACAGCGATAAAAGTAAGGTAGACTAGCTAAAATGAAGCAGACACTGTGATGGTGACAAGCCTGACTTCAGGGCACTCAGGAATGCATACAGTCACCTTTTAAAGCATGTCTCTTTCAAAATATATGTCATTTCAACCTAACTATCTCCGCAGTTTTTTCCTTCAGAATATCTGTGAGCTTCATGAAATCTTTGACGCAGTGAAATACTTGAAGGGATGAGTTTGTATTTTAAGTGTCAGGAATCTCTACAAAGCAAAGTCTCTTCTAGCACAGAGACTCAACCAAAATCTGGAAATAAGCCTTTCAGACTTTTAACAGACATGACTGATTCCCCTTATTGTTCATCAGAACAACATAATTGTGGGTGCTGATACTACATTGCTGATTTTCAAATAAAGTCAATCAAAACCTTCACAGGTCTCCAGGCTTTATTTCCCCCCCCGGCAATAGGAAATAACTTCTGCCAAACTTCTTCCCCAAGAGGAAATACAGGTTTTAACCCTATAGCTCCCACAGCTGATGAGACCTTCATCTTCTACCAATAACAAGGTCTCTAGGCAACGTCAGGAATATATTGCATCACATGGTTACAAAACCTATGGGTTTGGTGAAGAGAAGCCTGACAGTGTGCCACTGGAGACATAACATGAGAGAATGAGATGGAAACAAAAGCTAGTAGCAGGTATCTTCAGTAGAACTGAAATGAGCATGAAAACGTAGTTTCTTGTTCTTATCTTTCTTTTTTGGAGGCCTCCTGTTAGGATAGCCCAGTGGAGCTAAGAGGTAGATGTTGATGGTCATGACTCCTTTTTTTTTTATTCTACCCTATTGTCTAGAGGACGCTTCAGAAGAAAGTGAATCCTAAGGGACATGCGTGGACTTGAACCAGCAGGCATTTCATGCTGTTCTCTGAATAAAGCAAGTTGTGCCAGTTTTTTGTCTTTTCACACAACAGACTCTTGTTAGGTTTATAACAACTCAGAATATAAGGAAATTCTGGAGCATAGCAAATAGGTGGCAAGTCACCACAACGGATCTTTCAGTACTTCCCCTTTTTAAATGCTGGCAAATAGACTGTAGTTAAGTCAGCTGCTGAAAGACTCTATTTCCAAGTAAGTCTCAATCTCCTTCTGCTCTCACAAACTCTGATGCAAAGAGGATACCACCAAAAAGACAAAAAACCACCCATACTTGTTATAATCTGATCAGTGCCACTCAGCTCTAGCCATGAAGAAGGTGCTGGCTGTGGGGCAAAGAGCTGGAGACTGACTGCAAGAGTAAGTTGTAAAAAAATGTCCGTTTTAGCTTACTCAAGAATGCAGTGTTACAAGGGACCACCTGAATTATGCAGCTCAGTATCCCGCAGTTTCTGGCATCAGTGTAACAGGTGCTAAGTGCAAAAACATTTACATAGAACTTCTCAAAATTTGGTATCACATTGAAGGTCTTTTATACAAAAGACCAAAAACCATGAGCCTGTCATGTGCCATGAGAAGATAACAGAAAAGAACAGACAGGCATTGCTCATATCCCATGACCCATATGTGCACACACACAACCCCCCCCCCCCCCAAATATTTTAACTAAAAGAATAAGAGAAAGATACTCTGAAACAAATACAAGACTGTCACTTTCTATCCTCTCTAAAGCAAGCATTGTAATTTAAAACAACTTTGGTTTTCATGAATTTGTACAGTGAATATTTCACATGTACAATGTTTCTCTCTGAATACACGTAATTTGCTCTGCACTAGAGCATCTCTTACTGTTTGAAGATGATGGAATACATCAAGTTCTGTTACTGTGCCCACAGTTCAAGATTGCACTGGACTTTTTTCCCTCCTATTTTCAAGTAAAAGTCTTTATTATTTGCTGCACTACTATATGGTTTTTTTAATTATTTCTACATGTTTTTAATAAATTAAGGCCCAAGACCTGCAAAACTTCCCTGGTGTAGGCTTGGTCTGTCACTGGTGCCTTTGTAGTCAATAGAAATACTCAGTGCGCAATACACCCAACAGATCTAGTACTTTCAGTGGTGAATCAAATGCACGTAACTGCTTTCACTGAACTACTTACGCAAAGAAAGTATGTAGAACTTTTTCAGGAATTGGCCCTCCATCTCTATCTGGGCAGATTTCTGTAAAGCCTTGTAAAAATTTTCCAAATATAAATAAACCCACAAAAATGTTTGCAATTTAAAAAGCTGTATTTTCTCTCTACCTTTGTCATATGATAATGAAACCTAAGAACAAAAGAACAAAGGAGAGTATTATTGTGTAATATGGTAACATGGAAAGGATAAAAGAAATTCCTATTCATATTTAACCATGAAATTACACCCACAATTACTTCCAGTTATAATGAAAATAGAACTTCAATGTTCAACACATATCTATAATGATTTCTTTTTCTTAAAACATAATGACAATTTTTGTTTTTCTTGGGACTGCTGGTGATAGTTTGGGGACTTTTATATTGAGACTTTCATGGAATGCAGGGGTTAAAGATGTGTAAAACAGATTTTCTCACAGTTTAAAGAGAGCAAAACAACACATTTAGGAAACCAGACAGCTAAAAGGTCAAAACGTTACACTTCCAGGTCAAACTTCTGGTTGCAATTAAGTAAATTCCTCTAAACATTTCTGGGGAAATCATATTTCTTTTAGGTTTTATTTCAAATCCCTATTCTTTCTTGCTTACATTGTAACCAAAACAATATTGCTCTCTTTAGAAACATTTAATAAAGAATACTTACTTTTTTTTTTTATAAAGGAACCTGACATTTCATCTTAAAATAAAAATCAAATCCTCATTTTTTTCCATCTCATTTAATATACAGTTGAACTAATTAAAAAAACACAAAAGAAGTTATTAAACCTGGTTAATTAAAAAAAAAAAAAGATATTCTTTCTTTTCCCCTTGGTAATCATATGTCTTTTTTCATCCACTTTCATTATCTGTATTTGCATAGTAGGGTTTGGTTTGGGCTTTCCGGTTTTTTTTACCTAATCAAACTATTTTCCCTCTCCCATGCAGTTACACGAAAAACCCTGAAACCTAAGATGCTGACAACAGTCCTGATGTAAACGCTTATGTGCCTACTAAAACACACCAGTAATCTCATGACTCCTATCGCTGCCCAACAAGACTACTTAGGTCTAAAATCATAGAATCTCTGCCCCAGTAACAGACAGATTTTCAGGTTTTTTCAGAAGTCCCAAACTCATAGCCGCCAAAACTGCACAGCACACAGACAGAGCATTATCTGTACATGGACAAGAAACACAACAGCAATGAAGTGTATGTGAGTTTTATAACATATGAGAGGTAGACCTGGTATGTATCCAAATAGCGCAACCTACTATGTATGTTAGCAAGTGTTATATGCAATCATATGTACCCAAGCTGAAAAAACATATTCCTAAAGGCATATTCATATTATATGAACAATACAGCCCAAAGCATATGACCAGATTCAGACATTAATTGCAAACACTTCACTTCAGCAGAATGCACATATTATGTTAAACTGTCCTCACTAATTTATCTGTAGCATATTCCAGGCAGCACAGTGTTCAGGCTGCCCCACACACATATTTGTAAAGGTCAGACAGCTAAGGAAAGTCAGGTCTATCAGACTGACCAAATCATTTCTTCTCTGGTATTTTAGACATTCCAATGCAAGGAATTTGACCATTAAATGCAGACCACAAAAACTATGAAATGTTTCTAGCAGAAATCCTATTTGCCATGTTCACAAAGAATGGGAGAAGACAATTTAAAGTCAAACTTACTCTTCAGAACATTTCAGCTGCAACAGTAAGCACTCAAAAAAAACCCCCCAAACCTACTGCTACCCATTCCAGCTGTGCCTAATGCTTAAACAGGTCCACAGAAGCTGTACACTGACACCCTATCCTCAGTATTCCTGCTTCCAAGTGACTACAGAAGCTTTAAAAGGCTATACAGTGCACACAAGAAAGAGTACCTTCAAGAGGAACAGATGTTACAAAGAATAATCAGGCAGTCAAATCAGAAATGGGAAGCACTTAGGGACATGTTTTTAAAATCACTCCATTTGGATTCCAAAAATGCTGAATTCCCACTTGGACAAACAGATGCTAAGGGCTCTTTCGAAAGGTAGCTGTATGTTTCCTAGACTAGATGAGAGTCACTTTCATATTCTCAAGTATCAAATCAGAAATTAAAGGTTGGGTTTATCTTGCCTAACTTGCAACACCTGCACCAAACTAGCATCCTAATTTAATTCTTAACTGATAGAGATTAATTGCCTATTAACTTCTAGCCAGCTTTGACAAATTGAAAAAGGAGACATAATTCCACTTTGTAAATACACGATTAATAGATACAGATTTTTTGCCTAACTATATAATGAAAACTCCAAAGATAAACTTTGAATTTACATAAATATATGTCTTGTGCATAAACTGAAGTACTAACAGCAAAATTACTATGCAGAAGTACTTGGATGCTATAGACAGACCTTTAGAGCTTATATAGGTAAGACAGTAACTGTAAACATATGTGCATGCAAATGTATTTTTTTGCACACACACATACTTAAAGAGTAGTTGTCATAGTATCTTTTCTTTTCATAAATTGGAAAAAACGTACAAAAACAAGAGACAAACAAAAGATGGAAACAAGAAAAACAGAATTAAGGCAGACAGTAATTAAAGGTTAAAGGTCAAGACTGTTTTCAAAACCAACAGCAAATTCTTTCACAAAAATACACTCAGTTAAACAACTCTCTTGTTTTAAATAAATAATATTTCTTTTCAATACAATACTAACTATATAAAGTACTTTATTAAGGTCATCTGTAAAATAAATACACCATTTCATTTCCTATCCAAGACCATAAATAACTTCACATGGGAGCTGCAAGTAGGGAAGAAGTAAAGTTAGGAGAATGCATTCTACCCACCTGGTGCTGCAGCTGCAAATGTCCCATGTAAGACAGCAACAGCAATTGCTAAAGTCTCTGCAAATCTTGGTGTAATAACAGGAAGACAAAGGTAGATCCTTCAGTCTAGAAAGTGCAGAACTTTCTCTGACAGTCTTTGAAACACCAACTCTCTCTGGCATACTAATGAGTTTTCAGTTTATAGTGCAGGCTTTTTCCAGAAAAGTACAATAAAAAGGCCATATTGGGTAAGATCAAAGGTCCATGTAGCTAAATACCTTGCATACAACAAATGGCTACAAGGCAAGGGGAAACAAAATACAAGTGCAAAGTGTATGCAGCTATTTCCCCAATATTCTCCCAGAGTCCAAGCACTCTCAACTCAGGCCTTTATCGAACCAAAACAGATTTGTGAATTCTGTACCCTCCCTGGATCCCTCTCCCATGTCCTTGTGGACTCATTGTAAGCTTTCATCATACCCATTATCCTTTGGCAAAGAGTCCCACAGCTCCTTTAACTACCATGGTGCTTCCAATACCTCCATTTGATGCCCTTCTGTTCTCAAGTTGGAAGAGAATGAGAGAAGAAATTATTTTGCAGAACTCTGTTGCATTCCCCCCAATTCATGTATTTGCCAGGCTCAAGAGTCCTATCACACTTGACTGACTGTTCCCTGTATTTTGCATGTTCCCTGTATTGTATTTCCTCATCTTGGATCATCTCTGTTGCCCTTCTTGACTTTTTTCCCAATTCTATTGTATTATAATCTAAGGTAAAAAAACCCACACACCAACACCAAAAACCCACTAAAAAGAAAATAATCCAAACAGTGCATAAGTATGGGGGTTTCTGTGCTTGTAAAATATCCTCTACACCAAGAACAACAACAAAAAAATATTCAGATATATAACCTTGATCTTCTAGAAGAAAAATGTTTTGATGAAAAAAGATGCCTTTATTTCCCATTAGCTGGCTGAAAAAAAAATGGAAAAAAGCAATCTAAAGCAAATACAGGAAATATTAAGCACAAGATACTAATCAAAACATTTTTCTTAAGTTATTGCATAAGTTACTGCATACTTCAGGGAGCTAGGAGGCTCTGTTGTCACAGACAGATGACTGCAAGTTTAAAGTTCACAAAGATCTGCAGGACTTGGCTACAAATCATAAATTACTCCAGTGTAAAGAAGCTGCAATATAATTCTTCTGAGAGACAGAAATTACAACGTGCAACTGTAGACATGAAAGTTCATTAAAAGACTTCTGTCCTCCTCCGTCCCCTATGGTAGCTTATCTGCCATACCTTACTTTCCCTCCAGTTGTACCCACCAAGTTTTCGTGGAGTTGCTCTTTAGGCAGGATAGGTGAAATAGTTCTAGTTAAAACCAAACCAAACAGTTTCACAGTAGGGGAGTAAGTTAACAGCTGGGAGAATAAATCAGTTTTGCTGCTACAAGACTGTAACATGGAACATACCCTACGAACACCTTACACAATTCATGATCTACAGTAATAGTGAACCCTCCTAAAGCAAACTAGGGCAGTCTGAAAAGGGTGTTTTTCTTAAAAACATCATAATGTTCAAATTAAAATGCAAGGCCAAAACAGTTCAGAATATTTACGATCATGTATTTTTACCATCATTGTATATTTTTTGTGTACTTACAGGAGCCAAACAAACTGATAAGCAATAGAAATGTATTTTCTTATGAAATTGCATCTTATGGGGGTTTTTAATACTAAATAAGGCATGAACTTTGACTCCATATCTTTGTAATGCTGAACTATTCATGACAGCTCTTATACTTCTTCCAGTTTCTCATTTTAGTAAGCTTATCAGAAGTAAATGTCTGAGACTTCTACCTGTTGATAAAGTTCAATCGTGTTTGCAAAAAGCAACAGGGGGGAAAGATAGACAGACAGACCCAGAGAAAACATGATCACAGTAAGCCCCATTTCCTCAGAAAATCAGGTTGAAAATATTAAAAAAATATACACAATCCCAGAGAAAGCAGATAAAAATCAAGCTGGGAACTCATTGTACCATGTGACAGCACACTCTCTAATTATTTTCATTGTAGAAGAGACTGTACAATAGAAAGATCTGAAATCAGAGCAAAAATGTTCCACTCTCAAGCCAAGAAAAACAACAAGGATGCTAGGGAAGGAATGAGAAAAGATCTGAAAATTACTTGTAGGATAAACGTAGTTAACTTTTTCCTCCCCCAAGAGGGGGAAGAAGGTCAGTTTACCAGATACCTTCTTCCTTCCTTCCATTTTGAATATGGACATTTCTACCAGCCATATTTTCTTTCTGCATCCTCCTTTTTGTTTCCTCTGTGCCCATATAAACTTTGCCTTCTTCCTTAGTTTTCCACAGTCCTTCCTTCCCCATTGCCCTACATCTTCGTTCAGTCCTCTTTATAGCCTCTAGTTACTTCATACCCATTGCTTTTTATGAAAAACAGCCACCTCCCATGGAACATGAAAAAACAGGCTCTGATTTTCACTTGTTTACGTCTACAGTAAGGTGAGCATTACGACACACTAACATCCTTGACATCACTAAACCCCAGTACGTGTTACTGAATAGCGCAAGTGGTGCAAAGTGAAACTGTATGGCACATATATATAAAAACATAAGTTCTAACTTTAAAGATTACATATCTGTAAAGTGAGGTAGTGGGGTCCTTTTAGTGAGAGAAATTCACTAGTACATGGCTTTTGTTATCGAATGGCATGCATTCATCAGCTTCAAATCAACGACAAACCATACATGATCGATGCCCTTCTTGCATGACTTTGGCCATGCAGATTGGATGCAAGCAAAATAATCTTTGAAAATCTGCCCCATTTTAATTTTCTCTTAAAAAAAATAAAACCAACCAAAATCAAACAGGTTTGGACATTAATTAAACAGAGGAAACACAGAGTTTATACCAAAGCCTATGTCCAAAGACTAAATTAAAGCTTACTTTGGCAAATTATTCATACTGGCCATTTGGGAGGGGTGGGGAAATTGTTCAGACAGAAGGAAGAATAGGAAGGACTTGCTTGTCTTGGCTACTTTCTCTCATTTTTCCATTCTTTCCTTCTTTCTTTCTTCTCCTGTGTGTAACACCCACAGATTTCCTAATGAGATGGTATGCGACCCACCACACACTGCTGTGGGGGTGTAACTTAAATGAAAAAGAAATGTAAATTAACAAGTAACCTGCATAGATATTTATATTATGTGCCACAAAACTGAAAGGTGGTATTAAATAATATTAATATTAAACATACTAGAACATTAAAACTAAACAGAAATTATGATAGGTGAAAATTTTCTCTTCAAAATAGTTACAGTAGCCAGCTTAACAGCCTTCCCCGATTAACAGATCTAGACAGCAGGATGAGATCTGCTCATCAAAGTAACGTAGCTTGGCTTCTATTTCTGAAGAAAATCCTAAAACAACATGCTTTGATATTAGAGATAGACTAAAATCTTACTAATACTGGTCTAATAATTCTGATTCTAATAGCTTTTGAATACATCTTGCAATGCAGAGAGCAAAGTAATTAAAATTGACCTGAAAAGATGCGAGTTCAGATAAGGGTGGAATGCTGACCTGGATATTCGAAGTAGTAAATAACCAGCTAATAAGCATCTTAATGTTCCTTCCATAGATACGCTCTTCCTTTACAATAGCAGGGATTTTACAGCAGTGAAACTCTAGACACAGACTTGCATAACTTTGAGCAAAAGAAACCACATTCAGTCTGAAGAGCTCAAAACCTTCTAATAACCTCCAAATGCAACAATAGCTGCAAGCTTAAACATTTCACCAGCAGCACCTACAGTATGTGTATGTCCTTAGCCACATACCAAGCCTGCGCATTTCTTTGTATACACCAACACAGTCAGCCAAACACTGGCCAGCTATCTTGCACTTCATCTGTTTGTGAAAAAACACAAAAACATATCATTGTACTCTACAAACAGAACCTGTGATCCTGGAGTGGAAGGCAAAACACAAAGAGGTTTCGGAGCCACATTTAAGTGATGGTAACTGCTGAAGACTATTAGACTTGCAGGCCATCTAAAAGGGTCAGTCCCTTAGAGGTAGGCCCCAGTTGCTCCAGTGAGCACCCACTTATCCTGTTATTTCCTTCTCAGGTAAGAACAGACTTGAATGTAACTTGAATAAACTTGATTCTGGGACTTGAACAAAGCACTTCTTTCTTACAAATTACACCCTGAGCAAAGCAAGCTGAGAGAAGAGGAAAAAGATGGACTTAGAAATTAAGTTAAAAGTGAATGTTGATTACCACAGACTATTGTCTTCCTTTATTTCTTTACTGTTAATTAATGACAGTGAGATTAACTTCAGAAAATTGATGGAACAGTAATTCTGCCTCATACAAAGCAAATATTTTTTAATTTAAAACTGTCACAGATATTACCGATAACCTCCTCAAATGCATATCCTTAAGTTTTTCACTTCCAAGAAATAAGGGGAAGGGTCAAGCAGAAGATCAATTCACAACCTTGGGACAGCATGCCAGTATTTTTACTGAAAACGTCACAACATAAAAGAAAATGTAAGATCCTAAAATCTCACAAACACCCTCAAATTAGTGTTCCATCTATCTACATATATGAAACCAATTAATTATGTCCGGCAGTTTTATCTTACAAACTCATTGTTTTTGAAAAACTACTATTTTATTGAAGCAGGAAACTTAAAAAAAAAAAAATCATAAAAAATATCACTCAGTAAAATAAACCACAGAAAACCTGCAACAAATCTCAGAAATTCTGATCCCACCCTCTGTAATGCCCCTCTGCTTTCACTGCAAGGAAATTCTATTTGTCCACTCAAAACCAGAGAAGTATGGAGATCTGATGTGTTTTATAAAAATTAGTAATATTTTGAAGTTGTTACTACAACTTGTAAGGAAGAAAGGGCTTGAAAATCCTTTAGTGTCCTGAAGCACTTTTTGCTTACATGGTATTGTTTTAGTGGCTGGAAAATAAACCTTCCTGTCATGCCATAACAATCTGGCTCCCACAATATGCTTAAAATTTTGCAATAATAAGCCAACCATACAGTATTTAACCTGTGTTTTCTTTATTAAGAACAATCGTTAATATTGATATTACTGTTTAAAGCTGCAACCATTAACTAGAATTCTATAGAATACTTTTTCAATAACCAAAGATATTTTGAAAGGCGAAGAATTTGTTCTGAATTAGAACTGTTAATGTAATAAACATTGAATTCAATATTTTCTATCAGTATACTGATTGTATATTGCAAGTGCATAATTACATTCATTACAGAATTCATAGTTCAGTACAGACCTATTTCGAGATATTTAAGGAAATGTGAGAAACTATTCTGTGACAAGTTTATAACATGCTCCAGGCTGGTAATAAAAGAAAAGTCATTCTTTCTTAAGAACTATTTAAAAAGAAATTGCTTGTGTGATATAACACCAATACACAAGCCTATCAACTGTAAAACCCACCATGATGACCACACCACCTAGTGAAATAACATTAAACAAAAACTGGCAAGCCATTTAGCCCCCAAAAGATGGTCTATCGTTAGAGCACAGGCTATAGTGATCATTATCTTTAGTTTACAACATGCGTGTACTGAAATTGCACCGATTAGTCTACCACCCTCACATACATGAAGAAAAGTTCTAATTGGGTAAATGCTCTTACTACTGTTCTCTTCTGGACATGAATTACTCCCAAGGTCATTGATGCTACTGCCAAGCCTGAAGTAACACCGGTGAAATGATGAATGCTGTTTATCATACCATAGCAACTTTTTAAGACTGAACTCTTAGGCTCTCAGAAGAGGAAGTAAATAAATTATTTCTAAATAAAAAAATTAGAAACTAAATACTCAAGTTGAGAGTAGACTTAACAAACCAGCACCATCAATTTAGGAGAATTATACCATTTATTCAATTCTGCTGACAGGCTCTCATACCAATAGTACTAGCACTATGTTCATTTTTCAATAATGTAAAAAATTAATATCCATGCAATTTTTTCAGTAACGTAGCTCAAGTAATTTCAGACCCAAACACCAGCTATTTCAGGCTCACTGGCTTTACTGATGTCAAATTTCTCAAGGAAAAAATAAAGAAGTTTCCACCATACCTTATCTTACTTTATTTCACATTAAATTAAATAATTTATCTTACTGGTAAGAAACAAAGGGCCAGATGGTGCACGTTCTGTTGATTTCCCTTGACCTCTCTGTTTAGGTGCTTCCAAGTAGTGTTTGACCCTTGAAGCCACAACTTCTTCTAGCAGCATGCAGACCTCCTGAAAAAGCAACCATTGGCCTGTTTAGATCTAAATTTATATACGTGCCCACAGACACACAGCAGAAATCAATAGAAATCAATACAAAATCACTGCCTTTCACATAAAAAGGGAAAACATTATTTGCAATTACGTACTGAGGTATTACATAGAGGTGAGAAGCACATAAGTTAGGAAATGAATGGGAACAAGGGCAAGGTGGGTGGGGAACCAAACAATTTTGCTATAAAACAAGAGAGGAAGTACATTATGAAACTCTAACTTGGCAGATTAAATACATTATATTATGATACTAGTAATTTCTGAACAGCAAATTAGTTTCATTTGCGTGCAAAGTAGGAAAAAATACATGTTAAAAATGTATCATAACATTTGGTATTTAAGCAATATATTAGTAAAAATCCTCCCAGGAATTGCCAACACACTATTTCTCTGCAAGAATTCTTACGAAATGCATCAGATATTTTGGTTCAAATCAGGGAGGGGGAGGGAAGACTCAAAGCTAATTAGGTCAAAACAACTTAATTTCTCTAGTCCATTTTGATTTTTCTGCTCCTAAATATAACTGCTCATATCTTTCATACTCCCTTCAGCAAAGCATGGTAAAAACTACATACAACTCAAGAAGAACAAACCCTTCAGCCAGAATAACCATGGAAAAAAAACCTCTGGAGTAAAAGCAAAACATTAATGTCTTGAATACCAGAATGAAGCTTCCAGATTAATACATACACACATATTTGAACCTTTTCCCTCAGTATTCCCATTTTTCATTGTGCATAACTATGTGTTCACAGAAACGATACTTTGTGGCACACAAAAATATCATTTTACCTTTTTACAGCATTTGGACAATAGACAGAATTATATTAGTACTACCTAAACTAAAATATCTTTGCTTGAAATTTACTTTTGATTAATCTAGAAAGTATGCAGAGCAACAAATTTTTAATATATTGCTCTAAATGAAAGCAGTGCACATATACTGGTCAACCACAAACAGTATTTTCTCCTTACCGTAAGAAATAAATTTTCCTTTCTTCTAGAAGAGTACAATTATAAAATACTATATTTACTTATTCTTCTGTTTAACTCATTAAAGTGATCTCATTACACATTCCTTCACAGGACTATGCATTCAGGTTAAAATGAAAAGGTCTAGAAAGCAGCGGAAACATCATGTGCATTTGGTTCCTTCTGCAACAATAAAGATTAGGATGCACTTCCTTAATTTACATGGAAAATATTTTAGTTGTTATGCTTATGGAAATATTATTTAAACGGTTCTTCACAAAAACCTATACAGATCTATACTTAAGAAAGCATAAACAAGAGTAGGCTTCAAGAGAATTGTGTCTACGTACTTTCCACTGCTAAAAAGAACTTGTAACTGAGACCTTCTATATGCATATGGAGAGATTATAGCAATGACATGAGTAGAAATCAGTTTAGTAAACGTTTCTCAAAGTACAAAGGCAATACTTTGACTTTGTGATTCCAGGGGAAAAGAGATAGGACAGCAAGGGCAGAAAGAGAGAAAAGCTCAAAAATGGTGGTCTTTACAATGCCCAGCTAGACAACATGCACTGTGTTTGTCTTCTTACACCAGTCTCATGCTTATGGGCACTCATTCAGTTCCCAGCCTGCTCAACACAACCCACTCTCCAAGCAGGAGCTTACACCTGGGACCGCATCGCCAGTTTCCATTTGCTACAAACAGCAGCCGCCGACTTTCATCCAGGGTAAGCAGGGGATCAGCAGAGATGGTGTTTTAGTTACAAGGGGTCTAAGAAGCATCTGCTTTTCCCACAGACAAGCAGAGAGGGCTGTACCACTATTAGTGTTTTCCAGAATCAGGAAATAACAAAAACTCAGAAAACTGTTTGTGATGAATGTGTAAAAACTCTCATAAAAAAACCATGTAGGCATAATTTTCCTGTAATACCTTACTGACCTTTTTCTTCCCACTTTAACAAAGATTCTGCATAGGACTTTCAGGAAGCAAATTGTAAAGCTATTGGAATCACACTTCTCGGCTGTTGAAAATATGCAACCTTTGTACTTCACTCAAAATGTGTGGTCACAGAAATGTAATGAATGCTGCCCTGTCATGCCTTTTTATTAAATCAATCATGATCTAATTTCCTGAAATTCATATCTTTTGTTTTGGCAGTCTTACAAAATACATATTGAAAACACTTAGAAGTCAGATAACCAGGATAGTAAAACTGGTTATAAATAGAAGGGGTAAATGAGTATTCATTTAGTTAGAAAAAAGAAGTCTAAAAGATTTCCCCTATTTTCTTTTTTCTCTGCTTAATAAAGCACCAATCAGATGAACCACATGCTGTTAAATATTCTGCTTTCACTGCCTCAGGATATTAATTTATTGTTTCTTTAAATTTTATTTAAACATATTACTTTGAGATGTATGAGGATGCTCTGGAGTGACAAGTTAATTATGTCATTATTAGGAAAGCTATCTGCTGAAAATTACCGTAACAGAGACTTGCGGGAAAGTCCACAGGCATTTGAAACATGTCCTGCATTCATTTTCAATAGGGAACTTCTCAAGTTCCCACACAGACTGAAATAGGGGAAGGCTCCCACCAGTAGCTCATCACAAGACTCTAGCAGAAGTCACACAGAATCTGATAAAAGCTACACTCACAATTTTGCTGGTCATTGATGCACTGATTTTCAAAAATTTCATCTGTTGTCAGGAGATAAAATGCTACACTTAAAGATGAGTTTCCTTTCATAAGATACAATCTTATTTTATCATTAGTTAATCATACATACTAATGATGTTTTCTTGCACACACTACACACAATATCATTCACATTTCTCAGAATGAGAAAAGACAATAAATAGAAAGATATTTCACCAACAAGCTCTGCAAAAGTGATACCTGTCACAATCTGTTTTACATCACTCAGGATAATTAACAAACCAAGAAAAATATGTTTTATAAATTAAAAGTTAAGTCAGAAGAATCAAAACAGCATGCACGCTGCATGTATGCACACACACAGAGTTTAAAAATTAAAAGGCAAATTGAAAGTAGTCATTAGTGACCCGAAAAGCATATGTGGTTGACTTAGGGGTCCCACAGCAACCATTGACGAATAGGTATAACTAATAATATTCTCATAACTCTGAAAAATTCTTAACAGTCCAAGGCAATCCAACTTTTCCCCTGCAGCCACATGCTTTTGAAGTAGAATTTATATTTGTTGTACCTCTTTCTCATGATCTGAAAACCAGCTGGTGTCTTTACTGGAGCCTTGAGGCAAAATATGAACATCCACCAAAACTGCAAAGTTCCCACACTAAAAAAAACAAGAAGAAAAAAATGTTCAGCTGTAGCTGCTATGAAGCACATGTCAAGCAGACAAGGAGGTAAACGATCAGGTAAGCATATGCATCTGATTTAGAGACACAGCAGGCAGAACATAAAACTGTGAAAGATTATGAAGTATGGAATTACAAATTTATTGTTTGTTTGTGGGCACAGTGAGAAACAAGAGCACCAGACCTAACTTGGATAACTCACTGAAAAGTTTAAACACCACCAACAAGCACAAGTACATGGAATTTTCCTCTGCTATCTTTGTGTCACTTTTAAATCTGAATTCAAGCAAATTTTAACATGTGAAGAATTAGCTGTTCCTTCACCAAACTCCCATCATTCTGTTTTCTGAGAATTTAGTACCATATTAGTTACCTAGTTTGCATTTTAAATGTATTAAGTCCTTAAAAACTCAGTCTCTTTAGAAGCCTTTTTCTCTCTCCAGATTACCCAACGTAAAGAACAGCAAGTTTGAAGAACTTGTGGTAACTACCTAATATTCACTGACACCTGCCATTTAACCAATGCTACACTTTGAGTGGTTAAATGATAATAAGGCTAACTTATTAATAAACACTGTACCTAGCTAGGATGATACAGGCTACATCCCAAGATGCATCAACTATTTCTGAAATTCATTGATAGGCTTCAACTGAGGACAGTGTGACATACAAGGTTTAATTATTTTCTTTCTTCAGTACAGCAGTCTTTAAAATTACCTAATATAAGGCAGAGTGAATGGCACAAACACATCCCCTTAGCTCCACTGTGTACTAACTCACTCCTAGCAAGAGAAAACTGCCTCTTTTCTTGCACAAAGGTATGGTGCATCGCAAGCTAATGCCTTCCCTTTCTTCTACTGTAACACAGCACCCAGCCTCACTCAGGCATCCTTTATCTAAACAACTTGCAAGGTAAAAGCCAATTTCATCATTCTATTTTGGCTGCTGTGCTGCACTTGTGATGCAATGAACTCACTCTTTGAGAAGACTGGACATGTGCAGTCATGGCAATCGCACATCCGGAATGTCTGATGGAATAGAAACAACATCCTGCTTCCAGACAAATCTCAAATGTGTATGTACAATCCAGCATCACTTTGGTCTTGTTTCAAGTGGACGTTGCAGCACACACTTCCTGTCCTAACTCATTCCCTCCATATTTGCTCTTCACCGCCAAACATCTGCAAACCCCATGCCAGCATTCCAATTGCTAACAGAATTTGTTCTAGAAATGGTATGATGCGTATTTTTACACTATAATTCTACATCACCTACAGTCTAAGAGGTACATCTATATATTAGGCTTACGACACAGATGTATGGTCTTTGAGAGTACCCTTATCTTTACAGTTAGTACAAAGAACAAGATTTAGCTTTGATTTTATTAATCATGACAGCGTATACGGTAAATTAGAAATTTCTGAGTTTACAAAACACTTAGATCTGTTAATTATCCATTTTTATATATATATGTATATTTAAATTATTTAAATATAATTAGAATATAATTATTGCCTAATGCTGTCTTGTACCTAGAATGCCAAAGTTTGGCAAATGAGACAGGCACTGTGAAATCTTTTCGAGAAACTTCTAAGTTACTTATAGGTATCAGTCACTGAAAGAGCAGAATGCTTTGATCTATTTTATCAAAAGGTTTCTCTTTCCTCCAGAGAACGAAGAATTACCAGATGGCTGCAACAGCAAACCTCTCCAAGCTTTAAACTGATGACAAACTATCTCTCAAAAATCTCTGGTGAATCATCAGTCAGCTCCAACAAACTTTTGAGTTGACTACTGAACTTCAAAGTTAGCAGACACTGCATATTATAAAGAGAAAGGCAGTAAATTATTCATGGTTCAGCACTTAGAACAACGAACAAGCATTTGATATGTCAAGAAAATTCAAATTATCAAATGTTGCATGTTAACTTGCATCATTTTCTATTGAGTACAGAAACTTTGTAATAGATACAGATGCAAAACATAGACCTGTTTATTACAGAGAGATACTGTTTACAATTTATTTTCTTTTGAATGGCAATATTTGTCTCAGTTGCCAATCTTGAAACAACTGGAGAAAAGAAAATCTTGAACCACATTTGAAACTATATAAAGTAACAGTTCAAAATTATCTTTAAAATATTACAAACTGACCAAACATTTGTAGCACTCCAGAGAAAGACAAATATATATGAATAACGTGTAAATCCTCGTAACAGACGAGCTTTCCAAATGGAAAATTTCTATCACTCTGAGTCTTGGAGCACTCTTCTTATAGACAGCATAGCTGGAACTATTTCAACATCCCAAAGCCAATGGTTTTACCACTCAATTAGAATAGCTTTGGGACAGGACACAAGGAAACGTAACTGTCACAGACAAAGAGGAATATGGCGAGTAAGAGCACATAAAGCATAGATCTTTCTGGGTCTTGTTACCTCCTATTTTTTATAGTCCTGAATATGATATAAGCAAGAGCTCCCATGCAGGCTCCTTCGTGCTCTCAAATGATACAATACTTTGCATACCTTACACCTTTACTTACATTTTATATGCCTTCGCTTGGTACACCTTTATGTATGATATTTACACTAAGCAGCTCAAGACAGTTTTGGCTTCTCCAGCAGCAAAGGAGTTCTCTGTACAGACTAAAGTCCAATACAAATAATTGTGGGGAACAAAGGGAAGCGGAAGAAAAATGTATACTGTTTATAATAACAGATTTGATGATCTTATAAAAGTTTCTAAATAGTTTTTATTTCTATTCTGAAGACATGCAATTCCATGAAAATACTAGCTTTTATTTTAGAGGAAATGAAGTGTTTCCAGTCATTGTGGCTGCAAGAAGCAACTCGTGACTCCTAGCTACTGTAACTGGAAGGCAAACAAAGAACAGATATTTAAATTGTATGTTTTCAACCTCAATCTCAAAATTTGCACTAGAAATGATTTTGAGGTATGATTGTCACAACTGAAACCCAAACACCTGATTTGATGGGAAACACTTTTGTCAACAATCAATAGAAAAACACGTAACCAACTAAGTAAAGAGAGAAACAGAGGCACCAACTGATATCCTCCCTTATTCTAGAATTCAAAAACTCTCTCCATTTTTACAAACTGTTTTTTAATGGTAACATATTCACTGCAACAGTCTAATAACATTCACTGTGTTATTATACAAAGGGCTTTAAATGAAATCAAAATGTTGTTAGTGCATTGTTGTACAACAACGGCATTTAATTCAGAACATATTTTCAGGAATCAAACCGTTTATACAAACACATGAAACACTTCATAGATTCTGCAAATGGAAAAGATAACCAGACATATAACATAAACAGAATTATTACCAATGCAAAGTGTTAAATCAGTCAAGGGAAGTCATCTGCTCATAACCTGTTAAAACCCTTGCCCAGGATAAGCACATATTAGATGATGGACTATTATCTCACCCCACCCCCCCCCACCCCCCATGAGCAGATAAACCCAAACAAATGCTTTTTATTGCTGTACTTGTTTTTACAGTCAGGGAACTCCTACATGGGTACTCTCATTTCTTTTAACTGCCTCACTTCAAATAGTGTAAAAGCAGTCATTACAAAAAAAAACCAAAACAACTTGGGATGCTGGGGACAGGCATGGTGAGTTTGTATTCAGTTACATCATTCCAAATGTGCTGTATCACTAAAGGAGACAGGACTAGAGATCCAGCCTCCCAAGACACATATTAGCATTTCCCATTCCTATGATCCTTCTACAGATGTGGGCTGTAGGGTCAGAATTAATTGAAGCTTAGTTGAAAGGGAAACATACAATATTTTGGCTAGCTTTTGGAGGCATGCAGGAAGGAGGCAAGCTGCAACTGTCACACACACTTTCACTTTCAAGAAAGATAGCAAATATAGGTGACACCATCAGCATAACAGTAGCAGTTAGCTTGAAGTTTGCTGTCTCTGCTTGAGATCAGAATGGTCTTTGTAGTATCAAAAGCTTCGGGAGTTTGTTGTATTAATTGGTCTACAGAAAGACAACACCCTTCCCTATAAACCTCAATTTGTTTATAATAAATTTTAATTAAAGATGATTTTGAAACACATTTCCCAGTTTAACTGGGAGAGAAGCATGCCCTACACTGTAAAACTTCAGTTCTCCAGGCTAAACATACAGCTTACATAAGCAAACATTTCTATGTTACCTCTTCCTTGAAAGGTGGGATATTAGTTACAGTGATAATTTTATTCCACTCTCAGATGTCGTCAATAGTTTAAAAAAACCCAACACACTAGACCCTGATGACCACTCAAAAAATGTCACGATGCTGAAAACTACTTCCAAAGACATAATTGATAGGAGGCATCATCACTTTCCAGGTGGCAAAAACATGGCTAAAAGATTGAAGGGCGGGGGATAAATATGATATATAAAAAGAAGCTTGTGTGAAGTGTCTTGTTTTATAATAAACAGGGAAATTCTAATTACACAATTTTAAACATACACAGAATTAAATACAACAATGTCTTGTCATTGGCTTATACATTGCACCAACTGTATTATGACTATATTTTATTTTTCCATGTTTCCCAGGCTTTCTAGAAGCAAGTTTGTTCTCCTCTATTTTTCTGACCCCAAAGAATATGATATGTCTTCCTTTTGTTTACACATTTAGCAGCAATGACTTTCAATATTTTGACTTTTTCTCTTTTACAGCATAGCAACAGGCAAAAATCATTTAAGCAAGGGAGCATACATCACAGGAGATCAACTTGTCATTATACAAAAGTAATTTAGCTTTCATTTACAAGTTTGTCTAGGAGAACTATGACTCGAGGTTATACACAGTTACCCAAACTGTAGGACACACTCTTTCAGTAGTCAAATGCCTCAACCTGCATAAACACGAGTCAGGATAGCTATTTACACCATCACCACTGCCGATGGCTACACAGGGGCAAAAGAGGTTTGGTGACACTTGACATTACCTATTTATGAGAAATGTACAAAGTTATGATTTGATATGTGCGTACCTTTTCTACAGATTTTTCCAGAATCTCCACTTTTTTGGGGTTTGGTTTTTTTTTTTGGGGGGGTGGGGGGGGTGGTGGTAGAATAGAATTTTTCGCCATACAGTCAAATTGCACAGAAATAGTACTTCTAGTAGTTACTGTTCAAAGCAAGGTGGTTTTTCAACTGAATTTCACAAAGGTGTTTAGAAACCAACAGGTCAACAGTGACTGGTTTTACTGTCGTGACATTAATCAGAAGGTCACCTAATAAAAGGAACTGGCTATTTCTCACCAGCTGATTCAGAAAGAGACCAGACAGAAGGATCTGGAAGAAGGCACCAGCGGGAACCCTCATGGAATTTATAATACAAGGCCATTCCTCAGGTTCACAGAATGGTTTGGGTTGGAAGGGACCTTTTAAAGACCACCTAATTCCAACTCCCCTGCCACGGGCAGGGACACCTTCCACCAGCCCAGGCTGCTCCCAGCCCCATCCAGCCTGGCCTTAAACACTGCCAGGGATGGGGCAGCCACAGCTTCTCTGGGCAACCTGTGCCGGTGCCTCGCCACCCTCACAGTAAAGAAATTCTTCCTTATATTTAGTCTAAGCCTACCCTCTTTCAGTTTAAAGCCATTCCCACTTGGCCTATCACCACATGCCCTTGTCAAAAGTCCCCCTCTTTCTTTGTAGGCCCCTTTTAGGTACTGGAAGGCTTAAGGTCTACATGGAGATTTCTCTTCTCCATGCCAACTCTATCAGCCTGTCTTCACAAGAGGGGTGCTCCAGCCCTCTGATCATCTCTGTGGACCTCCTCTAGACTTGCTCCAACAGGTCCATGTCCTTCTTATGTTGGGGCCCCAGAGTTGAATGCAGTACTCAGGAAATAAGCCGCAAAGGTCAGGGAAAAAAAAAAAAAAGTATATGCCACTTCTGACCATTTTTCTGGATAAGAACTGCTTGATTCTGGAAATTTTGCATAGTTTGTAGTCTGCTGTAAATATTACATGGCTCTGAGGAGGTGAGTTGTTACCCAAAACCATCCTGAATGCCAAGCCATTCACTACATTATTGGGGCAGCCACAGCTGCCTGTACCAGAAGCAAAATGGGACTACAGGATCTCAAATTATAAAAAGGGGAAAAGGACAGAAGATGTGCACAACTGGAAGAGTAACTAGAAACTCATGCCAACAGACTGAGCTCTGCTATGTTTCAGAAAGCTTTACAGTATCTGGGCTGTATATTTTAGTTTTGTCAGTGTCCAGCAAACCACCAGGCTTTAGAAATCTCAAATGGGATTCTATTTTAATTACTAGAGTTGTAGAACCGTTTTGACAAATAGCTGGTCTTGTTCAAGAAGAATTATTGCCATCAGCTAACATCACCTGGATTTTTTTAGTTCTCAAAAATATATGGGAACACTCTGCCACAGTAAAAGGGAAGCAGCAGATGAACAACAATGGCAAAAGCAGGTCTAACTTGAAGATCTATCCTCAAAGATAGCTGTACTAAATTATACACAGATCCAGCAGGAACTGGACAAACCTAAAACGCATTCAGACTTTCCAAAAGCAGGAAGGAAATTCCCCCTTTTATAACCTGAATACGAGTGAGATATAACTAATCTTTCTCAAGTGGTTGGCTTGCTTTTTTAGGAGTATAGTTTATGCATGAGAAATTCCTAAAGGGAGGAGTGTTTAATTTTCTGGTATTTTAGTGGAAGAAAAGAAGCAGTTATCTGAAAATTCAATCAATGAGCTACAGGAGTGTTAAGATCACATTCAGAGGTTCCCATGCCAAGCAAAAAAGTCCAAGCAGAAAACAAGACTTCAGAACAAACTTTCAAGATATGTGGTCTGAGAACACAAGAAACTAGGATGCAAGATCAAGGCAGTATTTTAGACTCTGAAAAGATGCAGATGTGATATTAAACATCAGAAATCATGAGGAAAAAGAAAACAAGAAATACTGGCGTCTGATTCAACCCTTAGGAAAATGTCAAGAAATCTAAGTTGCTTCGAATGTGATGGAGCTGTGTATGACTCTGGAGACTTTCAAATGAAGCACTAATATACTGTTGTCACAGCACGTAATTGTGAGAGATCCACCCAAATCAACAGATTAAAATAAATTAATCAAGACAACTCCTTCAAGAACACCCTAAGTATCTGCTGAGGTAAAGGATCTGCATGTTTTTAGAAACATACATAAGTGCTTCAGTGCAAACAGAGCCCTTCAGTTCATCACCCACAGTCAGGCTAAGCAGTAATTACTTAATGAAAACATCTGAACTGGTCTCAGAGAACTGCTCTATCAGGTACAATGTTGAAAAAGAGGCCAAATTGCATGAGAGAATTAAGCTTAATTTAGCTTGTCAATCTCTGCTGGTCTGATCCCAATTCCGTAGGAGGTTTTGTAGCCTACATATTGAAAGGAGCCATGTAGCTGGAGCTCAAACAATTGCAAAAAGCAAGTTTTTCCTCAGGGCAGTCTCCAAGTAGCAGTGCAATCTCAACATTGTTTTGAAAGGATATATACCATGTCCCTGCCTGTGTCAGAACTGATTCAGAAAAACAGAAATAGCAGCACAGTATTTGTTCAAGATGATAAAAAGATAATGAGAGATTCCAAAAGGCTGCTTTCACCCTTTTGTCATAAAATATTACTACAAAAATGATGGTATTTTCAAAATCATAGCTAGCAAGTGATGAAGAAATACTTATCTTTGCAGCAATCTGTATTCATGACGCTTTGGGTTGGGGAGGGTGAGAGCTGATATATGGATACTGGATAGCTGAACACATTCACAAGCTATCCAAATGCAACTAATTCTGAATTGTAAATTTCAAGGACATTTCCTACAGCTTGGACACACCAACAGCGTGCCACAGAAGAGCATGGTATTGTCTATCACCTGATCTTTGGTAAGTGAGTGCAGATAAAGATTAGAGCTATTTTACCTAGCTCTCACCCCCTAAGCTATCAACAATAGAAGTTTGGTATCATGAAAGTGATTCATGACAAGATGAATGGCCTTGTCACTGCCATAATAAACTGGAATTTGGGACATCCTTTGTGGTTCTAGAAAGTCAGTTCTGGGATTTAGTTTCTTACCCAAGTGGAAAGACAAAGGAACTACTACACACCTTGTACAAAGAGCTCCACATCTGAATAATTCATTTTTAAATGATCAGATAATACAGTAATAGGTATCATTATATTAAGTATTAGGAACTGGTAACACTAACAATGATGGTTACTTTTCTGATTTCTGTACTGCAGATCAGAGAAGTATCTAGTTCGCTACCAGCTTCTTCAGTGCTTCCTCATAGTAACTAAATTGAATTTCAAGTTTAGCTATTTCTAACTATCACAGGTCTAGCAATTAGTTAAAACTAGAATAAGTAGAGGTTCATAATACATAAAAGGGTTTGCTTAAAGTCCTGCTAAGAAACAGCAGGGATGACTAAAGCTTCCAACAAGCCTAAAAATCATGAACAGTAAAGTGACAATATACTTTTCTAAGAAATTACAGCCAGTAATAAAAAGGCTTGAGGGCTTTTTAGACCTTTAACTTGTTAAATAATTTTCACAGGTTTTCACATACATGCTCTACATGCTATATTTAAAGTTTGGCTCATTAATATTAAAAATATAAAGAAAAGATCACCAAATGCGTATTGGCAAGCTACTGATGTATTCGTTAAGCATATGAAAAGAACCATCATACAGGACAGCTAAGGAGCTTAGCAATGTACCACCTGATTTTACGTGTTTCTGCCTATGTAGTTGTGAGTAGAAAGTTAACATAAAAAGACCCCACAGTCAGTATCTTTTGATGTAAGTTTATTGTACAACAGCTGCAGGGATGGGCCGACTTCCCTCTCACAAAAACAGAACGGGGAAGTGAGGGCAGGTCCCACGCAGGAAATTGTTCCATGTTCCCCAACTTTGCTATTATTTCACAAAGCCTCTCACTCCTTTTTTTTACTAAGAGCCAAGGTCTCACCTGCCCTAAAATTTACTTCCTTTCCACCCTCTCATGAAGATGTTACCTACCGCAGCATGCAGCTACTGAAGTGGGAAGCAAGAGGTAACAGAAAACCAAACATCTGCAGTCCATGTTTCAATATAAAATATTTGCAGATGTTAAATCTTTATGCCAAAATAATTTAACAGATTAAAGATACATCGATTACACATGCTCAGACTTTGAGACAAATACATAAAAAGCAAAAGTATTTTTTTATTTGCAAAAAAAGTACTAGCAAGCCAAATTTCTTAATATTGTTAAACTTGGTTAAGTAGTTGAAATGTTACATTTTCCAAGTGCGTAAAAGTAGTACCTTTTAACTTTGTGTTTTAACTAGTTTGTCTTCAAAACAAAGCTAAGCCAGGAAAATTTCAGAACTGCATGAAAGCTTTTTCAGAAATAACGTAAGAAAAGTGATTCATTTCTGAAAGAGGCATATTGCAAAAGTGACACCCTTTGGACAAAATCCTGCTATTAAATGGGAGCATATTTAGTCAACATAAAGCAGAGGAAAGCTCAACAAAATAATCAATGCTTTATCTACAGAAGCAGAAGGGAAGAAACCGATGAGCCTTTCAAGTGACCAAGCGATACTCTAAATCTTACTGCTGAAAAAACAGAATCAAATGGATAGAGAATACATTGTATTTCAAAATGGAAACAGATCAGCAAAACCCTCAATGAATTACCAGCTGGAAAGCAAAGGAATATGTGTATTACTTTGCTTAATGTCCAAGGGCAAAATTATTTTCAATCGGTATTTAACAGAGCATATAATAAATAGACTTTGTGCATAAATAAAAAGAAAAATGGATACAAAAGGAATAGGAGCAACAACTGACTCATAAAAATGCATAAAATACTAACACAGTTTAACACTGAAGAGTTGTGAAACAGATCACTGATTCCAGGCAGAGGTGTTTGTCACCAGAAAGGCTGCTTAGATTAAAATTTAATCTGCTAAGGAAGCCATTTCCCCATTTTTCTCTCCTTGCCCACTCTGCCTCCATCTTACTTCTTCCAGAGGTTACCACTTCCAGAACTGAACAGGTTCAACTGTCCCCTAAATAAACCAGTTTCGATACAACATCTGTTTCAAAATGCATACCAAAAACTATTGAGTTTGATAGAAATAAATATGGAGTGACTATTCATGTATCTCTTCTAGGAAACTTAAGCAGTAACCTCTGGTAGGAGACCAGGGCAATGAAAAGCAGGTGGCAGATCACTAGTCCTTAACTGTAATCAGATACAGCTGAAAGAGTACACCATCGGGCCTTCAGGATGCACCCAATAACACATTACTTTTGCCTACAAGGAAGACAGGCGTGTACAGGATTAGATTATACACATGATACTCAGTATTTACATGCACATAGGAGGCACATAAATTTGTAACAAAAAGTGACTCCTGCAAATTTTCCTCTTTCTACAACTCAGTTTCTCAGGTTGGGGGGTTAAGTGCCTACCATTTCTCTTCTCAAGATTTTTACAAATGAGTTAAACAACAAGTCTTTTCAAATTGGGGAGAAGAAGATCCAAACTACATGTGATTGTTTTTAACAGGAAAACAAACATTGAAGGAACATAGAAAGAAATAAACTCAAGTACTTTACACATGTATAGTTTAATCTATAACTGATTTTGTCAGTTTCTATAATTATTTTTCACACTATGTGCATTGATAAGTATCACATTCACATGTGGTCAATCAAGTAATGAAAACTCAAGGGAAAACACTTGGGTTTAATACAATGTACAGACAGTATGGGTAACACATTGCTCATTTTCACCTATTATGAAATGTAATAGAAACAACATGATCCCAAGATTTCAGAGAAGCCCAATTTTAAAGCTAGAGGGGCGGAAAACCGCTAGAAGGACTGAGTTATTCTCAAAAAATATTTAACTATTTGACTGAGATCAAAAAAAGCTGCTGCCTCAAAGAAAGGACATCATTTTAGTAATATTAAGGACTATTAGTACCTAGGATTTCTATTGATATTTGGGAATGCATTTCTATAAAAGCTGAAGTTTTACATTTCAAAGCCAATTTTTTCAAATTTCCTGTGGATTACATTACTAATTGAGAGTATGTGGAAAATATTTCCCACAATTATAAAAGTTCCAGTGATAATTAGCATCAATCCTAACACACGTGGAAAACATTAAAATCACTGAAAATTATAAATAGTGTCGATTTTATGTAACAAAACGTATACTTTAAATACAGAAAAAGTTATATTGGGTCATTCCAAAGGTCCACAGTGACCCATATGCTCTGACAGTGACTAGCAGTAGGTGTCTACAGGAAAAGGTCAAAAAAAGATTAACAAATAATGATACTTTCCTCAGTAGATGTATTAGACATTCAGCAACGTGATATTCCGGGGCTTTATATCCCATAGGCTGTATCTGTATTTAGAAGTCGTCAGTGACCGTTTTCTCTCAGAGTTTGTTACGCTGGTTCATAAAACTGTGTGAATTTTTGCATCCACAATATCCTGTTGCAAGCAGATCCAGATACTAGAATTGTATCTTATAGTTAATTTCAAATTATTGTGTTGGTTTAATTAAATATCCTTGGCTGTTAAATTAGAACAAGCAGTCATTTGTTATTTATCTCTACCTGCCATTCATAATTTAATAGACCACTATTATTCCCCACCCACTCACCTCCAGCTTTTCGCTCTTCCAGGCTGAAGAGTGTTAAATTGCTCCTTATACTGAAGAAGTTCCACACCTCTAATTCTCTCAGTTCCACTTAAGGAGAACTATAAGCATACATAGTGTTTAAAAAGTAGATGTGCCCTCAATTTGTGCCATGGCACAGCGATGGTATTAACTTCTGTTTTCTTCATTCCGTTCCTACAAATTCCTCAAATTGATTTTGCTTTTTAAAATGCTGCTGTGAATTGAGCTGATGCTTTCAGAACGTATTATAAACTTTAAAAAGTCATTCTTTGCATCCGTAAGTTTGAAGGTGTTCTCCCTCATCCCCACATACATCGTGTTACCTGTTCATCTGTCATTTAATAGTACAGTCACTGAACAGCCTTGAGATGTTTTGCAATACTTCGTTGTATGCCCTTGTTATTCAGCTCTCTTCTCAGGTCATTTACAAATACAGTGTCTGCCACAGTTCCCTGTTCAGCTCCACTGTTGCCTCCATCCACCTTTATCCTTCAGCCAGGTAATCTATGTAGGTACCTCCCTTCTCAAGCTCATTTAAAAGAGACTTTGGTGAGGCACCTTGTCAATCACTTTTGGAGAATCTAAATGGGTTGTACCAACCAGATTTCCCTGCCCCTCTTGCCAGTGACTGTAAAGAAGCCAGAAGGCTGTGATGCATGACTTCTCTTTACAATGGATCTTTTACCTTTTTCCCCAATGTACAACACACATCTGTATATCCATTCATTCTGCCATAATGGAGTTTGTGCTAATTTGCCTGCTAAGATGTTAGACACTGATCTGACAACTTTCTAGTCCTATCATACCAGGCACTCTCAAATAAATAGAACTAGAACAGTTTAAAAAGATCTGCCAAACTTCATTATTCACACACATGCTAAAATCCAGGTTTCTGTGTGCTTATTCCAGTGCAGAGTACAAACTAACTAACATAGACAACTATATTAAACTCCATTGTTTCTTTTGCAACTAAGAACATTATTAAACTGGAAAATTAGTTTTCAAAGTTAGCACATCTGTTTCAAAAATTTTGGCTCTAATGACATCTTAGCAAACAGCAAAACTCTACAAATGCATCTTAGCACCTTCTCCTGTTGTGTGCAAATACAGAGCGAGAATCATGCTCGGGCTAGTGCCTTCTCCCTCAGGAAACTCGTTCTGCTTCACTTGCCTCCCAGATTCACCCCATACTGAACCAAACTGCTGCTCACCACCACCACCTCTACATAAAATTATAATCTCGCATAGAACAATCCCGTAATTTTTTATTTTTATAATGTTCTAGCCAAAAATACATAAATTTCTACATTTAACAGATTTTTTTTTTTCTCCTTGCTCTATCAGCAAGCCTATCATGAAAAATTGCCATAGGTCTCCTAATGCTTTCTCCATGACTGCCAAGGTCACAATTCCTCCTTAACACATTCTGAACAGGTGAGTGCTATAGTAAGACTGACAGAAAAGAGCAGCTCAGTAAAGTATGCCATCTAATAATGAGCATCTAAGATATCACCTAGTTGAATTAAATTTTTGCTTAACTGCAATGTTTATGTACATCCAGCAATATGTTAAAATGGAAAACAAACCGGATTACTTAACAAGTCTGCAGTACACCTAGTTTTCCATAACCTGTATCTACCTGCTTAGCTCTGTAAAGGGGGAAAAGAAATACAGCTCACACACAACAAACATCCCCACCTGCTGCATGGGAATTTAATGCCCATAATCAACAAAAACAAGATAACCATCATTGTCAACTGCTTCATATCTTGCAAGGAGTAAATTTCCATAAGTTCCAATTTTACTCCTCTGAAAAGTGAAATTTTGAGACTGGTATCAGCATTTTAAATTAATAAAAATAGCACATTTTTCTTTTAAAAAAGTCAACAGTCACTTGTGAGAGCTGTAAAAGTAGACCCAGTTTATACCACATGCCAACAAAAACAACTGTTTATTAACTTGTTAGTCCTTTTAATTTATTACCATAGCAAGGAGATATAACACAAATTTGTAATTGACAAAAAAAAAATAATTACTGGTGCATCAGCATAAGAAAAGACTTTTTCCCCCCTGCTTGCTGAAGTACAGTTCTGGTCTATATCACTCTCAGTTCCCAAGCCTCTTTCCACCTCTCCTTATCTCTGTCTTCATTTTCCCACTGTCAAAGCCTGTTTTTCCAGGAAGGAAAGTTATGGTAAAGATGAGGAATATTGTTCAGCACCTCTTTGCCCTTTGGCACTGCTATCAAACACTGGGATTTTATCTGCCACATTAGCAGAGATCTTACAAAAAACACATTCCTTTTTGTATAATGTACATGGTGGTCACTCAAACAATAACCAGTAACAGATGTCTGAAGTGAGGAGAATGGACTATTTAAATAGAACTTTATAAATTCTGATGATACTTTCCCAGATTTGAAACCTTGACACTTAATTTATAACAATCAGTATGGCCATATACTTTCCTTTGTGTGTTTATTTCTAGTTCCAGCCTCAGTAAGTATACTTTGTCCATTATGCCTCAAGTTTCACTATGACCTTTGCAGATAATCTTACCCTCAACTTGCATTCATTTAATAGTGTAAAGATAGTGGTAAAAAATTAAAAACTCTTTGCAATGAATCCAATAACCAAATAGGGAATTCTGGCAGGGGCTATGAACTTAAACGCTTACATAAAATTACTGGTCGCATTCAGTACCCTGCAATGACCACCTGGGAAAGTTTTTCTTTCAAAGAAAACACAAAAGTATGAAAGAAATGTAACCTGCCAGAGTCTTTTCCATTGAAGTTTTAACATTACAAGATTTGTATTTAGGTCTGCTTTCCAAGGATTTTTAAAAAGCACTATCACTCAACATGCATGGGAAATGAAATAACTGTTTTAAATATCCTGACAGTATTTATACTTTAGTATTACGAGAAAGTGTTGGAGGTTTTAGAAGAAACTTCTGCATGAATCTATAGAAATAAACCTTATCTGCCAGTAGCACTTTTACTCGTACAGAAACAGCAGAACTAAAGATCAATTTGGCATAATACAGAAGTGGGTTTTTAAGACTTTGTTTAAGACAGCTTTTACAATGCAGCATCATGTTTAATTACCTTGTTTTCATAATCCCTTTTAACAAATAAAGATTCCTATATGTATTTCTGGTTACAGCTGCTTAAGTAATTTTTTTAAAGTCTAATTAAAAAAAAAATCCATCTCCACTACAGAAACAAATGATACAAATAACAGTAGCAGTAATGGAAAAGAATAGATTTTAAAAGACGGGGTCAAATTCTGCCATTGTAACTTCTTTGCATAGACGCAGAAAATTTACAGACACACATTTAGAGACAAGTTGTTGTACTTGAGGACAGAAAATATGCTTCAGGATCTTGAAACCTGCCGATATGTACAAACAAGCACATTCAGAAGTTTCACACTGATTAAATTTTTAAAACAGTTGAATAAGATGAATAATCATCTCAGAAAACATGCAACTCTAATATTTTAAAACTTTTCATCTGCTTCAGTAGTGTGAATCTACTTGCATTTTGCTCATGACATTTAGCCATGAATTTCAGGGTCATTTTTAGGGAATACACTTTGCCTTTCTTCTAAAGGTAATGCAACAGTAGTATCCTGTGTGAAGGTTTTACCCTCTGTGGGCAGTAGCTACACAGATCTATGAAGCATTCTTCTTCCAATAGACAGATCATGTTACAGGTCAGAAAGTTTCTTTTCTTCCTGTTACAAAATTCACCTGTACCCATGTTATTGGAAACCCACTAATTTCAAAAAGAAAGGTTGACAAGACGGAAAGGCCTCTTTGTGTACAGCACTAACATTTCTGATAGAACTTCAGCAATGCCTACCAGTAGTCAGAAATTTTGTATTACAATATGTGATCGTCGATGCTACTAATATAATGTGATTTCATTGGTTTAAAAAAACCCACAGCTGTCATACAATTTTAAGTGTGAAAATCACAGGAGCAAAACTATTGCAGAAAAACATGTTGCAAAAAAACACGCACCAAAAAAACAACGGCTGGTAAGAGTACACCAACGAAGGATCTGCAACAGTAACTGCAAAGCTAGACTGCCATGGGTGAGTTGTCACTGCCTACCTTTTTAAAGGGCTAATACAGGACAGAGTATACTTTATAAATGAAGCAAAAACCCCTAAATTTTTCCATGGTTTAAAAAAAAAGACAAAACCACAAACAAAACCCCAACCATTACAGACAGAGGGAATTACCCCTTGGAAAGCAACAGCTCATTTTTAATAAAAAAAAAATAAAAATTGATAGTATGCTAGGCTTACACCTGTCTGTTAGAAGGAATGAAGAAACAGATGACAGCACACGACAGATTATAGTTCCTCAGTGTCAGGAACACAGAGTACCACAGAGACAGAAACAAGTGAACCACTGTCCATTTTATCTTAGTAAGGGGAAGACAAAAAAAGAACTTTGCTTCATCATGAAATCATAGAATGTCGTTAAACTTCATTATACTTACATATAAGCCATGTATTTATAGCTTTATATTATTTTTTTGCTTCAACTTAGTAACAAAGGTCCACTCAGAACTTTTTAAAAAGACAGAAAACAAGTATTTGTATACAGAAAATAGCAAAAATACATTTAGTTAATCAACTAATAAGACCTACTATGTTGCCAAGGAACACAGTTAAATGAAGAGGAAGTTTTTCCTTACTTGTCTGACACCAAGAATGAATTTGTGATCTACTGTACAGTAATTAACATCAAAGAGAATACTAGAGACCAGGGTGTGTAAACATATTCATTCATTAATATTAATGATCATCACATGACAGAAGTACTAGATAGTCCAAATCTTGCTGGCTTTTAAGTTATTAAATACGGCCTTCAACCTTTCCTTCATTAGGGTGAAGAATACTGGGAAATAGTTACAATAGAAATTAATAGATAAAAAAGTGATCTGGAGCTTAAAATTTACGTCTTCTTGAAATTATACAGTAAAGTCATGAATAACTGAATTAGCTTGACTAGCAAAAATAAAGTTATTGATAGGATTCAGTGCAAAGTTCTTCACAGACCAAAATTTTACATTTGATGTTTCAGAAAACCAATGAAAAACAACAGCACCTTAAAAAAATATTCTGCAATTTATCAACCAAGCATTTTTGAAACATTCAGGCAAATATACAAGTTTTTAAAAGCCATTAAAAGAAATATACACTTTTTGGATAAAATGTTAGACCTTTTATATAACCATAGATGATAGAAACATAATGAACTAAGAACGTAAAAAATCTAGTCATACAGACTTCCTGTTTTAAAAGGGGTTTGTTTTATTTTCAAAGAAATACTGTCCTTCTATACTGCTGAGGATGTGGAGATTATGCAAATTTATTTTATCCTCCATTAACTGATTAAAAGTAGGATTAGCTAGGAGACAAATGTCTTGAAAACTGGAACTTCCGGAATAGCTTTAGCTATATGCCAGTTAAGTACACCTTTAAAGACTTACTCCTGTAAGAATATCACATTGAAGTGAATTTTTGTTTTTTCCAGCCTTACATAGATACTGTTCATCTCTTTGTCTGAAAAACACGCAAAGCGATGCCGTGACAAACTAAAAACACAGTCACAATATACTACAGAAAGACTTAAAAGGCCAAGGACATCACACATGCACCTAGATGACTGCAAAGTTAAACAGTTTCTGAGTAGGACCTTGGTAAGAGCAGGTAGACAACTAATTAAGGAAAATCTACCATATGGTGATACATTGACTCCCACAGGGAAATCAGCAGGATTGGAAGCACCACAGAAGTCTCTGCCCATTGAACCAATACAATCTACAGCAAACCATCATCCTTTCTTTTGATTAGTACTGGAGAAAGATAAAACATTTTGCAACTTTTTTTCACTTCAGGGGCCTGAATTTCTCCTTCCATTGTGCAAAAGACAGCACAGACTATAAAGCAGACAACCGTGCCCACCATCCCCCCAAATCGACACTTGCCAGCACCTGGGTATTCCTAATCTCTTCCCCATTCCAAGCTGCCAAAACCAATGTTTTGACCAGTTAATCTTGCCACTCAAGATTTTCCATCCGTTGGAATATTGTTTACGACTCCCAATCCTCATCTCATGATCAAGCCATCACCAATTGCTGTTTTACTCCCCCTGCTCCATACTTCGCAAAAACAAAGGGCAAGCAGGAGAATTCTCCCCTGTTCCTAACCTTCTCTCCGTTCAATCTTTTAGTTCATCTTTCAGTTTAACACTACCTGCACATCCCTGCTCTAGTGTTGACGTCCATCATTAATTTTCTCTTCATTCTTGCTCCACTCCTCTCCTTAAGTATCAGTCTTTTCTTCACCCAGACTACTGAATCACTTTAGCCCATCCTCATGTCAGCCACCTGCAGTCTCTGCCACATAAATAATAAGGATCTTCAGCAGGTTTTGGTTTGTTTGCCTTTTGCTGTTGTTGGTGGGTGGTTTTTTGTTTTGTTTCGGTCACTCATCCCACCCTTTCTCTTTTTTACTTTCAAATTAGACAGCCTCCATCTTTCCCCTTCTAAAATCCAGCCCAGCAGGGCCCACTAAGATCAGTCTCAACAGAGTTTTCTTCCCTAAAAATTGAATTTAGTGAATAAATGTGAACTGATTTTCCCAGATGTGTATAACTTGGTGGGAAGATTGTGAAACCATTGGCAAAGGGCTCATCACAAAACAGCTTACAATTACTGTCGCTTCTTAAAGCCTGTGGCTTGTTACCATTCAAAATACTAGAATACATAGCTGGTAAGCATGTCCAAAATTTACTGTTTGCAGGGGAAAATGAAGTAAAAAAATAACTTTTTAATATATCTAAAAATATACAGATTAATACAGAAACACATAAATATTATACAGTACATATATATATATGTATCGAAGAGGCCAAATGTTGTCAGTAGCCATTGGAAGGGTAAAAAAAACCCTAAAATTATTAGGAACAGTTCTAAAGAAGCTGCTTTACAATACCGTAACATACAGCTAGAAGATGATCTGGTTCTGTAAAAAAAAATAATAATATTCTGTTCCAATTACCGTACTAAAATTCTTTGCACAAAACTCACAATTTAAGTGAAATGTTTAAAATCTTGGAAAAAAACCCTGCCATCATGAATTTAGTTTTAACTAGCAGATAATGATCATTTGCTGCCTCCCTTTGTAATTTCTATTTATCATTTTTCCATCAAAGGAAATGAAGCTGGGCCAGACAGCTGAACAGGAATGATGAAACACATTCTCTTTGTTCTTATGCTGTTTGGGAGAATGGTATGTTTGGTTTTTACTGGGCAAAAGACTCATTCAAATTTTAGCACTTACAAAACATCTGGCCTGAGTGGTATTCAGTAATGGTAACAGAATTTAAGCAGCAAAGAGCATTTAAGTCTTAAAAATTAAAGGATAGTGACCTACCAACTGAAAGTTTTAGTAACCTCCTATAGTAATACTGACATATTTATTAAATATTTTATAATACTGACTTTAAAAATGCAGGTTTGCCTTTTAAGAGTTTCAGATAATAGCTTATTCTATAACCTGACTGTTCATAAAATTGAACTTCCTCCCAGTAATTTAGTTCATCTATATTGCAATTCTGTCTTTGAGATTTTTAAAGTGGCAGTCTTAGAGATCAGTGCGCATTCTATACTATACTATTATTTTTCACTTGAATAAAATACTCATAGAAAACAAATACTTCAATTTGTACAAACTTACAAGAAAAGCTTAACATTTTAATTCAGTGCCCCTGAGATCACGGAATTAATTAATGGCAACCTTCTCAGGAGCAGTGGCAAGTTTTATTTAGTGACTAGACAGCCTACTAAGTAAACAAAAATATCCTTACCAAAGTTTGGTAGATGTGTCTATTAAGTTCTGAGGTTTGTTTGGGATTTTTTTGGTACCTGTAAATCCTCAAAGATATGCTGAATCTAAGTTCATAAATTCTTAATAAAGACCTTGAGAACAGACATCAAAGACGCTATATAAAAACAAGTATTTATTGTTTGACTAGATATGATATCCATAAAAATGCTTCTATGCCTTTTTACTCTTACTAGCTCCATACTATAAATAAATGAAGAATAGTTATCAGAACTTGTAGTCTTCATAATTCTTTGTGAAGATATGGCACTCAAATAACATTGCACATGACCACTGCACTTGCAGTTCCTAATGGTAAAAAGAATGCTGAAAACGTGCATTCATTACAAAAAAATTTACACAAAACAAGAAATCCTTGGTGTGCTGAAGCCATGCCAAATCTCATGATAACAAAGGTCTGAAACAGATGTATGCTCCTGTCTCTATAGCAAAATTAATGTCAAATAGTAGTTACAGAATCTTAAAGTATTGTACCTGTGCCTACTAACAAACTGATATAAGAACAATATTTATGAAATTTATTGCTCCAATATTCCTTTAAAGAGCCCAAAGCCAGCTAGAAAAAAAAATCCTTTGTTTTACTACAACCAGAGTGATGATGCAAAATAATTCTTTGATCTATTATCTATTTGAAAGTACTAAGCTAAATGCAGACAGCAATTGCTGACAAATCCCAGTAGTAAACAAACCAGTTTCACATTTTACATATTATCAAGAGGCTACAGAATTAATGGTTACAGCCAAAGAAATGTTGACACAGTTGCAGATTGAGCCTTAACATGCTGATCATGTTAAAATACTGCACAAGAAATATTTTTCCACTTTGTAAAAAGCCAGACTGTTTACATGCGTAAGTGGCTAGAGACCTTGTTGTCTGTGTGTGGTCTTAACATTTCAGTATCATAACCATGAATATAAAGAGAAGCAGCATGAAATAACCTATTATACTTACAATGAATGCCAGACTGCCAATATTAGAAGCGGTGAGATTTAAGTTTCTTAAAATGAGTACTACAACATACATATACCTCCATCTTCACCCCCTTTTATAAAGCAATTAATAAATTGAAACAAAGCTTTTTCTAAAAGTAAACAGAGAACTCTTATTTCACAAAAGTTAATTTTTCTTCTCTTTAAAGTGTTTAGAAAGGAAAAGAATTTGGAAAAAAAAACCCAATACAAGAAATTAAAACCAACAAACATTGCCATCATTAAAACCCAAGACAATCTGCAATGATGGTAACTTCACTCATTCTCTTAGCATGTAAGATGTATGTAATTAATTTTTATTACAACTGTAACTACGATATCACAGCCCTAATACATGAGTGGCTTAAATCTCTAATTTTAATTTTTAGCAAGTTTTTGCCATAAATTGATGTTGCTGATTTACTTAGAAATCACTGGAATTTCTTCAAAACTACTGGTAAATGTTATTTTTTTATAATAAAACCCGAAGTCCTACACTGCTGTCATAGTTTACTGAGGAGGGCACTGTGAAACCATGAGGGGAAAGAAGATGCAAGCTATCTGCAACACACAGAGATCAATTAGTGGCTTTATTATTCACACATGGATCTAAAGACTGCCACAGCTAAAGGGTATCAAAACTGTCCCATCTTCCCACTCTATGCCTAGCAATAAAACATGCAATTTTAAAAGTCAAGTATGTAGTATAAAAATATTTTCTTCAATCACTCCATCCAAGAATTCTCAATATTTTTCACACTAATTGGGATTTCTTCTCACAGCCAGCAATAAAAAGCAGAGGCCAGCATCTATCTGTGAACCGCACTTCCATGGCTGAAATTTCTATGGTCAAATTGAGAAAAAAAAAAAAAAAAAAGACAGATAGAAAGTAAAGTTTGTTATGAGGAATGTTGAGTGTAAAAAGATCAGAGACAGGTTTCTGGTTCTATTTGCCTGCTCCCCCGTTCATTTGCATATGGAAAGCAAGGTTCTGCAAAACATTTCTTCACTAAAATTACAGGATTAAAATTAGAAGGAAAACTCAGATATAATGGATTAACACAATTAACATTGTGGGACCATTCTAATTCCATTTGGGACACACATACCTCATGAGGTTGTGTTTCTGTTCCCTAAGTCTTTAAGAAAAATAAACATGCCACCAAAAGTCTACTTCCCAAATTAGAGACATGATCAAGAAGTCATTGGAAAAGAAATATATATGAAGGGTAATTCACTATAAAAACAAACAGTAAATGACCCTTGGAAGGGGTTCTGAGTTTCCTCAAAGGAAACAGTAAGGCTCTAACTAGACAGAACTGAAGTGACCTAATGCCGCTTTCCATTTCTCTGTCTTTGAAAGAGGGGGACTAGTTAGCTGAACACACCGGAGAGGTAAAAACCACGCAGCATGTCTCGCTCCCACGTCAGGCTGCAGGCTGGGTGAAGCCTGGGCCACGGGCCACCACTCCCCTGCGGGAGCTACTGCCTGAGCCCAGCCTGGTGCTGGAGCCTCCCCCCGCACTGGTGGGGTCCCCCACCACCGCTAGCACCACCTCATCGATGTGCCCACTGCTTTCATATCACTGGCCTCCTAGACCAAACTTCATCTTGCAAAGGCGGAATACAAGAATGGTAGCCCACCATGACTGGACTCTTTTAACAGAGAGTTTAGGGGTTTGCTGGTTGTTTTTCTGGGTTTTTTTTAGTTAAATAGAGCTTTATGCCATGCATTTCTTCAGCGTGGAGTTACTTGTAAGCATTTGGCTTTTGCTGTAGTCCAGAAACATTAATGGAATGGTTGAAGACAGCTGCAAACAACAAAGTAAGGCCTGAGAATTTATTTTTTTATAATGCCAGATTGTAGAAGCTTCCTACAGAAGTCACTGAGGGAAACTCCAGAATACACAAGTATTCACTGACAGATTTTCTTTCTGTTTAGGTAGCAGTATAACCATTCCAATCTCATTACCTGCTCACATGCAATCTGTTCTTTAGAATATTAATGGGACATTATTACATTTTCATGCTTATAATATGCAATTTAAGTCGCCAAACATACACCCCTGCTATTCAACAACAGTTATCCCAAAGCTGCACCCCCCAGAGGACCCTGACCTTCCACAGCCTGCTCCGCATCCCTGTCACTTTTCACTTTACTCTCTTTCCCTAGTTCCACCCAATTTGTAAGTCTCTGTAAGGTGCTGCTACAAACATGAAAATAAAAGCAAAGGAGGTCTTCACCGCTGAGAATAAGTTCTCAACAGAATAGAATTTTTATAGTATTTTCACTTTGTGGAGAAGCCTGGAATCCTCACCTTAGTTACATGGGAACCTCCATCACACAGCCCACAACAGAACTACCATTTGAAAGAAACCTTGCTGGTTTCCACCTCTCTAGTAAGATAACAGACAGCATCACATTTAAACTACATATAGATTTTAACACATTTGGACTAATATCTCACTACTTTACCATTTAAACATGGAGCATACTAACTTTTTGAAGAGATCCAAACTATTACTGAAAAGACAAGGGAACTGTTCTAAACATCTTGATGATCACTGAACTGCTTTGCAGATGGCCAAATTAGAGAAATATATAAACCACTTGCTGACGAAGGTCTAACCACTAAATCTGCATAGCAATCCAAAGATTAAAGAAGTAGTATTTCAAAATCAAGTACCAACATGATGACAGCCAGCAGCAGAGAAGATTTTGATTTGGGCATTACTATAAAGCAGATGTTCACAGTGAATGAGCTTACCTTCTTAACTACCATTATGTTGCTTATTCTGAAACTACCATTTGAATCTATGTAAAGTCACTAGTATCTAGGTAGATGAAGTCAGGTGTTAAGGTCACAAACACTTCTTACATTGAATAGAAACACTCAGGAGGAGGATACAAGCTAAAGTTATTCCAGGAACATCCATATTCTCTGAAGAGTAGGCACAGCTCTGTCTTATTATTAAGGCACCATTTCAAAAAGCTCCACGTAAGAGCCCACAGCCGAAGACAGTTAATAGTGATACTGAAATTTTCCACTTTTTGCTTCTTAAAAAACGCTAAAGCATTTGACAATCTACTATTCCTAATACCTCCATGTAAAGGAGGAATACCAAATTGGCAAGAGCAATAGAATGTGAGGCAAGGCTCTGCTTACACGTGGGTCTCTGAGGAACATGACAAGCAATGCTGCTGGTAATTCCAGAGGCATTTTCTCCTTCTAAACTAGTTTTGAACTTGTAGTCCACTACGAAGATCAAACTTTCTATTATGTTTCAACAGTCTATGAGAATCAGTAGTCTTCATAACATTTTGTTACAGATCCAACGGCCTGGACAACTTACAAATCTGGAAATTTTATTTTGCCCACCTTCATTTTCTCTGCGTGGAGTGAGAACGCTGTCTCGTAATGGTATGTGAGTAACAGCTGCCTCACCTTGTCACAACAGTTGCTACCAACAACAGAGCTTTAAGTGATTTTCTAGGTGTACAGCTTTAAATACGGTGAGATTTCTTGATGTGTGCAAAAGATACTCTAAAAAAGGTAGGTTCTAATGATATCTGAGTGTTATTGCACTTTTGAACTTACAATATTTTTTATTGTATCCTTCATCACTGGATCTTGCCTTCCCAGAATCTGTACACAGTTCAAACAGGAATTTACAAAAACAGGCTAAATCCCAAGTTTCTACACGCTTTATAACATAGGCCCCTCTAAGACAACAATGGCAACACATGACCCATCACTAATAGTCCTACAGAAAATGACTTCAAATTAGCAAAGAGTTTTCTGAACTATGTAGAATACGCTGGTCATCTGTAATTAAATCTCTTTTCAGTCTATAATCAGCAAGTACTCCTAGCTGTATCCAAATACTCTACAAACCAAATACTTCCTGCCAGGTAGTAGGGTGAAGGAACACAGGCAAAGAAACATTTTCCTTAATTTTGTCTTTTGAGACTTTTAAGAAGCCTTTTTATGTCACCTCTAAAAGCCACCCTGTGTTTTCACCAATAAAAGCAAAATAAAATACTTGGTTCCATTTCCTGAAAGATGCATAAATTGACATACAAAGACTTAAAACTAATGACAAATTTTAACAATTTTCTGAAGATATCTATAAACCAATGTTATTCTTTTATTCCAAATCCTCCTGTAAGATTTTTCTCTGCTGGGACGCCCATGGCAGCCAATGATGATTAAATCACCAGTCACTGCTCTTCGGTATTTTTTTATTATCCTACAAACACTCTGGACTCAGTACTTGTTTGAGGTGATAATATGTTTTTGTTTGATTGCTTTTTTTTAAATCATGGGCTTCATTTTCAACTTTTGATGTGTCAGACTTACTCATCTTTTAAATTGTTTGCAAATTCCCTAAGACACAGACTGCAACTATGTAACAGTTTAACATCCAGCAAAGTAAGAACCAGAGACCTACAGGCTACCACAAAGGGAATAACTCTTTATAAGCTTGTTTTCCACTACTGAAGATTACCTTATTATGACAAGGCAACGCACTATGGCAGTGGTACTTATATTACTCTCCTTCCTATTTTTATTCTACAGAAATGTCAAAATAAAGAACGCAGAGTTATGTACTGCATGATCCTACCAACTGTCAAATCCTAGGATCTTGGCATTGAACAGATCCTCCTTAATGGCCAAAGACTCAGCTCTTTCCCAGCTCTTTAGTTCAGCAAATATTTTATGTTCAGAGCTACACACTTCTCTTCTATCAGCCTTTATCTGTATGATACAAAGCAGGATAAACCATGACCATGTATATTTGGTTAATTATGAGTGCTATTAAATCACTAGTATATTCAATGAACAAAGACAGCCCTCTAAGTTTAAAATAGGAGAATATTGGCTTGAACTTTAAAGGCTGTACTTAACTGTATCTTATATAAACTATTGTTTCACCAGTTGAGTGGTGTCAGATATGCCAGGCACCTTACTACTTCCTGGAAACTCAGAAGGGCCTTGCAAAGAGGACCTTGCATGTGGAATAGAGCTTAGTTTAGTTATTTTACAGGTTTTTAGAGTAAAATGAGGATAGAGGTCTTGAAGTACCTTTACAGATATCCTCAAATCTCAGTCATCAACAATACGAAAACGCGGAGAAAACGTTCTGTTGGTATGTCACATTTTTTCATGTGAAAACCACTACATCATTTTTTCTTACCTCTGTTCTTTCCCTCATTCTCCCTCAAGACTAACAACTATTCTTCAATGAGCATTTGATGAAACATCTTTACAGTGATCCTCCACTTGAATGCTATTTCATATGTACATGGTAGGTTACACAAAAAAGGAATAAAAACTTTTGTTTTGCTGAAGCTTGTAGATTTGGGATTTCATGCAAGGAGGTTCTGTCTGTAGAATGTACAGACAGCAGAAAGAGCAAAGCCTCAGTGAAGCTACAAAACCAAGAAAGGTGACACTTGCTTGTAAGGCTTCATAAACAGACCATAATTCCCTAGCAAAGTGTACATAGCCAACAGGAACAGACCATCCTGAAGAACTCAAATCACTGAAGTTAAGATTCTGATTCAAAACCATCTGCACATGATCTAGACCACAAACGACTTTTTCCCCACTTTCCCAAGAGAAAATCTCTCACCAACAAATACTGTTTTGTAGTAAGAAGGCAGAGTTGTCTTTTGTGTAGGCTGCATTAAAAATACTGCGTTCTATGAAGCAGGGAAACAAAAAGTAGGTTAGCTTAATACGCAAAGGTACAGACACCATGGCTTGGCAAGACCTATCTTCATTTACCAATTGTCTGTATGACTAAAGGAACCTTTACAGCAAATCTAGGGTTTTTTCATTATGTAAAAGTGGTTATTCTTTCTGTTCATTCAGTATCACACAAAGACAAAAGTAGATTCTGTTACAAAACAGAAGGATAGAACAACATACTACAGGAGAAGGGCTAGGATACAGATAAACTCTACAGAACTTGCCTTCTGTAGTAGGAGTTCTTTTGTCAATTCAGATACCATTTCACTCCATAGCATAGCTTGTTTTTCAAATGTGTTTCTGACATTATTACTACATTTCATTATTAAATCTGCAACTTTTTGCTTCTTCATTACTACACTGCTTGTGGTAATGAAAATGGCAAAGAGATTCATGGGAAAAAAACACCACCACACAAACAAGCTATTATTTCCCCATATGTAATTTGTTGGCATAGTTTGTATGACTGATACTTTAGCATTTAAGAAATTTATCTCGCTCCCACCTTCTTTTCTTAGTATCTGAAGTTAACATTCAATTCGGTCAGACCATTCTTTCTCAAACTAGATGGGCCCCAGTTTTTACTACAGAATAAATACATAACTTTTATCATCTAAGTCTGAAATGAGTCAGCTGGAAAATAAATCGAAAAAAACCCAGGAATGGAGATATAACTACAGAAGTGTAGGAATCTGCACGTTAAATTTTAAAGCATGAATTTTGATTAGTCAAAATCTGTTTAAAAAGAAAGAGAAAAATCAAAGTTTTCTAATGATCATTATCCATTCTAGCAAAATTTTCAGTCATACACATTCAAAATCAATTCATATTTTTATTTTCTTACGCATGGTGTCTCACAGCATTTCAAGTTAGAAATATTTCCAGTTACCACAGGGAAACTAGTGTAAGGCAAAAATCACCGAACTCCTGATCACATAAGCCTGAATGAGCCATCCCACACTACCCTACACATTCAATTACTTGTTGACAACCTTTTTCTGCTTCGTAATACAGAATCATACACACCTAAAGTCTAATTTAATGTTTTTTTTCATAGTTCTATTTTCACTTTATCAATCTTTTCACAGTCCCTGGGTAATCACAAGTTGGCAACACAGGGACTGTGTTTTTTCATTTTACTCTTTTCAAATTGGAATTTGTTTTTGGATTTATGTTTTATTATTTGGCTGTATCACTTTCCAGTATTTCTCCAATCTAACTTCTTTAGACATTTAAATTATAGACAAACAGACTACATTTAAAAAAGACAGATAAACTGAACTGAGGAGGGCTGTTTATAAAATAAATTAGTATGTCCTTAGTTAGGTACAGTGTGCTACCAATATACTCCTACAGGCTCTGAACCAAAGCCCGCTGACTTCAGTGAGGTTTGGGTCAGATCCACTGTAAAAAGAACTTAATTCAGTAATGGTAAATGAATTCTAAAATGTATAATCTGATTAGAAAACACTCCAAATAACACTTCAAAAAATGTTGGCGACTTCTTCATAGCTCACACAGATTTTAGTTCCTTAAACTATTATTAAAAAAGTCTGGAATTTATAGTTTTTGCCAACCACATTGTCACAGCTTAATTGAGCAGCTGTCAACTGTTAGAAAATAACTGCATCGTCATCCCTTTTAGAATAACTCGTGTGGGAAGTGAAACACATGGGATCTAAAGTATCTGGAGTCATGGTAATGAATCTGTTTTCATCAGGTGACCATGAGTCATCATTTTATCAGCAGTTTAAAGGGTTTTCACAATAGCTGAGCATCATCAATGCTTAGCAATGACTGCAGCAGAGAACTGAAATAGGGTGCCATGTCCTGTGGTACCATTTAAAGTCTGGCTATTGAGTCAAGAAAAATACTGCAGAGTCACAGCTGAATCAGAGCTGCAGGGAACACAAAATGTCCAGAAACAAAGCTTTTATTTAAGAATTGAAACTAAGCAATAATTTTGCTTTTAAAAATAGACTCCTTTTAAGGAAGTTGTGATCAACATGGTTGAAACATAAGGAAAAAATAAAAATATGCTGTCAGTCTCTTCTCCCAGTCCACTTCCTACAGTCTCTCTTCTCCATAGTCCAGTCAGAACACTTATGTATCAAACCCTCAGATAACCTCCACATACTGGAATCCATTTATGTTGTCCAGAGTGGGGAGAGGCCACATGAATAATTAAAAAATATTTTATATTGCATTTTCATGATACTAACATCAAGAGCAAAGACTGCATCTTGAAATTGTTTGTACACAGCATTACCAGGTACGGCATGAAACATGGATCCCTTTACCTCCCACAGCCCACTAACCTCCATCTGAACTCACTGGAAAGAATCGAAGTATTTCACCTACAGTGCAAGCTGAAGCCTCTCCCAGGACCTAAAGGTGTTTAGTGACCCCATGCAGCATCTCTGCTAAGCCCTGATGCTTTGTTGGACTCAGAGACTGAAGTCTGCATATAAGCTTCCCATCCCTTCTTCCTTCGCTGCTGGACTCAGGGGTCAAGCAGGCAGTACCACCAAGATCTCTAAGGAGCAGAAGAGTAGAGGTGTAAAATATGGTAGCGCTGGTCAGAAGTAAAGCCTACAGCAAATATTACAGAGATTACATCTTTGAATTAATTACATCTTAAAAAAAATCAGTACCACTTGATATGGTGTTTATTTAGGTTCCCATATCACTGCCGCAACAGTATAGTGCTCACAATTACCAAAAGCCTAATTTTCTGGCACAATTGGTACCTTTAAAACTAACCAGATTTATGTGAATTACCAACAAAAGTAATGCAAGTTCAACTACCCTTTTATTCCTTATTTGAAGTGATCTCCGTGAAAGCAGTGTTTCCACTACTGATGTTTACCCCTCTGGCTTCCTATTCCTTTCTCCTTCTGCTAACACTTTAATCTCTCAACTCTTCATCCACTCATCATTTCCCTAGGCTTGAAAATTAATCCTCTGAGGTCAGTCAGGAAACTTCCATTGACTCCAGAAGGTTCAGAATTAGATCACACACTTAATTTTCCTCCCCTTTCTACTTCCCAAGTTCCTGGTTTCTTTCTTCTGGGATTTATTTACTCATCACTTTAGTTGTTCCATATCTGGTCCCATGAAATTGAGAATTAAACGCAGAATTAAGAAAACTAAATAGATGCCCCTCTATCCACTGTTTTTCTATTTCCTATCTTACACCATATTGTCCCCTGCCACCCAGTTTTTTATCTTCTTCTTTAAGACTTTTAAGCCCTTTTAGACAAGTATCATATTTTATGCATTTATATAGAAATAAATATCACAGCCCAGTGAAGCATATGATGCTATTTGACGGTAACAATTCCAACCAACCTGTATTTATAGTTATTCTGAGCAATGCCACTTTAGAACTCCATCTCTAGAAAACCACTATTTAATGGTTAATATAACTGTTTCTTAATTTTTGAAGACCCAAAAAGCAAACATAAGAACCTACAGAACATGTAAAATTCAACAACCTTTAATCAGTTTGGAGAACACCAGTACCTTACTTTGAAGATTTAGAATACTTTTACAAATGCCATCTAATTGCAGAAAACCTAATTATAGCACATTTCTATTGAAACATTTGTTGAATACTCCAGGTACAAGAATTTCCTATACAAATGTCTTAGTTTTGCAATGGGGAAAAGAAATGGGCATGAGAAAATACTGTATTTATTAGTAATCTTAACAAAGCACTCTAAAAAAACCCTAGTACTGAAACTAGAAATCTGCATGCTAACAAGTTCAAAACTATGTATGTAAGAAAATAATCTGTACTCTGAGCAGTCACAACACACAAAAAAATTTTAAACACATATAGTATTCCTTATTCTTGCTCTCTACTTGAGAGCACGGCATTCATGTATCTATAGTCTTAACATAGCAGTAAAATGCATTTACTATCCTCCATTACTCATTATACAGGAGAGAAAATAAATAAGATTAGAAAACCTACTCATCTCCCTAGCTTTTTTCACTCCAAACAACTCACAAGAAGCAAACATACCACTTTCTCACTGGGCAAAATATATACAGAAATATTGATCAGCTAATTCAATGGACATACTTCAGAGGAATGTGAACTTTAATCTCTCCATCCCACCTAGATGTCACCTAAGAATCATCCAAACAGGCACATTCAATACAGAAATCTTTGTTGAGATACTATCACTGTATTACCTTTCAACTGGTAGCTAAAAAAAAAAAAAAAAAAAAGGAAGCACTAGAAAGGCCAGCGATGTGGTGAAGCGTATCATTAGAAATCTATTAACATTAACACAGGGAAATATCAGAAAAAGCCTCTTCAAATTAAACTATTCACTTTCTTATTCCAGACCAAACACAACAATACTACACACCTGTGAACAGACCCTAAAACTACCTGTACAGCACTAAGTACATCCCAGTGTATTGTCTGATGGAAAGATATCTTTCCATTTCCTTCTGCCTACTGTTAGGGCCTATAATCAACATTCTTTCTACCCGCACTCTCTTTCATCCAGTACTTCTATGAGACAGATGTTAAGATGCCTTTTAGTTATAAATCAGTATCTTAATGGTTACATTAAGATACATCAACATAACAAAGGAAACATACAAAAGCAAAACAAAGGGGGAAATTGACCACATTACAGTCACACTGTCATTTTTCTGTCCAATCATTTCCAGTACTTCCATCTTTGTGCCCAATATAAAACAGAAAAACATGTTCGCTGTTTCAAAGGAACTTGCAATTTAAAGCAAGCAAAAAGTCTGAAGTAGGAATAACCAAAAAGTTTCATATACACTTCCAGCAGGCAGTATTTTAAATTGATAACAAGGAACACTGCTGAAAATCTGACTGCAGAGTATGCTGGCTGACCAGAGGGAACATCGAAACTATAGTTATCTTAATCTATGTGCTAGCAAAGACCTACAAATCTGAGACAGAACAGAGCTCCTAATTTTTCAAAGTAGGAAATGGCAAAGTAAAAAAAGCTTCCTTTTGAGTTGAGCTATTGAATTGTCTTATATTGAATTGAACAACTTAGTCTTCAGTGTTTGGCAAATGAATGAATTGCAGAAAACCATAAATTAGATTTTTCTATTACAGCCATAAAAAATACTAAATTTAGCTCTGCAGTTTGGCATGAATAAAGTCAATTTACACAATTCTGGAAGAGCAATTCTTTCTAGTTTGTCCAAAATTTTAAACAAGGCCCTAGTGATGCTATTTTTCAAATCCATACAGAGTTCATGATTTTGCTTTAAGCCTCACCAATTAAAGTTAAGATTTATATCTCAGAACAGCAGTAAAATATTTTAGCAACACACAGAGAAAACTTAATTAAATTTGTATGGGTTTTTTTCCAGATTTGGGGGTATTTTACCATGCAATGCTTTATGAAGTATCATTATTTCCTGAAATTGTAAATTGCCAATCAAATTAACTTGCATAAAATATTATCTATTGCACATCACAACACTATAGCATCCAGCCACTTGGCAAGTGAAGAAAGCATGTTTAGGACCTAACTGTAGGTTTTTGTATTAAGGTTTAAAGCTATTTTACTGCACCAATTATTTTATTTCAATCGCTGTTAATTGCCCATAAAACCAAGGGTAGGATCACCTTTCAAAAATAAGGAAACTACTCCCTCTACTGAAAAAACTGAGCATTACACTGGAGGCACAGAGACTCATATCAAATACATGTTGTTAAGAAGCAAAGCCATTAAACACATTATAGGTGTTTTCCTCTTAATTACGCCCCAGTCAGCTAAGACTTGAACGACTGATAAGCTGTACTTTTCGCTATCTTACCAAAAAGATTAAAATACACATGCTTGCAAAATCAAAAAAACTTAAAAGTAGAGAATACAGAAAACAAAGCATGCACTAAACAGACTGTAAAATACCCCTATTTCAAACACAAGGAACCTGTAAGTAAGAATTTATAGTATTTTCTATACTCCCCCTGCAGAAAGGTGTGAGAATATTTTCTGCCTTTTAACGAAGAATCTTAGGCACAGGGATCTTTCCTGAAAAATTTATGTGAAAGTTGAACAGTCCTGAAAAAAAGGTAATATTCACACACAAAATCCCCAGTCTAATAAGTGTTAGCATCTGTGCACAAAGTGCATTTCAATCAGCTTTTCACATATTTACATTATATATTTGACACATTTCAGTCAAGGCAAAGTTAATTTTCAGCATTCAGCAGATGCAAAAATGTATCCTCATTTCTCAAATACTATCAGAAAGAGAATATCTCATTAGCACTCTCAGAAGTTCTGTCTGTGCTATTCCTTACATACAAACACATGCTCAATGAGAACCGATCCATTTGCTCAGATACTCAGTGATGTTGAACTCATTAGTGATGGCCAGGGTACATTCTGAATACCAGTACAGTGTCTACGCTGAATCAGCAAGCTGTAATAATGGAGGTCAGTAATCAAACATCTTCAGGCTTCTTATCTAGCGAAGATGTTTCAATTCACACCACTTGTTTTCTTGGGTGCTTACACTAATATTGATGATATCGAGAGTTCTCAGCTGAGAAAAACAATGCCTTCAGGCTCAGCCCCTATTGTTACCCATATCGGTGACATACAGACTCAGCGTATCAACTAAAATATACTCAAAATTAAAGAAATTTCTCCTAACTCCTGTATCAATTCAGAAGCAGTGAATAGTATAGACATTATACTGGCAATTTAAGGTTTGCAATCATGTTAAACATTAAAAAGATTAAAGCAAACGTCCCACTAAATGACAGCATTTTTCCTTGGAAAAGAACACATAACACACAAAAATTAAGCATTTGGTCTGTTTGTTGAACAGGTTGGTTACCCACAAAAACAAAGCTTCAGCAGCTTCCACAACCTGATCAGTCAGGAAGGTTTTTGTAGCTGCCCTCCAAATAACCCAAGCTTATCCTCAGAGGAAAATGTCTCCTCTGTTAAGAAAATTCCTGGAAAACACATTTTCCAAGAGAATAATATATTGTGCTAATCACTTCAAAATGTATGCATTACCTAAACTACACTAGACACAGAAACAAGACAGAAGGTCCAAAAGATGGGATTTCACAATTTTTACTGAACAAATAGTTTTACTTATTGATAAGCTGAAATAGTTATGGTAGAAGAATGAGGAAGTGCTATGTTTATTACAGAATGTTTTGAAAGGCATCGTTCTTTGGATATATAACCAAATGTCAGATACTGCAAAATAAACTGCAATCGCATTTTACTGGATATAAGACAACTAATCCCTGAAAATGGGAAAAGCAGCAACAAAAGATGCAAATGAATCAAGTGATAAACAGTTAAAAAACATTGTTACGCCTTAAACCAGGAACTCTTAGATTATCTGGGAAGTACACAAAGAATATTACAAGATTACAGTAAGAGAAGAATCACGTATTTTAATCATAATCATAAATTTTATTTCAGGTAGAAAACACTTTTATCGAGAAACTATGCAATTTCTAATTTTAACTACACAACTAATCACTTTTAGTTATATGATTTTAATCTTCAGCTGACCTCAGACACACTCTCCTGTGATATGGCAGCTATTCAAGAAGTTTGCTTCCAAAGTGAGAGAAAAGCTGACACAAAATATGCTACTATGACCAGAAGCCTGAAGGATGCACCTCATCACCATTAACTTTTAAAGTCAAGATACACACATTCTAAGTGGTATTACATTTTTATTTTTTTAATTAAAGCTATGACATTCTACTTACCTTAATGACAAATTTGTTGGATGCCATGACAGGTCAGTGGAAGCTGGTCCTACAAAAACATCAATTAAAAGTGATCAGCGCTAGAGAAAAACTCAGATCTCCATACCAACTGAAAAGCATTTCTAAAATCTATTACTCTTTTTTTTTCATTACTACTGTTCTTCAAACTCCATATTCTGCTTTAAGAAAACCAAGGCAAACTTTTATTTAAGGGATAATTACTTAGCTACCTGTGTTGGTTTCCTTTAGTGAACCTCATAACTGTTCAGGCACTTAACATCCAACACATGATACACAAAATTAGAATTATTTTTCAGACCAGTACCAAGACAGACAAACCCACATAATTTATCCTCAAAAAGCCTTTCAAAGAGCAGCAAACTAAGCTTGCCATATTCCTTTACTAGTCTCAACCACTGGTCTCTGTGTATATGGCCCCTAGCCTAGTTTCTCTTTCAAAATAACACCTTCACACGAAATCCCCTTGCATAACTTAAAGAAAGAAAGAATGAAGAGGGGGAAAAAACCACACAAAATTTAAAAAGTAGTATTTTCAAGAAAAAACAATCTATGAAATAATATGTGTTCCCATCAAGAGTCCTCACAACTCTCTACGTCAAGTTCATCCCTTCCTGTCTTGTGGATACTCCGTTTCTACCTAGCTAGGGAGCTCACATCAGCCTGCACATATCAGTGGCCCTATAGAAATAATATCCTCCATATGCTCTCTTAACAGGGGCTCAGTAACACTAAGCAACTTCCAAACTTTGCCTTTGGACCAAGCAGTAGTAAGCAGACTTCGAACTGAAACACCCATTCACTACCTGCAGTTCTGGTAACCAGTAGTGTCAGAGACTGAACCAGTTCAAGAACAAAGCACAGCCAATTTTTTTTTATTTTTTTTTTTGCAATAAGAAACTATGGCTTCTAGTTCACCTAGCATGCATATATACACATAACGCATATTTACAATTTTAAACTACTACAGGCATAAAGCAATGTAACCTGAGCATTATTGCGGTTGCACAAAGGTGAAGCAAACTTTGGATGTCCTCTTTATTTGCTTATCCCCAAAAGAATTTAGATTACTTGATTTAGGATATTGGGTGAAACGTTTAGCTGCACAGACACTGACCTTGCCTCAGATCATTCCAAGTAACTCAGGAAGCATTAATTCATGCCGAAAGTTAAATGCACACTACCTTGTATGCAAAAAGAAACCTTCAATTAATTGCTAAGATTTCCATCACTCCACCCCCCTTAGAAGAACCTTGCGTCGTGCAAATGACTACAAGCTTCAAGTTGGCTTTCAAGCCAAACCACAAGTCTAGTCCCCTTCCACATCAATTGCAGTTTTTAAACTTTTTTTTTCTCTCCAAACTGACAATTACCATTGTACCCCTAAAACTACTGAGGAAGTCCATCATTCTCCCCATAAATGGGAACTAAACATTCACTTGTCAAAAGGCAGAAAATTAGGTTAAATTCATTAAAATCTTTCCAGCTAACCCCACAATGTTAGGATGCACAAGAGACATGGAATGGCCCTATAGTACCAAATTAATATTTACAAAAACCCAGAAATAAAAAAAAAATTGAGATACACTATTTTCACACAGGATAGGAACAATAGCAACAGGCAAGGACAAGACTTGGATTGGACAGAAAACCCAAGCAATACAGTTCAAGCTTCAAAATCAAGAGGAAAAAACAAGTGTCAGCAGCTACTGCCTGCAGTAGACGAACTGCAACAGAAACTACACTGAATACAGCTGCCTTTTACACTCTAAAATATCTTAAAGGATTAGTCTCTTAATAAGATGTAGAAATCCAGTCAATTTTGTAGAAGTCGGTATAGGAAAACAATAAGAATGCAGGAAGACATACTCATTTCTCATTGCATACTTCCAGTTAAAGTACTGCAATAGAGCTGTCAAAATTTCAGGATACAACTCAAGTTGGTGATACGTGTCTCTGTCAGGCACTACACATACACATTTCAAAATGCAGTCATTATCCTTATTTAACTTCAAAAAAGTGCAAAACGAGATAAAGACCCACGTAGCATAACACAGGTAATTTTGATGTTAAGATTCAACAGTAATCATATTTAACTAAACAAACACCTCTATGTAGTGCTTCTATTCCAAATATCCAAATGCTGAAATCCAAGACCGCAAAACAACTACGAGAAAACGTGTAAGTAACAAGGGCACAATTCCATATACTGGCTCAAGGAAAACTCCAAATTACTTCAATGGTTTTTTTTTTTCTATATATCATATCAATATCCAAGCAGTAAGGAACGGAAACAGTAAAAGAATAATAAAGAGAGAGAAGTAAAATGGTTGTTACTGTAACCAGGTTAAAATGAGTTTGAACTAAAAACGATTCTGCAAGTAACTAACTACTGAAAATAAACTTTAATACAGTTAATAAAGTTCGTTCTGAAAAAGCTCAAAGTTAGACTTTTATCAGTTGCAAGTAAGCAGAAAGCTACATAGAGCAAACCCAATTTGCAAGTAACAGTCATGCAGACAGAAGCTGGAATACCATGCCTTGTATTACACGACAATCATTCTCCCTTGCACAACACAGCCCTATAAACTTTTCTATTTTATCAAGAGTAAATTCTGTCAACTTTACCGACAGCAAATGTAAGGAACAGTGCTCTGAACCACTTGAGACATCATACTTCAATTCAGTCAAGCAGTAAGGTGCTACTCTATAGAAGTAAACATAGTACAACTATAAGAACCACCTTAGTAGAAGATAAAACTCGGAAATGCTTGAAACAGCAGCTGCTAGTACTCGGTCAGGAGAGACACTAATGGGAAATGGCAGCTACCAACTGAAAATCAACTGCATTTCATAGTTCCTTATAACTGTGTACAAGATTGTATTCTCGGTGTTCAAGAACTCCAAGGAAGGACTACCCAGGCCATCATGCAAAACCAAAAAGCAAATACTAAGATATATCACAACCTTTTTACAACACACAAAACCTGGGCACATACAACTCATCGGATTCTCTTAACAAAAAAAAAAAAAAAAAAAAAAAAAAAGACAAGGTCTCAGCAGCATTTCAGAACTGGGGTTTTAATATTAATGAAAGGCTAGTACCTAGAGCTTTACTGATGATCCCTACCTCCTCCCCCCAAGCAAAATAATATCAAAAATAGGAGAAACAGTAGGCAAGAAACAGCAAAAAGTAGGACAGTTAAATGCTCTAGTCTCTTCTCCAAGCATCTAGAATCATGGCCTGAAGTTCGGAAAACTGTAATTACAAACATAGTTTGCTATGGAGCACACCATCAACTAAGAGCTCCTACAACAGCAATGACAAGATTGAACAGACCTAATATTGACATGGAATTGCTTGCACCTTGTAATATGGTAGAACACAAGGTGCTTTGCCTCATGCTTCCAGGGACATAGTTTACCAAGATTGTACGTAATTACTGAGCTGCACATGGCATACAATTCACAATGGTACTGCAGGCCTGTGCTCTGAAGAACGCTACTTGCACTGCTAATATTTTATCATTAAACCTCACAGCAGCAATAACATGAGGAAAAGTTGCAACAAAACATGCAAGAGCATTATCTCTTCTCCAAATGCTCACAGCCTGCTTGAGAGCAAAGCACATGGAAGAATCAGCTGAAATCATCCTGGTGTAACAGCTCTCTTTTTCCAAACAATTTGCCATCCAGAATAACTACTGTTGCAACAAGTCTGATACTACTGATGTAAGAGCCACCACTGGCAGTCAGAAATCCTCTCCAAATCCAACCTACAAAATAACAGAATTAAAAAATAAAAAGGATGCACAAGTTACCTTCGGTTCAATTTGCTCTTCATGGGAGTAAGCTCGATTTAGGAGTATGCCAACTATTCCATGCTTTGCATTGACCATATAGATAAAGGAAATAGAGCAGACTGAATAAATGTAAGCAAATCGTTAGAAAACAAAAAAGAACAGACCTAATATGTGAACCATCAGGAAATCACTGAACAAATGAAAAAATATTCAATGCTAAGGTATGAGAAAAATGAGGAAACCCACCCATCAATTATACAACAAAAGAAGCCAGAGAGCCCCAAAAGTTCCTATTTTCTGTGTCTAAAAAACCCACAAGAAACACAGATCTATTACAACTGCTACTATTTGGTAACAAGACTACCTCTCATGGAACACCACATCTGTTGCAAACTAATGCAAAACTCTAAAGGAAACTATACATAAGGAAATGTGAAGATAAGCAAGGAAGGCAGAAAAACTCCTTTCAGAAACTAAATATATATTTAGAAAAAAATATCGATGTGGTATTTGGAGTATTGCAACATCTAAATTTTTGGTAAGACAGCCTGTATAAGAAAACATGATCTAGAATTAAAAACACATACATTCCTTGTAACTAGAGTGGGACATGCTTCAAAAATAACATGGCAGAATATCCTTCTTTCTTAAATTTGACATTAAGTGGAATGGTAGACATCACAAGAAGCCAGGAAAGGAAACATGGCCTCCCAGACAGCAAGCTAAAGTGTCTTCTGCCTGCTGATAAACAGCATCTTACCTCAGCAAGGCAGCAGCTTCCTGTGGTGAGGGAATTTGGAACACAGTGGGAATGAGGAACTGAAAACTGCCACACATGCCCGCTTGAAGGTACAGCGGCTCCTAACACAACAGCTGCGAACCATTCACAGGCTGCCGGTATCTTTGGGCACCTTTACCACATGTAGGCCTGAAAAAAGCAGAAACAGAAAAACAAATGCTAATCAAAGAACTCCCTAAAATAAATTAATATTAACCAATTTTGTAGTTCAAAATTAACTATCATAGCATAAAAGAGAATTTTTCTGAACTTCTCAGTCATTAGGTATCAGTCAAATGCTGTCCAGCCCAGATCCAGCATATGTCAGTTTCTAAGAACTGATCCTAAAGCTTAGGATGAACAGTGTAATACTCAGCTACTCATGCATTTAATGAGGCATTTCCAGTTCTGAAAAGACAAGAATCTTCACATTTTGCAGTTTCAGGATTTTTAGGCCCACTGTTGCTCATTTCACCACTTAACCTTTAGAAATTACCCTTCCAACAAGTTAGCATATTTTAAGGTCATTGTTATCTACACTCCTTCATTCATGAACTGCCAAAGGTGAATTCCTTTAAAGTTCAACAATTCAATTTCAAAAGTGTTACCCGTTCACCAGACAACTGCATAGAACTGCAGGAAGGAGAGATTCTGAGGAATATCAGAGTGCTTATTACAGATGGGTGCTGGCTATTGTTTTGTGAAACAGCTAAATGCAGTTGTACTTCTGAATTGCATTCAGAAAGGAGTTTAACAATTATTTTTTTAAGCTTCATGACACAGCTAAATGCAACTGCATTTAGCTGTTTTCATGAAACTTAAAAAAAAACCCAACTGTTAAACTCCTTTCTGTATGGAGATAAGGCATTAAAAACTTGTCTGATGCCTACAGTTTTACACTCTGCAACTATGCACAAAGTTAAAATTAAACCCATCCATTAACACGTTAATATAAGACCAGATATCATGAAGAGCGACTGCAGGAGTAGGGCGAGAGATAAGAATGAATACAGAAAAGGTGCATGATACAAGAGCTTAGAAAAAAACCTGAGGTCAGACAACAAAGTTTCCTTGTTCTGGCCAGGGCAAGGCCGTCCGCCTCAGGCAGGCTCCAGCAGGCGAGCGCAGAAGTAATGCAAAGGGCCTACAGCAGGAGCTGGGAAAGAACACAAACCAGGGGGCCGAGTGTTGCGGGCCGGCGGGCGCTGCCGAGGCTCGCACCTCGCCGGGCCGGGAGGGGGTGCTGACGCGAGGCCGGCACAACAGGGAACCCGCCGAGCCGGCCCCTGCGGGAGGCGCGCCGGGAGAGGGAAGGCAGCGCCACAGCACCGACCCCTAGCGTATCGCCTCATGTTTATCTAGGGAGGAAAGCGAGACTGAACAGCGAGGCGCTGCCGCTTCCCCCTAGAGCCTCCCGGCTGTGAGTCCCAGCCGGGCAGTAGCAAGTCCACCGCCGCCATCGCGCCGTACCTCCTCCCCACGCTGAGCCTGCCTCCAAGGGTTCTAACGGCTCCTCTGCCCCCAAGCAAGATGGCAGCCAAGCACGAGCTTCTTCTCCCCTATCCAAAATGGCGGCCGCCGGCCGCCCTACCCTGCCCGAAGGTAAAATGGCCGCCCGTAAGCAGAGCGCGTAGCGCGCCTTGTGATCACCTGGCGCGGAGCTTGGCCAATGGCGAGCGAGAGGGGATACGGCCGCGCAGCAGCCTCAGCCCTGGGCGGGGCGCGAGCCACACTTCCGGGTCTGCGTGAGGCCGCTTCCTGTCGCTGGGGGCGGAAAGGGGCCGGGGAGGGTGCGCGGCCCTGGTCTTCCTCCCGCTGAGGCACCGGCGCCTGAGGCCTCCCCGTGGTGGCAGCCGAGGTGAGCCCCAGGGGGGTGCTGGGGGTCGTCGGGCAGCGTCTTCCCGCGCCTTCCCGCCCGCGGTCCCTTGCTGCCTGAGGAGAAGGGAGAAATGCCTCAGGTGTGCCGTCTCCGCCCGCCGCGCCGGGCCTCCGCAGCTGTCCGTAGCCCCAGGGCAGCCGCTGCTCCCTCCGGCGCCCGTGCTGCGCGGTGGCCGGGACGCGGCGGTGGGGAGGGTGGGTCGCTGGGGACGTGTCGCGGTGTGCCCGAGGGCGGTCGAGCCCCTGCCGCTGGCCCGCCCGTAAGGAACGGGCTGCTGGGGCCGGGCGGCCGCCGTTTGTTTCAGCGTCTCCTCGGCAGCCGGCGCGGCTTGCCTGTGGCGGTGCGGCCGGCTGGGTGGCTGGCGAGCCTGCCTGGCCCTGTGCGCCGGGCGGCGTGAGGCTGCGAGGCTCCTACCGCCGCGCCGAGGGGCCTCTCGCATGACACGCTACTCCTACCAGGCGGGTAAAGTTGGGCAGGTGTAGGAGTATTTACTCTGAGTTGTGTCTTTGTCGTTGTTTAAACCAAGAAATTAGTTTGCTAGACTGAGTATACCTTTTTTTCCTTACGGTAGGTACTGCTTAATGAAACCCTGTGAAGAGTAGAGCTTTATGTATTCTTTTTAGGTAAGGATGAATTACTGTGTTTGCACTGATGCTGTTGTAGCCTCTGAGGATCAAGGGCTGAGACAGTCAGGCACAGTTTCCGCTCCGGGCAACGTAAACTGATGTCAGCAGCATCGCAGCGTGTTTGGCCAGCAAGTTCCATATTCTGGTAGGAGCTTGCTTAGTTACTGAATGTTATTAAATGTGAGGGGAAAAAAATACTGGTGTGTCTTGAAACTGCTTTGTTTTAGACTCTGAATATTTACTATCGGAAGCAGTAATATTTGTAATTGGATAAAGCTTCATTACTTTGTTATACTTAAGATTTAGTATGGCAAAGCTTGAAGCAAATGCAGCAATTAATGCTTAAAGATGTCTGAATTGAGGTTATTTATGCTTTTTTTTAAAAAGTTAGCAAAGTAAGACTTCCTTGTGTCATTTTGTGTTTTAAATGTCTGCTGCACTAATTAAAGGTATTAATATTCAGGCTCACCTGTTCTTTGCTATTATTGCAGAGTAGGAAAAGGATTTCTAGAATATATTTAAAATAAATTATTATCTCTACCTAGGTAGATGCCAGTTTGCAATGAGTCTTAAAACCATCTGGAAAGACTACAAAGTTCTGATCGTTATGGCACCTAGCCTTGCGCTGGTGCACTGGGGCTGGTTTCACATCAAGTCTAGTCCTCTCTTCCAAGTGAAGACAGAGAGCTTTGTTCCAGAACCTGGGATTGTGGCATATGTGATGCAAAGCAATGAGAAAAATAAAGAAAAATAGCATTAGTCCTGTGTATTTTGGGTAAGTTGCCTAATCAGTTGTATCTGTATATTTGAGGCAGGAGATGAGTAAATTAAATGAGAATTTTCTAACAGATGCAGTCTTGCTGCTCTAATTTTAGTCTTCCAGAGTTTCATTCTTTTTTGCAGCTGAGTTAATCCGTTAGTTACATGGACCCAAAAAATGTATCTTACATCTCAAAAACTACTGCTAGGTCCCATGTGATAGTATTAAGTGATGGTATTGCAGGTCTTGGAGATACTTAAAACCAAACTCGCAATAACTTCAAGGCACCAGTCAAACTCTTATGACTGATGGGGTCTGCAACAGTGTCCTTTCAGGTTCAGAACTGCCCAGAAGTTGTGACTTTACATAGTAACACATTCTACATTGTTAGTAGGGCAGTAATTATAATAGATGACAAACAGAATTAAGTATGAGAGAAGTCTTAAATACTGTAGAGATTACGTACAAATGTAAACGAATATCCCTTTAAGTTTGAAAGTGTTTTAGAACTTCAAAAAAATAATTGTATGCTAGGCATCTTGAAATAAGGAACTTTTTTTCAAAGGCAAAGATTTCTTACAGTTGTTTGAACATTAAAAGCTTTTGTCTCTGAAATGGTTGCCTGGGAAGCAGTGCTGAGTAGTTCAGTTATTTTGTTCTTGAATAAAAACAGTTTAACATTGTAGTTTTGACGCTTTAATACAGTTCAGTGCACTTTATAGTGGCCTGTTAGTTACAGACCTACAAATAAAACAGTATATAAACTGGTGGTCAGAATTGAAGCTATTAACAAACATGTAAATTTGTGTACTACATGCGTGTAGTATATGTCATACTAGTAGGTTTTCTCAATTAAAAAGCATTATAGCGTATATAGACCAGTTGCATGGGGTTCAAAGAGCCAAGTGTTGGGTCCTGCATTTGGATCACAACAATCCCAGTAAACGCTACAGGCTTGAGGAGGAGTGGCTGGAAAGCTGGCAGGTGGTGAAGGAAGGACCTGGGGGTGGTGGTCCAGAGCTGGCTGAACGTGAGCCAGCAGTGTGCCCAGGTGGCCAAGAAGGCCAGTAGCATCCTGGCTTCTGTCAGAAACTGTGGCCAGCAGAGCCAGGGCAGTGGTTGCCCCCTGTGTGTGGCACTGGTGGGGCCGCACCTCAGACACTGTGCTCAGTTTTGAACCCCTTGCTACAGGACAGACACTGAGGTACTGGTGTGTCTGGAGGTGGGCAATGAAGCTGGTGAAGGGTCTAGAGCACAAGGCTTAAGGGGAGCCGTTGAGGAAACTGGGATTGTTTCGCCTGGAGAAAAGGAGGCTCAGGGGATGCCTTATTACTCTCTACTACCTGAAAAGAGGTTGTAGCGAGGTGGGGGTTGGTCTCTTCTCCCAAATAACAGGTGATAGGACAAGAGGAGGCAGCCTCAAGTTGTGGCAGGGAAGCTTTAGATTGGATATTAGGAAAATTTTCTTCACTGAAAGGGCTTTCAAGCATTGGAACAGACTTCTCAGGGAAGTGATTTGAGTTGCCATCCCTGGAGGTATTTAAAAGACACATGGATGTGGTGCTTCGGGGCGTGATTTAGTGGCGGACTTCATAGTGCTGGGTTAACAGTTGGACTGGATGATCTCAAAGGTCTTTCCTAATCTAAATGGTTCTGTGGGGTTCTGTTTATGTGAGTTTTTTGTGACAAATAAAATAGCAGTTCAAGCTATGCAATATTGTCATAAGATTATCCTAATATCTTTCTGGTTTTTATTGTAGGAATAACTAGTTCTGAAGCTTTTAATCTGTGAGTGTTGCCAGAAGAAAAGATGAAGAAAGCAAACTGGAGTAGAAAAAAATTTCTGCTTGTGGCAGGGCTGTCACTTATAGGTTTCCACTTTGGAAGCATGCTTGTAAACTTTGCTGCAAAAAAATCTGTTCAATCACATTCGGAAGCTAAAAAAAACTAGTCATCAATGAAACCGCCTAATGCTGTCATTATGTATGAACTTCACAATAAGATTTAAGCTTCATTCAAAGAGATCATGAACAGTCACAGGAATGCTGTTATGGTACTGTATGTACTGTTTCATATTTGAAGTACTAACTCTTGGCTGCAAAGAATGAAAGTGTACTGCTTTAAATTTTAAAAGTGCTATGAATTATAGATCCAAGTAAAAATTAAATCTGTTTTGTTGTCCAGAGTTAAAATCTTACTTCAAAAATGTCTCGTCTTGAAGCTAAAAAGCCTCTGTTATTTATTAGTGAACCTTTAAATAAAGATACAGTTAGTCAGTCACTGTCTCTGCTGACTGGAATATTAAAATCTTGCTATGGTCCTGCTGGTAGACTCAAACAGCTCCACAATGGTGTGGGAGGCTATGTTTGTACAACTTCACAATCTTCAGCTATACTCAGTCGTCTTTCTGTCAGTCATCGTGTGCTGAGTGTTTTGATGGCCTCTGTACAGAACCATATATCCCGCTTCAGTGACTGTGGCTTATTTACTGCCATTCTGTGCTGCAGTTTGATTGAAAACTTCAAAAGCCTGAATGTTGCACCTTGCATTGTCATTAAAATAAGTAAGCATCTTTTGAGTTTGTGTATGGACTATCTCAAATCTGAGGCCTGTGGTTGCCGAATATGGGTAGATTTTAGCAGCGTTGAGACTCTTCTTTGCTTGGTACGTAGCATATTGACAAGCAAACCTGCTTGCATGCTTAATAAAACTGAAGTTGATCATCTCTCCACTCTGATTTTAAAGGCTTTTTTATTTACTGTTCCATGTCATGTGGAGAGTAATGCTGTTTTAGGAAAATGTGTAATAGTACCTGTGAAAGGTAGAAGAGTTGTGGATTCTGTGGTTCTTCCTGGTCTACTGATAGAAACACCAGAAATTCAATTGGCAAAACCACCTACTGTCAAAAGAACTTGTTCAAACATGATCAGGATAGCTCTTTTCTGTGTGTCCATGTCAGGAGACAGCTTCAACCCTGAAGAAGGAACTATAACAGTCCATCATGGAATTTCTATAGAAACATTAGAGCTGAATCAGTTGCTTAATGTAGGAAAGCAGCTGGTTAATGATGAGGTTGGCCTTGTAGTGTGCCAGAAAGTTATCCATCCATCCTTGAAACAGTATCTGAAAGAAAACCATGTCATCGCTGTGGACAGAGCTGGGCTATCTCTGATGGAACCTCTGAGTCAGATGACAGGTAACAAGCGGCTTTTTCTGTACTAAACAATTGTCCTTAACGCTCATGTCGTAACAAAAACCTGTCTAGGTTGGTGCTGTTGTAGAGTAAGGATTTTATTTCTCTCAGTGTGCTACCTTAGCAGCTGAGCAAGAGTTGTTCTTTTCTAATCTGGAAACCATTTTTTAAGGTGAGATTGGTCTTTTGCAGGTCTAGTGATGACATACTGCATGTATCCAATTGTAGTAACTGTTTGGAAACTTAGATTATTTTCAAACTCTTATTTAGAGAGAATGAAACAATTACTTTTTCATCTTAAACTATTGCTAAGTCTTGCACTTTGAAAACGTTTGTTTCTGTTTGTGATTTGCTGTGTAGACTAAAATGTTAGGTATTGAAGAATATACATAAATTTAAAAAGCCAAGAGAAAAAAGTTCATGCTTTATGAAATGCAACAGATGGCTGTTCTGATGACAGTAATACAAACTGTTCTCTGCTTTTCTTAACTGGACAGGTTCAAAGCCTATAGCTTCTGTACATTTGTTGTCTCCTAGTTGTTACGGCAGTTTGAAAGATGTGCGCATTGAGAGTTTTGCTTCAAAACATTTTGTGCATCTGATTCCTAATGATACAGTTGTCTGCAGCTTGATACTCTGTAACAGAAATGAAACAGCATGGGATGAGTTGAAGGTAGGCAACATTTCTTGAAACTTTTCTTGAAAAGTCCTATTTTTAACAGAAAAATAATGAAAAATATTTTTTAGTTTAGGAAAGTGATTTTTCAGTATGTAAATGAGTTACGTTAGAGTTTAGGTATTCAGTTTCAAGAAAGCACTTAAGAAATGCCGTGGTTTCAAGAATTTCAAAATCCTTGAACTGCTCATGTTCATTTAATACCTCTATTTTAATATGGGAAGTTGTCTTGAGACGGAAACATTTTTCACCTGTTCTTGAGCCCAGTGCTTGATAGACATTTTCATTCTCACTACTTGGTCTATGAAAGCCTAAAGTAAAAATTGCCCAACAAAAGGCCAGCAACAATACCTGCAATGGTAGTCGGGCGTAGTTTTGTATTGAATAGTTGCTCTAGAAATGTCATTGATACTGATTAACTTCTTATCTATAACCCTGGTTTGCACAAAGAAGGAATAAAACAGAGCTTTTTTTTTTCTTTTTTTCTTCCTGCTTTTCCATACCGTGTGGACAAATAAAGACAATTTCTCCTAAAGTGAACGTGGTTTTTGGAAATCACTCAACAGCTTTATATCCACACATACTTCAAGTCTATGAAGTCTGTACCAGAAACTGCAGAAAATCTTATTTCAGTTATTTTTTCAATGGGGACAAATCCTGTTAATCATGGTATATGTAACAATAAATTCATATGGTTTTCAGCGTACCTGTGAAACTGCAGAACATGTGTTACAGTTAACAATCAAGGAACCTTTGGCATTATTAGGAGGTGGCTGTACAGAAACTCACCTGGCTTCATACATAAGACACAAGGTATGTGAGACATAAGGGTTTTAAAAGCTGCTTAATATACATAGGAAATAAGAATTTACATAGCATCACTGCTATAGTTAAAGCACTTCTAGATTAATGTTTGATTTTTGCTGTCTAACTACTAATATAAACCAAAGGGGGGGTCTATTTGAAGCAGTCAGTGCTAATTCTGTCTTTCAGACTTATTAATACTGTATTTGTACTTGTTAATCTTTCTTTAGATACCTATTATGGTAAGTGTTTTTTAAGTGTTAAAACAAATGTGTAGAATTTTTGTACTGAAAGATAATCATGCAGAACTCGGTTTTGACTTGTCTAGAAATCTTTCCTATTGTGGAGTAATTATCACATGAACAATTTCTGGTAGGACTGAACCATCTGTTTAAAAAAAAACCAAAATAACAGTACGATGTGTTTGATTAAAATTATTTCTGTAAAAGTGTTCTAATTTTTTGTTTTCCTGGTTTTGTGTTTCGTTTGTGTTTTGTTTTTTTTTTTTTAGAGTTGTAGTCTGTCCACCAGCACCTTTAGAGATCTAGATTGTTCTCGGACACAATACCAATTGGTTGCTGATGGTTTTTGCCGTTCCCTGGAGTCTGTAGCTTGCTCTCTGAATCATGATGAAGGAGAAATTCTTACAGACATGGTTTATGGACACTGTTGGTTTGTTCCATCAGGATTTCCCTCTGTCTCTAATTGGTCAGATTTAGTTTCAAAATGTGGCTGTGGGATTAACGGTAACACTGAGAATCTCAACTGGAGGCTTTTGCAAGGCCAGTTTGACTCTCCTACTATACAGGGCTGCCCTAAAGAGCTCTCAGTAAAGGTTGTGGACTTTCTGACACTGGACTGTTTTGCTGCGAAGTGTAGTGGCCTACAAGTAGCTCTGGAGACAGCCAATCTGATTTTGGATCTCTCATACGTAATTGAAGATCAAAATTAGGTCTAATCTTATGTGAATCATGTTGCACACCAAGATACTTGATTGAAAGCAGAGTAATATATAATGTGTTAAGATACTTCAAATGGTTAGAATGTGTGCAGCAGACAGGAATATTAAATCAGACAGTTGACCATTAAGTACTCAACTGACAGTTAATCTGCTGTGCCTTCAAGAATTTTTAAATGTTTAACTTTTTGTTAGGAACTGTTAAATGATTAGCTAAATATACAGTAAATCATAGTAATGTATGACTTAAGAGTATTAAAATTCATGTATTCAAAAGAGCGAATGACGCTTTGATATTCCTCTGCATTAAGCAAAGTTTTGGATGTATGTTAACTCTGTGGCATCTTCAAAGGAATGGAAAGATGGATTCACTTGCTGAGAAAATACATGTTATGAATTGGAATTTATGTAGGCTCAGCAAAAGCTTTACGTACTGAAACAGACTTGTATTGCAGCAGAACTTTGTCACTGATATTTTTAATTTTGTAGGTAAAAAAGAGGGCTTTCCTTACAAATATCTTGAGCCACTTGTTTTCAAATTGTATTCTGAAGTTCTTGGCACCACGTACTGTATGCAGTGTTTGTTTCTAAATGTCCGGAAGATTTTAATTCATTTATGTAATTTATTTAGCAAGTTTTTAAAACTCAGCCTGGAGATCTTAAGGTAGCAGGTAGGTAATAGAAGATTTGAAAAGAAATGGCAGACTGTGTGGAAAAAACTTCTGTGAAGTGGACCTTGATTGTCTTCTGTGGAATACAGCACAGATTATAAATAATGATACTTCTATCATTTAAGCAAAGCTGCAAGTTAGAGTGTCCCATTTACCATTCAATTAACTCTTTGACTGTGCCTAGCTTCTTTTCTTTTAATGAAGTAAGGTATTAAGCTGCTCAGACTTGTTTTGATCTTTAAATAAGGCTGTAGACTGAATGATCAAAACTTTTTTCTCATTTTCAGTTTGCATGTAAGACCAAAAGGGGTGGTACAGTTTCTTGCTTTTAACTCATTTTTTTTGTCCCTTCTCCCTCTTTGTTTTCAGTCACAAGGGACAAATTGTTCATGACATGCTTTTCCAGAAAACCTCTGAGTTGGCTATAGACTAGTCTGCTTATTTGTTTCCTGGTCTCTTTAAGTTTTTAATATATTTACTGAGTAGAAGCAGTTGAATTGTTATGTAAAGTCAGTTTTGAAATATATAATTAAAAACATCTTTACAGACCTTTTGTACAAAGTCCTTCTCATTCTAAGAGCAAAAATAATAATTTTCTCACTGGAAAAAATGAGAATTTATTTAAAATTCCTTATCTTTTTATGACCTGAAATATTGTTTCAGTGCTGTAAGGCATCATTTGGGATTTTGTTGAAGAATGTTAACAAGGGTTGAGATGGAAGCTGGTTACTAAAATGGCACCTTTCATATCTTGATCCTCCCATATACCATGAACCATGTGAAAACATCAGGAATAATGAAGCCAAATGATGGTGTATATCTTAAGGCACAGAGGAATCTTGGTGATACTTCATGTAATTATGCGTCTCTAACTCAGAGTGTTGAATTAGAGTATTTTACTTCCTATAATAGCAGCTTGTTATGCAGTGCAAAAATGTTGTTTAGTGACTACAGCTGTGAAGTGAAAATTAAAACAATATTTAAGTTGAAGTAGTTGCTAGTATTCTTTTGTCTTTGTATCTGAAGGTTGATTCACAGCTCCCATAAAACCATTGTTAGCTCTGATTTTGTTCCTCCTCCTCTCCAGTTTTAAGAAAATCACACATAAGAAAATTGTGGGGAAAAAATTCAGTAAGTAGGTAAAATTTCATTTATACCTGAACCAAAGATTGTTCTGTACATAGCTGTTATTAATAACAATGAATTTTGGTCTCCCAGTGTGACTGAAAAGGATAAATAAGTTGCTGGCAGTGCTGCCTATGGACAGTTCAGGTTCAGTTCTTAGTTGTACTACAGTCTTCCTCAACCTTTAGTGGTTACTGTGACACTATCTTTAATGGGTAACCTAAGAGGAATACAAGTTTGGATACTGTTTAAAATGCAAGTAAATAGAATTTTGACTCTCAATCCAAGAGCAACATAAACTCTGCTGAAGTCCCGTGTTTCTGATAAAACGTAGGTGCAAAAATGGTGAGGTTTCCCCCTGTGTTTTGAAACTGACAATATAAAATATCCTTAGTTGCAAGTCCTCTGGGAAACCACTATGTTGTTTTTTTTTCTTGCTCCCTTTAGAATTTAGTTTGTTCAATGGGAAAAATTAGCATTACATAAGTATTACGAAGAGACAAGTGTTTTCTGATCATGACCTCAGTTGTTTGACTTCCATAGATTGCTCGGAGGCTATTAATTTAAATTTTAATAATTCTACCAGTAATGCAAAGGAAGTAAGAATATTCATCTCCAGCCTTCTCAGCTGTGTTAGTGCTCCAGGCCTAGCAGGAGAAATAAGAAGTGCTGATACTATAATCACTCAAGTCAGCAAATTTAAGTAAGATGCCAGTTTAATGTAGTTGTTCCTCAGTTCAGTATTTCAGTTTGCATTTGGTATTTCAGTTCCCATTTGGTATTTAAAACTTCAAAGTGAAGATGACCTGAAAATGCTGATCATTTTAGGGAACTTTACTATTTCTATTATTGTGTCCTATTTCAAGTAGACATACCATTAAACATTACTATTTTGGCATTGGCAAAGAATGCAGAATACCTGGTTTTTACTGATTCTGCTACTGAACTGTGAATTTGTAGGCTCACTCTGAGCCATATCTGAAGTCTTTTTCTGTCTATTTTCCTATCTATAAAATGGGAACAAAGATAACTCTTCTTAAGGCATAGAACTTTGTGGCTGAAGAGTTCTAAGATCCAGATGTAATGTGAAGAACTCAGAGGAACAAAGAAATAGATAATTCAAAACAAACTCAAATCCTTGCTAAAATATTAAAATTTTATTAAGGGAACTTTGGCCAGAATTTATGTAGACTCTTTAAACTAGTGTACTAGGTAAAACTCCCCTGTTCTCCTTTGTATATTGAACGTTGATGCGTTTTCTTTCTGTCTGAAATTCCGGCAACAGTAACCTAATTTATTGCCTTACATCTTCAGTACACACACCCAGAGAAATGTGACCTTCAGGCCCTGTGCAGAAATGGTTGAACTGCAAGAGAAGCATTGTCAGACATCTACCTCAGCAACCCTTACTGTATCATGTATGTCTTCCGAGTCTGTGCTCTGCATGTGTTTCAAGACCAGATGCTCATAGGTGCTAATCCTTGAAAACAAGGTAGAAACAGATTTATAAGTTTGCTTGCTGTATTGGTAGTGTAACACTGATTATTTATTTTGGGTTTTGTTCTTTCAGAAATGTTTGGGCATTTTTAGGCTAATCAGCTGTTAGAATGTTAGATCTGTCCCAGAAAGGGAAGAGAGTATTTATTGTTGTAAAAGCTTGTAAGAAAAAAATTGCATGGGATATCGCAACCACAAAACAATTCACCTTACCCAAAACCTGAACTTTTGAATTTTGTTTGTGCCGTTATGTTGCTGTGCTGAGAAGCAAAATACAGTATTTGTCACATTTTCAGCAGCGCCATGTGAACTGAGTCATGTTAGTACTGCATTCTTCAGTCTTGGGAAAAAATCAGTATCTGTGAGTCAGTCGATGTCATGGGAAGAATTTTAACTGGATTTGCGTTTACTACGGTTGTGAAGATGCAGAAACAGTCTGTTTTTATTGCAAAGACTGCCTCCAGCATGCTTATAATCTGTGCAGACTGGCTTTTTGAGAAGTCAGTTGCTAGTCACATTACAGTGTTTATTTTAAGAATTGTAGTAGCTTTTATCCGGTAATGTAAACATGAGTTATTTCTACCCACTTGTCAGCAGAGACAGGTTGCACAGTACTAATAAATAACTTCTTGGCCAGTAGCACTGTGATCTTAAATTCTCAGTTACATACCTTTATTTTTGTCTATATATATTACACTGTATAAATTAGTCGTGCACATTGTAAGCTCAAACATATGTACAAGTTTATTCTTTATGCTGGAAGCAGAAATATAGTCATAGTATATGTAGATAGAGCCACCATGTCATTAGTCCGCACACCAATAAAATTAATTGCAGAATAGGTTCCAGGATGGGGCTCAGCACTTTGTATCTTTAACTGTGCTGATTTCCATTATTCTTGACCTAGTTTTACATTAAGATTACAAATTTCTGGTAGACATTCCTCCTGCAGAATTTTATTTTCATACCTTATTACAAACATCTTTATAAACTTGAACTTACAAATCTGCTTGCACATGAAAACCTTTTATTCAAGCTTTCATCGTGTGCCATGAAGGCCACAGCTGTGTACTGTTTGGCTTCTGCAGACTTGATTACTAGTATCTTTCTTGTTTTCTTTCATGACAACATCAGCGCTCTTTGGATACACAATAAATACTAGCTGCTTCTTATTATGACAGTATTACATGATGTCTGCTAAGGATTTCTGTGGCAGCATACTACACCATCAACAGCTATTCCTTATCCAGAACTTTCTTTTTATTACCATTAAGTCTTTTTGGAAGTAGAGAAGGTACGTTGCCTGTCATTAATCTTTAAAAGCTATCCTTAGTATCTTTTGCCTTATGGCATATGATATTGTTCATCTGATTTGTTAGAGCTGGTGAGTATTGGGTAAAAAAAAAATAGGAGGTTAGGGACAAAATGAGCTCCCTAGTCTTTGGTGATGACTTGGAGAGCCTCTGCATCATCACCTGTGTGTGGGGCTAGGAAGGACCTGCTGATGGATGGTTACTCAAGAGTGACGATGGAATGATTTTCAGTGAATTGCTGGGACTGTGGTACTTCCAGATCTTGAAAGACTTTGTGAATTAGAGAGGCAGAAGCAAAACTATTATGCCCTCATTTATGACTCCTTGTCCGTGTGCCCAAGGAGCCTGAGCTGTAGTGGGGTTTGACTTCGGGGGTTTCTGATATATCTGACTGCTTTGCAGGCGACTGTGGGCAGTCTGCGGCCGGCTGCCAGGTGCCTGCCCAGCTGCTCCTGCACTCCCCACCTCACCCGGACTGAGGGACAAAATGGGGTGGAAACCCCCTGGGTTGAGGTAAATGCCCTTCCACTGCATTTCTCCTGCTTTCCTCCCCTCACTCCTCGCTGCTGAGCAGCGTTTTGCCCTTTCTTAAATCTGTTTATGCAGAGGTACTGCAGCCTGGCCTATGGCATGGCTCAGGGGCTGGGCTGCACCCTGTGGTGCAGCAGCGGAAACTGGCCAGAACTGGCTGGAACTGGCCAGAACCGGCCTCTCCCTGTGGGCGCTGCACAGCCCCTCCTGCTGGCGCCTCTGAAGTACCTCACAGGCTGCCGTCTGTGAGCCCTCTCGTCGTCGTTAAAGGGTGTGGAAAAATTTTCAAGAAACTTGGAGGAGGGGGTGAAAGAGCTAAGGAAGAGCACTGGAGACGTTAGCAAAGCCTAATCCTGGAGGAGGTGCTGGGAGAAACAAGATTTTTTTTTTTTTTTATGGCTTGTGCAGTGAGTGTGTAAGGAGGTACGTGTGCCGCTTCTGGAGATCAAATGGCCAAAAGGGCTGACCTCGAAAACCAGGTGAAGAAAATCCCAACTTCTGTTGGCTGTGGATGGTGTAAAGGTGTGGTTGTAGGTGGCTGTTACCTAGAGCAGGTGTGACAGGGTGCCTGTCATGATCCACATGCTCCTCTGAGGTAGATCGCTGGGACCTACCTGTGGAGAAACAAGGTTCAAAGTTGTGCTTAAGGACTGAGGAACTTTGCACTTTCTGGGAAGGCTGAGATGGCTTCCTAATACCTTTGAAAAGGGGAAAAGGCCCAAGAGCCACTTCCTGTGGGCCTCCCTGGCTGGAGGTCGGAAGACCACCTACCTGCACCCATAAAGCCTTCCTCAAGCGTGATCTGAGGATATGAGCACGTATGTGATTTAGGCAGAGGATTGACCCACAGCCCTTCTGTCATCGTATGAGTATTGCAGTCCATGAGGTGACTCCAAAAAGTGAGTTTTTCCGTATTTAATTTGCACCAGCATGGTGCCTACTAAACAGGGGTGCATGTGGCATGGCATATGTCTATGCCAGCCTTTTGCAAATGTTTCCTCTGTAACTAACAAAGTTAGGACAAACTCTTCGCTTTGGTTTTGGTGCCTTAACCCTGGCCTCTTCTTTGTTGAGGTCAGCCAACAGAGTTGAGAAAAGGAAAATTAGATTGTTAGTTTGTACCTGAGTCCTTTTGGGGTGTTCAAAATCATGATCCTAGGAAGTGGCTCCTGAAACTGTCTGTCTCTGTAACGCTTAAGTGTCATGTTGTTTTATGATCAGTATTGCACTGACTTCCATGCTTCATGTTTGGTCCAGATATCTTTACTGAATCAGGTCTTGCCTGTCCTGTTGCTGTACTTGTATGAATTTGTCCCTGAATTACGCTTTTTCAGTATTATACACAGGCAGTGATGTGTTTGGTCTGGCCACTCAAATATGTTAATGCTCCACAGCTGGGAACACTTCTCTTGAAAGTTGATCTCAGCTGAGACGATTAATCAGGCAGTAGCTAAGACAGTTGAAGATGTCCCTGCTGTCTCTTATCTTTAGAATAAACGGTTTTATATGTATTGGTAATTAGAAGAATATAATACAAAATTTTAAGAGTGGGACAATTGACCCATGTATTAAATAATAAATAAAAAAAAGTCTGGATTATTGGTATTGTGCAGGCCTTTCCAAATAAGCTATTCAACTCCAAAGGAAAACAGCAGAGAAATTAGTTTAGACTTTTAATAATGAAAATTGCTGTGTAAAATCCTCCTTTGAGTACTGAAATATTGTAGTGTCAATAAGAAATGCTGTATGCACTTGACGTCTTTGTGAATGTAAAATCTCTTCAAGGGCTTCTTCATATCAGTGCTCAACAGAATAGCGGCGTTCTGAGCAGAGCTGAGTGCACGTGTCCTGGTTTTAGGTGTTAAGACAATCCATTGCATATGTTTAATCAAAATGGCTGCTAAATTAAAAATCTTATTCCTAAAACTGCATGCGAGACAGCAGGTGTCACTCCAGTCTGTCTCTGTGTGGGCCAGGGAAGTATTTGCTCCTGTACAAGAATAACTTGTGTGTGACATTATTGCTTACGTTTAATACAGTGTATGTTAAGGAATAGATGGAATGCATTACGAAATTGCTGAGGTTAACTGTGATTGCTGTTTTATATACTAGAGAAGCACTGTTTCTGGACTGCCTCCATTTGGATCTGTGTATATTGGCATGGGGTGGAACCAATTTATGAAGAGATGTGGGCAATGGGTAGCAACACATACCTTTCTCTAATGCATAGCTTATGTTTAAGACAGTGGGGTTATTTATTAACTGAGAAAAAGATACAGTTGCATGGCTGAATTGTTCTAAGCAATTGCTTTAAGATTGCATTATGGTTCTTAAGTTCATGATGAAGTTAACATTTTAAGCAAACTACAGGAAATAGTTTGAATGAGCAGTTCGTTTCAGTGTTCATAGTTTGGTCATAACAATTACTAAATTTATAATAAATTTCTATGTGTAGGAGCCCAGAATGAAAGTCTTAAGTTTCCTGAAGTAGTCCTGATTCAAGTATGCACCTCGTCCATGACTTTGTATGTAGTATGTGGTGCAAAATACGGGCCAAAAATCTCATGGCAAAGTGGCAAAATTCCTGTATCACAAAGAGAATCATAAGCATCCCCAAACTCCATATTAGATGTGAGTATTCAGTGTAATCTTGAGAAAGTGGTTTTCAGTGTGTGGGTGGTTTTGGTTTGTTTTGCACACTGGTAGGGATTTAATGCCTACCTTGCTATTGGCTCTAAAGACACTAGAGTAGAAAGCAAAGAATTTCTTTTCTTATAGGCTATTTTTGCTTAAAACTCTTACTTATGGGCATAATGTCACCCAGGACTAAATCTGTCTGAATCTGGTGCCTTTAAGCGAAGGAAGATGGAGTTGTTCTTACATTGGGGGAAGAAAAGAATAAAGTTTTACAATATTGAAATGCACTTTACAGGAAAAGAACTGTGGTGTTTTGTTTTTTAATAATATTTAAAATAACAGTATAGACCCACATCATTCTGGTTTAAGAAAATTAGACTTAATGAGCCTCTGTTACAGAAGACAAAAGCTTAGGAATTGTAGATATCTTTGGCACTGCACAGAAGTGTAAATTTTTTGTTTACCTGTAAGTTAAATCCTCAATTATTAGTTTCTCTCCTGAGACTTGGATCTTAGTACATTAAAGTTCTGCTGTTTTAAAGGCTTTGCAAGCACATACAGCCTCTGCTCCAGTAAGTGCACGATCTGAATTTTGTTACTAAATCTTGGTATTTTAAATAACTGACTTTTCCTTTCCACCTTTAAACCCTGATTTTTTTTAATCTTGAGATATTTTGAGAGGGACAGGAAGGGGAGAATCCAGTTGTCTTTTCTCTTTCTTGCTTCCTCTTTTAAATCCACACCACCACCAAGTGACTGAAAAGACCTGAACTTACAGTTTTAGAAAGTAATTGTAAGAACATTAGTTCGGGGCATTAGATATGATTTTCTGGGATGTGTGTGGAAATTTCTTGAGTGGTTCTTGACAGTTCCTTAAAGTGCCTGTGACCACTACCTAAGAATTTTGGGAACATAATTGTTGACTATGAAATGTCTGGTCTCCGAGAGAGGTGTTTATGTGAACTGAACAAAAAACGAGGCTTAACATTTCATTGAGCTTTGCCAAGAATAGTTCTACTTCTGAGAAAATCCATAGGTGAGTTTACATTTTGCTGACAAGTGTTTGACCTGAAGCTTTGCATAGTGAAAGGTGCTGCAGATAGGTTAATATTAACCTGTTAAAAAGGTAACTTTCTCGAATATGCCTACCAGCCTCAGAAGGACTACTTGTATTATTGGGAAATAGGAAACATAGCAGTTGTTGCAAGGTGCCAGGCAGATGATATTAAAGGATTCAAAGTAAATGTGCAAATCTGCTTTGGATATCGTGTTTCTTTGTTGTGTTGTGAGGCCTTGTGGCAAGACTGCCTGGCTTACTATGAGTTTTGCCTTCAATTCAACACTGGCTTGTCATTGCTAGAATTGCAAGTCTTTCTTATCTGCATTTATATTAATAGCTTCAGATAGAGAATAAGTGCCAGTCTAAATGTTGAGGCATAGTGAGTGGCAAACAATCAGTAATTTGTAAGGCACAAAATCAGTTCCATAGCTGTAATAAATACAATTTTTAAAAACAGCCAAGAAATGCAGAGGAGCGAGTGGATTTGAAACCACAGGCCAAAAGATTATTTCTCTACAGGAAGGGAAGAAAAACCCACAATTTTATCATAATTGTGTAGAAAGGCTCCCTGAATAGAGAATTAGATTGATATTTCCAGGTAATAAAAGCATTAGTTCTGTGGTAAGTACACTATGGTCTTTACAAAAAATCAGTGCATTGCATATATAATCTTGAATTTTATTGAGTAAAAATGGGCCAACTATGTCCAATATGCTTGTCACTTGCATTCAGTAATGTTTAATCAAGGATTGGTCAAATTCCTACACAGACATATTATTTGTAGCTGCCACAGTTACAGTCAGAGATCTGGCTATCAGTAGAAGTCCAGCGGAACGTGATCTCTGTTGTGAGCAAGTCACTTAGATATGAACTTTTTGCCATAAGAAGACATCCAGAAGTTAAAGTGCTGTGCTTCAGCCTCTTCTTGGCAGAATCCTCAGGGTCAGTTTGATAATAAATAGAGTTGAAGAAATGATCTCAACAGAAGGTTCCTCATGTGATGAATTTGAAGGCAGTTGTAGGTCTCTCTGGTTCTGGTTATCATCAGTATATGGCAGGCTCTGTGTGTAGACCTTGATGGAGAACCTGGAGATTTTGTGTGAAAAGTGTCTTCCAGAAAGATTCCTGGCTTCAGCCAGGCGGTAGGTTCAGAAACTGCTGTGTTCCCAGAGTTTGCACATTTGTGTGTTGGTTTCTTTTGGCCTTAATGTGTCAGGGGGATGTTGTAGTGCTGTGCACTTAGCTTAGCTTGCAAGAGCTGGAGCTGATGAGAGAGATTCTGACCTTCTCATAATCTAACATTTTTTATTTTGATTGTCTGGTGTGTTAAGCTTTTTTTGTTAAGATTTTTTTTCCCTTCCTTTTTTTATTGGTGGGATTACAGTGACTTATGTGGTAAGAAAAACTGTAAACCTGATTTTACTCAAATCTTTAAAAAGGAAAATACTCAAAATTTGGGCTAGATCTTAGGTATGTCAAGGAGACTTTTGTCTCTTCTTTGTCCTAGGAATGTGGAAAAGGGTCATTTCCCCACTCCCATGTTGAGAATTTGGTCTGTTCCTTGATGCTGTTTGAGTATACAAGGCACAAAACAAGATACAGACCAAAAAGATGGTCCCTGTCCTCAAAAGATACGACTAATGATGAGACAAAGTAAGCACACTCTCAAATGAGATCCAATTATCCTTACTCTCTACAGTGGCCTTTAAGTACTGAAGAAAGAACACCAAGAACTCTCCTGACTGCTCTTGTAGCTTCTAGCAGTCAGCAGTTTAAGGGCTTTCTGGGTCAGGCTGCGTCTGGATTCTTAGTTTTAACAGGCACTGTTAAGACTATTTCTCAGTTATGCCTAAACGTGTGTTTCTTTAGGTATGTCCATATTTGGAGCAAGTGTTTAAAAATCTGTCTCGAAAGTGAGGGGACAAAGCAAGCAAGGTTTTGGATCTGCAAGGGAGTATGTCTAGAGCTGAGCCTTGCTTTGGCTAGTTCTAACACCAGTACCTAAAAGCCATAATGAAAATACTGAACTGGCAGGATGAGATACAAAAGTGTTTATATGGACTGTCTGAGGCCCTGGGTCATGCTTTAGTGAGAGATTTTCAGGCTCTGCTTTGGTCGTAAGAATCATGAGATCATGTGAAGAATCAAGTGATCATGGAGTCGCTTTTATCCGCTTTGAGGACAGAGCGGGAGGGCTGAGCTTCAGATCCAGACAGATTTACTGTGTGACAGCAGGGGAAAAAAATCTGAAAGATGTGCATGTCCTATTCTTGAATTCTCTACGTGTCTCTGTTCTTCTGCCCACCCGTACTGAATGCCATCTCTTCTATAACTCACAGAATCAGATGATAACAGTCATAATAAAAAAGATTTACAGTTTAAGTTGCCTAGGAAATTTACTTCATAGTAAATGTACTCCAGACTGGTTAGCTCTTCTGTAATAGCAAGTCTTTAAAATGGTTTAGGTTCCTGATGTCTAAATGGTCACATTTTTGTGAGTAAACAAATGCACTAAGTTGTTATAAGCATACAAAACACAGATTAAAAAATACCACTGCAAAGCACAGTGTAGGCTGGGCAAACCACCCATGATGGAGTACTGTCCTCTGCAGCAGGAGCAGCCTTGAATTATTCATGATGTAAATGCTAGTAGTAAGAGGCCACAAGATGAATTTAACAGATCTTTTAATGTACATTGGGGACTTAACTTTAGACTTGTTTCCATTGTTGTGGTAATCAAGACAGTAAAATAAGCCCTATTTGCTTCCTCCTCCCCCCAGTGTGGGGATGGAGGTAGTTAGGAGAGATCCACTTGAATGTGGCTGATATTCTGCTGATTTAGGGCATTCACCTGAGAATCCAGTTAAAGTCCTTGTGCTGTGTGGCAGCATCCCACAGTCCGTGGGATTGCCCCAGCTACCAAGCTGAGTCTTCTGAGAGGAAAAAACCCATGTGTATTTCCTGGTTTTATTAAAAAAGCAAACAAAAAAAGTTGTTCTTCAGTCAGAACTGTCTGCATATAAAATAAAGGGCAGAGTCAGGTTCACTTTGTTAGATAATTCTTACAGCAAAGCAAGTGTGGAGAGATGCAGCTTCCAGATAAATTAGGTCTCTTCTAATCTAAGATGCTGTAGGTCACACCTTAGGTGAGAAGAGGTGGTATTTGATCTTTTGTCTCATGAGTCTTAAACTTGTGTCTTGTCTACCGAGGGCCTGGGATTTTCTGCTTTACATCCACATCCTTATAAATTAAAGATTAAGTGTTCGTTTGGTCTGGGCATCTGGGATTTTGCAGCTCTGTATCAGAGTTCTGCTATACCTGTGTGTGAAGTTATTACTGAAGTTCACTTTACATTAAAAGTTGAAACCTTTGAGATGCCCTTGATGTCAAGAATGAGAGTCCATTCTTCTAGAATTAGCTTTTTTTGCGAATTGTTAGACTAAGGAAACTGTAAGAGAGAGGAAGTTGCACCTTTTGCTGAATTTATGTCTGCAGTAACTGTGGAAATCAAAGAAAATATCTGCTGCTCTGCTTTTGCTGCTTTTCTTCCCTCTGCTGTTTGTATACTTCAACACTTTTATCAGCTGCAGATGGGCAATAAGTGAAGGACAGAAAATGGCAGGTGTCCAATCCTTCCAAACCCACTCCTATTTTAGAAAAAAAAAAATAAAAATTGGTTGCTAGATAAGACTAAGTCATCAATTACTTTTGCTTGCTGCAATGCTGTCATGGGACTGCAGTCAGGTTGCTGAGGTAAGGCAAGCATTTACTCCCAGTCATTTGGTTTAACTTGCATAAAATGCCTGTAAAATTTTGAATGGTGATATAGTTCTGTTGCAAATGTACATTTTACATCTCTCTTGGTGTTGGACATATCTATTTCCAGAGCAGCTCAGGCCTTAGCAGTATTCCTCCCCTGCTCCCAATATACCAGTGAAACACTGCAGTGCTGCTTATGTCGGTTCAAAAAACTGGCAAGTGAAACATGCAAAACTCATGGCAAAACTTTTACAGAACAAGCTGTTGAACTTGGGTTCTCTAAATATTTTGTTTCTGGCTGGTGGGTGGGAATAGCAAGACCAAAGAGGTTAAAATCCCCAGTAGTCTGGCCTGTCCCTGGGCTCTCATTGCTGAGCTCCAGCAGTTTAACCCACTGCCTTTTAATGCAAATCAGTGATTGACATTAAAACAATACTGTGCTATAAATTACATTTCAATAGCTCATTTGTAGTTATTTCAGTCCGTTATAGTAGGTGTGAGTCAACCAGTTGGCAGTGCTGTGTCTGCTTATTGAACAGGTATCTCTAAGCCATTGCCCATGCCAGCAGTCAGTCTATCCTTCCTCCTTATCATTAACCCCTTTGGAATAAGCAATAGTTTGGGTTCTCAGGTGGTTTTTTGCCTCGCTTGGTTTAAGTGGAATGGATTAAGTTAAATAATAGTCAGCAAATTAAAAGTAACACTGCAGGCATGACATGACAGCCAAAGACTGTTCTTAGAAAAGTGAGAGCCAGAGCCGTCAGCACTAGGGGAAAGTATTAAATCAGTTTTAAGCAAACAGTAATGGTGCTTTACAATAATCTGCAGTAATTAAAAAAAAAAAAAAAAAGTTCAGCCAGTAGCTATCTGCGTGGTATATAGTGCTCTAAGGAAGAGCTAGCATGGGTAAACAAAGGAGGTAGAGCTGGAGAGTTTTTCATGCTGAAAGCTGTTTATTTCGATCTATATTTATACCCATTTTCTTTAATAAATATCTCTGTTTAGGAGTTAGTGTTATGCCATATGTTTCAACAAATCTAGTATCAAGCAAGTCCTAATGGCTGAAAAGCATTTTATGAAATTTCTAGTCTTTTTTTCCTTTTCAGTGGGTAAAAGCAATCTATGAAGTCATGCACAGTGTATCCAGATGCTATGGTTCTAAAAAACAAGCTTTTCCTGTGATTTTAGAAGCAGAAAAGCTAGAAATTCCAGTTGCTTTGAATTTTCCACTTCACTGGTGTGTCCAGGGTAAATGCAGGTAGCTCTTTCCACAATGACAGTGTGGTGTGAATTCTATCTTTCTTTTCCTTCACAAGATCAAAGTAGTCTATTGGTTTGGGATGACAAGCACTATTTCTTTCACTCTTTAAGTTTTATATCTCAAGTATCTAATAAGTTCAACTTTTTTTAATTGCAATGTATAAAGCATCTTCTACCAAAAGCAGTTTTCCTTCCACATCTGGCCATGACTGTATCTCAGGACTTCTATTTTAAGACAAATTTTGAACTCACTTTCCTTATAGAAGCAAATGTGTCCTGAACTATGTCTGAAAATGTTCTGATCCAATTAATTTATTTTTAATATATTTGCTAAATTCACCTATTGGTGTCCTAACTTTGGCAGGAGGTGGAGAGTGTGGGGGATGACTTTCTTTTCCATGAGATTAGCAGGCGTGATCTCTGCAGCAAAATCCAGGGTTGTGATTTGTGTACTTGGTGAAATTGAGAAACTTTTTTTCTGTAATGCTTGCCAGTCAGTACTTATTTGAGTTGCACAGCCAGGAGTGTCATGACATTCAGAAGACTGAGTTATTGAGTGTTCAACACTTCTATTATGTGAAGAATAATCATGTGGTCTTGGAGCAGTGCCATGTAACATGCAGCATCTCTCACTGCATGGTGTTGTCATGGCTCGAGCAAATCCCCTCCATGTAACCCATCATTTTTTATCTGATTTAAAATGGATCCTTCTATTGTAGTAAAAAGTCTGGGATCCCTTCAATAGGTTCTTGTTCCTGTGATTCAGTACTTAAATTGGCATCTTTATTACAAAGGAAGTAGCTGGACATGAGCTGTAAGTCCTGTTAAGATGTCTCACATTGAGTCATCTTGACCTCCTGTATTTCACAGGTACAGTGACTGTGGCTTTATAGTCACCTGCCATAGCCAAAGGGACCTGATCTCCAAAGGTGCCAAGCATTATCTTTTTTAAAGAAATGACAGCATTCAGATTTTTGCACTGGTCACAAACTGTTTTATAGTAAAAATCACTAGTCATTTCTGACAATTGTCATCCTGTGGTAGGTTTGCAGTTTTCTGACTGCTTCACACCTACTCACAACTCCCTGTTGCTGTGACTCAACAGCAGGAGTGTTCTGCACTGCTGTGGCTGGCCTGGAGCAACACTAGTCCTATTTTTGTCGATTCACATCTAAGCAGTCCTCTTGGTTCTGATATATTTTGATTACTTGATGTGAGTGCTGAGCAGGGCAAGCTACTGAAACTCTGCACAGGCTAGTGCTTGTCCTGAGCTTACTGTGAAAGGGAAGGTGATGACTGTGAAGTCGTTAGTAGAGTTCTTATGTACTCCCAGCCTCTTTGCTTGTTGACAAGCTATCCTTGCTGTTCATTCTCAGTTCTCTTACAGGTAACTAGCTGGGCCATAAAACAGATAGTTTGGGGTGGGGAAAAAATAAAGCGCTCTTACTCTGATTTCTTCCATGCTCTATTTGCACTTCTCCTTTGCCAGTGGTCACAAAGTGTCATATCACTGTAGCTGATCCAGTACTGGGATATCTTCTGTGTCAGTGTATTGCATCAGCAGAATTTCTTTACAAAAAAGAAAAAGAGGTGTCTTATGTTTTACCTGGATATCTCATTCCACCAGCTCGGTTAATTGAATACAGGAATCCTTAGGGCAGAATTGACAGTGGTAAACTATTCAACCAGCTTTCAGCATTCAACACTATAGCTTATAATCTGCTTGCTAAAATAAAGCATTCTGGGGAATAAAATGTATTTTGTTTTTATTGAGTTGGTCTTGTAATGAAAATATAGGACTTTTGCACAGAGAAGAAAAGAGAAAGTAAAAGAAAATACCAAAGTCCTTTTTGTTGCTGTTTTCTTAGTAGCACAGAGCAAATGAATGTTTAATATAAAAGGAAATATAGATAAGATTAATCATTAACTAAACTAATTTCATGACAGGCACTTGATTGAATCCATTTGAGACTGGCTTTATGATATCTTCCTTTTCAGAGTGTATTTTAGGTTAAAATACAATGAAGCATTACTTGATCACCCAAGGATATGATAAAAATAGGATTACTGCGTGGTTTTTGAGGAAAAGAACTGGTGCTCTGTAATCTGAGTGTTGAGACACTTGAAATGGGCTCATTAAATTAAAGGTTACTCAATAACAGTGAGTATTAAGTGGCTGCCTTAAGTTATTATATAGCAATTACAAGGATATTTTTTTAAATATTTCATAGGTATATTTGAAGTTAATGGAAAGTCTTGGCATAATTCTGTTTAAAAGTCAAGCAAGAAATTTGTGGAGAACATAATTTTACAGGAAGAGATGTAATAGAGATTCCAGGACACACAATTGACTTAGTTTTGCCATTCACAGGACTCCATAGTGCTCTTGGTCCAGTAGTTGAACAAGAGTTTTCTGGAATTAGCCAGCCAAAGCAAGGATGGTTTTGTTTGCCGGAGGTAATTTACCAAAATAATTTGTGCCCCAGTCTATGCTGTTAACTTTCATTGCGCTCTTCCATCTCAAAACAGCAAATAGGAAGAGCAAGCACTCTTACAAACACAGAGGGAGTTCTTTGTTCAGGCTGCTATGCATGAAGACCCCAAAATTCCTTGGCTCATATCCCCAGGAACACAAAAAATCATCGTCAATCACAGAATAAATTGCCAGGATTTCTAGCCCATTGATTTGTTGGAGAAATGGGTGTTAAGTATTCTTCAGTCTTTATTTCTTATAACTGGTTACCTGTGTTGCTTCTGCTTTCTAGCCAAGATTAATCTAAGCTGTTCAAGTAAAAATTTCCAAAATGCTCCTCTTTGTCAGTATATTTAGGCACATACTTTTAAATCCTACAGTTTTTTCTCTAAAGCGACTAAGGTGTTTTGTCTGTAGTTTAAGACTTCGGTAGTTCCTATCTTGAATCCAAAGTCAGTGTCCTCCTTTTCCTCCTTATTTTGACTTTGTGAAAGACATTCAGCAGTATAGAAAGTCTGAAAAAATTTAGAGCTCTCTGAAGATCTGATTCACTTCATCTCAGTAGTGGTTTGACTATTATTAGTCAAAGCCCTGTTTTACTGATCTTTATGTCCCTTGATCTTTTTAGGGAACTGCTTCAAGTGATGTGTGCAGTCTATCTGGATTCTCAGATACCTATCTGCATGTATATTGTTGTTCCTAGGAAGGCTGTCTCTGAACTACTGTAGTGGCAAACATGGCAGAAAGTTACTGGAAAAGTCTGATAGAAAGGGCAATAGGACCTAGGCAGATTTTGTTTTACAGCAACATCTGAGGCAGTAAATGACTTTTCACAACTGTGACCATAGAGACTGGACCACCAGAAAGCCTGAATGTAAGACTGGTCTGAGAATTAGGATAGCACATGAACACTGAGTCTCAATCTGTATCAGGAAACTGGGAAATCTGTGAGTTTGGATGAGATATTTTACTGTCCTTTGAAAAAGAAATTATTTAAGAAAGTTCCCTTTTGGAATCAAAGAAAATATAAATCATAGTTGCCTTTAGTCTGCGGTTAAAAAAAAAAAAATACCCTGGTTGCTGAAATGGTAGGAACTAATGCTAAAGATCCAAATCAACCTCCAAGAAATAATAGGTGAATTCAGATTTTTTTTTTTGGTTAGGAGGGTTCCCTCCATTTCAGTTGGACTGCTTTACTTTAGCCTTGTTTCATTTTGTCCTGTCTGTTTTCACAACATCAGAACAAATGAATTCCTGGCAATTCATCCACTGCAATGGCCCTCCTAATTTATATGTTTGAATATGCTTTCATTTATGCGCATGTATATATGAATGTTTTTTGCTTGAAGCTGTAGTCAAGAGAAGTGGCCATCATTAAGTGTTAATCTTGAGTTCGGTCCAAATCATCTCTACAGAAGTACGGTGGGAAATCAGGTAAGTACTCTTTTGTTAATCTGCTCAAATATGTGATTTTTGGACATATTTGAATCATAAATAAGGCCTAGCTGTTACTTGTGCAGCTGATAGAATTATAGTGAGGATATTGTATGTGCAACAGAGGGCAAATACATGTATCATACTGCTAGAAACCTGTCCCAAATCCCTAGTTTTGGCATAATCTGTAACCTTTATTTCTGTAAGATACTCTTAGATTCATGCCCATTTAGTAATCTTGAGAGTCCTTTGGGGTTTCAGAGCGTGCCTAAACAGCCACGGTTCCACCCTTTGGCAGCAGGAGTTTTACTGTGTATCTGGTTAATTACTTCTGCATCATGGTGCAAGTGTTCACTCTTCTTGTCTAGGAAGCCTGGAGTACTCCTCTACTGCAGTGTTAAATAATCAGATATAATGATTTAACTTGGCAGATGTAATTTAACTCTTAAGGCTTCTGTCTTGAAGTGGTGGAAATAAGCCTGTTATTTGATGATTTATTTGAATAGTGGAAATAAGCTTGTGCTTCCTGCAAAAACTTCTGTGAGCTTGCCTTCTTCCTGCTATTACAAACACTTGGAGTCCCAGTTTTCAGATAAAAAAATATGAAAACTGATTGGTACTGAGAAGCTTGAAAATAAGAATCTGACAGTTTCCAAACACATGAAAAACTATAACTGTAAAACAATCTTGTAGTCTGCCTTATTATGAAAGGGTGAGCATTGGAGGGTATTTAAATGTTTGACATGACTAATATTGGTTTTAAAAATGTGGGTTATCTTAGCGTACATACTAGGGGACTCAAGTGGGGAGTCATGATGTATTTCGTCCCAGAGATGCACAAGGAGGACATTTGCTTTCCCCACTGTTGTGTATAGTGAGGCATTCTTTCCCATAGCACAGTCGATCATGTCTGTTAGCTCGGTAGCTGCTGTGAGGGTTTTAATTTTTTTTTTTCTAACCCCAGCCCTCCCTCCCACTTTCCAACTTGGCCATGTCTGTCCCAGACTGAGGAATTGGACAAGCCACCTTTCTTTTTTTCCCATGTACAGTAAGTGCAATTCTTCCTGGAAGTGTGAGCCATAGGAAGCCTAAGGAACAGCCTGTTCTCCTCCACTGTAGTGTTCTATAAATAATGGGCTGACAAGACTTCTGCCATCTCTGCAGTGAGAGGACCAGCTGACTGACATGCAGCCAAAGCAATAACTGGGAGGTACAGAAGAGGACCCTGCCGTTTTGAAGAGGATGGCAAATGCCGTTGTTTTCCTGATGCTGTCAGACAAGATCTCTGTTTTTGTTAGGGCCTCATCAAATAATAGGTGTGTGGTAATTTATTTGGCAGTCACCAAAGTAAATTCTCTCATAGTCTTTCACTTTTTCTTCTGGACATGAGGAGATTAAAATCAGAAGAACAAAGGAAAACAGCCAGATCTCAGTAGTTGTCCACTGTCAATCCTTGCTGCTTTTCCACATCATCATGTGGCAAGGGTAGAAAACAAAACTCAGATCTGCACTGAGCTTTGAGGTGGTGGTTTCTTTCTTTTGAGGGAGAAGTTGCTAGTTGTTGAAGGCATAAATGGTTCATGTAGCTGCTGCATCTTAAAAATAAAATTGTTGGCAGGCTTCCCTGCCTGCAACATAGTGTGCTGAATTTCATTGAAAATCACCTAAATGTACAGAGCTCATAGGCAGCTCAAAATGCTGCAATATAAAATGCTGCAGCATACATTTCTAGGCAACTTCCGTGCCATTTGATTTGTTTGTTCATAAATCTTTTCCCAATCAAAATACTATTATTTTTTTTCAGATGAATATCTAGATTCTGAACTGAGCAGCATTAATAATACACTCTTTTTTCTTTGAAAATGTAAAATACATTCTTCTGAAAACAGTCAATTTAAAAGGCAAAAATCAAATCCAAAATATATGGGTTTGAAGGAGTGGAAAAATAGTTTGTCACAATTTATTTTAACAGACAGATATGAAGATTTTGTCTTGCTCAAACTGTTGAGAATTCTCTTTCCCTTTTATCTTTTTTTTTTTTGTTGCTTTGCATGTGCTAAAATTATCACAGGTGTGACATAACAACATTGGATTACTGCTGTTTAACCAGTCTTCTGGCTGGTTAACAACTGCTGTGTGGATGGTGGCATTGTTCCCCATGCTAGTTAGCCATTAATTTGTTTCTGCCATGTTATGCTTCTTCCCTAGTCCTGTGCCAAGTAATGTGTATAAACCTACTTCAGAGTGTGTGTGATCGAGTCTAAATCATCAGCTGGGCAAGGATATGTAGAGTCTCTGTTGGACTCTGCACTGAATGTCCCATTTGCATGAAGCGCAGACTGAACTAAGCAAGCACCAAGTCTTTTTATTTCTGTATTCTTCCCACCAGCCTCATCAGATTTTTTGGCTGTTCTTCATCCATAGACCGATCTTATCTAGATGACCGGCATTACTAATAAATTGTATAACTTGAAGGAATAGAAGAATGATGTGTGGATATGGATGGCAGTGGAGTTTCAGTCTGTGTATCTCATCTGATGGCTAAATGTAAGTGCTGAAAGAGCAGGAAGAGGTTTGATTCTGGTGTGATCAGTAAGTGCATTTCCCAGTGGAGGGTGTGCATCCTTTTCACAGGGAGGAATCTCTCTCTAGAAGGGCTAGAACCATTTTGGTACATTCCCCTAAAGCCCTGCCACTTTTATGTCGGGCAAACACACAGCAAGTTCTCACTTTTCCTGCTGCTGGATAGTGCAGCAGCAGCACAGAAGATGATGATGAGTGCCTGTCTTCCCTCTTCTGACAACACATACTGCCGGAGTGATATTAGTGTATTTTCAATTCTATGTCTCAGCCTAATTCCAGACAGTGGCAGACCTAAAGTATAAGCTTTAGAGGAACTTGTGGCTGTGTTTGGCAAGATCATTTATGAGGTTTCTCAAGAAGGGAAATCTTGGTAGCGGTGAGCAACTGGGGAGGTCTCTGTGACTGGTCCATCTACCAAAACTGTCAGTAGAAGGGAAGGAAGGGCTTTTCTCTGAATGCTTAAATCACATGATTTAACTTCACTGATGGTATTGGAGTATCTAGCTGCCTTTGCCATTTTATCTAGTCACCACAGACAAATTATTCATCATATATTTTTACATCAGTAAGTGTTTGCTTGTGTGAGGTTTGCCTGTGGTAAACTGGTATTGCTGGACCGTGAGGTCATATTCTCCAAATATATGTGTTTTCATGTGTATTATCTAAAGGGTATGCTGACCACATTTCAATCTAAATTAATCTCATTTATGTTTGTTTTGAAAACATTAGCTATCCTGCCTTTCCTTCTTCCCAGTGGTTGATTTCCTATATTTATTCCTGTCGGCTGATGAATGTCTCTGTGCTGGTTGTTTTAATTGGCAGTTGGGTTCATTTAAGTTGATAGAAGACCTAACTCGGAAGGGGAGCATGTTATCAAAATGCACAGAGTAATCTTATTAGGTGAAAGCATTTTTGTTTAAATAGAAAATTATTAGACTGTATCTTCAGTATCTCTTCAAGAGTGGCTATAGCTGATTGCTGTTCCTGGAGGCTCATATGGTATTTCCTGAGTCATGTAACTGTAAACAGAGAGGCAAAGGAAATTGGTTTCCCCTAATTTTAAGTGGTGAACTGGTTCTTGCTTCCCATGATGAAATCGCTGTATTGTGGTGTTGTCAAATATCACTGGAATAAACAATATGATCTGGTGCACGTTGAGAAGTATATTAAATACCCCCCCTCCTTGTTGTTTTTTTTTTTTAATCCTCCCCCTAACTGAATCCACTCTGTTTTATTCCTGGCTGTGCCTGCAGCTGAAGTCATGTGGTAGGACATCTGCTTTACACCAACAGGACCATTTTACATAATTCATTATGTGCAACCACAATATCAGCTGCTAATCCAGGCTAATCCAGCACTTTCCTGAAGAGCTGCATTAACAAATCTTGCTTCAGTATTTTCAGCTCGGCCCTTAACGGCCAGCAGTCCACTGGATGGCATGTGGTGCACAGAGCTTGGAGGAGGTCAAGCCAGGCTGTGCAGAGCCACCAGTCTCCCCGTTCATCCCTGATGCTGGCAGCCCTCCAGGGCAAGGCTGCAGCAGAAAGCCGTGAGGTGCACTGCTGAACTTGCTCCTCAGCCCTCTGTCTGCAGAGGCTACAGCGACACAAATAGATGTAGTGCCTGGGAGAGCCAGCACTGAAAGCAAAGAGCTGATGTGCCAAGACAGGCAGGATTCCTAGTTTGCATCAGTGACCCTAAAACAAGTCCTGACGAGTGCATCTCTGGGGGAGCGCAGATGGTGCTGTGCAGTATATCCTTGCATCCCTGCCTGGCCAAATCCAATGCTGTTCCAGAGTTTCTATGTTTCCCCTAGCTGAGCAGGGTGTCACAGTAATTTCTGCAAATTGGAAAGCCTTAGTTTGGGGGTGTGTGTGTGAAGGTTGAGAGTGTTTTTGTTTGCTTTTTGGGTTTTTTTTTTATACCTGTGCTGTTAGGAGATTCCTCCTGGTATTTGGGGAAAGGGAGCTCTCTTAAATGGCAGTGAACACCTGAACATATGCTCCTCAAGTGGAGCTAGCAAGAGCTAAGAGCTCCAGCTGTATTCCCACAGAAATTGTTGAATTTCAGGCTGCTGCTTCAGAGCCGCTTCTTTCACAATTACAGGTCTTAGGACCTCTTGAAAATGACAGATTTGAAGCTGTTTCTTCTTAATTTACCTTTAAGTCCTTATTTCTGACTGAATTTTTCTTTTCATATTCTTTTCACCACCCTGCTTTCCTGGCAGAGGCTTTGTATATTTTGGCCTTGTCTGAAAAGAAAAATGGAGCTTATTACTTTTAATTTTTCTTTTGTTTTTGGCAAATACAGACATTTAGGTCTAATTTTCTCCTGACGCTGCTCTGATGGAGATGATGGCATAATCTTATGTCTCCAGAGTCAAGAGCACACAGCTCAGCATAAAGCTGTGCCACGGGTATGGACGTGCAGGAGCAATCACAACCCTATACTGTCTGCTGTCAGGAGCAACTCCAGGTCAATTTGGTGCATTTGTGAATAGGATTTGGCCCAGAGTTGCAGGGGATGTCCTGAAGGTGTCCCCTGTCCAGGCACCCAATTCCCTTGGAGCAAAACTGGATGGAATATCCCTACATGTTTTCTCAGTGTTGCTCTTAGCTATACTTACATCCATATGGTTGTGATGTGCTGTAGCATGTCAGGGTCAACATCAGAAACCCATTGACAGCCAAAGAGTGTGTGTTCTGTTTAGCACTTAATACGGCTTGTACAGCCATGCCGATTTTAGTGTGGCTGCTTGAGGCTGGGAGAAATGTTCTCTCCTCTTCTGAAGTGTTTGTTCAAAAAACAGCAACAACGAACAACCCCAACCACAAGCTGTGGAAGCATGACTTCATCATCTCAGTTTTCTCCATGCTGTGCTGGGCAGAAGAGCAGCTAAGGCATTTGCAGATGCAAAAATACATTTCTGGGACTTCTCCCTGTGGGAAACCATTGCTTCACAGAGGAATGATTTAAACAGCTGTAGTTTGTCTTGATGGCGTATTTTCTTTACTCTGAGCTGCAAAATAACCTTTTTGCCAAAGTTACTCTCAGCTGTGAAAATCAGATGCTGCAGTATATGCCTTTGCAGGTGTTGCATGTTCCTTGAAAAGAGACAAAGATGGTTGAAAAATGGAGAGATGCTTTGAAAAAAAAGTATTCTTTTCCAGCCCAAAAAAAATAATATTGAATTTAAAAGGAAAAAAAAAAAAAAAAGTGTAGTTCATCTAGAAACCAAGATACAATTTGAAGGGGAGAAAAAAACCCCAGCAACAGTATAGGAAATTCTGCTGCTTTGTTTCATGGAAGTTGCTGTCTGGGTCTTCTGTGTACTTTTTGGTTTTGGGGTTTTGTTGGGTTTTGTTTTGGAGATTAGTTTGGTGAGTTTGGAGGGATTTGGGTTAGATTTGTTGGTTTTGGGGTTTTTTTTATTCCTCACATCACCACCACTTTCCCACCCACCCACACCCTTTCTCCCCCCTCCCTGGGGATAATCTTACTTGTCCCACAGTACTTCATATTACTTATGATTGCACCAACACTGTGTTATATCCCGTCAGCACTGAAATTTAGCCCAGACAAGAACAAGAACCAGTGGTGTTACTTTGAAGTTTTGAAATCACTAGACTTTGGTTTAGGCTTGCCTTTGTTTTTTTAATAGAACAATGATGATTTTTTGTGGGGAAACACTTCTTATAAGAAAAAAAAAGGGCTAAAAAAACTTTATTTCTTTACTGTAAAAATAAATTTAATGTGGCTGGTCATTTAAGTAAGTAGAAAGAGATGCTATAAAAGGTATCACTCATAGGGGGGTGGGGAAATATCTGCAAGGATATTCTGTAAGAGATGGGTCAAAACCAAAGGTTATACCAGACCTAAGAGGTGTGGGGTTTTTGTGTTGTCTCTTAAGTGTTCAATTCAGACTGAAGTTCTGCCACCCATTCGTTAGTGAAAGGATAGACAGAGCTTGTTTAGAGCTGTCTGTTCCTCACCTTGCTTTCTGCCTTTTTTTCTTTTTTTTTTTTTTTTTTTTTTTTTTTGCCTTGCCTCAGTTGTTAACATTTTCTGTGTTTGTGTGACTCACTGGCAGAAGTCAGTGTCCTTGTGTATCATGGAACCATTTATTTGCATGCTTCCATCATATTTAATTCATGTAACTTCCATATGTTGATTTTTGGGTGCTTTGTGAATCACTAACTTCATAAAAAGCTGATCATATTGCAGTGTTGTACAATACACAAAGTGGATTCTTAATCCTAGAGAGTTTTTACAGGACAGTGACAGTTCAGAGTATTTTTATTTGAGAGATGCATGTGTTGTTTAGAGCATGCATCTATTTAGTTGGACCTGTGCCTTTTTTGTTTTTCAGATTAATTTTACTATTACCTGTGTCTCTTCATTGACTGAAGTCACATGTCCTAGTTAGTTTCTCTTTAAGTAAAATAGCATTGAGAAATCCAGTTTCAGACTTAATATTGAAACTAGCTAGTTTGCTGTGCTGCCTCAGGATTGAATACTTAACTAGCAGTCACTGTCTGAAGACTTGGGAAATAAAGGAGAACAAATGTTCTGCTTGGCATTTTGTCACTATTTCATAAAAACCATAAAATCTTTAGTCCTGTCACCTTCATCTTACACTTTATCTATATTCAAAAGATTTTCTGTATTTCAAAGGATTTGTGGAAATAACTTCGAATTTATGTTAAAATGTTTCCTATGCCTCATGGTATTCAGAGCTTCAGGAGTTTGTCTTAGGCAAGACCTATTGAACTAAGTATTTCCAGGAAGTACTGTACTGGAGCCAGCAAGAGGTAAAGTACACCTTAGAGATTTCCATGGTGGCTGCAACCCCACTCACCATTTCTTAGGGTTTCCTTAGTATTTTTTGGGGCTGGAGCTCTAAATGACTAATAACGTGATTAGTTGTTCTGGACAGTTAAATGAGGGATGAAAATCAAAGCTGGTACACAGTGATGTATATTTTTTATATGTGTTACTCCTTTAATAATGAGCTCAATTCTTAGCAGCCATTCTCACTTTTAAAACTGCAGAAACATGCTCTATGTGTTGGACCATAAATAGGAGGTGGATTTTGATTAGCGTGGGATGACTTGCATCATTGCAGAGTCTGTAGATAGCCATGAAAAAAAGGAACTGTGTTCACTCAGACTTCTGCACTGTCAACACATTTGCCAGCCAGACTCAACTAAGATGAACCTTTATTGGTAGAGATGACAAAGAAGATAGCACTGTGCCAGTTCAGTTTCTCCCTCAGACGTATGGATGCTGGCTTTGGAGCAAACTGCCTACCTACAGTTCCTTTTCTATAACTATACTTTTGCCTGTCTTGTCTGCTTAGGCTGTAAGCTTGTTAGGGCAGTGATGGGCTCTGTGTGCCTGTACCAAAGGGATGCTGACACCTCAGTAAGAGCCTGGAGGTGCTGCTGTGACACAAGTGCTGTTGGTGCAGAGAATTTGATGAGCAGCGAGAACATCCGGCTGGCACCTAACACCTAACAAGTCAGACCCTTTCCTGCAATAAACTGCTGCTGACTAAAGTTGAATTAAGGCTTTTTAGTTCTTCTGAATGCCTCTAAACAGAAATATTTTAAAGGGAATTATCAGTAAATATTTTGAGTAGTTACCAATAGGGTTTGGTCAAGTTTTCTCCCTCCCCCAGATTGCTTTTCTTGGTTTAACCTTCACTATTGAGCATAATCGGAACTATTCTGGATTAATTTCATAATAGAGTAATATGCAATCTGTAGGTTTCCAACTTAGTATCAGCTGAGCCCCTGATCTTACTCAAGTCTTTGCTCATTCATGTAAATGTCTGTTTCCAATGGCCTGTACGTTTCCAGTGGCCTGTACTATCAAGTCCTTACTGTCTGTACTCTTCTTGTGTCTTTAAATGAGGTCACTGCGGACCAGAACACAATTGCAGGGCTGTGGCTTGAGTTCCAGTTCCCACTGTGTCCTCACATCCACTGCAGCAGCTCTGCTTTGCAGCATGTGTTTTATTGTGTCTGTTTTCAGCTTTGATTTCTTGTCCTCTGCACCCTTCTCTGGCCTCAGCCCTTTCCCCTTCTCCAGCTGCCTGACTTACCAGTGCTTCTGGTGTACGTTTAGGGGTTTAAAACCTAATTATACTTTTGTTTAAAGGCACATAGGCTTTCTTTCTTTCTTTTTTTTTTTAATTTTTTTTCCACCTCATGGCCCAGCAAGAGTCAGTGAATATGGGTTGACTTCTGGGGGTAAAGCTGTAAGGATCGCACAAAAGAAGCAGCAGCTCATTAAATTTTATGTTTCTGGTTAGTTTCCCTTCGTATTCTAATTTAATCCAAGAAACAGAAATGTGAAGTGGACACTGAAAATATGTTTTAAGATAAGGGCTTGGGGCTGAATGTCAGAATTATAGCTGTTCTTTCTTTAAAATTAACTTTTCAGCATGTGTTTTCATGGAGTTCATAAATTAACTCTAGAGCCACATAGGCTTTTAGGGGTCCTGCAGAGCATCAAAAGTAGTTAATAAAATACAATCATCAGCTGGGTATATTATTGTTGATACAGTAAAGTCTGGGAGTAATGTACAGTAAAGTCAAGATAGGTAAGGTTTCTGAAATATATTTTGCTCACATTTGCATACTGTTGCTTTTGATACCCAAGAATACCCTTAGTGCAGTGGGATTTATGCATATTCATGCTTTGGAGGTCTAATCAACCCCCCATGAATGTGGAATAGAGTCATTTTGTTTCTTTTCATGAACTTTTGATCAGAATTTAGATGGAAAACGTACTGTGCTGTAAGTGGAACTTACAGCTGCTTGTATTTAAGTTAACACTTAGCAAATTAACTTAGGACTGCCTATAGCAAAGTTTACTAAACCATTCCTGATATAATATTTAATTTTGACTTTCTTATGCCAACTTGAGCTGTTACGGATTTTGGATTAAATATCCCAGCACTGGATAGTTATCCTGAGTGGGGTGAGGGAAATCTGCTTCCTCTATCTGCTTTTTAAAAGCTTCAGTAAAAAATAAAAATAAAAATAATAATAATAAAAAACCCACCAAAACTCCAAACCCAAAATCTTGGTAGTTTTAATGAATGAAATTTGTGGAAGAAGGGAAGGAGAGTTGTTGTGCCTGTATTAGAAAAGAATCTCCAGCTGTCTCATGGAGAAAGCACTACGAGACACTAGTACTGCAGACCAGAGATGCAACATTTTGCAGGCTGGAGGGTCTTTCAGTTATCACCTTCCTGTGAAATAGCTATCCAGTGCTTGTCTGTCTGTCCTCAGCTGTCCAAACATCTTTGTTTGCATCAACCTACAGAGACATTTTAGATCTGTTTGGCTAGCCTATCCAAAAAATTCCCCTGGCAACATGCATACTGCTTTCTGGGGCTTCAGGGCTGAGCAAGACTTTCTTGCAGGTGTCCTTCCAGGTGACACTGACGTGGTGCTCAGCTGTGGATTGGAAAGCAGAAGGCTGGCTGTTTCTTAAATGCTTCTCCTGCTGAGGATGAGGAGAGAGCCTGACTGAAAGCCCAGGGGTGAAAAACGTGCAGGTGGAGGGTTGTGAAGCAAGTGAAATGAGGGACAGGACTGAAGGCATGCTAACTCAGCCCAAGAAAAATGGGAAGGGAACAAACAAATTGGGTAGGTGGTGGGGAATGTAGGAGGGAATGTGGAGAGCTGAGAGAAGCTGGGAAGAAGGGGATAGGGGTGCAGGGTGGACTGGAGTAGGAGCTGTGTGGAGGGAGCTGTACTTTTCTAGATGGTGGGGAAGACTGCTCAAGGCTGGGACTCATCCATGAAAGACCGTCCACAGCATTGTGTTTAACCGAGGCAGTAACTGAGCCCTGATACCCTAGTTGTTAGTTTTCACTTTCAGCAAGCAGCTGTGAAGCCTACCAGGCAAATGAGCCCCCTGCCACCTCTTACCCACTGCCTGACCACATTGTTTTCCCCATTACATGTAGTTTTTGCATGGGTAGCGGTGATCTCAGAATAAATGCCAAATGTGGGACCATGCTGATTCCCACACGTGATTTATTTTCATTTCCTTCACTGCCATCTTCTGTGGGTTTTGGGGTGATTTTTTTTGTCACTTGATTGTTCAGTTTTTGCATTTGGTCATGGTTTGGGGTTTTTTTCGGGGCAGGGGTGGTGGTGTTTGTTAATTGCAAAACAACATTCAAAACCACTTGGTATTTTACAACACATAATCCCTCTGAATGCTATTACAGAGAGGATCCAACATTATGTGGCAAGTGCTTTGCAAAATAAATCAGCTAGAACATGCCCCCCTCACCCCCACCAAACCAGTCCAATGCCCTAACTTCTCAGTAGGGTTTATCTCCCATGTCTGCATTTCTTGTAGTTATTTGCAGGTTTAAAAATACTTTATGTTCTGCTCACTTGCAAACAGTCCTCATCTCTCTCTAGAAAGGCAACAAAATGGCTCAGAAGACAGCAGTCAAATCCTGCACACCTACGCCCACAGGCACACACAGCAGCAGTGCATATACTTAAGCTGTCTCTAACACACATAATTTTCCTTATTACTAAGTACTCTTCCCTTTTCAATGCCTCTAAAATAAAAGATTTATATGTGCATATATACACACAGGAGAAGAAATAGGAAAAAAGTGCAGGAATTGATTTGTCTGCCTCTGGGTCCCTCAAATAAGTCTTCAGTGATCTCTCCAGATTCAGGTCCATATCCAAATTTTGTGGAGGTTATCAGTCACTAGTGTGGTACACAGAATATTTTAGAGAATAATTATCTTATTTCTAGACTTGAAAGTATCTGTAAAAAGTGTGTCATGTGGCACAGACATCTCTCTAAGGGAGTGCTTTGCAGTTTGCCATGTAAACTGGCATACTTAATTTGCTTCAGAAATGAAGGTTGCTTTGTTATTTAACCCATGTAAGCTAACAAAATTCACATTTCTTAAAAAAAAAATAAACCAGCCAACAGCTCATCAGAGGTTTTTTGAGTTATCATTTTCTGTTATATACAGTAATACCACCAAGTCTTCAAGGAATATTAATCAATTATTGTTGACTCTGTACCTTTACATCAGGTCGATCTGCTTTTCCTAAGATGTGCTCTATCATACTACAAGGTGCTGTTTATTTCCATAGTTTCTTTTCTTGTATTTGTGTCAATCTGGAAAGCTGTGACATTTCTTTTGAGTTTAGAAGCTGTGTGTTTATGCTAAGGTTGGGAATCATTAACATCCTAAAAGTGTAAAGGTTTCTTTGAGGTAAGCCACCCTGATTTTTACTTAGCTTTTCCAGTTTTCTTAGTTTCTTACTGGTGAAATCAGGCCAGGTATTTAATGAAGGTGAATTTTTTTATATTTATTATTTTGTGCAAGAGATATTACACTACTTCTAAATTTTGTTCTGTTGAGAAATAACATTCGAATATCCTTCCTTGGGATTATTTTGATATTTCCATTTCGAGCACAGACTAGGAAAGGAGAATGCATGACATGAAAGAAATCATTAGTTGTGGATTTGTAGAACTCAACAGAAGTTTGTCTTTTAGTTGGACTTCATTTTTTAAGCAAAATTCAGAATAATCTAGCTAGGTAGTTCATTCAGCTATGGCACTTGAGAATATGAAAAAAACATTTCCCTATGACCACCTCAAAACAACACCAATGTGAGGATCTTGCTATGTTACAAACTTGGTGAAATTGCATTGAAAGTCAAGAAATAAGTGCTATTTCATGAAGCTTTGAGCACTGTCTTTTTTTTTTTTATCTCAAACTTGGATTTCCAGATGGCACTGGTACAGAGACAAAAGAAATTACTGATTGGAAAATATGATGTGGTCAAAAGGAAATTTCTTATCAGGAGAAGAAGGCTTTGCCTTCAGAAAAACCTAGATATTTTTTTGTTTCCACAGTCAATGTGACCATTTTATCTTGTAGGAGTTGTAATTCCAGCTCCTTGCTGTGTCCCCTTCCTTCTAGTGAGCCTTGCCTCTCAAGCAGGTAACTGTGCTTGTTCAGCCTCAGGGAAAGCCTGCAGCATATCATGGGATAAAACAGTAGACCAGAGGGGGAAAGGGGAAAAAAAAGGAAATCATAGAATCATTTGGGTTGGGAAAGACCTTCAAGATCATCCAGTCCAACCATTAAGCCAGCACTGCCATGTCCACCACTAAACCATGTCCCTAAGCACCACATCTGCACATCTTTAAGATACCTCCAGAGATAACTCTTTCAGTGAAGAATTTTTTCCTAATATCCAATCTAAACCTCCCCTGGTGCAACTTGAGGCCGTTTCCTCTTGTCCTATCACCTGTTACTTGGGAGAAGAGACCAACCCCCACCTTATTAAAACCTCATTTCGGGTAGTTGTAGAAAGCAATAAGGTCTCTCTTGAGCCTTCTTTTCTCCAAGCTAAAATGCCACTTTTAAGGCAATGTTCTGTTCAAAATGTGCCTTTCCTCTCCCCCCCCGCCCGACTCTGTTGTATCAGAGGCTGCATCAGGGATTTGGTTTGCACGAAACTTGAACAGAAATGGATTGTTTTAAAAAGAAAATGCATGAGATCAAGCCTTTCTTTGAATTATTTCAAGAATAATTAATCCTTCAAAAGTCAATTTCCAAAAACATCAGAGAAATGCAATATATTAAACTTATTTACTTGAGTAATTTTCAGCCAGCTCCTAAGAGACCCTGCATACAGTGGAGGAGGATGCAAAGACAAATGCAATGAAACATTTCAATATTTCTATCCTTTAAACTTTCCATTTGGCAAAAAGTTCCAATAATTTGGGTTTTGATCTTTGTTCAAGACAAAAACAGATGTCAAAACATATTGACTTCCTTCACAGCAAGAGCTTATATTTTTTCATCATCTTTAATGGTTTTTGGAAGTATGATCTTCTTCAGATAGGGTGCATTCTTGTCAAACAGATGAATGCTTCCATTAATATCTTCATTATTTGTTTATGTATTTCTTGCCCTTCTCAAATATCCTTGTATATGTTTGGTCCCATACTGGTGCATTTTCCAGTACAATTATTGCACTCCTTCAGTAGGCTTTGACACTGCAGAATGATAGTGCTGTCACAAATACTACAATCCCTGAATGAACAGGTTTGGAAATGGTCAGCAGATTAGAAATGTTTGCTTCAAGTTTACTCTTTGGTTTGAAGTAGAGGGGCAAAATATTTGCATAAATGAATTTTTAATAGATACTAAAAATAAAAAGCTGCTAAGGAAAACGTAACTTGTCTACATTATCATGCGATTTTAATTATGCAAGCATTTATGTTCTTTGTGCATTTTGACTTAGAGCCATGTGAGACACATGAGTGAACTGTCACTCATGCAGAGTTAATTATAATTTGTCCATACAGTGGAAAAAAACCCTGGGAAAATATGATAACACTTTTCATTGGCAGTAAAGACTAGTTGTTGTTAGTCACTTGAGAAAATTATTCTTAGCAGATCATACAAACTCTGTAGCTCAAAGTGTGCCCTGAAAAGAGGTGTACTAGCACGTGGCTAGATCCCCTACAGCAATAGATTTTATTGACTAAGGAACTGTATCCTTTTGTACTGTAAGATTTATTTTATTTTTTCTTTCCCTTGAATAAGAGAATATAATTTGATTCAGCGTTTGGCAATCTAAGCCAGGTTATTGAAAATAATATTCACTTGGAATGTACTGAGCATAAAATGCTATTTTTAGAGTAGTTACTTTTATACAGTACTGCAAACAGAAATGTTTTAGTTTCTTATGTGTGATACAGAACTAGTGTGTAAGGAGTCTTCAGGCTTTGCACTTCTCCTTTTCCCAGGTTAGAGGCAAATAACTAGTTGTCACTGACACATAGGGCACAAATGGATAAAGCAAGCATGGATTCTGAGATCTAGAATTTTTAATAATTTTTAAACTAGCTACAAAATGTCAATCACTTCACAAACTGACAGGAGACATAAGGAATTTCATATTACATGCTGTAAATGATATTTATCTCACAGTTTATCTAGAGTTCATTCATTTAGGTTTTTTTATTATTTTTTAATTAAGTCAGCTACTAAACATCTCAGCGATTTGGTGTGCATAGCTCTAGGTAAGCAACAGAGAACTGTACTGATAACAAACCACATGGGGATAGCGACTAGTAAGAGAGAGCCTTATAAAAATTACATTTCTTTGCACCATTTCATATGGTAGTCGTTTCCTCCAAAAGATAGTCTTCAAAAGCAGCAGACAAACCCAATATATTACACTTATTTCTTTTTGTCTTTGACATATTTTCAGCCAAGCTTTTATTTTGCTGGCAATGGCTAAATGGTGAGTGCCAAATCCCTCTTTTTTTCATAATTAAAAAAAATTATCATGATTAATAACTATATATATATATATCAACAAGAAAAAAGTGGCACAACTGCGAACTTGCTGGTATAACATATTCCCAAAAGAGTCCGAATACTGAGCATGCTTTTGTTGTCATTGTTGGTGTGCTACTGCCATGGGAAAATTCTTGTTTAAGTAGGAGTCTAAAAGTCTATTTATTCCTCATGCATAAATGCATAAATCACATCACTTTTTAGTGCAATGCTTGTTATAGTAATATAATTCCACATTGTCTAATTATGAAATCATAACAACAGATAATGGCTATGAAGAACTGAAGACAGCAGGTTCAAGTGCTTAAACATCATGATACCCAAAGACAGGAGCATGGCAGTAGCTCTGTGGAATGTCACAGTTTTACAAGAACAATACTGTATATTTAAAGGTTAACAGCACGTTTAGCATTCCAACAGTGTTGTCATTCAGCAAACATGATTAAAAAAAAAAAAAGAGAGGAGAGGGAAAAAAGGAAAGGAACCCAAAACAGAAACAAGGAAAGAAAAAATCCCAAAAATCATCATAGTGAGCTATAGCCATCAAATCAGCACTATGTACAACCTTTGGAAAGAAAGATATCTAGAAAAAAATAATTACAAGTATCATTTTTGGAGAGCTGACGAACTACACAGGACAACATTTACAATGGGGCTGATATGTGCATGTGTGCAAACCTAGTAGATAAATACCATGATAAAAGCATGAAGGTACTGCCCTGTCGGACAGTGATAAAAGGAAATGCACTTTGCTGCATTTAACCACTGCCCAGCATCTTTGTTGCACGCTGGTTGGCTTCATCAATCCTGGTTTTGTTGGAATCAGCCTAGGGAAACACAAAGGAAAAAAACAGATGAATACAGGGCAGAAAGAGAACACCTACAGTGCTTTATGGACAATTCTCTAGTTTTGGCTAGGTCAGGGAAAAGAAGCAGCTTGAAAGTTCCGGAGAGCTGTTTTTTGTACTGGCATTAGGGACCCAAAAGGAAATTGCACCTCTGCTGGTTTTGTGACACTTCAGGTAGCCTTTGAGCAGAGCTTTTATGTTTGTATTCAGCTTCACTGAACTCTCGTAAATGCTGTGCCAGATCTGTAGCTGGTGCTATTGATAGTGCTAGCAGTATTGGTGGTAGTGGATGGCAGGATAAGAACGGATGAGGTACGTGTGGATTTCACTGGTGAAAAGCTTCAGTGCTCTGTCAGATTCAGTGGATCTGGGCGTGTTCTAATTTAGATCATGAGGCATGCAGTCAAAATTAAATAGACTTTTGAGAATTGCTGAAGCAGCAAAGCTAGATGATCTGATGTAGGGAATGCTGGCAAAGATAAATTTATTGCAAAATACATCAGTCTGGATTTCTTTGCTCTGCACATGAAAGGAAGGGAATAAGGTAGGAGTGATGCCATTATTCCTTTCTCTCAACAAAGTTCAACGGTGTAGTTGGAAGGGAAGAGTAACCTCTCTTATTGGGCAGCAGCATAAACAGGAATTAAGAAAAAGCAGGGTTTCTACTGTTATTTGAATCAACCAAAATGGAATTTAGTCCAGCATAGGCTCAACTGTTAACTTCACTGTCTTCCATGGGGTAACACTTGCTGTGAATATAAAATTCCATTAATAAAACACCACCACTTGGGAGGTTTAGGAGCTCTCTTTGGGTGGGAAAAAACTTTGACCATGGGTTTCTGTAGCTCTGCAGAAGTTAGTTTTGGAGACTAAAGATGCTGACAAAGAACTGACAAAGCTCCATTCAAGCCCGTGTTGCTATGCCAACTTATGCTAGCAGAGGGACTAGATAGAAAATGGTTTCAATTTCTAAAGTCAGACCTGTGGGAAAGGTGAGAGATGTGTTACTGCTTTAAAAGCATGAACTCAAATAGTAAACTCTTTTCAGTGGTTGATGTCTCTGTTTTGTTATTTTGTTAGCTTCGATGATTGTTCCCACATCTCTGGGGTGTATCCAAATTGTACAGATTTATTTTAAATCTCCAATTTGCAAAGACAGAATGGTGAAGTGACTTTCCCACATACATTTAAAAATCTTTTAAAATTTGTTTTACTGATGTGCAATAAATCATTCTTAAATATCTTGGGCTTTTCTCCATAATTGTTTTGGCAAATGCTATGTAGACATGTATTTTTAGTACAGTAGCATGTGCCAGATCCTCAACAAGCGTGGATCAGTATAACCACTCATTATAAGCCATACGTCTTTATTTTAGCTATAAGTTTGACTTTGTCTACCACATTATGGTTTCATGTGCTTTTACCTAATGAAGACTACCTAAAAGATAAGATCATGGTTTTGGAAGAAGTTACATTTGCCATGAAATACACGAATATTCATTGAATATTGATGAAACATTATGTTCCTAAATAGAAATACTAAGGTCTAATGATGGTGGATGACATTGCATCAAAGTCAAGGGGAGTCTTTGTGCAGATCTTCCCACTTAGATCAAGACAGAACACTTTGAACTACTTTCTTCCCAGCCTCCTATTTATGGCTCATTTTGGGGCCAGGGTCTTCTGGTGGTGATGTCCGGACCATGTAACCCACTCATCCCATCATTATTTTACTTTTTGTTCCTTTCTCTCTGATCTGAGGGAAGGATACAGGCTTTTATTCATTGCTGTCCTGATTACTATGCCTAGATCAGCTTACACCTCTGCACTGTAGAATTGCTCCAGTTTAACATATATGCTTTAGAAGCACTTTGGTTACCTTTGTGATGCACCCCCTCTTTCACAAAGTGTGCCAGCCAAGGGTCATTCTAATGACCATAATGGAGCAAAAGTACAGTGCTCCAGCTGGTCAGGAAAAGTAAGCAACTCCAGCAATGCTGTATGCCCACCGCCAGCTAGGGACAATGGTCTGTTGGCATATTTCATTGTAAAATGGATGTGCATGCATTTGTGGTTTCAGTACTATCTGGCTAACCATCATTTCTGTCTTTTATAGACGGTTTTTCTAATATATTGAGTTTTTTTCTAGTATCTCATTACTATGTGCCCTTACTCTGAGAAATTTGGCAGATTTTCACCAAGACTGAAGACTGTCTTTTATGCTGCTTTCATGATGATTCCTCTGACTACACTGCAAGTCCATCTTTCAGGAATGTGTCACTGTTCCTTAGCCAGGAGCTTTGCCTGACAAGGCCTTCCTGTGAGGCTGGATTTAATGAATCACATTAGCTTGCGATGTTGTTTTTCCATTGCTGTATGAAATGCCTAACTCCATAAGAGGACTGCATAGATGTGGAAGGCCAGTCCCTCAGTTAGCCAGCTACTCTCCACATGCACTGCCTAGAGATTTGGCCCACGTGCCTCAAAACCCAGAGTTTGCAAGCCTGAACAGATAGGAGGACAGTGACTTGTTAGGCTTGCTGTAGTCTGTGATAGTATCCTGCAGGCACAGGTAGGACACAGCTCATTTCCATCCACATCCACAGTGTCTGCTGCCACTGTGTTATGTCATCTGTAGGGTGACTGGTAACATGTAATAGTGCATGTCCTCATACTTTCTCTGAGAAAATAGTGCATGTCCTAGACTTCTTATTTACAAGTAGTTATGATGTAGGCTGTATAATCTCCCAGTCCCTTCTCACGATGTAGATAGATATGCTGCTTTCTAGTGCCTTTCATATAAATAACAGCAGTAACCCCCACCCACCCCACTCCTATTTTTCCCAGAAATATGAAATGCTGCAGAATGGCATCACAGTAATATTGTGCATTTTTCAATACAGTCAAACTAACAGATGCAGCTTTATAAACCAAAACTTTTGACAGATGCAGAGCCATGTGTTCTGCTGTGTTATGTAACTGTCTGTCTGTCAGAGATGAACTTCCCACCTTGAAGACAATGTATACTCTGCTCAGTTCTCTCTGTAATCAAACTCCAATAAGGAAAGCTATCTGAGTGAGTCCCTCAGTGCAGTATTTTCTTTATTTTTTTCACTAGGCTCTGATGTAGTTAATTGACGTGAAAAATAGGCGTGGGCATCGTGCTTGTGTGAGAAGGCTTGCACGTGTAAGAAGGCTCAAGAGTACAAGCTCTACCACTTAAGGTCAGAATTAACTCTAAGTAGCACATGTAAGTCCTTGGGTTAGATCCTCAGGTTGTGTAAATCTCAGCGGAAGTCGAGTGTTGTATTGATTTTACACCAGATGAAGATCTAGCCTCTTATGTCACTTCAGCCTGGCTGTGCCTGTGCCTGGAGCTCTGCCAGTACAAATGCAGATGGCTTGCAGATCTTGGGATCTGAGGATGGCAGTGAGTTCCCAGCCAGGTTTGAAGGATGCTGCTGTCTGCTTGAGAAATCTGCAATGCAGGTCTGGCACTGGAATGGTGCTCTCTTGCCTTTTTAAATGGTGGTTTTGTAGTACTGCTGAGTTTTTGTATTTCACAGGGGCCATGTAGAGCCTAGGATTTTATATAGATATATATGCACATATCTCTCTTTCTCTCTCTGTCCCCCACCTCCCATTCTCCGCACACACACACACACACCCCCCCCCAAGATTGCTGGCAGATCTCTGTCCTAATGTGATTATAAGCAGGCAGTATGACAAGACTGGCTGAACTGTTACCATATGGCAAAGTCTTGCTTAATAAATCCCCATCCTCTTTTGGGGACTGGTCCTCCAAACAGGTGATCCAATTCTGAATTGCTTATGGAGTTTCCAAGGGAAGGGAAAGTCCAGGAAAGTTTAAAACTTGCCAGGAAGTGTGGGGGTGTTCAGACCCAGGCCCCACAGTTCTGCCTAGCTCAGGGCACTTCTCCTTTCACAAAGCTGTTGCAGAAGGAGCCTCAATTCATGCTAAGAGGTCCCTTTGCCAGCTGTTATCTGGCAAGCACAACATTGTGGTTTCACTGGAGGTTACTGAAGATCCACAGCAGAGAGCTCTGCTTTGGCCCAAGGATTTAGAGGGAGAAGAGAGAAGAGCTCTAGCAGCTATTTCTGTCCCTTGTCCTTCTCCAAACTGAAGACAAACAGCAGCGTGCACAGCCTGTGCCTGCAGAAGAGGAAAAACAGCCCCTTTTTGGTCCTCTTAGAAATGTCAGTTCTTACCTTCTCCATGATCCTGTCAATCTGGCGGTTCTGTGTGTCGATCTCGTTGCCCATGTCCAGGGCCATGTGACGTAAGTTGCCAATGATGCCACTGACCTGCTCGAGGTTCTCATCCATTTCATTTTCCCGGGCATCATTTGTTACCCTGGGAGCAAAAAACCAGTTCTTTTAAGCAGACACAAAGGAGGTTCCCCCTGAAAATCTGATTCACCCAAAACCTCCTCTGCATCCTCCTTCACTTGTCATCTGAGGAGCATGCTGCTGTGCTCGGCTTAGAAGAAAAGGGATTAATAAGTAGCTAGCCTGAAAAACATAGACTTAATTTTTTGATTTGGGGCTTAATTGTCTAGGTTCATCACCACTTCATTTGTACTGCTCATGTCTGCTTCTCCTAGAAGTGTTGCTGTCTGAGCTTGTCTGTACCACATAGTACACCTCTCTGCTAGTGATGGTCCTTCTCAAACAAAGACTGAAAGGGTGCTCCTTTGGGACCTGTGTGTGGTTAGAGTGTGTGGGAAGTGCTGGACGGTGGTGGAATTGGAGCTATACCAGCTCCCCTCCTTGAACTACACATAGCTATGGATACTGTCCAGTCCTCGTACATTTGGGGCTCACTGAAATATTGGGGAAGAGCTGCTTCAGCTGTAAAAATCCTGACTTAACATCCTACTTAATTAAATGTATTTCTGGTAAATGACAGAAGCAGCTTCTCTCAGATTTACTGGCTTTAGTAAAGAACCTTTGTCTCTCATTCTTAGCACTGTCTTTTTCAGTTGTTTGGTTTTTAGTAGAAAAAAATTGTGCTTAGGCCAAGGCCTAGTTCAACTCTTCAGTGACTAGAGAGGCATGTGATGACTGACACTGGGAAAGGCAAGGTCCATGGGTTCCACTCGGAAGATCGCTACTTGAGCTTTATGCGATTTGTGTTTCTGTAGGTGCCAAAAGAGTGCTACAGGCTATTTGCAGAATGATTATGGTGTAGCATAACTTCCTTTGCTGCTATTCTGTTATCGTGCCCCAGCCTTCATGTTGGTGGGGCTGCCATCCAGAAAGAAAGGAAAAAAGTGAATGGCAGACCCAGCAAACTTAAATGGCAACTCCATCCCACGCTCCAGATTGCATGACAGCATTGTTTCTATCACACTGATTTCCCTTTATCACAGCAGCCAAAAAAATAAGTGGATAATAGTTTTGGGAAAGATAATTACTTATTAATCTGGTGTCCTTAATCTTCAGAGATCAAAGCTTTGCCTACTGGTATGCCTTTATCCATTCAGCTGATAGCATTGTCATCTAAATACATGCTCTATAAGCACTGTAATCAGTATGTACTTATTGCAGGATCCCTATGTATTGCTGAAAGTTTGCAGTTTGGTTGTCATTAATATAGCTGTGTGATTCAAACTGGCTTTCATCTGAGTGCGCAGGGGTTGCCACTAAAGCATCAGTGTTTCTCTGTAATTGTGGCTTTACAGCAGCTAGGGAATGGGGCGTCATTTCTCACTTAGTGAGGTTTTTTTGATAGTCACAAGCAGGGAAGTGGTGCACCTCTAGTTAAAAGTGTGCTTCAAGTTCTGCAATTGGCTCAGTGCTTTGGCAAGGAGCCTGAGGCTTTTTTTCTTTTTGAAAAGAAAGGAAGGGGTGCTGGATGCTTTGGTACATCTTCTAGCAAGGATGGATAATGAGCACTACATATCTTGAGACATAATAACAATAAACTAGTATTTATCTGACAATTAATTTCTGAAGTATTTGACAACTGTCATTAATAAGGCCCATAATAATGCCCCCAGGAAAAGTGCAGGCAGTTGGAGTGCAGAAGACAGTGCTTACTGGCAGTGACAGTCTGCAACCTCACATTGCTGCTGTGAAGTAAATAAACGGATACTATTTCTATTTTATTATTGCCCAAATCTGGTCAGTCTCAAGGAGGAAGGTTTAGGGCAAGGTTTTCAAGCATCTTCTCGTTCTCAGAGCTAAGACCCTTTCTTCCAGGATTTCCAGCCACGTAACCATCCTTTGCAGTAGCTCAGGGAAGCACCCACAGGGCCCGGGAAGTCAGTGGATGCGGTAAGCCTTTAGTGCCTGTCTTAATCACTGACAACCTGAATCTGAGCACAAACCACTTGGTGAAAAACACTGGCTCCACTGCATTACTCAGCACCACCGAAGGAGTTAATGAGCGTCACAGAACTCATGACCATATGGAAGAAATCTAAATATATCAGTGACCAGGAGAAAGAGAGAAAACAGTAGATAAAAGGCTCACCTGCGGATAAAGCCACCACTGATGGCCATCTGCTCCCGTTCATCTACAACACGTGCAGGCTGGCTGGCTACAACACCGTCCTGATTATTGCCCCAGGCTTTTTTGTAAGCATCACTTGATTTAAGCCTATGCAAAAAAGATGATGAGTAACAGAGCATCAAGTGGACAAGGACAAACACGAAACTTTACTTCTCCAAGCTAAAAGCTGAATCAAGCAAATGAGTTTTCAGATAAGAGGGTCATTGATTGTATACCGATATATCATAACCCTGGATAAAAGGAGGGGTTTGGTTTTTTGTTTTTTTACTTTACTGCCACAACAACTGTGATGGTCAGAGGGTTTGTCTCCAATAGGATGAATTGCAGTTGTCAAGTCTACAACACCGCACACAGGTTTTTGGATGTTGACTTAGTTTCCAGAAAGAAGATTAAAAAAAAATATAATAAAATAAAAAGGAAAAAGAAAAAAGAAGAGAAGAAATACAGATAAGTAGAAAACATTGTTTCATTTCAGTGACACATACATTTTGACATCAAACACAGAGAACGTACTGGCAGACAAACATAAAAACAGAACTGCCAAGTATAGTGTGTACATCACATCACAGCAACACACCCTCCTAGAGAAAAATGGATTTGGCTAGATTTTAACATTTTACCATGCAGAAGATTGGGCTCCTGTTGATATTATTTTAACATGTATGTGGCATAACAGGCATTTAAAGCCACTACCCTTTCCCAAGGTGATTTGGGATGATTTTATCATAAAATTCATAGGGTTCATTAGATTTTTCAAATAATATATCGGTACTTGAAAATAGTAATCATACATCGACAGTTGATGTACAAACCTTTGTCCACAGAGACAAAAAGTAAAATAGGCAGAAGTGAAATGAGTGCAGGAGAAAAGAAAAGATACGAGCAATCTAGCATCAGAAAGGGAAATTTTTCTACATTTTTCTTCATGCACCAGCTACAGGCATGAATAAGAAGTGAAGCATTCTCACTAAGCACAGTTGCCCCAATAGTTCATCATACTCTTAATGCATCAGCGGTAACAGCCTTCACAATAAGCAAGACACAGGCAAAAATGGATCATCACTTCCTTCAGGAGTTTTAAACCACAGGACTTTAAAATAGCCTAGCAACTTGTTATAGTTGTTGGTTATGACAGTTACATTAGCTTTCAGAGAGCCATTTTTGACTGAGCTGCCATGGATAGAAAATTAAAATCCAGGCATACCTTCAGTGGCAGATTAGCATGTGCAACATATTTAGGGTTGCTGTCATTTGGGTTGTCAGATGAAATGGAACACTTTAATAGGAGAGTGTGAATGTTTGGGGTCTGTAGGTGTAAGTTCTTGATTTTATTCTGGAAATGGAGCAGTTTCCAACAAACCTGTTGGGAACTGCAAATCTCCATGGTTTCCCTGTTCTTTGGTCAGCTCCAGTCAGTCGTATAAACAGCCCTGTGGCTTGGATTTATGGGGATAAACTGAATGTGCTTCTGGAGGATTTGGGAATGGACACAACAAACCCATAATCCTCTGGTGTTATGTTCTCTCCATGCCCTTCGAAGCAGCTCAGCTTCTGTTGAGCCTGAAGATGTGTTGTATGCTCCAATATACAATTAAAATGTAGGTGAAAAGAGGATCTTTCTTACTTATCTATTTTGTTGCTTATTTCTTTTAAACTTTTTGAAGACTTAAAAAGATGATGGTTGGCTTGTTTGTTCTTAGTTCTCTGAAACTATACATCAGCTTTGGCATTTCTAAAAATGAGTGGAAGTAATTCTCATTGCACATACATTTACAGGTTTCTGTCTGTTCTTTAGGCCTGTGCAACTTTGAGAGAGTCAGTCTCTGTTTTTGAGGTGAATGACTTTACACACCCAGAACTTGATGTCCATTTTTTTGTGGACTTCCCATTAAAGTCAACAGATGGAGTCTGGGTCTCCTCATGGTCAATAGCAATTGTCCTTATGAATGCAGTCTGGTCAAAGTCTCATCCCATGGGCATTTTCAATCTCCTAAGAATGTAGGATCAAGCCTTACATTTTGGTAAGGCTTACAGAGTTCTATTTGCTCTGTAAATCGAAGTATAGTTATGTGTGAAATGGTCAATCTTTTTTTCAATATATGCCATTAATCTACCACCAGCCAGAAGAGCATTAGGGGATCACGGTGATACTGATGCCCAGAACTGTATGGATTTCTCTCCTTTCTTGAGTCCTGGCATAGTGATTCAAGGAACAGTCTCAAAAAGCATTGCTCATTCATTCTCTGTTACTGAACACACTGACTGATTAGCAGTGCTGGTTTATGAAATCTGGCTGCAGACTGCAAAGGTCAAAATACTGCTTCAAAGCAGGAAAGAGACACCTCTAAAAATTAATGTCCCCCACATCAAATGCATGCAGTATCTTTCTGTTCTTGCATCTATTGATTTCATGATACTGCAATCACAGTGAAGTGGTAAATGTTTTAAGGCTACATGTCAGGTGCTAGCCCCATACATGCCACAGGTCTGGCTGTCAGTTCTGAGCAGCCTTTCCTACAGTACGGAATATTAAAGCTGCTCTAAAAAATGACAATTCCTGCAAAATACATTGGAATCTTTTGTATTTTGAGGGTGAACTTTTGATGTAGGCATTATGCCAGATTTCTCCAGGAAAAGCAAGCCAGAACAGTGTTCCTTTTTACCCTGCAACAGCTTCTGGAGTGTGAGAGATGTGAAGTTTCTGCTGCATGCTCTTGTGCCTGCAGCTTTTCTGCACTGGGTTCTCTGGTGCAGGACAGCAGGGCTAAAGCCTGTAGCACAGCTGATATCAGTTGCAGGTAGTCCCACTGACTAAGGCTCTGTGTGTGTGTGTAGCTCTTTCTGTTCCTCCTTGCCTCTCTCCCATTGTGCATACCAAGGCAATAGTACTCATATTCTAGGCAAAATGTTTACCCCAGCAAAGTATTTGTGGCTTGGTACAGGAGCAAAATTAATTTTATTTTTTTTTTAATCTAAGGTTGTATCTGTATTGTGTCCCAAGGGAATTAACTTCAAAATAAATGGTGACTGATAAGGCAGAAACCCAGTCCTACTGTGTTGATTTTTGACAAAAGATCCACTGAGCTCCATGACAGCTGTCTTCCCTTTGGTCTTGATAATCATGGTAGGGTCAGGCCCTGGCAGTGAACTAAATATCTGTGCCACTCACTAAGGGAGCACAATACTACCGAACAACTGCACTCTGCTTTGTTTCCTGCCCAATCTCTGGCCAACCATTTATGAATGTTTTCACTGTAGCCTGGTTGCATGCCTACTCACTGTGTGCTGGATTTGCTATTCCTCAAGGACTTCTGGTTGGTCCACTTTGTCCCCAATTTCCTACACCCACATAACCGCACATCACATTTTCATTTGGCATTTAAAACAAGCTTTGCATTACTGGGAGGACAATTTCGCTCAAGTCTGATGGCATGCAAGCAAATTCGATGCATTTCAACATTTCTGTTTAGTGTACGTGCTACCCAAATGAGAGAAATTTGGCATGTTCAGGATTTCTCAAATTTGTTGCCTATGGCAGGATGAAAACCATTTCAAGTTGTGTTCCAATTGTGAAACATCATGTCTCTTCCAAGAGCTCATCAAGGGCTATTTCAGTTGAACAATGAAAAAACATGCGATTTTCATCCAAAATTTTGAGTAATGTTTATTACGTCCTCTTCTGAATTTTTTCAGCTGTTTTTTTGGTTTTGTTTTGTTTTTTTTTTCTCATTAAACTTGTATGTAAATATATGTTTCAAAATTTAGGCTCTCCAGGAATAAGGTAGCCCCAGTGTTTTTGTTTGCTGGAAAATGGAACCACTCAGTACACTTTGTGTAAAATGTTGAAACTTTTACCATTAAAAGGTGTCAACAGTGAAGCTTTCACTGCAGTATGCCTGATTTTAATGCAACTACAGTAATTCCCAGTCAGTTGTCTATGCTATGAGATGAATGCATTTGAACCAGAATCGTTCTTTCTGCATGCCACATGCTCATCCTGTCCATGTGCCTAGCAAGGATGAGCTTCACAAGGCCTTTGGGATCAGCCTTAAGTGCTCAAAGAGATGAGGCAGGCAGCACCTACTTGTTACATGGACAGACACAAAGACCACAGAATTTTCCTAGGTCCGTCAAATTCTTTTCTGCTTCTTTCATGTCCTTATTGATTTGGTCCATTCCCTCTTCGATGCGTTCCAGTTGTTCTGATTAAACACAAGTATTTTATCCCCACAGAATGAAGCAGATGGAAAAGGACAAAGAAAAAAAAGACAAAAACTTCAGACATTCACTGTGACAAAAAAAACTGGACACCACATAGCAGAGCCGGTACCCAGTACCTACTTGTTACAAGGACATATGAAAAGGCCACAGCATTTCCCTAAATCTTTTAAATTTTTCTCGGCCTCCTTCATGTCTTGGTTGATATGGTTCATGCCTTCTTCAACACGATCGAGTTGTTCTGGTCAGGACAAAGGGATGACAGTGTGGAATGAATTGTATTTTTGTTTGTTTGCTTTTGTCTTCAACAGAACATGAAAAATGACCATGTAGAACTGAATTAATAATGACATTACAATGCATTAATCTGAGGTGATGCATTGCTGAAAGGATGTATGCTGCAATGGATGCCAAAGATGTTTTTTTACTAATATGGGAAGAGCAAAACAAAGGAGGAGTTTGTTTGAAATATATTAATTAAAACAAGATGTAATGATGTAGAAAGGAAGGGTTATAAAGTTCAAGGTCCAGAAACATAATACAATACATCCACTTACTAAGACACCAATGACATCCAAGAGAAAGAAAGATAGTGTTATTATTTTGCATTTATGTATGTTAATACAAGAGAAAAGGTGTCCTTCCATGGAAAATACTTCAGTTACTTATGCTTACAAATGCCTTGGAATTAGGTGGTTTGGGGCAGCATGATTGCTTTGATTAGTGAGTGAGAGAGCTGGTAGTAACAGTACCAGAGATGGAGCGAGCTGTTAAGATCCGTGTCCAAGTACTTGTTTTTCCAGAGGCTGAGGAAACTGAGACCTGCCACTTTGATTTGCATTGGATATTAATCTCTAATCCGAGTATGGCTTCAGGGCTGCTTTTTTTTCTGGTATGGATGCTGAAGATCAGGAGTAACCCCAGTGAACACAGAGCAATTGCAACCACTCCAGGAGCCTGATGCTCAGTGAAAGAGGACCACTGGCTGTGACGGTTTTTGCCTCTGTCCCCAAGGGATCTTACAAAAACAAGCATTGGGTGAAGACTCAAGTCTTCAGTGGGGTCACTTCTGCTTTGCTCCAGGGCAAGTTATGAAGCACCAAGCCCAGTAACCAGCCATATAGAGACACTGTCTCTCCACTGGCATCAAATAGAATTTGGCTTATTTCCACCTAAGGCTGACAATGATGTAGGGTTTTCTACTGACTTGGTAGTTCAGAATAATTTGATGTGTTAATTTCTTCACTATTAAAGCTGGGGAAAATGGCCTAGAAGAACAAAATGCCACAATGTAAAATTGTAGGAATGGATCCTCCTCTGATGTAAGTTAATATAGATCCAGTGGGGTCAGGAGTCTTATGTGGAGTCAGCGGTAGCAACAGCATTTTACGGGGGTGGAAAGCCTCACCATTTGTTTCAGGAAGGATATACCCAAATAAGTATTACACAGGATGAGAAAATTACTCCGAGTGTATTTCAGTTCATTAAAATTCATTTAATTTCAATTCAATTCATTCATTTCAATCCATTAAAATTTGTAACTGTTCCTAAAGAGGCAAAGTAAAGCAATCCCAGTAAAAACCAAATACACCCCTATTCCCTGTATTGAATAGAAAATATACAATCACAGAATTAGACCTGACGAAAGGACCTAAGAGAGCACTGGTTATAGGAGGCATTTAATGTCATCTCTGATGTTGACTGAGTCTTATCCAGAAGAAGAAAAAAAAAAGCGTTTTAGAAAAAAAAATCATGTGCATATTGACGTCAGTATAAAACTCCTCTTGACTAATTTGGAAACATGAATAGGCCTACTTTCTTACTTGGGTTTCTAATAACAATTGAAATTTAGATTTTCAAAGCTTTCTGGGGAATTTGGATACCAAATTCCTATTAAAATTAATTAAACAAAATAATTTTAATGGGAAATGGGCATCTCACCCCTAGAGGGCCGTGAAAATCCTGGCCTAAATTATTCAAGCTGAAATAATTCAAATATTGAACTTGTGCTCTTTGTTTAATTCTTGCATGAGGCTGGGCTTTGAGGAGAGCTGCCATGTCAGTATTGCGAGATTCATCTGCTTTTCAGCTGTCAGTTCTCATTCTCCTCAGCTGGATGTGCCTGCCTCCTGATACCACAGGAGTTTTTGATACATTTAGAGGATCAGAGTTACTTGGTACTGTCCTTTACAAGGGGCACATATGATGTGAGCAAAGGATTGAGAAACTAATAAGGAAACCTGAGAGACGCTGCACGAGTTCTGCCAGTTACACTGCTGAGCCAAGAAACTGAAATACAATGTTGGATTGGTTTAATGCACGTTGTGATTTTACATTTCAGTTGGGAGGCTTTAGTAGAAGCTTTGGTTCATGTTTGTAGCCTCAGTTGCCAATATCATCAGAAATGTGAGCATGTGGTAGAAGGTGATACTTCTCTAAATGCTCCTGCTCCTCACTAACTCAGGAGTGCCTGCTCCTGTGTAATTGGGCGCGTGCTCTTGCTCTGGGAAGCAGCTGTGGGAGTGTGAGTTGGTTTTTATGCTGGTTCATGCAGCATGATGGCAACTGCTAAATTTCTGTCATAGATTCCCACCATCTTCTTGTGAGAGCCATGTTGGCAGAGCAGAGCCCAGCTGGTTTTCAGGGCTGTCAGTTAAGGCTATTTCCACGTGTATTTTGGCACTGGGAGGGACAAGAGGTACTGACTTTTCTTCCACTGATTTTGCAGCTAGTATTTCTCTATCTTGGCTGGCCAGTAGAAAAAGCCAGGTAAGACTGCAGGGATCAGTCCTAGATCTGATACCATTGATGGCTTTCAGTCTAAGCATGTTTCCTTGCTTAGATGCACATTCTCTGGAGCCAAGCATGTAGTAGGGCCTTTTGAACTTTCCTTGCCTGTTTCCTATTCTGTCTGAATAGATGAATGCTAATTGAAGAGTATATTTGACATGACTCAAAGAGTTTCATTTAAATTATAGCTCTCTCCAGGAACCTGACTTAATTTATCTGCTTCAGGATTTGTGTGTGATGCCTATGCTATTTCTGAATAGAAAAGCAACCCACAACTAATTTATCTTCCATTAAAGGAAACCTCATCAGTGTAAAAAACCTATGTCATATTTGTAGTCCAGAAGTCTGGACAGCTGGCTGCTGGTCCTGAAACCATTTACTAGTAGTTAATGTCATAGGCTGGATTGTTGACTGGTTTAAATTGGTGTAGTTATGCTGGCTTCATCGGCAACACCAATTTATACCTGTCAAAGATCTGGTCCCACCGGCACGGAAATAGATTTATAAGTCTAACCACAATTATTGAGGCATAAATATTATAGAGGAATTGACTTAATGGGGTCATTCTGGATTTGTTTTGGTATAACTGATATTAAAATCTGGCCCAGAATTAATCACTGCCCATAAGAAATCAGATGGCTATCAGAAGGTTAATTTAATGTCTGTTTTCATCGATCTTTCCTATTCCAAATTTTGTATTTTATTGAAAGTTTTAGGGAAGACAGTCTGCGAGCATATACTGCCATGAACCTGTGAAAATTCACACCTAGAAAAGATCATGTTTTTTATGCCCCATTTAGAGAAGCACTTCAAGGTCAGAGTTTAAACATCTTTTGATAGTTTGTTGCAGTATGGTTTGAATATACTACATCTATATATATGTTTATATCTTATATACGATACATAAGAGAATTAGTGTTGTCTGGAAGCAGACAACCACCAGTGGTATGTTTTATTGAGATTTCCTTCTTTTTTTTTTTTTTTTTTTCCCTGGAAGCTCTGCTAATTATTAGGCCTTTTGGCATATTGATACCCTTTTTTGTCTGAGAATGTAACTTTGATTCAAATGTAGTGGCCATATATCTTCTTCCAGATCTTACAGCAAACTAATGGCATGTCTTAGGATACAAACAAGAATTATTTTTTTACCTGTATAGTTATACTTATGAATTACTTCTGTGCTAAAACTGTAGGCAACTGAGGGACCATAAGCTAGTCCTGTTAGTTATACTGTAGCATTGTAGCCCCTTGCCGGTGGGTCTTTGCCAGGATCTTCCATAACATCCAGCCTGGCAAATCCCCACTCTGTGACTGATCTGAGGAAGTGGCTGGGAGAGGAAAGCTGTAGCAAAGACATCCCTCAGCTGCTCCTGTGGTGTCTCAAGCAAACACAGCTGCAAAAGCATCTTGCACAGCATTGAATGCAGGACCAGGACAGGGCAAGTGTGGTGTTGCTCCACCTTTGCAGCTCCATCTGTAATTTATAACAAAAGTTTCTTGACTAGTGTCTGGGATCTGAGTCCTGTGCTTGAATGTCAGTTAAATGCCTGTGGAGAAGGGAACTGGCTCCTTGGCCTGGAGTATTGTGCAATGAAGCAATTTCCACGAAGGACAATTTTAATTAGAGAAGAAAAAAAAAAAAAAAGGACACCTAAGAACACATTGTAATCGTAATTGCATACAAGAGGGCTGAATCTGAAAGAGAGTCAAAAGATTAACTATTTGCGATGGTACTCCATGATCGCATTTTCCATAAAGGAGAATCATATTGGAGCACAGTACATTTCTAGCACAGCCTTTTCAGAAATCCTGAGTCTTGACCTCGCTTTGCTGTGAAAGGGATTGCTGAGCCCAGGTACAAATGGAAGAAAGCTGGCGGGGAGTGCTTGTGAGCCCACATGTAGCTGGGCTAAAAATAACAGTAGACAAGGCACAACCTCCTTTTGTGGGGGGTTCATTTGTCTTTTGTTCTGCACTACATTTTGAACATAATTAATACTATTTTCCCTGTAGAACCTGGAATAGTTGATAGATACCTTTTTTTTCCCCACTAATTAGCAAACCATTTCTGACTGTGATCAGCTCAGCTTATAGGTGTTTTTGGAGCACCTCTAGCAACTCTGCTTTTAGCATCTGGCTGGCTGTCTATCAATTTTCATGGTAGCTGTTGAATAGGAGATAAGCTGGAGAAGGGGCCTGTGCAAGGGGCCATGATTTTGCTCTCTGAGGGAAAGGAATGGTAATTATCTTTGTATTTACTGCAGTTGTTTCTCCAGTGCCATAGAAGCAGATCAGCCATAACTCATACAAAACCGTAAAACTCACAACTCCTGCAAAACAGCAGAAGTCAGCTAGCTTGGGTACCATCACATGGTGACAACACTTTTGCTTGTGGAGTTGCCCAGTTATTCCAAGTTTTATCTCCATACTTCAATTTGATCTAGAGTGCAGATCAACTGGGTAGATTAAACTGCTCCCTATGTTTGCTGGTATTGCGGGTTGTGCATTTGCTGTTGCCATGGTGCAGGGAGAAAAATTCAGTTGCATTGACATTTTCTTTGTGGCTTATCAAAGTTGTGGCTATTCCTGTATCTTGTTTTAGATGAAAAATGGCTGTGCTGCTACTGTTATTATTGGAAAAGTTTCTCTCCTCCACCCTGTTTGGAATACAAACACAACATTCTTTTGTAATAAGCTGCATGAGGACATCATCAGACAAAAAAATGTCCTTCAAGGCCCAAATTTCTCTGCCTGCTAACACTCCCATGTGATGGGAGTTTCCTTTGGAGGAAGAGAGCTACCACTCTGAGACCCCTCCTATATCAGCAGTTCAGGTTTATCTTCATGTTCCTACTTGGTACTATCAGTTTAATTTCTGCAGTCTGCTTTTAACCAACATACATCCAAGTATTGGTATTTTTCTAAGTTAGCATGTTTCAAATACCTATTTAATGAAGCAGAGTTATTGCCACTGCTCAATAATCTTTTGTAGCATGACATTTTTAGTGTGAAAAGCAAATATTTTAATTTAAAGTGTTATGTACATATTTATATTTAAATAATTAAGGGAGCTGGACTCAAGGCCAGATTTAAAGAAATGTAAACATTATGGATGCACATAGGGTCTGGCAAAGACTTTTTCACTAATGGAAAAAAATCTCAACAAGGAGAATCTAACCTCTTAGCTCTTTCCTGTGGGCTCCCCAGGGGAAGAACTGTGTTGAACTGGTTTGGGTGACAATATCTGGCTCAAAAATTAGTAACTCTTGGTATTGCAAAGGGCCTACTCCAAAAGCCAATTCAAATTCCCAGTGACTTAAAAGGGCGCTAGAGGAGGTCTCTAGTTTTTATGGCAGTCCTATTCTCTGTGGAACAGGAGTAATGAAAGCTCTTGTGAAGGGTTATAACAGACTCTGTGGTCTGCTATGTGGCCAGCTGCGCTAAACAGTTCAGGCAACAGGAGCTAGCCACATTGGCTTTATCGTATAAATACCTAGTACTGTAAAATTATATTGACTTATTTCCTTTTATGATCCCAAAGACTTCTGCTTATTGATGTCAGAAAATGAGTTCTGCTTTGCATTATTTAGATTGAGATCGGATCAAAGAAGTTTTCCTTGTAAAGTCTATTCGACTTCAAAGCAAGCAATTTTGTAAGGAAACTTAGAAATAGAGCTTCAAGCAACTGCGGAGATTAGATATTCTGCTTGCCTCCCACTGGAAAGATCAATGTCATGTTTTTTGTATATTTTAACACCTAATAATCTTAAGTGACTTGTGCAGTCAGCTGAAAAGAGATCACATGGCAGTGTTAACAAATTATTTGCTTAATCTGATTATCTGCTGAGACACCCATCAGTTGCACACATTGCACTAATTACAGAGGGTTCAAAGTCATCATTAGCGTATTTTGCCCAATACTATAATTCCTTTATTGCTAAAATTAAAAAAATAATAATATCAGGAATTATTACAGCTACATATGGCTAAAATGGACAAAACTTAATTAAACATTTAGCGTAGTACAATGGTTACAATATACCCACGGTTTGTAGCATTGTTGTTTCCTTGAGAAACCCATACTGTATAGTCACAGGCTAAATTTGCTGAATCACTTAAAGCATGACCATAACCAATTTAAAGAGGCTCTCAAATTGTCTGATTCTTCTCTGTAATTATTGACTAACTCCATCTCTGGCCATACAATATACATCTCAGGTTTCACTGTCAATAAGAGTTTAATACTGAGTTCCCTGGACTTCAGCGAGGTCAGTGGGTCCAGTCTCAGCTCCTTGGCTCACACAGACGACTGTCCCTCCTAGCACGACTAGAGAGCTGGTTGGACAATTTTTGCATACAGAGGTTTAGCAATAGTAGAACTCCAAAATAAAAAATGAAATTCAGGGTTAAAAACAATATAAAACCCACTAGCAATCTGTGGAAAAAGAGCAGTTAAAGAACAGAAACATATTTTCCCAAGACTAAACACAAGGGAAGTTATCGGAACCACTAAAGTTTCTGCTTATCTACTTGTGAATTACATTGCAAGACGCAACTGGGTATTTATGGACTTTCTTTGACAATATTTGTGATTTATGTTAACAGTATAATTCACTTCTGAAACAAAACACATTATTTAGACAGGTGCCATATTTGTTTCAACATAAGTAACTTCTGGTTTTCTGTATTCAGTGATAGTTCTTTTACGGTTCAGAAAAAAAATATATTTGAAGACAACCAAATATTCTCTGTAATATTTTTCTTGTCAAGATAAATTGATGTGACAAGATTTGGTTAGATTAAATTCTTTTCCCTAAAGGGGGAGGTGGGGGGGAAGGAATGAGACATACATAGAAAAAGCAAATAGGAGAAAATACTTTCTGTTTAGGTCTTGTTACTACTTTCCATTCATTTCAGCACCAGTGAGGTAGAGACATTACAGATGAAAAGGGCCTGTCAGGTTCTTCAGTCCATTTCCCAACAATGTCATACCATTGCTTATAATTATTGCCTGGGCTTGATGAGTAATACAGCATTACCTCTGTAGAAAACATTTCCTAATGCAGATTTGTATCATGCCACATAGTAGATAATAACAAGGACTTTATGAGGAGTGGTTTGATATAGAGTAGCAAAAATTAAGACTCTGTTGATTTAACTCCTCTTTGGAGACACCATTTTGCTGATGCTGTGGATCTGCAGCAAACAAAGACTTATTAGCTTAGGGGGGGCAGGGAAGAGGGGGAGCTCCATACTTCTTTGTAATATTATGAAGGGCAAAAATGTAATTTCCTGGAACGTATTGGATATATCTAGCTCTGCCTTTGTCACTGTCATCCACAGACAGGAACTTGTCTAGGCTTGAAAGATCCTATATGGTCAATTCTAATGAGCTGATCATGTCATAGCTTTTAATCTTAAATTCCCGTTATCCTTACTGACATTTCTATTCAAAAAGCAACTGAATTTTGCACAGACTAAGCCTGTTTTGCCTTCTCTTGGGATGTATTTCTTGCATGCCTTTCATTTGTGGCTAAAACAAGTGAGAAAATTACATAGCACCTGCGTAAATAATGTTGGATTTTACACTTATGTAGGCAAATCTTCTCATCATGCAGCTGGATCTTGACCCCAAGCTTGCTGAAAAAAATGATGATTTGGATGAGTTCAGCCTGCGGCTCTTTTTGACATTAACGGGAAACAGATCAAAAGTAGTACAGACTCTTACACAGCTATTGTACATTCCTCTGTCAGACAATGAAGCTAAAGGCAAAGAGGTTTTGGGGTTCTCATGCACAACCACACCTCTTTTGTGGCCCTCATTTTCAGGATTGCACACAGTCAGTACAGTACTTTGAGAATGGTTATACTTCCTTACTGAAGCAATCTGAACTTACCTCCTTGCTCATCCAACATAACCAAAGTCCTGATACCAGCATCTTTACTCTACATCCCAATAGTGGTAGCAAGGTAAGGAGGGGGGCGGGGAGAAGAAAGAGAGAGAGAGAGAAAGAGAGATCAGTGAGGGAACACTCAGCCCTAGGTACGGGACATAGGAAGACAAAAGAAAAACAGTGAAAGGAATGGCAAGGTCATAAGGGGCTGGTGGCACAGTCCAAAGACCTTATGTGCCTGGATAATGTATAAGGAGCCAAGTACTCTCAATTGTACCATCATTCCTTCAGGATTCACTGGGATACTGAACTGCCACAGAAAACACGAAGTCCTGGACCTTGAGATTAAAATAATCATTTTACATGAGTAGTTTCTAAAAAGAGTGGGTTCATCTCCAAGTTCTCTGAAGCAGAAGAAGGGAAGAAGGGGGTGTTGACATTGCATGTGTATGTTCATCCCACAGGAGAAACTCCCAAGGAAAACAGATATGACACAAACATGTTTGGGAAGGAGATATAGTGGTTTGTACATAGCCCTTGCAACACAGAAGTCAGAAAGCTTACCTACTTAGGAAATCCATTTTAAATCGGGCTAAAATTTAATAAGATTAAGCCACACTTTTTGGCTCAGAGATCTAATAGATATGGGTTTGAGCCAAGTTTTACTTCAGCCAACAGACACCTTTAGCAACACTGAACTTTGGATTAAGCTTGAAGGTCAGGTTTTTAAAACACCTACATGCTGAATCTGCCCCTGCTCCCACAGGTTAGTGGGAGTCTTACGATCAGCATTGCTAGATACAGGGTTTGAGCAAAGCCTAGCAATTCTGAGCTCCCACCTGCCTGAACTAGCAGCAGGGCACCTTTCACAAGAACAGTTTTTGCATGCATTATCATCACTCTAGGGTGTGATCAGGTGTCTCAGGTTTCTGGGATGCTGTGATACTAAGCTACATCACAGATCAGATTAGCTCCTTTTTAATTACAAAGGGGAAACTAGTTGCATTCTGCTTGGAGTAGTGATAACATCTGTGAATAATTAATGGCATGAACAATCTCCTGGCTGTTGCATGTCAATAACAGGTGAAGTAAGCACTCTGTAACCTGACAGTTTGCAAACATGGAGTTACCTGGACATGTGCAGCAGTAATTTAGCTTTATTGAACTGTAATGAACACAGAGCCATCCATACCCCTGTGAAGCAGATAAAGTTGGTGGTGTTGATTTTGCAGAGGGCAGGGGAGATGCCCACAGTTGCAAAGGAATGTGAGGAACAGAAACCTGGGGTCCTGACCGTCCCTCTTGCTTTTCAGGCCATCCTCCCTCTCCTTGAGGCAAATTAAGGACTTAATATTATCCTTCCTTCCAACTGCCCTGCAGACTGCCATCACTTGTCTCTTTTTCTGGGAGCAGTGGAGCCTCTGGCCATCAGCTGCCCAGTCCATGCTGGCAGGGTGCTCCCAGGCAGGCTGGCAGCAGGCTGCCCACATTGGCTCAGCTGCAAGCCTGACTCTGCCACACTTGAGGGCTGTCTGGCCAGTGCAGCTGGTGCTTCTCTGCTTTGCTTCAAGAGGATTGTGCTCAATTCAAGACACATATGAGATGCCTCTTGTTGCGCTCTCCTCATCTGCCTCTCTTTGCCTGCACTGCCATTCTTGTCTTTACTGTCTACATCGCTGTAGAAACTGGGAAAAATGTCAGATGTGTGCAGCCAGGTTTTCTCCCTCGTTTTAAAAAAACCCTGTGTGAGTTGCCAGGTGGAGACAAAAAGCCTCCTGCCTCTCCCCACGGTCTGTTGCACCCTACTGCCCTTGGGTCAGCTATCTGCCAGGTACCCAACTGCTGCTCTCTCTCCCTTCAAGCTCATACTGCATTTACTCGAATCCCAGCCAGCTTTGCAACCTTTAGAAACTCAAGGTCTAAGATCTTAGATTTGCCTATTTAAAGTAAGTAAACTGCCTTTAATTATCTTACATTTTCTGTGGGGCAGGTGTCAGATCTGCTAAGCACTGGATGTGCAATAGCTTTTTATTGTGCTCTTTCTATGCTCTTGGTACCCAGGGATGTCTTACCCCCAAAGGTGTGCATGGATTTTAAAAACACATACCTCATGCAAACATAAGAAGGCTTCTTGGGTCCTGAGTCATCTTGTGTTTGACTAAATACAGTGCAGTCTGACACGGGACCCTTCTAAATACTGGAATCAGAAACCTGCAATTGGTGGTGTGATAGTTGTTGGCTCTCAGTGAATCAAACATAGTAGGGTGAAAAATGTTTACTGCTCCTTAACCCTCTGACCTTGTTTTCCTGCAGTTTTTAACATCTGAGCAAACTGCTTTTATGCAGCTAAGATGTCCAGTGACCTGAGTAAGACCTATGCTGAGAGATGAACTCAGCAATCAGACTTTATGGGTTGTATCTTATATTAAATCTTTGCACAGAGGGAAAGAGGTACAGTTTTCTTTTACTTACCTGACTATCGGTGCCATTTACTTTTATCAGCCAATACTCTATCTCTTAAGAGCAGCCTGCCACAGTGTTAATACTAATGTGAAAATACTAAAGGGTGTGCATTGAATATACTTGTGTGCATCTGAGGTCTAATCATATTGAAGCTAATAAAAAGATGCTGACTGACAGAGATGAGAGGTGATTCAGACATCAAGTGACAATCTCCTCCTATTCCAAGCTTCTTTCAAGCATTGATTTTCAGCTTTTTCACAAAAAATTAACCATGTAAAGCCAATTTTAAAAAAATAATCACATTTGTGCATTTGAAACAGTCTAGACTTTCCTAGAAGTTCAGTATTTCCATTGTGACTGATGTTTTAGATAGCTCAAAACCAAACATGTCTATAAGAACTGTTCTAAAAATGTGCTCACCATCCAGATGTCTGAGTAGGAGAGAAACACTCAGTAACTGACCCTCAGTGACAACAGACTGAGCCATCTCCGGGAACTACAAACCCTCTTCATTTAAAGGAATAGAGAGGAAGATATGTGCCACACAAGCGGGGCCTGAACACAGACAATGTTGGCATTTTCTGCACTGAAAGTATCACAGGACACTTAATCTCAGTGGGAGCAGACACACTCAAACTGGTTGCTTAGTAAGTGTGTAAGAGAAGGTGACGAAGACTGTGTTTGCAAAATGCCAGCCCAGAAGAATATGTTTTACAACTACCAGTCATAAAACCTTGATAACAGGCTCCCAGAAAAGCCATGGTCAGGGCAGGGACCTGATGACCATGCTTTGATTTGCCTTGTCCTGAGGGCCCAGGAAGGCTTCCCACCCACATCCAGTGCTCACCTACATCAGTGAGATCCTACCTGGGAAACCACAAACAGGTAGAACTAAGAAGGTCTGTCTTGTTATGGAAATGTGTGCTGATGGTACACTGTCACCAGGATTAGTCTGTCTTTCTTTCTTTCTTTCTTTCTTTCTTTCTTTCTTTCTTTCTTTCTTCCTTTCTTTCTTTCTTTCTTTCTTTCTTTCTTTCTTTCTTTCTTTCTTTCTTTCTTTCTTTCTTTCTTTCTTTCTTTCTCTTTCTTTTTCTTTCTTTCTTCTTGTGCAAGGGAGGAATTTCTTAAGACCTACCAGCCCTTGCACAGGTGATCATCTGTTTAATTTGCAGCAAAATAAGGATTCTTTAAAAATGGGCTGCTTAGGGTAGTTCAGGCCAGAAAGAAGAAAAATGCCTCTTTCATAGGACTCTACAGAGTTCATGCAGTACATGCCATTCTAATCCAGGTCTTAAAACTATAACAGCCTTCTCTCTACAGAATTACTTCTTATTCCCCTTGTCTTCTTGTTGCACTTGAGAGAATTTGGACCACTGGATTTTTCTGTGGTACAGCAAACATCTCACACTCTTGTCCTTTAGAAGAAAATAGCACAGCATGAATTGCTTTTGTTGAGGCATTAAATTGACAGCTCTGGAGTTCCTCTGTTTATCCAGGAAACAGATACACTGTAGATGGTAAAATATATAATCTTTCCCATGCAGCCCTTGAACATACTCAGCCCTGACTCTAGGAATAAGCAGGTCAGCCAATGTGTCCTCCTAGACTTTGATTTCCATGGAGACTGCTGTGGGTCGCCAACCATTTTTCTGCAAAGATCTGCCCAACTTCGCACACAAGATAACCACTCAGAGCAGGAGACCATCACTTTCAACTTAAAAATGAATCACATTAGATGAAACAGCACCATGAATATAGACCCCCTAAAGTTTATGGAAGCTGATGCCCTTCAACTTTTCAGTAGCATTAAGCTCTAGTGTTTAGGTAAACCAACAAGGCGTACTGGTTTGGGTTCAATGTACTTTCTATGAACCACGTGCCCAGGTTCCCCACTGGATCACTAGCTAAGCTACTGATCAGAAAGACGGAATACATGATTTTAAAACTCTGGGCTTAATTCAGCTCTTGTATAACCTAAGTCTGTCAATGCTTCAGTGAAACCAGTTTAAGAGCATAACTGGGAACCCGTTTGGAGGCTTTAATTTACCTTATCCTCAATCTTCTGTAACAGCTTTTTAAACCCTTTTTTTTGTGAGGGTTTCACTCAGAGCAAGTCAGCAATGAAACATTCCCAGCGCTTTGGAGGGGAAATGCATTGCTATATCATTTCTTCTTATTGTTGTTATGTCACTTAATTTCCCAAGGTGGGAATAAATCTAGGAAGAAAATTGGAATGACTTCTCAAAGGGCCCATCAGTCCCTCTAGGAACACAGTTTGTTGCATCCTATCCATGCCTGCTACAAAAGCCAGCTACTCCAACTTTAGGTTAGCCCAAGGGGTGATCTTCCTAACAGTATAAGGGAATAATGTATCTGATAGAGAATCCAAATTCTAGAAATCGCTTTTTCTGCATTTCAGAAGATACCCTGAAAAACAGATCTACACTCTCAGTTATGTGAAGAACACATAAACTTCCACTTTGCTAAAAAGTTTTGCTTTAATCGATATGGATTATAGAGTTTGTTCTGAATAAATTAATATGGACAATTATGTACCAGGACAGGCTGACATTGCTAACAGTTCCCAGAGACATTAAAGAGAAGTGTCAACACCCTAAAGACAAACATGTGATCAAAGAAACATTTTTTAGTCATCCATAGTAATGCATTTCCTCAGCTCCCACTCCAAATTCACTGTCAACTTGTTAATGCTTCAGTGTCTCTCCGTAGCTGATTTAAAAGCCATGTTACTTCTCAGCCTCTTAATTCACCCTGTGGTTCAGATCCTCAGCTGATACAAATCTGTGACCCTGCCATTGAATCCTGTTTGCCTGGTGGTCATCTACTGCAATGACCCTCCAGTGCTACTCCACTGGTTTACATAGACAAAGGGGTCTAATCCTTGAGACCAAAATTATGAATTGCATCCTCCTGTGCCAGATGTGTATTTCTTTCTGAGCAGAACTGTTCCGATGGCTAATGGTGTCAAAGAGATTTTTCAAATTAGCTTTGACAAGCTTTGGACCAAACTCTAAAGTAATAGAATATTTTTTCTTTTATTCTTCAGACTAAAGGACATTTGACTATGATAATAATGTTGGGATAAACTCACTTCCCAATCACAAATGAAGGAAGTTAGTAAAATGGCATACTGTGTGTTCAGTGTCCTGCGTAGAGCAGCATCATGAGGTTATAAAACATTTTATAGCTTACTATTTCAGCTTTGATATGTTAGTAAATTTGACTGTCACCCCCAGCACATGAGAGGACAAAACAGTCCTGTCTGGATTTAAATGTACAAACCAGACCATTTGTCTGTATGTGTCGCTGAGTGCTTTCTTGCTGGGCTTTCTGCAGTACTGATCTAGTTGTCATTTTTTCCCTTGCTGCCTCATATCTATAAATCATCTATTTTTCCATCCTACAGTGACTGATTTTACTTAAAGACCATGGTGGTTCCACTGGAAGATGGTAGTAGACTCATGTCTTTTCCTTTTCATGTGTTACTCTGCATTTCATGAAGTCAGCTCAGAGGTAAAAAGCTTGAACAAGAAGGTCAGCTGCAAACTGTGTATTTAGTTTCACTTCTCCTGCCTCAGTTCATTTCTATTTTATGTTTTGGCCCAAACATTGCACAGCATCACCATAAAATATAGGTATTTACAGCACTGAGTAACCTGAGTAGCTCAAGTAAGCATTGGTCAGTGTAGATGTAACTGTGTTGCATGGGTATGTTGCGCACCACAGAGCAAACTGAGTTTTGTAGTCTACCATCCCAGTATACAGCTGCCTTGGCACAAAGCAGTGGCTACTTTACAACAGCCACTCACTGCTTCTTCTTGCTTCCGCTATTGGTCTAGGACTAACAAAATCAACTTCTTGCAAAGCTGGTTTATAAAAACAAGAAACAGTAACAGATTTGGTTTTCCTTGCCAACGTTCCCTGGGAATAACACCAGGGCTTAGTCTCCAAGCTCAACCTAGTCCTCTCGAGCAAGGAAGCCACAGTCCTTTGGGGACATTGATTTTGTCTCCCAGGCTATGACCTACATTTCAGCATTAAGGATGACTTGTACAGCTATAGGGTTTCCCTGCAGCACTCTTCTGTCTCTAGAGTTGAGCCAAGTCAGTCTGTTTACTCTGTATTTTCCTAATATCTAACAGAGTGGAGCCAACCATGACAGGAATCCATAAATATGTATGTAGTAATAATGCTTAAACATGGAGGCATTCTTTTCCTAAGTAAGGAATAACAGATTTGTGGTATCAAGAGAACAGAATAAAAAACACTCTTTCACTGAGGAAGAATATTTTCTATCTCTACAGACTAGACAGGTTCTGCTAAGCAAGAGAGTCTAATTGGATTTTTGGGGTCTATTAAATCAGAGCAGTGCGAGTTCGATTTCAAAGACACCATTTGTCCTTTCAGTATAACATCTCTCACTCCCTAAATGCTGCATTCTTTTAAAACTAGCTAGGAAATGGGATCGGAGCAATCAACCAGCTGTTTAGACCACAGAAGAATTTTAAAGGTCTTTTGTAGTCACGTTAGGAAAAATAATATTCAGCTCATTTTAGAATTCCCATGACTACTCAGTGCCAGTTTTAGAAACTTCTCTATTTAGACAGGAAGATATTGTAGCATCTGAATAAAAGCCAGGTCCAGAGAGATGCCGAGCCCTTCCAAGAAGCGCCACAGTCCTACATAAATTAATTGGTAAATTCAGCAGTCCCAGTTCTCTTCCCACTTTGCCATTTGCTGTGATTTAATACTGAAATTCCAGTGGCATTCACAATATGCTGGTTCAATATGTTAGGAGGACTCAAGCACTACATAGGTCACACAAATACGACTCAGGAGAGACAGGGCTGATATTTACTGATGGCTTGGCCCTGAGCAAACCACTTCCCTTTCCTGCACCTCTCTTTCTTCCCACTCATCATCTGCCTTGTCTATTTAGATCACAGGCATTTTGGGGCAGCAGGCTCTCCTGCCTTGTGTTTGTGAAGGCACCCGTATGAGACTCTCTTCCATGTCATTGAATTGATTTCAGCAGGAGCTGCATCACATAAAGTGATGGTCAGAAATGGCATGTCCAGGGAATTGAGCATCAAAAAGGAAACAGATTGTACTCATGAGACAAGAGCAGGTTTCCGTTGCAGGGGGCTCAGATCTGAAGTGTTTGTGGAGGAGAAGTGATGCTGACTATGCTCAATGACCCATCTCTCTGTCTCTCTGTACACAGAAATTTAATTTTGTTTCCACTGGATTCCATTGATCCTCACCATTGTGATTGATTTCAGGACCATGGAGCCTACGGCTCAGCTTGTGTTTGTTCCTGAACGTGGGACCTGATATAATTTTCTTCCCGTTGTCTCTGCTGGAGACTCCTCTGGTTGTCAGGAGTACTGGGACTGTCAGTGCTGATGACCCTGATTAAAAATGTCACCAGCTCCAGAGCCAAGGCTCACATGGTGTTTGAAAATAATGTGTCCTGTCAGGCAGGAGCAAAGTTTTCCACCACCTGATGGCTGAACACTCTGAACTAAACCGAGTTTGGGAATCTCCAACTTTTAAAACCCTTTATTATGAAGAGGGTGAAATGCCACCTGACTGAATTGTTTTTTCCCTTCTGGGAGTGACCCCTCCAGGCAGGTATAAGCTGTATTAATTGTGAGGACCAAGTCCAGGTCCCCTTCCTTGGCACTGTGGAAAATCAGCTAACTTCCTCTTCCAAAGCTGTCAATCTAGGATATCTCATGAGCCTTGAAATACTAATGTTTCAGAGATACATAAAGAAGTGGCATTTAAATGCTATGGTGACCAATAGCTGCAAGTGTTTATAGAGAAGAAAGTATTTAGGGATAACAGGGCAAACAGATCAAGGGCCTTTCTCAGCTTCCCCACTCACAGTGTTATGGGAAGGATGTCAGAGCAGTGCCAGCATGAGGTTTCAGGAGCTCTGCAGCAAACTCAGCTACTTGTCCCTGACTACATGTCACCTTCAGAGGCTGTTCCCTTGGTTTATCTCGAGTAGCCTGTCTCAATGGGTGCTCAGACAGGGGCAAAACAGTGCCTCAGCAGCCCGTCTGCCGTGTGACATTTGCAACTAGGGCACAGTGTCTTGAATGATCCTTGTGAGGGGTGAGGATAAGGGGGGATGGAGCGGCACATAAAGCCATGACCATGCTCTAGCAATGTGAGTTAAAAAAATGCCACTTCCAGTGTCAGTCTCCATCACTTTTGCTCACAACAGATGTGCAAACGAAATGCAAGTCCTTACCTCTTCAACAAGCTGCAGCATTCGACGGGTGCTCTCCAGGGACTGAAAAAAAACAGAGGAAAAAACACTTAGATTTGGCAAGATACACCTTCCAACACTAATGTTCAGGCTCATGCTGGCAGTATTTTTTTCCTGCACTCTTTGCCTTCCCTCAGAATCAGGCCATCAGCAGGGTACTGGTGATCTCTTCATCTTCAGCTCTGCATTACAGCTTGCTAATGCAGCAGTTCCCACCACATCTCGAGGCAGCTGCAGTCTCTAAGGTTTGCACTCCCCTTGCTCACGCGCTGCGGCAGTACTGCTTGGAACAGCTGGTGTTCCACTTTAAAAATAAAGTCTGTGGTTTTCAGCTAAGACGGACTTTTAACATTTAATAGGTTTGGCAAATTGAAGGAATCCTCAGAAAATATTAAATTGATGCTTTTTTTGCTCTGAGGACAGTCAAACTGATGCAGACTCTAATACCTAAACCAAACTCAAGATCAATAAATGCCTTAATCTAGACTAAACATGACATTAAATTTTACCCCAGCTCATTTAATTTCCAATTCTGCATTCAGTGTAAAGCTGATGGAAAACAGAATCAGCTCTAGAAATCCTTTGCCGGATCAGCTCCTATTTCTGGATGTGCCTCTCACGCCAAACCCAACCCCAAGTTTCCTGTTTAGCTATCGGTCTCACTTCATCAGCAAGCTGGTCGGCACGCCGCTGCATTTCTTCCAACTCATTGCGCATATCAGCGTCTTCCGCCATTTTAGCTGTGGGTGTGTTTGTGGAAGCTGCAGATCAAGGATTTGCGCTCAGCTGCTTGTGAGCCTGGAAGACAGCAAAAAGGAAAAGAAACAGTGTGGTTAGGCTCCCTGACTAAGTGAATTGTGCTTAAATGTCAGTCCCACAAAAGTGCTTTTATTACACTAGTATGCTCACCCAAGTTCTTTTATTCTAGATAGCAATTCCTACATAGTAGAGACCACACAGGATTGTTCAAGGTGGTGCTTTATTCCTGTATTATTAATCACTCTCAAAAAACGTGATGTATCCTTGTCAGGCTCTTTGGGAAAATCCTTCCTTTTTTCTTAATCTTTCAAATGCTATTCATAGCAAAACTGGAGACACAGGAGGTGTTACTTGCTACCAGAAACAGTCTTGAGACCCATTCATTCTTCTCTAGAACTAAAAGCCTTAATGTGAAGGAGGTCAAGGTCAAGGCTACATGTCAACCCCTCGCGTCCTGTTTCAGCTGCATTGCTTGGAGGGCTGGATGCCTAGCTAATACATGTGCAATGAAATTAAAGACAATGAAACTTTGCGGATTTTTGTTGGCTAATGATTTGTCCACCATGCTATAGTTCAAACTCTGTAATAATATTTACAACTAGACTGCAAGAAGTCGTCTACTGGGAGAATCCTTCATTTCAGGGGAAGTGATGGCAGGACCTAACTGGTATTTTCAACTTCTCTCCAAAGCAGGTCAGATTCTGGTCTTTGTTATCCCTCTCAATACAGAACAACGCCACTGAGCTCATCCTAACCAGAGATCAGGATGTAGCCCATTAATCCTCATTTGGGTAGGTTTCTTTTTGTTATAAATTTGAGCTAGCTCTGATTACTAAGCATGACTTGATTAAGAAAGGCGGGTCCTCCTACCATCTGTCAGGTCTTTATAACAACAACACTGGTTTATTTCTTTACTTGATTCAAGCATGGCACATTGCAAATTACTGCACACTGAATGTTAGATCTGTTCATTGCAGGAAAACCTAATCCCAGGTGCAGAGGAGGTGGGGAAGCTGTGGGGGACTGCAAATAAACAGCCATAAAGCACATGCCATCATGCTCAATTACAGAAAGAGGACAAAAGCAGCCCCTTTCACCAAAGCTGCTCTAAGAAGGCAAAATCCCAGGGGCTATTTTCTGTCCTGTCTTTGCGATACATGTAGACTTTATGAAAAAAGATAAGTCAGGGCAGAGCTTGGCTTTAAAATTTTAGCAATAATAGCTCTGTTTAAATGGAAGTTATAATCCTTCAGAGATTAATCTGTTCCTCACTTTGACAGTGCTCTCCATCAGAAGTATGGGCTGGACAGGTACAGCTGTGTGGCAGGGATATTTCCTGGATCATGCCCTGTTTGCTTAGAAATGTATAAGGAAAGCAGACAGCTCCTTGCTTTTTCTCTGCAGCTTCAGCAATGGATTTGCTTTTTTTTCTTATCTAAGAGGGAATATGTGACCTTCATGCTTTCACATTAGCTGTGCCCTCACTCATGGTTGCTTTTCCTCTTTGAAGCTACAGCAGAAAGAAATCCATCTCGAAGAGTCAGCCCCGCAGCTACTGGCACAGCATCCTACTTTCATCACTGAGCACATTGCCACATCCTTGTCAAAGGGAAACTGACATTTTGTGATGGGTCATACAATGTTTAGGAACCCAAATGTACACTGGAGAAGCCCACCCAGTTCTGCCAGCTGCATGGTCACAGCGGTGCAAAGGACCAAGCTTAAGAAACTCATCTGCAGCCCCAGCTGGTGCAAACAGAGCTTAATTTCATGGCTAATATTCAGACTGATATCAGACACTTCAAGGATGCTCACAAACAGCAGTAAATAAGCTTTACAAAAAATGGCACACTATGAGGTTTAGAATGAAAAGATGACCCAGGAATTGGTCTCCTCCTGAAGGGCATGTAGAAATGTGGGGATACTCTCAAGGCCACCCCAACCTTCCCACCATGCTGCTGCACTTGTGTTGCCCTTTCACAGCTCCAGGAAGACACTGCTCCTGATCAGTAATGGAGCATGCTCAGCTGGAATAAAAAGAAGTTATTTTGGTAAAGAACTGCTCTCCGAACTCCTGTCCCACTTGGCAGGCTGGCAGTAGCACTGGTCACTGCTTCACAAACTGTGGTTTTTAGCAGATCAAGGCAAAACTCAGCATTTAAATATTTCTGGCAGAGCCTCTGTGACAGAATACCAGGATTAAGTCTGTGGACCTAAGAATATCTGGCTAAAATATTCTCCACTGCCTGGATCCCTTGCTACACTTGTGCTGGCAGAAAAGCAGCACTGAGCTTTAGCAAAAATCAGGAAAATTTAGACATGACTTTGGGACTGACCTAATTGGTAAATACATATAGCTGTGAGGGGCAGGAAACCGGTTCGATGTTGTGTCTATCTAGTAGCATTTTACTAGCTGTGAAGTGGGAGGTGATGCATCAGTGAGAGGATGGGATGCTAACAGGGGATTTGGTTCAGTCTCTAGGCATATCCAATGTGAGCTGAAGGATTACAGACCTGAAAGCGAATGAAGGTGAGGTGAGTGCTTCTACTGACAATAATGAATAATAACAGTCTGTTTGTCAGTCACTGCAGATAATAAAAATTGCACAGATCATTCAGTTCTCAAGTAGATTCCAGCCTGACCTTTGATCTTTTACTTATGAATTTACGATCATGAACCAGTGGTGGCATTGTGTCATTCGAAAAAGAAACAAAGTGGAGAAACTTCGTTATTTTTCTTTAGCGCTATCCTTCTTGGTTAGTTAGAACCATCAGTTGGCATCCTAGTGACAGATGCATCCTATTTTGCATCAAGCTAAAAAAATGTCAGAGGTTGTAACCAGAAAGATGTTTTGTAGCAAGTGACCAAACTTGACAGGTTTATTGAGATTGTTTGGTATTTGTAAAGTACTTAGAATGAATTGAGAAACAGCAAAAAGCATTCTTCCGTACAAGTCATTTTACATCAAGTTTTAGTCATAAACGAAAGTGCCCTGCAGCAGTGCTGATTCAACCTTATTTAATAGAAAACTGTGCACAAGAATCAATAAAGGTTACTGATTTGCACACAGTATGATAAACATTTTGCAGATGGCTGGGAATGGGTTTATTTTTTTTGCAGATTTTGCAGTTTAAAATGTGGAATAGGGCAGATTAGAGATAGGATTTTCCTTGCAAAGTCCCATTTAGGCTGAAATTCCATTCCAGTATCATGAATTTTCAACAACAAGCCCTCTTGTCAATAAAATCCTGTAGGAAGCAGATTTGTTTTAAAGGGAATGATTTCTCTGCAGTACCAATTAACAGCTTTCCCCCTATGGTGTTTCTTAGGAACACCTATATATAGTCCTCTTGATGTACTAAAACATTGAAACTGAATGATTACAGGAATGGCCAAGACAAGGTAAACCATAACAGATTTCATCTCACTTATTACTGGACAGACTTTCACAAGCAGAAGGTATTGGTTTGTCATGGACCCACTGAAACCTGTTCTTGTTTTATTAGAATGAGTACAGGCCAAAGATACTATATAAGAACTCTGGATAATAAATTCCTTGTGGAATTTCTATTTTTGATAGTAGCTAATAGTTTTCATTCTGTTCTCATTCAAGCTAATTTGAACCAAGGATCAAAATTCTGTAATTGCCTTAGGAACCTCTAACCTAACTGGAAATAAACTCTCCAAAATGTGCTCTGTACTTTCAACATAAACTACATTTTGTTTTGTCTATAGTCACTGCAGAGATGACAGATCAGAAAACTAAAATTGTGATGCAATATGTTAAGCTCTTTAGAACTAAAACTTTGATTAAAAAAAAAAGTTGCTACAGAAGCTATAGCCACTAGCACACACTCAGTCAATTTGTGTTTACGCTTGCAGTAATTGTATATACAAATGCAAGCTCAAATTTTCACAAGGACCTTGGGTTTTCCATTTCAGAAAAGGGAAAGGAAATCCTCTGCGTTCACACATAAACATACACGGTGCTCTCTTAAAAGGAGACAGAAGCCCAAATGTTGCTACCAAAAACTGTGTATGTCATGTACCAAGATGTGCTCTGCGTCTTCTAGTTTTGCAAGGAACTTCAGGGACTTGGGCAACTTACATCAAATTCCTTTTGAGCCAGTCTTATATGTTATGCCAGCGCTTGTACAAAAGTACAACAGACTAGGAGTTAAAGAAAAATACAAAGAAAGACTGGCTAATGGAAATGCGTAGCCTATTATACTTTGAATTCTACATCTGCTGTTTTAGTAGTGCTCAGATGCAATAAAGAATCTCATAGCAAGAACATTATATATCCTTATGGGGTTATAGTGAAGTCTAAGAGAGACCTGCATATCTCCCCAGAGGAAGAGAGATACAATGAGTGACCTTTGAAAGCAAATATTTGCTTCACAGTGATATAAACACTTCAATGAAATAAATACAGGAAAATAAAAATGCTGCAATTTACTGTGGTGAAGGCAACAGTGCAATAAAATGTTCTTTTTTAAGCACTCTCTCTGTTATTAAAGGACACATCTATTCTTCCCATGGATATTTGTAGCCAGAGGATGACTGCATTGGCGTATTCTACTTAAAAAGTCAGAGCTGGTCAATACCACACAATGCTTCTTTCTTGTAGGATAGGAAGAGCACTACCGCAGTGGTGTGGCATTAGTAGAAGTGCAGAAAACCTAGAGAGAAACTTGGATCAAGCATCTCAGGATGGATGTTGAGCCATTTAAAGCTGGAAGTTGCATTGCAGCTCTTTTCCTTTCATTTTTTAGTCTGGTTGTAGGTAGAAAGAAAACATATGCTGTTAAAGGGGGAGGTGAAGTTCAGCTACAGATGAAGGGGGTCATCTTTGCTCCCCAGTTTGCCTTGCGGCCATTCAGTTGGCTCCCTGAGTGCTGTGCAAGGCATGTTCAGCCACAATGGGGCCAGGCATGAGGCAGTTCTGGAGCTTCCAACAAGGATCTTTCCGTCAATAAATCCCTTTTTCCTGATGCACAGCCTTTTCCCTGCTGCACCTTTCTGACAGCTATCACTACCCCCTGGAGGTGTTATCAAGAGCTCAGCTGCCCAGCACACTGGCCATGTCTTTCACCACCTTCACCAGCCTTCTCTAAACAAGGTTTTTGCAGCTAGGTTATAAGAACTGCACTGGCATTAACTGCAAAGCTCAGTCTAGACCAGAAACTGCCTACTAACATCAGTAGGGAATGGAATGACATCAGCAGTGATAGCCTGCTGCAAACGGGTGCTTAGATACCAATACCTCTGTGTGTGCTGCTGACACCAGCCGGGTCCCCCTGAAACTGTGTTGAGCATGTAAGTTCAAAGGCAGATCCAAACAGAAAGCCAAGAAAGGCATGTGTGTGCTGCCCACAGTCAGTGTGACAAACAACAGCAGGTGAGAAATTAAAAGGAGTTGGGAGCATAGTTTTTATAGATTGTGGGCTCTCAGCAATGTCCCTCACAAGCTCTTAACTCTTCTGAGTTTCGACTTCTGTCATCTCCATTTCACCCAGAGCTCACCACAATTAATACTGTCTATAACAGAAACAATTCCTGCTTTTGCTCTTATTGTATTTTAATTGATCTGAAAGCACTTGGAGAACAAAACAGCTAATTTTGTAATGAAGAATCCTATTTAAAGATTTTTTGCTATTGCATAAAATGTAACAATGAAAAATTACGCAAAGTTGTTATTTAGATTTAAATTTTAAATAGCTCTGAAATAAAATCTTGAGGAAAGTCTTCTTTTTATATCATTCTGCAGCACAGCCTATTGCTTGGATGTAATTTATTCAGAAGATTTATTTTCAGCAAAGTTCTCATTTCTAATGAAACACCTTTGTTATGTTTGTGTTACTGATTAAGCCAAACAGCTGCCTCTTTGTTTCCGTAGGGTATGTTAGCATTAACCTGTGGCACAGACACCTCAGCTTTCTTCTGTTGCTGTCCTACAGAGTGCTGCTTGCAAGCCTTTGGGCCCAGCTCCAGAGCGCAGGCTAGCAGAGTACAGTGATAACTGATTTCACTCTCGTTTTTGCTTGCTATTCAGTAAAGAAAAATGCCTACTGATGAGGGCTTGTCTGGGAGTGGCTTCAGAAAAGACAAGCACTGAGGTCTTGCAAATCTGAATTCAGGAGAAGCAAGTAATTCCTAGTTTGTCACTGTCTTCTTGCATTGCCTTAGACAACTTATTTTACTCTCAGGGCTTGCTTGCGTTGCCTGAAGATAGGTCTCTAGAGCTATGTGAGATGCTGTAGGTATTTGGTATCCTGCTGCTGGCTGTATCTGTCAGCGTCGTGCAGATGTCTTGGATACCCTCTGATGGGACTGCTTGTCCATGTTTAACAACTGAATCTGTCTCCCACCTATGCAATACAGATAAAAATTTTCTTTTCCTTCCTATTTTCTTTTTTGGGGGTTTGGGTTTTTTTTCCCTGCTTAAATTGCAGGTGTTGCAGGGCATGGACTAGCACTTGGTTTGGAGATGTTTGTGGTGCAAGACAACAGGGACTTTTGGATAAACGCTAGTGAGCATGGTGTCATATTCTCACTCTGCATCTCTGTGTCAGAACCCATACCTACCTGGAATGAGAACTCCAGTCAGAGGCCAAAAGGAAGATGTTAGAGTATAATTAAACAAAATTATGACTCCTGACTATTTGCTGAATGTGTTGGAAAAATAATTGGAAAGCAGTTTTCATATGGCTTGTGTTGCTATAATAACAAAAAGTGCAATAAAATGAATCTTAGTGTGAATGCAATCAGGCAACGTAAATGTGCTGCCAGGGGGAATTACTTCTTTTTGTAGATGTGGGCATCTCTACCCCTGGCGAACCCCTGATCATTAGCGAGTAAACGAGTGTGATCATGCATATACACAGTTGCAGTGCAGCAGACAAGTTGTGTTGATGCAACCGCTCCACGCCTCTGGTTTCTGCAAGTAGTGAGGTTATGAGCAATACATCCCACACATCCCCCCAGGCGCTGCAGCCAGGGGCGATGGCAGGTGGAAAAAGTTGCCGTTGAGATCTCAGAGAATAACAGGCAGTCATAAAAGAAATGCCTGGAGCCACCCCGTCCCAACACAAAGCAAGTCATTGTTGTCCTGTCAGTTGTCAGACAACACTGCTGTTTTATGAGGCTCCAACATGTGCATGTCACTTTATCAGGCTCCTGCACTGGAAAAAATAAAAGCACAGAGGAGCCATTTTGTAACAATTTCACTTCAGAGTAATAACAACTTGGCTTTCTATCCATTTTACTGCTAACAAAACTGCTTTCAAAAATAAACCTTTCAATGTGTTATCTCTTTGCAGTCGCTTCTACAGCTATGTACCCACACATTTTTCCTTTTTTTTATTTTATTCCCCAAACAGCAACTGAAAAACATTTCAGGCAAAAATGTTTGTTTTGTCTGTCTGGGAGAGCAACTAGCCAGTGTGGTGGAGGGTGAAGAAAGAAACCCTCTTACCAGGAGCGGGCACCTCATCTGGAGGGACCTGCTGGCAGTGCAGAGAGCACCGAACAGAAACCTGGACCAGTCTAATTCCCTGTTATTACAGGTAGCTGCCTCATACAGCTTCATTTATAATCCAGCAGGCTATGTCCTATGATTCCCCAAGTTCATTGCATTCCCACTAGGTCTGAGTCCAGACCCTTACTTTTTCAGTAAGCAGAAAATATTTCACTTCTAGCACAAATTAATTCACAGCTGGAAGATAGCAGCTTGTTCCTGTGCCACTCTTGTCCTGTGACAAAAAATTTCTCTCCTTCCTTACTCTCTCCTTCTCTCTCTCTGAGGTACGTAAACAGCAGTCATAACTTTTCTTAGCACTTCTTATGATGTGAAAGATCAGACTCTGTTAGTCCTTTCTTGGTAGATTGACTCTTTACTACCCTCATCATCCTAGCAGCAGTTGGTTATGCCAGTTCCAGTTTGAATTAGTCTTCTCTGGAAAAGAGTGGCTGGCACATCACAAGGTATTTTAAATGAGGATACAGGCTTTGCTCGAAGGGCTTAGTGCTTCCCCGTCCCTTCAGGAGATACCTGCTCAAAAATATCCCACAACCTCACTTGCCATTTGCATAGCTGGATCTTGGTGGGTCAGGACAAGAAATCCAGGTATTAGTAGAGAGGATTAAAGAAAATGTCTTGACTCATGACAAAGCTATTTACATTCTATGGCCAGAATCTTGAAGAAAAACAAAAGGTATCTGCTTAGCTGGAGGATGAGATTTCTGACTATGTCATGATTTCCAGTGAAACTCACACCCTGAATTCAATCAGATCTTCCTCAAAATATTCACTCACCGTCACTGCAGCACTGACAAGCAGTCAGCCTCTCTTCTCTTTGATTATATTCCAACCTGAGTTTCTTTATGTTGCTCCTAAGCCACTAAATCTGATTAATGGTCAGTTTTAGAAGCTAGGGGTGAATGTCATGCCCCATTTCCAGTTGGAGGAAGTTTCCCTGCTGCCATTATCAGAGTGAGGCTTGCAGGTGGGGCTACCAGCCAGCAACATCCTAGTAGGTACCAGCAGTGTGCGAAGGGTGAACAGCAGAGCATGTGTGTGTGAATCTGTGAAAAAACATAAACCAGGAGTGCTTGGCATCTTAAATGATTTCTTGCCAGGTTTTCCTGAGGCTACCTGCCCCCTTCTGTTTCTCTTAGATGAATAGATGGATGGATGGATGGATGCATAGATAGATAGATGGAATATAAATATAAAATGGAATTATTGAAACATTTACGAAAGGATTCAGGAGACAGCAAAGTATAAGAAAACTGTGTGTAAGATTTTCCTGGGGAGCATACAGGGCATTTCCACCAGGCTGCATGAAGCCTGTTGTATTTGTTATTCCTAGGTTAGTAGAAGGAAACTGTTTACTCTGCACAGTCTTCTCAAGACTGCACAGAGCTCCTGGTCCAGCTCCCTGCCTCCATATACATATCCAAGCCTCTTCCACATCTGGTTTAAATTAATTGTCACCTCTTCTGAGTGTCCCAAGCCAAAATGATCTTATGGGGTTAGGGCAGAAGTCAAACCTGGGCAATGTTTGGGAAACCGGTGTGGGGCAAAGGCAAGCACAGATTTCCTGGGAAGCAGAATGGGACCTGCATCCCCTCTTGGCTCATAGAACCAAAGATGTTCAGCACCCATCTGCAGCAAAGAGATATTGCTCCTTTTCCTTACTGTTTAGAGTTGCTCATGGACCACAGCTATGAGGTGCTGAAGTTTTGCAGGTAGTATGAGACATCTACTTTCAGTGGGCTGCAGGAAAGGGGTTGGTTATAGCCTGGGAAGTCAGTGGGCAGTTAGCAACAGCCTGTTTGCTCACGTCTGTCACACAGAGACTGAATCAATCTGATTCAGCTTTATAAAGTCACTGTAATACAGAAGATGAACTGTGTCTGCGCCTATTAACTACCCCCTAGTGCTGCAATTAGTGTCTGTGAGTCAGGAGCGCTTCAGCTACGTAACAGGTAATGCAGCATGAGAAAATTACAGTAAATCAGCACTGTCTGCTCATTCTTTTGCTCTTAGTCCTGCCAGTGCGGATGCCTTATACATCGGTGTGGTGGCAACCAACTGGCTGCTGTTGGTTTGTGTTTGTGGGTGAAGGGTCTCCCCTCTGTACCTGCATAAATCAAGAGGAGCCAACCCGATAGCAACAGAGAAAGCAAACTGAGCTTCTGCAAGAGAGAATTAAACATGAGTAGTTGTTCACTCCACAGTGCCTCAACCCTTTCTAAGTCTTCTCTGCCTTTGCAAAGTCAGTGCAAAATGGCATTGTGTCAGAAGTTACACACACGTGACATGCAGATCAAATCATGGCAGAAAATGCAAGCCAGTAGAGATCACCCTCAAATTTCTTGTAATGATCCAAGAAGGCAGACAAGTGAAGACAGATTTTTGTAGGCTAAATGGATGATGAAAAGGAAACCCACAAACTGGAGAAAGACTTTTTTTAGGCTAAATGGATGATAAAAAAGAAACCCACAAGAATTAGAGGAAGAAAAGAGAGCACATTTGCATTGGCATCTGTCACAAAGTGGAGCTAATTTCTGCTGCATTCTGTGGAAGTCTGCAAGTCAGGGGGAAATTTTGTGGTAACTTTTTTTCAATTTGAAAGTTGTTTTTTTTAATTATTGTTATTATTAATGGAATGGAACAATGAATAACTCAGTCATTAAAACAGCAGTGAAATTTTTCATTTCTATGTTAAAAATTGGTGCTATTCCTTCTTTACTATTCCTGATGCTCTTAGGACTGGGTGAGGCAAGCTGTGAATATAACAAGCACTTTTACAAGTTGAGTATGGAATGGCTGATGATTTTGGCACACAGGAAAATATGGAAGAAGATTTTTGTGGTGAAAGAACAGTAACTCAGTATTTTATTTTAAAAGATTGGCAGTGGCATAATTAACACCATCAGCATCAATATTGTCATAGCTGTCATTTCAAAGCAATAGACAGGAATAAGGTGTTCCCCTGATGGTGTTTGTTATGGGCTGCCAGCAGACTCAGGCAGACAATTCACTTCTTTCTGCATGGTTTGTATTTGCAAGATTCCTTTGCAGTCCACTTACACCTACTCCTTCCCTTGAGCTCTATTACTCCAGTAAGGACTTACTTTTCCTATGCTGAACAGGACTTGATAACTGTATTTGTTGAGCTGAGTGCTGCACAAGCCCCACTCCTTCACTTCTTCTCAGCATTCAGTCTTAGTTTTATGCTCTTTTTACCCTCATGGTACCGCTGACACCTTGTAAGTGCTTTGCCAGTGAAGCATGCACATGCTTGGCTGCTGGGCCAAAGGGCTGTGACTTCACTGTGGCTTTTGCGGGCAGTTTTCACTGGCTTTCAGTGCATCTCTGCGGGCACCGAGGCAAATGCATGATGCCAAAGAACAGCTTCTTCTAGCAAGAGTTGGTTAGTGTAGATTCTGGCCTATGCAGCTATGACCTTAATAGAAATGAATGAAAAACAATTAATGTAGGTATTGCTACATGTAAACATATTAATAGGAGAGTAAAATTCTATATGCTGCAATCATGAGGGTATTAGGAATGTAAATAGTAAACTTTGCCCTATTAACACGTATTTGTGGTAAACAAAGCAGTTCATTGTGTTTATAATTTTCATCTTTTCCTTTCATTTCTACCTGATGGTAAAAGTGTGGCTATGTTTCAACCAATAGACTGATAGATTTTTAGCAGAAATCTTCTTTAACTTAGTCACCAGAGTCAAATCAGCAGCTGACAAAATATAAGCATTATGAAACTGGGCTGATGGTGTTATTCGTAGAATGGAATTTTAGCTGAAGAAGGGCAATTTTTTCAGCTATGAGGGACAGCAAAAAATTTGTTAAAGGGAAGATGTCATTGTCTTTGAGAGTCGTGGTTATCACTCATTATTTATGTTCTTTTCTTTTTCAAGTAAAGAGCCTTATCTTTAAAGAAACCATTTCGTTATCCATAAATCCATGTATCAGCCTGTCTGTCTGTCCATCCTTCTGTTCATTATATCACACAGCAGGAAGCAAGAAGGAAGGGAGCTTGCCAACTTGAGGTTTTTTTGTGTGTGCAGCCATTTCTGGTGAGGGCACTATCATGTGGAAATGCAACACCATAAGTAAAATAGAAAGGGCACGAGAGATCATAGGCCTGAGTCAAAGCCCCATCAGCTCAAAGAACTGCTATCCAAAATGTGTCTGAAGAGTTCAGGAGACCATCTGCACCTCCCCACTACTACAAATGGATTTTCTCTAGGGCAGAAGAGCTTTAATAATGAGTAAGCAAAGAACAAAAAATAAGGTTGACATTTCTGAGGGTGCTGCGTTACCCCCAAGGACATCTTGTGTTTTGCAGATCAACAGCAACCCTTGTAGCTCGGGGTTTATTTTCTGCTACATCCAGGACAGCCCGGCCCTACCCCTGGCTCCACTCTCCTTTGTGCTGTAGTCTCCACTGGGAACTTAAATTCTGGAAGCAGAAGTTAAAGCTGAAGAAAGTCCATGAGCTTTGAAAATTTTAATTCCCTTCAAGAAAGAAAAAGAAATAGCTACAGCCACATTATAAAAAGAAAGGACCCTACTTAGTTTTTAAGTACCCTCATTCCCTGTTTGTATGTAGGTGATACACAGATAGACACGAGTACGTAAAATGCAGCTGGCACAATATAAAGACACAGCAGAATATATTTTTTAAATGCAGTTTGTATGCTAAAAGGCCTGGGAACCCAATTTTAAATCAATAAACCTTTTACAGATCTAAATTTTATTATTTCAAGGCTCTTCTATAGAGTCAATGACAAAAAATTCTGCTGCTGTTAAACAGCTCATCCCCTTGAAGTGAAGCTGGACCCTTGAGCAGCCCAGACCCACTCCCAAAAAGCTGCAGTATTGCAGATGCCATTCAGATGAGGGAGGGGATCTGGCTGCTCCCTTCACTGGGCACAACTGGGAGATTAAATGGGAAGGTCCTAGTGTCATATCTACTATTTATTACTGGTGAATATTTATACCAAAACCAATAAACTGGGAATGACTGTTTAAGATGTATGCATACAAGTCAAAAACTGAAAACATCTGATGTTTCTAGGCTAAGTAAATTATATTAGCCACAGGAATGCATAATAGCACCCCACAGATATGCAAAACTTATTCACTCATTTTCAAAGGCCACTGCTGCTTTCTGACTCACACCTACAACTAATTCCTGGCTGCTACTCATTTCCCAGGAATCAGTAATATGAATTCGAAGAGGCCAAGGGCACACATGCACACTGGCTTTCCCTGGTGCAGGGTATGAGAACTCCTCATTATTTATTACAGGCTCATGAGGCTGATTTAGAAACCTTTCTTCCTTCTGAAGTCCGTTTCAGCCTTCATAGGCTGATGAAAAAAAAACCCAGCATGCTCCTCCAGTAAAGATTACCCAGACTTGCAGGCGAGGATTTAGCTGTACTAATATAAGAGCACAACTTCTATTTTTTTTCCTCCTTTCTTTTTTTGTTGACCAATCAATTCAACAACAGGCTAGATAGTGCCCCAAGGGCATCACTTTCAACCATGTGATCAGCAGATTAACAGAGAGGCTGCAAAATCCTTTCCGCTCAAACTGTTTTAACAGAGGATCAAAATCTTTCTCTCTGTGTGGGGATTTTTATTTAGCTAGTTCTTTTTATTCAGTTTGCACATGCTTTTGAAGGAATTAAGGCCTGCAAGGGCTCACAAGATGGTCTGGTTTGGCTTCTAACCTTTTCCTTTCAATTTGTGCTTGAGAGTAGCAAGTTTTCCAGTTCCTTGTGGGAATGTTGCCCCTTCCCTGGGTCTTACAGTTGCATCATTACTGGCTGAATCTCATCAACCCACAGGTGATGGCTCTGAAAGGTCAGAACTTAAAACATTTTGCAAAAGCTCTCCCTTTTCCCTGCTGCAGTTCATGTTCTCATTAAGGGAGATGGACATATCGAAATAGGCTGTGATACAATCTGTAGGCGAAAGGTTTGGGAAAGACGAGCTGGGTAAGTCCAGTGGGGTTACATGCAGTTTACAGAGCTCTGCTGTACAATAAAACATGAGATTAAATTTGATCATGTACATAAAATAAATGACAATTGACTATTCTTGGCCTCAGCTACCGGGAAGCTGATGTGCTTTTTGCAACACAGAGGTGCATGGGTGCTTTTTGCAACACAGAGGTGCATGGGGGATTCCTGTTGAAACCCTTTATATTTAATGCACAGATCTCTAAGGTATGCAGGTACAACTACTGCTGGTGGGAAGAGGGTACATTTACTGTTGTAGCACAGGAGATTTTTTACTGGAGAAAACAGGACTCAAAAAACCAAAAACAAAAGTAGAAAACTAGACTGCCTTATATTCATCTAAAGCACAAAAGCACACCGGGAGCTAAGTAGACTGAGGATCACATGTGAAGGTCTACGTACAGCACGGCCAAGAGGTTTCTTTGGCTACGGAATGTGTTGAAAGAAAACTAACCCACTTGCTCAGCTGCTGGATGATGAGTGAGCTGCAACAAGAGCATTTCATGTACTACCAACAGAAATGGCAAGAATAAACTCAGGAAAAAAAATTAATAGCTGACATTTAAAAGCAATCACAGGTTGGTCATCAGCAAGTCAAAGCATTCAGCAAACAGAGGATTTCCCTGGAATTGTGCTTGGATGTTCCCACAGTCTCCCTGTCAATATCCTACAGCTCCAGATTTCAAGCAGGGAGCAAACCATTACATGGCTGAGGGCAGAAGGATTTTGCCTCACTGCCTAACAATGAAAGCTCCAGTTCTTTTTTTCATTTAAATCCCTAAACCTATTTCTGCCATTGCTGGGACCTACATGGGCTGGCTTTGAGCCTTTCAGACTAGAGGCTTTATAAAGAACCATACCAAAGTGAAGGAATAAAATATTCGTTGCAGTGGATGAATAGTGACAGCCAACCTGATTCTTCTAAACATTAAAATATACATATTTTACATAATAAAAAACCAGCATTTTCCTTCCAACTACCATCATAAGACTCTCATTTCTTTAGGCAGATCTGCATTTATTCACCTGAGCATAAATCCAGAGAAATTCTGGGTTTCAGATGAGACAATCTGCTTTTCCAGTCCTCTATATGAGAGCACAGCTTGTCCCAAGGACAAGCAACTATCAGCAGTGCTGCCTCCAGAGCATCACAGAGATGACTCACTCAGACTCAGCTCTCAGCAGACCAGGAGCAAGAGGCACTGTTGCTTACGAAGCTGCAGCATGACAAGGACCACAGGGCAAAGCCCGTGATAAAACTGAGCTGGGGCTGTACAAGTCAAAACGCTGAGCACATCTGGCCCAGCAGGGTTTATAACACAGTGGCAATGCCAGATTAAGAGGGACAGTCCTCCCAAAAGGCATGTTCAGCAGTGGTAGGTGGCTTCTGGTGATGCCTCCGGTGGGGAGTTAGGAGTTGGTGCATTGTAAAGCCTCTGAGATTAGGCATTGTAAAATAAGGAAACTCTACCCACAAGGAACTTTTACACTTTTGTGTAAATGGTATGTCCAAGTGGTCAGTGTTCAAAGCTAGATGTCTCAGGCAGATGGTGTACCCAAGCATTTTGTAGAGCTGTTCAGGAAACAGGCATTGTGTCTGTCCTCTGAGACCCACTAGTAGAGAGCTACCTTTTCAGGTTTTGGTAGACATGCTCTGGTCTTTCAATATCAGCCAAAACCCCTTTATTTTTTCAGCTGGTTTTAGTTCGGAGAGCTCTCCCTCCACTTCTATCCCTCCTGCAAATGTATGCTTGAGGATTTTTAGCAATGGGAATATTTTGAAGACACGAACAATACTTGCTAATGAAGTCATTTGTTAGTAAAATAAGTTCCAATCAAGAATATTGACATGCTTTACTATATATTTATAAATACTATTCCTGTAAGTAAAGACAGCAGGATGGGGCATGAACTTCTCTTGAATGTAATCCAATTTAAATTTAAAGCAATCATTTTTTTCTTGTGTGTTTTACGTAATCTAAATTCCTGTATGAAGAACCAGAGAGTCTTCATTCTTGACCTAAGAATAATGTGGGAACAATTCTATGCTACAAAATTTGTTTTCTGTAAGCAACATTGCCCAGGTCGGTTATTTCAGACTGAACTGCTTTCACAGTGCTGACACTTATTTCTCAGTAAATGAATAAAAAGAGAGAGTTGAATCCTTCCTTCATGAAATCCCAATGACACTTACAGCAGAAAATCCATGTAATGTAAGAGATCTTGTAGTGCAGCTGCTGCCTTCATGCTTAACCCAAGGATAAATTGAAGACCAGAGATTTAAATAAAGTTACCGTCTTAAGCTTTGAAAGTGCATCTAAAGAACATCTCAAGGACATATAGCCTGGACCCATCTGGTAGACTAAAAGCCCCTTGTTCAAGCAAAAAATAATTTAAAAAAAGCCATTGTTGAGAAAAAAAAAAGGGATATTTATGTCACTTAAATCAGTTAATGGCTTAAGAGAGCTTCGGAACTGTATTTCATCCCCTGTAAGCACAGAGCCCTGTGGCTGACAGCCAAACTGTGGTCTGAAATGCCCCAGGCTTAGCCCAGATACAAGATGCGATGGCCAAAGACAGCAAGACAGCAAGCATGTCTGTAGTCACAGCCCTCAGGCTCCCTGGTCTCCTCCCTCATGTGGTGAAATACCGTAGCGCTAGTGAAAAAGCTGCACTTCCAGGTGACCTTGAGCTAAAAAGAATAGGGGCAAGAGATTTATTTAAGGAGCTTGTGGGAGGGGCATGCTCTATTTTTAAAGAAAAATAATCCATTTTGGAGGTTTATTGCACTTTGGATCTGGGTGGCTGCCAGAGGAAAAGGAATGCCCTCCTCAGATGGATGTATTGCAAACCCACCATTAGCCTTCATGTCTTCTGCAGCACCTGCCTGTCCTCACTGGGCTCTTCTGCTCCAGAACAGCCCCATCAGCAGTGGGATGCCTTTTGCCCTCTCCCACCACTCACAGCCAGACCCACAAATCCTTCTTTCCCAGTATGTCACCTCCTTGCCCTCAGCAACATCCCCTGGTTCCTGCAAACCAGAGGGCACTGCAGTCTCTGCAGTGAGTGACTGCTGCAAGTGTTGCTTCCAAGGTTGCAGTGGAGAGGCTGAGAAGGAGGATTCCTAGGTGTTAAGTTCAGGCAGGAATAAAACAGGGAGGGCATGCTGCAATATCCATTTTAATATTTGATGCAATGAAGCTCTTTGCCTCAGGGATTTGCTGTCAGCTGCTGCAGCATGTGTAGTCTGCTTCAGGATCCAGCGCTGGTGCCCTGCAGGAACCAGAGCTGAGCGCATGTGCCCAGGGTGTAGCAAGCGGTGGGTAAACAGAGGAGTCAGGTGGGTAAACAGAGGAGTCAGGTTCGGCAATCTCCTTCCCCTCAGGTGGAGGGAGCTATGCAGCTGTTAGGAGGCTTTGTGATCTGTCCTGCTTATTTTTTCACGACCCAGGTGAAGGAGGCACGATGACAAGCTGACAAATTATTTATTTTCTTCCCTTTTCCCTACATTCTCTGGTCTTCACCTTGAAACCAGGTTAAGTACTACAGGATAGCACAGTCACAAAAAAGACGAATTACTTCGTCAGGTTTCATTAGACGTTAAGGGTAATCACTGTCTGAAACTTCAGACAGGCGCTGGATGAACATGAACCATCATCAATGCTCAGCAGACAGATGGCAGCAGTCTCTGAAGCAAACTTAACTACAATCTGAATTTCAGGCAACCCAAAAATACAGGCCATGATTTAAAACTTTGTCCTGGCATATGGAAATAATTGTAGCTGTGGCTGAAACTGGCAAAGGTGGAAAATTAATTTTAGATTAATTCTGTATTTAAGAAAAAAGCACCAGCTTGTGAGGAAGGGCTCTGCATGCCTCTTTTTCTTCACTGCTGGAAAGCAGTGAAGTGCCTTGGGCTGAGTGAACTGAAGTATCGCTGGGTTCATTGGGGGAAAGAATTTAAAATCTGTCTCTTCTGAGGACTTGGCCTAAGAGCTTGGAACAGGTCAGTCTCTTTAATGAAACACAATAAAGATCCCTCTCCCTGTCAGACTAAGGTGAGAAAGAAAGGCCTGCATAATTTTTCTCAGTGGAGTTCACCTCACTTCTACTGAAGCAATGAAGTCTTCCTTATGAGCCCAGTGGTAGAAAATTTTAGCTCATAAGGCTAATGTCATAGTAGCTCATATTGACTACCTTGTCTAACTATAGATATTTCTTATTAATGAAAAATCAAAGTTTATTCATATTTAATAACCATTTGTTGAAAGCAGAGATTTCCCCTGCTTATGAATATCAAGTAATGTCCCCCTTTGGTCAAAGAAAGTTCTCTGCTTCTGAAATGTGGCACTTGCTATGCTGCATCGCAGTATGAGTTCACTCAGTCCAGTCACCTGTCTCCATAATAACCTGTGCCATCTTCTTCTGAGAAGCCTATAAAATTCCTTGAGATGGTAAGTACTAGACTAATCCATTATTCCTCAGTTAGAAGTTGATTAATTTCAGGAATGATCATCCACTAGGAAATTTCTCCCAGTTATTTTATGTGTCTGAGCCAGGTTAGTGACACAGTTGACATAGGAATCCTAGTTCTTTGGCAAGACTTGCTGCTTCAAACCTCCTCTGACTTAAAACAGGAACAAGAATTAAAAAATCTACCCCAAAGCTTAATGAGGCTGTTGTATTTCCAGGATATTTCAATAGGTCTTAAACTAAGCACTAATACAAGCTCACAAATAATACAGGCACAGCAGATGCTGTGTTTTATGGCACAGATACGGAGAACAGAATAGAAGCCACATATCTTCACCTCGTTGTGTCTCATTGCAACCATAAAATTCATATGAAAGCTCATTCCCAGAATTAATAAACATATTGAACTGCAGCGCTGGGAGCATTAGGTCAGGAGCAAATTAATGTCATTGAGCCAGTGAAGCTTGACTAGGTAAGGCATGTGCCACATTTGGGTTGCTGGGAAGGCTCCTTTGTTCCACTGCTGGTTAACACTTACCCTTGGTTAGCAGGTGTAGTAATGGTAAAATGTGAAGATGGCCTGTCAAACAGTCTTCCTCCTGAGTCGGCACATGAAATTGTTAAGAGACACTTTAGGGGTCCCTGCCCAAGAAGTTACCAAATCCAAAACAAAATCCAAAATTAGTGTTGTCACATACTCATTTAAGAGGAAAAGCAATGAGTCCTAATGTATACTTACTCCTTCCCCCTACCTTGCAGTAGAGGTTTGACCACTAGGATTTACTGCCTTAGCTCTTCTGGATGTAAAGACCATAACGATGGTATCAGTCACACACTAAAGGCCTGTGGACAAATTACCAGAAGTTCACGGCATGAGCAACTACTCACAGTCACCCAGGAATGAAAGTGGATACCTGTCCTCTGACCCTCAGTAGTTTTCCACTCCCAGGGTAAGGGCAACCTCTAAACACAAACAATTCAAAAGCTAGACAGAAGGAGATCACAAACTATGAGCCTTTCAGCTACCCCCAAAATCACCTCCCAGCAAGTGCCTTGGCAACCTTCCCTGACTGATACATAGCCCCAGACAGTTGCTGGCCCCATCCAGGGCCACTAAAGAATAGCAGGGCCTATCAGCTTGTTTTCTTTTAAGACAGCCCAAGGCCCACAGGCAGAAAAGGAACGGAGTGTGTAGCAAGCCCTGGGAAGGAGAACTGTGTTAAGCTTTTCCAGCTGTTGTGGTGGGTGATTTTGTCCCATGAGAACCTCAGACTTGAGCAGGTGCCCAGAAGGCACCATAAGGGATCAATTTCAAGTGTATGCTGTGATGCAAGTGAAGTACAGAACTCAGTAGGACACCACTATTAAAATATGATTTCTCCAGCTATTTGTTTTTTTAAAAAGATGCTTCTTTCTGAAGCATGGCATAGCATTTGCTATTCCAGACAATAAAAGTTTCAATGCCATACATTTGTGCTTAATGCTAGTTCCAGAAGAGACAAGAACCTGCATTAGAGGCTGCCAACCACAGCTTCCATATTATCCCAGACATCTGATGTATCATCTCCAGAAATGGCTCAGCCACGGGAAGCCCAGTCAGTCTTTATCTGCTTCATCTCATACAAAAAAGAGATACAAACATTTCCCACTTCCACTACATTTCTGTCGCCAAAGTTATGAGGCTAGAAAAGCTTTTTTGACATCTCCAAAGCACAAACAAAAAAACTTTGTCCCCTTCCCTTTCCAGTTCTGATTGTGTATCAGTATTTCTTGGCTCTGAAGTATATAATCAGTCTAAATGCGTTAGGGGATTTTGGACTAAACAACAGTACAAATGTCATTCATCAGTATAGACTCTGGCAGGAGTTGAACTAGACTCATGCCAGACACAGATAGACACAAGTAAGCAAAGAAACAGAAAAAAGTTTGCCATTTCATTAGAAATGGGCAATATACTGATTTTATAAGCTAATCACACAATGATCAAAAAGCTTACTAAGAAGATTAAAACTCTTCATTTCTTACATAAATGGAAGCTTTGCAGCAAATGAAAAATGTGCAAGTATTTATTTCTAAAAAATACTTTTATGCTTTTCAAAGCTTTGACAAAAATGATTTATTTTCTTTCCACTAGCAAATCAAAATCCATTTTCACTGCCTAGGGATCTGACTACCTTATCACGTGTTCTGTACCCGTACTTAGTTAACCAGCTACTAAAATAAATGCAATAGGTTATGTTATTTCTGGAGGGAAGTACTGTTCTCTTTGGTATTGAAACAGGTAGAAAATGGGTAACCTCTTATTTAAAATACTGAATTTCCCCCAATATTTCACATTCTGAGCTTTCAGATTTTACGACTAAATAGTTTAAGCAGTACTGGAGACATTTATACAGAGCAAGGTGGTTGAATTCTGAAATAAATTAATTTCAACAGCATTGATTAAACAATATTTCTATATTCTTTGATGATCTGATTTATTAAGCAAACAATTTATCTCTCAGTAACCTATAGTTAACACCCACACCAGGATATCATCACGACACAACAACAGCATAGATGAATAAACTTTACTGGCAGTTTACTCAAAAATCTAATTAATCACAAACAATAATAATTGTATCTACTAGAACAAATATTTACACTTTTACATACCCAAAACTGGTAATATTGGTTTTCATAGTGACAGCAAATAGTTGCAATTCTTTTCTTCAGTTTCTCTTTTTAATTGAGTACTAGAGAACCTCATCCTTTAACAACTTCCTTAGTTCGTTAACTTCTATAAAGTTAATTCTTCACGTGGTTTTACAATGTGCTTCCCATAAAAATGGTACTTGTCCTTTGCTTTTTTATGAGTTCTAGACAGAAAACTTCAAGAAAAGTCAGAGATATTTGCAGTAATGGCCAACTAAGCTGTCATCTGACCTAGAAATGGAACTTCGTGAATCGCAAGCACAAGTGAATGGCTTAATTTCCTATGACATCTGCAGTTACATCTGGACATTTCCCTTCGGTCCACCTGTATCTGGCCGTCCTGCAGTGTGTATAATTTGCTCAGAGAATGCCAGATTGCTTCTGACCCTTACAAGTCCACATGCATACGTCTTCTCTGCCTTTGAAGAGAGGTCCTGGCAGTTCTGTTAGAAATTTTAAATAGTGGATCACATGTCTCTGTCTCAGCTCAAAGTAATACACTCCAGGTTTGAGATGGACACGTTTTTGATCTCATGTGTCTTGTTTGCTACATGCCATCTCAGAGCGACCATTCGGCCATGAGTTTGGGAAAATGAGACTGTCACCCAGGCAATAAAAACATTTTACACCTCACTGGTTCAAAGCCAGTTTTGTGGCTCTTCCCCATGTTACAACATATGGCAGCACAGAAAAGGATTTTCTAAAATTCAGATTGAATGTTCTTGTTCCAGCATTCCCAGCAACTTGCCTAGAATTTTTCATGTAACTGTATCATACTGTATTAGCCTTCCTGCAATTGCTATTTATTCCTCTATTTTACTCATGGCAGACCTGAACAAGCTGTTTCCTTCCTTTAGGAGGCCTTTTAACAATTGCAAAGCATCTATGAGAAACATTATAATCCAGACAAGCTAAATCGCTGTCCTAGATATTTTTCTTTGCTCAGTGTGATTCTCTGCAGGCTGCATCTCTTGCGACTGTTGCTAGTGACAGTTGCTATTTCTTCAGAGGTGAACATGATAGCCTAGCTGAAGAAATGTGACCAACATATATCCAGCTGCAATTCAGCATTTTTAATAGCATCCTCCTGGTGCCTCAAAACAGTATTATTTCACATGACTCTGTTAAGACTCCTATCAAAAATCTAGTGAACAAAATTACTGGAATAATGCTTGCCAAACCATCCATTTTTGAAATGTTTATTTAAGAATAATCATGGACAGCGAATTCTGGATTTGAAACACAAGCCTTTCACTCTTCCCACATCTGTAGCCCTTGCACACTCAGTAAGGGAGCAGAAAGCCCTCAGTACAAAATGGAAGGAATGCAGCACAGGTGGAGCTTTGAATGTGTGCAATGAGCAGTCTGAAGATCATTATTTTCTGAGAAAAGATTCGACAAATCATTTCAGATGAAGAGGAAGTCAAGAAAAATCAAACTTTGTGGTGAGCATTCTGAAAACAGAAAAAATATGGGGATTTCACTATATGATTGATTTGCTGTGAACTGTTCTTTCTTCTTCTACTCAATCACCTGGAGGGTATCTCAGCCAAGTGATTGCTGAGGTGCCGATGAGCCATTTTTCTCAGTCTTGCCCTGCTTTGGACTTGAGCTGATTCAGATGAGTCAGTGCTGCTCTGCCATGCTGGACACAGGATCTGACCAAGTTCTCCTTTAGATATATGATGATTCATAGCAAAATTCCTATTATGCTCAACTGATTAAGGGTTTTATAGAATAGGCTATGTTCCTGCCTTGTATAAACCACTATATGCTTGTATTTATGTAACTTTCTACCTAGTTTCTCAGTCAATGAATTAAATTGTTAACTCTGAGACTTAGGCAGGGGCTATGTTGTTAGTTCTTTGTAGCGTGCAGAAGACCACAAGTGCAGCCCCTGTTTCCTTAGGGCACATGAGGAATGGTGTTCAATGCTTCCTGAGCCTCCATCCTATACTGTGCACTCCAGTTGCAAGCTGCACTTCCCTTGGAAAGGAGAGGCAGCTCCACAGCTTGTCTTTTGTGTAATGCAGCTATGCATTATTAAGTGTTTGCACTTAAGGCATTTGCTTTTTGAATAGGTTCCTTTGTTACTGTGTCCAGAGAGTTAAAAAGTGCTTAATTACTGCCAAAAAGACCTGTCTCTTCCTCTTAAAGTGTATTTTTAAGTCACTTGTTGTTAGGATCTCCACAAGCTGCCACTCGGGCTTGCTCTTCTGATTGCAGTGGTGCCGTACTGACTTACCCCAGCTAAGCATCTGGGACTAAATACTCAGTTGAACTGGGAAGCATTCTGCCACTGAAACAACTTCCTTTTCTTGTAGCTATTGGTCTGATTATTTCAACACTGTAGGTTGTCTTGTTACTGGCATGATATGTCAGCTGAAGAAGGGCTGTCTCTGGCTGGTAGGACCTACCCATGGCATGTTCTTAGCCATCCTGTTGCTACAAGTCTACACAAGTGTTTTTGGCACATACCTATAGCTCTTTATGCATCAGGACACCCCTAGTCCAAGTGCTGGTCTAAAAGACTTTTCAAAACTGTTCTTACTCAGTTTTTTGAAATGTCCCATTTTTGCTGAAGACTTGACATTTGAACATTTTTCTATAATCCTTCCTCATTTTTTCCTTGCCCTATTCATAATTAGCAAAAAAAGAGTTTTTACTTTCTCTTTACCCACTGGAAGTGGAGATGAGATAGGAAGAAACATTCTTCCTACCCAAGTGAAACATAACTGAAATGTTTTGAGAAATATCTGTATTAAAGAATTGCTTTCTTAATGTAATAACTGTCATTTTTCAGCAACAACACCCTTAAACCTGGAATTTTTCTGACAAAGCTCCCTGTTGCTCCAGAAGCTGACCCAGTTAGCGCTGTCTCAGCTCAACAGCCTGCGGTGGGTTGACCCTGGCTGAATGCCAGGTGCCCACCAAAGCTGCTCTGTCACTTTCCTCCTTAAATGGACAGGAGAGAGAAAATACAACAAAAGCCTTGTGGGTCGAGGTAAGGACAGGGAGAGATCACTCACCAATTACTGTCGTGGGCAAAACAGACTCGACTTGGGGAAATTAGTTTAATTTATTACCAATAAAATCAGAGTAGAGTAATGAGAAATAAACCCCTAAATCTTACATCATCTTCCCCCAACCCCTCCCTTCTTTCCAGGCTCGACTTTACTTCTGATTTTCTCTGCCTCCTCTCCCTGAGATGCACAGGGAGACAGGGAATGGGGCTGAGGTCAGCTGTGCTGTCACACATGTTGCCTCTGCCGCTCCTTCCTCCTCAGGGGGAGTGGTCCTCACACTGTCCCCCTGCTCCAGCATGGGGTCCCTCCCACGGGGCAGAGTCCCCCACAACTTCTCCAACATGAGTCCTTCCCATGGGCTGCAGCTCTTCACAAACTGCTCCCCGTGGGTCCCTCCCACGGAGTGCAGATCCACAGGCACAACCGGCTCCAGCCTGGGTCCCCTGCAGGGTCCCCGCAGGCGGGGTCCCCAGCCCTGTCCCAGCTCGGGCCCCTCTCTCCATGGGGCCACAGGCCCTGCCCAGAGCTGCTCCAGCACAGGCTGACCATGGGTCACAGCCTCCTTTGGGCACCCCCTGCCCTGGTGTGGAGCCCTCCCTGGGCTGCAGGTAGGGTTCTGCTCCTCTGTGGGCTCCATGGGCTGGGGGCACAGCCTGCCTTGCCATGGGCTTCACCATGGGCTGCTGGGGAACCTCTGCTCTGGCACCTGGAGCTCCTCTTCCCACTCATTTTTGAAGGCCCTTGGCATCTGCAGAGTTGTTCCTCTCACATAGTCTCACTTCTCTCTCTGGCTGCAGTTACACAGGGTTTTTTTCCCCCCTTCTTAAGTACATTATCCCAGAGGTGCTGCCACCATCACTGATGGGCTTGGCCTTGACCAGCAGCAGGTCTGTCTTCGAGTCAGTGGGCATTGGCTCCATTAGACACAGGGGAAGCTTCTAGCATCTTCTCACAGAAGTCACCCCTGTAGGCCCCCTGCCACCGAAACCTTGCCACACAAACCCAATACACAGCCACATTTATTTGACTGCTCTGGCAAGCTCCCCTGCTCTGGCAGCTGTGAGCCAGCCCAGGAGGCAAAGCTCTATGGTATTTAATTGTAGCTTGTGCTGCTGGACATCTTGTCCTGAGCAAAGCAGTAAACTATGAGACATGATCTTAAAAATGACTGTGTTTTTTTTCCCTCTCTCTCCCTCGCTCTGGCCCATAAAACCATTCATCTGAGCAACTGCTTATAAGCACAAGCGCAGTGTTCACAAATCCCACCTCGCAGTGGGATCTCATCACTTCTGGTGATACCCTTTTTATAGTCTACCACTTTCATTCTCTCTCATGTCTTCAGCTGTAAGGCAATAATTTAACCCCCTATCTGGCACTATTAATTTGCACTGATAACTTCATGTCTCTTCTAAAATAGGCTTCTATTTCTGACACGCTTGAAAAAAGTGAGTGCCTTTTTTCAGTTTTCCAGCTAAAAGAAAAAAGTCTGAGCTCTACCTTGTGGTATCACAAACACTAGTTTGCTTTTATTTTCAACATAAGTGCTGCAGAGCAAGTGCGTGTCTCAAATACCACAGTGAGCAGATAGCAGCCATTAACATTTTGCTCAGCTTAAACACTAACTACAAGGAAAAAGTTCTCACAAATACTGCCAGCCTGGTGTCTTGGTGTCTGTATATGCATCTATAAGACTTCACTGTGACAAAACTCGGGCTAGTTCTTAATTCTCCCCTTTTCTAGCATGGGCTACTTCATAATTTCCCTCTTTTCTCTTAACTTGCTGCAATCCTTAAGGGTAGCATAGCTTGAATACATGAAGAACATGTATTGCCTGCATAAACAATGTTGTGATATGTCTATGCTGCTCCTAGATGTCATGCCAAGTTGTAGGCCTGCATGTGAATGTCACCCCTCTGCTTCACTCCCTAGGGTCTGCTCTTCCTCTGTCTGGCAGCAGGGCAGAGGAGACACAGGAGGAAGAGGAGAACATCCCCTCTCCATTTTTGCCCGCAGCTGGCAGTGCAGAGATCTTGAGTCAAGAATCAGACTTGGGGTAATAAGCAGCTAAGGTGGCTTTGCTTTGTCATTGGCCTGGCTTTTTTGCTAAGAGATCTGCTGCCAGAAAGATTGGCACTTGAGGAGAGTAGCCAGCAGAAAAGTTTAAGGTGAAGTCAAACACTGGAGTGTGAGCTTGGGTCGTGCTGCCTGCTGGTCAGGACTTTTCTTTCTCAGTCTGAAGCAGTGGATTACAAAGCTGTCCTTTAGGGTTTGTGCCCATCAACTGCTATAGGTTTTCTTCTCTTAGTGAAAGAGGTAGAAGTTTCTGCCCTCATGAGATTAGGAGTAAGGGTGTGCCTCTGCACACCCTCTGCATTTTAAACTGCAAAGATTGAACAGAGGGTCGTGTTTGCTAAAGGGATGCAGACTGGACACCAGGACTGAGAAAATTTTATAACCTAACACTTCAGGGCACCTTTTAAGATGCTTTTACCAAACACTCGAGTATTGAAGTTTACTTTTAAAGTCTAGGTAATTGTCACTGGTGTACTGATAGGGAAAGACCAGCAACAAGGAGAATTAATCAAAAAGTCCATCCCGTCCTTTCTGCTATTTCAATTCACCTGGTTTTTGTCTTTTTTTGTGTTTGGGATTTGTTTGTTTTGGCTTTGTTTTTTCATTCTCCTAGTTATTGTCTCCTCTTTTTTATTCTCTGGTCCACTTCTTCAGACTTACTGGTACAGTGGATCACTGTTTGGTTAAGATACAAGTAACTCTTCTAAGCCCAGGATGTGGCCTACCGTGTTCGACAATAGTAGAAAGCCCGGTTAAATTTTGAAGGCTCTCTGACTTCTCTACTATGGAAAGTAGATTGTTTTGAGAAACAGATTCTAGATGCAGGCATGAAAGGAAGAGCTCTTTGTCTGGAGACCAGCTCAGTGTACAACACATTTCTTGGAAATGTCACCACAAAAACAGGCTAGACCGCAAAAAGAAAGTAAAGAAATTGAAATCCGTAAACAGCTCTGGAGTCTCACATTCTGTGTTTAAAAGTCTAATCTCCAGCACCAAAGAGTATGTCCTGGTCATTGGATCAGTGTCTTATCTCTTCACCTGCCAGGCTGCAGAATGTTTTAAAAGCTTTGTGACTAACCTCCTAAGTGCAAGGAAATTCTTTCTGGGGACAAGGAAAGAACAGAAATATAAGGGGGTCCTGACTGGGAAAGAATAGAGCTTTCAAGAATATGAATGTTGAAGAGGAAAGCAAGTGTTACTCCATGAAGAAATAGGAGTAACAATGGGAAAATCCACAGTAGGGCAGCAGCAGAGCTGTTCATCAATCTAAATAGCAGTTTAATAGCTTTGCAGATAAATGGTTGCATCCTCAATAAAAAAATTTATTGGATTTCACTGTTCAATTAAAAAACATATATTGTCGCATTCTCCACCATGGGCGATATTTGAAATCAAGATTGGATAATTGTACTGCTGGAGAAGCAGTTAATACAGAGAAGCCCTGTAGCCTGTGGGATGTTCTGTTTTATAGGGGGTTCAGCTCACTCATGGGTAACCTCTTCTGGCCTTATACTTAATGAACCAGTCAAAGAAGATGGAAATACTGGGGTCCTTGTAGCTGAGGGTGCTTATGTAGCCAGGACCTAAGAGTAAACACTTCATCACCACCTGCACTGTGTTCCCGTGTTCCTACTCTCTTGTAGGAGTTTGTCCCTTTGTGTTCTGGGTGGCTCATTGCATCTGTCCATACCAGCATACTGAGACCCCTGCCTTTGAAAGGAGTCTTTCCTTGCACCTCCCTCGCTTGGCAGGGTGCTTTCCCTCAGAGCATTTGTGGAATATTAGGAGAACGGAAAGCTGAGGTTGGGTAAGGTGAGGTGGGCCTAGGAAGAGACCCTAGACTCCAAGAAACAAAAAGACAGCATAGTTACTGAGGCCTCCAGAGGACAAGAGGTGCTGCTAGGCTCTTCTGTCACATGGTAACATCTATCATCCTGTTCAATACTGCAACATTAAGTGCCCCGGGCACTAATCCGGGAGTTGGGGTACTACAGCAGCCTAACACCTTTTTTGTGATGTCTGCAGCTCTCTTGCATTCTTATTTGTCAACCTGTTGGAAATGCACACCAGCTCTTGTTTACCAGGGTTAGAAAATAATCTTCAGAGCCTAAGAGTTGCTTCAGGAGCAGCTATTTTGTACTATTTAGAACAATTAATTAAGAAAAAGGGAACTAGGCAATGCACAGATTTTAAAATGCCCTGCTAATGTTAAAAATTTGAGGCCTGCAGATGGTCCTACTCTTGTGTAACACAAGTGGTCTAGGACATTTTCAATTATACTTAGTGCATTCCTGGCGCCTTGAGGGTTTTTTCTGCTGTCTCTTTCTTGATGTGCTCATCTCTAAAATGAACTGAACTGACAAGCCTTCACCACACCAGAGCCATCCAGGCCTTTTTTCTCTCCTCTCTTTTTTTTTAAATAAGAAAAACCTCTTAGGAAAATCAGACTTTAAGAGACTTGCCATCTTATCTAGTCTCTTGTGACCACCAACAGCTATGTCATATAATGCCCTTCATGAATTCAGGCAGCACCATTTTGAAACCTTTTGCTGCTGTTGGCCTTCCTGTCTCTTGCTCCTCTCTATGAAAAAGACATATATTTTCAGGAATTGCAAAAACAGGTACCATATCCTAAGAACATGTTTTTAATGGCAAAATCCCATAGGAAATCCTTCAAAAGGCTAGGCAACAAATACACATTTCCATACAGCTGAGCAAATAAAAGAAATGCTCCTCTGGGGAGAACAGCTGTTAGAAGTCAGTGGTGAATTTCAATTTAATTGGGTTCACATACCTTAGATTGTTTCTTCAGGGCTTTTCACATACTTAAGTGTCACTTAGGTGAATACTCTCTGGAAAAGCAAATGTTTGGCTGAAATACTCAAATAGTCACAAAACGTATCCTGGCTGTATATTCAGCTGTCACGTTACCAGTTTGGAACCAGTGCTGTCGAAGAGAGAGGGCTCAGTCCCACTCTCCCGTTGCAGCTTAATGCAGCCTTGGCAAAATGCATGGCTCTGGCAAACTCATTGTCTTGTGTTATACCAGGCCATGAGAGCACGATCAAATGCGTGAATGTTTCATCTGCCTTCTGGTCTGAAATCTCTTTCTTCTTTTGCTATCATGAATGTAATACTAATAATCTGGGTTTATATGGCACCTTCCAGCCAAGCCTTTTACAAACCTGAAGGGGTTTGTAAACATGTGTAACAGCCCCTTGAATGCTAAGCAAATGATAATCACCTATGTTGGGAGGATGTTGCATTTTACAGGTACCAGTTTTTAGGTCAGCATCCCCAGGCAGTGGAGACTGCTATGCCCTAATAAACATACAAATACCTTTCCAAAGATACACGTACTGGTCCTAAGATGAAGCTGAGGAATGCAAGCCAAAAGTTGTTTTAATCTCAAGTCTTTCTTCTGTGGATGGAGGTAATTGAGACACTTGACAGAGGTTACATTAATTTAGTATCTGATACTTGCACCTGACTCCAGATATTCTGGATGCAGCCCCTGTGATTTAATCACTAAACCACAGTATCTGAAGCTAAAGTGACTGTTACTGAATGTCTCTAGTCCAATAAATTGCAATAGCTTTCTTACTGTTTTCTGCGAGAACAAATTATTCCTAAGAGATGTCTGTGCCTAATAAATAGAGAACAGAAATTTCTCTCCTAACAATGTCAGTCACCTACGGGGTCAGTGCTGTTCAGCACAGGCAGCCCTGAGCTCAGAGAGGTGTGTGTCCATGTCCATACCACGTGGTGCAGAGGCGTACCAGGCAGGAGCAGTGCTGCACTGAATCAAACAGCAGTTCCCTGATGGCTGCAGAAAGGTAAGCTTGTCTAAATCCTTTTGAGGTGTCTAAGGATGTGAATGAGGACCAGACTGAACCAAAAAATACTAACGTAGAAGGGAAAAAGAAAACTTTAATTTGCATCTAAAGCATTGGTGAAGCTAATTTTAGTACCTTTTCTTTTAAAAGATGCTTAAATATGCATGGAAGACTTCTGTTCCTGTTTAAGAAAAAAATCAGTGAATGGTAACAGTATTTTGACAGATCAGCTTTTCTGAAGAAGTATACTTTTGTTTCATGACATTTTTTAGAGTAGCTGGAGGAAATATATTTACCTCTGTAGGGCGGATCAATGAACTGGCATCTGCACAGTTCCACTGTGAGCTATAATTTCCAGGAGAGGGGAAGGAACCAAAGGAGCAGTTGGCACATCTTCCAAATAACTGGTTTATACAAAAGGAAAAATATATTACTTCTTCTGGTACAACTGTATTGCAACCCAGAAACAGAATTCTTCTCCTTCAGGTGGAGAGTAATTACAGCAAATAAATACATCATGACAAACACGATAGCTGTGATGTGATTGGAGCCTTTAGTTTTCAACCCACGCCACACTAGCCTTCCAGTCTCTTTGACAGGCTAGTGACTGTGAAAGCCTTTGGAGATTTGCTGCCTGGGATTTTTAGTAAGGGTATGCTACTGAGAAAATGTGAGAGATGGAAGTGATCTATGTTAAATCACAAACGTGCCCTACCAAGCACTCTGCAATGCCTTTGTATGTGCAGCTCCCTGTTAATTGCTAGGTTTTGAGTAAGAAATAACAAATCTTGCATTCATTTCAAAAATCACCTACATGAAGCATCCTTTTGTAATGTCTAGGATGTACATTTTAGTTGTTAACACTGACACAAGCTATGATAACTATCATTTTGCTCATGGATTCTACCAGTAAACCCTGGCATAATAACTGTGTCATATTAAAAGCACAAGGAAAACCATAATTATAATAAAAATGTATACGAACTGTTCCCCTCTTTTTGTTTTAGAAATGTGTACAGTGACACTTGACTTCATTCTTTCCTACTTCTAATCTACCGATAATATGTCTTAGTAGTCAAACATTAAAAATACTGCCTTAAAGAACATGATGGAAGAAGCATAATTTTCCTGTGCATTTATTGGAATGCAGGAAAACTTCCCAAGACTTTCCAATTTGGAAGAAAAATGAATGGCTACTGCCAGGAAGCGCAGTCTTTTAAATCGAACTGCACCTGGAACTGCAGGCTTGGTTTTGTTCCACATCCAGTGATACAGTTCTGACTTTTTCTGCACACTAATGGCCTCTAGGAAAAATTCAGCTGTGTCCTGGGTTTTACACCATGTAAAAAGTTCTGCTGGTGTTATGTACCAGCAGAGTGCAGCAGAACCCAACCTGAAATACAGCCATAACATGCAGTATTCCTCCTCTGCTGCTTCATCATTGCTTACTGTCACCATTTCTGAGGCAGACTAACTACGTGAACCTTGTCTGTGGGAATCTGTGACAATGAAACCGGGCTGGTAGAAAGTAGGGTTTGGGGGGATGGCATTTCCAGTTACTTCTGTTTACAGAAAAACCTGCTCCTTCAGCAAGTATACCCATTTCTGTTTTAAAACTTGAACGATGAGCCCCAGCTTTGGAGCTTATCAGCCTGTAGTATAGCACAGCGCTCAGCTACGCTAATTCACACCAATCGACAATGTGGGCCAATAATAAGTTAAATCCCATTTTAAAAGTGAAATAGAACATTGTTAGCTATAAAAAAAAAAAAATAATAAAAAAACATTTTCCCTTTTAAATAGCCAGACAGAACACAGGTTGGCCAGTATTAACTTCCAGCTTTCAAAGGCCAGGAATGGCCATGATTAATTACTTAATATTTCCTTCTACTTCTCCCTGTGCTTGTATTAGAACTCAGCTTTCTCCAGCAGGTAAGATAAGATACCATATCTCATCTTATTAAAAAGAGAAGAAAAGAAAAAGGTTATAATGCAATGATTGAATTATCTTTAGAATTACAGCATGTCAGTATATTTCAAGAGGATATGTACATAGCACTTATTTCCCTTTGAAAAACCTAAACTGCCAAAAGTTCTCTTTGTTACAAGCCCCATAAAATCATGTGCAGGGTTTTCTCTTGGACTGCAGGGCTGATCAATATGCACCCATTGCTGGGAATAAAAAGCTTTCCATACCCTGCATTCACCTGTAGCAGCACACGGCCTGACTGGTGAGCTTATTCAGAGCCTCATGCAAAGCCTGCCTCACCAGTGGAAGTATTTTCCCTGATTTCAACTGACTTTGGATTAGACTTCTTGGAAAAATCAAAATCAGGAATCTGCTCATCATCCTTTACAGCAGGGTCCTAATGCTTTGCCCAAGTTTGTGTTTCTTTCACCACAGTGCTCTTTAGCGGTAGTCAAAAAAAGGATTGTAGGTGATGGTAGATGAGGTAAGTGATGAGGAAATAACAAATGAACACAATGAAAGATGTAAAGGCAAAGCTAAATTTCCTTTGGAAAAAACAGGCCAAGTGGTTCAAACACTCCCTCCAGGCCATTCAGATCCACTTTTGAGTGTCACAACATCAGCCACAGGGCCATCATAAAGCAGGAAAAATAAATGGAGCCTATGAAGTTGACTTTCTTTATGCTTGGTGGAAAGTCCTAGAAAATTTAGTGGGATATGGGGCAGCATATTGAAAACTAGGATCTGATGAGAGGAAGATTTTGCTGGTGGATATGTGTATCTAAGTATTTCTGGAGGGAGTAACAATAGGGTGATAGACAAGAACTAGGAGTATAACTTGTGCATTTTGGAGAAATGCTTGTTGCAATATAATGCAGCAAGCTAAATCTGCAAGGTCAATAGGGAAGAAAGCCAGAGTTTATTGAAGCTAAGGGCAAAGATATCATTTAAGGTTCAAAAATAATAAGGTAAAAAGAAACTATTTTTGATAACTGCTGGCCTTGGCAAACTATATCGAGCACTCCCAGAAGTAGATATGTAAGCCCTGGTGCCCGCTCCAAAGTCCAGCTTCCTAGAGGTAATTGTGATCTGCCTGAGATCTGCATTCTGCTGCAGCTTTCAAGCAACGCATTATTCTTCTCTCTGTTAGATGCTCTAAAATGCTTGAACAAGTCTATTGTTACAGCTTGCCTGGCACTCACCCAGCCCAAAGGTGACTGCATCGGTAATGGTGGATGAAACTTCATAGATAGAAAAATGCACTCTTTCCAACGAAGGCTGCAAAGTCAGTCTATATTTTTTGTGGTTTTACCTAGCTTATAACCCTAGAAATCTCTGAAATTTGTGTGTGTGTATAAATATGTACAGATGAAAGTACTGTGCTTATATTATAAAGAGTTGTGACACAGATTTAGGAAAAAATACAAGAAAAGGAGTAGTTGTGTGACAGCAAGCCGAGGCAAAGGTAAATCAGTTTCTTTTCCTAGGCTTCCCTACATTCCTGAAAGAAACCATTAACAAAGTGAGTGCTACACTGTGCCACATAGTTTCAATTTTTCCCCAAGGGTTGCTACATATGCAGAAGCTATAGCCTTGTGACACAGAGACATAAAAGTTTCTGAAATTGTTCATACTGACAAGAAAGTATGTTGTTTCATTACCTTGCTCAGTTAAAACAGTGCAAGCATTAGGTAGAGACCGTGCTTTATTTACCTTAGCACTTCAGTCTTGCTGTTTGTTGCCATACCTAAAGCATACAGAGACAAATGAAAAGCTTTCCGTTGACCTGAAAAGCAGCTCCCACCTCCAGTGCAATAAATCTGCAGATTGGAGCTGCGTCTCATTAGATGTATTTTGATGGTTCGGTACTGGCTGGATTCTGCAGTTCTTTCTTTCATTGCCCCCGTGAGTTCAGTGGTCACAGAGCCTGGTCCTGAATGCTCCTGGAAATGCCACGCTAATTTTGTAGTCCGTGGTAGAAAGAAAGTTAAACTATTTATTTGGGGGTTGCTATTTAGCTGCATGTTGTTTCATAACATGCTGAGTTTCTGCAACTCCTCCTGACTTCAGAGGCAGCCTCAAGCTCTTGCTTTTGCAAATCAGGCCTATTTGCACCTTTGGTTTTGTCACCTCTGTTGTCTTTCTGGCGCTGCTCCTAGGTATCAAACTCTTCAGTGGTCACCTCCTGGCTGACCCCTTCTGCACTATGCAGTAGCAATGGAAAACCACTGCTGCTTTTTCCTAGATTCCTGGCATCTTCGCTCATGATGCAGGGACATGCAGGGAGATGGGGACCTAGGGAAGAGTCGCTTCCCCAGCTATACCCACCCCGGGCACTCATCTCCCAGATGGCCCCATCCCTTCCCTTGCCACCCTCAGGGATGGCTGCGCCATGCCGTCCTCATGTTGCCACGGTTGATGGGAGAGCTGCTCCATGACCAGAGCTAGGACAGGGTGGGGGGTATGGGACAAGCATGTCCTTGCGGATGCTGCAGCCAGGACTGGCAGCAGCCAGGTATGGGTTGTGGGGCTGCTCTGCCACCCCCGGGCTGCACTGCAGACCAGCCCCCCTTCCCCCCCCCCCCCCCTTCCCCCCCCCTTTCAGCTGGGAATGAAACCAGCAGCAATTATTCAAACACGTAAATCTGGCAGATCCCGAGGCCCTGGTTTGACGCAGCTACGCAGCACAGTGTCTGGACGCACAGCCTGACCCCCCCTTCTCCCCTTGTTTATTTGCCCCGCAGAAAGCAGCGAAGTTCCTAACTTCTCCAGCAATGAGCCGCAGTGAGGGGGCTGGGGACACTGGGGTGCTGGGGAGCAGAAAGGACGGCTGGGGGGAGGACTGCCAGACCAGAGGAGCCGGGGCCCGCAGCGCGGTGCGGCTGGTGCCTGGCCGTGATGGGGCAGCACGTTACATAAGGCGGCGGGCTCTGCACCGCTCTGCAGCGCGGCCGCGGAGGGCGGGGGGGACGGACGGGACAGGGCCCAGCCCCCCCACCCCCCCGCGGCTTGGCAAGCCCCCAGCCCCCGGGCTCGCAGAGGCACCAGAGCCCGCGGCAAGTGCCGTGCGGAGGGGTGGGCGCCGAGGGCCCGGAGCGCGGAGATTCCACAGGCGGGGGAAGCCCCGGGGGGCTGCTGCTGACCCCCGCGGGCAGTGCCCGGCCCCGGAGGGACCCTGCCGGCTGGCTGTTATGTAACCCCCCGTTTCCCATACAGAAATACCTCTCCACCTGAGAAAGGGCAGGGAGAGAGGCCGATGTGCTGAACGCCGATGAATTTCAGGAACTCAAGCTATTTGCCTTTCTTTCTTTTTTCTCTCCTTTTTTTTTTTTTTTTTTTTAAATTTCTTTTTTTTAAATTTCTCCCTCTTCGCACTCTGAGCTGCCGGGGGACCGCGTACAACCCCAACTGTTTCTGCCTGAGGTCCTATCCCGGAACGAGTGAGCACCGCCGCTTTCCCATCGGGGACGGCGCTCCCCGTGTGCCATGGCCGGGTCTCGCCGGGGAGGGCAGCCCGGGGGGAGGCGCGGAGCCGCAGGGCGCTGCAGCACGCCCGCCTCCGCGGCGCGGCCAGCCTTGCGCGCTGCCGGCGGGGGGGCGCCGCGCCAGCCTCCGCGGCCGGTCAGGGGCCACCGCGGCCGGCGCTCTCCGCGGTGCCGACCCGCGGGGCGGAGGGGCCCGGTCGCTGTCCGCGGTGCTGACCCCCGCCTCCTTCCCGCCTCTGTCCGCGGTGCTGAAGCGCCGCCGCAGCCCGGCGCGGTGCGACGCGGGAAGGGCGCTGCAGTGCCCCGGGCGGCATCAGCCCAGTCCGGCCGAGCCGGGCAGCGCGGTCGCGGGCCCTCCTTCCCGCTCCGGGGGGAATGGCGCTGGTTCCCCTTCTCCTCCGACCTCCCGCGGGCTTCCCTTCTCCTCCGGCCTCCTGCCACCCGCAAGCTAGCCTGGCACGGCGGAGAGGCAGAGCCCGACTCCCTCCCCTGACTCCAGCCGGCGACGAGGCTGGCGGAGAAATTACACCCCTTTTCCCTGTCTTCCTCCATCCCCGTAGCAGCCCAGAGGCTGGAGACAAAAAGCCGAACAGGTCCCTCTTTAAATATATCCTTTTTTTGATTTCATTTTCGTAAATACCGTCCCCTCCCCCCTGCGCAGCCGGTGCCCTCGGTGGTGTCCCACCCTTACCTCTGCTTATGGAGCGCTACGCCGGGCCGCGGCTGCGGGGTCGGTGGGTCGGTGCCGCAGATGGGAGGCAAGGACAGCCGCTGCTGACCTCCCCGGGTCTCCTTCTTCAATGGATCGGGAGCCGTGCCCTCATCAAAGATGGCCGTCCGCTCCTACGTCAGCAGCTTTTAATAGCCCTCCCCGGCGGGAGGAGGGGGGGGGGGGGGGGGAGGCGGGAGCGGGAGGGGGGCAGAGCGGGCCGGGCGGGCTTGAGTCATCACCGCCGCCGCTGCACCGCTCCGCGCATCGCGCACCGCCGGCGAGGCGGCCCCACCGCCTCTCCGCAACCGCCCCTCTGCAGCCTCCCTGGGCGCGGAGCGGAGCGGTGCGGTGCGGAGCGCAGCACCCGCGGGCCGGGGCCGGGGCCGGGGCTGGGGGCTGAGCACGGCTGCTGGCGAACAGCCTGGGGAGGGGGGAAGGGGGCCTCCTGCAGCAGTGATTTCCTCCGCCAAAGGGGTGGTCCGAAGAGGGTATCCCTCTGAAGTCCCCGGTACTCCATATATGGCCAACCTACGTGGGCTTCTATTTTTATGTGTGAATTCTTCCTTCTCTCCTTCTTTTTATTTCTCAAAACATGCTGCCAGGGGTCTGGGTGTGTTGATCTGATTATTCCCCCTCTCCTCCCTCCCCTAAGTAAGAGCAGCCAAACACGAGCAAATCCACGGTTAAGGACATGTGTTGTAACTGATCATTTGAGGGACGGGTTCAAAAATGAGAGAGAGAAATTAAAAACAAACAAAAGCCTGGGCACGTACATGCATACACACAGCAGAGTGAGCACATCCCACTGCTGCCGAGGAAGAAAACGGTAACTCTGTTCCAGGAAAGAGCCTGGCTTATTTATAACGGATTAATTAAAATATTCATTCAGAGCGTACCTAATTTAGAGCAAATGGAGCTGTCTCCACTGTGATTTCTAATGGGGAGGAAATCCTTTCATTTCATACAAAATGTTGTATTTTTGTAAAATTTATCTCTTAATGGGAATTTTAATGAAGGATGGGGATTGCATCTGAAGTGCGACGCTCTTTCATAACCTCAGTCATCCCTTCCTTTTCATTCCACAAGCCTTCATGTGTTCATTTATGGAACCATCCAGACCTACAGACAAGTAGCAATGCCTCCCTCTTCGCTGTCTGAGCCTCTCCTGTGAGCAATAACTGAGCACTGGCTATGTTTAACTCTGACACCATGCATACAGGCTTTTCTAAATAGTCTGCGGACTGACGGAGTCAAAACACCAGTCCCATATTAGCAATAATTCTACCCTTATCGTATTTTTCCCCCCTTTTGACATGACAAGGAAAACCGGAAGAGAGGGAAGGCTATGCAGCTGAATTTTGGAGTGCGTTCATCTCGTGTTATGGTTGTATGGGGGTGGGGGAGGGAAGGGGAGGGGAGGGGAGGGAAGGGGGGGGGGAAGGATAGAGAACTGCGGGTGATTCCTCCTCCCCTGCTCTGTAGTTCCCCACAGAAAAACGTGACTGTAGATCGTGCTTTGCAATTCTCACCCTCTCCTACGAAAATATGTCCTTCAGTCTCATTTGGAAGGAAGCAGTCAAAAGTTTGCTAAATATACAACAAAGGAATTCTCAGGCAAGAGGGGCTCCCTGCTGCATTAGAGTATCTAATGAGCTGTGCACATGAAAACCGCAGGGAAAGGGAGAACCTGTCAGGTTTAAGGGCTGTAAATACAGACTAACGGTGTAAGATTAACACTGTGCAGACACACACACACACACACACACACACACACACACACAGGTGAGGGGTCTGGAACAGCAGTCTGATAATGAAACAGTTTTAGTGTCATAAATGGCAGTTTGGGAAAGCAAACCTTTTCTGGCCAGCTCATGCATGGGTTAATAGTACCCAGCACTTCAGTTAGGTATGCACTGCAGATGGCGAGAGGAATCCCAGAGTGAGTCTTGGTCTGAAATCCAGGCTGTCCGTGCGCACGCATTGTGCTTTGCGAGTTCCTAGTGCACACAGAAAGTTAAAAAGAAATTTTCAGTCAGACAGCTTGTCTGATAGGTGGTTTTGAAATTAAGTATGGTTTTCAAAAGAGCAATACTAGTACTTGTTAATAATTCATATTAACAGTAGATAAGGAAAGGAAAAGAAGAATTATAAACTGTTGTTTTGACTAAGCCACTAGCACTGCAAAATGCTGGCTGGGTTTGGATTCAGCCCAGTAATGCCTTTGAGAAGAATTTCAGTCCATTGGATACCAGCAGGGATGAATTTGGCTCCTCGTATCAAAAGCTAGGGAGGAAAATGCAGTGGAGGCAAAGTAAAATGCAGCATAACTTAGGGAAAGAGGGATAAGGGATGGTAAAAGGGAGGGGGTGGGAGCAGGATAAAAGGTAGATTTCCAGTGAGAAAACTGGGTTCAATTTAAGATTCATTTTCAAGCTCTGCTGCAGCAGAAATCACATATTTTAATAAAACAACATAGGGCAGAATCATTAAATAAATCATGAACATTGCCTGTAAGGTTAGGAGGACCAACTACCTTTCCTACAGTTATTCTTAAAATGAACAACGGAAGGGATATATTCTGCGCTGTTCAGGAACGCGGATGCCTCTATCCCAGGAGTTGCAGAGGGGGGGCAGCCTTTTGCACCGCAGCACTAGGATTTCTGTCGCAATAAGTGCTAAGCAATTGTAGCTGATTCTCTAGCATCCTTTGAGGTGTTTTTTTGTGGGGGATTTTTTTTTTTTTTTAAAAAAAAAAAAGCACATGGGGAATTTATTGACTCTATCTGATAGTATTTAAACACTCATTTCACACTGTGTACAGGAGAGCTGTGAGAAGTGAAGCCTAAAAATTAAGCAGGAGGAAAGAGAAAACCAGAATTTGGTCTAAGAATGATTCAGCTCCCTCCTAATCATTCCAGCAAATATTCAGTAAGATGAACAACCAGTACTTATGGACACAGCTCGTGAATTATGAGACAGGGAACATGCTTTCCTGTATGTGAGTGGCATGAGGTGGGTTCCCATGTTACTGGCCAGGAGCCGATGAAGGGCAGAGACTGCAGTATGTTAGTAGGGAGAAAACGACAGCCCTTGTTTTGTCCACAATTTGAGGTCTGATCGCGGGCAGTGGAAGCTTTCTGGCTGCTCACAGAATCACCTTCAGCCTCCAACACGCAAGCCTGTATGCTGCAAAGCTGGGCTGTGAGGCAGCTAAGCAAGCAAAACACCAAAGTGCTGAGCAGTGTCACTGGGTCCTGGATGTAATTCATGGGCTCTCCTGGAGTCAGTGATAACACAAAGACCACCTCAATACCTTCCACCTTCCTCAGACATTTTCTTTTTTCTTTTTCTCAGCAGAGAGGGAAATACCTCATTTATCCAAGTGCTGCTCATCTATGCCTGAAGTATGTGGCTGGGAGATAAATTGAACTAGGGCAGAAAGCAAAAAAGAGAGGAAAAATATACCTGCTTTGGCACTGAACATTTCACAGCCTCTCTGATTTCTGCATTTTCCCAGGCTTAGATGCCAAGGCTTGTCCCAGTCTGTTAAGGGCTCTGCAATCAGAACAATTTGAGGATCAAACCCTCTGTGCCAAACTCCTAATTATTTTGTGTCACTCACTGTTGTTTATGCAACTACTGAATTTTGACCATCAGTGGCACTTGCGTCTATGTGCTCTAGGCTGCTTCTAAGTAAATTTGGGGGAATATCTAGGCCTAAGTTTCATTTTCCCCCTGCATTTTCAGTATCTCTAGATACACAGTTAAGCTGTGGGCTTTTTTAAGGACCTGTCTGTGTTAGGGTGCTCCAATTCAAGCCAAGCCAAGATTCCCCTGAGGCTTACATTTAAAAATAGGGAGATTTAAAATACAATTTTAACATAAACCCTCAGAGATGAGTCGCCACCAATTTCCTGATTTCTCTCTTAGATGTGCAGAGCCAGATCCCCAAAGGTGTTTTGGTACCTGATTCCCAACTAGCTGCTTAAAGAGCAACTAGGACTTAAATACTCAGTGAATCTGGGTCTCCACTGCTGACCCCACCTCCCCCTGCCTTGGCTGGGTGCCCTCCCACAGCTCCACTGTCTGGTTTGACTGAATCATTTCCAGCAATGCCAGACTGTGAATACCTATTAACCGATGTGTAAAGGACAAGTAGTCACAACATAATCAAATCTCAAGGGTCTATTATCTGGCACAGAGGTGTGACTAGTCTGAGGTCTCCAGGAGCCTTGACAATGGGGGTTTTAGGCCAAGCTCAACTGCCATGAGAAGGTGGCTCTGGACAAATCCCACTAGCACAGAGAGAGTCACAAAGGTATTGGACATGGAGGAAGGAGGAAGAGGATCACTTGCTCTATGTTTTATGGAGGAAAGGAGATACAGACACGGGTGTGTCCATGTGCTTGTGTCAGAGACAGCAAGTAAGGGTTAAACTCCATTTTTCATGGAATAAACCATCATCAGATTTGAATTCTCCTCTTGCGCATGTAACCTTAACTAGGGAACCATTCAAACACTTGTCTAAAAGCTGAACGGAAGGACGGAAGACCCACAAAGCAGGATGCAGGCTGAACTGAGAGGTGTGAAAATCAAGCCATGGATAAAACTCCTTCTGGCTGCTGTGTAAACCTAAAGGTATCTAAAGGCATGAGGCATCTCTGATCTGAAAATACCCAGTGCTCCTCCAGCAGCATTTCTGGGCATTGCTGGCACTGGCTGAGTAAGGCCAGTTTCAGTAAAGCTGTTGTCAACTAGGCGTTATGTTCAAGCCTAGGAAAAGGAGGCAGATGCCAAGCCCTCGGAGCCCAGCTCAGACTGCCTCAGGCCATGGGTGCAGAAACAGACTCAAAATTCAGCTAGCTCCACTGCAACCAAGCAAGCAGCTGGAGCAGGGACCCCCAAACTCCTGCCAACCACAGCGAGTCAGTGCCTCGTTCACACACAGTGCTCCGCAAAGGAGCATCACAGGCATTTTTTGCCTGTAGAAACAGCAACAACAAAGATGTGGGATAACAGTTTGAAAAATCCATCTTCACATTTGTCATTTTAAGGCTTTTTTAGTGCCTCATCACTGTTTAATTTTACAGCGTACAGAGTAAAATTGACCTTTGTTTGGTGCTGCAGTCTCCACTTGTTTCTTTTGCCTAACTTTTCTGTGAGCATGAAAACACAGTAGTGCACACCAATGTATTAGCACACAATGTAATATAATATATTTGTAGTTCCCCACAGAATTTTGGCCATATGCTCTGTTCAATCCCTAAGCTTTAAGTGAGTGCAAACAAACAAGCCAGTTTAATCCATGCTTAGAATGAGGTTATGCTTTTGGGGGATATTGCTAGTTTGCAGGAAACAAAGCTATTTACAACTGTGAGCAGACTTTTGGAACTGAGAAGCGCAATTCTCTCTGTTTGCAGGCTTTGAAATCAATGGAGCTGTGATGAGTTCAACAAGCTGGCTTATGATTTTTAATAACTCACCTGGAGATGAGGGTATGGCTAGTCCTTCCCTTATGGTTATAATTGCCACCCACATAATGCATGTATTTATTACACTGTTTCACCATTTTTAAATGGTGTGAAGTGGTACAGAAGTACTAACTTCATTCAAGTTGTGTCTGATTATACCAAGTGAAGTAAATAGGATTTAAGGAAGAAAATAAAACCCTCGTGAATCCTGAAGCAAAAGACAAAAATGTAAAGCAAACTAGAACACCCCTTCTCCTCCCAGATGTTGGTTTCTGTCTAGAAGGTAGATACCTCTTAGGCTTCCCTGCAGAGTTATCAGTTCAGGGCCACCAGTTGTCACAGCAAATGGTGAAAGCCACAGCAGCTGACGATCTCCTGAAGATGCTGGCCCAAACCAGTATGAAGGCTAGAGCTGTCATGTCAGATCATGCCATCAGGTTGAGTGATTTCCTCTGACATTAACATGTGTTGCCACGTGTGTTATTGGTTCTTTTACAAGGAGAACGATGTACCATTTTCAGTGGTTCCCGCCCCCACCCGTGAGGGAGCCTCAACTAGCGCACACTGACTGAGCTCGTTTGGCATTGGTTTTTACCACCTGGCCCTGATTTGCTCCATCCCAACCAGGATGCCTTCTGCTGCTCTGTCCCTCCCTCATGCAGGTAAAAGGGCTGATGGGAGAGGTGTCCTCTTTTGCTGTGGAGCTTCCTCTGAACAAATTTTGTCCTGGAGGAATGAGTTTGTAGCACAAAGAAGTGCTGTAAGCACTGAGTTTGTTCTTCTCCCTTGCTGCTTCCTTTCCTAAGAGTGTGTGGGAAGGTGTTGACTGTTAGTAGGTCTAGTTCCTGCTCTTCCTTTAAACTGGGTCATCACAATTTACCCTCCTACCTTCTGTAAGGTTTTTTTTTTTCCTTCTCTCTCCCCTTTGATATTATCCTTCTACAACTTTCCCTCTCCTCCTCTTCTTTCCCTTCCCCTTGTTTCCTCCTTACGCTAAACAGGGGGAAAGTGGGTCACTTCATAATTGCTCTTCTTTGTTTCAGAGAAACCCAGAGGCATAAAACAGAACAAACAGGTAAGTGTCACCAGTTCAGGGGAGCTTTAAAGATGTTTTCCTCTTGGCTGTCTCCTGGGCTTGCTTCACCTCCTCCTTTTCCTTTGCTTCCAAACCCCTGATGTAACAGCTAGTGCTGCTGTCTGATTGTGTAGTTAAAATTCAAGTTGAGACTAAGTGACTCGAGATGCTGTGAGTAACATTGTTGGATTTTTTTATCTCCTCTTAATATTTTTTAGTTCAATGGAATGCCAAAATTTTGCAAAGGGGATGGGTTGTATTTAGACATGCAAAGGAGGGAGTGAGTCAGTGTTGATGCAATAGTTTGCAATAATCTCAGGCACCCATAGAAATGATCCAAGAAAAGAAGGAAAAACTTCCTCGCTTATTAAGTCTTTATCTGAGCGCTGCTTGCTGCACAACAGGACTTTAGATCATCCTCTGTTAGACTAAACAACAACAAGAGATGTGCAGTCCAGCCAGGCACACAAGTGTGTGTTTTAAAATGGAGCACAGTCCCAGGGATTCTTTTGCCCCTGAGGCCTTGCTGTGTGAGGGCTATCTCAGCCATCATCTCTGCTTTCACTGAAAAACCTGATGTTAAACTGAGTCCCTCTCTGAGGAGAGAGTTGGAGCCTGACTCCAGGTGTAGTGTTAGAGGACCTCCAGGGTTATGCGATTCAAAAGCTGAGGGTGATGGCTTTGACAGATGGGCGTAACCTTGGGAGATGTCCTCGAGATCCAAGGTTTATGGATCTAGGGACTGTACTGCTCATCATAAGCTATTACTCCAGAACAATTAACTCTGTTATATATGTCAGACAGGTTGGTTTACTGTTCCTTATAGAGTCCACAAGTGTTTACTGCCCATCAGAACAAGCTGCTTATTGTACTTGCTCCATTGTGACTTTTGGTTAACTCCTCTTGCTCTAATTTTTACTGTTGTGCAAGAAATGGTTCTTTCGCCTTGGCAAATTCTCTTGCTATTTGCTGTGCAGAATGGTGGAAGAGACCAGGCTCTAGAAGAAGGGCAGGAACCTGGGTTTTGCTCCTAGCCTGGCTATTGAACAGCTGTACTCTTCTGGAAAAAGCTGTTTCCACCTTGAAAATTAGTGCTTTGGACTGAGGTACACAAGTGCAAACCTCCCTCTGGGCACTGGCTGGCACAGTCCTCAACGGTGTCTTACAGAATATGCTGCATTGAGGTTGCTGCATGTTTCTCTTTCCCTATTTAAACTGAGGCTGAATCTATCTCTGTCCCTGTTCCTGTTGCTTTCCCCCTGCCATTAAGGTGGTAAACATTTTGATTCTCACTTATTGTTTACTATATATCTGCCCAGTGGGACTTGATGCTGCCTCTGTAATTTACCTCTCCAAGGAGAGCCCGGAAAGCCAACAGGGCAACTGCGTGGAGAGGAGGATTCTGTTTGTTAGGTGAAGATGTAAGCTTGCTAATCCTTTTGGAGAGTCATTTCTGTCACTAAGGGCTCTTGGGCAAGCCTCATGTGTCTGTTTAATCTCTGCCCAAAAGGGGAGTACGTCAGACAGGGAACTCACTCAAGGGGAAATGGCAAGTGCTCTTCTGGGCCATGATGTCAACTTTTTGTCATGTGGATGTGCACCTGGACAGGGTGTCGCCTTTCAGATGACTCAAAGGGGACCAGGTTTACTCTATAAAATAGAAGGACTGAGTTTTGAGGCAGACCAGCCAGATACTTAGCCAAAGGTGTTAACCCTTGTGTTCCTCAGCTTCCATATACATAGCAGTATGTTTAAATTACTTCTGGCAGTATTTCTCAGCCTGGTTTGAGGCAAAAAGGACTCTTATGCATCATCAGTCTAACAGGAAGACTATCTCTGTGAATTTATGGGTCAATGTCTTAATATATCTCTTAAATGGGAGTGAAAACTGCCCTGGAAACTTCCTGAGAGTTATTTCAATTTCCCTTCCTCCCTCCTAGTGTTCTGCAAATAATTGATTTTTATTTTTTTTTTTAATGGTGAAACTTGTTGAAAATTGCAAGTGAGGGAAGCTAATCTGTCAAGAACTCCCCAGCTTCTGAATATGGAATATTTTTCCTCTCCTCTCCTGAGAAACTAATAAACATTCAAAATATTTTAAGGAACCAGAGCTCAGCTCAGGAAAACCTCTACTTCTGTCAACCTAATTCTTGCCTCTAGTGTTTTAAGGAGTGTTCTTTGACCTGCTTGTTTCTAAAATATGCACAATACGGACTCCTCTTGAGTGATTAGTAAGCTTTGCTCTCACATGAGCTATATGAATAATACAAAGCTGAGTTTGAGGATGTCAGCTTACTCCCTCGCCTACGTTTTTCATGCAAGTACCAAACACTTGAATGTGATAGCACTTGACACCCTGCACTACTGCGAAGCCCAGTCCTGGCTTGGCAGGGGGTGTTAAAGGTCAGGCTTGGGTGTGTTAGCATACTGAGGAGAAAGCTTTCATGTTGCCTGATCGAGGTGTGTTCTTGCAGCGCAAGAAAACAAGAAGAAAGGACTGGAGAAAGAGAAGGCCTGATCCAAAATCCAATGGAGTTTTCCTGTGGACTTCAATGCAGGTCTGTAGACTGCTTTGGAGTGAGGGGTGATATGGGTTGCTATTGGATCACTTAAAAATAGTTCCTTAGAGATTGCTTCCTAAGCAGGAAAAATCCTCACTACTTGAAGACTGTCTGAGCAACCACCCACAAGTCAGACTGCAGTGCTTTCACTTGCCAAAAAAAAGACCCTTTATTAAGAGGAGCCTGCACAGACCACAAATGAACATGCCCAGGTGAACATGGTGCCTACCATGTGACCCCCTATTAAGCCCATTACAGCCCTTACCAGGCTCAGCTGCCTTCCCCAGCTCTCATCAGTGCCCACAGCAGTGCCACCTCTCTTGCTGTTGTCCTTGGAGCAGGCACGTGGCATTTCTGTCTCTGACTTGTGTCAAAAATGCTTGTGAAAGTGTCCAGAGACTTGAGCTTTCTCAGTCATCTCCCAACACCTTTCAAAAACAATGAGGTGGAGATAAAAGCTGACTAGAGAAATGATGTATTTTAATTATGTATTTGCCTTGTACTTTAGGGTTGCTACTACAGCTGAAGCAATGGCTCCTAAGCTATGGCTCATGAGTAATATTTTCCTCATGACCATGATGATCCAGGTAACAGGGAGATCAAAATAGGCCATTGCCCCTGGCACTTTTCTTATGGGCTTGAAAGATGCTGCAGGCTGGGGAATGCTCTGCTAGGAGCTAGCTGTTACTTTGACTCTGCAGCTGAGTAGAGGAGATGAGGACTTCTCGTGTCCCTTAGGCAATGTGAGTCTTGGTGGAAGAAAAGGCCCAAGGTAAATGGACCTGATATCACCTCTATGGTAGCATGCTTAGCAAAGGGACAGTGGTCTTTTGCTGGTCAGCTAGGAAGTGAGAGGTGTAGTGTGGGCCTTTGGAGCACCTCCAAGGCACAGTGAACTGCAGAGCAGCTTCTTCCCCACACCTGAACCTGACCTTATCATGATCTAGACTTATGGTTTTCTCTTTGACTTTTCCTGTATCTGAAGGATGTGGTTTAAGTCTTTGTGGTATGTCTGTCAACCAGTTATTTTTCTCCACTCTTAAAGGAAAGCCAGAAATGAAGGGTTTAATGTATAGGCTGACCCTTAGCTGCTGGGTGATAGACTGCCTCTCTGCTGCTGTCTGTGACTTGGCTGCTCAGCATAACAGGCTAAGGGTGCAATTTGGTGTGCAGGGCAGCGTTTCAAAAAGGCAGGAAGAGGCAAAGAGTAGAGGATGGAAGAGAGCCCTAAAAAAGCAACTGTGAGCTGAAGCTGTGAGGTCTGTCTGACTCTAAAGAACAGCTAATGAGAGAAAAATTATTTTGGTCTTTGCAATGGCACAGTGGTTGGGGGTGAGGGATGTTGTCTGCTCAGGGGCTTAACCCTGGAGTACTAATGCTGCCTCCACTTCTCAGAACTGACTACATCAAGCCATCATGGGACTGTCACTCAGTACCTGACATGCTTCAGTCTTGTCCTTACTCCAAACTTTGTGAGTGCTTACTCATCAGGGGATCCAAAGTAGACACCAGATTCATTCCTGGGAGTGACTTATTCCTGTGGGATCAGCAGCCATGCAAAAAAGATAAAGATATGGTGAGGTTTATATTTGACTCTTGTTTGTAATAGTTCAAGGAGAACAGGAGACACTTCTGCCTGTCCCCATAGCAGATGAGACATTCAGCTGCGTAATGCCCAAAGTAATTTCTCTGCTTTTCTGCAAGAAGAGTCTGGATATGAAAATAGCATCGTTGCAGCTTGTCTTTCTCCCTTCTTATGCGGGGATGCTCCTCCTGCCTCTCCAGCCATGCCCCAACATGGTGCAGATCTCCTTGGGGCCAGCAGGACTGTGGCTGTTGTGCTGCAGCGGGGAGCTGAGCTGCTCTTGTTCCCAGTGGGCAGGAGCCTTCAAAGGCAGTGAGCCTTTGAGTATGAGAAGTCTGCAGGGAAGGCCCAGACGGAGTAGTTAAGCTCTTTCATTTGGTTTCTGAGTGTCTCCTTGTTCCTGTGAGTCACCTGGCACGTGGCCCTAGTGCCTTGCTATGTACATTGCTTTCTGTCTCAGCACCGGAGTCTCTCTGCAGAACGTACCCTTCAGTTGATCCAAGATCTGCACAAAAAAGGAGCAGGTTTGCAGAATCGATCATGCTAAGGCAGAAATAGCTTTGTGCTACAGCCAAGGTCCTTTCAAGGCAGGAATCATTCATTTGGGAGGTTTTAGCAGCACTGTGCTTGTTAGTAAACTCATCTGTTTGAATTCATTGGGAGTCCAGCCCCAAATACACAGTACTCAAAGAAATTAAAACTGATCCCTTTGGAGCACACTCTATTTGCTTTCTAGCTTTCAGCTATTTAAAAGCTCTGCTTCTAGCACTTACGCCTCCAGCCACAGGGGGTAGAAAATGGACTGAAGATTGCAACGGTACAGAGCTTGCCAGAGTAGGAGCTGCCCTACCAGTGTCAGGGGAGCTGGATCATATGCTAGGCTTTCTGCTTGATTAGCTTTGTGGGCTCCTCCCAGGAATTTTTTGGGCTTCTCAATTTCTTTCCCTATTCCCCACATAATTCTCTTTCCGTTAGGAGCCCGGACAGGACCCTGCATGGACAGGGCATCACTGCGGTGCCCTCTTGTGTTGGCACAGGGGTTACCCAAAAAGTCCCACTCTTAACTACTTTATTGCACAGGTCATCGCACAGCCTTGTTTATATTAAAAGCTGGAGAAACATCTTGGGTGTGAGCAAGGATATTGGAATTTGACTTTTTAAAGTGAGCTGCTTGGTGATATTGGCTGGTATTGTTGGGGGGTGTGGTGTGTGTCAAGGCTCTGTACAATTTGCTGGTTTTTATCTTCCTCAATAACAAACAGAAAACAGCATAGCATAGGCTGAAGGGAGAAGCAGCCTGTGTGTATTAATATCTGGCATGACATTTCCTTATAGAAAAGGAGATGCCTCTAGTTTACCTGTATGAAGAATTAGCACTGGCACTGTTTTCTTCCTGCATAGAGATTGGGACTGCTGCCATCCTATGCACCAGTCCCACTGCTTATTTGGCAGTAAGCTAGTGAAGCCTTGCCTGATACTGGGTATGAATCCACAGTAGGGAGGAATTCTCCCACACGCTGCCAGAGAACAGATTTATTGCCATATATCCACACAAGGTGCTGAATTCACCTAAGTATCTTCTAATGTTCTATTTTAATTGCTTATCTCAGCCAGCTAATAATAAATCACTGCTAAATTTGCAGTGGGGATTTGGGGGGTAGAGATTGAATGAGATTTTATTGATATTATTGCAAAAGGTCTTTTCTATCTTCTGGGTAAATGAATTCTATTCTTTTGGTTGTATTAAAGATCTTTCAAAATCAATCTGCTATCAACTCTCTCTGCATACCCTGAGCAATCACTGTGCAGACTGCTGCATCCCTAGCCAGCAAAATGCTGCGTGCTGGCTGGAGCCCTCAGCTCCACCTGCCTGCACTAAAAATCAGAATACAGGGAAGAGCGAGAAGCTTCTAGCAGAGTATTCTTTTTGTTGCAAACCATCCCATAGAGCTAAACTGTAGTTTTGCAACAGCGAGTGCTTATGGGACAGCTTCTGAAGAGTAACAGAAAAACTGTATGTGAAGCAGTTATCCCTCTCTTTCAGTGCAGGTGCACTCAGCAGGCCATAATCTGAATCTTAAGAGTTACAGTTCAGCTAATGAGTTTTATAAGTTGATTATTTTTTTTTTAACACTATAGAAATCCTATATTTTTCTTTTCTGGTATAGAGCACTTTCCAAGGGGGGTAGCACTGGGGCTTTTGGGAGGGTGGGTTGTATCAATTTTAATATAATGCTGCCATTCTAAATAATTAACAGGACAGTAGTGCCTAAAGCAAGATTAACATAGCTTCTCTTGTGCCGTATGCAAATATAATGACTGAGATACCATGTCCCCGTGAGTTTGTAGTCTACAATAGAAGAGACTGGCAAAAGGCAGTAGAATACAGCCATTTCTGATCTATGCTTTTCTGCTTTCAGTAGACATTCCCTGTATGCTGAGAACTCCAAGGCTGTACAAGGTAATGGCTATGATTTTTAACCCAAGAGACCTGGGAGGTACTTAAACTGATGTGCTTCAGGTCATAACCTCTCTCTGAGGAAAAAAATGTTTTCTGATCTTGATTTTTCTTTTTCTAGAGATAGTCTTGTAACTGACTAATTGGGGACATTATGGCAAGATACACCAGTTTACCTTGTCTGCTCATTACAGTTCCTACTTGGCTTATTTGGCTAGACTGCCGTCAGTGTGGTACACTTTCCTGTGCACGTATGCTGCTATATACAGACAGTATTGAGAGCATTCTGTGGTAGGAATGCTGGGTAGAGCAGTGTACTCATTGCATTGCTAAATGGCCATGCAAACATGAACCAGAAACTGGGCAGTCCACTGGGTAAAGATGCTTACCCAGTATTTTGTACGCTCCTAGCATCTCATTGCAAGCTGTATGTTCTATGCAAAATGCAACTGCACATAAGAATAAGATTTCAAATAGAAAAACCTCCTCATGTTAGAAATTAGTTCTAACCACTAGTTCGGACCACATGGTAAACACCCAAGGACTCCTTTGGAAAGTGGTCAGAAACACTGAGGATACTCCCAATGGCCATCGAACCTAAACCATCAGATTGAAGGAAGACTGAGCCAATGGCTGCAGTCCCCAAACCGTAGGAATGCCACTACTTTGCTGTAACAACTCTAAGGCGATCTGCAGGGTTGGTGACTTGGTCCAAGAGTCATTATCAATTTTTCTATTAACTTTGCTGTTACAGAAGACTGCTTACATGGATCATTGGGTTTTGGTACTCTGTAGATATGTATGTCCAAGTGAAGTATCAATATTTTATAATATTTATTTTAGATGAGGGAAAGGTAAGAAAGAATATCCAAACTCAGTGTGGTTTTTTTATGTGGGAAAAGCCCATAGTCATAAAAGCATGAGCTTCACTCACAGTTCTTAAACTATTTGCAGGAACCTGCTTTGGCAGGACAAAGCATGTGATTCATTAATTAAACATTCTTTTCTAATCTTAAAACATTTTTTATTGTTAGGTCTGGAACTTTTCAAGAAAGACTACTTAGGTATCAGTAGTCAAACAATGTCAATGAAACCCTGAATTCTTAATGCTTATCAAGGCCAACAAAGTGAAAATTCTCTTTCTGATGTCTCCCTTCCTGGAGCAGTACATCGGGTCAAGATTGGGTTCAAAACTACTTTCATTCTCTGTGGAAGCTGTGAGGAGATGGAAGGAAGGAGATCATGATATTCCTGTCTGCTACATTAAGCTTTGCAGGTAAACCTGTCTACCTGTGAATTACCTTTTGTCATCTGAGAAATGGGGATTAGATTTTTCTTAATGGAAAGTCTTTGCTTTTGCCTTGCTGCACATCTTGGCTGGAAGATGAAATACCTGACCATTGTGTGGAAGTGAAATTCAGTGCTGTTTTAGGGAATCCATCTGTGTATGGCAAAGTTCCAAATTTTATTCTTCCAGAACTACTGGTTATGATACAGTAGTCACAACAATTATTTTGCCTATAATTTTTAAAAGGGCTGAGCTAGTTTCTCTGCTGTTCCGTTTCTGTTTTGTGCAGTGAAAAATGAGGGCTCTTCAGGATACCTGAAAATATTAGGCAAGGTAAAGCAAGGTGGAGAACAGAAGTGTGTCATACAAGGTGAAGTGTTAGGTCAAGTTTTGGGTGGGGAGAGCTAGTCACGTTTGTGACAAATATCTTGTTTGTCTGAGTATGAAGTGGCCTACTCAACTCAATAGTTAATTTTGTACAAGAAAATTCTGGGGTGAGGGGGAGAGGGAATAAGTGAAGTAGGAACACAAATTCATGTGCCCAGTCTTCATCAGAAGTCAAGCAAAAAAATGTCATTATATTGTGGAATCATATTCTGATCTAAAGAAAAAACACTGAGGATCCATGCATGGAGGGAGAGATTCTGGGGGATTGGGGAGTCCTCAGATATTACACCTCAAAGGTAGAGGCAGAGATCAGCTAGGGCAAATGGTTGTTAGCTTTGATCGGTGAAACAGTGGTACATTAAAATTAGTAAAACCATTGCTTTGTCCTCTAGGGGAAGGCAGTAACCCATGAAGGGGTGGGGGGGGTGTGTTCGCCATCACTAGCTGCTTATTTCGAGTGCAACCTGGGATTAACTTAAGCCTTCATCTTCCACCAGTTCAATGAACTTTTGAGACAGAGAGGCCAGTAAGAGTGGAGTTGACTGAGCTGTCCTACCACGCCACACAGTGATGGGAACTGTCCTTCTTGAGCAGAGGTTACAATGTACCCCTTGAAAAGGAGAAGTTGTAGGATAATGGTCTTGGATCACCTTGGTGGGAGGGCTGGAAGAATCAGGAGGATGTATTTGTGGTGATTTTACAGCTGCTTCTCTACTGTGAGACACAGTATGGTTAAAGAGCAAAATATTGCATAGCCTGGTACTTGTGGGTACTGCTGCTGTCTTTCCATGCAGAAGGCTTTGATGCATGGTGTTTGATAAGGACTATAGAATATTTCCCACAGTGCTTTAGTCAAGTGTGAGAGACAACAGTGATGGTTAAAGACCAGAGGTTGCTTGGTGGTTGGTTACTTGTTTTCAGGCTTAGTTTGCTCTTCCATGAGTCAAAACCAACTAGGAATATTAGATTGGAAATATCTTGATGAACACGCTGACTTCTTCATAAAATACAAGGGTGGTCTAATGAGAAATTATATCAACAGTAGGTAATAGGATTAAGATCCTAAGTGGAAATGAACCAAACAAAATCTTAACTTGCCCAACTATCCTTTCTTCACTTCCATGGCATAATTTATCTTATGGACAAAGTCCTGATGCATTATGTTTGCCATTTCTGGAGCACATGGTCCAAGAGTGGTTTGTTTGACTTGTGCTGAGGGAAGGGATCGACTTAAGTGCAACTTGTGCTGTAGCAGAATAGACTAACCAGCATCAAAACTCTGGTCAGAAGAAATAGGACTGTGTGTACAATGTGGCCCTGCTGTCGTTGTGACTTTGTTCAGAAGAAAGCACTTTTCAGAAGCCTGGTGAAAATAAATAATAAAAAGGATAATGAGGTCAAGAAAAACAAAATAATCTGTCCTGACATTTTCATCCAAGGATTGAAATATCACAAGAATCTGAAATCCACTGGGGGAAATGGGTCTGAAATGACAGGGGTGTGCAGGAGTTGTTCTGAAAACTGGAGGAAGACATAAAACCAAAAATAAAACAAAGCAAGGGAAGATGCTGCAGTAACTTAGCCCACTCTCTGTATTGCTTTTGTATAGGTGTGGGGGAGATGGCAGGCAGCAGCTGGCTGCTTCAGAAAGCTATTTTTATTAAGTCTTGCAAGTATTCGGAGGAAAAGACAATAATTTCAAAAAGCTAAACCAGTCAATATTAGGTGAAAAACCTTTAAGATATCTTCTCCTGTTGGTGGAGGATGTATTTTTCCTCTTCCCTTGCACTTCCTGCCCCAACAGGAAAGGACCCAAGTGCCTCTTCCTACAGCATCATTTTTCTGGAGTCCCCTTTAGTTCTCAGAGTACACAACAGGTTGCTGAGTCTCTCCCTTTCCCCTGGGAGAAGCCAATTAGAGATCTGACCCCTAATGAATTCTTAATTGCAGATTTCACTCAAGTATGAAGGGGACTGCTGTTGTTTAACCAGGAAAGGAAAAGCGCCAGTACTGGCACCAGCCTGCAATGTCAGTTCTTTGCGATGGTGACAGCTAGCTTTCCCAGGAAGAGTGGGCGACAGCAAGGCTTTTAATGAAGGGCAGGTGGCTGCTTGCTGTGTGCAAACCCAAATGCATTTGTTGGGCTGGCTACAGCAGACTACATGGGATGCTGCATGTCCATTTGTCTTCTGTCCTTTTCTTAAGGGCTCTGCAGCTCTTAGCTGTAATCCCACACCAGCTGTAGGACAGTGATGCAAAAGGAAAAAATGCTTCACGCTCTCCTTGTACGGGCAACAGGTTTGTAATAAAGATCTGCTGAAAATAGACTTTAAATGAGCTTTCAGGAAAACCTATTGACAGTTACTAACTGGTGTTGGGGCAGGATTACTGTTTAGCTTACTTTCTGGGGAAAATCCATCATGATAGCACCTCTTTCTGTGACCCCTATTTTTGGCAGTTTTCTGTTTGCTTATGTTTATCTCTGAACTGCTCTCAGTAGCAACAGAGGTGTCTTTGTGTTCCCTGTGGTTCAGTAGAGCAGATTGCACAGATTACTTCACTTGTAGAGTCTTCAAAAGCAGTATGGATCGAACAAGCCCATTGCTTTGTTCCCTCTTAGAGCAAGAGAAGTCCTTTAATACTTCAGAAGATGTTCCAAAGCACACAGAGTATTGATGAAGGTTGGTATATAGACTGGGGAAAAGTTGCCTAGGAAGGGAGTAATCTGTCTCTTGAGGGAGGGGTATGATGTTGGTTCCTTTGTCATTATGCTCTGCCGAGGTATCTTATCCTTGTTCTCAATCCATAAAGTGAGGAGAGTTCACTTCTTGCATCCATTTAGTATTTGGCCTCTCCCATATAGAGACAGGGAGGTGGCTAAGGCTTGTAATGAATGTTAGTGGTGTGAATGTCTTTCCTTTTGAGTATCTCCAGCTAATTTCATCAATTGCTGAACGGATATCAATTATATTAGACAGATTGAAGTGTTGTCACAGCTGAAAGACCCCAGCCCCGTTGCCTACTTCCTTTAACAGTTGTTGCCTTTACAGAACACCTCCCTATTACAACAATATGCAAAGTTAGTGTCCTACTGAACAAGAAGAATGAAGAAGAAGATGGGATAGATTCTCTGCTGGCTTAAAAGGAGCTGCACAGATGGCATTGGAGGTGGGATGTATTGTGCCCTCAGGGGGAAGGGACTTAGTAGATTGGCTCCTCATCTGTGTCAGAAGCAATGGCTGAAAGCCCCTGTGCCGTGTAGGGTACTGGGGTTCTGTATTTGCTTACATACAGGTTAGCTGAACTGGCCCAGTTTCCTTTTGCTTAGTCAGATCTTAACTTATAGGACAGATCGTCTGGGAGAACAAAACCAGTCTTGGCTACCAGCAAAGTGATAGTATCAAGGTCTGACATGTCTCCCTCTCAGAGGGCAAGTTTAAAGCTGGAGCTAGCCTGGACCTGATGCAACCCAAATCCCTGGGCACGGCAAACCAGCAAGGCTGAGCTTGCCAAATAGCTTGGAAGTTTAAACTTTCAAGTTGGCTGAAACTGTTCTTGGGTCTAGTTTGGTAGAGGATCTCAAAATGTTGGTATATGTATGTGAAGGTAACTGCTGTCTCCTCTTCTGAAGTTATCCAGCTTCTGAGGGTCTGTGACTCCTATAGAACGCAGAGTACCAAAGGCTACTCTGATAAATTCTTAAGTGGGCTACAAAATGCCTTACTAAAAGCAACCTCATCCTGCTCCAAGTGATGGTTTGAAGGTGACACGTGGTAGTACCCCTCAGTGCTCACCTGGGCACAGGTAAATCATGAGTGTGGCAGGTGAAAACACCAGGCTAAAGTGGGGTTATGTAACAGTCTTTCTAATAGTTGTATTTGCCTTGTAAAAGGGGGTGGGAGCTGCTGATATAGTCTTTCTTCCTTTTGCACCCTTACTCATCTCTTCCCATGTGTTGGAGGAGCTGTCCTGTAGGGTGGTGAGAAAGTATGCAGGTAAATATTGATCATGTATGTCTTTGTAGTAATTCAGCAAAGAGACATTTCTTCACTTCTCACCTGAATTGCATCCCTTCTCTCAAATGAATTAGTTACCGAGGAGTATCCTTAGGAGAGAAATCCTTACATTTGTGAATGAAATGGGCCTTGAAAATAGAATTTCTGATAAGTGATCCCCAGAGTCTTATAACCATTTTGCTGTCTTCATTAGTGCCTAAACAACAGGGGCTGTTGTGTGGGGGAAGGAAAAGGAGGTGGGAGGCAGCTGATGAGAGGAATGATGTACCCTGTTAACAAAATAACTTGTCTGAATCTATACATCCAGGATCTCTGTGTTTCTTTTCAACTGCCTCATTCTGTGCAACCATGTTAAGGAGGAAGAAAAACATTTGAAGCTGTACTAACCAGAGCCCCATAGGAAAACAAGATACATATAGGCAGAGTTGGTGCTGCTATGGATTGGAAACCTGCACGGCACTGGGATCAGCACATTGCTGCCACGTGGCAGCACTGATTTGCTGCAGTCCTGGTTCAGCACATGTGCCAGTGCTCCTTTGCACAGTTTTTCCTTTGCTCCAGCATAGTATTCAGCAGCAGGTGCTTGATTCGTTTTTTTCCTCTAGTGCTGAAGAAAATAAGCACAGCTGGAGGAGGACAGCTGGAGGGGAAGGAAGAGCTTGCCTGAGAGACTAGATATGGGGAGAGGTGTGGCCTTTCTGGGAAAGGCCCCAGAGGATTGCTACCTCTTTTTAGGGCTGCTCTTATTCTCTCCAAAGTGCAGCACTTTGACAGGATTAGTTCCTTCCTGAGAGACATGAAGGGCTACTGAGGCACTAACATGTGTGCGTGTGTTCTGAGGCCAGCACTGAAGCACAGTTCACCAGAGCCTCAGCCCTTTCTCCCTCCTGTTCCACCCTGCCAAAGTCAAGGCTGTTTCTCATGCAGTACTGCCCTGCTGGCAACTGTAAATCTCTACGGCTTGACATAACCCAAGTCTATCATCTGAGGATGTAGTAGTTTAATAACAGTCTGAGTTTCTGCAAAACAACTGTGGTAGTCCCTCAGGTCACCAATGCTGCTTATTCCTCCCCCAGGGTCCAAGGAAGCAGATGCGATGGCTATATAAAGGACTCTGAGGACAGCAGTGTAAAAGCAGCTCATGCAGTGGTTGACAGGCTTCAGTTTTGTTGGAAACTGCCTGGTCCTGCATCAAATGCTAGTGTAGGGGAGATGAACTGTGCAGACCGCGGAAGGGCAGGAAGGATAGTAGATGTGAGAAAAAGACCAGGGATCTCCTCCTGACTGCAAATCAGCCAAACTAGGGACACAGTTTTAACCTAGGTGTCTGGCTGTTCCCCATGGCAGTAGTTCTTTCTCACCAGGATTTTTCAATCAATCAGTTCTCTGCTCCAACTTTGTCTTCAGTAAGAAGACGTAATCTTCCTCATGCTTCTGATGGAAGTTTTACTCTTTGCTCTCTGAGGATGGTTTCCCCCCGGGCAGAGTATTGACTTCCCTGCTTCCCTAAGGATGGCCTTTCCCTGCTGCTTGTTCTCTTCCCTGAACGCCTGTTTCCAAGGGCGAAAGCTGTGTTATACTCCACTCTTGCCAAAGCCCTGGTGAGGGCTGTCACAGAGTCCTTCCCAAACTGTCTGCTGATGTGGACCGCAGGCAGTGATTACTACTTACACTGGTGTTTTGTGGGGCTTTCAGGAGCAGAAATACTGTTGTGTAAACTTCAGCAGAACATTGGCTGTATGTTGAAATAATCAGCATCCTTGATCTTCTCCACTGAGACCCAGCAGTTAGCTTATTTAAAACGAGTTGTGGCAAAAACACAAAGCTATGAAGAAAACAAATATGAAATGCTCTTATTTAATGAACTCTGGAAATGAATAATGAATACATCATTTCAAGTGGTTCTTCAGTCTGCCACAGTGTGTGCTATCCTGAGATGTGAGAAAGCACGAATCCTGGGTAATATGAAGGAGGACAGTGATTTGGTCGCTGAATGAACAGATAACAGGATGAATGGAAGAGCTAATTGTTTCTTGAAGTAAACTTTTCAGACCTTTGTGTATGTAAGAAGAAAACTTGGTGGTGTGCTGAACCTTAATTTTTAAACACGGTGTGAAAGATGGGCTTGCATTACAGTTGATTTGAGTTGGTGTGATGCCATTGACTTCAACAGAGAATTTACAACAGTCACACATCACCTCTGTGGCAATTTGTTGGAACTGCAATAAGAAATGAAATACTAAGCAAGGTTTTGCAGCAAGATTCCAATTTTCTGGAAGATCCCTTAAGTGACAGAGAAGTAGAATGTATGACTGACTTAAAATGATTTGTTACATGTCTTGTGTTAAACACATTAAGTATCTTTGCCATGATGTCTGAGTTTAGGCTTTATTTAGAAACAGAGAAAGCTGTTTGGGACCTTCACCTACTGGGAGACTGGCTCACATTTCAAATAGGTCATACAGCATTTCTTCCTAGCCCTGAAAGATTCTTATGGCTTGGTCTTCAATTATTGCTTCTATCTCAAAAGGTTTTTAGGATAGCTATTCATTTGGGTTTGGTCTCCCTTGGAGTTCTCAGTGGATAGACTTATGATAGTGAAAGCACTTTATGGATAGATGACTCAAGTAGTGTTTCCTTTTTAGTATGCCTTTAAAATAACTTTCTCCAAATTATAGAATCCTTCAGACTCTATAAAAATGCGAATTGTATATAAGAATAGTGTGAGTGTGAAAATGTATGACTAAAAAAAGGCTAATTTAAAAATTAACAATCCAGGAAAATTAAACTCAGAGTTCCTATAGTGAAGGTGCAATATTTTCAAGTTATCAGAAAAGAGCAATTGTGCAACCAGCAGCTCAGCCTTATCACGGGGACTGTTTATTGTAAAGGCATCTTTCTCACCTGCAACTTGCAGATTTGCCAGGAGACTGAAGTGAAGGTGATGATGAATGGTGCAGGTCTAGGAGCCTCTGTGGGGATAAGGAAGTACTGCCCATGTTAGTTTGTATAGCCCTTTCTGCCCTATCATCATGGTGCTATGCCTGATCCCTGTGATGTGATGGCTGTTTCTCTGGAGCTCTGACAGTTTCCTACAGGAAAAAAATTCCTTACTGAGGCTGTTTTCCATTCCCACTTAATACAGCAGGCATTGGTTAGATCGTGTGGAATTAGGTACCTCTTGTGGGGCTCCCTGCCAAGCTTCCTGGGAGCCAGATGTTAGTGGCAAGTGAGTTTAGATAAAGCCCTTTACTGAAACACATGTGATGTAAAGAAAGTTTTTTCCCACACTTTACAGCCTATTAAAAATGAGTAAACTCTTTGCAACACGTGGTTTTTATTGTGACACAGATATGATCAATAACCTGCCTTTCACATTAAAGCTTGCATCTTGTTTCAAGGTCAAGTCTGGTTTTCTAAAATTACTCTGATTAATCTTATAATGCTTTCCCCCCAGCCTCCCAGCCTAAAAATCAAGGGTGAAATTTGTGTATTGTTGCATGTAAAGACAGAGGAGTCTAATTTTTAAAACATGTCAGACATCTTGTTGAAATTGGGAGCTAGGTCCCTAAATATCTTTCAAAATCTGGAGCTGTGCACCAGATGGAGAATCAGCATTTAAAGAGTAATTTCACAAAGGAAGCGGAGCATCTTGGTGAAATTATTTCCTTTAGCAAATAGTTGCACAGCATGAAGAAAGCAAGCAGAGCCAGCATCTTGCGCAGGGAAGTCGTGCCTATTCTTTTTCTACTCATGCCTCTTTTCTAGTCCTTTTTTTGCTATAGATGCATCCAGTCCACACCCTGTTGCCTTGCACAAAGCATACCAAACTAGGTATCAGTTGGTCTCTTGTTGGTACCGTGCAGCAGGTCAGAGTGCACACTTTGTCCTATGAAAGGCTGAACACTTCTTACATCCTTAAGTGATTTTAATGTAGATACAAATTATATAAATATACTGAACAAGAATTACTGACTTGCAGAATTAGTCCAAGATAATGTCACTCTTAAAAGAAGACTGTTAACATACTCTGTCAGGCTCACTAACTGGATGCTGAGCCGTGTTATCTACATATGCACCTGAGGTTATGTGCAAACATAGGGGCTGCACCTGGCGTCAATACCCCAGGAAAAGGACAGGAAAATCCCATCAGCTACTGATGTCCATGTATCAAAGATTGGTAATGTGCACAGTAGGGAAAATTCAGTCCCTGATCATCTTTCAATAGTGACACTGCAGATTCTGGGTAATGTGTCAGGAATTATCATAGAATAATTTAGGTTAGAAAAGACCTTTATGATCATCAAGTCCAACTGTTAACCTAGGACCACCAAGTCAATCACTAGAACAGTCTAGAACAAATCTCCAAAGCTTCCTTATCCTGGGTACTGGGAACATGTGTGATGTGCAAACAAGCTTGCAGTGTCTGGGAAGGAAAAGAAACTTTCTAGGCAGGTGGAGCTCATTGGTTTTCAAAAAACTGTAGCTTCTGCTTAGAGATCAAACAACTGCCATATGGTGCTGTTTTTCCTATAGCACCCAACATATTTAGCTCTGCCAGGAGAAGTCTGGGGAACTGATTCTTAGTGGCCGTGTAGGATATGGCTAAAATTGGAGTAAAACACTACCAAAGCACAGGACAGCATTGGAGAAAAGAGGCTGGGCAGCCACATGTGGGAGGGAGCAATGCAGTGGGTCACTTAAGGAAGGAGGTACTGCTGAATTTGACCTCTGAGTTCTGTGAAAGCTGCAAAGATATAGGTGTAATATATATATATATATTTGTAGAACCCTTTATATAACTAAACTCCTCCACAAAGCTCTGAATCAACATTATTTAAGTTTTAAAAAAATAATTGCATGCTACTGCTCTGATTCTCAGTTATAAGATCAAATCTCATTAGGAGCTGTAGTGACAGCACATCTAACTAAGCAAAATTTGGCTCAGAACCCTTTCACTTCCACAACACCCCCTTTTCATTTGAGTGTTCAAAGCTGCTGCAAAACATGCTTTTGAAAATTAGCTATTAACTACACATATAGTAATTTTTTCTAGTGGCAACTCTTCTATTATACATCTGCACTGTAATAAACTTTTTGTGGTACCTTACGTTTGTCTTGTTATTGTCTATCAAGTCTTGTTAATGCTAATCTTGTTCTAGTGCTGACTCAGTTGATGAGCATAATTTTGTGGTGTAGGCAGCCCTAATTCGTGATCTTCTGGGGTTTCACAGAGTATCTAGAACCTTCCTCAAAAGCCATTTTGCAAGTGATTAAAAGGTCATGAAAGGTTTTGGGCTTAAGATTGTTCTATAAATATAAAACAGTATTTATTATTTGGGCATTACAAAGGGAGTTTTAAATTTGACTTTATCAATACTTCATTAACGAAGTGATCCACGCAGGAACTATTTGTTACTTTGTGCTTCTAAGCAGCTTACTGTGTCACATCAGGAAACCAAAAAAAGCAAAGCTTATAGCATTAAAGAAAGCCTGAAAAATATTTTTTCCTTTGTCTCCCTTCCCCCTTTCGGGCTTTCTGCTCCAGTAGATTGTATTGTAGTTGTAGTATACTCTGAGTGACTTGAAAGCATCTGTAATGCTGCATCCCTGGCACTGTAGGCAAATAAACTATTTTTGTGCAGCAATCTCTAAGCTGCACTTCAAGAAACATTTCCTCATCTGCTGACAGAGACTCAGGAAGGTTCAGTGAGGACTGAGCAAGAGTGCACTGGTGGAATGAGGAAACTTGCCTCATCTTCCTTGATGCATTAAATTCAAAGCAACTGGAGGAGGGGGCTACGCTTTCCCCATCTGGCCATTACTGCTTTAAGGGAATGATTCTGCTGTTGTATTGAGCCACTGTTGTCCATGGTTTGTATGCAGTGCGTGAGCCGTAAAGGAGTGCAAGATGAGTGGGGAAAGGCAGTGGCCTCGCAGGATGGCTGGTGCTGATGACAGACATGCCAGTGTAACCTGCTGAAGTGTATGAAATGGAGTGTCAGAGGATGACACCAGTGATAAAATGCCCAAACTTCCCTTGGTTTTCAGTGAGTCCTGTTTCAAATTTGCTCATTTTACAAGTTAGGAGATAATTTTCCCTTAACACACCCAAGTTTTGACCTGAAGAATAGGTTGCTTTCTGTCTCTGCCTCTTGTGTCATCTGTGGTGATGAAGGTGGTGAGTGGACATCTTCACATCTGCTGATGAGAATGCAGTCAGCTGAGGGCTGGCAGCAACAGGCTTATCCACCTGGAGTGACTTGGCACCAAAGTTAACTCCACAGAGGATGTTAAGCACCTGCAAGGCGTAACCAACAGCAGAGTGAGCTTCTACATTAAGCTGGTTTGGTTTACCCTTAGATCTGTCACTCCTGGGTAAAATCCTCTCCTTCCTGGAAAATCATGGACTGTCCTGCCCTGAAGTCACAGCTGGCAACTGGGAAAGTTCCTTTTTCTTTGCTTTCATTTCAAAGTGGTTTCCTGTAACTCGCTTGGGATTAAAGCTGGGTTTGTTCAAGACTTATGTTCTTTCCCTTCCCCCCACCCCCCACCCCCCCAGTATTTCATAGAAACCTTCTCTTTTTGTCTTCTGCTAAAGAACAAATCACTTTCCCCTGCACCATTGGAGCTGCAGTTTGCTATGTTCTCTTTGTATAAAACACTTCCAGAGACTGGAGGATTGGATCAGACATTTTGAAGACTGTCCCACACACACCACTTTCAAGGTTTCAAAGTGCACCTGCTTTTCAGCAAGCCAGAGTTGACACCAGCTTACTTCAACACTGATGGAAGCTTTCCCCTTATTTCTTGGTCTTCGTGAATGAGCTGCTGGCAAGGGTTCCTGACTGCAGCTGCTAAAGCCTTAATCACTCTATATGGAGATACAGAAGTTGCCTTTAGCAAGTCCCTGAAGTCTATTGCTGCAGCGTCGAAAGCTGGGTTCATTGTAGGAGCGGAGCAAAGTCTGCAGAAGGCAAGTTCACTGAACTGATGTTAGACCTGGCTTTGCTGGGACCCATGGGGAATCAATACCCAGCAGCATCTTGCAGTGTAATGTGTGGGCTGCAGTCGGAGATCTGGCGTCCCAGTTAGCTCCAGTTAACGTATGAGAATGGTAGTACTATTATCTAGGATAAACCTAGCCTGCAGCCTATAAAAAAAAAAAACAGCAACACTCCCTCAGATGAGGAAAAGCCAAACTGTTTAAGCTGAGATCTTTTAAATACTGATGTTACACTGCTGACTGCAGGTTCTTGGAACTGGTTTGAGCTGCAGCCTAGGAAAGAGCCTGGAGGTGGAGGAGAGCTGCTCTCCCTCCCAGAATCGTCTGACCTGGGGTGAAATTAACCTCTTTGTTCAGTGCGGAGGAAAAAAAATATTCAAAGGAGGCTGGGCTTGACCTACATTTGATCCTTGCAACCTGCAAGTTCTGCTTCCTGCGCTTTTTCTTGTGGTGACCTTTTGTTCCTAGGATGTAGGTAAGAACTACTTTGAGGCATTGCTGTATGCTTTCTACAGCAAAACTTTCCTTCCAACAGAAAAGGATAATTTTAAGATCGTTATTTCAGTTACAGGAAATCCCAAAGTCAAATTTAAAAAAAAGGAAACTTGTTCTTGTGAAGTCTTCAAATACCACAGGATTAAATCTCTCTTTAGGTTCTGACATTATGGATGGGATGATTGCCATTGATATCTCATATGTGCCGTGTGCTTTGGAATAGGATGTTTTGCCAAAGTCTCTCTTACCACCAATCAAATCTTGGTGAGTGGGGAAAGAAATGTGGTCTGCTTTGAAACTGGCAGGGTGAGGGAAGGCCAGGGTGCTGGCGTTTGAAATGTCAGATGTTATGGCTGAGAAAAGTATGGATATTTTCCTCTGGTATTTTGATGGCTGCATGTGAGAGAGCAGAGAACAGAAATTGGTTATTCCGAGGACGAGAGGAGATTCAGAGTAGCATATGGTAGTCCGAGGCAGAGCTGTGCCAATGCGTTTTTCCCCCTCCCTCCCTTCTGTTTTCTGGAGGAATGAAGGCAGGGGTGAGGGAGGACTTGAGGAAAGCTGTTTGGGGTTAACAACACATCTGACCTGAAACAAAATATCTGCTTTTATCAAATGAGGAACTGAGGGTCGAAGAAATTGGGAGAATCATTCAGAAGCCCTAAGTGATGACTGGCTCCCCTGTACCTTCCCCTCCCCCACCCTTAGCTGCGCTTACCCCCAAGCTGCTTTGAGTCTTCAGTTGATGGAAATAAGGGTCTGAAAAAGACCCTTGTTTAGGGGGAGTACAGACAGCTGCCTGAGGCCATGTGTTTCTTCCAGCACCACTGCCGCATGGGTGGTGCTGTTAGATGTACTCCAACAGATGCACAGTACGTCTTGCACAGCTCACACAAGAGGAGTCAGTGGCGTGGCTTACAGGCAGTATTAGAGCTTTCCAGGGATGAGATCCACCAAGCAGTGGCTGGGCCTCTAGGTACTTATCTTCTGAGTCAACATGAGAAGAGCATGTCGTGTTGCTGTGTAATTACATGTCAAAGGATGTGTTTGGTTTTACTTTCCCAGTGAAGAAGTGGGGATGGAGAAGGTGCAAGTGAAGATGGGCAGAAGTGGCTATTCCTGGTAGCTGCAAAATCTCCATGGTGGCACAGTGTATGTGCGCTAGCTGGCGCATCATGGTGAGTGCAAATATTATTCATCACAGCTGACGCACTGTGGAGGGAAGCAAAAATATTATGTGCAAACCCCAAGATGTCTGCAGGCAGCAACATTTTCCAGAAGGTTCTACCTGTAGCAGGACTCAGCCATAAAGCTGAGCTGACCTATTTTACGTTGCTTGCTCTTGACACAGGCAAAATGCTATCCAGTCACAAATTATTTTCATGAGGGCACTCGATGTCTTTTGACTGTGTTTTTTCAGCCAGGCCCTTCTTCCTTCTGCTATGCATTCTGCCCAGGTGAACTCATCTGAGCAGCAGTAAATACCTTTGGGGCAGAGAACAGCTTGACCTTATCAGTGGATCTGCCCCTTTTATTTGAAGGATTCGGAGGTTACTAAGTCAAAGGTAGGAGATAGCAAACCGTTTGCTGGAGCAAAACCAGCTCCCACCACGTTGCTCCTCCTGCCCAGTGAAGTGAAGCAGGGAGCTGCAACTAAGACAAGGGTGCAACTGTGGGCAAACTCAAGGTTTATTTATAATATTAAGAGGACTGAGTTAAGGTTACTTGTGCAGCCTTACTTCTGATGCATCCCAGCTTCTGAGAGCTTAACTGCTAGGCTGCCATGCCTTCTCTGTGTGCTGCTTAAAAAAAAAAAGGATGGGAGGGAACTAGAAATCTGTAGGTCGCATTGTGTGGCATTGCATTTAACACTCACGGGGTGGCTGAGACCTTTTGATTAATTTTACTTGCTTTTATGGACTAGCAGAGGAGTAAACTATTCAATACTGGTCTAGGCATGCAAAGGCAGAGACTCTTTGCCAATGTGTTTTGTGGCTACAGGGTAATAAAGGGTCTTTCATAGCTGATCCCTCTAGGACCACTTGTGTCTCTGTCTTTCCAGGACTGCTTCTTTTTCCTTTTTCTTTCCCCTCTTGCTTGTCCCATTCTAGGCTTTCAGTCCTGCTGGTCCCATGAAGGTGGCCCTGAAAAGATTCCCTTCCTTTAGGTGCTGGCTGTGTTTAGGGTGTTTTTTCTCTCCATAATACCTCATGCTTCTGAGCATCTTTGCTGGGATCTTAAACAGTGTCCTTCCCGTGTCCAGCTCCTGCTGGATCATGAGCAGTCAGCACAATTTATTTGCTGTGGAATACAACTTGTCAGCACATTTTTCTCCTTTGACATGAAAAGGCTGAATCTAGCACAGACAGTACTGCCACTAAACTCATGCGATAAACTCTCCCAAGCAGGGATTTGCACTTGCAAAGTATCTTCCTTTGTCCCTCTCTAGTGGTCGGTACATGAGCATAGACGTATGAACTATTGCCAAAACACCTTGCAGAGTAGTTGGGCTTGCTATCAAACGTTGTGATTGCCCCTTGATGGTAATCATCCAGCGCAGAATATCAAGTTATGGCCGCAAAGGAATAGCGAGTCAGAGTCTCCATTGATATTGGTGTCTGCAATCCCACTGAAGGCAACACAGCTACACCATTTCACACCACACATGGTGTGTGCCAGTCTTTATCCGGCATCTATAGCTCTAATAGGAACATACGCTTTGCTAAATTAAGGAATATTTTTGTGCTTTAGTACAAGCATACTAACAATTCTGGCTTATATTAAGGATGTGTCTTAAAAGCATTAAAAGGGGCATAAAATAATAATATATGTAATTTACCACTGTGGAGACTGTCAAGTGTTGTCATGCTACTGGCATTGTATTTAATACACGAGCTGCCAAGAGGCATCACTAATAGAATTTGCATTAATACACAGAGCTTCTTTAAAAATTAATTAGCCAAAGTAGAGCATCATGTGCCGAGACTCTCAAACAGGAGAGAAACATTGAAGCAATAGTGAAATAAGCAGTCTTGAAGCTGCTTAGGAAGCTGAGGGTGGCCAGCAATATTGCCCCAGCTGTTCTTTCCTGCCCATTGCATCATGATGGGGATGTAAACATGAACCGACAGCATGAAGCATTGCCATGGAAAATTTTGAAGGAAATTGTAGATTTGGACTGGGCCCAGAGGCTGTTGTGTTGCAGCTGTAAGATGGAAAAGCTGCAAAGAAATACAAGGAACCTATTAAGTCACTAAAAGAAAATGTGATCTTTTATAATGTTTTCCTAGAAGCTGGGTGGTGCCAACACTTTGCAACTTACATGACATGTGTCAGTGTGGGTCACACATTTGTGTGCGAGCATGCACTGGAGATAAATATGTTGCAGAAGATTTGCGTAGGTTGAAATGACCACAGCAGCAGTGAGGCACTGTGGAGCTTATCAAGGGAAATGTGTGATAACCCTTATCCCAAAGTCAGTCCCCTTATGTTTGTATTCTTTCATCGGCCTGCAAATGCAATGGCAGATTGACTTGGGATGCTGCTTATTTGACTGATTGAATAAATTAGCAGCAGAAATGCACCTTTGGTCTCCAGCAACTTCAGTTTCTTTGTGTGTTGGAAACGGCTGGAGATGCATTTCGCTACTCTGTATGGAGGAGGAAAAGCAAACCTTTACTGGCTGCATCTCTTGGGTACCTTTTGTCAGAAGCTGAGCGAAGTTAATGATATTTGTGCCAACACCTCGGCAGCTTGTGGCCTGCTCTTCTTTTGTACTTTAGCCCTGTTGGTTGTAAGTCTGAGCTGTGGTGTGGGCATGAGGGATCCAACCTCATTGCCCATAGGCATCCTGATGTAACAGCTGATTAAGGGGAAACAGGCCCAGCAGTTGGGTGCCGTACCTGGGCTAGGCAGAGCACTGCTGGCAATGAATTTCATCGCTGAGACCTTCCCAGCTTTACAACTTCCCTACCAAGAACTTCCCCCCGCTATAGATATTTTCCTCCCTTACTACCTGTAAGCGAATGGCTCTCCAACTGTTGAAATTATAATTCCCAGCCCTCTCATGTACTGTCACCTTGAAGATATTTATAAGCTGTGATCCTGTCCCTTTGGAGCCAAGGCAGTGCCATTGTTTCTATTGCAGTCACATATGTCTCATTGTCCAATTTCAGGGTTCATTACTCAGTAGTGGAAGTTCTGTCTGGGCTGGAATTTAGAAAGTGGAGTTTCAGATTGGAAGTAATTAAAAAAAAATCAAATACAGCCTTTAAGTGTTATACTTATGGAAGAGCAAGGGAGATTAACTTTTTTAGCTGCAGTCTGGCTGATTTTGGTAAGTTGGTTTTTGTAAGTGAAATGAGTTTCAAGCAGTGCAACCTTTCTGCTTTTGCTGCAGCTGTTAGCCCCTCTGCATCTCCAGCTGCATGATGCACACATGCAGCATGGGAAAGGGAGCTCGTGTTCAGGCACTGCTGCAGTCTTGGTGGGCAGTCAGCTCTGGGCCAAAATACTGTATGACTGAAGACCTTAAAAGCTGCCCCCTTTTAGGACAAGTCCTACAGTTTACCTGAATCCAGCCCCAAACAGTACTTGAAGGCTCTTCTCTCCGGGGATGCAGAGGAATGCCAGGCATAGACTCCAAGAGGGGATTTTTTTTTTTTTTAATGGAAGTTGTTACCATGAGATTTGATGTATTTAATGAACACATGTTTTTCTGATGTATCATTTTGGATCTCTGTTTATTCATACAGAGGTCTGAGTTACCTACCCGCTCCACTCTCCAGGAAATCATGTTATTAATGATAAATGCTCAGACTGCCAGTAGCATCTGAGGATTCACTGCACAGAGCAAGCTCAGGGGACATAAGTGTCCCCTTGGGAGGGCTGAGGGGGTGTTTGGCAATGAGAAAAACACCTACACTCAGTTCTGCAGCAAAAAGAGACACACATCAAATGCATTCTCGCCAAGTGGGGAAAATCGAAGGGCTCCTTTGATGACCAGATGTGCTGAGTAGCAGAAGGGAAAGGCAGAGTGAGAGAGAGTATGTCAAGGGATCCATTGATTTTCATCCAATGTGGAATGAACTGGTAGCCAGGATATGATCAGAAGCCATTAAAAATGAGGGATATTAGAGACTGGTTGAGGTGGACTCCAGCTCTCAAAGAGACTGAAAGCACTGAAGTGGGTCTGAGTGAAATAAGTTAAAAAGCTCTAAATCTAGGAAGGTTTTGCTTTTACATCAGGATGAAAATAGATACTTTTCCTTTCTTTCTCCACCTACGCTTGTGGGAATACCGCTCTGGTGACTGCTCTGAGGACCTCCTGTAGCTATGCTACTTCATCACCACCCTGCAGCCCTGCTTCCCTAGCCAGCATCATCCAGAGCAAATGGGATGGAGGAAGGCTAGTGCTCTGCTCCAGGCATGGAAACAGGTACTACAACTGGAGTTTGGGGTTTGTTGCTGCTCCCAGTTTTTGGTGGGGGTAATCCACTGTGTTACCACGCAGACTGCCCTGTGTGTCTTCCAAAGCCAAGGTCCAAAACCTGCAGGTATAGTGCTGGCAAGCAGTTGCTGCCTAGAGGATGATGGTCTTGTTGAGATCTGAGGAAGGAGGATTTTGGTGGAATGCAGTGAAACAGGCAATTGAAAATATCCAGGTACATTGTAAGAGGGTGAAAGAGAGGGCTGAGACTGAGATGTTGGGGAGGAGGGCAGGATGCTTTCTCTGTGTGTGAGAGAGATCATACTCTTGGGACAGGGATGCACATCCTCAGTTGCTCAGTGCATTTCATTGAGCATAAGCAGTGTTATGGAAAGGGTGTTGCGTGCAAAGTATCTGCTTTCTGCTAACATTAAGGATATTTATCTTGGTGCCTCGCCATCTTTGATTTCCTCAAGAAACAAAGTGAATCCTGTAAGGTGTTTCTTTTTCTCGCCTTCCTCCTGAAATGTGATTATCTGAAGGGATTCAGGAATTACATAGTATAGGAGAAGATTCCTAGGGAAAGCAGCTTGGGGAGCTGGGCATGCCACCTTCTGTCTGCTGTGTGCTGCACCCCAAGAGCGAGTCAGGAGCCCACTGGGAAATACTGGTCTGATGCTGTAGCAAGTGTCTGCAGCTCCATGGTAGTCCACAGGGATTTAAACCATCAGAGGGTCAGAAGCAGTGGCAAACCGTTGTAGCAGGGGGCTGAGGGTGTAGCTTAGTGAGAGGTAAATCCTTGTCTTCCCCTCTGTTTCCAGTAGCATCAGTTGTTCAGCCACAGATTTTTCTTGCTGCCAGGTCCTACCTTCAGCCAAGCTGTGGGACAGACCTGGCCTCCTGGCAGCAAGGGAAAGTGTGAATCCAAAGAAGACCCTGCCCTACATCTACAGCAAAGCAGCTGGTGTTCCCACGGAAATCCCTGTGTTGGGGCAGCAAAGCCTGGGGCTATCACGGCGTGAGGGATTCAGCAGCGTGTTGAGTGGGAGAGAGATGGGGTCAACGGAGCAGGTGTGTACCCCTGAATAGCCTGGTCCTTAGTTATATGAAAGGCAAAATGGGGGTTGAGTATTTTTATTTTTATCTTTATCTTTTATTCTTTTCCCCAGGTCTTAGTAATGCTCTGCTGCTGTCACACAGGTGGCTGGGGGCTGCGTGACCCTGGCTGTCCCAAGCCCTCCTGTCCTTAGCAGATGGCAGCAGGCTTTGCAGCTGGGACTTAAACTCATGTGCTAGCCGAAACCTCAATAATACTTTTCTGAGTCAGTGTCTCTGTGGGAGCATTCTCCAATATAATTTCAGTACTGTAAATACTAGAGATATTTACCTTCTGTTTCAGGGGAGTGAGGGCTTTGGTATTCCAGCACGGTTTTTATTTCCTTAGCTTGGCTTAGCCTTTATTGGCTCTGGGTTGTTGGACATGGTAAGGGGAGTGGTAGCAGATTTCTGCTCATTTTCTCTGAGGTATGTGAGGTATCACCCACACAAGCAGATGGCTTTGGAGGAGACTGTCTCCAAGGGGCACTGCTGACATTGGATGTGGCAGAAGCCACAATGCAGAAATATTAGCAGCCAAATCACATTGCAGATGTTATCCTCCACTATGTGGGGCTCATAAGCAGAGAATTTATCAAATACAAACACTGCCATTGAGGCATACATTGACCCAGAGGCTTTTGCGGAGTGATGGTCTACAACTCTCATAGGCCAGCATAGGGTTGGAGATGGTTAAAGATGGCCAGGAGGTTGTTCTGGCTGAGGACAGGGCCAGAGGAAGGGCCTGTCTCTAGACTTCTCATGGAATCTTACTTTTTGTTTATTTATTTATTCATTCATTCATTCATTTACTTATTTACAAAATATGGTCATCAAAATTTTTCTGTTTTCTGTAGCAACACATTTTTAGAGTTCACCAAACAATGTATGGATCTCTGAAAACGAAATTCAATTTTTTATCACTCCCCCACCTTCCTAGTTTCCCATTAGAAATGCAGAATACTTGTAACAGAAAGTAAAAATACTACTAGATTTTTAATTTTGGTTGAAAAGGCATTTGCTTGTTTTGAAGGGTTAGTTTTCATTATTAATCAGAAACAGTGGCCCAGAGCCAAGCACAAAGTTTAGGCTTGGCCTGCTCACACAACATATTACCATGCCGATCTATTAGCCCTGACCATCCGTAACCTCTCACATGGCCATCGAAGGTGAGTGCAGACTCAGTGCCACGCTGCAGTGTGTGATGGAGATGTGCCTGGATGCCACCAGCTTTCTCATCCTGGCCTGCACCCTGAAAAATTCTGAAACACATGGCTGAAGGGAGAAGGGCTCCTGGGTGAGGCTGAGATGCTGCACAGACACCGGGTGATTTACCCACTCACGCAGTGGCAGTGCCAGAAAGTGAGTCAGGTCTCCTCAGCTCCTTAAATTTAGACTTGTCAGCCTTCATCTCTCTCCACAGCTTTGTGAAGCGTAACAGGATCCAAGGTAGTTACAAAACAATGTCAAAGGTGTTAAAATGATTACCATAAAAATACATCTGTTTTCTGCAGTAATGCCTTGAAATGCTACAGAGCTCTTGGAAACCAGAAGGGTGGCACCCGTCTGCCAGAGCCTGTCTTGTGTGGACTTGGAGAAGTCTGCTGAAATGGTAGAATTTTCTTTCCTTTTAAAATCATTATTGTAGGCAGTTATGAAAAAGCAGTTCTATTTCCCATGTGATGCAGATCTCAATCTAGCTTCTAAATCCCTCTAACATGATTAAGGCCTTAAGAATTTCGACTATTGAAAAATATGAGTTTTTTCATATAAATATCTCAGATTAATGTCCCCAGTGCAGGAAATAAAATTAGGTGCCTAAGTCTTATCTTGAGAAATTTAAATACCTCAGCTTGTAGGGATCATTCAATCCTACCAAAGGCTTTAGCATGTATATGTACATAAATATACTTTCATATATATATATATACATATATATATATAAAGCTTACATACATATATGTAAATGTAGTTTATGTATATAGCAGTTTACATCCAATCTTGAGAAGGGATTTTTCTACCTTTTCATGATGTGTGGTTGGGCAAACAGACTGATCTAACCAGGCCGTTTTGAGATGTCTGTTATCTTTGACATCTTTTGGATCACACCTTCATTAAAGGAAGGTGAAGCTCAGGCAAACAGATGGTGATTGCAGAGACGAATCTTCACCTGTGATAACATTTACATTATAATGCGTATTGGAAAGGGTGTCAGTATAGAAGAATACAGAAATGCAGGACCCTGATAAATGCCTGTGTTATATATTGTCCATTGGAAGGGAGTGTTGCAATTTCCAGCTAAAGTTACTGTGCTTTTGTGGCTTTCCAAGTCCTTGTGTGCAGTTTGCCACACTCTGCTTTCTCAGTGCCACATGGCAAAGGAATGTGACCACCCCAGCTTCTCACTTGCACTGTGCCAGCCACAGGGGTGGGGCGGTCACTTGAGCTCCTAGAGTTGTGTGACCTCTCATGGTGGGGACAGAGTGGAGACAGATCTTGGCAGTGCCACCCAGTGAGAGCAGGAGGGGCCAAATCTGGCCAGCTTTGAGTCCTGTGATGGAGGTGGGCTGGCCCTGGGGACCATGGACCTTGGGGAGCCACCGCTCCCACCAAGGAGGGAGTATTGACCTTCCTTGGGAGTAGGAGACCATGATTGTCTCACTCCTGTACTAATTTCTTCACTACTCCTGGGGGTACAGCCCTGGATGTTTGGCCTTGGAGTGTGATGCATCCAGCATGCCTGCAGAGCAGGAGAGAGGAGCTGCCCAGAGCAAAATGGATGTAGCACCAGCACAAGCAGTGACGAGTGGCTTTGTCGCTCTCCATGTTTCCCCTTCCCTGCCTCCCAACACTTTGTGGAGTTGTAAAGGTCAGAGCACTTAAACACACCAAAGGAAATGCAGTATATACTATTTGACTTTTCAGAAATACAGCGTGATGGTGATTGTTAAACCTGCTTCCTTTCATGCACCAGCAGCCCTGCAAAATAAAATGTTAACAGAATATATTTAGGAGCAGATGGTGGAGCAGAAAGCGAGCACCGGAGAGCAGCTGAATGCTGCAATCATAGCGCTGTGGAGGCCTCTGCAAAGCAGGAGGTGATGGCCGGGGCTGTCCTGCAACCTTGGGGCAGGCCTTGTGGACGAGGTACCAGGGTGTCTGCACACAAGGAGGAGAAGGGGGGTGACAACTCTGGTTAGAGATGTGTCCACAGGGTCTCTTGGGCTGTCTGTCCTTCCGCATGCCTGCCCTCACCTCCCTGGCAGAGTGTCGACCAACCCCAGCAGCTCTCCCTGAAACCAGCCCCAGGGGAATTTGGTTGCTTTGGGTTGATTGGTTTTGACACAACCTCCAGGTACATCCTGCTGGTCTGATCTGAAGATGTGAACCCAACAGGCTCCTGTCACAACGTACAAAGTGGGCAACACATCAATCACACATCTGGATTATTTAAAAAGTTGGTTTTACCAGTATGTTTTCAGCTGGCCCATGGTGGCACCTGCATTTTGGCAGCACAAAAGCAAATTGTAACTTTGCCAATGAGGCACATCTTTGTGTGTGCCCTGGTGCATTCAAAAGTATAAGTTTCCTCGAGATGTTCCTGGTTGCAACTGCGAGGTAATCAATGATCACTTTTTGAAAGTCACAAGATTCTGGCTATTTTGTCTTTTCTCATGGAAAAATACTAGGTTATATGATCTTGGTATGTGGTGGTAGCAATGGAGGAGCTATCGACAGAAATAGAGAATACTCCTGAGGATGCTTGCTAGCTGGCAGCTGAAAACTTGTCTGCTGAGCTCCCTTTTGGGTAACCGAAGGAGACTGGCTGTTAGCGATAGGAATTCAAAACCGTACCTAAGAACTGTGCTGAGCACTCTTCCTCCAGGGTGGGAATACCAACTGGCTGTCTGTTTTAGTGAAATGAGGGCCAAAAAAAGAAGACAACTGTGGGGAGGAAGAGGCAGATGCAAGAGGGAGAAGCATACGGCGCTGGAAGTGATGTAGCAGAAACACTGCTGAGAGTGCAGAAGAAAACCAGAAGAGTGCCTGTCCCGGGAAGGGAATGGGAAGCCAGTGGGAAACCAGCATGTCGGGCAGCCCAGGAGGTAGAGAGAGATGGATGCAGCACAGAGGTGGAACAAGGCAGGCCCAAAGGGTTTCAGCTGTTGTGATGAGGCAGGAGGGCACGAAGAATAAAGCAATGCCAAAGGAAGGATAACTGTAGGTAGAAGAAACTGTGAGTCTGCTCTGCAGCAAAAATTACAGCAGGAGGAGGCCACTGTGCTATTGCCATCCAGCTAAGCTAGGAAATTCAGGAGGAGATCCTTGTGGATGTAATTTAATAGCCTTTTGGTTGACCCAAAATCTCCAGCTTATTCAGAAGCATCTTGAAACACCAGGAATGAGCATAGGATGATGGTTTTGTTAAGACATTCTCACTTCTTGTACTGTCTTCACATCTGTGACATTTATGGGTAAAAATAATTCAGTACAAATATAATTGTGTCTGTCTTTAAGAAATAAAAAAAAAAGTTGTTGTGATGCCTGGGGCTGTGACAGAGAGAGCATTAGAGAAGTGCAGGCAGAAAGCTGCTGCTGTAGGGAGGCAAAGAAATCTGGAGTTAAATAAAGAAACCAGCTCCAGCATCACACTTCCACCCAGCCCCTCTCTGCTGGGCTCACAGTAAATCAGCATGTGCTCCCAACAGCCCCTTCTGATATATTAATTAGCACAGCACCCTAACAAGGAATGCAGAGAATCGTGTTTCAGCAGCGATAAGCCAAGCCATTCTGTTTGTTTCAAGGCAGGCTGCCTTGTACTGAGCTTTCAGCCACTGTCGCAATAAGGGGTGGAAGCAGAGAAGCTCTGATCTTTTGGTGGAGAGACAGGAGGCTGCAAAAGCGCTCTCTGCATGCTGGCAAAGCAGAGCGAGCCAAAACGTGGAGACATCCCCCAGCAGAGCAGCAGCCGCGAGCTCTCCAGAGAATTCCTGCAATAGCCTATACTGCTTTTAAATCTGGTCAATAAGCATTAGATGAAATGGATGTTTCTTTGTCAATGTGTTTATCTGAACTTTAGTTACACTGGGCGCTAGCCGGGAGCCATACAATATTTTGTGCTGGTTTATTAAAGAGGAACTTTAATTACCTTATTAAGAATTGACCATTCTCTCCCAGTACATGAAAATCAAAATCTGTCAGTGCGGTTCAATGATGATTTCTTGCATCCTGAAGAGCAAAGGGCCCAGCACTGCTGCGGAGCTGTTCCAGCATACACAGGCTCCCATCATGGTGAGGGCTTTTTCACGCCTCCTGCTGTGATGTCTCCTGTCTGCAGACACTGTCTGTCCAGTGTTGCTTTGTGAATGGGATTCAAACAAACGTGTTTGAATGCAAACCCAGCTTTTGGGCCTGGGTTTGCATTCAGCAAAAGCAGAGGGCTGAGTGCTTTTTGGGGTTTGATTTGGGTGTAAAAGCAACTGTAAGGTAGGATGATGTGTTTGGGGGCGGCTTGCTGGCTCTGCTGGGATTAGGAAATGGAGAATCCTGCAGCATTGCCTCCCAGCCTAACCAGCTTAATTCAGACATGGGGGACTAGGGACAGCACAGGCTCTGCTGACCCTGAACTTGCATTTTTTCATACCAGACTTGGAACTGGCAGCTCGGCTACTTGAAGGGAGACTTGGTTTTGTGACACTGGCCAAATGACAACTGCATAAACAAAGCAGAAGTGCTGCCAAGTGGCTTGATGTTTTTATCTGAGCTTCCTGAGACCTTTCTCTTCAGTGACTCAGGCTCTTGTCCTTCACATGCTCAGAAACACATGCGCACAAGGGATGTTCAGGCAATCTGCTTGTGGTGAATTTGCTTTCTTTTTTTTATTATTTCTTATTAATCCCGCTAAGCCAAATGGTATAGATATTACTGAAGGGGAACAATTGCTTGTTGCTATGCAAGTAATGCAACTTACTAAAGTCTCAGAGGCAGGTGTATTTACCAGTTATTAACCCACCTCCTCACCCAAACCCAAACCCCATACCCTGAACAAGACACCTGTCTTTGCCCCACAGCCCAGATGATTAAAACAACTCCTCCTTAAGGATCAAAAGGTGCATCAGCTTAAAGAAACCCTCCGCTGCACAACCCATAAGCCCTTCCCTGGGGACCGCAAGGCAAAGCACAGGGCAGCAGATCTCAGCAAGGGGTGTTGAACTGGCCACAAGTCATAAAAGCAACAGGACTGATGAGGAATGACCTACTTCAGGGGCCACCATCACCTGTTACTTTTCACAGAGATGATCAGAGAAGGAAATTTCATGCTCTTAAATATTGCATGTGTTAAATACGCCATTGGTGGTTGTGTTTTTCACTTGTTGCAAGCACTGGTCCAACAGTATAGTAAAAAAAAAAACAACAACAACAAAAAAAAAGAAACAAGCTTATATTTAAGATCTAATTTAGACTGTAAATCCACAGGTGATCATGGCTGATGCTCCTCTCTCTCTGTAGCTCTGAGTGACAGGGTCCTCCTCCAGAAACACAACGTCCAGAAGCCACTGAAGGGTCAGTGTAATCGGTAATAGCGGCAGGAGCCACAAAGTCTGCGAAGCAAAATCAATGGAGAAGGATCTAAAAGCTGTACTAAATAACTCCTCAATAATCATAAATCTTGTTACCAACAGCTCTCAAGCTGCTTTACAGTGGAAATTATGCCCTCACTTTGCAGAGGCGGAAATTCAAGCATCGAGGAATGAAGCGATCGTTCCTAGAGATGCAGGAGAGAAAAAGGGTCTGGATTCCTGGGTCAGTGTGTTATCTACAGGGCTACGTTGCCTCCCTTCCGTGACCAAGTGAATTGGTGTGGGAATAGCCTGCTGGCAATTTTCAGCACTCTGGCAAGTGCTTTAGGAAGACATTTCCCTCTGGGCCCTGCTGAGCAGCCCTGGGCCACGGAGGCCAGCCAGGGTGATGCTGAGCGGCTGTGGAGGAGCAGGTTTGACAGAAGGCTCACGGTCTGCCTTTTCAGCCAGGAGCCTTCATAATGGATTTTGTCTCCTCTAAACTGGTCTCTGCACATGCAGGAGAAGCAGAGCAGTCTATGCATGGTTTAAAGATGTGTTTTGCAGGAGGTGATGGGAATAGCTGAGCCTGGGAACAAACGATGCCCATAATATGCATGCAGCACTCTGACTCCATCCCTGCTCACTTGTCATGGCATTTGTCTCAGTAAAAAAGGTAGCTTTTGTCTTAATTTATTTAAAAAGCACATCAGGCAGGGATTAGAGAATATCCCCACCCCGCCCCCGCCTCAGTTCTTCCCCCAGAGCCCTGCAGAAGGTCTGGCTGAGGCCCTGCAAGAGGCAGTTTCTTCCCTGGGTTACTGACGGGAAACAGATGCCTGATCTAAACATGGATTTGTAAGCAGCAGTGGATGGGTCAGGGCTAAGTTCCCCAGAATGATTTCTGGTGCAGGGTGAAATTCAAGTGAAAAATCCTTAAGTGCAGGGACCCCGTTTCAAGCCAGAACCTTTAACCCTCATCTTACTGTGTTTTTTTTCTTTTTTTTCTTTTTTTTAATATTGAAGTCTGTAAATTCTTTAAAGCAGTACTTACCTGATGTGAGTTAATGAGGACAAATTAACCCCTCCTAAATCATTGTGGTGTGGTTAAACAAGAAATCCTTACCCGAGTGACATGCCTTAAGGCTTCAGAGTTTGTGCTGGCGACAAAGCAGAGGAAAACACAGGCTGTGCCTATGCTGGTGTTTTGATGAAGGTGAGCTTTTCCAGCAAAAACCTGAGGTTTTGGCTCATCGCGAGGGCTCTCCTCTCTGCCGTGGCTTTCCATCAGCAGAGGGCAGCAGAGATTGGAAGAAAACATTGCTATAACGATCCTGCAGCAGTGGCCAGAAAGGGGGAGAAAAATATTCCTCCTGTATACTCACATGAGCAACCTGTGTGTGCTAGGTGGGCACAGAGGTGGGTGTGCATCCCCCTGCTCCCTCACCAACCAAGAAGCACCGGCGAGGCTTCGCTGAGGGCTCGTGCCTGCACTACTGATGCACCTTGAAAGTATGCAAATGTATTTTTGTCCTTTTGGCCTGTGCTCTGCACCAGGATCTCACTCCTGTCAGCTGGCTGGCAGAAGGAAAATATAGTGGTTAAATATTTGCAAGGAAGGCAAAAAACAGTTCAGAAAGACATCTGAGCCCCAGGTCTTGCTCTGGGCTGCAAAGAAAATAGAGCATGCAAAATGCTTGGTCCCTCTTGCCCAGTTGAGGCAAAAGCCTCGTGGAGGGACCTTTCCCCTGACAGTGACTTTTATTCACGGCCTGTCGGCAGGCTGCCGCTTTGCCTCCTTCTGCCACAGCCACCACGGTGCCCCCAGCCCCCAGGAGCAGACCTTCGCTTCCCTTACGCCAGCAGACTTGTCTTTCTGCTTCTCATCACCAGTGGCTTTCTCTCTGCATCCCTTTGCTCTCTTCATGCCTTCCCCTCCATGGCTAAAGCCTGTGGGTTATAAAACCAGCAAAGAGACAGCGTGAGCCCACTCACATGACAGGTTCCTGCCAAACTCCGGCTCTGTGCTCTCCTGCCCACCCAGGGATCAACATCAGCAGCAAACACCTGACTGAGATGGTGCCAAGAAGTTTTATGTTGCCTCCTTAGATTGATCTTGGACAAATTTGCAATTGAAGGCCAAATTTTCACAGCACGATTAACCACATAGCAACAATGAGTGCCAAAGGACATCACCACCATCCCATTTCTCAGGCTGCTCTGGAGAAGCGGATGGAGCATTGCTTTCTGGGGGCCTTGCCCACCAAAACAGTTCAATTTCACCAGAAACCAAAATGAAGGGGCTAGGTAGCGATCGCCCCCAACTCCACTCCACTAGCTGCCTGCTACCACGAACACGGGGGATTTCCTCATAAAATAATTCAGCTTTACGGATGGGGAAAGCTGCTTGCTGGACCATGGCTCCCCAAAACAGGATTATTAGGGATCCAATTATTTGTGTTGCATTGCAATTGCTACTGCTACCTTAAATAATTATAACTTGTTATTATGAGATGCTCCAGTGGAAGGAACGCACCAACATTTGCTTTTCTTTCGAATGAACCTCTCACTGAAGCAAAGCTGAGGACTCGCAGGTATATATTTGGCATATATTGGAAGGATTACACACTCAAATATCCACCGCTCTGCTGACTGCTTTGGCACAATGTCTTGTCTGTTCAGATGTGACTTTCAGTTGTGCCTTTCACTTGTGCTTTATTTTTTTGGCTTAGTTTATTGCTTCCAGGCAAATTTCTGACTGTTGTCAGTACCCTAGGCAGAAAATCCAGTGAAAAAGTATTCATATCTCAGCTGTCGTAGCGTAGGCCTTTTTATATTATAAGGTGGATTTTACTACAAAAAGAAGGAGCAGGGTGTTTCTTGCCTTGCTGCGCTGTGATGGTGTATACCAGGGTAGCATCATAGAATCATTTTGGTCTGAAAAGACCGTTGAGATCAAGTCCAGCCATCAACCCAGGACTGCCAAGCCCATCACTAAACCAAGTCCCTAAGCACCACTTCTATGTGTTTTTTAAACACCTCCAGGGATGCTGATTCTACCACCTCCCTGGGCAGTCTGTGTCAATGCTCGACCATCCTTACAGTGAAAATTTTTCTCCTATTATCCAACCTAAATTTCCCCCAGTGCAACTTGAGGCTGTTTCCTCTTGTCCTGTTGCTTGTTATCTGGGAGAATAGGCCAACCCCACCTGCCTACAACCTCCTTTCAGGTGGCTGTAGACAGCAATAAGGTCCTCGCTGAGTCTCCTCCTGACTAGACACCCCCAGTTCCCTCAGCCGCTCCTCATAAGCCTTGTGCTCTAGATCCTCCACCAGCTTTGTTGCCCAGCTCTGGACACGTTCCAGCATCTCTATGTCCCTCTTGCAGTGAGGGGCTGTCATGGTTTAACCCCAGCCAGCAACCAAGCACCACGAAGCTGCTTGCTCACTCCCCCCCACCCAGAGGGATGAGAAGGAGGATCGGAAAGGACTGGATCCAGCCTCTCCCAAGCACCTGAGACTGCTGCGAACTCTCCCTGTGAGCAGTCAGTAGTTAACATTCAGCCTTGCAACTGAGACGTTAGATGGTGATGGGTCAGACAAGTCATGAGCAATTGTTTTTCTTCCCTGATGGGATAAGCATGCAAATAAAGTCAAGTAAACAGAACTGTCCAAAGCCCACTGGTATTTTGTTATTTATTTTAGTGAAAACTATTAATGGCAATTCTGAAAAGTCTGTTAGAACAGAGACATTAAGGATGGAGTTTTGGTTCTTTTCTTTTTGTTTACAACCCTATCTGGAGTTTGAAGGAAAACGGTCAGTTTTGAAATTTTGATTGTGAGCTTCATCAAAATTTTATTTAAAAGGAAAATATTTCGCCATTTTTCAGCATTCCCCCAGCAGATCTTGCTGTGAAACCTCAAGGTTAATTTTAAAATTGATTTCTGTAAGCAAAGCAACATGAGATTTTCATTTTCACTGAATATGTTTTTATATTCAGGAAAAATTTCCTCCCACAGCTGTTCACTGAAAGCACACAGCACAAGGTTAGAAGCCTGGCCTCAGTAAATCAATTTTTAAAAATATGCAAATCAGCGTTTCTGACGTGGGTGGTGCTTTTCAGTACACAGAGGCTGGACTGTCAGAAGGCAGATAATACTTTTTACTGAGAAATTAAAAGTTTTTCACCCAGGTAGGCTTTAAGAGTCACAGGGCGACTACAAGAAACCATTCAACTGTCCGGCTGGTGAGGGAAAACACAGCTGTTGGAAAATAACAGCCAACTCAAGTTAGCTGGGAGAGGGAGGGCACCTTTATAAATGTGATCCCCTCAGCTGGGGCAGGAGAAAATGGTGGGGAAAGTGAAGGGATGGGTGGCTTTAGCAAGCTGAGAGTGGTGTGCTACCAGGAGGAGTAAAAGTATGGTGAAACAGGGCTAAAAGGTATAAGGGGATAAAAGTCATGATTAAATGATTCTTTAGCTATTTAAGTAATGGTTATATTTGATTTCTTCTTGTCCTCTTTAGTAGGAGCTGGGTCACTCTGGCCCATCAGATAATAACTGCTGACAGACAGTCAGAATTAATAGGCAATTTGAAGCTACTTTTGGCTTACGTGGATGTTTCTGGCTGTTCCTCTGTAATGGCTGTATGGCTTAACAGCAATTCCCTGTGATGTGCTAGTCTTCTTTAGTAACTGGGTAGGAGCTGGATCACACAAAATTAGCAGATACCCATTTGTACAGTCTGCTCTTTGACTTTCTACAGCTCTCCCATCTTCTCCTTTTGGGGTACCGGGGCTCCGTTTCTCCTGTAAGCAGCATGTTATAGGCAGTAGTAATTGGACCGATACAGCAGCTCCATAGTGTCTGACTTCCCTGCAAGCCCTGTGCTACAGGAGAAGAGCTGTTGGGTCGTATAAGCACTGCTGGTAGCAGAAGAGGACTTACTCACCCCACCCTTTCAGTAAGATCACACTCAGCAAGACTCTGTTGTTTTATTTTACCCTTTTGTTTTGGGGTTTTTTTCCCTTCCTTCCAGGGGTTTTCCAAGGCTTATAATGACAGCAGGCCATGACTGAGCCTTGTCGCAGTAATGCCCATTGCAGAGAGAGAAAGCCCTTTCCTGGGCATAGGGAACCCTCTTTACTCCAGCCCTTTACAGCTAATTCAATTCCTCTCGCTGGAACTCTTCCCTGATTTGTTATTACAAATGAGATGTTTCTTGGAGCTGTGGTAAGGGATTTGTAGTAGTAGTAAGGCTAAATTAAATTTCCTGGTGTTCAATCTCAAACAATTGATAAACTCGGCTGTTCAGGAGCTGTTCAAAGGTTCTAAGCTGTAACCATATTTATTACCCCCACTGCACTTAAAGCAGCTCAAGAATTCCACTTTGTAGTGTCCGTTTTGCATTAGTGTAAAAGCGTAGATTGCTGTGACTAGAGCAATATTTGTGTTGCAGTTTGCCTTGGGGAAAAAAAAAAAAGTAAGTAACTGGGAAGTCCATTAAAAATGGGGAGAAAAAGCATGTTCTACTTCATTAATAAATATGTATTTCATGAAACATAGGGTAAATCGGGGAAAGAATACATGTGCTGGATGTAGGAAGCCTGTAAAATAATCTGAGGATAGAAGTGAGAGGACTTCTTGTCAAATGCATCTTATTTTGTGGCCTTTCCTGAAGCTGTCATCATATCGAAGTGATGATTTGTTGTACTGTCTGCTGGACTGGATTATGTCTTCCTCCTGGATTGACAGTGATAGCAGAGGCAAGCTGGTGAAACTATGTAGTGGCTTAGGGAACCCTCGGGGACAGAGGGACTGTGCAGAGAGACATATCATGCATGTTTGCATTTTGGGTAGAAATGTGTGAATTGCTGGGGTGGGGGGCATGGATGAAATGGGGAATTAGGTGTGTGTGAATCCAACTGTCCCCATACGTGAGAAGAAAGGAGCACAATGGTGAGGGGTGTGTGGTTGTTTTTTTTTAAAATAGGCTGGAAGCAGTTGATGATTCATTGAGGTCTGGTCCATCCAATCTCTCTCAGTGCACGGTTACTATCATGTCCTGTAGCATCTGATGAATTTGAAATCTGTTATTCAGCACTGGGGCTTCCTACATAACGAGAAGCCTTTGAAAAAAACACTCTGGAGTTAAAAGAACTGAGTTTTGAGCACATAAATGTGTGCTAATGGTATCTACAACGGCAATACCCAGCTCTAACTAATGTGTTTTGCAAGCTAACTTAAAATAGCACATGCTGGAAATCGGGGATGAGAAATTTAATTGCCTGTTTTCCACAATGGAGTGGTAAATGAAGCACTTCTGGGTGCCAACAGCAGCTAGCCTGAGGTACCTCACACTGGTTCAAAACAATACTTGAAGACTATAGAAGTGTCTTGAACTTTAAAGGCAAGTGACAAAGGGTGACTAAGGTTAGAACACAGCTGGACTGTGAACCAAAGCTAGTATACAACTCGTCTAGTCTCAGGTTGTGCAGAGTTCATCTTTCCTTTTCCTCTCAGTGTTGCTGCGTTGGTTTCTCCCTTCAATTTGTTTTTTTTCATTTGTGCTACCTGTCTCAAGAGACTGAGTCACAGTTCGTAATCTGTTTGAACTCCCACCTGCAAATTTCCTTGTTCTCGGTACACTTTCTGACGTACAACTGATTCAGCTTTCCAGAAGGCACTCTTACTTGAGAGAGGGGTGCTTTGCTCTCTGTTACTGAGGTGTCTTTGGCACTTGGTGCCCTTTAATACCGTCCACCAAATCGTCACTCAGCTTTTCCATGACCAGTCCATTAGCACGGCCTCTCCCCCTCCCTCACAGCTTGCTCCTGGCTCTGTACTCGATACCTTTCCTTCCGCTGGTGTCAGTTTTAGGGTCTGGAGCTTTATCCCTTAACTCCCCTTGTGACATCCATTTTCACATCCCTAAAAGCCTCCTACACAGCTATTACTGCTCCATGCAACAGTTTCTCCTACTCCACTTCTGGTGTACAAGGGGGGAGTCTCTAGACACCTACTCACCGCTACGCTCGAGGAGGACCATCTTGAAAGGTACTTCTTGACCCCAGCCAAGCCCCTCAGTTTGCTCCCATGTCTGCCTGGATGCCCCGGGACCTGAATGAGTTGACTATTCATGCAAAAACTTTTTCAGAGCACTGTTCGTTTTGATAAGGAGTTGGATATCAAAATACCATTTAAGCCAATGTTAGGTGCTTATTATATGCAATTCTCTGAAAATGCCACCAGGTAGTTAATTTTTCAGTATGTAAATGAACACACAAATATCACTGCCTTTCCTCTGTAAAAGCAACTGTAGGGAAGGCTTGGACATACAATAGTGACACTATTGATACCTTCAATGGACAGCACTGAGCCCCCTCAGCTGGTAAGATCTTAATGTTTAGACAGATTTTGACAGCCCTAACCAATACCATAGTCCTGTAGTAGCAGCAAGAAGCACTAACCAAGCTAGCCTAAGAAAATGGTTGGGGTGGGGACAGAAATCCCTGGAACGTGTAGTCATGTATAACATCACTGGTGCATGTTTGGTAACTGTTTCTTCTTTTGCACAAAATGAGCTGTCTTCGCAACTGAGTGGCTAACCTTGTGTTGTGTGTGGTGATGCTTTGCCTTGCTTCTGTCGTTTTGCACTGTGCTCCCATAGAAAGCCAACCCCGAGCTGATGACTGGGTGAGAGACAGGACCGTAGCCTGCAAGACGAGTCTGCCAACTGTTTGGGCAGCCTGTTACGGAGAAGACCAGGGAGCCAGAGAGAAGCCAGCAGGCCAAAGCAGCACAAATACTTCTTTCTATTCTGCCATCATGTTGTGTACAGCTGATGTGCAACTCTTCCCCCTTACTTTTTGTGGGACTTGTAAAGACTGTGAAGGCCTGTAGCCCATTCGGGCTGAGAAAAGAAAGCATGAGGATGGTGTGCATATGGATTTCCTATGGGAACAGAAAATAGCCCCCTCTCAGTGCTTTCTCTTCCAAACAACCTTTTCAGAGGCTACTTGCCAACAAGCCTGATTCTACACTGTGTCCCAAACTGATGCAGGAGACAGGCCCTTCTGCTGGCCAGCTTAGCTCATTCCTGTTGCATTCAAGTTCTCTTCCACTTGCTTACAGTAACCCTAATGAACGCAGCCAGCTGAAAACATCCTGTACCTTGGTGGGGCGGTGGTTACCTAAGTGAGGAGTACTTCTGCAGTACATGCAGAGAGGAGAGCTGAGCAACTGGCTCTAACAGCAGAGAACTCTCCTAGCTAATCTCCATGACATAATCCTGCCAGAAACACAGTTTTACCTTACAGGATGAGTTAGGAGTTTCTGATTGTGCTACCTGATTTTATTTCAATGGTTACTGTTCAGCAAATTGACCCCCCCACCTCTCCTTCTTTTAGAGCCGCAGTTTTCTTTACAATTGTTCATAGGCATTCTCCTCCTTGCCTGCGTACCTTCTACAACTAACTTTAATACTATTATTTTTGTTATTTATAATCATCTGCAACCAGCAGAAGTTTTATGCTGACAGGCAAAGATGATATGCTGATATTAAGTATTCCAAGACAGCTGAAACTTTAAATGGTATCTCACTTGCCTGTAAAGACTTATATACATATAGTTATACTGAACTATAAAAATGCTAGACATATCAGGATATTTTCTTAATGTCAGCAACTTGCCATAAAATACTCATGTACAGCCCTATTCATTCAAACAATATGTTCAGTAGTGGTATTTGAAGATAGTGGCTCACTAGATTAATCTACTTGCTTTGGATTTGTCTTGGTTATCACTAAATATCACATTTACATTTGGATGCGCAGCCAGAGTTAAAAAGGGTTCACTGCACGCTGTGTCATGCAGGCAGTGGTGGTGTCTTTAAGAACATGACCGTGCGGGCTTTGCCCAACAATTTTCCACTCTGCTCTCTTCATACCTAGGCAAATCCAGGCATGGAAATGCTCTATCGCATGCATCAACAAGGGCAAAACTTAATTCTTATTACAAGAAATGATGAACCAGAGGGAAAGAACCCAGACTTGCAGGTAAAAAAAAGAAGAAAAGTACGTTTAAAAATGAGCTTTCCAAGTAGCTGTACTCTTGTGCCAGAGAGCTCTTGGAGTCTCACAATATTAAAATAAATTTGAAGAATGCGTACTATCAAGCTGATTTAATTTACCATGTCTGTCTAGTCCAGTGTCATCTTCTCTTCTAAAGGACACATGCATCACCACACTGGGCAATCGGGAAGTGAACTGCAATGCTAGAAAACCTTCTCTATCATATCCCTATAGTAATTTGCTGAGGTCCTGAAACACAAGGGATTTTCATCCCTTATGTATTAACTACCTAGACTCTTCTCACAATCTATGTAAATATTTTCTCAAGTTTCCAAGGATAATTGGGCTAGAGCATTCCACAGGCTATTTATGCATTGTACAGTATTTAATGTGTGCTGCTTTCCTTTCTTTTTTTTTTTTTTTTTTTTTCTCTGTAGTCTGAATGTTCTTGTATCCCATGAAGGAATAGATAGGAGGCTTCAGTTTACTTCTCCACACTTTATGCTTCTTTAGGTATTTTTTTTTCATGGCATCCCCTCCCACTTACTTCCTCCCTAAGCTAAACATTCCCAGTACATCCAGCCTCTGCTTACCCCAAATTTATCACCTGTTGCTGCCTTTTCGAAGCTCCAAACTGGGCTTACTTTTGTGCTGCCAACTATTTTGCAGACATACCCATCAGCATTCAACTCATGCTGTTTTGGCCTGGTCCTATCACATGAATCTTAACATTACACACTTCCTAAAATGAACTTTGAGTACCTATTCTTCATAGTAAATTACCGCAGCCTGGTCAGTTCACATCTAAGACACCAATTCCTTCCCAACCAAAGAACTCATTAAAATGCAGGGACAATAACTGTTGGCTTCACTGTTGGGGGGGGCAAGCACTGACTTGGACTAGCTGTGGATGGAGATGTTAATACAAGAACCCACATTCACAAAAATCTCTAAATGTTTTTCAAGTTTTCCAAAAATATCTAAAGGGCTAGATAACAGCTTTGCAACGCTGCAGCTGGGGAATATGTTCTCACTGAGTGAGAAGAAAGGTTTGTTCGCTCTTGCAAGTGTATGGGAGAATATGATAGTTGTCCTGGTTGTAAATTTTGTCCTTTCTGTTGCCTCTATAGACAACCAAGAACATTGCTGTCTTAATTACTGAATGCCATCTTCGTATTTAATACCCTTTTAGTAGAAAGAGTAGCTTATCTTCCGGGAAGAAGTTTTATGTTGCAATGGAAAATAGCTCACAAAGCCATACCTTTACAAAAGGCATGCATGTGTGATGACAGTGGCCATTCCATGAAGTATGCTGAGCCAGCTCCAAGACAGAATCACATGAGGATAAACTTTTTTCCAGACTAAGCCCTTAGTAAAAGATTGTGTGTAATCAACATAATTTACAGAGGAAAAACTTGTTACAATTTTTTTATTCATAACTGAGATACATTTACTGAGCACTGCATGATTCCTTCCTTACAAAGGGTGCAGCCTTTTAGAACTTTGTCACTGCAGAGTATGTGTTGAAGTAGTTCTTCCAACTGGTGTGCTTATTCCATAACTTTCCTATTAAAGGGGGTCATGAGGCTTTCTGAGTGGCCACTGAGAGCAAAGCGTTCATGGAGCAATTCTTGCTTTCTTGCTAGCTCTTCTGTTGCGGCATCAGGGGCCCAAATCTACAAAACAAAGCTATTTGTAGTTAATTTGGACATGACTTCTGTAACTGAAGCATTAAGAAGATACTGTCAGCAAAACGGAGCCATTTTAGAGCACTCCTTTCCATCCTGAGATGTAGAAGAAAACTAGCGTGGCCTCCCAGCAGAAGATACACAACAATCTGTGTATGTATAAGCAGGGCACTCTCTTGTTGTCACTTCCAGTCTGTAACGCTGTGGGCTCAGATTAGGGATAATGTGACAAAGATGATCCAAAGCTAATTGTTTAGAAGGACTGACTCAGGCCCAAGATCCTCAGAGTTGAAAATAGTAATTAGCTGTTAGAGTCGCTGACAATGACGCCTTATTCCCCTGAGACCACAAGTCAGGGTTAGGGAAATGGTAAACAAACGCCAAACAAAACTCCTCAGTCAACAATGGTATTCTTTTCCTTTTTAAGGAGAAAAAAATACTCTAAAAATTACTTCTCTGTGATTATCTCTTTCTGTTTCTTGGTTATTTGTGAATGAGTATTAACAAGTCCCTGATGCAGAAATTATATTTCTAGTACTCTAACTTTAGGAAGTAAATATTTAGTGTACTGTGATTCATTTCGTTCAGTAACTGTCACCGACATAAGTAATCATGTGATAAATAATTGAGAAGGCAAGTTAGAAGTTGGTGTTGGTCCCATGCACAAGGACTCCTATCATTTAAGTGCAGGAAAATCTGTACCATGAAAGTAGTTGCACTTGTATTTTACTGCAGGTCCACTTTAATACTATTTTAAAACCTGGTAAGACCTTGATTTCCACAATGACTTGTTTTATATAAATATATATGTGTATATATAATACATATACACATATATATGAACTTTTTTAGTGTACTGGTCTTTTGTGGCAATCTCTCTAGCCTGTGCCATATCATCTATAAGCTAGCTGAATTGTGAAGTCATCCCATCGGACTGTTCTGGGTTTTGATTTACAGCAAGGTCTGCCTTTAACGTGCAACTGTGCTCATGTTTTGCTATTGTACGTACTTTTCTGGGTTTGAATGCGATGTAATCTTCCTTGGTAGCACTACTGGTTATCAAAGACTTCGGATACATAACACTGTCCTTAAGGGAATGTGTTGACTTTTCAAGAATGGACTTTTCTACAACTGGCAGAGATACCTGTGAAGGCTGAAAGAGAAGTTATCAGTTACACAAATACAGCATGTTTGGAAGCAGGGCACATATCCTGCATCTTCTGATACTCCTTTTGCTGTCTATCTGCTGTGGGTGTATTTTTCTTAATCCATTCAGAATCTTTTTCTCTTAAAGCTGATATTTTATTTTTTTTTTAATAACCAAAAATTGTGAGGGGAAGTCTTTTAAAAAGTAGAGGATGACTCTCCTTCTTGGACACTAAAACATTAACTGCTCATTAAGTCTCACAGGACTATCACTAAGTACTGCTGGTGAGCCCATCCTGTGCCGGGTGATGAATAAATAAGCACCTAAGGTTGTCACCCTCCTGCCTATGAAAGTCCTATACTATCCCTGACATTCAAAACATTTTTGAAAGGGGAAAAACCAACACTTGGCTACTGGGATATATTTACTATACCATCCAGGGCAGGACTGCTGAAGGACACTTCTAGCAATGGAGATACAATTGCATTTTCTCTCTAAACAGCATTTTGTGTGTGGCTAAAAAGTACCACTGGTAAATCAGGAGTATCTCACCCATGTTAAGACAACCAGGATGCAGTCACAGAGGCTGATGTCAGCTTGGGAACTGGGGCAATGGTAAGGTATTCAAGGCTCCAGGGGGTGCAGGAAAAGCATTCAGAAGTACAACAGCCAAAGATTAGTGTGGGATTTTAGAAGCAGGACTCGGGTCAACAGTAGGAAAGGAAGGATATGAGACAAGATGGGAAATGAGAAGTCAGCAAGCCTGATAGCACCATCACCTTGGTGAGTCTGATTAGCAGAATAGAAAGATGTTTCTACTAATTTGAAAGGCCTTGGGCTTATCCTGTGAAGAAACAGGTGTTCCCCTTAAGAAATTAGTTACCAGTTGTTCAGTATTTACCACAACAGAGCTGGATAATCATAAACTTTGGGAGGAATAGGAAAAGAAAAGGAAATATTTTTCTCTGTCCTGTCAGTGATATAGGACATAATTCTTAAGTGGGACTGGGGAATCCATGAAATTCATATAATTAACAAGTCAAAATTTCAACCAATGAACAAGTACTAGTACTGGGAAGAACAAGTACTGGCTTCTGAAAATACTCTAACAAAACTGCCTGATTTAGAGCTTTAGAGAGACAGGGATAGCGAATAAATGAAAGGAAGCAGCACTCCACTAACTACTAGCAAGTCACTCCTTCATTATCGTGTCTCATACCTCTTTTTTCACAGCTTGTACCTCTACAGGCATCAGTGCAAAAGGTGACTTTGGCTTCACACTTTTTTCTTTCTCTGCTGCTTTTTTTTCTGGTACTTGCGGCAAATTTTCCAGTTTATTTTGGAGCAGGTCAATTATACTAGAATCTGCAAATACTTTAGCAATATCAAGAGCATTTTTTCCTGTATTTAAAAAAAAATGAATACCTGTATAAGCCATGAAAATGACACGACATTTGACACTTGTTATTGCAACTGGATAATGACATGAATTGAATTAGGCCTCTATTTATTAACCACTCATGTGCCAGCAACATGTTTGACATAGGCGTAGGACTGGTAGTCACCAGCACTGCTTGCAGAACAAGGCCATGCAGAAATGAGCCTTGAAACCAAATATTGCAGGAATTCTTGGAGTGGTTGCTTTGCTCTTAATGCTCTGACATTTGAAGCTTAATATGCTGGTCCTGCAGGTTGTAATTTTGATCTTTGAGGTCTGAGAGCATTTAGCACTAGGAGATGGCTAGCACAGCACAAGGTTAGGAATATAGGCCAAGTTACCGTAGGTATCTACCTCTCCCAATATTTGGTCTGTGGCTGGCAAGGAGTCAAGGGAAAGCCATTTAAATGGGGCTGAACACCTTCAGTGCTTAATAAAGGAAAAACTCTCCTGGATCTTATGAGATGAGACCCTGTGGCTGTAAAGTAGTTGCAAAACTAAACTGCAGTGTGAACTAGAATTTCACGTGGTAACAGAAATAAGGACTACACATCCCTCCTACACACAGGGTTTCACCTACTAGGCATTTGGGTAAGGAAAGTCTCATTGTGTAGCAATGTTGCTTGCTATGTCAGAGCAAGAGCTTAACATGTGATAGATGTTAACTGTTTAAATTACTCTGAAAACAGAGGATATAATACTGAATGAGGGATCTGCTGTGGGGAGGTAACACTTCAGTAACAGTTCAGATTTCATTTTCTGTTCAGTGTTTTTTTTCTTAGGGAGTAATGTTTACACGTGAAGCAGCAAGAATTTTTTCTAACCAGAGCTGCCTATGTATAAAAATAAGTGATGTAAATGGGTGACAGAGTATACACTGGCCACAACAAAAATCTAATTTTTCATCAAATAATATTAATAACTAGATAGTTGTTTCCATTAAAGCCACTTATAACTGTCTATATCTTGTGAGGAGCAACAGTCATCCTACCCACGTAATTAAGCATGTTACTTTATTTTCTAGATGCATAAACCCCAAGAAAGTTGAATACTTACAATAGTGATTCCACATGTAGAAAACTGATTGAACATAACTCTTACCTTCATCCTGATCCTGATAGCAATCACAAATTCAGAACACTTCTCGAAGTGTTCCAAGGTGTTTGTGGGTTTTTAAAAATAAAATATGTATACACATAAGGAAACAGGCCTTTTTGGAGATGCTGATATTTACCATTGCTGTTTGTAGTCTGGATGTTAGCACCTGCACTGATTAAAAAATAGACTATATCCAATCTGCAGATCTCAATGGCTCTCATTAGCGGGGTCGCATTGCCTATTGCAGGTGCATCCACTGCTGCTCCAGCCTTTACTAGCAGTTCAGCAGTATCTAGGTGTCCGTTATAGCAGGCGTGATGGAGGGGAGTCCACATGAAATTGTCTGTTGCATTTATATCAGCCCTACAAGAGTAACAGAAGTTGTGGCAGATGAAGCTAGCTACTAGATACAATAACGTCTGCAGCTCCAAGTACAATCAGTGTTCGCTGCCCACTGCAATGGCATATTCGATATAGATATTTTCATATTGCTACTGCTACTCTGAACCCATTTTAGTGAATGACACATAGCTTATCATGAAATATTGATTGTAAGTGTGCCTGGGTGGTGATCATATCCCTCTGTAAGCTAACACAGTGTCCTCTACATGGAGGTTTTCAAAGGTACGTAATAAAACAGGCATTCAAACAGCTTAGTCCTATAAAACACTGCTAACGTTTGTGCTCCAGCTTCACTGAGAATGGCAAAAAGCAGATTAAGGAATTCAAAAAAAGAATGCTTCTGGGCCAAGAACAGGTGCTTAAAAACATGTGGCAGAATTGACTACTGGCCAATTGACAAATGAGTCAGAGCAGCTCTGTCTCAAAAAGCTGAGGATTTAAAACTTTCAGCCACTGTGTCGCTAAACTAGATCTGTTTCTGCTCCCAGGTTAAAAAGTGGCATGCTATGGAGGATGCAAGGGCTAGTTTGGAAGAGATGCTTGCAATATGCTGCCTTTGGACAAAGCTGAGGGGAAAAGCATTATCAGCCCTTTAGCAACTGGTTGCCTTGGGAGCATTTTGGCTGGGGTCATGCAAAAGCAAGGCTTGGGGAACAAGAGCCACTAGAGCCCCTTCACAGTGTTAAAAGGGAAGAAATATGGTTCCCTCGTATCTTTGAAGAAAGCACAGTCCATGCCCAGATCTGTGATCTCCCACCTGTGCCATGCACGGGTTCGGGAGGGGTCAAACCCTCATGAGGGGGTTCCCCAGTACTCAGAGTGAATTATGTCGCATTGTATTAAAGACAGCCTAGAGGTCCTGAACTGAGTTAGGGTCACTGTCTCACATACTCTAGGGACAAAGAGCTCATCTTCCAAAAAGTCAGGGAAGGAAAGAGAGAAGGAAGAAAAATTATGAAGGAAGCTGTTTCCAGGGATAGCTTTTTGCTTTTCAGGTCAGATTGTTAATAATTTAACTCTAGATCAAAAGAACAGATTTATTTGCTCTTTTCCTCTTTTAAATTTTTAATCTTTTTTTTCAGAATTCTACCTTTGGTGAGATGTTACTACAGTAAATTCCCCTGACCTACTGGTTTTACCTTTGTTATCTTTCAGTTGCTCAGCCATTATGGTTTATTTGTATGCAGTTTTCATTTCCTTTATATTTCTCATTAAAATAAGCAGTTCCAGTTATTCCACTTTCACAACCCAACCTCTGTGCCTGTACTGATACTCTGTCTGTCCCTGAACCCTTTTTGCTAACTTTGTTCTATCAGAAACAAACCAGTCGAAGGGAACAGGGACAACGTAGCACAGACTTAAAAAGTTTTTCAGCATTTTCTCCTGATAAAGCATTGAATTTGCATTTAGCCCAAATTTAATTTACTTCTGAGTCTCTTGGGGACAAGATAGAAAGTAGATACCATCAGTTTATGTTTAAACCTCAGCATTTTCTATAGCTCAGGGTAAATCCAATGTTTTGTTTTCTACTCAATATAGGTTTGTGATACTGTATTGAAAAGGTTGTACTATAAAAAGTATTTGAACTCTCATGCCAAACTGAAAGCATCTGAAAGTCCATGCTGCCGAAAGATGCAAAGCTAAACGCTGTACTGATAACTTTCTATTTTCTGATCTCTGTCAGTTTAAAATCTCAATAGGTACTATTTTTTTAAACTAAGTTATTACTTTTCTAGGTCTAAGTGTTAAATATGATGACGTGACTCCAGTGCTGTCTAATGAAGCTTGACAAAAGCAGTGGAGACTAATCTGCTAGATAAATTTGCTAACTCTTGCATATTTATCTCTGGAAGACCCGAATATACACATTTACACAACTTTGTATATGGTCCAGGAACGTCAGTGCAATTAACAGGGTGTGCAAAGATCCATGTACCGTTAAGTCTTCGCAGGAACCCGAGCAACAACTACAGCCACTTACCCTGAGTAATGACTTAAAATGAATTCTAGGTATAGGTAGAGAACAAAGCTAATGCAAACATCTTTGAACAATGTTCATTTAAGAGTTGATGTGAATGACTGTACAGGACTGCAGTAGTCTGACAGTAAAAAAGGCAAGATTATGGTATTCCACAAGTATGACTGAATCTTTCTTAAACTGCTTTCATTTTTAAGCTGTCATTGAAATTTTTCACAGGTGTGTCTGTAGGCTACAAAATTGCTGAAACACTTCTAAAGTGAGGAGCAAACTAAATAGCAGCACATGATTCTGGTGTAAGTGCTGCTGCCTCAGCCTGCTGAGGCTGCAGAGGAAAGTGATTATAAGGCTTAACCCCTTAAGATATTTGTGTGCAAAGGCCCTGGTATGTGGAACAGGGAAGTCCAGGATTGCCTTGATGATTTCAGAAAAAGTCACTTAAGCCAGATTTCCCCAAAATCATTCATCAGATTTTGAGGGTTCTGTTTTGAGGATGCACTACGTGAGACATGGGTATGAACTAACTGCATTTCCAACAGGCTGGATTTGTAGACACACTGACTAAAGTGTCAACAGCCCAGACACCACAAATTTCAGACAGGGGAACTTACCTCTTGCATGTTTCTATTTCATTGTTCCTAAAATGTGAAAAATCATAAACTAACCCTCTGCAACTCAGGAAGTAATATTAAAATCTTATGGGGTCTTATTAACTCTTATGGAACTAACCTTAATATTACATGTTATGTAAATACAAAACCAAACCATAGTCTGTTGCATCCAGCTTTTAACTGGAAATTTATGCTTTTGAAAGCTTTTTCAGAGTACCAAACTGAAAAAAATCTCTGAAATGATCTTACCCCTTTTCCAGAAGATACTGCACAACATCCATGTTCCCACTTGCACATGCAGTCATCAAAGGTGTTTTGTAATATTTATCTTTTACGTCTACTTCCACACCCTCCTCAAATGCTTTCTGTAGAGACAGAACATCTCCTGCTCTGACAAGGTAGTTAATATTCATGTACATTTTCCTTGGCTCATCCATATACCAGGCACGGTCATCATGCACAGGATGGGCAGATGGGTGGTCTCGGTTAAAATGGTAGCTATCAGCAGTGTACTGAGTAGCCTCAATCATGTACGCAGGGAAGCCATCGTCCCTACGCTGACATGCACTCTTTGGAATAACACAAATTGGCACGGGGATGGAGATTCCTCTTTTTTGTCTTCGTTTTTTCCTTTTCTTCCCCTTCTTCCCTTTGGGTCCAAAGGCTGTTATAAGACAACTTTTCTGCAAGTATTTAGAACCTTTAAAAAATTCTTCGGTGTTAATTCCCTCGGGGTAAGATCCTTCATGCATTTCAGCAATAGTTTGTATTTGTTCAACGTCCACAAAGGCACACTGCTTCTGAATAACTGATACAAAATCATCTTTAGCTACTGTCCCATCTCCTTGGTCAACAGCCTCAAATGCCTTGCGGAGGGCAGCCTGGTGCTCTAAGGACCAGTCATACAGCCTCAGTGCCCAGCGGGGGTTGTCCTCCTCAGCCCCAGGCTTGGACTGTTTTATAAAGGATTTTTCAATTTTACGCAATGCTGCTGCTGCTGCTTTAAAACCACCTTCCTTGGCAACGGCTCTTGGAGTCTTTTTTAACAAGTTTGTCCATGTAGGATCACAGCCTAAAAAGATGGACACAGTTTCTCTGATACTGCAGTGGCATTCCTAATTATGTAATATTAGAGACTTGTAACATACGTGCAACTAACTGCCACAGGTCTACAATTTTACTCTGCCTTAACTATAAACTGTGATAGTAAATGGAATCACATCATCGATCCCCAACTGGAAGGTCAGCGACGCATTCATGTTTGCTCCCCAAAGGGAGATTCATTGGGCAACCCATGCTCTGTTTATCTATCCACTCATGAATATGTATAGAAAGGCAGAAGTTCAGTGGAAACTTAACCTTTCCCACCATTAAGTAAAAATGTAAAGAAGAAACAAGCTAAGATTAAAGTACAGCTCAATGTTCTATATCCCAACCTTGCCATTTGGCAATGGATCACTAGTTAAATGTTTCAGTCACAAGAACAAAAGGCTAGATTTTGCATGGTCCCCTTGAATCCAAGCTTGAAGGGCTATGATCATTTGATTAAGTCAGAAAATGATCGCAGCAGCTTTGGAGTATGTTTCAATACCCACGGGCATGAAGTTTTCCCCATGACGACACAGAGATCCTTTTTTTAAGGGATCAGCAAACCAAAAATTAATTTTTTGTTGGAAGCTTCAATGCAATATGTCTAAAACCAATTCAAACCAGAACCACTTAATACAGTCCAATTCCAAATTATACAAACCCATGATGTTTCTGCTGCTTTCTTTGAGAAATATTTTATCTCAGCCACATGAATAGAAATAACTCATAATAGCCTATGTTAGGCACTTCCTAATGAGATTTACGTTTGCCACACGATACCCGTGAGTCAAATCCTTCATAGATACCCAAATAAGATCTTTCCTTTAGCACAGAAATAGAATAGATATGATAGTTGCAAAGTAACTTGTTTTTAATGTACCTCTTTGTCCTATAAACTTGCAGCAATCTGCAAATCCTCCCTCTGCAGCATAATGAAGCGGCGTGTTACCATTCATAGCAATCAGGCCCAAGTCTCCGTTATAAGCTGAAATAATTCTAAGAATCTAGAAAAACAAAGACAGTTTGACAGAAAAACAAAAATCTTCTCTGTTTCTTAAGAGGGGCAAGTGTGAGAATGATTTACAAATAAATGTGATATCATATACTCCCAGCTTGTCTTGTGAAGTTCTCTCCCATGCCCAGCTGATGGATGCACACATACCGTTCATGTTTTCTATAGTACTATGCTTACTTAACATAGGACACAGAAACTTTGTTCAGTTGTAGACACCAAGGACAATCTTCATTCCTGCCAGTATGCTGCAGGCCACTGTCGTAAAGAAATTCTGACATTGCATGCACAATCAAAACTGCATAATTTTATGTACTTTAAAGATGATACAGGGGAGCAGGAAGAAAGTGCCTACCTGTAACTGCTTGCATCTGCCCTTGTTATAACGGTAATGTTTCACCCAAGTTACACAGCTGTGACATGCTACACATTGAGAGAAACAAGCTCTCCAATGGAGAGCTCTTCGCACCAGTCACACTAGCACACACACTCAGAGGTACCTTGGCAAAAAAGGCTCTGCAATTATGAGAGAAATTCTATCACTGCTGGATTCCCTTTGATACTTAAAAAGAAGCGGCTCTTAATTGCTGATTATTATGCTGATCAGCTGAGGTACTGCTCTCAAAAAACCACCCAAAACCCACCATCCAACCCCAAAAAAGCAAACAAAAAGCCACCCCAGGTTTAGCTTTGCAGCAATGCTTTAACATCACAAATGAAGATACCTCAAAAAAGCCTCCTTTGGCTGCGAAATGTGCAGCACTGTGTCTTTCGAGGTCAAATAGATTAACATCGACGCCTCTCTCAAGTAGACCACGCACCAGCTCAAGAACACCCTCTCTTGCGGCTTCCATTAAGGCTGTACGACCCGTAGCCTGCAAGGCAGCAAGGAAACAACTCAGAATTCGTTTTGTATGCTAATTCAGGTTGGAACAATATGTTCTGATTGTTGCAAGGTGGCATAAAACTGAAGGTCTTCTTTCAGGTACTACCAAAAAAAAGGAGGCAAGTCTTAATATTTTCAAAGATACCTGTAGGTAAACTTTAAGAATCTAGTCATAATGCTCCTAAATTATGGGTAGCCAAATCCTAGTGACTCAAGTACATTAGCAGCTTGAGTCCCTTGAACAGTCCCCATGAAAACCAATTCCTTAGTGAAGGAATCCTTTATTCTGTGTGCATGCTCTCATGCATGTTTACAAAATTTAACAAAAAAACCACCTCTATCATGAAACAGCATAAGGAGCTATGGCTGGAGGAGTGCTATGGGGAAAGCAGAGCAGCTGGGGAATTTCACTATTGTTCTGTGAGGAAAAGGTCACATTCTAATACATTAATGCTATGTCTTTTTCTAGATACTACTGATTAGCAGTGCCTATTTTCTTTGTAATGGCTGACTGGTAGATCTGGTGACCTTCCCAAGAACAGAGTGCATCTTGGATCAGGGATTGCCTGCTATTAACAGGTTGGCCCACAGCAACACTTAGAATACCTGTCTTGCCACTCTACAGAGAGGTAAAGACCAATGAGCTATGGATATTGTTCCACCGAACCATACATCCTTCCCCAATATCTTTCTCTGGGCCTAGCAAAACCATTCCTGTTACGTGACCAGAAAAATGCAGTTTTCTCATACTGCAGGTAGACTGAGTGCCTGAAGTGGAGATGTGCATAAGAGGATGGGATAGGGATGTTCAAACACTGGGTTTGCTGTAGCTACAAGCTAGGGAGGATACTGCAAAACTAAGACCAAAGCAAAAGCCAGAGGCAGCTTTAAGGGAAAGCCTGAGCTCCTTGACTTGATCAACAGCATGGAGCTTCAGTCCTCTAAGTCTTTGTTAAATTAAGGAAGTAAAGAAATAAATGACTAAGACATAGAAAAGAGTTTCTTATGCCTCATCCCTGCCTTGATTCCCCATCAGGTTTTGCATGGTGGACTCACCTTGTAGTGAGTATTATTTCAACTCTGAAAACCTTAGGGCATATGAGGCAAAGTACAAATCAGCACTGCTCCACTGATGTACAGTGCACTGAAACTTCTAAGAGCTGGCCCAGTTAAATTTTGTTTTTGTAAAATATTTGCACTCTAATCTACAAAAATCTAAATCAGGATATGTGATTTAAGCAAAAGACTTAAATTCTTGCCCCTGCAAAAAAGGATGGTACAAAAGAAGGGGACAGGTGTGGCCACAGAGTTAAGCACTTGCAGTGCTTTATTATTTTAACGTGAGGATTTAAGGTCATATACTCTAGCCAGCTGGTAACTCTCCTATACTCCAGTATATACGTTCTTAGTTACAGAAATATCCATACTGGGTTTCTTGCATTGGGATTTGCTCCTCTTTCCAAGAAATTCAGACATATTTCTTTAATATCATCAGCTTGCTCACAGGCTTGTAGAAATACAGGCTTCCCATCAGTAGTACAGTTGTTAACATCTGCGCCATAATCCAGGGCAAGCTGCATGCAGCGGTAGTGCTGTCTTGTAGGTAAAATGCAGTAAAACAAAACACCTGCAGAGAAAACCAGCAGGGATTATGGTGCAATACTAAAATGTTGGAAAGGTTACTTAGCATGTAAGCTTCACAGCTGAACGGACCAACTCCTTCAACAGAGACCCATTCACTTCTCTTAGGGTATAGGGATGCAAAAAACCCCTTCTAGCTTAGTGCCTTTGAACTTGGGGAGTTAACCTGAATTTATAATGTGACAGGTCATGGGAGGAACCTGATTCTCAATCGCAAGTTATCTTTCAACAACGTACTGGATAGACCTTTTATTTAAATGTCTAGACTGTTTAGGGACAATTATTTTCCTTTTCACCCAAGCTCTTGTGGCCAATAGCTTCCATTGAGCTGTAAGGATTGCCCTCCACGACAGTTCCTCTCTACAGCTGGGACGCAACATATGTAGCAAGTGTGTAACACATTAAGGGGTCATTTTATGGTATTTCTGGTCTGATAAAGTTCCTTTTTATTTACCTTTCCCTTCGTTATCCACAGCAGCCATGTCCGCTTTAGCTTTTCCCAATAAATCCAAAACCAATTCATGGCCTAGCTCAGCTGCCTTCATTGCTGGAGTATGTCCCATCTTGTCCTGGACATCTGGATGAGCTCCCTGTTCCAGCAAGAAGCCACACATGTCAGTGTCATTTTTAATGCAGGCCAGATGAAGGGCGCTATATCCTTCCACAGGCTCTGTGAAATTAATGAGATTTGGGAATCCGTTCTGGACCAGCTTTTTTATTTGCTTCTTGTCTTTCTGGTGGATGCACTGAAGAAGTTTGTAGATCTGTAAGTTTAGAAGTCTGTTATCTACCGGCAACATCTTGGAATAAGAAAAAATGGCTTCTTTTGAGGAAGTGATTTCTGCATGGGGAGACAAGAAAACATGTAAACTCAGAGATGAGATTATAATTACATGCCAGTAAGAACAGGAATCAAACTATGTTCAAGGCATGAAAATATCCACTTTAACTTGGCAGAGCACTAAGCTTTGAATGAATTTATCTCATTTAGTATATACAGCATACATATAGACTACATAAACACATGCAGCACCTTGAAAAAGTGTTCTAGTCTTCAAACTGTTCTGAAGAAGTTTCATTCTGAGTGAAAATTAACTGAAGAAACTGTACAGTAACTGCTTTCCATTCAAGGAACCTTTATAATCTACAATTACTTGGAAGCCTAGGGGGAGGTTATCATCCGTCACTTTAGTACTTCAAAAGGAAAAGAAGTCACAGTGCCCTCTGCACCTGCTGAAATATAAAACTGATACTAGCATCACCTTATCAGTACCCAAGCACCTTCTTTTCTCTGGTAGCTGTTGCATGAACTTCCTGCTGTGCCATTGTACATAAGAGTCGATTGCATTTCCCTGCAGTAAAACCCTTGGGGAAAAAAAGATGTGGACAGTGGGGCACTGGCCTGGAAAAAGGTTCCCCCAGATGATGCAACACGCGCTTCTTGAGAAAAATGTGGTACAGTAAACCAGCTTTGCATATGCCTCAATTCTGATTTTTTTTTTTAGGCTTTTTTTTAGTTTGGTGGTTATTGCAATTTAACCACCAGCGAGATCCTACCCAGTCTAAAGTCTTTGCTTCAAAGCATTAAAAACCAACAATTTACACGAAAATAACCATAACATTTTAACCTTGACAGTCAATACTTCTTTGCTGTATTTCTTTAAAGTGACTGGATTAAGTTTTAATAGAAGCTTCCACAGAAACAGAATCAAAGACAGGTGGGATAGAAAACCCTACCCCAGAGTCAGGTAAAATTACAAGCAAGCAAAACATGCTTCTGTAGAAAACCTTGCAAATTTTCATTAAGTAAATACTACCAACAGTACATACTTCATGGAGTTTTTATCACTTAACCTCTAACAGTTGAATGGAAAATGAAGGATTGTTAACATGGCTTTGAGACAGTTGTGCTCGGGTGAGGGCTTCATGAAGCTATTCATAAATCCAAAGCTTGTAACATCTGCTGAGCTACAATTTTATCTGTTGACAAACATCAACAGAATCGCTACCTTGACTCTGCCAGCTTGTATCATTGTTTTCATGGAGAGCATGAACTCATTTCAAATTCAGATTAATCCTTTTCCCAGTACACCCAGTATTAAGAAAATAATGTTGATCAGGTTCTTCTCTCACAAAGCATTCCAAGCTGTGGTCGAGGTACACTGACAGAGGGGGCAGGTCTGGCGGCCAGTGCTCTCACTTGCTGACTCCGTCGATGCCCTGACTGCTGCTGGAAGCACTTATGACTCCTTTTTTAAAGTTTTCAGCATTTTTCAGTTTCAACATTTCAAGTTGAAAATGCCTCTTTAATTATCACTATTCACAAACCAGTAAACAAATTTTTTATGTGTTTTATCTTTAGCGAAAGAAAATAGCTTAGCACTTTCTAAATTTAATCCATTTGCATGCTGGCCATAGAGATAAGCATGAGCCTATACGCTGGTATAAAAGAAACGAATATGGTAACAGTGCCACGCTATATTTACAGCTTTATACAAATAATTGCACTGGATTTTTGGCTGTGACTGATGTTTAGTAGGAGTGATGCAGCAAAATCCTCCTAAAACTGAAAGGCAGTATAATGAATAGCCTATAATGCTGGGTTTTCTCTTGGAGCCCTCCTTGCTGTCAGCTCTCAATAGATGCTTTGCCTTGGGCTGAGGCATAGCTTATTGCCGAGTGACGGGCGCTCCCCTGGCGCTCCCCGTCTGAAACGAACAGGTTTGGATCCCACGTTGTGATCTCGGCCCAGGTTCAGCCCTCTGGGAACCTGTGCCCGGTCCCGAGGGCTGTAGGCAGTCCCGACGTTACGGCGGGGTTACACGTGCCTTCTTCTGCCTTTGGTTTGCCTGGTGACTTCCAGCGCGTGAGCCCTCACCCAGACCGCTGCGCTCCGTGGCCCGCAGCCTGCAGCCCCGGGCCCAGCCAGCACCGGCACCGGCTGCGGGAGCCACGGTGGGCACGGGCCGAGGGGAGGCTGGGCCGGGGCGTGGAGGGGAGCCCCTGGGCAGCCGGCGGTGGGGTGCTGCGGCACCCAGGGGCATGGCACAGGGCGAGCGGTGGCTCCCGCGAAGCCTGGAGCGCTGCGGGCCCTGGGAAGCCAGGTGAGGGGTAAATCCGGTGCTGGCCGATGTTTGTTGGGTTGCCGCTCAGAGGAGGGCGGCCTGGAGAGCAGGCCGGCTTTAACGGCCGGGAAGCTGCCGCAGCGGGAGCATGGTGCAGCGCTGGCGTCGGCCCACGGGGCGCTCGGGCCGCCGGGCCTCCCCCGTCTGACCGCGCAGAGCGGCAACCTGAGGTGAATTCCAGCCCGCGCCCCGCCGAGCCGGGAGCCAGGCGGGAGGGGCGCCGATGGCTGCCGTGAAGGAGCTCCGTTCGCGCGGTGAAGCGGGGAGCCCGGCGGCGCCGTGCCCCGCCGTGCCCCGCCGTGCCCCGCCGTGCCCCGCCGTGCCCCGCCGTGCCCCGCCGTGCCCCGCCGTGCCCCGCCGTGCCCCGCGCCCCTGCCAACCCGGCCGCTCGCCGCCGGCCCGCCCCGCGGCAGCCCCCTCCCGCCGGCCCGCCGCGCCCAGCGCCGGCCGCTCACCTGCCGGGCGGCGGGACCGGGGGAACCCGCCGGCGGCGGCAGGAGCCCCCCGCCCCGGCGCCGCGCCCGCCATTGCCGCCCGCCGCCGCCTTGGCCACGGGGCGCCGCCGGGCGCTGCCCCGGTAACGGCGCGGCGGGCGGGAGCGGGGCGCGCCTGAGGCGGCGGCTCCCCCAGCGCGGCGGGGAGCGGGGCAGGCCGGGCTGGCTGTGGCGGCTGCCCGCCGTGCCTCCGGCCCCGGGCGGGGAGGGTGCTGCGCCGCGGGCAGGCCGCTGCCAGTCGTGGCCTTGTGTATTTCTTGCTGGCCGCTCAGCTTCCCGCCCAAACCTTCTTTTCCTCCCGGGAACGCCATACCACGTCGTTGTTTCACCTCTAAACTTTATTAGAATCGCTGGCCGCAAAAACGGAAGGACAAGGTCTGGGCCTAACCCAACCGCCGAGCCGTCCCCGCAGGGTCTGCGTGGCACAGTGCTATAAATGAGGTGTGTTGGGCTTGGATCGAATCGTAATTGCTCATAGACCTGACTGGAAGGAGAAACCTATTTATTAACAGTGGGAAAATGTCAGTGCCAACACAGGAGGAAAAACACTCCAAACTGTTTCTGTGAGTCGTAGCACGAGTCTTTCTAGAAGGCCAGCACCATGGACACTGGGACTTCCCAAGCTCCCCGTTATTTCTTTTCTGTCCGTTTCCTTTAGTGTCTGCTTTCAGCCCCCGAGTGGCACAGGCCGGCTGGCCCTTCATCCTCCTGCTGGGCTCCCCGGTCCCGTGCAGGGTAATGGCAGAGGGGCCGGCCACTGTGGGGAGGCTGTTTGTCTGGTACCCAGCCAAGGGTGGCTGCTGAGTTATTCACAGAACACCTCTAGCACTAGGAAGTTCAACAACAGAGTTGGTTTTTGATGTGAAACCTCTTCTGCCAGGGAAGCGGCGATGCGTGGCTGGATGCACGTCCAACAGCACAGAAAGGCGAGTGATGCAAGGCTTGGGACTGTGGTGAGTCACAACAATAGATATCATCATTTTAGCAAAAAGTATTTCATTATTTCCTCTGCAAGGAGTGCCATTTGTACAGCAGCTGTTTCATGCTAGCACTTTGTAGTGTGAATTGGCTGGATTATTCATCTTGCACTGTTCTGCCTTCATGGGTTGCTTTCCTCTTTGGAAAATATATCATCCAAGCCCTTCACTTTCCCCTTAGTCACACTAAATAGATGGTGCAGACATGGCACAGCAGAAGATGTTTCCCTGCCCGTTCTGTGTAAGATATTTTGCTTTTGCTGTTGCCACAAACAAGGAGACACATCTCACCTTGGCCTAAGGCCTAGGTGAATTTCCCTTTTCACTTTATAGAGTAGCACCCGCTGAATGCACATTAGAAAAGCTAGCACATGTATTCTGAAATTTATTTCAACATGAAAATAACTGAAGGTCCTGTCTGAAACACTTGCATGAAACACTCTGGAAATTTTGGAAACTTTGGAACTAGATCATAACAAGTGTGAGTACTTGGTATTCCACCCCAAGTGCAGATGTGTATATAAGTGCATGTGTGGGTGGGGTGGGGGGATATTCAGGTATTTATGCTTCATTTATTTTCTCATGGTGATCATCTTTCCATGAGCTTTTTGAGAGTATAATGAGGACTTGTGATTCAAGAAGCAAAACATCCTTTTTTTGACAGCTGAGCATCATACTGGATATTTCAGAGCAATGTGGCTTCAAGAGCAGAGCATCTCTGCCTTGCTGGCTGCTGCTCTGGTATTAGGGTACTGCAGGATCTCCAAAATAAGTAGATCAAAATCCTGTTAGAGAAATTCACAGTATTCCCTGCCTTTAGAGAGAAATAAAGCTCACCAGAGAAAATTATTCCAAGGTCTGAAGCCTCAAGCTGTTGGGCTTTTTTTGGCTGACAGCTCATTTTGGAGGAGTGCCGAGCTAATGCAGGAATACAAGTGGGATGGGTGGTGGTAAAAATGTAACTGACTGCACTAAGGAAAGAAAGGTGTAAACTGCCCAGAGGTTTGAACATAGCCTAGAGAGCTGGAGGTTACAGCTCCCAGAGCCACACCTGGGAAACTGTCACAGCACAAATCCGGACACAGTTCTGGCATGGTTTGGTACAGCGCAAGGTGTCTGCACACACCACCCGAGTCTCCATCTGGGAGCAGTGCTGACCAGAGGCTTGACATGCTATAAACTAAGGGTGGCCTTGAGGTTGCTCTGCCCTGCATGCTCCAAGCATGTGCCCTTCCCTCCCACAAAGGGAGCTCACATCTTTCGCAGCTCACAGTCAGGAAAGCCATGTCTGCTCCTGGGACAATCCCAGAGGTGCTCCACTGGCTTCATGGTTACCTGGATTAATGGAGCCCATAGCAAATAGGTTTTGCCCACCGTGTCAGCATCCAATAATGAGATAGTCAGTAGTAAATAATTTCCTAACCAGGACTGTTCCAAAGAACATTTATTACTGAGAGGCATGTATGTTTTCCCCTTGTTTTGCACACTCTTAAACATTAACCTCAATTGCTCCTACAACATACATGCTTCATCATGATAGGTAAAGCTCCCATTACCGATATGCTCACTTTACAGTTCCAGAATAGTCTAATTACACATGAAAAGACTTCACTGCTGAACAGCTCCTTCAAAGCACTTGAAATACAAAGGCTGTGAAGTTTTGTTTGGTGCTGTCAGAAGGTGCCAGACTGACAGTACTACATAGTCCCTGCATGAAACAAGTGGAATAATATAGCTGTCATCCTCAGTATCGCTTGCGATCTTTGTATTGTGCTGGGTTTTATCTGTAAAAGCACAAGGGTGCTACATATGTCCCACAGCTGACCTCTGGAAGGAGGCTGTGCACTGTAAAGACACTCATGTTGGTTGACACAGTCCTGCTAACATCAGTGGGAACTGGGCTAGATCATAGCTTGACTTCAGCTGCAAGGCGTGCTTGGGGATTGCATGGTTTTTACTTAAGCCTTTCACTTTGCAAGTTATTAATACTGTTGCTCGTCTCTCTGGATTCTGATGCTACTGCAAAAAAATCTGCTGCATGGCGCAATACACCCAAAACCTCCTTGTTCAGATTTGCAAGCTTGGGAGAATGACACAAACTTAAACATTTGGCTAATTCTGAAGGTCATCTGGACTGTTTCAGCTAGCTGTGAGTTACACTAAGCATGAGATCCAACCACGGTGTTAATATTGCTAAGCATCAATAAAACTCTGCCTAGCCCATCCATTGCCCTGCAGTGGGAGCAAAGTGCTGCTGCTGCTGCTGCTGCTGCTGCTGCTGCTGCTGCTGCTGCTGCTGCTGCTGCTGCTCAGGGTGGGTGGGTGTGATGCCCACAGCAACGCTGCCACTGAGTGCAGAGGTGCACCTCTTCTACCCGCTGAAACAGCCTGTGGCCCAGGCTGGGGAGTCACCATGGGGATATTTCTCAAACTGAACCCTCTCAAGTTAGGGGAATAGTCTCCCTCTGGAAGGAACAATAACTTCTGGAGACAATCTTTGTTTTAAACCACAGCACAACCACCTCAAAATTGAGCTGGTAGGTAAATAACCTGTGACTCCTTGTGTTAGATCTGTATTTCCTTGGGTCTGCTTTATTTCTTTTTTGATGACACCGTATGAAGCTGTTAGCATCACTCAGATCAGTGCACAACTTACTAAACTGATTTAGCTTAATTGTTTTTGCTTTTCTTTATACTTTTTGTGTAATTGCTTACTGTCAAAACCAGTGCTCATTCTTTCTGCCAATTAATATGCACTTTTAGGAATGAGCCCTCGCATAGAAGAGAAAATCCATGAAATAACTGATGTAAGTGCATAGTAAGAAAGCCCCGCGACGCCTGGAATTTACCTCCTGACCAAACCATTGTAAATTAAAAAAATATTAAAAATCCACACGCATGCTCAAATATCTAGTAGGGTGCTCCATAACCTATGGCGGTATCATGTCTGCTTACATGCTTTGTTAGGTCCCTGATATTGTGTCCTTGGAGAAGAGCCTGGGAGGAAAGCTGCGTCTCTTTTGTGATGGTTGTTTTCAAGGGAAAAATTAAATTTTTCCCAAACTGTCAGCAGGGCCTATAAAAGATGAGTAGTGATAAAAGCTAATGTCTTCTGCCAAGAAGTTCTTCGTTGAATGCAAGCTGACATGAATGCTATATAGAAAAACAATCCCAGGAAAGCATCTGCAGCAGGTTAGCTGCATATTAGGAGAGAAGCATTTCAGATTTAAGAGTAATGTCAATTATTTTTTTCTCTTTTAGTGTTGTCGCCTGGGTTTTTCCTAGAACACTGTAACTGTTGTTTATTTTGGATGTTGTAAATACAGGCTTCTTGTACGCCTCTGCACTTTAACCTGACTTGAGGTAAAGGTGATTTCATCATTACAGGGTAAGAGGGAGGCACGCCTTGCCCAGCAAGGTGGCAAAGTAACAAAAGGGAAGGTGGAGCAGTCCAGGAATTGTGCACTTCCCAGCATGTTCTCCCAGGTGTCGTGTGGCCCAGGAAGAGGGGTAGGATCCCTAGAGTTGGGTGAACTTTCCAGCAACACGTAGGTGAGCAGGAGTTTGGCTGAGGAGATGACAGCTCTGGGGATCCTCAGGATTTGTCACTGGCTTGGTTACCAGTGTTCACTAAAAGCTTCTGTTACTAATCTCACAATTTCTGTACCCTACGAGACCTGCAGAGGAGGGAGTGCTATACCTCTTTCATCACCGTCTCTTATGAGGGTCTCTTTCCTATGAAGACCAAGGACTCTGAAGTCATTCCCGTTGCATTTTTTTACGTGTACTTGTCTAACGCAGTGCCTTGGAATGCATATAACTCAGTGGGAGGATTCCAGATGACTTTCAGTGGGAGGCATCAGGCCTGTTAATAACTGAAGCTCTGACTCTCTCTTGATTAGTTCTTTATATGCAGATCATAATACTAAAAAGCTGAGGGGGAAGATGAAAGATAATGATTTTGTAGCTGTTTTTCAGTTAGCTTCCACACTGACAGGTTAGGCAGCAATGAAAATACAAACTGCCTTCAATTGTCCCATCTGTTCTCATCCAGCCTGTCACTGTACCCTGTGTGAGATACTATGCATTGCAAGTTCTTAGTTTTCAAGACAAAGGAATAAATGTTCTGTTGTTCATCTGTCACATGAGGCTACTGAAATATTGATCACATGCTTCACCACACACAGAGCAAATAAAGGAGGAATTTTCAGTTGGAAGTTATTTCATGTCATCGGTGCCTGGGAAGCAGGTCTTCCAATGGTACTGGCTCTCAGCAACGACATTGCAGTAGCTTTACAAACACAAATAGAAGGGAGACCATGTAATGGAAAGTGACGTTGTCTTTGAGGCAGAGAGAAGCACATGTAGCCTGGGCCTAGTAGAGAAACATCTGGGTGTCAAAGCTGCTTGTTGAGTTCAGAGCTACTTACTGTAAGGAAGGGTAATCTGCACAAAGAACGGCTAAGAGCATGAAAGCAACTCTTCCAAAGCAATGGAAGGCTGCTGAAATCCCTGAGGTCAAGCAGGGGGAATTCCTATACAAGAAATCAATTGGTTCAGTTGGAATAAGCCTTGTTCCCGTTCCCTTGCTTGGCCTTGCTCTGTTGTGGTTAAATGAGGAGAGTAGATGATAATCATCTGATTATCTTGCTGTTGATGGGCTGTGCAGCAGGTGGGAGCCCTGGCTTGTCCTCTTGCCAATGCCAGTTCCAGGGATGGGTCCAGCATTTGGGAAGAGAACTAAGATGTTCCGCAATCTGAAACAGGTGCAGTAAGATGGCTGTTCCACTGCTGAAGTGTACCAGGAGAGGACCTGGAATAGTCTGTGTGCTCATCTTGCCCATGTTCCTGACTCAGACTGCCTAATTAACCACCAAGAGAGAAGGTAACTTTTCTCAGTAATGAATGAAACATATTAGGAAAGGCTTCCCATGAATAGGATGCAATTTCTGGTACAGACCAAAAAGTTAACTAGGTCAACTTACAGCAGTGTCTTTGGTTTGATATGGGAGACCTGGCATGTGCAAGGCTGATGCCCCATGTTGTTGCCCTCTATCTACCAGTGTCACCACAGTTAATCCCAGCTATTCCAGGATCTTTGGGTCCCAGATGTCTTGGATTTTGTGCCATGCCACAACCAAGCCAAATTTAAAGCCGTGTTATGTGTAAACCAGCAACCTTTTCCAAGCAGTTAGTAGGAGGCTCCCAATGAAGCCACTGTGCTCAATTACTCTCATAGATACATGTTACCAAAGTTTTCCTGTTCATGATAATAGGCATGTTTTCGTCAGACCTTACTCCTTGTAATAGTAGCAAAACCAGAGCTCCAGGTGGAATATGTTCTTTCTAAGCTACAGGTTGCTACTGCATAGTAGTATCAGTCACCCTGGTGTTTAGCTCTCTGACTGTGCTTTAGGTTAACGCATTGATTAATCCAGACATTAGTTAAAAGATAGATTTTATTTAGGATTGAATATTCATTCATAAATGTAATATGCTACTTCTTTTTCGAAGTCCATGAAATATTGTCTTTGTCACAGATTTATATAGAATACCTGACAAAGTACTGAACTGTAGTTAGTGAAGACACTATTTCCATATTACAACTTTATTATTCGGCACTTCCTACCTTTCCACAGTCACTTAACTTCATTCAAAGTATTTCAAGGTCTGTTGCTCATTCCTAACTTTTCCATTAACCTTTTCCCATCACCCCTAATACATTACTATTCAGGTTCCTACAAATAAGGTATCTTCCTCTGTGCTGTAATGATTTCAGGTGGGCTGTTGCCCTCGAGGATATGCTCCATTTTGTCTCCATCATGCCTGTAACACAGTAACCCAATATCAGGAAAAGCTGCATTAAATTTTCTAGGTGATACCTAAAGCAGCCCAAGTGGCCATATTTTTTTTTCCACATGGGAGAAATAAAGTTACCTAGACAAACGTATTCATTTTACATGGAGTCCTGTATGTTTTTCCCTATGAATAACTGACAGTTCTGACAAGGGAGACCCTCCAAAGTTTGTATCAGATAATTGCTGTCATTATACTGATTTCTGGGGGCATTAGATTCAGCCCTGGCTTTCACATTTAAAAAAACCTGCCCCGCCTGAGTCACAGTAGTACCAACATAGGCTATGCAAGTTTTACTTTACTCAGAGCATAAGACAAAACGGAATCCATCACAACGGTCGGGAATAAAGCACACACAAACACCAGTGCTTTTTCCTTCAGCTTCGCTACCATGTAACGTGCCTTGGGTGCAGGAGACATTAAAGCATCTACCATAGCATCTACAACTTCGTTGCCGTTAGTGCTTCCTTCTCGGAGAATGCTGTTGAAAAAGTTTGCTCGTTCTTGAACGTACTCCTTGTTGTAAACTGCCTTTTCCTCTTCGCTGAGTTCATTCCAAATCTCTTCAGCACTGACTGGTGGCTGAATTTTTGTAGAGCGTGCATAATTTCCTGGCTGAATAATACAGACCTAAAAGCAAGATGTAAAACTTATCAAGATACAATCAGTCTTTCTGAATTCAATTAAATACTATAGTCAGTAAAGCAGATCAAAAGATTTCTGCAGACAGATTTCTTCCAGAAAATGCTGCTTTGTGGAAATTTTAACCTTGAAAACCTGACTGAAATAAAATGTACTCCCATGAAACCTTTAAGATTGCAGAGGTGCTTTATTCTGACTTCCTCATTTCTCTCTGATGTTAATGTTCTTGTTTTGACTATTCAGCATACCTTCACAGAATGCAATAGTGCATCTTTGATTTTTATAGAATGCTTAATGGTATAAATGTTTTGACAATACTGAGACAAAACATTTCAGTATGACTTTGATGTCTCCAAAGTGGAATACTTTGGATTCTTCAGTCAGTGCCAAATCTTGCAATTGGTAGTTTTTTGCCCCGGTTTGAGACAAAAGGAGATGTCAACGAAAATTAGAAGGTCCTGGGGAAAGAAGTGCTGTTTTCCCCAAGCAGGTGTAACTAAAAGTAGAACAGGTTTTGTCAGCCAAGTTCAGAGTGGACCAAAGGTCCTGGACTAGCTCTCACTGAAGTCATTAGCAAATTTCTGTACATTTCTCTGTATGTAGGCTTATATTGAAAGCACGCAAATCCTTTGCTGCTCTGCCTGTTTTCTTTGCATGTGTTATTGCTGCTGTTCTGCTAGCTTCTGAGCTTCTGGGGGATTTCCAAGCAGGCTGAGCACTCACAGTATGCATGCTTTTCCTCAGTTAGCAGCGGGCTTGTTCAAACGATTTGTAGATACGCAACATTAAAAGCTCCGTGGCATTTAACTGACCAGGTATCTAAAGACTACAACATAAGGTGAGGAAAAAAGGTGCTGAGCTGCGTAAGACACTTGGGGATCTGCCAGATGTTCTCTGGAAAGTCTGTGGTAGTATAAAACCTTCATCTGCCACCCAGCCCACCTACCAGATGCCACCACGTGTATGTCAGTACCTGCACATGCCTGCCTTTTGGCCTGCACAGCAGTCATTACACTGCACACCGGAGGGGTCAAGAGATGTGGGGAGAAGGACAGGATGCAGGCAAGCTCCTGCAGAGAGACGGTGTGCATAGCTGGGGCATCTTATGCTGCCTTCGGTACGTTTGTCACAGGGCATCTTTGGGAGCCCTCCCTTTGGGTGCTATTTTCAAAAGTGTTTAGTATTAGCCAAACCAATGCCCATAGTAAACTTCCCACATTTATTTTAAACAAAAGGGTTTTGAAGACTTTGTGTTTTGGAGATTTTTGGAGCTGGCTAGGAGGGAAGGAGAGATAATACCTTCCACCCCCGCCCCCTTCTTGATTTTCTGTAACCTTTCCAATGGAAGATACATACTTTGTCTCCTGCAGGCAGCCAGCTTGCCTGGCCACAGTACAGTGGGAGTACAGAGCCATAGCTCCATCTGTTCCTTGCCACCTCTGGGTTACTTTCTCCTGAAAGGACAAAGGTAACAACAGAGGAGGGGAGGGAAGAACAGGGAAGAGGGACCATCTATTCTGCAAGCTCTTTGCAGGGTAGGTTCTCAGGTAAATGCCAGCCAGTGTCTTGCGTACAGTGAGAAACAGAAAAATAATTCTCGTAGACATTCCAAAAACGTTTGTCAGCCTGGCTTACTGTACTGTGTGCTGGGGCTGCTCCGGGGGTGGGGGAACAGTAAAAAAACCAAAACGACCAGAGTAGCTAACCTGTTAAACTAAGCTCTTCCATGCATTTGAGATTATCCTCAGCTAATCGGTTGAAATCCTCATCATGCTGTGTGGTATTAGGATGTGTAAAATCACTTGCATTTTATAGCATTTTATATTTATCTGGGAGGGGTAGTTAATAGATGCATAGCTGTAACTTCTTCCAACACAAAGCTTATGAACAGTGCTGTAAATCTGTGTAGAGAAAGAGTACACCAATGTAAATCCTCTAGGGAAGACTTCTAGTGTTTGAGAACAGTGTTTCACCAGTGAAGTGACTCCAAGGAAAAAGCCTAGTGAAGCTACTTAGTGATCTAAGCTCCACGTTTGACTATCAGTGTTGCTTAGACAGGACACTAAGAGCACTCTTAGAGCCTCTTAGGTTAAGAGAATGAAAACATAATTCTCTGCACAATACTGTCGCTTGCAGCGTAGCTATTCCCACAAAAAGCAAGCGTTTAAGTACTGATCTTGGGAGAAAAGAGGGAGAAAGAACCCCCCAGGTAGGTGACGAGCCTTCCTTCTCGCTACACAGCACTCAACATCCGGACTCTGCTCCCACAGCCACCTCGGAGAAAGTTTTGGATTCTTGGTACTGTTACAAGCATTTCACAGAGCATGGCACTGCTCAGGCAGGTCTCTCTCAGAAACTCTCTCCACTGTAGAGGATATGGAGAAAGGGTGGAAATGTCAGTGTTGGTACAAAGAGAAGGCATGCTGTCCCACAGCTGCTCAGAACGGCAGGCATCACCCAGGTCCACTGTTCTCAGCAATTCGCAGCTGGCTGATTAGCCACAGAGAAACCACCTCTTTCCAAGGGGAAGCTGCATGCATGGATTCAGCTCTGATCTTGATCTTTGTCATTTGGATCATGGAGCTTACTTTCAGCAAGATTAGATACTATTTTGAATATGCTTGTACTTACTCTCTTGGCCAAAATTTCTATGTTGCGTTGGTTTTGGATGGGGTAGAGTTAATTTTCTTCATAGGAGCTAGCATGGGGACATGTTTTGGATTTGGCTGAAAACCTTGTTGATAGTACATGTTCCCGTCATCGCTGAGCAGGGCTTACATGGAGCCAAAGGCCTTTTCTGCTTCTCACCCCACCGGGGAGCGAGCTGGGGGTGCACAAGAAGTTGGGAGGGGACACAGCTGGGACAGGTGACCCCAGCTGACCAAAGGGATATCCCAGGCCATATGACATCATGCTTAGCTTATAAAGCTGGGGGAAGGAGGAAGAGGCAATGTTGGGAGTGATGGCATTTGTCTTCCCAAGTAACGGTTACACGTGATGGAGCCCTGATTTCTTGGGGATAGCTGAACACCTGCCTGCCGATAGGCAGTACTGAATGAATTCCTTGTTTTGCTTTGCCTGCACATGCAGCTTTTGCTTTACTTATTAAACTGTCTTTATCTCAACCCATCAGTTTTCTCACTTTTACTCTTCCAATTCTCTCCCCCATCCCACTGTGGGGGGAGTGAGCAAGCCGCTGTATGGGGTTTAGTTGCTGGATGGGGTTAAACCATGACACCTCACATTGTTGTCAGGTATTCTTTGTGCAAGTCACTTGCTTCTTCCCCGACAAAAACATGCATTTCAGCTCTGTAGGAAGTTTCAGGAGTGAAACTTCTCTTTTTCTCATAGGAAAATCAATGTTAGAAATAGCAGGGAGTTTCACACAACAGCTACTTGTTACATCACTTACCTGGACGCCGAACTTCTTCATTTCCAGTCTTAGAGCATCACAAAACTTTTCAATAGCTGCCTTAGTCATAGAATAAATGCCATTTCCCAAAGAAAAATAGGCGATAATGCTGGACATGAAAACAATACGGCCTGGAAAGAAAATAGCACAAATAACATAACTTCACTCTCAATCTTCAACATAGAATCGATTTACCTGAGTCTTCTGAACTGCTGCTAACGTGGTATTTAGCATGATGCTGGTTTACTACATAGTATGCCAAAGCTGGGCTGCGTAAGCGTACAGTCCCAGCACAGAAGTGTACTCAGCCCTGTTAAGCAGAGAACTTCACGCAAAAAAATCTTTCTTCCATCTAGTGACAGATGCTGGACTAGACAAAGTATAACACATTCCTAGCATGCTTCTTATTCCTTCTGAGTCTGAGACAGCATGAAAGAGACAGCAATCAAAGCAGTCCCCTAAAAACTTTAAACTGGAAAATAGTAATAAGAGACTATGCTAGTAATAGGAGAAGGACTGCAGACGAGTGGAGCAGGTCATTTTCCCTGTGGTGGATATATGACCACTAACACAGTTTTTTCTGTGCTAATGATGTCTCTGCACCGAGACCTGCCTTGCACCTGTGCATATAAAGTCGAACCCAGACTGTACAGTGATAAGCTTCACCAGAGAACGATGACTTGGCAAAATGTGTGCAGCCGTATGCTGCCTTGCTGTAATCTTCCTGATCTGTGCTGCTTTTTTCCCTTTTATAAGGGAATATATTTTCCTAGTGCAGGCATGCCTTAAATAGCAAGAAATTTCTGATTTGAGGCGCTGGGCTGTGGTTCATTTCCATTGTTTACTTGTAAACTTCCATCACAAAGTCATACCACAGGGTAAGAAATGTTTGAACATGGATACATAAATACGAGAAGTGAGAGAGAAGATGGCCTCATTGCTAACAATGCAGAGAACACAGAGAACACATGCCTGTTGCTGCCACAGATGCAGATAATGTCTGGGCCCCGGATCTGACCAAATTGTATAGGCTTGTGGCATATCAAAAGGATATCATGGGAATGCGGTGAAATCTGTCATTTGGAATTAGGTTCCCTGTCTTCCTACACAGCGTCTGGAGTAAGTCTTTTATACAATAACAGGGAACAACTACCAGCTTGCTGACCAAGATGCTACATTGGCTAGCCTGGCCAGCTGGAAAAGTTATGAGGAAATGTTGCTCTACTCAGAGTAGGATGTCTAAATTCTAGGCAGGAGGGCAGTACCTCCCTTCACAAGTATTAATAATCTCGAAGTTTTTCTTGGAACAGGTGCTCATCCTAAAATGGCAGTAAGCCCTTTCCTTCAGAACACAGCTACTGGGTAAGTGATGGTAGGATGACCTCTGCTGCCTTTATCCAGTAGCTAAGGGATTTGGGGTGCACACCCAGGATGTGGGATGTCATTTGACTTCTCTCTTTGCCTAAGGTAATTGAAACTCAGCTTTCCTAGGAGAATGCTCTAACATTCACAATTCGAGCTTTTCCTTTGGAGAGGCCACTTGCTGACCCCAAAAACATGAGCTTTAGCTGTCCTGGCTGTTCCTGCAAGGAAGGACAGAAAACCTAGAATTCTTCCTCAAAGTGCCCTGGCCTCCTCTTCTACACAGGCAGGACTTGAAAATATGAGTGCAGGCAGTTAATAAAGACACCACTGACAACCAGGTGTGAGATGAAGCATGCTCTTTTGAGCTAAGGTACTATGTAAGTGCAGCTATCCAGGCCCAAATCTTCTAAAAGTTTATGCATGTGCTTAATATCATACACACAATTAGACCCTTTCACTTCAAAGTAACCCCCTGCAGTTCATGAAGTCAGACAAATGCCTCTGGTGGATAAGCATTACAGAGTTTTAGCAGTAAGTAGGACATCACAGAAACGAAGTGATGTCTCCCCATCGAAGGGCCACATAACACACTCACTGGATATATGCAATAGCACATTCTTTTACAAAAACACATCTGGCTTGCAGTATTTAAAAGTTTTCTTTTTTCTTGCATCAGAATATCATCAACCAAAGGCAACCAAGCAGCAAGAAGCAGAGCAGTCAAAAAGGGGATGCTTGTATCTGGCCAACATGCTACAGTGACTTTGGGGGCTTCCAGATGAAACACAGCCCTTACTGTGCTTGGTGCTGTATGCACACAGAAGAAATCCTCACCTTAATGAACTTAAGTAGACAAGCTAAGCAAAAGGGGGAGAAAGGAAAAGGGGATCTCCCTTTCCAAAATACAGACGGGGACAGGTAGGGAACAAACTACAAAGCAACTGAGGCATGCTGCGATGCCGCAGAGGGCTATTTGAACCATTTCTTCTCAGAAGAAAGGATAAAGCCCACGCGTACGGCTGTCCATGCAAATGTGTTTATCCCATTGGATATTCATGCATCTCTGTACGGCACTGTTTCACATACTTGAAGTTTCCTGCCCAACGTCATAGAGAGGATCTTGCTAGGCCTGGAACTGGAAGCTGGATGTCTCTAGTTCACCTCTGTAGGGTCATCCCTCCTTTCCTAATTGCCAAACAGTAAAATAGTAGAGTCTAAGTAATAAAGGTAAGCAGGAGTTCATTGGATCTTCATGTTTTCTGATTGGCAGTGCTTATAAGTGCTGCCTGGGCTTAATGATCTGCTGTAAGCATTTTTTCCTCTTTTTTGAGTCAAACAGTGAGTTAATTCATTATTTGGGAATACTTTTTTCTATGTATTTCTCTGTAAAGACAGAATCTTTAAGGTTATTTTTTCCCATCACGACTTTACCCTCTGTTCAGGATCAAGTTGCTCTTTCAGGCCACACAGAAGGAGGCTGTCATTTCAGTTCAATGAGAGACAATTAAGGCTTCTTTTATAGATGCTACGTTACCCTGATTATAGTAAGCTAATTATTCTACAACTCTAAGTAACAGTGGATTAGCATTACCCTTGTATTTCCTTAGAAGGGGAAGAAATGCCAGGGTTGTCCTGATGCTCCCAAGGAGATTCACATCTGCAAATTTTTCATATTTCTCCATAGACAGCCACCCTGTCTCACCAAATGTTGATATTCCTGCATTGTTGACAAGCCCCCAGAAACCTATGGAAGAGAAATGTCTTAGTAAGCATATTTCACTGCAAAACAACTACCATTAGGCGACACAAAAACCTCTAGGGATTTGGACCCTTGGAAACAATATTTTAGTTGTGTTACCTTTTTGTCTTTTCTACTTACAAGTGCAGGCATGTTTTGTTTAATGAAGGTATGTAACTGGGGCCATTATCTGGACTATGTAAGTCTCAGTGCTATTTGATAATCACTCACTTTATAGTCGTCTTAAGTTATTTATGAATAATATGATCTGGGAGACTACATCTTACTTGCAATGTCGTGTACCATGATATTTTAATTACTTTAATCCCACTGTGTGCTATGAGCAGCTTTGTGACAATTATATTAAGCAGTCTAAAGGCTAAGGGGGTAATATTTCCAAAGTGCCCAACTAATTTAGGAGCCTAAGTCTTGGATCCTTTTCCAGGATTTGAGCTTTGATTCCTTCTGACATCTGCCAAAATCGGGTACACGGGTGTAGCACTGGGTAAAGTAACCAAGTAAGGTCAGTGGCTACAGTATTTTCTTTGATTTTGTACTCCTGTACAAGTCTATTCCTCACATAACAACAGGTTTTGGGGTTAAGGAGCCCAGCCCCCTGAAATGCAGTAAGATTCCAGTGTTTACAAGCAGAAATTTATCAGCAGCAAAGCTTGTTCTGACACAACTCTCTGCCAGAAAGTGCAAGCCCTTTAGCCCAAAGCCACAGAACGCTTCGTTTGAGCACTGCACAGTGCTAAAAACCTCAGACGAGGGAAATGCTTTTTTTGTTGAAGTGTAGAGTGCGCGCAGTTTGGAGCTGACATGCTGACTAAATGCTGATTAAGCCATGCTGACTTGTTCTTGCCTTCGTGGCACATATCTGTAGATGTACAGTGAAGCAGTGAGTGACACAGTGCTTTTGAAAACATTTCTGTTTCTGTCCTCAAATCCTGACTGAGATTTATTTCTAGGGTGACCAGCAGTGTAGCGAAGCACATAGGGTAGCCTGCCTTGCATTGAAATAGCTAAGTTTGCAGCCTGGTTCTGCCAGCTTTGACAGTTTTGTTTATGCATTTTTTAAAAAGAATTCTTGTACACGTCTGAAGCAAATGATTGTTTTGTCATGCCTTCTACAGGATCTCCAGGCCTAGGTTTCTGATGAAACACAGCAGGTAACAATGCCTCTCTTCCTTCCTTTGGACACAGAGTCTGGGGCATGGGTGTGATGCTGCCCCAGCTGTAGCCTCCTGTACCCATGGTGGCAAAGACCTACTCAGAGGCCCTGCGGTCACCCTGGTGAAGGCCCTGCAGAAACCCTTGGGCTGAACACTTTTCTTTCTGATCTTCTCTGACAAAGCCACTGTGATGATTTCATGGTATCTTGGTCCTTCCAGAGCCGTACCAAGAACTGCTAATACCAGATTTCATTCATAACAATAGTTAAAGCTGAAACAGACGACTTTTTAAATTATTTTGTAAAACAGATCTCTATATGCTTTCCTAACATATATACACACTACTTGTATTACATAATGAAACTGGTGTTTAAACAGAGAAAGAAACAAAAGTTCTTTCAGTGAATGTCTCATTTGCAGAGCAAAACACTTAAAATCAGGAATTTACTACACTGAACTTGGATAACTCTGTCCTCCAAAGAGGATAAATCATTATTGAGCAGTCTGTCACACAACAATCCTTGACACTGGATGTCTTGTAACTTTGGATGCAGACTGACTGCTGTCCTAGTAATGGAGTAATTCCTGTCTACTTGCCTCTTTTCCACTGCCCTAAATATTAGCAGATAGAGGAGAGGAAACAGCCCAAAAAACTGCCTGCTGGAATTGGCCATCCTAGACTCTCTTCTTCCCCCTGCCACTGCCCTGTTGTTCCAGGGCCTTCTATCATTCTGTGGCTTTATTTCTCCTTCTTAAAATGGAACTGGCCCCATAGGACTGACCTCCCAATAAAATGCTTCAAGATGAATGGATTAGAGAGTCCTCTGTAAAAGCTAATTATCAATACTTTTGTACTTGCACATGATCTGATCTGCAGGTGGGCTGAGTCGCTGCACATCCCATCTGTTTCTGCTTAAGGCTGGAGGTCTCTGAATTCAGGTTTGCTTTTACATAACCCAACTCTTAACACACCACCAACTAAAGACTGGCACCACTGTAAAAAAATTTGTTCCCTGATCTTCTCAGTTTCACCTTTTCTAATTAAAAATAATATGTCATTTTGCTTCTGCCACTGCATCCTGCACAGCAAGAACGTTTGCTCCACATATCCCTGAATTCATTAGGGCTTCAAAAATACAGTCATTAGACTTCAGACAATTGATTTTCTTCCTCTTTCTCTAAAATGTGAAACAGAATTTAGCTTGCAAGGCTTAAATTTTGTCTCTAGTCATTTGTCTCATGCACTTCAAAGACTCCAGGTTGTTAGCGGTGAGGCCAGCCTGTGTGTGTAAACAGCCAGAGCTCCCAGAATAATGGCTCCTTCTTTCTGTGCAGTGGCCAAATCAAAGGTCAAGAAAGGGAAAACTGGCTTGAGTTAAACTGAAACAGACTTCTCTGAAGAGAAGATTAAGTAAAACATAGAAAGAGATTTTGCTCAGTGTCAGCTCAAAGTATTTTGTTTGCCCTCAAGCAAAACATAACTGTTTCTTAGAACATTTTAGCATTCTCAAATGGGAAACATTCTGATATTTTCCAAAAATTTTCCTGCCGCTTTGGCTGAATCAATTCACAAAGTTCTCCCAAATAACAAACAGTTCATTATTCCCTTATGTCACTTTTTCAGAAAACTTCTTACCCCCTGAGAAACAACCTGCCCAGCTATGTACTCGGGGACCTCAAATCTGCTTTGATCTTGCTTTCCTGAAATTTTTGTGGCAAAAACTAATGTCATAAATGTGCATACAAAATCTATTGTATATTTGCTTAGAGAAATGCAGCTCAGGTAACGTGAGAAATACAGTCCTTACATGGAAATCTAGAAGGACAAGGCACCCGTAAGAATCGAAGAGCTGAAGTGGAGAGACACTGCATTTCCTTGGACTGTCTGTGCACAGACACATTAAGAAAAAGCAGCTGATGTTGGATCTGGAAGGGAAAAATTACTCAGACTGCCCAAACAGAACCGAGCCCAAGCACGTTTTAGGAAAAAGGGTGTTAGAACTATGCTACAGTGGGCAAGAATAAATAAACTGGAAAGCAGAACTGGGAATCAGAGAGATTTTCACTGATCTCTGTGTTGGGAAAATGGATCCTGAGGACAAAGATTAAAAACCATAAATAAATATAAATAAATTATAATATATATAAAATATAAATATATAAATAAAAGATACAGCCAGGGATCTACAAAGTCACTTTAGGAAGCCTAACAAGATTAGTGAGGCTTTCAGGAGAACACTAGCTCTCACATAACTTCCCAGATAATTTCTGCTTCAAGACATGTTGACTGAAAGGCACATATCCACAGTCCCTATTAGCCCCAAAAGATGCCTGGTGTTTTTCCAGAAACTCTTAAGAAGTCCTCTTCCTATTCAAGTCAATCAAGATGTGTGCTTGCAAAACCTTTTGAAAATCAGGCCGTTTCTGTGTAGGTACCTAGACACAGATAATATCTGAATTCCGCCAGATTTTCTGAACTCAAACGTGTACTCTTGGAGTTTCTCATATAAACCTGAGCCCATGCAAAAATGTCAGGCTCTTTCCTGAAAGATTCCAATTCAATACCAAAGGAAACTAGCCAAAGGAAGGAGTGTGATTCGCCATATTTCTATTGAAAAATGAAGAAGGGAACAAACCAATCTGTCTGTGGCAATGCAGGGTGTCCGTGGTAGCAGGCCAGATGGGACTCCTGAGTTTTAGGTACGCACATTCATGAGTCACCATCCTTTGCTTGGAATATTATGCTGTGGCTGTCTTCATTGCAAGGATGACTCCATTTGTATAGGAAGTCTGGGCTAAAATATGGTACCATGGGCCTATGGGTGGATTACGTGAATAGGAAATCTTAAGTGGAGGAGAGTACTCAATGGCGTAGGAGGCAGGACTAAAACTAATATCCCTCCCTTCCAGCTAGTTCCATGTCACCCACTCACAAGAGGCAAGAAAAAGAAGAGAAATTCCTGTTTTAAGCAGAAGAAAATCAGAAAAATACTGAGGTTTGCTGTAGAGCCTAAAAAGAGTTGCAAATTTACATGCTACAAAGTCCCAGTCTACTTCATATTGGCTTTAATGCGCAAGTGCAAGACATTTCTTCTTTCTAAGCAAGAAAGGACTCTAAATAAAGTCACCTTAATGGGTGTACAAGCCACAAAACAAAGAAAAAGAAAGGCATCAGAGCCATCAGATTTTCATGGAGGGAAGTTAGTTAGCCCTAGAGAATGAGCCAGGTACCATGGGAAATTGATTTGCCATCCTTTTCAGATTGGTGTAATTTCACAGTCTAGCACTGAGCAAGTATTTACATGGGAATAAACGATGAAGTGGCAGAATATCCAGGTAGGTGTGTTACCAGTACTTTGGATTTTCTACTCTTGCGTTAACAGAGAGAGACAAGACAAGGCGGAGCTGTGGCTAGTTATCTCATGGTTACGGCATAACTAGAAGGTGTAGGGAGAGCTGTGTTTTATTCCTGAGATTTTACGCATTTTTTCTACATTTTATACTGAATAGTCTACTTAAAGCAGAAGGTCTTTTATCTTTCAGTCTTCTGTAAGTCTGCTTATCCCGGAAATGCCAGAGCACCATATTCCTCCATGATTCCCCTTGCCACCAGCAATCACTGAGTGAGACTCCTTGGACTCATTCTCCCCAGAACCAGGAATTTCTTACGCCTTTCCATGCAGTGAACTGGGTCAGTGGGAGAGTGTGACTCCTGCCACCAGTGGAGTCTGCAATTAGGTGGTTAAGTTTTCATTGGGACTCTAGGCAAAAAATACAGGCTTTGCAGTGTAGAACTGCAGCCTCTTTCCTAATAGAAAAAAAATTCATTAAAAACAACCTTTGACTCAAATTAAAAAAAATACAATTCCTATCTTTAACAAAAAAAATTGGTTAATATGAGAGCTAACCTTCAACTGAATCATTAAATTTAAACTGTTTTTATAAAGTTAAAATACCAAAGAAAACAACACATCTATTTTCAGAGGTGCCAAGAAGGAACACTCCTACTGAAGTCTTTTGCTTAAAGACTCTACGTAAGTAGAGTATCCTCACAGTTTCTTTACATTTGAGATAAAAATATTTAGGCCCCTGTATAGTATAAATTATGAAGACGACTTGTGGCATTTACTCCATTAACATCAGACATTAAAATAACTCCTGTGGTCCTTTTTATTTAATAAACTTAGGAGAAAGATTACTTGATAATTGCCGTTTTCCCAAATGGCGTGAGTGCTATCTGGACCTATAAAATTTCTTTTCTGCCTTTGCCGAGTACCCTCAAAATGCTGCAGCAGCAGAGCTGACCAATGGAAAAAGGTTTCATAAAATGCGTGCTCTGTCAGTGCATGCCCAGCCGTGATACAGGTGTAACGGCCTGACTGACAACCCAGGAAATCCACCGTGCACAGGCTGTGTGCGTGCTCCATTTCAACACCAGCTGTGCTCAAGTGTTTTCCCTGGCCTCTCCAGCAAGCCCTGATGTCTCCAGCGTGATTTGCCTTGATCTAAAGGCATGTCCACACATCTGTGAGCAGCGAGGACGGCCAGCCACCTCGTGCTGAATTGTGGACTCGAGTCTACATGACAGCATGAACACAACCATTGCGTAAACTGCCAGAATTACGGGATAAATTATCAGTAACACAGAGTTTCAGGGGATCCCGTCCCCATCGAGCCTATAAGGGTTCTTGTAAGTCACCTGCATTGTCTCTGCAGCTTGGGAAGGAGCCTGAGAGGGGAAGGCTCTGCCTCCTAATCAGATAACATCAAGATCAACCATAAATACACATACTTAATGAGCGGTGCCTAGGCTTTTTCTTCCTTTGCTTCTTGTTTCGCCCCCTTCCCAATGTGCTAATGAACCAGGCAGGCAGAGGCCATACACTGCATTAACGTTCCGCCTGCTTTATCCTCCGCTTACATTCCCCGTGCGAGCATGAAGCGTTTCTTTGTAATTCTGAGGGGATCTCACTTCTGAGCCTAGGCAAGCGTGCTCTGCGCCAGGTGCATCCCCCTGTGTCACCGGGTGGCTCCTGCCCTGCAGCCGACGTGAGAAAGGAGGTCACCGTGGCCCCATTACCTGCCCTGTGTCACGTGCTCTGAGGGGATAACCCAGGATTTACCTTGTCTGCAGTTATTCATTGCAACCTGAAGTCTGCCTGTTCCCCTAGGCGTATGCTCTCTGTAGGGCGTGTAACTGACGGGTTTCCTTTTAACCCCTCTCGGGATTAGCTGGACAAACCTCAAGCTGTACGGAGAAGTAGCTGGTCTGGTACAGCGTGGCCGCTGCCCTCACTGCGTTTCCTTTATTTATTCCCTTGTTCACAAATTGTGCCCAGAAATACATCACTTTCCCGCCGCCTCCACGGCGTGCACAGTTGTTCCCTGCTTTCCCTGCTGCTCCTCCAGCCGGACGGGCTTCTAGGGACCCCCCAGGCACATGGGGATTCCCTCTTCTCTTAGCCAGGTGCTAAAGGTGCTCACCTGTGGTGCAGGGATGTGCACCCACTTCCCCTGTCAGCATCTTTGGATAGGCCCCGCTTTGGTACCGCTCAACCAAGCACCGGAGCATTTATTTAATATAAAATACCGGTGATACTACCACTAGCGGTCCTGGATTAGCACAGCCAGTGCCAGTGCTCCCCCGCCACACGCCGTGCCCGTCCAGCCGCCCCTCTGGGGCAAGCAGCCCCTCGCCTCGCCTCGCCTCGCCTCACCTCGCTCGGGCAGGTGGCTGAGCACCAGCTCCTTGGCGGCCAGCACGTCGCGGGCGCGGGTGACATCGAGCCGCAGGACGCGCAGGCGACCGGGGCCGGCCTCCCGCTGCAGGCGCCGCGCCCCCTCGCCGCCGGGGCACAGGCAGCCGGCGAAGACCGTGAAGCCGAGGCGGTGCAGGCGGAGCGCCAGCAGGTGCCCGAAGCCGCTGTCGCAGCCGGTGATGAGCACGGCCCGGCCGGCCGGCTCCAGCGGCGCCGCTCCGCGCCGCCACAGCCGCGGCAGGAGCAGGAGCAGGAGCAGCAGCAGCAGCAGCAGCAGCAGAGGGGCCGCGGCCCACATGCCGCCCGCGCCGCCGCCGCGCCGTGTGGGCGGGAGGGAGAGCAGCGCCCCGCCATCCCCTCCCCGGGCGGCGGCGGCCCGCACGCACCGCCCTCGCCCCGCACCGGCCGCGGGGAGGAGGGGCGGCCCCCGGGGCGGCGGGGCTCGGCAGTGGGCTGTGTCCGGCGGGGGGGCACCGAGCCCCGGGGGGGCGGGCTGTGCCCGGCGGGGGGGCACCGAGCCCCGGGGGGGCGGGCTGTGCCCGGCGGGGCTCTGGTGCCTGCGGCCGGCGCTGCAGCGGAGCCGTCGATGCGAGAGCATCCCGCGTGTGGCCGCGGCCGTGCCGTGAGCACTCCGCAGCCCGCTGCAGTGTTGCGTTATGGTTGTTCTGTATGTGTTATAGTATTGAATTTACACAGGTGTTCGTATCGCCCGGGTCTGTTTCTGCTTTGCTGTATCTGGGGCGCCTGTTAGACGCTCCATGATGGAGAATGCCTGCTTCTTGTCGGCTAACATGACAGTTATGCATTGCTGAACAACCATCCCCGGGAGCTGCGGTTGGAGGAGACATTTGATTAGGTGGTGTTTTCGCTGCCCTTTCTTTCATCTGAGAAACTCTCCAAGCAGCTGTTGGAAGGGATAGCATGTCATATCTGCCTCTTTGGGTAAAATGAAGTGGTTGAAAGGACCAGATGCCTTTATTAATTGCGATTTAAAGTTGGCTTGTGAAAATACAATGGGGCCAGAGTCATTCGTTGACATATGCACAGCAGCAGAGGAAGCAGCAGGACTTCTGCATGGCACAGGTCTCCTGTAGGCATCGTGTAATAGGACTAAAGCCTCAAGTGGCTTGGAAAAGGGGGTTATGCATTGCTGCTGGGAGACAAAGTAGGAAGCAGGATGGTTAAACCTAAACAAAGATACCCAGATACTTGTCCTCAGTAGGATTTATCTGGTTGTGCTCCATCACACTGGGAGATGCTGCCCTTTTTTAGCCTTCAAAAGATCACTTGGTCTCCTGCAACTACATGAGTCACAAAGCTTTGTCTTTACATTTAAAAAATATTACGCAACCCTTAAAATCATGAGAGTTGATAACAGCCTGTCCTCCACTCAGTTTCCCTGTCTGCTTCCCTCCAGCATAAAAAGATAGGGAGGGATTCCAGATTCACCTCCCCCCTGCCTCCTACCCACCTCTTCCTCTGCGTCTGCCAGTCTCTACTCTCTCAGCTTTTGAGTCCCGTTAATGACATGAAGATCACAGACAGTGACAAAACCATTCTCCCAAAGAATAAAAGGTGACCCAACTAACCTCTGAAATCTTATGCTGTCTCTATTCCAAATAAACTTCAAACGATATTAAAAATGTGGCATGCTGCCATCTGAGAACAGAGGCAGTATGTTGTCAGAGCAACAGAATAATTTAGGCTGAAAGTTCTGGATTAGAACTGCATCCTTCACAGAAACAACTTCATGACTACCTAGGCCAGTAAATGAGGCCACTTAGGTCCACAGTGCAGTATTTGCAGTGGCATTTCTCTATTTGTTGGAATTATTTTCCTCTGGTTTATATTATTCTGTTCCTAACTCCAATATATACACACACACACATACACATGCATACGTGTTAACATTGGTATTGAATTTATGACTCATGTTTTGTCTAGTTTCTGAAATCCCTTTTTCATCTTTAGAACTCACTTTCATTAAAAGCTCTTTAAGTTTTTATCTCTATCTTAACCTGTTCTACCTCTTAAGTAATTCAAGTCAGTTGTGGTTTACCTGTAGCAAGTTGAAGCAGAAGTCTGGATTTTGAGGAAGTAGATGAGGAAATGGAAGATGCTTAGAGGCTGGTACTGATGAGGATTTGGACAAGTCTGCAGTTAGAATACGCCCAGGGATCTTCCACTCCTCCTGAGAGCTTTTCTGAGAACAGCAACCTGAACCTGTGAAGCTTATGCTTAAAGCTTTCCTCTAGGTCAGCCACTACCTTTCACAGTGTGAAATAACAAGTTGCTGCAGTTAAAAAAGTGGAGAACAAGCTTCCCAGAGGCATCGTAACCTCTTCCTGAGTGATTAGACAAGCAGATATTCAGAAGTGCTGCTTTCCTGAGGACCAAAGTGGCTGCAGTTCTTCCACACCTTGGAAAATTGAGCCATTTCCAGAAGTGCCAAACTATAGATTTAAGGCATTTAAGATTAGGTTTCTCTTGGGAAAAATACTACTTGGATCTTACTAGCTCTATTAGTTCTTGGTCCAAAGCAAAGTAGATGGAAAAAACAATGCTATAACTTTTTTGTTGAGCAGGCAACTTGCCATGTAATCCCTACCCTCAAAGCACAGAGTGCATTTTTGAAGGACTGTCAGTCTGTTCTCAGGCAATGACTGGGAAAAGACTACAACAAAGGAGAGCTGAGATGGCCTTTGCTCCTCCTGTGCACCCCAGGACTTCCCGCTTGACTTCAGGGAAGAAATATCTGCTTTTTACCTAGTTCTTGAGCAAAGGGAGGCTGGTTGTGAGGAGCAGAGCTTACTATGGGACATTTAAATAATACCACAGATCTTTGTCCAGCATATCTCCAGCAGAAATCAAGATACAAGGGAGGGGAGGAGGCAGTGTAGCTTTCCTCTGCCCTTAATCTTTTCCTTTTGACTCTTCTCATGTCTACTCACCTGTGTTTATTTTACCCATTCTCTGGTTCCTGTTCCCTCAGCCGCCCATCCCTCTACCCCTCCTGGCAGTCTTACCACGAATTGGAGCTGTCTCAAAATTTGCCATCTGTCATGCTCAGTGGTACCCACTCTCAGTAGTGGGTAGGAGGAGTAATGATATTTGATGTCTTCCTTACAGCTTGAACTCTCCAGCATCACATGGAAGTCATTATTATTTTTATTTTCTGAAGCAAAGATGGAACCCTGATGTCTTTTCAGGTAACTGCAGAGCCATCCTTGGTTTCACAAGAGTCACTTGCTGCAAAGTGTCTCTTTGTCAGAGCTTCAAAAAAATGCTGAGGGTGTGACAGAATGCCTCCTAAAAGCTCCAAATAACCAAGCAAATCTAGGAAACAGTAAACACAGAGTCCTTTTTTGCTTAGCATTCTCGTGCTTTTGAAACCAGTTTCATGATTTCTGGGGTGCAGGCTCAGGATTTCTGACCCTTAGGAGCTGGCTGTGTTACACACAGCCACGGAGAGTGCGGCTCTTCTCTTTGCCATCCATGGTGTCTTGATGGCTCGGGCCCAAGACCATTCAGCTTCACTGTTGCTATTGTACAGTGAATAGCATAGCATGCTGCTCACCTTAGCTGGGACTTTTTGATACTGGTACAGTGAAAGTGATGCTGATCTAACAGAAAGAAACGTGAAACTCATCTTGACCAGCCCATCTGGATAGAAGTCCATTCCTGCCTTCTAATGCTAACATGCAAATGACACACTGCTTGCTGCAACTATCCAAACGCTGAAATCAAATCTGCTTCTGCAGGCAAGCATTTCAGGATTGAGAAAACTAGCTTTCCAGGAAGAAAATTAAAGTAGTGTATTTTTGGTGCAGTTAGACAGCCAAAGACATTCTGAACATAAATGCTTGCAGTTTTTAGAGCTGGCAAGCTGTGCGTCCTAGTTCAGGACTCAGCCAGTGAATGCTCTGCTGTGGTGTCAAAGGAAGGGAGCCAAGTGAAGGTTGTCATTGCATGTAATTAGATAGGAGCAGTTGCATGTGGGCTGTGCATGGGGAATATCAAGTCTTTGAAGACTAAGCAGGATGTCTGGTTCTGTATAATGTGATGAGCTGTATTAAAATCTTATTGCATATTTTTAAAAACCCTGGACTCAGTTGACAAAACAGATTTAGGATGCCACATGTATTGCTTAGTGTGTCATAAAAGGGAGATGGCTTCCTTTTAAAGGGCAAGGCAGAAATATCTCTACCCATGAAATATTTTCAACTCCTTGTCACTGCATACAATGTCTGGTCTATTCCAGAGATGACGTCTTCCATTTGTCAGAAGTTAGGTTTTTAAGTCCCTAGGATTAAGTCCTTTCTGGCAATATTGGAGTAGTAGCAAACAAAGAAAGGGAAACGGGAGGGAAATTCTCTTAGAAGCATGAAAATCCACCTTCTTCTTTAACCTGAAGTGAGTGATCCTCTTTAAACTGGAACTCCCTTGGCTTGGGGACAGATATGTCAAGGTTCAGCTGGTGTGTCCTTGTGCATGGGCAGTGTGGAAAGTGAAAAGACACCGTATGCATTCCAATTATTACATTCCAGAAACAAGCAAAAAATTAAACACTGTTTTGTCTCATTTCTAACTTGAAAGACGAATGTTGGATGAATCTGACTTGGAAATGTTACCACAAAATGACCCTAAGGGAGTAAAAATGCTTAGACTGCTTCTCCACACAAACTAATGCCCATTTCTATCATGGAAGGATTACTGCAGCATAGCGAATTGAGAGCTTCAAGTGGAGGTGGAGGATAAGGGTGAGGGGAGATAAGTCTCCTCCTCCTGGTGACCAGAGCTAGAAAGTGCTGAAATCAAAGCAGTTTCCTCCAGCACATATTTTCACCTCAGCCACGCAGTGCAGACATAGTTAGATTCATCAGGTAAACTGTTTTGAACCTGAGGGTTGCTGGAAAACACGCACAACATTATGAGTTTAGGATTTACCTCTGGTTAAAAGTTAACACAGTTTGAGAAAGAGTGTATGTTGGAACACAGTGGCTCTTCCCGAGCATCTCCATATGATGAAAAGCCCTAACTGTTGGGTTGTTGGGAAATTCCAGTGGTGTCAGAGTAGATACAAGATCAGTTCAATGGTAATAAACTGATCCAGCGTAAGCATTAGCAAATTTTAAAAGAATTTTACCCAAGCCCTAAATATCCCACTCCAAATCTGCCCAGAATTATCTTTTTTGATTAATATTGTATGATAAGTGCCTGAAAAAGCAGATGACACATTTACATTGATTTGACTGCAAATTTGACTGCAAATTCTCACAGTGCAAGAGGTAGGAACATGAAATACAACTCAAGTTGCCGTACCCTAAAAGACTGGCAAGAAAAAACAAGTGCCTTCCCTCCTGTCCAAGGGCATAGCTCGCCCCTGTAAGGACAGAGCGCTCATGAAAGCACCGAGGTCCATTAGCAATTTTGCACCTAGCTCTGATTGCCTCTCATCTGAACCAGAGCCAAAATTAGCGAAGTCAATACAAATTTTGGATATCTGACTGCACCGTATCGAAGCAGTGACAGAACAGCAGTAGCACGGAGCTCGTATGGGGACATAGGCAGCCCGGTTTTAGCTTTTATGTAAGTATGCTGATCTTGCTGTTTCTGACCTTAGTATTCCACATGACGCCTATAGATTTGCCTGTTAAAGCTCTTGGTTTTGTGGAAAATCTATCCCACCGACCACATTACAAGCTGAACAACTCCATCATCTCTGCCCCTCCATAATCTTCCAAAGCCAGGGATTTGAAAGTTTGCGGTTTGCTTAGATCAGCTGAGCCGAGTATCGACAGTGCCGCGTTCCTTGCACTTGGGAGTTGCTGTTTCCAGGAAAATGCATATGCCAGACCGTGCCCACGAGATGGCAGCCTGTGCAGCAGAAAAATGGGCCTTGTTTATACCTGCAGGAAAAGAGGATTGCCCTCTACAAGTGCCGTGTTCCTTCTGCAGGCAAAAGTGGCCCCTGCTCTGTAGCCCTGGCCAGCACACTGTGCAAGGTTTAAGCCCTGCAGATGTGCCAGCTCCCACCCGCGCTGCAGGATCTGATGGGTGGGAAGCAGGTGAGATGTGCTGAGAAGCATGGAAATGCCACAGAAAAACCAGACAAGCTGGGATGTTTTGGAGGGATAGCAGGGGAGTTACATTCCTAAAAAAAGAGTCTGGAGTGGGGATGCAATGAAAGAGACCTAGGAGGCAGATGGCCAAAAAATACTTCGTGCTGATTAGTGGCAGAAGAGCTCTTGAGTTTGCAGTGCAATAAATATGCATGAGCACAGGAGGGTGCTGCTCTTTCCCTGACTTAGCGTAAAGCCGTATCTTTCTTCTCTGCTCCTTGGTGCCATCAGCTTACAGGCTTCAGCAGGACACGTGTTCGGTCATCCTGGACAAAGGCCTAGGTGAGGCTAGCAACTGAATAACCCCGGACGGCTACATCTTCCTGGACTAAAGCAACATTCACCTGAAGGGCAGGTTGAGCTTTTAGGCAATGACCAGCCACAGCCATTGGTCTGCTGGGTAAGCATCTAGGTCTGTCAGCCTGCAAAATGCTGTCCTAAGGACTTAGTGCTGGTACAGGTGAGGGTGTGGATAATTTTACTGTCATCTCTCACTAGCTAAGGGCGTAAGAAAGAGTGATGGTGGTTTAAGGTCCTATGGCCCTTGTGCTCAATTGTTCAAGGACAACCCGGAACGTGACACATCATTTGCCAGTTGGTCTGGACTGGAGGAGTCTAGACACTGATTTCTACTAGAAATAGCTCTATGGAAATTATTCTGCAATTTTTTATTGAGTATCATTTGCCTCTTCTTAGCAGTGTGCCAGCTGGTAGTGAGGGCACAGGGATGGGTAAGTGGAGGAGAAGTGGCCTAAGGGCGTAGAGCAAATCAGAGACGGAGCAGGACAGAGGAGCCTGCTTTCCTTAATTACAAGTCTGAGTTGCTCCATGTGCCGGACAAGCTTAATACCTTCCCCCCACCAAAAAAAGAGGAAAAGCCCAGAGAATGGGAATATGGGAAGGTTTGCGTTTTGTAAAATAGATGTCAAAAGTCAACTCCATGGTAGAATTGGAGGGGTGCCAGAGAAGGAGAGGCATTGTAAATGGTGGAAGGGCTTTTAATAGAAGAAATAGAGACACTGAAATTTGCTGCTAACCCCACTGATGCAATTTGAGCCCCACAGAGAACGATTCAAGAGGCAGCAACTAGTGCTCACCCACCTGCACTTGGTCCCGAACCTCACTTACACAATGCAGAAGGAACTAATCAATAGGTCTGGGCTCCTGGAATGTAAAAGCCCACAAAAAGAGGGCTTGGCTTCTCTGATACAGTTCAGTCTCCAGCTGCCAGAAGTGCTGCCATGAATGCCATCTCTGAGCAGCCGCATGGGGTTACCTTCTTGGCCCTTCAGTAAGTGGGACAGTATGTAGGGCCAGCTTCTGGGCTCGGGGGGAGTACAGGGTTGGCAGGAGCAGGTCTTTGTAGATAATAGGATGTAAAAGTTATTCTTCAGCGCAGTTTCTGACCCCTTTTCCCTGCCTCCTCATATAGTCTTGCTTTTACAAGGAAATACGGGAGCCATTTTTCAGAAGCTGTGTGTTTACCTATAGCCCTCAGCTGAGCGGTTTCCCTGACTCAGGATCTTTGCCTCCTCTAACGGTTGCATCACTGGTGAGAAACTGTAACTGCATTATTAGAGAAATATGGGGGCTCATTTTTCCAGCCTAGGCAGTGCGTAGGAGATCATTTGGACTGGCACCCTCCCAAGCGTAATGCACTGAAATGTCATTCTGCTCCTGGGTGAAGCCTAGATTCTTCCCAGCTTATCTTTTCCTTTGGCTTGCAGCATCTGTGTGTCTTGCCCTCGTCTCTTGGCACACAGATGCCCAAAGGTGTAGAAGACAGTGCTCTTGTTAATGCTAGGGAAGTGAAAATAGATGTATTTTAAATTCTGAAAGGGCTGGTTTTGCTTAGGTCCTTTTGCTTCATACTTGCCATCGTGCAAGTGCCCACTTTTTGAATGGGCCCTCAAATGAAAAGGAGATGCTCTGGAGCTGCGCGGTGGATGTTCAAGGTCTGCTGACACGACTCCAGCTGCTCAGTCACTCTAAACCAGGTCATTTTTAATGCTCCTCACAGGGGGCTCAAGGCATAGCTTTAAGCACTTGGATTTGGAAGTTCGGATTTAAGGTTTTAATGATAAACTTTGCATGTGGATTTGGCCGTTCCCTTCCTCTGGTGTTTGGGTGATTTATTATTTTTGGCAGATTTCCAAGAGTACCAGACGAACAGGGAACAGGAATTTGACTCAAATTCAGACAACGTGCCGCAGAGCAGCTCAGTTCTGTGATGATGTTTCTGCCTCTGAAACCAGCGTCCTCTCCAGCAGAGCCTACTGGCACTGCCCTGACAGCACACAGGGATGGCCACACAGTCCTGTTTCAGATCAGTGAGGATCGAAGCCATTGCTTAGTTAGCAATGGGAACATTTCAAAGCCGAGTTCTTATCTGGGTTGCTAAAGTATATCGTGTTTCTGAAAGCTCTATGTCACATGGAGGCTGTTAAATAATGAATGCCAGGCTGCATAGCTAAGTGTTGACATACAAAAGAAGCTGTCTTCTGAGCACCAGCTTCTCTGCCTCACAGCAGCAGTGGAACACAGTTTACTTAAATGTGCTCAGCCACATTTTTCAAGTTGATAATAGCTTTTTCTTGTCTTTCATTAAATAGCTTCTCTTACGAATTTATTTTCCCTTAGGAAGGACTTGAAAATTTCTGAAGAAAATGAGAAAAAAAACCCTACCAGGAACTGTAATTGTGTGTTCTACTTTCCAGAACATTTAATTTCCCCTCCTGAACTGTCATTTGACATCTAAAGGAAAGGGGCTGGCAAAATCTGATTAAACCAGGCTCGAGTTTGGGCAGTAAAGCCTGAGAACCAGCATTCATCCCTAGTCCTGCAGGGTTTTAATCCTAGACATGGAAGAAATAAAAATCAGTTCTTTACCCTGTTGTGCCCATACTTCCAAGGGAAGAGCAGAGACTTGGCAGAGGTCAAGCAGAGACCCAGATGCAGCTTCTTGAACTGGCTTGGTGCAGCCCTCTCCTGATTAAAAACACTCAGGGAGCGGCTTTAAGTTACATCAGAGTTTTGTCAGCACAGAAGTGAGCAAAGCGGTATCACTCTGTGCCCAACCTGCTCTCCTTGTTCTCTCCTAACAAGCCCTTATCTTCCTTACTGTGTCTTGTGATTATAATAAAAGTGGTTCTGGCCCCTCTAGAGGCTTCATGTCCCTCACCAGGCAAATTCACTAGGCAGAGATGAAGAATTATTCAACAGTGTCTTTAAGCAGGCTGGATTGTAGAGCAAACACAGAGGAATCAAGCACCACCACAGAAGTCAGCATCTGCTTAAATACTCAGTGTTCAGAATGCAGGTAAATTTAAATGTGCTAGCTTTTTGAAGTCAAAAGGCGTTCTTAATGTTCGTGAAGTTAATCACGCGTCAGGCACTTTGTTGTGCAGGGAGCCAAAGAAAAAAACTCCAGCTTAATGTTGCACAAAAAAACAGGGGCTTTAGATTTGCTGGTCTCAATTCCAATTTTATTTTGTTCTTCCATAAAATCACATGTTAGCCTTAAGATTTATACTAGGCCAGTTCCTTGGAGTCTGTCATTGCCAACTCCTTTTCACTTTTTTTTTTTTTAAAGAGGTGGATTTATATACAAATGTAGCCATTTGTAAGCAACAAATGTATTCAATAACATTTCCCTCTGTGGTACTTCTATGCTAGAAATCCAGAAATGAGAAGCTCTGAAATGCCAGAGTCCATAGCATGCTGTCTCTATTTGATCTCTTCCTAGCCTGAATTTTCATAACAGTTACATTTGAGTTTCAGTTATACAGTACCCTGGCTGATGAATATTAAACAAGGTCTACATACATTTCTTGGGTTTGCTTTTACAGACTCTGCTTGTATAGAGAGTTGGTTGGGGGTTTTTTGACAGTGCTCTCTGTGGTGCCCTGTATTCCATTCTTTTATTGTTCCCAGGTTGTTCTGGGAGAAAGTGACAGTGCAAGATGGGAGGAGAATGATTAAATTTTTCCGGGAAATTATAAAGAGTAGAAAATCAGTAGTTAGATGTTTCCTGGGACTGCCTAGAACTTCTCTGAAGAATAATTAGCTTGCAAGAGAGCTGTGGTAGCTGGAATTCCTCCCCAGTTCTGTATGCATAAGATAAATTTGGTCTGGGGTAAGCAGTGTGCTTTGAGGTCTCTTCGCTGATCTGGGGAAGTGATTTATGTGGAGAGAACGAAGAAATTAGCTAGAAGAGGTGTGGAAGAAAGTCTGAGTAGCCATGTCCATCCTGGGCTCAGAAGCAAGCAACAAGCAGGAACAGAACCAGGGGAAACCTAGCAGAGCGAAGCATAGACGGGGGTTGGGTGCTGGGGCTCAGCCCCTGCTTATCCAGGTGACTGCTCAAACGGCAATTAGCTCTAGGACTGGTGCTCCCGGGGAGCAGAGCTGAGTGACCAGCAGTGCGGAGAGTCAAGCCCACAGGCAACACAGCAGGTGTAGGTGCTTCATTTGCTAAAGCAGCCTCAATCAGATCCAGGGCTGCGTTTACGCTAAATGCCTGATATGGGCAGCAGGAAAGGCTTTCTGAAGTTGGAGGAGAGGCTGCAGAGCAACAGAGGATTCCTGTTGAGCTCCACTGTTGTGTGCTGACTCTATTGTGTGTTTCACCTTTTTTGATATGCTGCATCCTGCTGGGATATTGCTACAGGTAATCCTAAAGTTGGGGGGTGAAGCGTGGAGTTTATTAGCTTTGTTGGTTTGAACTGGTCTGGGCAGACTTGATCTAAGAGTGGTATTAGTCTTTCTCTCCAGAGCTGTCAGTACCTTGTCTTTCAAAAGCATAAAAATACAGTTGAAATGCACAGAAAGCTGCTATGAGATGTGTCAATAGCAGTTCATGACAGATGAAGTGACATCTAATCAATTCATTAACTCTCTAGAAGAAAGGACTAATGAGCTGAAAAACTTGCTGGAGGCATAATGTAACAGGTATTAAGGGACACTTGAGAAAGATCTAATGAAATTAAATAATAAAGCAGCACAGTAGCAAAAGAAGTCATCACAGCAGAGATGATCACAGGGTAACAGAGAATGATTCCTACTTTCCATTCATCCATGCAGATCAATGTTTAACATTTGTTGGCATTTGCATTCTTAAAGACATAAGAATTGTATGAAAACACATCTCTGTTCTCCTTAGGTTTGGTGTGCGTTTTGTCTGGTATTTTGTTTAATGGATCCATTCTTAGGAACTAGATAAACCAATGCATAAGCACATGTGTAACATTAAGCATGTGACTCATCCCCTCTACAGCCACAGATGTATCTCGCTCCTGCAATTAAATATGTGCTAAAGTGGTCTGTTGGAGCAGAGCCCAGCAGTACTGTGTGCAGGTTTGAGCTCATCAGTACAAAAGTGGCGCTAACAAGCGGGTCTAGAATTATAGACCTGTCAGCTTAGCTTCGGTTCCTGGAAAAACACTGGAACAAATAACCAAACAAACAATTTGTGAGCACCTAGAAGAAAATGAGGGGGAGATGCAAGAGATCCAAACCAATCTAATTTCCCACTAAAACAGGGCAACGCTCCGAGATTGGTTTGAATTTTGGAGCTGTTTGACGTGCACTCTTTATAAGGATGGCATGGATGAAAATATCCGAGTCTAAAATTCATTGGAAAACTGATAGAAGGATGTTCCTGAGGGAGATTCTGAGGGGGCTGTTTTGTGTGCATGTCTTTTTTTCCATGTGTAATCTGGCTGATGGAACAGAGAGTACAAAGTTTAAATTTGCAGCTGATGCGGTGTTGGAGAAGGCCATGAGCATGCTGGGCAGGATTAGAATTCAGTATGATCTCCGCAAACTAGAGATGCAGTTAAAAAAAACAAAAGCAGCTTGCCATTCAGCTGGGACAGTATATTGTCTCTCCACTGAATATAGATTTATGTATTGCAATGAACTCTTAATATGTTATTATATAGTTACAACAGGTTGGGGAACAACAACTAGTGTGTAGTTGATTTATCAATAAGGATGAAAGATTTTGATGGCTCACAAGCTGATTGTCAGTAAACAATGCCTTGCTGTGGCAGCAAAGGCACATCAAATGTATGTTGCCACTATGGCGAGTGCTATAATCCTCAGAGCCAGCTCTGTGCCAGCAAGCAGGAGCACAGAGTTCGCTTTTGGCCAGCATACTTCAAAACTGAGCTGGTCCAATAGCCGAGTATGAAAAGGAAAGCAGTAGGACCGATCAAAGGTCTAGAAGACTTGATCTACCAGGGGAGATCTGAGGGGGTTTCATCCTTCAGGAGAGGGAGACTGAGGGGGGAGACTAAATTTCTTTCAAAACATTGTTAGCTGGCAATTAAGACAAGAAGCTGTGGGCTAAACTGCTTCAAGGGAAAATCAGGGCACTTTATTTTTAGTAATTTATCTGATACTAAGGGAGTGTGAAGGACTGGAGCAGACTCCCTGGGAGAGGTGAGCCTGTGACACCTTGAAAATAAGCTAGACCCCTGTCTGTCAGGAATGACCTATGCAAGTCCTGCCTTACACAGGTGGATGGAGTAAATGACCTCTGATTCTACCAGGGTTACCTTACGCTAATCTACCAATATAAACTGAGGTGAATTTAACTAAGTCAGTGCCAATAATCTCATATTGATGGAAATGAAATCTTGACTTCTCAGCAATAGATATCCAGAGGTTTTCTACTTTGGGACTGAGAAGTATTATATGTGTAAGCACAGGGAGGAACAGGGTACGAGAGTTTACGAAGCAACTAGTAAATCACAGGATCTAACTTGAAACTCACTTGTTAATTACTGTGTTAACTAAAAATTGTTGATTTCATCCCACTTTGCCTCAGACCCTGAATGCTGGTGGTTTCAGAGACTAATGCAGAGCAGGCTGCTTACAGCTCTCTAAACATCAGAAGATGACAACCTTCTATACTACAGACAAGTTGACTGTACAGTTATTTTCAGCATTTAATGGTCCACCAGATGCTATTAGTATTGCCAGCACTTCAGCTTTTCTTCCTTTCATCTACACTTCTTCATAGAGTCTGCTTAATATTTTGCATCTTTTTTTTTTTTTTTAATTTTTGTTCTCGTCCTGTAGTTAATTTCTGGATTCTCAAACTCCCTTTTTATTTTTACTCAATGGCAATTTTTCTTACAGCTGTCTGCACATAACAGCTCCATTAAATGTGCAAGTAGGAAACTGGTAGCTGCTTCACTTCACACATGATACTGTAATCGTTGTGATTGTGTTCTCTTTGAAAGCTCCATTCCTGTTACCTGCAGGTATCAGGAATTCTCTTCATCTAGTCACTTGATTATTTTTAAGAAAAGAGATTTTAAAATCTACCAGGACCTTTTAAGTCGGCTACTTCTTGCTTCATTCCTTTATTTATCTGTCATAAGAGCACTTACTAGTCTTTCAACTAAGAAAATGCATTTATGCATTCAAGAAGAGTAGTACAAGTACAGAAGAACACACTGGCTTTTTGCTCAGCTTCTAAACTCACTTTATGGGCAAGTTCCCAAGAAAGCAGTTCTATTGAATCCTGCTCATTAGGAGAACTGACTAATTGGTGGAAGAACCCACATCTCATTGGCTTGGCCTCAGTTTCCTGAATCCAGACTCTTGAAAAGGTTCAGGTTTGCATGTGAGCCTTGACAGAGAATTTGAGTTCAAATACTGTGAGATGATGGGTCAGCAGAGTCACACACAGCCTGTCTGGCACGTAAACGGCTCCCAGAACACTAGATTAGGACTTCAGACCCCTCAGTTTTCTCTTTTCCCTGTGTCACACTCTGTAATGCTCCTATCAGTCTAACTGTGCTGTCTGTACAGGGGGGCAGGTTCTTGCATCAACTGGAAAAGAGGCAAAGGAGTTGGAGACCTCTGCTCCCAAAGCAAAGGCTCAGCCATAGCAGTGGGCATTTAAGGTTTTCATCAGTGTTTGAGGCTTGTTGCTCTGGTATGGCCCTAGGCAGGATAGGATTATTCTAATTCACATCCTAGTTAGAAGCATATAACTTTCTGTATTGCTCAGTTATCAGTATTTGCGGCTGTTGGAATATGTTTGTGGGATGACGGGCTTGACATTCCAATGGGAAACAGTATTTCAGGCTTTGCCTTGGGCGTGAGTTGACCTGTGATACCACACAAGTGCAAAGTGCATCCAAGTGGCACAATGGAAAGTTGTGGGTTGTTTCTTATTTAAAAAAAAAAAAAAAAAAAAAAGAAAAAAGGCAAAAATAAACCCACCCACCCAAAAGGCATGTTTCTTGCAGTGATATGTTTTTATGCTTCTCAGAGCTGATACAACAGCATTGCCCATACTTGGTTTTTACTTTTTCCACCCCCACCCCCCCCAAGGAAATGCCGAAATAAATTAGATGCATTATAGCAACCAATCTTGTGACTACGCGTTTCAGGGTTCCAGTGTTCTGGAACATGGTATCTGGGCTCCTTGGACAGCTGCTGCCTGTGGCATTTGCTGTTACAGCGATGCGTGTCTGCTCACAGACTAGCATCTATAAATGGCATAACTTGCCCTGTTGCGAGATCGTGGGGACAGGATGGGGGAAAGTGCCCCCCCTCCCTTCGAGCTCTGCAGCTGGGGGGGGGGGTGCATTCTGCAGGGAGATCTGCCTTTGCAGTTGTTAATTTGGAGATTCTCTCAGCTTATTTCAAAGCCAGTTATAAGCCCTTTAAATTAGCTTTATGCTGAGACACCAATAGGATGTTTTTACATGCTTTTAGCGCTATCTATTTAGACAGATTAAACCGAAACTTTAGGCAATATTTCTCTCCTTCTGCCTAAAATCAAGCTAAAGAATAAAGTTTGTGAGAAAGGCCTGTGGCTCCTTAGAACATATGCTAAGTCCTGTGGTGTGATGCCAATAACGTATCGTAATGCCATGGTATGGAATAACAAATACAACTGCTCTAAGGCAAAGCCACTGCAGCACTCTGTGTCACCTCTGTGGGACTAGTGCTGTCCCACCCTGCCACCAGTTATGCCTTGTCCCTCTGTATATGTATGCTTTTATATCTTTTACATATCTTCAGTATCTAATTGATGAATTCTCAAAACAGAGGCTGCTAATAAATCATTCCTTCAAGGAAAAATTGTGTGAGAAGTGCGGGATCCAACTGTGTGTGAACTGCAAAGCTTTGGAAGTGCTGGGCTGTTTCCAGGGGAGGTGAGAAGCACCTGTGGCTCCATTTGAGTGTGATACAAGTGGTGCCTTGGAGCACGGCACCTATGCAATTAACTTGCTCATACAGAGCAAGTCTCATGTATCCTGGGACCCGTCATCTCCATAGCACGTGTCTGGTGTCTCCAGCACAACCAGAACACACGCCATGGCACGTGGCTGAGGAGGTCACTTGTAGATGGCTGGGGTTTTAGGTGTGGAAAATCCCAGTCCTGGCTTGCTTTGGTGCAGAAATAAGCAGGTGGTAGAGATGCAGACAATGCTAACCATGGCTTATGAGCGCAAAGCTAAATATAAAGCAACTTGATTGAGACAAGTGCATAAGAGGGTTCAGTGAATGTTTATATTGATTAAACTATTAACAAGAATAGCAAATCCTATTACACTAATCATTATTATATTGCTTTCCTGCCCTCTCTTCCCTCTTTCTCTTCGCCTGAATGTTTCTCCTAGAACACAATAAACACATACAGGGAAATTTTGCACCTCAGGGGCCCTGGCTGTCTGAAACACTTCCCAGTGTTCGCTGTGGAGGTGGATAGTACCTGCACACTGGGCTCTGGCTTCAGCGGAGCTGCCTGTGTAGCTAACCTCTGCTCCGGAGAGGGACGTCTGGAGAAAAGTGCCCCCGAAATGGGGAGAGACTGCTAGTAAGAGAATGACAATGTGGAAAAGTATTTAACCCAGGGGGATGCTCTTAGTGTCTTTTGACAGGCATGCAGACACCGAGGAAGGAATAGTATGGGCTTGTAGATTCATTATTAACGTATTTTCAAATGGTGAAAAGATGTGTTTGTGTAACCAGCTTATCTGTTTTTTCCATAGCCACTAACGTTTTGGTTCTGTTGGGAAATAATTTCACAGTTTTGCCTGGGCAAAATAATTTTATGGGTTTGCCTGTTATATTTGAAGTCCAATTCTGTGCTTTCTTAAAAAAAGTTAAATAATGAAGTATTGCAGCTGGAGTCAGGGAGGAGGAACAGGTCTTGGGTGATCAGTTGTTTCTAAGTTGGAGGACAGAGGGTTTGGTGCTAAAGTTTGTTTTCTTTAAATAGACTTGTAGCCCAATTACATTTTTATTATTCAAGTTATCTATTGAAAAACACTTGTTGGGATTGTTTTTTTCTGAAAACATCAAGTTTTTCATCAAAACTTGGAATATTTTCAGGGATTTCTGAAAATTTCTAATTTTAATGGAAGTATAGTTGGGGGAATGTGTTCCAAAAGATGTTGGCAAAATCTTTTGGCTAGGTTTGTCGGCTTTAAGAGCAAGTTACTTTAAAAAATATATGGTTTTTTGGTTATACATTAGTGATGAAACATTCAAGACTATTTAAAGAATTCAAATCCCTCATTCCTACTCAAATTAAAAGCAACTGGGCATTCAGATCCCTTAGTCAGCTTCAGCAGTCTATAACTTCAGTGCTAGTTTGATATAGCTAATTTATGTTAAACACACTTTTAAGTACAGATATAATTTATCTCATGGTGGTGTTGCCTCACAGCCATAATTTTATGCTTGTACACAGTAGTTCTGTGTATCCCCATGGACTGGAAATCTTTATAAACAAATGTAGGCCATCCCCAAGTCCTCGGGCAAGGAAAACTTCCACTGAAGTCTTCAGAAGCTTTGCTCACATGATGTCTCTAATTTCAGACCATGAGTACAACTGTGTGTTCAAGCAGGCGTCATCCTTTGAGTGAAGGTCACTTTGAGGGAAAGGCAGTAGGCATGTAGCAGCCCATACACATCCTCTGCAATAGTTTGAAGGAGAAAACAATGGTTATCAGCTGAAATTGCACAAGGTTATGTGCACAGAATAGGATTATGCACTGAGGGAGTTGCCAACTTTGGCTCAAAATGGGGTTCTGGCTACAGGAAACCTTTCCCGGGACATTCTGCAGAATATATGGGTTTAGCATTATTCATATAACTGGTTACTTGCCAAATATGTAAAAACTAAACCCCCAAGCTTTTAATGAATTTTCGGCTTTAGCATGTTCTCTCCCAGTGCTTTGATGTTCTGGAATTAAAATGTTTGTTTTCAGTCTGGGTTGATATTAAGCTGGTTTAATGTCTTTATAGAAGCTGTTTTGAAAGCTTTCCTTTTCCTCTCTGGATCCAGCTGCCTGGGTGGGTGACATCTCTTATCATCAATTGGGCAGTTCTGAGTTGTGGCTTTAGATAATGAAAACCAAGCCCTAGCATTTTTCTTCCCAGCAGAGTTCTTCCTTCGCTTCCTTTCACCTCAGATGTTTTTCTTCTCTGTGCGCATCCCAGTGTGTACAGCACAGCATTGTACCGTACAACCCACAGTTTCAATGTCTCTGTGTTCTCTTCCTTACAGATTAGACTTACAAGGGAGTGGAGACCTGTCTCATGGTTCAGCAGGTGCTTTCTGTCTTCATCCACAGTTTTCCATTGTCTTGCAATTGAAGTCACTGCTCGTAATCCTCCCCTGCCAGGAGCTTGTCACTTCTGATCCCAGCTATGCTCCTTCTCGTAGCGTTTTTCCATTGTGGCATGACAGCATTAACGTGTAGCGCTCTATGGGTTTCCTTCCCAGCTGAAAGACATTGGGAGAGGTTTAGCTTTTCAGTGCTGATCGATCATTTCATCTGACCTCATTCCTACTGCCATTTTACTGCATTCCTCTACTCATCACACCCGCCCTGTATCACTGCTGCTACAGCAGCCGCCGGTGCGCACGTTGCAGTGGGGGGAACAGACTGAACTGGGCCTGTTGAGCCTGGAGAAGGGAAGACTGAAAGGGGATCTTATCGGTGTCTACGTATAGCTTAAGGGCAAGTGTCAAGTGGATGGGGCCAGGCTTTTCTCAGTGGTGCCCAGTGACAGGATGAGGGGCAACGGGCACAAACTGCAGCACAGGAGGTTCCACCTGAGTAAGAGGAAGAACTTCTCTACCTTGAGGATGATGGAGCACTGGCACAGAGAGGCTGTGGGGTCTCCTTCCCTGGGGACATTCAAAACCCGCCTGGACCTGACTGTGCAACCTGCTCTGGCAGAACCTGCTCTAGCAGGGGGTTGGACTGGGTGATCTCCAGAGCTCCCTTCCAACCCTGGCCATGCTGTGACTATATGTTCAGCATAGCATCTACAGCATGCTATATGGCCCTGATGCAAAACTCCAAGAGGTCAAAGCAAAGCTGCTACTGAGAACTAGACACCTGAAGGTAGTGTTAGATGGAGAGCCAGGGACCCTCTCCCCTTTAGCAAGAAAAGATTAGACCAGGCAGTGGGGATACCTTGAGATCCATCTCATTTGCCATCTTACCCCCTCCCCCACCTCCCCAAGCCTGGATCAAAGAATCCTAAAGGCTCTGGATTCTTTGTCTCAAGCAAGGATGCTGAGGAATACACTGTTTTGGTTTTTCTCCTAGTATGGGCTGGAGTAAACATAATTCAAGAGCCATCACAGCCTGAAGCAGTGAGAATACAGGAATGGGGGAGAGATGATCCAGCAATGAACAAGCTACAGGATATATTTGGTTTTGCCCTTTAAAAGCAACTACCGTGCATCTTAAATTCCGGTGAGCAGTTAACGCTCTGCCTCAGCGCCGGAGGCTGAGCTGGCTGGTCTTCTGTTTGCTGCCAATCTAAACCTACTGCAGCTCTGGCCGCAGAGCTCAGCGGAAGATTTGCTCGCGTAGCAGCAGGCTCTAAAGCACTGCCTGTGCCCCCTTGCTGGGAGCGCGCGTCCTTTTGCTCTCCAGGGATTTTGGTGGCCGTGCTTACAGGGCAGAAGTGAGCTTTGGGTAAACACCCACCACTGAAGCCAATGATGGACCCTGCAAAAGGTTTTGTGTTGGTATTTGTTAGTTATTTAATGCACATTTGGGTCACATCACCTGATATAAGATTTCTATGTACTTGAACACACCAATGCTAACAGCTGTGGTTTTACAGCTGTTTAGGATAGCATAGGGCAGCATTTACCAGTAAAGGGACCACAAGCCAAACGTGGCTGCCTTTGCCCCTCAGGCAGCTGGTTGCATGTGTCTGTGCCCCGGGCTGGACTCCTCGGGGCCAGACTGGTGCAGGATGGCAGCATCCTTCAGGTGTCAGTGCTGCAGGGGGCACGGGGCTGCGCCCCCAGCCCTCCTCCTACTGGCTGGGTCACCCTTCCGTGTCCCAGCAGAAGAAAAGCTGCCGTTGCAGGAGATGCTGGTTAGCTCAGGTGCGTGTCACTGAGCTGTGAGCGTGCTATCTCACCTCTCAGTTTTTGGACTTCAGCAGAGGCACAAGGAGCTGCAGGCTTCTCTTCAGGGAAGTCAGGGCACAGTTCAGTGGGCTAAAGAGGACTGTGACACAGAGGGCTGCAAACAGAAAAGTGCAGCTGTTTCAACGACTAACCCGATAGCAAAAGAGAGCTTTAATGTGTAAAAAAAAAAACCCCAAACAAACGAAAAAACCCCAACAACAAAAAAACAAAACAAAAAAAAACCAAACCAAAAAAACCCAGAAACATCTTTAGCATAATTTATGGGCTTTGGATTCCCACAGTGAACAACCCAGAGGCACTGCTCCCCTGTCCCACCCCTACCAGTGCCCTTGGTGCAGGGGCTGTAGGAACAGGAGGAGGGCCTGGGTGGGGAAGGGGCAGCTCACAAGCTGAGCTCCCTCTGCACTGTGTGAGTGAGCACTGAACCCCTCAAACGTAAACAGAGGAATGGTAGCCAGCAGCAGGCGGTTGGCAGGTGGCCATGAATGCTGGACCCCTGGTGCTGGCTGCCTGGGGTCTGGAGCAGGGGGCTTGTGGAGGGTAATGGTAGAGGTGGTGATCTGGGGAGGTGGGTGGCAGATGTCTGTTATTTACCCTCTCTGTTTCTATGATATACTCCACACCTGATACATGTCACTTGGAAAAGGAGGACAACATGTCCACTTTTTCAGTTCTTATGGCTTTTTTTTTTTTTTTTTTTGTCGTTGCTCTAGTTACTAAGAAAGTGCAGTGCACTGGGACTCTGCAGCCAGAGCCATCCCCCCCTGGGGCCAGCGCCTGCCTCCAGTGCCGAGGCTCTTGCACGCCTGAAGAACACCTTCAGATAGTGACAAGCCTTGCAGAGGAGATTTAGCATGCGTCTAAATTGAAATAACATTGTTTGTAATGCCAACACATTTATAATGCAAATAAGTAATTATAAATGAATGTGGCATGTAAATAAAGTCATGCTTTAATTAGCAGGTTATTTCTAATCAGGAAGTCTTCCTTCCTATAAACAGCTAGCCCTGACAACAAACCTCTTTGAGCGAACGCTGAGGCAGCAGTATCTTCTGTGTGAAGAGCTAACCAGGAGGAGAAATTCTGCTGTCTGATAAAGGCCCAGTGCTGGCAGCTACTGAACTGTATTTTATTGACAGGGCCTGTGGCGTTTTAATTTTTCCATGCCAGGAGGAGGGAGCTCAGGTAGTCCCTGGGGCAGTGGTGGCTTTGCAGAGCTGGTTCTGCACGTGTTGGCTCAGTCCTACCCAGGTGGTTGTAATTACAAGCCCAGCCCTGGAGAGTAAGAGTTTTTCAGAATATGAGCTAACACTTTGAACACGCATTTTAAGCTGTTGGTGACTAATCTCAGTGAGGAGTGGCAATGAACAAGGACTTTGTTTTTGAAGTTTTGAAAACTTATGTTGAAGAAAAAAAACTTATTGGCTACAACATTTTAAAGACATTTTCCCCCTCATCTAGACATTGTCAGAGAAATGCAATACATGCAATTGTATCTGACTGCAGTAAGCGGTTCCTACCTGGAGCCTTGAAAACCTTCTTCCATTTATGAGAGGTTTTTCGCTTGGGTAACCTGTCTATGTCTGATTCCTCTTCTTCCCATATCAGGATTGATGGCTTCTTCATTGGTCCATACATGCCTGCCAAATTAACAAGGTATGAGCTAAGTTAACTTGTTCAGCTCATTCTTGAATTACATCATGATGTTTCTCCAAAGACATAATGGGTACAGATGAAATATTGCCACTTGCAACTCATTCTAATGAAAAACCCAAATGTAATGTGCTCTATAGTAGCCATCCACGCTGCGGGGGAAGGAGGCCATAGTTTGCAAGACTTACAGTATTGGAAGTATTGTCAGAAGACAGTTATTCCTCCCCAGGTCCATTGAAATATGTTATTACCAATTCCATGGGAATTTTTTTATCAACTGCGTGAAGTTATTTTTAGGAGAACTTTGGAAGCATCTCCATCGGTTATGTGAAGAAGCCATCCAGAATAAATAGGAGAAAGCCTTGTTACATGAACAACCTAATGCACTTCAAAAGGCTCAGCAACATGCTGTGATGTCAGATTATTTGCAGAAGGTCAAATCAATTTGATGATCAGGCAAACATTAGCTAATTACTTTCTTAGAAGCAAAGCAAGTAAAGTATTTTCCAAGAAATATTCTTGAGGAAGAATCAAATGACATTTATTAGAAACCCTCGCTCTCTCAGACTTATTCTCTTTAAGGCATTTATTCCCTCCGTAATAGCAAGACATTGCATCTGAACTTCATACAGGGACGAATTCAAGTTTAAAAGTTTTCTGCTCTGTAGGGCAAATGAATCAGAACTGGAGCCTGTTTGTCTGTGGTGTAGTGAATAATCTTTGTGAGAGGGTTTTTGTCTATTTGCTTACCTAGCCTCAAAATAAAGTGCTAAAGGGTTCTGACCCATAAAATATGCAGGACCATATTTCCTTTAAACCTGGTGGCTGCTCCGAGTAGTCTCCAGACAGCATATGCGAGGGAGAGGGGAAAGGGTGGCTGCTGTTGAGATGATGATGTCCTGCTCAAGGAAAGAAGAGACCTGCATTGCTTTTGGGAAGGAGAGCTGGAATAAGGTATTAAGGAAAATCTCTCCTTAGTGCGGTAGCAAGAGCTCAAGGAAAGCTCTGGGTGGATTCTTATGGCTAAGAGTTGTCCTTCTCTGTGCCATGTTTGCTGAAAGCATCTGAACGTTGTAATAAAACAAAAGCCCCTGTGGATGGTGCTTGGCTCCTGTTATCTCTCCGATCATACCTGTAATGCTGGCCCAGAGAAAAGTGACTTGAACCTCTGATTTGCATCTATCCTGGACCCAGCTGTTGACACGGTTTAGCTCGTTATGTCATTCTCATATATCAGATATTTATCTTATACTTCATTTGTCACATCTGATTAATAAAGTGCAGTGCCAGATGCATTGTAACTGTGCTTAGGCTAAGCGTGGAGTGGGCAGAAAGACTCACCTTGACCACAGGCCTCTCTACTTCAGCACTTTGCCTCTCTGCTTCTCAGAAAACAGCAATAAAACTTCAAGTTTTCTTTCACCTGCTCCCATGTTGTAGCTGCAGAGTCAATGCATTGCCCTGTTTTGCATCAGACAGCGTGAATCCACATGATTGATGCAGACAGACATGACCTGTGCCCTGGAGCTGGTGACATGAATAAAAAAATCTGCTAGAGAGGTCTAGAGAGAGATGCAGAGAGCAAATGGATGGCGGTAGCATTCCTCATGCCACCTCTCTTTCTGGCATCCAGACATTTGGGGACTTTGCTTCTGCTGTATTCTATACTTTGTTTTCTAAAGGCTGTAATTTATTCTCTTATTTCTGCCTGTATTTTTATTTTCTGAACCTTATGTAAACAACACTGAAGTCTGCTGTTCTTGAATGGATGGATAAGAAGGGCACGGTCCCTCCCTTTACAGTTTGCTACCTGGTAAATCTGTCAGCGTTGTAGGTATGGCTATTGGAACTGCTCTGGAATCTTCCATCAGTGTGTTTACTCATTGGAAAGTGGGGTCTCGGTAAATGGAAAGCAGGATGGAGACTCGAATCTCTGATGAGGACAAAAAGCTTTCATGATTCTGTGTGAGTCTCAGGTAGCAAGAAAAGAGAGAACACGCAGTTTTAATATATGTAAATATGAAACTGCAAAGGTGGGCAGAGGGAAGGAGAAGACAAGTAACCTAGATGGAGTTTTAGATTTATATTGATGGCATCACTATTGATTTCATGATGACCACTTAAAATGGGAGTGGGGAAAACAAGGCTGTAACGGAGGACAGGCACTTGGGCTTTTACAGTGAAAGGGCAGTTCAAATATGAACACGGATTTGCAGGACTAGAAAAACCAGAACTTTCTGCACTATTATATTTTGGCAGCTCTAAGGCTTAAATGGACTTGTGCAGTGCATATGTTGTGATCCCACCTTTAGAACAAGGCAGAATAGAACTTAAACAACAACTGTGAGACCTGTCGGGAAATGGGGAAGGCAGTTGGGTGTAGTGCCAGTTAGACATGCAGGCATAAATGTACAGTTTAACCACTGGGAACAGTTCTCTGCTGACAAACTTCTTATAGGAGGAAATACAAGTACTGTTCGTTATTGATAAGAAGTAGTTGTTATTGTTATATTTTATTATTCATCAGTCTGTTGTTTTAAGAAGTTAATGCCACCTAGTCTGGGGTTAGAAATGAATGCTACCCGGCGGAAGGATAATTTTGTATCAGACAGCTCAACAGTTTTGAAATATTTGACCAAACCAGAGCAGTGAATACTTAAGAATAATAAATGAGGCCCTAGAAACTAGGGAAAGCCACCCAAGAACAGAAGGAAGGCTCTGGTTTTTGGACAGTATCTTCATAACAAATTGTTTGACTAGCTACAACAAAGCATCAGGTCAAAGAGGTTTTCACCACATGCATTTATAAATCAAAAACCACGAAAACCAGGTTGATTTTAAACCTCTGGTGGCAGATGGTTGCCTGGTCTAAACCGGTGCAATTTCTTTTTAAGACTAACTCACCTACCGTGTGCTGGCATTTTTAAGAGCTTTAGTACCACAGGCTGTACCTGCCAAACATCTCCCAGAGCCTCCCCAGGGAACCAGAGGAACAATTTAGTGCCAAAGCAAAGCTCCTGGGCTGAGCTGAGCACAGGCCTGGCCAAGTCCCCTGTCCTGCAGCAAGAACTCTGTAGAAGAGCTTGTTCCTGCCCATCTTTTCCTATGGAAAATGCCACAGAGTTCTGTGTTACCTGGGAGTTCGCACCATAGTGTTGGGAAAACAGTTTGCCCGTTGGATGGGAAATTTCAAGAGAGTAGATCCAAAATAAATAATCTACTCAGAAGTTCTTTAATAAAATAGATTATTTGTATGTATCAAGGAAGTATTTATTTATCATATACAGAAGTATTCTATTTTTATGCATGTTCGGTCCTGCTACATAATTTACATCAAGTCTCTAAGCATATGTCTTAGAACTGTTCAGAAGATTTCTGTGTCCAAACACTGTAACGTGGGAAGCCGGAGTTGAAAAAACCTTTCCTTTCACTTGGTTCCCTTTCCCTGTCAAAACTGTCTTCTGGAAACTTTTCCTGAAGGCTTGAGATGAGGGGTGGAGTGAAAAAATACAGGGGCACACATGCTCCAGATACTCTTGCCGACAAACTGCATTAATTCCAAGGGAGAAATAGATCTGTAGAGCTCTTTGAGCTCTAATCCTGGTATTTCTTGAAAATATTTGTCTGGTTGGAAGGTGTCCAACTCTGGTTAATGAAAGACAATGTTTCTAAATTGGTACAAAGTTAAGCTCTTGTTTGGGACATTTTAAATTAGCTTAAAGGTTATGTTACATCTGTGAATATTTCCAATTACTTACATCAGAGATTAATTTGTCATCATGCATGAGTGGTAAATAAATAGTTTCCCAGATACTTTTCGTTTTATTTTACCTCTCATCTCTAATCCTACCACTGCAATTGCCTGAAAATGTGTTGATCATTGGTTTCAAGAACGACATGTCACAAATATAGATACCTTTCCAGTGATGTCTAAAACTATTCTTTGGTCTTGTGTGGTTTAACAATTGATGAAGCTTGGAAATAAAACTCGTGTCTGGGGTTTGTTTGTTGTAAGATAAACTTACACCGTGGGAGTAAAGTGTGAGGAGGGTATTCCTTTTGGATGCTAAAGAAGGCTTCTGGCAGAATTTAGGAGCCAGTATAGCATAAGTATCTGACTAGCTGAGCTTTGTTTGGCTTCTTTTTGAGAAATGAACCATTTCTGTTCAGGTTGCCTGCAAACATAAGATTTGGAAGAAAGCTAAAAAAGGTCACAGCAGCGTATGGCCCTTCCACCTCCTCCTCTTTCCATAATACTATATGCATGGCTGGTTTTAGCAGTGAGCACGGCAACATGTTCTGAATGCATGCAAATAAAATAGCCCACTTTTTTAGTAGACAGTAGACCAATTTGCATTTTTAATTAGTGCCTAAATATCTTGCTTTTCAAACAGAAATTCTCCCGCCAGCAACCAACAGATAAAGCGGTGATTTGCGCAGCAGGGCTCACAGGTACCTGCTGGATTTTACAACACACCGAACTCGCTGTTCACAGCTCAGCTCCCGCTTCCCCTGCCCACGTATTTCCGCACGGCTGGCTGCCTGAGTTGTTCTTTTGAAATCTTGATGAAGTTCTCTGACCTATGAAATACAGGTCAGGCTAGCTGCCTGGACTGATCCCTACCAGGATTAAACACCACGATCACGCAGAATCCTGAGGACTCTGTGCAGGATGTGGAGCGCCAGCCCCTTCCAGCACGCACCTTCCCGCTCGCTCCGGCAGCACAATGTGATGAGGGGGATGGAGGTTTTCTAACCTGAACAGGCTCTGCCCACTGGTGATGAGCGAGGGATGGGGATGGAGGAGGAGAAGTGTTGCTGCAGCTTTTCTGGATTGTGTAACTCATACTAATCATGTGGGTTTATGTGTACGTCTCTTGGCAGAGAGGTTGTCTGTTGAAATGAGAGAATTACAAAAGCACTTCAGGGAAGTGAAAACTGGCCTCCCATAAACCATCCAGAGGTGTTGATGCATAGCTTCTTTTGGAAAAAGAAAAAAGCACATCAACTACAGATGATGCACAGATTCTTATTTTAAAATAGAAGCTTTGGATGGGAAGCTCCCCTTCATCCTAAAATAACTAACTCCTCCCAAACTATAGTTTCAGGATGAGATCTGTTTTCCGTGTCTAGGTTGTTTTGTAGCCCTGATGGCTGTTGTATTAAAGTGCTTCTCTAATTTTGATAAATCCCCAAGAGATAGGAAAGCAATATAGTTGCAAGCCAGTTTTTCAAAGACTTCTGAATAACCTGTGTTAGAGGCACAAAAGCATAGCTACAAAAATTAATCATTTGACTCATAACTCCGAGCATGGTCATTTGCAGCCTGGAAAATGGCCTGATTTATCCAAGGTGGCCTGCAGCTGTTGTAGCTGAGTGAAGTTAAATAATGCAGTACTCTTTAAAATTGCATGAGTATATGATTTCGTTTGCTTTATTCATTCATAATCCCTACTCCCTTGTAGTTTATTGCAGTCAATGATTATCGCATCTGTTCAATCCACCTCTGAAGTGAGTGGGAATGGCAGGTTGTTGTGACTTCTCCTTGCTCATGCCAGCCACTAAACTATACTGTTGCAAAAGAAAGCTGAACTTCCCCTCTGTTCTGAATGTCTGTATGGCCTAGCCTTTTATCTTAAGGTAAGTGTAGCACGGAAGAGTGAGTGAGGAAGGGTAACCTTCTAATAAGATATTTTGATTGACTGCCTTGGCATCCGTAGGAAGCAAAGGATTTTCTGCAGTGTGTCCACCACGTAAGGGAGTGTTCAAATGTCTCTGTCTCCTGTTCAGGCCCACCGTAGGGTCTCACTTTCTGGATCTCCATCAAAAGAGTGCCTCTGTGGACTAACCAAAGTATGTGGATGCTAAAGGAGAGGTATGTGAGAAGTGAAAGCACTGGGGGAGTATCTACCACTGCTACCTACTGCAGAACAGAGCTGCAAAAACTACTTGACCTTTAGAAGAGGTGGAGACTGTCCAAGAAGCCATGAGGCTGCTGGAAGCCTTGATACTTCAGCATTCTGTATAGTTCTGCCAGCATCTCTGTATGCGGTCTTGAGCCAGCGACTGCAGCTGTGGGCACCCTTCCTTGCCCAGCATTAGCTAGCTATACTTGCCACCACTGGTGTTACTGCCCTCCCAGCTCTGCTCAAAGAACAGATTACTTGAGTGTCCCATAATGCACAGAAGAAAGTGATCCGCTGGATTAACTAAACCTACCTATTTAAATTGATCAAGTGATGCAGGTGATCTTAACTGGACTAACTTAGGAAGAGGTTATGAGGGCCACTCTGCCAGCAGCGTCCTGGGGATGAGAACAGATGGCCAAGGATGACAGTCCATTATCTGACACTGATCTAGCTGTCTGCATGGGGAGCTTTCTCCAGGCCCTTTGGAGTCCTCGGAAAAGGGTTCAGAAACAAACACTTCCCACTGGTCTGAAACGCCATAGTGAAGTGTGGGGTAAGAAAGAGTCTTTCGGATACAGGGCCTAAGATTATTTAGGAAAAAACATTATTCGTTTGTGTCAGTTATTTCTCTGCTTGTGAAAAAGGTTTTCTCCTTCCTATTTAATAGATAGGGACAGAGGGAAGCTCATAAAGTACCAAAGAGTCCAGCAGTGATCATGTCTTAGCTGAGATTCAGGTACAAGAAATGGAATCCTGATCCTATGAAATCCAGCAGGACTCTTGGAAGCCCCTTCAGCGTAGCAGATATCTGTATGAACAGAGGGAGGCTGCGCTGTGCAGCCAGAGTCATTGCTCTCATCGAGTGTCGTCTCCCCTGCAGGAACCTGAGGCATTATGGAGGAATGGAAGAAAACCAAGGGAAGTAGGTGGAAACAACTGGGATGAGTGATTGTTGGATAGTACAGTATGAAATACTGTGAGGAGCAGGAGAGAAAGAGTGGAGAAAAGTGACATGGTAGTGGGAGATCTACTTTGGTCCCTGGAGTCAGGGTAAGAAGGAAGGGTGGCAGGTCCCACAAGTGCCCTGCCATCAAGGCTGCACTGTGCACTTCAGTGCTGATTTAGAGACCCACGGGTGTTACAGAGTTTGGCAGAGCTCGGCCTGGAATGCAGAAAGACCTGAGAGACATTGAAGACAGGATCTCTGAAGACACTGGCAGTGTTTTGGGTGCAGGTAAAGAAAAAGCACAGATCGGACAATCTCTAAACCACGAGAAAGTTGGACACTATATGTGAAACAGTAGTTTCTCCATGCTGTCTTCTCCTGGCAGTTTAGTTCAGGGGGTTGAACTCGGTGGAGGCTGGCAGGGCAGGGTCACTTGACAGCTTTTTGGGGCTTGCTTTTCTTGGCAAAGCCAGCAGCAGCTGGTCTTCGGGCATGGCACACGAAACAGTGATTTCACTCAGCGCAGTGTCTGTTGTGCTTGTGTGTGTGATGAGGTGAACCCCAAGCTACTGTAGCAGTGGAGGCTACACCAATTAGTCAGATCAGCACCCTGGCTGTCTGAACTCTTCTTGAATAGGGTCAGGTTGCTGTCTGTTGGGTCTTGCCCACCTCCATATTTTTTAGTCCTTGCCCTGCGCCCCCCTCCCTGCAGTTAATCCTGAAAAATCATGAAGCAATACCCAGCATTTCCAGGCAACGTGCCCGAAGAGCAACATGGCACAGCAATTTCTCAAGCAGCTTGATCCCAGAGCACTTGGACACAATGCCAAGAGCTCTTGCAATATTTGATCGTACAAGCTCAGCTACTGGAGGTGAGCAATTAAGGCTCTTTCTCTTGTCTTCCCCCCCCTATCTCTGACCTCCTGGTCACAGAGAAAGCTTAAATGTCTGATCTAAAGGCACCAAAAGGTAAAAGCCAGAACAATCCAAGACTTCTTATGAAGGAAATTAAGCTATCACAAAACACGTTATGAATTTGGAAGGGGGCTGACTTGCATTTCTCTGTATCTTATTGTTACAATCTCTTTAGACCTAACCTTATTTTGTGGTGGCAGTACAAATGTGTCGCAGCACTCTCCAAACTAGCCGGCTGCAACAAGGTCTTTTACCATCTCATACCAACATACTCTTCATGCCAGTCCCTCTGCTGCCTTATCCTAGTCTCCCCTCACCCAGGACACGCTCTCTCTGCTTCTTCCTCCTCTCTTCCTTGGCTGCCCAACCGCTTCACAGAACCAGCCACAGCTGCACGTTATCTACATCAGCCAACCCACACCCCTGAAGCCAGCCCACAGCTGTATATTATCAATGTTAATTAACCCAGCTTCATTCCTCTACACAAAATGAATAAAGGTATTAGCCTACAAATTTTGGTCTCTGGACCTGTACTAGAATAAAAAAATAGATTATTTTAGTTGGCATAAGTCTTTTAATTTTAGAAGAAGCCTTGACTAGGGGGTTCTGTCTCTGTTGTGTTACTCTGGAAGGTATTTAGGTTGCATTTGTATCAAATGTCTTTATATCAAACAAGTGTCTTTTTACTTACACTAGCAAAGATACAATGGCAAAAATTTCCTATGAGGACAAGTTATTAAAGAAAAAATCATGAAAACTAGCACAGAAGTTCCTTTCCTTGGAAATGAAAAATTGCATACATACAAAGTGCAGAAGAAAAATTTTTAAATGGAGAAAGCTTGTGTAAGGGTTCTTCCATGTCTTGTCCCTATAGCACAAACTCTCCTCTCCTCGTCCAGATCCTGCTGACCAAAACTGCACGTAGCCTGTGGGGACCTACCAATGTCGTCTTTTGATTTGGTTTAAATTGGTTTATTATCAGTCAGCTGGTGGCAGGTGTTAATGTTCACAGAACCCATGCCAAAAATATTACATCTTGCAGAGTAAATACCAGCACTCACTTGAAATTGTTAAGAAAGAAATCCAAGAAAACTTTGAGGTTTCTTTTGTTTCTTTTTCTTTTTTCCCCACCACCACCTCCTCTGACACAGTGCTTTGATCTGCCATGCAATTGGGTCAGCACTTGGGAAATACATTTTAACGTCCCCATCTGTGATGTGAATACTATATAGGATCCTACAATAGAGTACCCAGTCAAAAAAAAAAAATATCTGCAAAAGCCCTTAACTAGCACAGTGATCAAACTATTCAAAAGCAAAACAGACAGATATAACTGGGCCAGATCCTCATTTACTTAAAGCAGCACAGGCCCACAGAAATCACCAGCTCCCACAGAGTATTAATGGTTAAGAAAGTCTCTGTTGCTCATTTCCAGAGCAGAAGTATGCTGATACTCAGCTTTATGAGCTCTTATGCCTCGTCCACGCAAGCAAGTTTTACTAGAATAATTTTACTAGTGTAAATTAGCCTAAATGCAGGCAGGTGAGCATTTGGTCTGAAACCCTCTGGTGTGCAGGGCACCCGTTCCTGGAGCCTGCAGGCTGCTGCTAGTGAACAGGGGGGATGTATTCTGGGCCATGCAGAGTTGCACAGGATCTGACCGCAGGCACTTCTGGTCTGATGGATGCTTCTGAGGAGAAAAGCAATGTGAGAGAACCTGTGCCATTGGGTTCTGAGTAGCTGGAGCTAGCAGCGGGTATCAGCTAGGGTTCCCTACCGCCTCTCTGAAGGGTGTCTGCAGTAAGGCAGGCTTCGTGGTGTGGGTGCTGACTTCCAGAATGTCCTTCCTTTGCAGAGCCTGGGAGCACAAAGAAAACTTTCAGTGCTGGGCAGCGATGTGAAGGGTGAGATCTGGCTGCTCTCAGGCAGCTCAGCTCAGCATGAGCAAGGAGAGAGGCTGCCCTGGGAAGACCTCAAAGGGAGCCTCGGACAAACCACAAAGAGAAGAGCAAGGAGAAGAGGGATGGAGAAGCTGGGGAAGGAAAGAGGCAGTATGGGGAAGCAGCGAGAGCTTCGCTGCTCGTACATGCCTTAGGTAGGTTCACAGAAAGAGGAGAGAGTTGGCCTCTTCTCTTGCAAGCCCATAGCTCTGTGGGCAGTGGGGTTTCAGCCCTGGTGGATGCGGCTGAATTTTCTGTCACTCCCGAGAGGTGTAAAATTATGGCCACAAGGACAGAGGCTCCTGGATCGTAGAGCTAATTCAGCCAGGGCGTAAGCCAGCCTGCCCATTTGCACCCTTCATCTCGCACCTAGAAAGAACTGGGGAGATTCCCCAGAAGAGGTGCTTATAGCCATCCTCACAGGAGGACACTGGCCTAGCGCTGCCCCAGGTGAGCTCTACACATCGCTTTCAGTCCTGTATCCTCACAGAAATGACAGGAGTGTGGTTCAGAGAGACAGTCCCAACCTGCCAGTCGAAGCTCTGACCTGACAGTTTCTCACGAATCCCACAGCACGCAAGAAGCCAAGAGGGACCTCAGGGGTTTTTAATCCAGAAGAGGTTAAACATCAGACATGTTCCTTCATCTCAGGTCACTGTCCAAGTCTCTGCTCTCCCTCATTCATTCCTGTGTTTTCTCCCCAGGGTGATTCCAGCCCTGTGTGCCTCGGTGGGACCTTCTCCCCCTCATTCCTTGGCCTACCTTGCCTTCCTCCAGGGACTGGGGTCTACTGGGGCCTTTCACAGCCACCAGAGCAGGCTCTTTCCCCTGGAAAAGCAAAATTTTTGTTTTGCACAACAAAATGCAATGCAGTTAGTGTTATAACCCATTGTCTAGAGCATTCTTGCCTCCCTCATTTGCTGATGAACAATGATCTCAAAATCTTGATTCCTACTGTAGGCACAATTCACAAGTTTGCCCTAAAAATTACCTTTCAGGGATAAGTGGCTTTCTATGAAGGTTTTAATCGTCTTCTGATACTCATCTTCAGTCATGTGAAGCTGAGCTACCTCCATGCCTGAAGAGCACTCCTCTTCTTTAGCTGTCCCCTCCTCTTGGGGAGGCCAGCGTGCAGCAGACACCCTGAAACCTGCTTTATCCAGGTTCCTTGCAAACATCCTTCCAATGGAGCTGTTGGACATGAGAATTACAATTGCTCTCCCTTTCACATCAATATTTCTCTCCACCATGCCGAAGGAGAAGATGATAATGAAGCAGGTCAAAAATGCGATGGAAATGCATACAAAGGCATAAAAAAGCCAGGAAAGGATCATCGCGAGTAATAAGTCTACGGCCAGCAAGAACAAATGCTGCAAGAGGAAAATCATCGTTAGAAGGATTAGCCGCTGCCTCCTTGCCTGCAAGCAAGCCAAGAAATCTGCTAGGAGTCACTGCACACAGTCATGCTGTTATAAAGCCAGGCAGCGTTGCAAAACGTGCGGAGGCAAGTCAAAACCCACAGGGAGGATGAATCATTTTCTGGGATAGAGTAACAACAGGGATTTTCAACGTAAGTTTTTGGGAGAGAGCAGCACTGCGTTTGTCTTGGCTTTGCTGTGCACTTGGATGCTCTGCTAGGCTGAAATGTAAGGATTTGTTTTGTAAGGGCATTTCATCATGTGTTGTCTTTAGGGCCAGTGATGTATCTAGGTTATTTTGAGGCAGCCGTTTTTAAGGGATTTTTTGAGTAACGTGTGCATGGCATTGGGAAGCCACAGAGTAGAAATAATCCCTGTATCTGCTTAGCATGCTGCAACTCTTAAATATACCACTTTCACTGCTGCTTTAAAGCAGGCAGTTTCAGTACGTCTGGGAAAGGACCCAAGTGGGCACTGGGCTGGGAACCCTGGCCCAGGTGGCCAGCTCTTGTTCCGCTGTAAAACACGCGTGCCGGGAGCATCGGGGCTGCCTGGCCGTGGGGACTGCATCAGTCTGGGAGTTCAGTCATGTCAGAGGCAAAAGAAATGAGCTGGGTGCCGGCAAGAGACTGAGGACAGAGATTTTTAGGGAGGGTCCTGCTATTCCTCAGGCCAGCAGAGTGGCAGGCGAAGTGCCACAGCAAGGGGCGTATTTATCCCTGGCCACAGCAATGCTCTTCGCAGGCGGAGCGCAGCAGGGCTCCATGCTGCAGCTGTGCACTCTGCAGAGTTGGGAAGAGATGAGTAGACTTAGGAATGAGACTGGCAAAGGTAAATGCTGCAGCATCAAGGCTCAGCTAACCTCAGCCGTGGGCCAGGAGGGAAGCGCCCATGGAAGCTTGCACCTTCCTAGCTGCCAGCTCTTTTGCTGCTTTCTCTGAAGCAGCCACCGAGGTTGAAAGCAAGACCTTTCCCTTCTTGGTCAGGCTGGAGGTGCTGCTGATCACCACTAAAACCTCAATGTCAGAACCTGCTTTTTAAATAGTATCGTCCTTTTTTGTTTTGTTTTGTTTTTATTTTTAACGTGGCTCAATGTAAAGGGTCCCCCCTGAGAGGGTGTGTGCTGCTGGGTGTGTTGTGTTTATTCCCCACTCTTAACTGGAAAGGTACTGGGAGCGTGGGACAGGCTGTCAGCATGACCCACACACGTTTTACTGGTCCTTCTTGTTCATCCTCTGTGTGAACATGCAGGTCCCATCTCATGGATCGATAGCACTGTGCTATCACAGCAATCCAGCTCCGGGCGCTTTTGGGATGGAGTTGCTGTAGCTGATCCCCAAAACCACCCTGCGCACCCCACCCGTCATGTGTACAAACACGCAGAGCTTTATTTTAACTGGACAAAGGGACGCAAGCGTCCGGTTTGCACTGAAGCGGTTCATAAGCAGTGAGAGGCAGCAGGGCTGTGTGTATTGAGGGGCTCATCTTACTCACAAAATGCTTTTAAAAATATTCAAGCCCTTCATACCAGAAGACCGGGCCAGGACATGGCCAGCAAACAGGCTGCGGGGGAAGAGGACTACCTGCACAGCTTGTGTAGCAGAAAGAAGGTGCCACCGCTATTCCTGGCGCAGAGGCCGTGACTGCAAATGTCTGTGCTTGGTGCTGACTGGGTAGGAGACATGCGCTGAGCTGGGACAGCACAGGAGGTGCCACCCATCGGTGGGACAGCGCAGCCCTGGCCCTGCTGTGGGCTTGGAGCACAGTGGGCACGTGTGGGCACCGCAGCCTGGGTGCCGTGCCAGTGTGGGCACCTGCACTCGCCGTCCGTGGGACCAGTGGGCCAGCAGGAGTGGGTGGCCCTGGCCAGGCTAGCAGGTGTCACCAGCTCGAGGTGCGAGCAGGGCAAGCTGCTGTCTGCAACTCGGTGGGGCAATACCTGCCAGGTTGGCAGCCTGAGCCTCCAGATCCTGGCGTTCTTGGCCAGGAAAGGTTTATGGTCCTTTTTGGCTGCTGAAAAAAAGAGAAAACCCCGAAACACTGCCTCTGCAAGAGATGGGTTTGAGCCCCCTCCTTGCTGGGTGTAGTGACTGGGCGTGAAAAGCCTCCGCAATCCTGTAAATATGGGAACCTTAAGGTCAGCCTGGAGGGCAGGGCCGGGGAGCCCGGTGCTGCGGGGGGCGCTGCCCGCGGAGGGCGGCCGGCGGGACGGGCCCAGGCGGAGCCGGCAGCCCCGGCCGCCGCGGAGGGCCGAGCCAGCGACACAACGGCGCCACCTGTCGGCCGCGCGGCGGAGACGGAGCGGTGGGAGCCGCGGCCCGCAGCACCGGGTGGCCCCGCGGGAGCCGGCCGGGAGCCAGCCGGGAGCCTCCGGGAGCCAGCCGGGGCCGCGGCACGGCGGTAGCTGGGTGGCTGCTCCCACAGCCCGGCCGGGGCCGCACCCCTTCAGATGGGACCGGCAGCGGCTCCATCTTCGGGGCTGACCCTCCGCATCCTCCCCAGGCTCGGTCCCTGGGCTCAGATGAGGCAAACCACCAGCCACCCAGAACCACTGCAAAAAAATTTTCTTTTCATTTTTCTTTATTTCTTTTTTTCCCTTTTGTTTTTATCATTATTATTTTTTCCTTTTTCTCTTTTCCCCCTTCTCTCTCTTCTCTTTCCCCCTTCTCTCTCTTCTCTTTCCCCCTTCTCTCTCTTCTCTTTCCCCCTTCTCTCTATTCTCTTTCCCCCTTCTCTCTCTTCTCTTTTCCCCTTCTCTCTCTTCTCTTTTCCCCTTCTCTCTCTTCTCTTTTCCCCTTCTCTCTCTTCTCTTTTCCCCTTCTCTCTCTTCTCTTTTCCCCTTCTCTCTCTTCTCTTTTCCCCTTCTCTCTCTTCTCTTTTCCCCTTCTCTCTCTTCTCTTTTCCCCTTCTCTCTCTCCTCTTTTCCCCTTCTCTCTCTCCTCTTTTCCCCTTCTCTCTCTCCTCTTTTCCCCTTCTCTCTCTCCTCTTTTCCCCTTCTCTCTCTCCTCTTTTCCCCTTCTCTCTCTCCTCTTTTCCCCTTCTCTCTCTCCTCTTTTCCCCTTCTCTCTCTCCTCTTTTCCCCTTCTCTCTCTCCTCTTTTCCCCTTCTCTCTCTCCTCTTTTCCCCTTCTCTCTCTCCTCTTTTCCCCTTCTCTCTCTCCTCTTTTCCCCTTCTCTCTCTCCTCTTTTCCCCTTCTCTCTCTCCTCTTTTCCCCTTCTCTCTCTCCTCTTTTCCCCTTCTCTCTCTCCTCTTTTCCCCTTCTCTCTCTCCTCTTTTCCCCTTCTCTCTCTCCTCTTTTCCCCTTCTCTCTCTCCTCTTTTCCCCTTCTCTCTCTCCTCTTTTCCCCTTCTCTCTCTCCTCTTTTCCCCTTCTCTCTCTCCTCTTTTCCCCTTCTCTCTCTTCTCTTTTCCCCTTCTCTCTCTTCTCTTTTCCCCTTCTCTCTCTTCTCTTTTCCCCTTCTCTCTCTTCTCTTTTCCCCTTCTCTCTCTTCTCTTTTCCCCTTCTCTCTCTTCTCTTTTCCCCTTCTCTCTCTTCTCTTTTCCCCTTCTCTCTCTTCTCTTTTCCCCTTCTCTCTCTTCTCTTTTCCCCTTCTCTCTCTTCTCTTTTCCCCTTCTCTCTCTTCTCTTTTCCCCTTCTCTCTCTTCTCTTTTCCCCTTCTCTCTCTTCTCTTTTCCCCTTCTCTCTCTTCTCTTTTCCCCTTCTCTCTCTTCTTTTTTTTTCCCAAGGAATGATTTCTCTGCTCAGTGGTTCTTGAATAAACAGCAGTCAATGAATAAACATTAAAATGAGAGGCTCTAGCGTGGGTCAAGAAAACACTTCAAAAGTAGTGATTTAAAAAAAAATATTTTTTTTTGCCCCCACTACTGTAGTGTCTGGGAACAGTCAAGACCTCAGGCCTGCCCTGGGTTTTATCTGACTGTATTTATAAGCATGAAGATATTTTGCCAGCAGGTGACCCGTGGGGCAGCAGTGACATGTCTGCTAGCTCCACCGCTGGCTGTCACCCAACTGGTGTTTTGCACTGTAATTATTAAGCTAACCCCTTCAAGGGTTTCCACCTCATCCTTTCCTAAATGGCATTAACCCATGGGATGCTACATCATTTTACTCAGCAGATTGTTGTTTTCAGGACTGTTTAAGAAATTACTGTTTAATGCTGTACTTCTGCATGGGTTTTCTGTCGTTTAAGCAAGAGGATTAAATTAATACATCTGCAATGTGAGCTAAGCTATTGAGTCATTCCCTCAGGTTTGCTGTGCCTCTTGGAGAAGGCGTCTGGTTGTTTTCAGCAGCACGCTTTGGGATTTTCACTGGGGCAGAGCAGGTTGTGTGCTGGAGATCTTATGGTGGGCTTGGGTCCAGCTGATTACAGCTTCCATTGCAAAGTGGTGTGTTAGAAGAGGCAGAAAGTAAGTCAACCAAACAGGCTGTCTTGGGCTCTAGCAGCTGCTTGAGAGGGAAGGGGAGACCCATGCAGAGGAGCAGTGATTTTGGCCACCATCAGTGCTGTAACACTCCACCGTGCCACAAGCTTGGCCTTTCTGCTGGTGCTGGACAAGGGGTTCCTGCCAGTGTCGGGGCAGCTGTGGCACTGGGAGAGCTGCAGGGAGAGACAGGCTCTGATTCAAGGTAGGCTTTTCGCTTTGCGAAAGGTTTCCAGACAAAATTCAACTTCTGCTCGTCATTATTGCAGGATGATTGGAAACTGTTGTTGTGGGTGAACAGGCATCTGCTTTTGCTGCTGGGCTTGATGCTTTCTTAAGAATATAAACAGTAATGTTTCAGAAAGGTTAGATTAGCCTTTAGTTGGGGCTTGCCAAAGTTGTTAGCACCAAAAAAGGGGACAACACCTTTGTGGAGGTTCAGTGTCTGTCAACGGCTTGATTTGACCATGCGGTTAAAAATGTCTGTTATAGGGAGCTATATACTTTTTAAAAAACCTTGAAAGCGCAGTTAAAATCTGTAAAATTAGAAATACTTATCTTAAACTTCTTTTAAGCAGATCCTAAATCTCTGCTTATCTTTTGATCAATGCCACCGTTGCATTCCTGATGGTGCTAACCGAGCAATGAAAGGTGATGTTTTTCCTAAAAACTGCGTTCTTAAGTTGGATCTCTAGGAGGCTTGGAAGCTTTACGGGGGCACCCACAGGGCTTGGCCTATTCTCTCTTTGCAAAGGGAATCCCCAGGTAGAAAGTATACATTTTAATTTTATTAATTAAATAATTCCAACAATGTTAGATTTTATGTTAGCTTTACAATGTTTTCCCTACATTTGGGGTCTATTCCGCTGAGGTGGCGGAAGCACAAATTTAGGTTTTATAATTTGGACTGTGCGTGGGCAAGTTTCGGAGATGTGAGAGCTAAATGCAAGTGCACGGAGAGCCGTCAGGGGCACTTTGGAGAGCCGTCTGGGGCACTGTGGTGGTCAGCAGCTTTTTGCAGGCACTCCAGTGGCCTCTGGGAGCTATCGAGAAACAACTCTTATTGAAGATGTTTCTATTTTTTTTTCTCCTGTTTGACTGAAATCCTTACTGCAAAGCATTCACTGCTTGAAAGATAACCAGGCAACTCAGTTTTCACCAGATTAAAAGTGAATTCAGTTCTGTACTGAATGAAAATTGTTGTTCAAAACCACAAAGCATTGGGTTGTTCTCAAGTGCAGGAATAGAGTTTAATTTTTGTTTTATTCCTTTCGAGTTTGCTTTTCCTTTTGTCTCTTTTTCATGGCAACATAACAAAAAGAAAAATCAGACTTAAAAAAAGAAAAATGATGGAAAGACTGAGCAGAGGGGGGAGAACAAAAGTTGCTGTTTCGTTCTGTCCCTTTCTTGAAAATTTTTATTGCTTGAAAAGTCAAGATGCTGTTTTGGTCCCAGTGCAGTTAGTCTGGAGAACTTGTATGTTAAGTAATGAACCTCTGTGCAAATACTTGTATCTTCTGTGGTGTTCTGATGTGGTTTTTACCCCACCCTTCAGACTTCCTAAAGTGAAGTGAAAATGGTGACTAGCTAATGCATTTTCTTTTCCAGTTTGCTACTGGTAGCAATAGTTGATGGTAATGAAGTAATTTCTCCATTTCTTACTTGGCAGCTCAGTCTTACCCGAGTCCTGAAAAAGGTCCCGGTTGCTTATTAATGGAGACATCCAAATGTCCCGTCATGTTTGACACCACTTTGCTATTCTGGTCATGAATCTAAAGAAGAAAACTATCAGCTTCGGCAGATACTAATTTCCTAGATGTACCATTGCGATTCAATAAAATACTGACCTATTTATTTATATATCTCATTAGATGCTCTGGTACTCTCACCATTTTTCTTTTCTAAAGGCAAATTTCCTGTCTTTTACTTGAGGCTTCTTGCTCCCTGTTAGATATTGTTCAGTCATAGCCTGCTAATTGAATTGGGTGGGAGCAGGGAGGAAAAAATGAAAAAGGCAACTAATAATGAGTGGTGCAATAGCAAACTATAACGTATGGGCAGCATGTCTGTGTCACACAGCTGCACTAAGAGAAGTTTAAGGACACGTAGCCCTCAAAGTCTGAAAACCAGTGTGTGAGCACATAATTACAGGGTATGCATACCACGGGGTCAAACATACTCCACAGACAACATTAAATTATTCATTTGTTAACTTGTAAGCATCGACCTTTTCTATTAGAATACTCTTTTATGTCTTAAATGCATAGGATTTCCTAAGTTTAAAAGTACAATCTACAGAAATTTTTGAAACCTTCACAAACTTTATCTGCCAGTTTGGGGTCCTTAAGTTAAAACAAAGTCCTGTGTTAATTAACACACAACTAATAGATTACCAGCAATAGAAAACTTCTGAATTCTCTCAGATTTTGACAGTGGGTTTCCTAACCACTGAGGACTTGTAGTGAAGTTTTAATGGTAGATCTTGCGCATTGGTGTCTTCCCTTAAATACTTCTCTGAACTGGATCTCCAACACATTCAAAGGTCAGCTACTCCTGAAGCACTGCTGCTCGCAGAAACAGTCTCTGATTCCTGACATTCTCACAACTGGGCTGTAGCTCTGGCCTTCCTTACCATCCCAGCCCTGAGCCATTCCCTGAGATGAATGCCCAGCCTAGGTTTGCACTGGCCTTCAAGGCTCTCTGTAGGTGAAGAACTCCCTGGGACAGAGCCATAGGCTGATCCATACTCCAGGGAATTCCATCCAGAGACTCAATATGCTTCAGATGCTCTGGCATCCACGCCTAACTTCCTCTGGAGCCCTCTAAGGACTTGCAGATCTGCATTTTTCCCTTTCTCCAAACTCCAGCTCTCGGTTGATCCATGGGCCAAGGAGCCAGTGTTTCAAGTGTTTCCTTATAGCTGTGAAAGCTCTTCTAAAACAGAAGATGTCTTGCCAGAATTATGATCCCATCTGTCTTGGTCTTGTGAAATAATTTGAGTTGAAAGGAACCTTTGGTGGACATTGAGTACAATCTCCTGCTCAGAGCTTGTCCAATTATCTGGAGTTCTGCAGTGAACTTACTACAGTGGCAGTGCTATGGGCCCCAGAAGCCCTCCATCTGTAGAGACATTCAAACCCAACTTGACACAGACCTGCGCAACCTACTTTTGCTGACTGTGCTTGGCCAGGCAGGTTGGACCAGATAATCTCAAGACATTCTTTCCACCCACAGCCATTCTATGGTTCTTTTAAGGATCATGTTCATGGCTATCAAGTATTCTCTGCATGTGAGTGAAAGAGCTCCTTTTTGGCTGCTGGAAATAATCCAACGGGGGATTATTTGGGGAAATTAAATAGTGCTGGAAAATATGCTTTCCAGTGCTCTCTGTAAACCACCTGACTTGGATGGTTGGTCAGGACCTCCCTTTGGGTAGTCTGCACAGGTTTTATCTACAACCCTTCTGCACTTCATGGAGGCTATCGGGGCTCCTTCCTGTTAAGGGACCTCCAGTCTGTCTCAAGGCATTGAGTTGGCATTAAAAACTGAAAACTCTGAAGAACAGAGACCCCCAGTGGAGATTTATCAAGTTTCACTTGACATGGAAACGTTGATGACTTTCTGTAGAAAACCAGAAGACTCAGCACAGGTCTTGAAAGCAGCTGGAACACCACAGGCAAAAGTTTTCCAGAGTTTTAAGGTGACCTTACATAGTTGGAATATCTGTCTTGTTTGGGTAAGCTGAGCAGGAGTGTAAGTCCCTGTTATAAACACGTTCAAAGTTTTATGTAACCCTGTCAGAAATTGCCAGTTTACAGAGTGGAACAAAATGGGTAGGTTTATAAGGAAAAAAGGGACAGAATTCTTCATATGAATTGTTTATTTAACAGATTTACAAATTATTCAACGGGGTTTAAGTTGGATGAATGGAAAAATAAAATTAATCATATAGATAAAGTATAAATAGACAAAGTGCAGAATAATTCATCAGAACCAGTATTCACCATTCAGAAATGCAAGCACTGCTTTCCCTCACTTGGGCAGCCCCAGCTGATCAAACAGCAGGCTCCAAACGCGAGAGACCCTGTCTGTGCTGCTGCGCACACCGGGCCCTTCGCTACAACCGGCATCTCTAAGTCATGTTTTAGGAGATAAAATAAATCCTTCTTTCATCATAAATCCTATATGAGTCAGTATTATCCCACTTCTGCAGCTGAGAAAATTAGGTCAGACAGAAGTGGCTTGATGGAGGCCACCAGGGAACTCTGTGTCGGAGCGACAATTAGGGTGGAGGAGCCCCGGGATAATCAGGCAGTTCCCAAGATTTGCTGCTTCCTTCCTACACTGGAAAAAGCCAGTAGCATCACTTCTTTTTGTCCTTTGAAACTGCTGGATGATGACAGTAATGGGTTATCTCTTGGGTTAAGCCCACCTTTAAATACATTTCTTAAAACTGCCAAATAGTCCAACTCCCAAATTCCTTTCCTGTTCAACATTAATATTAATGCAGATTTTCGGACTTAAACACATGGGCTTTTCTTGACTGTTCAGATACCAAGTCGACTTAAGATGGAAAAGAAACTGTATTTGGGAAACCCTGAAAATCTTTTTTAATCAGAAGCTTATTAAATGCAGAGCAAGAAATACGAACAGCTTATTTTCAAAATGGACATGCTCTGGGTTTTGGCTTCCCATTTTTTTTTCCCCAGCACAGTGACAGATGTGCTTTCTGCGCTCACCATAGCCAAGCTTTTCTCAAAGGTCAGAAGCTGAGGATTTAAAAGTGAAACCTGACTGAAATTAAATTGCTTCTACCTGTCAACACATTTTCTAGTTGTATGTACCAGTATATATCAGAAATATTGAGTGGTCTCTGTTACAGAGGCTTGTCTGTGCAGGAGAGCAAAGGACGTACCCTGCAGTGAACTGGGCAGGTGAAATAAACGCTCTGCTGTGGATCAGCTGTTGCAGGGGATTCTTCCATACAAAATCCCTTTTTAATAATAACAGCCAAGCGTGTGTGTGTGTTAGGTGTCCTTTTCACTTGCGATGATCCAATGTTTTACCCGAATTAATTTCTTGTCTCTACTCCCAAAGCATTCCAGGCAAGTTACCAAAGGTGTCGTTTTTGGTGACCAGTCTGGAAGCACCAGGTCAGGGTTTGGTGAAGATGGTGCTTGCAGGGACTTGGCTGTGGTTTATATCCTCTTCCTTCATATCCCAAGGATAGAGATTCCCCCATCTCTGTGGGCTGCTGCCCCAGTGTAGCAGGTCAGTGTCCCCAGCCATGCTGGTGGCCCTCGGCTGGCATCATTCCAGCCTGTCAGTGTCCTCTTCCTCCCCCCAAAAGCATTGGAGCGCTGTGTGTTTTCCATATATACTTGCCTGGACTTAATTATTTCACTTGGAAAATCCTAATTGCTCCTGTATGGATGAGTTGTGATCTTCCAGCTTCCTGAGTGCTGAGTTTTCTGGCCCATGTCCCAGCCAGGGTTTGGTGCCTCCAGAGGGACTCAGCCAAGCTGCCTTCCTGAGTCTGCAAGATACAGCTTGTAGCCTCAGATAAGTTACAAATGATTCTGTATTTTCATTTTGTTTTTATACTTTCTGTCTGAAAACATATTGCTCCATTGCCCCCTTCTTGCAGGGAGCACAAATCCCGCTTCTGCCTGGCATGCATCTCCTGAGCTGCCGCAAAGCCAGGCTTTCAGGAGCCGTTGTCAGAAATAAGGCCTCTTTATCTGCCTTCCTCTGTTGCTGGTATCCATTTGAGAGAAGGGGTGAAGTACAAAGCAGAACACACTGAGAAGCCTTTAATCACACTGACGCTGCCATCCTTCGCTCCTCTGTGGGGCTGCTCCCAGGCAAAGCGCTGCTGAAGCCGTCTCGAGCTGTCCTTCATGTTTTTATAAGGATGCAGCTCTCGTCAGCATTTTATCTGCTTCATTCCTCCTCTCAAAGTGTTTTCAGAGTTCACATTACTGCCTGGGAAGGCGCAGCGTTCAGCACGCTCCCGGAGGCCAATCTGCTCCCCAAAGCGTAACGGGCAGCGGGCTTCGCTCAGCTGCTGCCTCCGCCTAATGCCATCGTTGGCTGCAGGCTGGGGCCGTTGGGCTGCTGCTCCTCCAGCTCTGCAGCACCCCGAGCAAATCCACCCAGCTCTGCCGCTGCTCCTTATCACCCGCACTGCTTCACTTGATTAACCTCTCTAGTGCACAGTGTGCGAAGGCTGATAGCATTTTCAAGAAATAAAAGTCTTGGTAGCAGTAGGAACAGCAAACATTCTGTTCTCTTCTCTTCAAAGGGGAGACAGGGATGGAAGACTCCTTCCATCTGGGCTGCAAGGCTCTGCCGTACTTTGAGTCGCAGTGCATCAGGTTTGGACTTCGGCACCTTATGCCCAAGGGAGACTGACTTGGGTGGTTCCCAGAATGTCGTTCATTACACTGCAGCAAAAATGAGGAGCTCAACTTCTGTTACCTGACTTCCCTTCAAAGCAAACCTTCCCTGCCTGTTCACATGGAGCACGATGTGATGCCACAATCGTCTGCCATTAGCTGTAAACCACGGTAGCTGTCGCTGTGCTTCAGGACTCAGGTGTTAACTGCTGCGAACGCACAGCTGTGGTGCAATCTCTGTGGGCATTTTCAGTGCCCCCAGAATCTATCACAAGCTTTGCTTTTCATGTGAAAGTGTGCCATTCACAGGAGAATGATACCAAAATATGTCCTTGTGTCCATTTTTCTTCCCAGATTACCAGAGCTAACCCAGCGCTACCTTTAGATAGGAGAGCTTGGGCCCTGGTGTCTTAGCTGCCTTGCAGCCCAAATTGGAGGGCACCTTGTGCGACATCACATGAAATAGTAGACAGGATTATGGCATGTGTATCCCTGTTTCTGGATCCCTTTAGTGCTGCATATTTAAGCTAGGTCAGTTATAATACAGCTTGAAGCAGAAAGATGAAAGAGCTGCAATTAACATGATCAAGCCCATATTTTCTTATGAACAGCAAATGCAAATGTTAATATAGACAAGCAGACAAAGACCTCTCCCAACCTCTGTATGAACTGAAAATTTAGCAAGCACATCAATAAACTGTGCGTGGAGATACTCTTGAATATTTTTGTATTTTAGCCTTGTCATCAGCAACTTTTCAAGATAATTGTGTTGTGTGAAATGATTACTATGGAATGAAAGTGCAAGCTCCAGGGTAGTTTGTCTCTATGGCAGTTCATTTTTCAGTGATATGAATGATGGTTTTAATCAACAGGTCTATGTGATAGAATAAATTCCACTGTCTGTCTCATGATTGCTTTGGGGTGCGGGCTGTTTTCACCGATAACTGTGTTTTATAATCAGAAATAGCTCCGGCTACATCCCAGCAAAGAAAAGGACATGTATGCTGTACATGAGTATATTAAGCTTTATGGCTGACATTTCCAAAGCTACCCAGACTACCTGGATGCCCAAATCCCATCCGTGTTAACGAGCACAGAATACCCAAGCCCTTAGTTGCCCTAACCTGAAAATCTGTATACTTGGCGCTTAATTTGAAGAATACAGAAGTCAGCAGGTAGGCTGCTATTGATAGAAAAAGGTATTGCACCTGGCTTACATCAAAGATTTCAGAAAAAACACCAGCCACTTCATGCCCCCAGCAAAGGGTGTTCGAGGTAACCCCAGTGGCTTAGTGCTATGGAAACACTGAGAGGACTAGTAGAGCTGGGCTGGGAGCAGGCAACCTCTAGTGCAGAGGGTCCCAAAGTGCTGCAGCCCATACAGCCTCCACCGGCAGCCCGCAATGGGATGGTTAGTTGCAGCAATTTCAGGAGGAAGCTTGGGGTTATGGTAGCAGAAACTGCAGCAGTTGTGTCGGGGCAGGGATGGGCATGAGGGCATCAAGAGAGCCAGAGCTGTCGGCATGTTGGAGCCAGGAAAACCTGGGTCCTTCCCCCATCTTCCTATTTACCCCCCTTGGCAGCCAGGCTCTGCTTTAGCAAGGTGTTGTGGCCCAGACCAGGCTGTGTCCGTGCTTTGTAACACTGCGGAGGTGACAGCAATGTAGGCTTCTCCGTGAGTCAGTGTATCTCAGTCCTGCCTGGCCTTGGTGTGGAAAGGCAATCTGAATTCAGAGGCTGTCCCCTGTTAATTATTGGTTGCTTTTCTGGAGGCGCACCTCGAAGCCCTTGTTTTAATCGGCACTGCGCTGTTAACTTGGGCCTTTCCTATTTACCTCAGCTAGTACTGAGGTAAATCTAGCTAGTACATCAGCAAAAGTAGGTAATTACAGTCGCTCGCAGAGGAACCTTTACGTAAGCCCACACTTGTTAAGGCCGGTCTTGGTAATGTGTACGAAGTGTGAGCAGAGCCAAGGAAGTGACAAGGCTCTCTTGGCCCTTCTTCTAGTACTTCTCATGTTCCCTAAAGATTGTTTTGGTAGGATCCAAAGTTTCTTGATACAGCTTAAGCCGGAAAACCAGGCAAAATCACTACACTGCATTCTCCAGCCTCTTCCAGGCTGTAACCAGTGGATGTGTTCCACTGTGTAAGAATCTGTTCTTTTTTGAGCACCGCTCTCCAGCAGCCTTAGCGCGTTTCGCAAAATGATGTAGATGCAAGAGGCTCGGTTTCATCGATGGATTTGTAAGCGAGTGGACTTCGTGGTGGGGGTTACGAAGTTGTGGGTGAAATGAAACCAAGATTCTTTGGCTGAATTTGCTATTCATCTAATGAAAAAGCTGGTTTGCTAACCTTGCAAACGTGTCCATCTAATTAAATATAGTCCCTCCACTAAATATTAAGACATACCACATATATGTAAGCAATTAGAGATGAGTATGTATTTATTCAAGTTGACTTTTCATTTTCTGATGCTCTAACTCTAAGATTTACTTGGATTGGGTGTTTTGTTTTTATTTTGTTTTCCTGGCAACTTGAGTCAAATAGCTCTTGGGTAGAAACAAGGATGCAATTAAACATGCAAAGAAGTGGACTTGAGTTGAATTAAATAATACTAAGTGTGTTGGATACATAAGCAAAAACCAGGCTTATCAGAGCATGTTTTGCATTCAGTGGTGGTTTATCAAGTAAAGGAAATGTTACCTGAAGCCAGCAAAATGAACTGTTTTATCATCTCCACATTCTTCTGATTTTATAAACAGCAGCTCTCTGCCTTGTCTCTCATTTTATTTACTAGAAATAAATGTCCTGTTTTTCCAACTCCAGATTTACTTGTTCATTCAAAGCTAAACCAGCAAATTAAGACGACGCTATATCTGCTGCAAGTTCCTTGTACTTCAGCAAGCTCCGGTGCTAGAGGCTTATCAGACGCCCCTTTATTTTTTCCTCCTTGAGGCAGGGTTCATAAAGGCTGGCTTTACAAAGGCAGAAATCAGATGCATTCAGCAAAGGTTAACCATTCATGGTGACACTGTATTTAATAGCCTTGGAATGGAGACCCAGGAAATTAATGTTGACTTTCTGTGATGCTTTAAGTGTTCTTGAAAACTTTCTCTTTGGTCTTCCTGAAAGCTTTCCCCCTTGCTTATGGCATCTTAATGACTTTTCAAAGGATGAATAAAAATTCTTAAGTGAAGTGAATCTGAGGAGCCATATGGAAAAAAAAAACCTGGTCTAAAACAAAACCGTTCACCTGGGAAACAGAAAAAAAGAATTGTACGTCAGCATGCAATGCATACCTCACTGGATTTTACTGAATTGCCATTGCATTAGCACTGAATCACAGGACAAATACAGCATTTCACAAAGCAGGTAAAACTAGAACGACTTGAAATTATTTCTGGGATATTAAATTCATAGAGACTAGGACATCTTGTGCCAGACTAATTATTTTGTAGTGTTGTGGGTAAACCAATGGATGTGCACTTAATTTTTAATTGTAGGGACCATCTATTACTTCTACTGTGTGGGCCAAATGCCTCTCTCATTTGCAGTTACTGAAATCTTACTACAGGCAATAATTCTGTGTGAAGTAGGCAGCATTTCAGCACTTGTTTGATGATACATGTTTTGATAGAAAAAAAGCCAAGAACAGAATATGTGGCTCTTCCTTTCCCACTATTGGCATAGAAGTGGCACTGCAAGAACCTCCACAATAAAGAGCAGACAATCCACTAAGGAAAAGGACATGTTAATTGTGCTTTTTCCAGAAGAAAAGGACTCCTTGGGTGTATATTAGGTCAGCTGAGCTTCTGCCATCCCAAATCAATGCAGCACCTATGGCAAATGACGGCTCTTCTCTAATTCATCGAGGATTTGTCACCTTGGTTCTTACCTGCTGACTGCTGGGCTTGAGCAACGCTGGGAATACAGGATCCTGATCCAGCTGAGAGCCAGTGCCCAGGAAAAATTGACTGTCATTGCCAAGAATACTAAATGGGGGAAGTAGACGCCTCTTGCTTTTATGTTCTCCATGGGGCTTATTTGTAGACTAAATTGTGATTGATTCCCTTTAACGTTTGGTATTGCCAGAGGTATTTGTGTGTTTTCCAGTATTAACAGTGTTTTCCAGGCAGAATATTGCCGTAGCATTTGCTCCCGACTTGCTTCTAGGTCCTTGTCTAGCTTCCTCATGAAAATGACCCAGATTTTGAGCTGGAAGCTCCCAAGAGCAAGGATTGCTGCCTCTGCATTCTCTGTATGATGGCTTTCCTTTGCGTGAGCTTCTCAAGGACACCTACATGCCACTACAAATCAGCAAAACTGTACTCTTGTCACTCTGTGCTCTGGAGACACAAGTCCTCCAGGTACTGAAGCACTAGTAAGTAATACCACCTGTATCCTTAAAAGATGCACTTCAGGGTTCTTTTAAGCGTTGCCTGGGGCAGCGGGTGGCATTTGTGGTGGGAGCCGCAGTGCTCAAACTCTTGTGTAAATGCTTTTCACACTCCCACCTCATGAGTAGTGAGGTCCAGGTTGCTCTGATGAACGCGTCAGTGTGTGCCAGAGGGGAGAAGCACTTGCTGTAGAAGGTGATAATCATGTTTGGGGGAAAAAATCCTAGCAAATAGCCCCTTAGTCTTAGTAATCAGTAATGTTTGAGTCCTCTGAAATGATAACTTTGTAAAATTGTACCTTTGCAGCCTGCAACCTCTACAAGGCTCCAGAGAATTTCTGTGCAAGCTAAATAACCAAACCAGCCCTGCCTTGGTTCTCCACTGTTCACTGGAAGAGAAAATGTGTTAATTTTATGGTGCTGCGAAAATGCCCTAGCACAGAGTTTACCCTATGCCAGAGTGTGCAAGTGATGCACTGTCTCTGTGCCTGGGTGGTGTGGGCTGGATGAAAATGTAATTCAGAGAAAAATATTATCAATCCAAGTAACTCTTTAAAGTCAGAAGATATTACCTAGGGTTATCCAAAGGTGTTACTGCTGTCATCCATCCCCCTTTTGCTATGTACCCATGTCAGAGCTAGCAAAACTTCAGCCATCCTCATCTTTCCTTTGGGTCTGGAGACGTCTTGCCCTAGAGATGCTCCCTGGGGAATGTGCCTTTCCTGTTGCCTCCATCTGCCTCCCACTGCAGGCTGCCAGCATAGCTGCCCTCTGTGGGGCTAAATCCCCTGGGACAAGCCACATCGCGCATTGCCTCTCCAGCAGTGGTACCCTTATAAAAGGGGGATCTCTCGTTGCCATGGCAATGAGCCTGTCGGGATGAACATTTCTTTTTGTGAACAGCAATTCAAAGCTTAAAGCAATGCTGTTGCCTCCCAATGCTTATTAGTGCCACGTGCAAACAGAGCTGGGCAAAGCCTTGGGAAAAATAGAGGGGCAGGGGGGGAAAGCCGGCTGGTTCTGCAGTCCCTTCCCCGCTTGGGCTTTGAGCAGTGGGGAGAGCAATTGCTTTCTGCCTCTTTGTTCCCAGCTCTGGCACAAATCAAATCAAGCCTCCCTTCCCCCAGCAAAGCTCAAGCTAAGCTGGAGCACGCCAGAGCAAAAACGGATTAAAAAGAAAAATCATCCTTGCGGCAGCAGATGAAGAGGGTATAAATCAGTGAGATGGAGGGTGCTCTGCCCCTGGGCCGGTGCTCACCACTGCTAACGAGGGGCTTAAATCAATATGGTCAGGGAGACCTGGGGTATCCACCGAGCCCTATTCTGCCTTCTGCATCTGTGACACCAGTGGGCTGAGAAGGGCAGCAGCCAAATCTGCTACGGCGGTGTGAGTCCAGGAGCGTGGAACAAGCCGGAGCTGCCTCTCGCCACGCTGGAGGGAGCTCCTGAGACAGCAAAAGCGTGGCATCGTGGTCCAGCCCTCACAAGTCAGACCCCGAAACCGTGAAAGTGGGTTATATTCCAGGATGCTTTTAATAGCTGATGCTGGAAGTCAGGTTGTTTCTTTTTAGAGTTTAGAACTACAAAGAGTTAGGGGGGTTTCCCGTGTAAGTCAATCTTATGTAGGTTATAAAGTCTTTCGTAGGACTTGATTATTTTTTCTTTTTTTAACTTTTTACATACAGAATCTGACTTTATTGGAGCTACATGACCCTGGGAGCTGGGGAGTCAATTCCCAAGCTGAGAGTGACATAGCTTTACACTGTCGATTATCCTTTCCCCCATCACCTGTCCCATGGCACAAGCACAGTGGGAAAGCCCTTTCAACTAGCCCTGTCAACCCAAAAATACAGTGAAAAGTTGGGATGAGTGAGCGAGGGCCGGAGGGTGAGCCAGGGTGGGGACTGGGACATGCTCCTTGCTGTGGGTGATGCTCAGAGTGTGGCTGGTCACCCGGCAAAAGCATCCACAGAAAGAAGGGGGTTCTTGCAAGCTGGGGTGGAAAAGCAGCAGGGCACCGGAGGACTTGGCGGCGGGGGAGCTTACAAATACTGAAACAAACATCCTTGCTTTGTGAGGGGTTTAGCAGCCATTGAAATGTGGGTTTAAACTGGTGCAAACCTCCAAAAGGTGAATACAGAAGACAAGTAAGACTGTATCTTTCTTGTCCTGGTTAAAGATTAAGTGTGTTTTGGCACTTTTCCTCAGTTCTCATTTCTATTTGCTTCAGCCATTGGGCGCTGAGTGGTGATGATAAACCCAAAAGGCTCCATCCCTTGTGGAGGGGATGTCCCCAGAGCACCCGGGGCGGTGAGGCTGGGAAGGCTTTACAGTGCCTGTACCTGAGGTGGGACACCCAAAATAATGCCGTGACAGCGCTGAGTGGAGGATAAAATGGGTTTTGGCTGAAAGGTGTGATCTGTAACCAGAGTCTGATGTGATGCCGGACGACTCTCAAGCCACAGACAGTTGGACATGGTGTTCCCAAAAGGCCTTGAAATACAAAGGGCCAGGACCACACTCCCCAGAAAGCGTTGTTTTTTCCCTGGTGTTGTGCCAGAAGGCATGGATTAAGGAAGGATTCCTTCCTTTGGGAAGGGGGGACTCTTTAATCCCCAAAGCCTGGATTTAAAGGTCCTGGAGAGAGTAATCACAGCCAGATGGATTAGCACCTACTGGGGAGCCCAGCAGGAGAGGGCAGTGTGGCACTGCCGACCCCAAGGCTGGTCCTCACCCTTGTTTGCAGAAACTTTTCCCAGACCTGTGTCTCAGACTTGAAAACACAAAATCCACAGAAAGGAAGACAAAAAGAGCATTTCCTTACTCAAGTTATGGGTGGTTTCTCACAAGTGAGAAACATGTAAAACACAGCTGGGGCAGGTGAGAAATGATGAGGGGTTTTTTTGGTTCTTTACAAGTGCCTTCAATATTGGTCTTGCAAGGCTCCTGCCTTAATGAACGGAGTCATCCTTTAGCCAGAAGAAGAAAAGGAGATGTTCCTCAGTCAACAGAAACCAGCTGGTGCCGGGCCATCCCCATGCTGACCAGAGGCATGTTGGCCTTCAGCCATGCAAGGAAGCCTTGTGCCCTGGCTTTGGCTGGGATAGAGTTAATTTTCTTCCTAGTAGCTAGTACAATGCAGTGTTTTGGGTTTAATATGAGAATGTTGATAACGGGCTGATATTTTCAGTTGTTTCTAAGTAATGTTTATACTCAGTCAAGGACTTTTCTTCTTCTCACGCCCTGCCGGTGAGAAGGCTGGAGAGGCACAAGAAGCTGGAGGGCACATAGCCAGGAGAGCGGACCCAAACTGGCCAAAGGGATATTCCATACCACGTGACATCATGCTCAGCATATAAACGGGAGGGGAAAGCTGGCCAGGGGCTGCTGCTTGGTAATTGGCTGGACATTGGTCAGTGAGTCATGGCAATTGCATTGTGCATCACTTGTTTTGTATGTTATAGTTCTATTATTATTATTATCATCATTATTATCATTATCATTATTATTATTTGCTTCCTTTTCTGTCCCATTAAATGGTCTTTATCTCAGCCCACAAGTTTTCTTTCTTTTACTCTTCTGAGTCTTTCCCCATTCCTGCTTGGGGGGAGTGAGTGAACAGCTCCGTGGGGCTTAGTAGCCAGCTGGAATTAAACCACACCACCTTGAAACCAGAGTTTGTGGCAGTGTAGCCCTCATTTTTCACTTACAGTGGCTCATGCTGCCAGGGAGCAGGACCATGCTTTGCTTTTCCCTGAGTATGCCAAACCCAGCCTTTTCAGCAAGGTGTGACTACTTTCTTGGTTATTTGAAACCCAATCCCTAAACCATGGGATTTCTGCACAGATATAGTACAAGTGAAGCATTTATCCTTGCCAAGGCATATTCCCCATGGGAGATCCTGCAGGAGAAATGGACCATGTTGGCTTTTCCAACTGCCCTCAGGTATTGCTGCTGTGGCACGTGGACTCAGTGATGTGTGCGTTTATCCGGTGGGAGACAGTTGCCTCAAACCAAGTGAGGATCAGCTCCCCGACAGGTTCACCATTTCAAATTTAAAAGTGCATTATTTATTCAGACAGGATTTTCTGGCAGCAAACCTTGCACCTTTTGCACATCTTCCATAGTCAAAAGAAAGGATGGTGGCATGCCCGATGCATGCCAGAGCATGCCCTGCGCCCCATGGTGACGGCCAGGCCCAGCCGAGCTGGGTGGTGAGGTCAGCAGAGACGGGCAGGCGGGTTTGGGAACTGGAGCTTTGGGCCCTGCTGCACATTGCCTTCTTGGTTGCATTCTTTAAAAGTTCCCTTTGGGCAATATTGAATCACTTCTTTGCATACTGCCCTGTGATGGGGCTGGTGCTGCACTACCCCAGCCATGCAAGTGTGGCTCATCAGTCACCTGGGCTTTCAAGTCTGATGTGATCATCTCCTACAGTCAAATCAGTCCCCTTTGTATAGGCCTTTGCTCTCAGTTTTCAGACCCTCTGGATCCTCTTCTTGCACGTCTTTGTCATCCCCCTGGTGCTCTCCTGGCTGGGGAAAGGTCAGTTTAAAGCCCTCTCCTACTTCTGTATGAATCCATCTTTTGAGAGAGACGGGACTGATGAAGTACTAGGGCAGTGGAAAGTGTAATGCCAGAGCTACCAAGAGCCTGATGCCCTGTTGCTTAAGTCAGCAGAACAGACTGCAGAAGGGTAGGGAGTTATCCTGATTTTCTAATAAATTGCTGTGTGACTTCACACTGGACAAACTGTTTCAGCTCAGATCCTCTTTAAGGTATTAAATAAATAACTCAAAAGATCTGATCCCTGAATTCTCCCTTTGCCATTCCTTGCTGAACTGAGAGTTTGTGTTTCCTCCTCTCCCTCCTTTGCACCTGCTCAGCCAAGCCAATGCAGAGGGTGATTTCTGTTAGCATGCCGTCAATGCCCAGTCTCAGGGGACTCTGCTCTGCTGAAACTGTATGGGCACATCCACCCATGGAGCATGGCAGAGGAACACCCCAGGTACTTTCTGGCAGAGGATGCTCCATCAGCAGGACACCCATTCCCGTGCTTGGATGCTGCTGGGCCGAGGTACCACAAGCTCCTCACTGGCAAACCTGCACAACTGTGGGGTTACTGGCCTTTTTCCCCCTCCCTCCTGTGCTGTGTCATATTGCATTGGATTTGGATAGTGGCTATTTTGCTAGAGACTGTGCCACTGCTCTGGAATGCCTGCTCCTAAAATTTATCCTTTCAATTTGAATGTTGCCAAGAAGCCATGTTAATCCAAGCCTCTTAAAGGCTGAAAAATCCTTTCTGTTGTTGAAAATTGACTGTGTGTAAGTCTCTGAGGACCAGCACCGGTTTGTAACATACACCAAACATGAGTAGTGGTCTCAGTCTGGTTTCTAAATCAGGTCGACTGACGTTAGCGAGGCAAGAACGGCAACAACCTGGTGCTATTCTCCATCTGTGCTCAGAGGAGACCCGGAGTGGTATCAGCAGAAGGGCTGCAGGGAGAGGACAAGGTGTCTTGGCAAACCTCTGTGTGTGTGTACGTAATAGCTAAGACAAATCTCTGTTTGCAGCAGGTTGTTTTCCATCTCTTGCATGTGGCCATCAACATAATTGTACAGAGCGCTCAGAGGAGATAATGCCCAAGAATAACAGCTAATGGGGAAGAGTGGGAGAGAGAAGATAAACAACTTTCTATTGCTGCCATATGCTTTAAATCTCTCCATCTATCTTGCTATAGTCATAGTGAGGAATTTTTATACATTGGGAATTTCAGTGCTGCTTTAAAAAAGCCAGATTAGCAATGCCAAGGAAATAGCCACCTGCCTGTCCCTGCGATGTCTTCCTGCTCCTGCCTGCACTCAGGATCTCATCAACGCATCCTGCCAACTGCAGGTACCTTCCTGGGTTTTCCATCTTGATCAAATCAGTGTCTTTTCCCAGAGAGTGGACAATCCTTTGCTTTGAAAACAGACCACCAAGCCCAAGAGTTGTTCTTCAGGTCCCAATGCTTCAGGTCTGCTGGAGAGCATCCCACTGAGAGGGAGGAGATGGATCACAGCCTGCGTGTGGGGTCTCTGCGACCCTGCCGCACTGGTTTGAGCACGCTGCAACCCCCCCGCCCTGCACAGGGCTTCAGCACAGGCTGAAGCTGATTTTTAAGTCAGCATGCTGTTGGGGAAGGAGGGGAGGGCAGTCTTGGCAAAGCCGCTGTCCTGTTTGCTCTGATCACTAAAGGTCACGAGGTGGCCCCGTCTGTCAGAAGAAGGAAATAAATGCTGGTATCTTCAGCAAACTAATTTCGGGTTTGTACAAATTCCCTTTTCAGTTTAATTTAATCATCTTCGGTGTCTGATTCTGCAAACACGGCTTTGTACTGCTAAACCTTTGCTGCATATTAGCAGAGAGGCAGCTGGAATTTGAATTTGATTTTGACTACAGTGAGAAACCTTATACTTAGCACTTGGCAAATCTCTTGAATGCAGGAGCACATCAGTATATAAATGCAGGTTGCTTTGATCAGTATAATTTTGGAGGCTTAAGTATGAGAGAGAGAATATAGGTCGGGTACTGATACTTGTAAAGGAGCTATAGAAAAATATTCTGCCAGGTGATTGCAATACATTACAGTATCAGCCTACCTGGAATTTGCTGCAAAAAACCCTGTTTGTAATTCAAAAAATGCTTTGGGTTACAAAGTACTTTTAATGCCGTCTTTCGCAGCCTGCAATATAAGGGTCAGGTGCAGAAACACATTCTCTCAGATGAAGGGACTGGTGACAGCAGAGCACGGCAAGAGCTGGACTAATCCAGGGACACGGCGGTGGCCAGGAAACGTAGAACAAACTGAAATGGCAGTGCTTCCACCCCTCTTCTCCATTGGGCAAAACTCCTGCTGGCTTCTTTGCCACATAGGATGCCAAACTAATAGTCACTCTTGGCATTAAAACACATGTGGGACTCAGGATTTGGCCATATGCTCTAACAAAAGCAAGTAATTTAGTTTGCAGCTTGGGGCTGGAGCTGGAGGCGTTCCCAGTGATTGCCTCTTCTGACAGCTCACGTCTCTTTGAAACATGACCAGTTTCGAACGGAGCCACCGCTGACCCTGCTGACTTCACGGCAGCTCGCACAGGTGTGTGAGCCCGAGGGCACTGCTGGAATTCTGGATGGCTCCCTGGACATCCCTGGGGCCTGCTTTTCTTTTGGAGTTGCTGTTAGAGGGAGGAGCACTTGGTACCTGCTGGGTGGGGAGGAAGGGCTTCTGGCAGCTGGGAGGCTCATCTGTGGGCTCATCAGTTTGTAAGCAAGACTTTGGTTTTTAGAGAGAGGGTTCCCTTTACACAGCAAAAGCGATCGGTGCCAGAACTTAGGAGTGTGTGGTTTGGAGAAGGAGCTCAGGTTCTGCTGTCAGCAGAAAGAGAGAAAAACTAAGACGACAGCAGTGACTTTGCTCTTCAAATTCATATGGGCAGAATAGAAAATGGAGCTTGGATGAAAACATTATCATCAGTGTGTGGGCATGATAACTGAGCATTCACTGCCTCTGGAAAAGCAGTAGGATGAAGAGGTGACTATTCCTTCTCATCGCCTCTGCTGGCTTCTGGCTTCCAAGAAATACCTCAAGCACTTTGATTTATTGACATGCTGGGAAAAGGCATGGGAAAAGTTTTACAGTCAGCCAACTCCATGAGTACAGATCTTCTGAAACAGAAATGAAAAGGGGCCTCCCCATCTCATGCGTCTGAGGAAGGACCAATATTTTCAAAGTGCTGTTGAGTGATGGTGCTCCGGGACTTCAGATCTGATGGTTGGTCATTCTCCGCTTTGGGGTTGTGGCTGCCTCTACCCAAAGTGCTGGAGCAGATGTAACTCCTTGGGGAGCTTCACCATGAGATCTCCACAGAAACAGGGTCCGTTCTGTGTTAGTGCCAAACCCACCATCCCCAGGCACAGCCCAGAGGACCCAACTTGGAAGGCTTGAGCACACAGCCCTCTTCCACAGCCACTGCATCCAGAGGTGATCGCCCTCTATCAGAGCCTGCAGTTTCTTCCAGCCTGTGATGCCTTCTGCTCTCTCACCCACCACTGTCAGTGGGCGACCAAATAAGCATCAGCGATGCTACAGAGATTGTTTTTGTACCATGGCTACAGAGCAAGAGCACGTGAGATTTGACGCCTTGCAGCTTTTTGCTCTTCGGGCCCGTAGGTTGGTGTAGCAGGAGAGGGTCTGTCTCACGGTGAATAGCTGAGTGCGGGCCAGTTGGCAGCCCCGACGCGGGGAGGCCTGCCTTAATAGCAGAGCTGGGGTTGATGCATGGCGTCACTAAAATGGATTGACAGATTTGCAGAGAGCAACTTTCATGCATCCCATATGTTGCTTGGCTTCCTCTGGGTAATGTAAAAAGCGCTCAAAACTTTTGCTGGAAGACAGTATTTGTAATTTTGGCTATTTTCAAGCGTCCCCTTTTCCCTCTCTAGCTTGACCTGATGTGTTCCAAAAAGGGGATCAATTCATCATTTGAGAAGTGTGCACAGATGTATTAAGTAAATATAGTTTCCTGTGGCCCTAATAGCAGGCCCAGGAAAGTTTCCATAAAAATCTAGAAGTTCTGCTCTCTAAGATTCGCAGCCCTGACTTAGATTGTCAAAGATACAACACTGCTAAACAGCATGGTAACTGCTGGAGCGTTCTGATTTATGCCTGAATGATTTAGATCATTATCTGTAGCAGAACTTCCCAGGAAGTGTGAAATTTAACCTTGAGGTCAAACGAGAACTTTTCAGAGCAATGTTATTTTTACTTCTCTCTGTTTCATTTAGGCAAACACGTGCAGTACAGACCATCGGTCCTGATGAAGTGCCATTGTTTAATACTGAAAAAATGCACATTCGATCTAGTTTGCATTTCCTAAAAACTGTGTTATTGATTTGACAATATATTTTTCCTCAGAAAAAAAATAAACTGCAGTTATTTACTCATTCTTGCCCCATGGAGAGCTTGCTACCATCTGTTTTTCTTGGCTTTGCATCACCTTTTTTTTTTTTTTTCACTTGCTCTTCTCCCACTGTGCACCACTGAAGGACTATACTATACATTATCTCATAGCCAAATTATGCAGAGTATTGTAAACATGTTGTAAACTTTGCCAGCTGCAAAGTCAAGGGCTGTGAGAGATCTTGCTAAGCACTGGAAACGCTCTTTGAAGAAACAAGGCAGCCTTTTGGAAGCAAATTTACAGGGCAGCGTGACACAAAGGTGTAATACGGCTTTTGCAAAATGCTGAGGGGAAGGAGCAAATAAATGTGTCCTTGGATCCCTGTAGCTTTATCATAGAGGCCAAGAAGTCCCTGAAACGGTATCTGCTCAGCACCCACTGGTAAGACACGGCAGGGCTCCTGTGTCAGATGCTGGGACCTGCGGGCTCTGTGCCCTGGCAGGTGGCAACAGGGATCAGAGCCTGATACAGCCTCGACACTGTCGTCATTTCGGTCAAGACAGGACCATGCTCAGGGCACACTGCAGAACTGAAGCCCCTGCAAGTCCCATGGTTATCCCTGGAGTTGGGGCAGTGATGTCCTGCAACCAGCATCCTGGGAGGATGCAAGCCGCAGGGCATCTCGTGCTCTGCGTTGCAGGATTCGGCCCATCGCTGCCTTCGGAATTAGGAGTTGAAGGGAAAGAATCAGGTGTGTGAGGACAGGTCTGAGCAAATCAACAGGAAATATCCCCAGTTATAGATCTTTGTGTGTCTTTTGTTCATTGAACAATATACTGGCAGCAGCAATACCAGGCGTTCCAGAAATCACACCTCAGAAATACACAACAATGTTAAAACTACCTTGATGAGGTTGGGTATCTGTTTTCTTTGTCTCCTGGTGACTGATCCTGGTGCAGTGAAGGTTGTGCCTTCAAGCTTTCATCCCACGGTACACTTCCAGGAAGGGCAGAACTCTCTGTCTGGGAGACCCCCAGCTTGAGCCGGGGAGCTGGGAGCGCGGCAGGAGCACTCGCACGTGGGGACGGAGAGTGGGTGCTGTGGGGTGTATGGCAAATGGAGAGAGGGACCGTGGGGGTGTACTGATGCGCTCTGCAGGGAGCGATCCCGAATTCCTTGGAGTCAAGAGGACTAGGAAGTGATGTGGATTATAGGAGCAGAGGGAAGAGCCCGCTCCAGTGGCCAGCAGACGTCTAAATACCTGTACAGGCTGCTGAAATGTGTACAGCCCTCAGTGAAATGCGGTTTTCTACATTTGCTATAAATTCATTACAAATGCTTTCGTGCTCAGGTTTTGATGGATAAGGAAAACAAAGACATCTTAAGTTTAGAGGAGATCTGAGGTGTAGTTACAAGAGTAACTGCTCTGGTACCAGAGATGTGGCCCTTAAACAGCATTTTGGAAAACGTCCAGGGGCTACATGGGAGCAGCGTGGTGCTTGGGGTGGCACGGTCCTGCTCCACGCAGCACCCTTCAGCCCTCCTCCCTGTGCAACCGCTCGCAGCCCCCGAAAGGCTGCTGGCCGCCGAGATGAATAGCTGGCCAGGATGTTTGTCTGCAATATTTCGGGAATTCAGACCTGTCTTTTAAATTATTCCAGCAATACTTCATCTTCCGCTCCAACAGTTAGCGAAAAGGATCACAAGTTCAGTCGTACTTACGTAACGTGGCTGTGAATATCTGATGACTTATGGCCCTATTCCTGCTATTTTTATGGGGTTAAGAGCTTAGGGGAGAAAAATTGCTTAGCTTGGCGAGGTGTATTTCTTTCTGCAGAGGAAGGATGATGTTCTTCCAGGCCTGGCAGCATTCTTGTGAAAGCTATTTCTTCTCTGAAGAGTCTTTTATTACTATTACGGGCTTTTGTTCATAGGCTTACACTCTCATTAAGGGGCACTGATTTAAATGAGGGACTTTAATCAACAATTTTCATCATGATTTAAATGAGCTAGCAGGAAACACAGAATTTATTATTTAAATTAACCTTGTTCTTCATTTGTACTTTTTAATTACTTTCCTAACGAACAACCGATTCTTCCTCGTTGAAGCCTAGTGTGCTTTTTGCACTTATGATCAGGGTACGCTATTAACATATTTATTTAAGAATCTGTATGTTAAGTCTAACTTAGTTAACATTTTTCATTTTATGCGCCGAACTGCCGATGGGTGCCTCTACTACATTACTAATTTTAATGTTAATTTCTGTCAAGGTGCTCTGCAGAGCAGAGTGAGGAACATACATTAGTTACTGTGCTCTAATCTAAATCACATGATAATCCTTAAATATGATGGATAGATGGGGTAAGGGGAAGAATACAGTTACCAAAACTTGTGTTGCATATGAAATGGACGTTTTGAACATGGGAAATACTACCTCATGACAGCAAGCAGGGCTATTTCTAATCACCAAATCATTATAAAGACTCACACGGGGGAAAGTGCAATTGCCCATTCTCGCGTTGGTTTCAGTCCCTGATAGTTTTCTCAGATTTGAGCTTTTGGGAAGAACATCTTTCTGTGCATCCCAAGGAGAAACAGGATTGTATATAATGGACTTAGAGTCTCAAGAACCTCCTGATCCAGCTGGTGCAGCAAATAGTTCAGTCACTGCAGTGGCTTGACTTCATCTAAAATTTGTAGGGGTTTATTTCTATTTATTATAATATTACAATGTAAGCCATAATGTTCAGTGCCATTGATTCAGTTTACACTTAAAATTATTGAATTTTAAACAAATAATGTAGGTAAATAAATAAAAAAAAATAACCCTATGCTTGGTTTTCTGGGAAAAGGACATTCTGCATCTTCATCCTCCTTTCATTTGCATCAAGTCCAGCCCAGCGCTATGATGAGCGGAGGGGCCATGATTCTGATTCATAGCATTGTGTGTAAGAATAAGCCAAAAGCAAAACAAACCTTTTTGGAAAACCTTTGGGCTATACATCTGCATATATACATCTATTTTTCATCTTGAAGGGATTAAATAGTCAAGTTCCTCCTTCAGGTAGTTCCGTTGACCTTACTGGAGAACAACATCCCAGTCAGATACCTGGTTTCTTGTTGGCTTCAACCATCACGACAGAGTCTGGAGCTCTCTGGGATGAGATGGGTTTTCCCAGGATGGGGTTTTCCAACGCTGATGGATGTGCCCTTCAGCACGAGGCTCAGCTGATTCATGTTACTGAACCCCTCTGCCACCCCTTCTCCCAGCACCCCGCGGGATGCGGGGGGATTATCGCTACCTCTCCCCCTCGACGCCCTTGCAGGGGTGCGGTGCCTCTCTCCCAACGCTGCAGCTCGGCGCTTGTCAGCCCCTTCTGCCAATTCACCAAGGCAATTTCCTCCAAGTCACGTCTGAGCCTAAAGACAAAACGGCAAAGGCTTGATTGCTTTTCTTTCCCCTGCCGGAAGCCATATGCACCATGCCAAGATGTGACATGCAACACCTTGTGTTACAGACACATGTCACTCATGCTGACACAGAGCGGGGGAACCTCCACCGCCTCGTCCCACGGTATTTCTAGCCTGATGCACCAGGGAAAGGCTTCAGCTTGCTGTGAGGTCTAAGCCCAAGTTGTGGGTTTTTTTTCTTGAAGTTAAAGTTTTTGCCTGGCTTAGGGGGTTTGGTTTTGAGGGGGCTGAAAGTCCTTCAGCGGCTGCTGATTTCAAATGATGCTTCCGGCCACAAAACCCACCGCAAACCAATGGAAACCAGGTTCAACAGCAGCACCCACTCAGGGTGGCCCGCACCAGCCTGCCTCTGAATTTCACATTTAGGGGATCAAAATTATGCTCCAGGGCTTCTGAAGAGCTTTATGCTGTATTTTTGACTGCATTTGGTCGTGCCCGGTCTCCTTCCTAGCAAGGAGAGTGCCCCTTCCCGTGGCAGTGCTGCCCACTGCCACCGTGTGCGGGTTTTGAGGCCGGAGCAGGCGCTTTGCTGTCCTGGCAAACACCCAGCACCGCGTGCTGCTGGGGCCAAAGGGAGCTCCACTCATCGTTCCGTCTCGCAGCAGCAGGAAGAGCAGTGGCTGAGTGGAGAGTAAAGAAAAGAAGGTAGAAGCAAACATTCTGGGCAATGGAAGGGCACATTTCTGATGGACTTTTTTTGTTGTCGTTGATGTAGGGGTTGTCGTCCATGCAGAAGCCTGAGAGCTCAGGTGAGCAGGTGGGCACCGGGAGAGCTGCAGCCTTTGCACCACCCTCTGCCCATGCCAGCACGGCTGCCCCACGCAGCTCCAGTGCAGACCCTTATCTTCAAGCCACCCCCGTGGTATCCTCTCTGCTCCCGCCATAGGGGGCACGTTTTAATGCAAACGTGCATCAAAGAGACTAGAAAGTACCTTTAGGTTTTTTCTTCTCGGGGATCTTCTGCAGCAGGTGCCTCCGAGAAGCACTTTGTGCTGGTGCTCGGTGTTCCCTGGTGGGGATGGTTTATGGTCACCCACGAGCACACACCATCGTCTCCCTCCTGATTTCGCACGTGGGAGGAGCAATACGGACATTTATTAAAGGCAGTCTTAATCTTTCTGATGGAACGTTCTGTAAAAATGCAGGCTCAGAGCAGCTTTTGGAGGCAGGCACAAACTGCGGGCGGTCAGACACCTGAATTACACGGGATATAGGGGGTTCAGCTGTTGTACTCCCCTGGTTGCTTCCTTCCACTGCTCGCCTTAGCCGGGTTGTTCCCAGTGCCTGGGCACCGCTCGGAGAGGGCTTGTAGGTAACAAAGCCTGTTGGCACAGTTTGTATAAAACATATATATATGTGTCTGTATATGTGTGCAAATGAGTGAGGTCCAAGTGCAGGAGGAAGTGCGTGGGTGGGTGACTGGGAGCATGGGTTGGTGTATGCATGGGTGGGTGCGCAAGTTGGGGCATGCATGGGTGGGTGGGTGCATGCATGGGTGTGTGGGTCGGTGCCTGCACAGGCAGTTGCATCGGTGGTCGAATGGCCGGGTGGGTTGGTGGGCTGGTGCACGCATGGGCGGGTGGGCGCAGGGGCGCATTGTGGCATGGCTGGACGGGCGAGTGCACGCGTGGGCGGGTGTGCGGGGTGGCGCACGCACGGCCGGGCGCACAAGTTGGCGCGTCGGTGCACCGGCTGCTGCAGGAGCGGGCGGGCGGGTGCAGGCTCGGCGCGGGCTGGCGGGCGCGCGGCGCCGGGGCGGCCGTTGAGGGCCGGGGCGCAGCTGCTGCTCCTCGCGCCGGAGCGGGCCCGCGCAGCCCGCGCTACCGCGGCACGCACGCGCCGGGCGGGGCGGGGCGGGGCGGGCGCTGCTGGCGGCCCAGCCCGCGCGGGGGCGGAGCCGTGCCCCGCCCTGGCTCGGCGCGCGGGCGGCGGCACCTGCGGGCCGCGCCGTGAGGGGCCGTGCGGGGCGGCCGGCGCGGAGGGGAGCGGGGCCGCGGCCCGGATGTAGCCGGCGCGGGAACATGGCGCTGGGGGCGGCGTGACGGCGGCGGCCGAGGTAGGGGCGGCGGAGCGGGGCGCGGGGGGCGCGGCAGCGGCGCGGAGGCTCGACCTTGCGGGGCCGCGGGCGGGCGCGGCGCTCCCGGGGACCCAGGTGCCGCCCGCCCGTGCTGGCGGCCGGTGCCCGGCGCGGCGGGGCCGGAGCTGGACGGCAGCGGCCGGGAGACAAAGGCGGGGGCCGGGCATCCCCCCGCCACCTGTGCCGGGCGGGCAGAGCCGCTGCGGGAGGCTGGCGCCGGGGGAGCCGGCGGTTCCCGGGCTCCTCGCCGGCAGGTCTTCCGAGGGGGCGGCGTGGGCTGCTTTCCTTTAAATACCTTGCTGGGGGTGCCTACAACAATGGCTTTTATTTTTTTTTTAAAGGCATTTTGATGTTTTGTCGGGTTTTTTTCCACGAGAAGTTGCTCCCAACTTTCAGGGAATATCGTGTGCTCTGAGGGCTTCGCCCAGCAAGCAGGTGCCCAGCGGGTTGTACAGCCGCTGCTGGCAACGCTCATGCATGTGCCTATACACCTCTGCTCGTGCTGCCTTTTTTTTTTTTTTTTTTTTTTTTTTTAACATCTCAAGGGTCAGAAATGCCTGCGGTCGACTCCCTTCTTTTGGCGTTCATTAGCCTCCGATCTTCGTGGCTAAAGAAAAGGAGCTGCGCAGTGACTGCCGCGCTCGGGTAGCACTCGAGCCTCACAGCAGAGCTGGGGGTTTTCTTCTTCTTGGTATCGATCAGACCCTCAGATTTCTTACCAGCCCGCCAGCAGCGTGCAGGCAGCCTTTCTTCCTCTTTGTTACACGCCAACCCTCTGTTAATGTAAAGAAACAATGGAAATATTTTTTCTTCCCAAACGTTCCATGTTAGACCAAATAGGTTGTCGTTGCCATTTAGAATAGAATTCCCACAAACTCCAGAAGGGCCAGCCCTGAGACCACCCTGCTGGTAGCCTTTCCCTTCATTTTACAATTTTTTTTAGATGCTTTAGCATTTGCAAAATGAATGTAGAGAGTTGGTACCTGTGTTTAGAGAGATCGCTGTGGTTCGTGCTGCCTAGACAGCATTTAGGGGATCATCGCTCCTAATTTATTGCTTTTATTGTACCGTGAAACTTTAAATAACGCTGCTTAGAGCTAAAGTAGGGAGCCGCGCTCCCTTGCCTTGTGCAAAAGCCGCTGTTGATGGCTGTGAGCATCACTGCTGCTGGTGGGGATGGACCTCTTGTTGCGTGGAGGATGCATCTGGAAGTGTTGGGGAATTGCTCTGGCTGTCTGCTCAGGATGGTGTTTCTGATGCTGAAGGTGGGTTTAGTGCTGCTTGTGGGGCTCCTTGGCCATCTGCCCCCCCACCGGGAGCGAGGCTAAGCAGAAGCTCTAGAAGCTTTTCTGTTCCAGTTTGAGGTTTGCAAAATGGCCCTTTGCGTAGCTCCTTTCTTCGTGCCGAAGTGTTGCTGTTTGTGCTGCCTGGCAGTTGCTAACGAATTGATCACCTCATGATGAGCAGCTGCTCTCCCTGTTTGCAGGTGTGGATGAGGGACCTGGGCAGTGTGGGGCAGGGCACTGGTTTTGGAGCTGCTGCTGGGCTGGGTAAAGCCTTGGGAGTTACTCATTGCAGTTTGCTTTCCTGGCTGTTTCTGTCATTTAATTATGGTTTTTCAGTTACAGCTTGTTTCACGTTGATGGAAGGTCTTTGTTCAGTGTGGATTTTTTTCTTCTGTGCCATCAAATGTATTAGTTGGAGATAAACTGAATAAAACAATGATTTGAACTGAGATGAAGACTCGCTGTTATGTTGGGAGTATTGAAGCTAAACTTCCTTCTTTCTCCTACTTAAAACACTTCTCCAGATGGTTTTGATCCAGGTGAAACTGCACTTTCTAGTAGAGATTAATTTTCATCAGAAGATTTTTAGACCCATCTGCCATAGTCCTGCCTCCCCTTTGTGCAGAAGCTTTTTAGCCTTATTCTGAGAAAGTGAGTCTTTACTGGTCACTGCGTGCATGTGTGTCATTCAGCTGTAGTGACTGTTAAACCGTACTTAGCAGAGGGCTTCAGAGGAGTCCTGTCTGCGCAGAGAAGCGATGGCATGTATAGGAGACTGTGGCAGTCCTGTTGCGGAGAAGCCTGTTGTAAGCCATCAGCAAATCCCCTTGGCAACCCCCTGCAGACCTAGACCTAATAAATCCCATTGCTCATTCGATTCCCTTGTTACTTTGGCACCCGTATTTGCTTCCCTGTGGCTTTTATTTCCCTCCCCCCCCAGACATCTTCATCAATCATGAATACTCACAGTAGGTGAATGTGTGGATTTCAGTGAAATCTCAGCATCCCGGTGGCTGATTCTGAAATGGAAATGTGTAGCAAGCAAAGTTCTTGCTAAACATTTTATGTCCCAATTATTATTTGCCAAAGGAATTTATTTTGGCAACTACTACCTCAAAAACTAATATTTTGAAAGTAAAATGCTTTGCAAGAAATTTGCTTGTTAGTGTCAACACCTGCTGTCAATCAGAACAAATGCCCCATGGTGCTAGTTAACAACAGTTAGGAGTTTTGCCTTACCTCATTGGCATCACCTGTGACCCCAGATTTGCTACTGAAATACAGGAGGCAAACTGTTCTGTTTGACATCAGTTGGGGCACATAATTGGGGTTTAAAGCTGAGTTCAAGGAGGATGCCAGCTCACGTGGCTGAAGCCCAAGAAGTGGCACTGGCACAGACCTGTCAGGGGTACTATGCTGTTTCAGGAAGGTGTAGAAAAAAGAAGAAGAAAACCAGAGCTGAAGAGTGCCTGCATCTCTGCTCTTCCTTTCGGATCACACATTTGACACTTAAATCCAATTACTCCTTTGAAGCTGCTCCAATTAAGAATCTAAAGTGTTTGGCATCTACTTGTTCAAATACATAAATTCACTCCGGTTTTACCGGTTTACTTTACAAAAGCTACAAACAGAAGCCTGCCACTTGGCATGTGTTGAAACTGCTAACAGGTGTTTGTGGGTACCAGCAGTTGAAGAGTTTCTGAAATATGCATAAAGCTGAACCCCCCCCACAAACTCTTGCTTAAATACCTCTTGGGGTTATCCTGTTCCTGGTGTTCGCGTCTCTGAATTGTGATGCTGTTTGGCCATCCTGGAGGTGTTTCTGGGTCTGTCTCTGCTTTGCTTCTCGCTGAAGTGAGTGGAGTTGGTCTGTGGGGTCTGCTGCCGGGTTTGGCCAGGCTTCCTCAGGTTTTGGTGAACCCTCTGCCATGAAGGTGGGATGGTCGGTGACTGCAGGCAGGTAAAACCAGAAACACCATGGCAGAAACTTCATGTGGTTGATGTCCCTCACACCTGGAGGGCAAATGCTTCAGACCATCTTTCAACTATTTTTCCCCGTTAATTCTAACCTATTAAACATTTCCATATGATCTTACTGCTCCCAATAGCAATTTGAAGCATGAATGGTGTTTTATACAACTATTTGCTCAGAAAATGGGTGACACAACCAATAGAGCCTCAGTTCTTACGGTGTCCTCCTTTGTAGCTTCTCGGGTGTCTGACAAGGGTTTGTCTCTCTCTCAGTAGGAACTTCATAGGGTATCTTCCTTCTTTCTAGACACAAAGCTTGATATTTTTAAGACTTCCCCCCATTAAATTCAGCTTTGGCTGGCGATGAGGTGTGTCAGAGTGCTGCCTGATGCGCAGCACAACTGCGTTGGCTTCATTATCAAAGGAAGAAAGCTGAAAACTGGAATGTTTCAAAAATATTAATGACTGTGCACAAAACCCAGTTAGTTATGAGGCCATTTAAAAGGTAACCAACCCCCCTTAGAGCAAACTTCACTGCACTCTAATGATATTTAATGTTCAGGTAACTCTAATTAAGCCTTTAATCACTTAGGCCACAGGGACTCACTGGGGACTTGCTCTAAGTGCTGGTGTTCCAGCCTGTCTGTCACCAAGCCCAGCAGGGCTCGGTATTGCCTTTGGAGGGCTGTCCCCACAACCAAGAAAACAAAATATTTTCTATCAAAATAAATGTTTAGCCTTTTTTCTTTTTTCCTCCTTTCTTCTTTTTTTTCCTCCTTTCTTCTTTTTTTTCCTCCTTTCTTCTTTTTTTTCCTCCTTTCTTCTTTTTTTTCCTCCTTTCTTCTTTTTTTTCCTCCTTTCTTCTTTTTTTTCCTCCTTTCTTCTTTTTTTTCCTCCTTTCTTCTTTTTTTTCCTCCTTTCTTCTTTTTTTTCCTCCTTTCTTCTTTTTTTTCCTCCTTTCTTCTTTTTTTTCCTCCTTTCTTCTTTTTTTTCCTCCTTTCTTCTTTTTTTTCCTCCTTTCTTCTTTTTTTTCCTCCTTTCTTCTTTTTTTTCCTCCTTTCTTCTTTTTTTTCCTCCTTTCTTCTTTTTTTTCCTCCTTTCTTCTTTTTTTTCCTCCTTTCTTCTTTTTTTTCCTCCTTTCTTCTTTTTTTTCCTCCTTTCTTCTTTTTTTTCCTCCTTTCTTCTTTTTTTTCCTCCTTTCTTCTTTTTTTTCCTCCTTTCTTCTTTTTTTTCCTCCTTTCTTCTTTTTTTTCCTCCTTTCTTCTTTTTTTTCCTCCTTTCTTCTTTTTTTTCCTCCTTTCTTCTTTTTTTTCCTCCTTTCTTCTTTTTTTTCCTCCTTTCTTCTTTTTTTTCCTCCTTTCTTCTTTTTTTTCCTCCTTTCTTCTTTTTTTTCCTCCTTTCTTCTTTTTTTTCCTCCTTTCTTCTTTTTTTTCCTCCTTTCTTCTTTTTTTTCCTCCTTTCTTCTTTTTTTTCCTCCTTTCTTCTTTTTTTTCCTCCTTTCTTCTTTTTTTTCCTCCTTTCTTCTTTTTTTTCCCCCCTCCTTTCTTCTTTTTTTTCCCCCCTCCTTTCTTCTTTTTTTTCCCCCCTCCTTTCTTCTTTTTTTTCCCCCCTCCTTTCTTCTTTTTTTTCCCCCCTCCTTTCTTCTTTTTTTTCCCCCCTCCTTTCTTCTTTTTTTTCCCCCCTCCTTTCTTCTTTTTTTTCCCCCCTCCTTTCTTCTTTTTTTTCCCCCCTCCTTTCTTCTTTTTTTTCCCCCCTCCTTTCTTCTTTTTTTTCCCCCCTCCTTTCTTCTTTTTTTTCCCCCCTCCTTTCTTCTTTTTTTTCCCCCCTCCTTTCTTCTTTTTTTTCCCCCCTCCTTTCTTCTTTTTTTTCCCCCTCCTACCCTGGAGAGAAACAACTCCAAGGCAGGGCTCTGGCTGGGGCTTTCTGGCTAAGACCTGTCGCAGCAGTTGGCTTTTGTGTGGTTTAGCCATGCCTCTTAGAAGCAGCCGTCTTTCAGTCCTGGCACAAAATGTCGGCTTTGAGCCAAGTTTTGTGCCTTAAAGGTTCTAGGATTATCCCTTTCCGAGTAGTGCCTGTGAGTGCAGTGACATGAGAAGTGCGTGCTGCTGTTGTGTCGTGCAGAGCCAGCCACGACATATGAAGTCAGCTATTTTGCATCTTTTCCAACTTTTTTTTTTTTCTGGGCTGTGTATGAGTGCTATCACTTTTGGAAGGTGCATCTGGTGGAAGTACAAAGATATAATTACATTTCAGAGCAGACAGCTTGAGTATCTTTTAAAACCAAACCAGCAAAACAAAAATGTGTACATCAAGTTTAGCGTTTCTTCTTTTACAGGCTGGGCTGCTGTTTCCTATTTCTGACCTTTCTTATCCCCTAAGCACAGCTGTTATTAAAACATGAGCTGTATATACCAATTAATACTTTTATCTTACAAACCACCAAAATTTGGGTTCTAGTAGGGCTGGAGGCTGTAAGGACATGTAGTAAGATGTGTTTTCACCTTAGGGAGCTTATGGCGAAAGGTGCATCCATCCTGTTTGTGCATATGCCGTGTGCCAGTGCGAAGCTGGCTAAAGTGTGTGGGAGAGGAGTGGCTTGACTTGCTCTGGGGCACGCCGTGATGGAGAGCAAAAGTGAAATCCCAGCTCCCATCATTTTTCTTCTGGGCTATCCTGGCTTTGCTCTGTGTGCTAGTTCTGCAGTTAAGAGTTTGCCGCTAGCGAACAGCTCTGCCTGCAGCAGGACATGCTGCTCCAGTGTCTCAGGGGTGGGAGTTTTGATTTTGCTAAACAAAGATGCTATTCCAAAAATAGGTTTAAGGCAAAGAACTTGGATGCAAAAAATAGCAATAGAGATTTTATTTTTTTCTGTGTTTTATATTTTTGGTCCCTGCTGGAGGCAGCTGAGAAAGTGGAGAGATGCTGCAGCTGTAGGTAAGGGAATAGTGGAAGTAGACATACAGTCACCTCTGGTGGAGGAAACCCACATGTGTCAGATCTGACCATAGAAATACATAGTAATTCAAAATAACAATATAAATAAAAATGTGCAATATCACTTAAGTCCCTCCCTTAGCAAAAGTTTAGTCGTTTTCCTAGCAGTTACGGTACTCCAGAAAGGGAAGCATGGAGAGAGCCCTGGTGACAAAGGAGAGAACCAAAGAAATGCCAGCACACAAAAACCGGAACGAATAAATGCCACAAGGAGGATCCTGGTGATAGCCCCTCTAAACCTTTTATTGCAACGTGCTCTGCTGTGTGTGAATAATTCACTCTTCCCGAACTGGTGGCAGTTAACGTCTGCACAGCAGCTTTCCCCTCTGCCTTCAGAAAGGTTCTTTAGGTGATAATTGTTAAAATGTAAGATTTCTTTTCTGGGTTTCTCAGTAGAAACTTTTGTATCGTTAAGTTAAACTCCAGCTTTCCCATTTCCCAAGTTAGACACATGCATAGAGGGCACAGCTCGTTACTTGCACTGCAGCTATTTAAGGCACTGGTCTGAACATGGGGCTGGAAATCAGGCGGCACAGTGGCTCTAATCCGGGCTCTGCTGCTCACTGAGCCATCTCCAAGAAGTTATTTAACCGCTGTGTGCCACTGCTTCCCTCTGGGTAACAGGAGGGATTATGATAATTGCTTCTGAAAAGCACTTTCAGGTGTTTTATTTTTTCTCCCTGAAGGTACAGAACTATCTGGTCCTGAGCTGAAGAGGCTTGATGTGTCCCAGGAGGCTTTTGGTGCTTTACAGGATTATGAAAACAACGTTTAATGCCTCATTGGGCTGTTTGGGCCACATAAATAAATACATTTAGAAGATTTTTCATTAATCTTCTACACACTAATCACAGAAGAACTCTTAAGATACAACTGAAGGACGTAGAAATGAGGTACGGTTCAAAAGGATTCCTACTGAACTCTTCATGAAATGTAAGAAAGATGTCAGAATAGTTGGGGAAAAAAAATGTTTAAGCAAATTGTGCCTTTGCAACAGAAACCTGGGTTTAAATCTCTTAAACTTGTCTCTGCCTTGAACGTGAAGACACCAAAGGCAACGCATTTGCTGCATTTCTCCTAGGCTTTGGAGGATATTTGGTTTTGTATTTTGTAGAAAGGGGTGATTTTCTAGGCTGAAGAGGTAAGGTTTTTCTGAGAGCAATATGAGCACAAAGTAGATGTGCCCTGAGCTGTGCCTCTATCCCAGATTTTGAAGCATGCAGGAAAGAATAATCTACATTACGTTGTGTCTCTGTTGCTTGTGCTGAACTCCTTTTCCAAATAGTAAAACTTCTTTGTATTTGCTTTGTGTCACAGGGAAAGAATAATCAAAGGGTGAGCTGCAGCTGAGACTGAAGTGTTAACGGAAGAGTTGCTTGTGGAGCGTGGTGCTGTTAGTGGGGTGGCTGGTAGGGAGGCATCATCTGCACCATAGGGTGTGCCAGCAAGGTTTGGGGAAGCAATGTTGCGGGGATTTTATGCTGGGAACATAAAGTTTAGTGTGTTACTGGAAAGTGGTCCAGTGGCAAGGTGATGGCTGCAATCGAAGCCATCACCTGCTCTAGGAAATCTCTGGGTGTTCCCATGTTTTATGCAGGAGCTTGAAGTGATGCAGTCTAAAGCCAGGGAATATATTCCATCTTCCCAGCATGAAAGATATAGGCCCCATAAGCATGTGTTGAGAGAGGCCTGGCTGCCAAAATAGTTTAATGTTGCTATGATGGTTGCAGGTGGTGATTGCCTTTTAAGTTCTTGCTGTCTGTTCTGACATTTTTAGGACAGTAAATGAAGGATGAGAAGTAGAAAAGCAAACAAATTAGAAAAATTCTGTGTGTGGATGTCTGTAACCACACTTGTGTGGCTCAGTGGAAAGAGCCCAGTCCCACTGCAAGTCAGGGAGGGCTTGGCAATGAATAAAAGTAGTTATTGCCAGTAGCTCTCGTGCCAAAATTGGGTATTGATGACAGGGCTCAGCTTAAAGCAGATGGCATAATATGTACCCTAAAGACTGCTCAGGGGAAACACGTGCAAGACCACGTGTCTGGTATGCCATGGAGAATTTATTCCTATGGGTGAGACAGAAGAAACCTTCACTTGAATAAGGTGAGAGTCAAGTCCTTGTCCTGGGAAGCAAGAGAAATGCTTTACGGAGGCAAGGCTTTTATTGTGGACACAGGAGTGTCCCTCCTTTTTCATTGTATTGGAGATAAAATACCAAAATTACCAAAAATGCCACATCTATCCCACATCTGTGCTTTCTCTACACAGCCTCTTTGAGGACCAGCTCTTGGCTCTGTCAGGATTCACGGGGAGGGGAAGTAGGACTTTTTCAAGTATTTGAGAAATACAAGGCTTGAGGTAAATAATTTAAACACTGATTCAGAGCTTTGCCAGCTGAACGGTGACTTACAATCGCTTAACAGACTAAAGATAAATGGATTTTTCCCCTCTTTTGGGGGAGAGGAGGATGGACTATGCCACCAGCCAGCAGGGCTGCTTCCTTCTGAGAGAAAGGTTTGCTATAATGAGCTCAAGTTAAAGCCAGGGCTGCTGCTTGGGCAATCCTGTCTGAATTTGGACATGACCAGTGCAACAGACGCCTGGGACTGTCTAACATGAGAAACCCAGTCCCTCTGTTGCTCACACTTATAATAAAACTTCTGCTTAAACAAGTGTTTTGACTTTTGCCTCAGCATCTGGTAGGGCTTGGTCCCCACAGTATTTTGTTGCTGCATTTTTTTTGTGCAACAGCCTGATGTTGCTACTTGTGAGGAACCTTTAACTGAGGGTTAAAGGGCTTCTGGGTGTTCTCATTCCATTGCTTTTGCCATTTTGATTCCAAGACAGTGTCTCTTCCTGTTTACTTTGCTCTTTGGTGTCTTTCACTGATGTAACAGCATCTTGCTATTTCTTTTTGGTTTCCACCTCTTGTGTAAGAAAGAAAAATAGTCAACTGTCCTGATTTAGCTAGTAATTAAACTGCAGCTTTTTTTTTATGGACTTAATGGGAAAATTGATGATAATTGCTAAGTAATGCTTTTTAAGGGCTTTTTTTTTAAATGGGTGAAAGACTGTCAAGCTGTCAGTCAAGACAAAGGTTGGATAATGCACCATTCTCCTGACAAGTTCCCTCTATTATATTAGATACCTGCTTCACTCTGTAAATTTGAGCTACTGAAAATTTGCCCTTTAATGTTTACTTTTGCCATCCTTTTTCTGTATTACTTAAGTAGTATTGTTACACCTGTACAGCATAGTCAAAGAGATGTAATAATCTTTGAAGAAGGTAACTTTAAGGTGCGATTAGCTGTAATATCATGGTAGTGTTTAACACTTTCCCAGTCTCTCGCTCTGCCGCTCCGTGGTGTTCCTGCCTGCCCTTGCTGAAGCCCGTAACCAGCCTTAGGTCAGGCTCTAAAATGTGCAGAGTCTGGCTTTATGATGAGTGTGTTAAAGCCAGGCAAGTGTGAAACTGAGTTACGTGAACATTTGTGGTCCTTATGGGCCATTTCTCAAGACTTTTGCCTATAATACAGGTCACTTAATTTTCTCTTTATTTCCTTTTAAAGTAAGTTTGGAGAGTGAATTGGAGCATTTCTTACAATCCCCTGATTCCAGATGCACAGGATTTTCAGAACTGTTAAAACAGTGAGATTTATAATAAAAACAGGTACTGGGCCATGCTGAGTAGTGTCTCTCCGCAGTACCGGCTGCTTTTTTCATAGTTCTGGATTTAAAGAACCATGAAACAGGATTTAACTCCAGTCCAGGTGCTGTGGGCATTGCATGTAAAGCACCACAATTGCACAAAACTGGTGCAAAGCAGAGCAGGGTTCCTTCCCAGGCCATTCCCCCACCTCCAACTGTATTTGCAGGTTGAAAACCATTGCCTTCCATACTGTCAAGAAGATCTGGAGTTAGCATGTCTGTAGCAGGATCTGCTGCTCAGGCTGGGCACAGGATGGAAAACCACTCCGGCAGTGTTCCCATCCTGCTGGGAGAGGAAATACCAGTGCCAGCACTGTGAAGGGACCAAGTGTAGTATTGATTTTGATGTAAATAACACTAAAAATTGCCATGATGACACAGCAAAGCATTGCAATCATCACAGCAAATGATGAGAAAAGTAAGACTGTAGTAATAACAATCTCCCTTGGCCCACAGATAAATCAACGCTTAGCCCTTGATCTGCCATTGCTCGCTAGCCCGGAACATAAATCCAAGGGTTTATGATTAAGCTTAATGGGTCACAAAATCTGGGCTATTTTGGAGGTAGTTGCAGAGATTTGCAGCCCAGGCAGAGAGCGGGCTCTAAGCTGCCGGGTCTTGTGTAACTGGGTAAATAGCATGCTTCAAATAATACTATAAAGCTATCAAATGTAATAACTAATGCGGTCAGGCAAGTGTTTGGGGAGGGAGTTGTCTTGATGAAGCTGAGCTTGCTGAGAATGACTGTAAGAGGCCCCAGTTTAGAAAGACCTTTTAATAACAAAGTTAAGTCCCTTTTGCTTTACTAGAAGTCAGGTATGTGTGTCCAGTCTGGTTCACGCATAGTGCTTTTATTTTTTGCACAGCAATACTTTCTTCACCATGGGCCCAAGAGAGCAAGTAGCAAAACCCAGAAACACAGAAGCAACTGACAACTCACTCACTTTGTCACTGCAGTTTAAATATTTATGGCAGCACTTCACAGTGTGCTAGTAAATGCATGATAGCGTATTATGTAATAGTAATAAAATTTTAGAAGTAGGAGACTTCACTAGTAAATCTTTGCTAGTAAATCTTTGCTGCCATCCACAGCGGGGCCATGTAAAGGCCATGCCTCTTTTTCCCAGTTATTCTGTGTGAAATGGGAATTAGCTGATTACTGGCATTTGCAATCACATATTTTTTAATGCTCTGCATTTCTTACGCAGGCAACACTTTGGTTCAAGTCACATTCCTGTAGAAGTTGATGGCTCGGAATTTGCGAGTGAGCAGCACGTCTGTGGTGTGTGCGGGGGGCGGGTGGATGGGGAGCCTGGGAGGAGGGGATTTGGACTGTGAGTCTTTTCAGTTAATTAACTGTTTAAAGTAGCTTTTTTTTAAAAAAAGTTGTAGAGTGCTGATTACTATTTGTACTGAACTGCTCCAGCGAAAGGGATTCTCAGGAATTTACGTGCAAAGTCAGTTGTGCCTAGACTGGGGAAATCTGAGTGGCACTGACGTTTGGGATGGGTAGCATAGCTTCTGGGAGTACTTACTGTGAAATGCTGATGATGAAAACAGAAAGCTAATGCAGAGTTGACTTTGGGGCAGGTAAAAAAGTAGACTATGAATGGAGGAGCCTGTCGAGCAGTCCTTATATGTTTGACGGCTGCCGGGGCCCCTGCTGCTGTGAGTTGGTCGTCATGCCATGGCAGGACAGGGCAAAGCTCTCCCCTGACCTGGACAGCCAGTAGTGATTGGTGCTGCCCATGGCTAACACTGGCCAAGAGAGTTCTGTGGCTTGGTCAACAGGGGAATATGCAGGTTTTCCAATTGTGTGGTCCTGGATTTCAGTCCAGGGACTAACCAGGTCATCAGTTCCTTGAGTTTAGCATAAATAGTCAAATTGGATTAAATTGGACTTCTGCACTTAAACAGAGGTATGTATATCAGCACCTCGATCAAGGAGAGATTCCTCCTACTTCTGCACCCCTTAAAGGCAGACCTTGAGAACCTGTGGTCAGTTATATTTCAAAAATTGCAGAAAAAAACTTGGAGTTCAAGAAAAAGTAAGTTAAAGATGATCTGTACTTGGCAGAAGGGTGCTATTATCTGTCATGATGGCTTCCCTAGTAGTACTGTATGTGCTCGGGAAGGCACATTGGGGATCTGTGCCAATGAAACCCAGCCTTGGAAGCACACTGTGTGAATGGATGAGAAAAGAAGCCACTGGCGGGAACGATGCGCCAAAGCGTAGCAGGCTCTGTGGGTGGGTGGGATGCAGGTCAAAGTGCAGGGGTTGAGGGACGTACAGGATTTCGGTAGATTCTTTGCACAGTCACAGAGAGATCAAAAGCACAGCAGGCACGAGATTATTTATCTGATGTACAGACATGCTTGTTTACAAAAACCACAATTGCTCAATGATAAAGGCTATTATCTTGGTCTTTACCAAAGACATCGTAAGGATGCCAAGTGGGAAAAGTGAGACCTGCCAAAATCAAGAAGTAACAGTAGAAGTTGCTGACTTTTAATTTTGAGCCTTTGCATATACAGACAGCTCTAATTATGTATGCTGTTTCATACACAAGGTTGAGCACGGTGCAGCAGTTGTTTTTTCATTTATTATCTCTCAGTACCCACTGGTGGGAACTTCCAGCTCCTTGACTGAGTGATACAGGAGTCTTGAGACCCACAGAGCAGCGTGGCTTCTTACAGCATGAGACGTACAGCCAGGTGGGCTCCTGGGTCTGTCAGCTCCCACAGTTCAGTCTTTCCCTAATTCCGCATTTCTGGAGGCTGTGCTGGAAGATCTGGTGATGCTTTAGTTGATTTGGTGCAGTGTGAAAAGCAGAAGCTGTAGTGGGGCTTGTTGCTTTTCTGGGGATGCCTGGTGCATTACCTTGCTTTATTGATCCCGGTGCCTCTGCCCAGTAAAGCTTCAGTCTTGGTGCAGTAATTCTGCAAATGCCTTTCTTCTATTTCAAAGCTCAGGAGGCCACTGGACTCCCACGTTTTGTGCTGATGTGGGATTGGGGCCTAAAAACTCCCTTGTACTTTTGGGAAAGGTGGTGGGATGGGTGTACCTTGGTTTTGAGTTTGATCTATGGGATGAGTGTTGTTGCAGGGTGTGGCTGGGTCTGAGTTTGCTTTTATAATGTAACTGGCAGTTCCAAATTCCCCCAACTTTGCTCTCTCCTCCTTACATTTCTCTTTTCTGAGAAAGCATTGACTGTTTCTGAATTTTGCTGCTTTATATAGGCTCCTTTTCCTCCCCCTCTCACCACTTGCTGCCTCTTCTCCTCCGCTCCAGTTACTAAAATCTCCTTTCCCCGATGCGTCATCTTTGTCAGCAGCGCGCTCATCATCCGCAGGCTGAAAGCAGAGCAGAGCACGCTCGAGGAAGAAGAAACGACCCTGAATCCCCCTTAAGTTTTAGTGGCTGGAAGTTGTTTGTTGATCAAAGGCGGCACGCGGGTGTATCTTCTGCTCTTTCCTTCCTCCATCCTTTATCTGGCAGGGCGCTCTCCCCACTCCCAGCTGGCAGGGCTCACCCCACGGGCTCTGCAGGGGCTCTGTGTTGAAATGAGAGTGGCTTTGCATTTTCAGATAAAAGGCATCACCGAGTACCCTGGTCTATAAATACCAACTGCAAAATTCTTGCTGTGAGGGTGGTAGGTGCCTTCAGGAATATGGGAAGCCCTTTGCTAGAGAGAAAAGAAATAGAAGAGCAAGGAATTTTGGAAAGAGAGGTAAAACGGAGAGGAAGAATGCACAGTGACAAAGCCTGGCCCAGTCAGCTGGTGAGAAATAGTCATTTTGATTGCCACAGTAGCAAAATCATGATTTTCAGGAGTATTATGAATAGCAGTTCCGTGTAGAAGTTTGCAGGTGGGGATTCACCTGATTCCATTTTTCCCCTTGGAGGTTTTCAGGCTGTGGCCGGACAAAGCCCCAAGCAATCTGCTGCAGATGGCAGGCGTGATGGGGGGCCCTCCAGCCAGGGTAGGTCTGTGGCATTGGTTGGTGTCTGGAGAGAGGGTAAAAACAAACAAAAAAATTTGGGACAAGGCCAAATAGAACTATTAGGAGTGACATGGCAAATTTGTTTTAATGTAATCTGGGCTTAATCACTGGTGTTGACTCTGCTGAAGGTTTCCAGGTCCAGCAAGGGGGTTGATCTTGGTAAATGTATTTATTTTTTCTGTTTTTCGTTTCCTGTGGATGTTCATACTGGTGTAGCTTAAAAACATGTAGCAAGGAAGAAACAAAAGAAGGGGGACGAATTAATTGACTGCTGCCAGATTAATTATTCCATGGTATTTCAACTTGTATTTTTAAACTTACAACTTTGGGAATGTTCAAGATTATCTTTGCAATGACTGTCTTTCCATCAATTTAAAGTCATTCAGCTTTACAAGAAGCAATTATGCTCCACACTAACAAATGAAAAGACATGGCAACATCAGAAAAACTGATTATTCAAGCAATCTAGCAATCTTTCTTATATAAAATAGCTACCTAATCTCTCAGCTTCAGTCCTTGAATGCTATTCCAAATATCATCCTGAAAGACAACTTCATTCTCGGTATACTGGCAGCCTGCTTCTCATCCCTGATTGCGTGCTCTGTTTTTGCACTAATGGTTTTGGGGTTAAGAAATTATTTTGACTTTTATCTCTTAGCTTTTTTTGCACTCACTGCTGTTTCTATCTTCTTCTTCTGTGACCAGTGAAAGCAAGACTCAGGGAACTGGGGTTTGTGTCCTGTTTGGAAAAATAAGGAAATTTCTGGACTTGCTGCTCTGACCATCATCCTTGACACCATCAAGTCTGAGGTTCTGGAGGAATCGGAATGTTTATGGGCTCTGTTGCCAGAGGCGGGGGGTGGGGTGGTGGTGTGTGTGTGTGTGAGTCCATTTGCAGGTATCTTGGTTTGTTGGCATGGAGGTGCTTAATGTATCCTGGTCCCAAAACTGAGAAAGGAGATGAGGGAATTTGCTAAAATATAGGAAGTTTCTTAAAAAAATAAACAAACAAAGCCAAAACTCGAAGCAAAAACAAACAAAACCTCTGAAAAAAAAACCCCAAGCATGACAACAACACCAATTCTCAGTTTAAATTTTCATTGTTTTGCAAGTCACTAACTAGTACAGCGTTACACTTGAAATCTTACGAGCAAAAGGAAATGCATCTTATTTGCCAAGCTAAGAGTGTATGGTTAGTATAATTGAAATCTTAACTCTAATTAAATGGTTATTATTAGTCCAGCTCTACTTATTACAGAAAAATCCCACTACAGAAGAAGTTTCATCAGTAAGTTAAATGGTGCTAAACACGTATTCCCTAACCTGTGTGCGCCTTTCTCTGCTCACCTTCGCCTGCTCCCTGGGAAAAAGTGGGGTGGTACAGGGGTAAATTTTTTTGGCTTTCTTTTCTTCTTCATTCTTGGCTTCCCTGCAGGTGGCGACTGGCTTTCTGTACTGTACATCAAAGTCTGCCCAGAAATTGAGATGTGACCAGAAGAAGCAGAGGTTCAATTCAAATTCAACCAAACAGACCAATTTTGCAGGTGGAAATTGCTGTCTTGTAGGGGCTTTTAGCTCCATTTAGCCATACCAACCCTTCTGTAAATTCCAAATACCTCTTCTCTGAGAAAATATTTCTGCTTCTACTTCTGACTGCTCTTAATATTAAAAACAACAACAACAAGAAAGCAGTGAATCATTAGTGTCCTGTGCTGCCTTCAGGAGGAGCACGGTGCTGCTGGTGGCATTTATTCTTTCTTGCTGGGGGAAGCAGGAGGTGGAGGTTGGTGGTTTCTTCCACTGGGCTCTAGGACCGACTTGGGATAATAAATCTATTTCTGTTTTCTAGCATGCTTTCTACATGCTTTTTCTTAGATTTGGCATTCTTGGCATTCTGTATCCATACTTACTGTGTGTAGAGCATCTTAAGCATATTAGGTACTTGTTCCTTATTCTCCCTGCTACCATTAAAACTAATTTTATTGAGGTCTGCATTTATTTGGCTGTTAGTGAGATATTTATGGGGTTTATGCGGTGTTCCCTGTGGGGTGTCCAGTACCATCCTGTGCCCCCTCTCCTAGCTTCCCATTCCCGTGCCCCTGCTTGGAAGTCTGCTGCTGTATCACACCATGTCACTATTCCTCTGCACCACCTGATCGCACGGGGATCATCAATATTTCATTCTCTGCAGAATACCTGTCTGTTACTAACTCTCTGTACAAGCATTACAGTTGTGTACAAAGATAAGCCTCCTGGTCGATAGAAAAATTGCTGGTTCAGCTAAACAAGCTGCAGCAAAGCCCCAGGCAGGTGCAGCCAGAGCCTGGCCCTCAGCAGAGTTGGTGCTTCAACGCGTACCAACTCATCAGGTTATTTGTTGGTTTTGTTCCCCCTCTCTGTCCCGTAACAGTTTATGACTTCATATTTTCATCTTAATTATTGCAGAAAATTAGGTTGATGTTTATAGGGAACTTATGAAAAAGGCTTTTAAGATATTTTTTCCTGATGTTCAAGTTAATGGAGAGACTGTCGCTGTGCCTGCGAAGTGAAGGTTGCTGTCTCTGCCCTGTCAGTTGCTTTGTGTTTCCCAGCGTTGAATTTACACTGACATCTTAAAAGTATTTTTCTCCGAGAATCAGTCACTTCTGATGTCAGAAGGTTCAGTCTCTACAGCCACAAGCCATCAAGGTGATTGCCCAATCAACATGGAACTAATTGGGATTTTCCATTCTTTCTGCCTGTGAAGGAACAGCAGAAGAGCCAAAGGATCAGATCACAGCCACTGCTCAGGCAGCCGTGCTGACATCTCTGCCATGCTGCCTGGAATTGGGCATGGCGTTGAACTCACTGGGGTTGTGCTGATACCATTAGCTCACTTTCCTCTGTAGCTTTGAGATTTCTTTGACATCCAGCACTGTCCCTGCTCTGTCATTCCTTTATAATCAGCACCGTATCGTTAAACTTTTCCCTAGAAAGTTGTGCAGTACCTGTTTATCTGTAGCCTGTTGTAGCAGTAAGCTGCTTTTCAAAATTCCTGATCATAATTTGGATTTTGGGTGATTTACCATTTGTCTAAAAATATGCCTCTATTTGACCTTTGTCTGCTTTACTGTTTTTATATGCCCCTTCAGTGGGATTTGTAAGGGACTGTTTATCTCTCTTTACAAACATTACCAAATTCAGACCTCTTCTGAAATAAGAAAATTTTATGGCATTCGCTCCTAGAGGAAACATTACCCTGAAATGTGCTTTTCAGTGTTCCTTCGTTCCTGCTCTTAACACTTCCCTGTGATCATTTGAATTTTCCGAACCAGAAGCTTGGCTCTGGTTTGCTTCAGGGATGCTGCCTTGCCTCAGCAAGTCTTGACCTGCTCCAGGAGTGTGCTCGGGTCCTCTTTGCTCTGAATCACTTCCAGAACTCTTTGCTTATCCATGTTTTGAGCATTTCAGAGGATTTTACTGTGGTGCTTCAGCCAGAAACACAGAAAACAGCCCAAATCACACATCAGCCCTAAATTCTGCCTGCAGGCTCCTCTCCCTCCTTATGCTGTTGATACCTGGGTGGACTGCAGCGACAAATGCAGCATTTCCCGAGTGTGATGTATCCTGAAGGATGCAGAAGATTGTCCTAGTTTAAGGTGGTGGTTTTCTGAGCCTCATCTGTTCAGGATATGTTAAAGGAAATTCATAATTCTAGATAAAATTAAGGGGGAGGAGGGAGTGGTTACACATTTTGTAATGTAAACATTTTAAACAGATGCAGCCTGCTGGGTAGCATTGCATTAAATTGCATGACTTCGTAAAAGAAAAGAACATCCGTTTTACTCAAGTCCACAGTATGAAAGATTAGGAGTTAAGAGACGTTTTTCACCCACTTTGAAAGTAAATGTATTTTAAATTTAATTCTTCAGTGCAGCTGTTGCTTTCTGTCTCTGGAAAGCCTTTCTCATGCTTTGAGTGATGTAAAGATGTGGGCTGGGTGCTAATCCAGTTTAAGATGCCAAACTTCCTTTCTGCTCATGGGAGGTTTTCCCGCCACCAACTTCTAGATAAATGTAGGGCTGTCTTCTAACACACCACTGGTTTAGGGAGATCTGTTGGCGATTCATAATCTCAGAATTACTTGTGCAGTGAAAAGTATGAATGTGAAGATTTCATATTATTTTAAGATATATCAATGTAAGAATGCATGGAATTGGCTGGTTTCTTTTTCTCCTCTCTTATAAATATCTAGTAGTGCCTACATTTAAAACAAACAAACAACAAAAAAAACCCCACCAACAAACAGAAACCCCGAAACAAACTAGGACCTGTGGAAGAGGCTTATGGGCACTGATGGTGCTGCTGGAGCATCCGGGGGGCGGGGGGGGGGGGGACATGGCAGCCAGGAGCCGTGGCAAGATGCTCTTGTTAGCTGCTTGTCACGGATGGGTATTTGTTGGAGTTACTGCTTTAGCTACCACTTACTTGGGGCCGGAAAATCATCCTGCAAAAGAGATTAATCTGAAGGTGCTGCTGAGTTAAGTATGGCCAAATTCTGGGGAGTCTGGCATTTCCTGAGTTTTGTTAACCATGCATTGACCACAGGAGGAATTGCCCAGGGCGTGCAACACCAAGTATCAGCACTGGGAGAGTTTAGATGGAATAGCTGCAGGATTTTGCTGTCTCATCGCCCCTGTTGTCCTGATCCGATCTGCCCCAGGGATTTCCCTCTCACAGTTCTTGCTGCTCTTCTTTGAGGAAAATGTCTTTTTGAGGAAAGCCCTTGGTAGAACCTCCTCCTTTCCTAGTCCTCTTTCCTCATGAGAGCATATTTTGCAGATTGAGCTTGCTGATCTTGAGCTCATTAATGCTGTCGTACCATTCTGAATACATCAGCTGTGCCCATAATAGGCAGTCTGAAGCCATCCTCTATTCTCTAGAAGTTATCTTCCTTTTTTTAACTATTATTATTTTCATACAGCCAGCACTGCAGTTTGAGCGCTTTTCCAATAGTAGCTTGTATTTTGTGACTTATTAAGGTTTATCCAAGTCATAGATTCCCAGCGGATATTCTGAGCTTGTTTCTTATTCAAAAACATCATCTAAATTCAAATCAGGAATTAGCACAGTTCTGCAAATGACATTCACCCCTCTGCAGAAGGACCAGCATTAATCCTATGCACTGCAGCAATGGTATTTCAGGCCTTGTTTGGGGGCTTTAGTGGGGCTTAAACGAGCCTTAGGCAAAGCACAGACCTCTGCAATAGTTAGGTGGGACTAACACTGCCTACTTTGTGCACAGGGTTTGAACATATGTCAGAGGGGCTGTATTAGGACGTGGGTTCCTGTTATAGCCAGGGGAGAAGACAAGGTGCTCCACAAAACCTTCCTGCATCACTTGGTACTGGAGTTAGTAGCTGCAGACAAAATCTTTGTGTGATGCTATTTCTGCAGCCCTACTGCTGGAATCCCTGCCTTTGCTGGGAGAAGGATCAGGTCCCTGTTTCACAGCTCCAAGGGAACTGACATGGTGCTGGCAGAGACGGGAGGATATTTAGGTTGGGTCTTTCAGTTTTGTACTGAAATTCAGTTTAAGTTGATCTGGTTCCTGTAGGGCTTTCTGGAAACCCCTTCTACAATATATTAAGTTGTGAGGGTTTTTTTGCCTCCTTGTTGGTTGTCATCAGCAGTATGTTTTGTTTGTGTTGCTTAGAGTTCCCACAAAACCTGTTGGCGCTGAGCACAGTTGAGTGGGTTGGAGAGCATCTATCCATCCCTGCCATTCCTCTGTAGGGTAGAGTGTGCCCTTGGCATAGACATTGTGAAGTAGAGGAGGGGCTCAGTAGAAGAGGAAGTTGATATACTTGCTTCTCCAACATCCCACTGCTCAGAAAAATATAAACCCAAACCAGATGTGTCATTAAATCATTTTGGATCATTGCAAACACAGCAGGAGTTCAGTACCAGCATCCATAGCTTCAAGCCACCTACGCAAAGTGCTCTGTATCTCTGTCATAAAATTTGGATGAACTACACTGGGTAAACTGTTTTAGTGTTACCTGATAGCCACCTACCTTTTAAAGTTGAGATTTACTGGGGAGAGATGGAAATGCATTTCACTGCATTGTGAGAGCTCGCCAGAAGACTGATGTGATTTCTTGGTCCTTGCAAAGCTCCTGCCCAATGTGGGCAAATTTCTCCCTTTATTGCAGAGACCAGGCAAAGGAAGCTGTCTAGTATCTGAGATTAAAGTATGTGATAATTTAATCACTGCTTAGTTAGTGATAACGAGCAAGTGTTTTGCAAAATGAGCTCTTAAAATTAATCTCTAAACACAGATCTGGGTGCCGCACTGCTGAAGTAGTGTGCAAGGTCTAGCCCTGCTGTTCTCAAGAAAGGCTCACCGGCTCGGTGGTCAATCACGGCCAGGTGTTGGTGGCAAACCTGCTGGCCAAATTACCAAGCAACGTGTACCAAGGTCGGGGGAGGATGTAGTTCCAAGGTTTTCTTAACTGTTGTTTCTGGTGTGTCACTGAGCTTTTCCAGTATGGATACTGTTCCCTTTAATTGTTGGACTTCTGAGAACGGCTAGACAGAAGAGCAGCCAAACAGTCTTGTTTTCCTTTGTTAGCTATTTTTATTTTACCTGGATCGTTACATATCAAAGATCACTGCTATCACTTGAAATAAACATGTTTAAACATTAATAAGTAGTGTAAGAGATGCTCTTTTTGATGCTGTGTGGGGAAAACATTGACTGATTCTTGGAGAAGAAAAAAGGTAGCGCAAATGTTTTTTACCTCGTGTGTTTTGATATCCCTCAATAATAACTTTGTGAGTGGGAAAGCAAAGAAGGGAAATTGCTGCAATCAACTGCCCATAACATTGCCTTGACAAAAGCCCAACTGAGCCAACAAAACGTGAGCTGATTCCCAACAGCAGCAAAGAAAAGTCTGCAAGGTTGCACCTGGGTCTGCCTCGTGTCTGCCCAAAGGTATGTCGAAGGCTGCCGGGAGTCTGGGGACACTGAAGGAATGCCCTGGACAGCGGTGGTGGTTAGCACTGTGTTAGGACAATTAAGGGCACATACTTCTTCGTCTATTACAGTTTCAACTATGTTGAAACCCTCGGAATCAGAACCTAACAATGCTATTCAACATAACAATTTGCAAATCATCCAAATTTCTTAGAAACTGACTTTTGAAAGGAAGACATTCCATTTTTATTTGTCTGAGCAGGTCACAGTACGTATCATGCTGCTCCCTATTCGTGTGAGATGCTGCGTTCGTCACTTCACGTAGATTCAGAAAGTCAGTCCAGAAGGGACTGTTGAATCATCTTTGTCCTTGGTCCAGCGTTTTGTGAGCTGCTAAGCTTTCACCGGCTCATCTCAGCACGGAGCACGCTGCGTCTGACTTCACTTCCCTGTGCAGGAAGATGTCCAGGCTTCACGTGGCATCTCCAAGAAATTAAATGGTTGCTGCTCTATTTGATAGCCTGTTCAAGAGTTTAATGAGTCATAGTATAAAAATACTTCCCTAGTTGGCTCTTCCTTGCCTTGAGCTTCCAGCTAGTGATTACTTTTACTCCTTATTGCAGAGATAACAAAGCCCTTTTTTTGCACTGTGTTTTCTTTTGTGAAGGGGGTTTTATGCTATAATCAAGTTACCTCTCAGTCTTCTTTAGACAAGCTGAACAGATTGAGCTCCACGTTTCTCATTACAAGACATTTTTCTCACATCCAGTAATTTTTACGGCTGTCTCCTGTATCCTTTCCAGTTTTTCAACATCATCTTGCCAAGGTTGACCCCAAAGCTGTTCCAGGATCAGTTTCATCAACTGCAATGTATGGTGTGAAATTGCCTCCCAGCTTGCATGCGTTGCATTTCCATTTTACATGGCTATGGGTTAATTGGAATATCCCGTGACGTGGGGAAGGTATTCTCTGGTCTCCTGAAAATTTTTACAGAGGCATTTTGTTACCAGCTGCTGCAGCCAGTTCTGTAGGTACCTCTGCGGTCCTTGTGGTGCCCAATAGTTTTCTCTTTTCATTGGTATTAAGAGTTTTACAGTGCAGAGCTGTTTCTGGAGAAGGATGAGTTACTAATTTAATAAACGCAGGTATTCCCAATGCTTTCTTATTTGCTGGTTTTCTGGTTTGGCAGCTAAACTAAAGTTCAGTTAAGTGTCTCTAACCTTGCTGCAGGGAAAGCTGGGGAACTGTTTGTTATTTTAAATCTCTCTTCAATTGTCAAATTCAATTAAGGTAGAGATTATTCTTTCATTGGAAAAGGGCAGCAGCTGTAGGAAACCCAACAACCTGAGCTGTTCCAGGACCTGATGAGGGATTTCATGCTTTCATCACAGGCTCATCTTCAGAGGTTTTGGCAGTAACTACAAGTAGGTATTTGCTTATCTTAACATATGAGGAGTTACACATGCATGTTTTCGTGCTTTGCAGCCAAGCTGCAACCCCAGAGGACAGAGCTCAGCAACATCCACTTGAGCAGTGCTGGAAACTTGCTTTTAGGCAGGTTGCAGAAACTTTAGTTTGCACAGACTGTACCTTGCCACAAAGCAATTGAAAGCAAAAGTGACATTTCCAAGGAACCCAAACATGTACGTGGGGTTTCTGGGGTTGTTTTTGTTGGTGTTAATTTCACTACATCCCAGAAACAATACTTCTTGCCTTCCAGATCTCATTTGTGGTTATTTTCCTGTCTGTGGGAAGGGGAAAAATAGGCTACTTAGGTCCTCTGATGTACAAATGCACAATACTTAAAGACTGGGATGCTTTAGTCTCATGGATCCTGTAGAAAGTACAAGACAGGTGTCGTCATGGGCTTTGTCAGTCATTGGTGTGAAACCAAGTAAAAAATGTTGCTTGAATTCAACTGTAGCCACTTCCTAAGCAGGGACTCTGGCATTTGTGATGATCTGCTGCACATCCTGTACCTGGCTTCACAGGAGGAGACTTTTTGCATAAAATACTGTTCTCAGGCTGTCATGATTTTCTGCTATATAACCTGGTTAGGCTTCCTCACAGCCCTTTGCAGTAAAGTCTGATCTTTTTGGTAGTCTCAGAGCAGATGCTCTTTTCATCTCTTGCTGTCTTGTCCCCTTTCCCCCTCCAGCTAATGGTAAGAGGCATTTTTAGGTACCATTTCACATAAATCTGGGAGGCTGAGTGACTTACAAGCCAGCTGGGAGGATGAATGTGTCATCACTGGAGTAAAATATAATTTGGGGAATTTTCGTGGGTATTTTTCAATGCTGCCATTTCTGGTGGGCCAGCAGATGGAACTACCCACGAGGCCGTATTTATCCTTGAAAAACCAGCTGCTGCAAAATGCTGGGGCGAGGGTTGCGTGGTCTCCTGTGCTTTGGATAAGTTGTTATAATAATGCCCCTCTGTTTGGCTTAGCAAATTGATAGTTGTTCTTGAACTTGTATATAATTCTCTTCTGGTTTATTTAGGCCAAAATGTGTAAGGTCCAGCTGCAAGTTTGTATTTGTTCCTCTGAAGAAGATAAAAAAAAGGATCAGAGCAGTTTTTGGGTAAAACATGACTTCTAAGATAACATCTCAATATAGGACACCTGGTGGCATCCACTGGCATTCCAGGAATTAAAGAATGTTCCCCACTGGTGTGGATGTGATGCCATACCCTGGATTCCCCATAAAAGCACAACGTGGTCATTTAAGTGAGTAGTAATAGTCCTTTAGGCATCTGTCATTGGTCCTAAGAGGTCTTGGAAAGGCAACAGCCAAAATACATGGGCATGAGAGAAGGACAAGCTGAGAAACAGCCAGAATAACTCTAAAACTTTTTGATATTTAAGATAGATAAATGCACAATAGTGACACCAATGGTTATACTGTGCAGGTAGATGAAGAAAAATTGGATAATAATAATAATTATTTTTTGAAGCTAAACAAGACAGCAGCAGATGGAGTATGAAGTGCTGGGTGAAGCCAAATGTTTGCAAGCAGCCTGCTCTGCAGACATCACAGCAATCGGGAACACCCGAGCCAGTGGCAAAGTGGTTGCGGGGCAGTGGTTGCTGCACAGTGATTCTGTAAATCCTCTGTGTGCTGGGAAACCCTTTGGAAATGAATATTTAATACAGAAATAAAATGATTATATGTACGTGTAAATGCTGTATTTATCTCCCTGCAGCCCTATAAATGGCTGGTAGCTAACAGCCCAGGAGGGCTATAACAATTACAGCTCTACTGTCTTGACTAATAAAAAATCAATTCCATTGAGATGATCTTACGCTTTTCTTAATGGGAGGTGCTGGAAGCATTACCCCCGTTTTAACTATGCATCTGCAAGGAAAAGGGGCTATCTTGGAGTCCAGCTTTCCCCAAAACTGTAAACTTTTGAAAAATGCTATTTTCCTAAGCCATCTTTTCCTTGGCAGCCTGTGGATACACAGTGCTCATGGTCAGCAGCCTCTTCCCTGGCACCTACCAGACTTTTTCCCGACTGAACATCTTTGGTTTGGTTTTAGTTTTCTTTTTTGGTTTTTGGTTTTTGTGGGTGTTTTTTTTTTCCCCCAAGAGGAAAACTCCAAAACAGAAACTTTTTGCAGACTTTGTATTGGTTCTGTCAATATTTCACAAGAAAAAGTTTCTCTTTCTGTGGCAGTGCAAGAGAGATGGGTAGAACCCAAAACTTAAGAGTGAGCTGGAGTACATTATTTGTGGGTGTATAGACCCATACCCAGTCTCTGTGTGGGAGCTGGTACTGGGGCTGGTAATGACTGAAGTCTTCAGTAAATGTTTTTATATAGACTTTCTCTATTACGCGGAGTTGTATAGTCTTGTTTCCTAGGGGCAAGATATAATTTGTACACTAATAGACTGTCCTATTTAGACAAAGCAGACCTTTTTAACACCATTCCTATTAATTGGTTTTCACTGCGTTAACTACAGCAGGGATAGGGACATTGTAATTGTAGAGAATTGTTCTCTAATTTGGGGAAACCAGACAACACTCAGTGCTCAGCTTCCAGTGTGAGTTTGTTATCTCTGTATTTAAAGATGGTATTTACAACCATTAATGTAATCTTGGGGTGGCTGTAATTATGTGAATAACCATGTGGGAAGGAGTCATAACACAGTACAAAATAAAGCACCAGAGAGTGCAAATATGTTTTTATAGAAAAAATGAGAGCAGAAGGGAGATGGAGATGGGATGCCAGTGCTGCTGCATCCCAAGGCTGGCATGGATGGGTGTTACAGTTTATATTGAGCACAGGGATGGGGTCTGGGTGTTGGCATTGCCAAGCTTACTGCAGCAGTCCCCATCCTCCAGTGGAAATACAAGGTTTATTGCCTGTTTAAAGTGGTTGGGAAATCATTGGAGGCTTTGAGCAAGACCCACCACAGTTCATTGGGCACTGCCTCTGGGATACATCTCCCAGGTTGCAGCTTTGGTCCCTAGCAGGAGCAGTCTTCCTGCCTAGCGAGATCCTCTTTTTTACCTTCATTTAATTTCATTGCGGTCATTTCCTTCCCTCCGTGCTGGGTAGGAGAGTGGAGAGCCTTCTCCCAGTCCCCTGCTGAAACCAAGAAGACCCAGACCCATGGGGGGGAGAGTGAACCCTCATAGTACGTTAGATACTGAGCCTGATGGAAGGGACTCTGCCACCCATCTCTCTACTCTGTGCACGTGGACTGGGGTAGATGATGCACATCAGTGCATTGGTTTCCCAGAGCTTGTGTGTATTACTCTGTTTTAAAATATCTCTGGTGCTACTAAATTGATACGTCTACAATGCTGCAAGGATACATAATGCTGGCAGGGTAACAGAGGACCTTTTTCTTTCAGACAGAAATATGGGGTCTCAGCTAGCATCTTCACGTTCAGGGTGTTTGAGCTTTCTCTCAATCCATAGGACCTTCTTGGCTATGGAGTCACCTTCCGAATTTTTTTTAAAAAGACACTTTCCACCATCAGCTTGATTTGATGCAGGTGAGTTAGTGAGAACCCTCCAGCCTAGCCTGACCTCTTTCCCGCAGCTTAAAATGTAGAATATTTGTGTTCCCGTGAAAGCTATCTGCAAGGTATATAGTACTAAGGGCTTATTTGCTGCTGCGCAAATGGAGGCAGTGATCCCCTCACCGCTCTGCACCCGTGTCTTGAAATCATCTTAATATACTGTATCATGGCGCTTTAGAAACTCAAATCTCTTTTTAGCCTGACTTCCTAAGGAGACTTAATGTGCTCATGCTCTGTTTATATCTTTATCCCTCCCTTCGAGAACTTTTGAACTCGTGGGCCCAGATCAGCCAAATTTATCAGCTGAAGGTGTTGAAGGTAGTAAGGCTGCAGGGTTTTTTTTGGAGCTAGATAAAGCAGTGACACTGAAGAAGAGTGCTTCTGTGTCAGCTCACAGCTGCTGATCAGACGTGAAGTCTGCAAGAGAGGCTTACAGACACCCAACCACACACCAGCCGTGGGAGCTGCTTTTTTTGCAGAGCCCCAGCAAGGCCAGCCCCAAGGCAGGTGCCGTGCCTTGGCAGCACTGGGGCTCGCAGGACTCCCCTGTTCCTGCTTTAGTGGAGCTTGGCCATGTGAGAGGCCATTTGGCTGTAAACAGCAAGCTGCAAGTAGTGGAGGAGACATCCCAATGGCAAACACGTTTTCTGCAATGTTACAAAAATTGGCAAGCTTTGGAAGAAACAGAGCAAAACTTGCGTTCTGATTTTTTGCTTTGGAAGCGTACAGGGAGATCATGAGGGTCACAGTAGTGATGTGGGTTGGTTTTGGTTGTCTGTTTTTGGGGGTTTTTTTCAAAGCTCTGTCCTTAAACAGAGTGATGGAGAATCTCAGATTTTGGCCTTTCACAATGACTTGCCTGCACATCTGACACCAGAAAAAATGTTGAATGAAGCCAAGCCCACAGGTTCAGGCACAGGGAAACTGATTAAAGCTGCATCTAGTCATGCATGTGTATGTATGTATACTTACATACGTGTGCATTTACATGCATGTACGTGTTATAGGCACATGTTTTGCAGTACTTTGTATTTCAAGCCATTCTAATGGCAGAGTGAGATTAATTGTTTTTAATCTCAAATTTGAGAATAAGTGATAGGAGAAAACTCCTGTGGAGTCTTATCCTGGGGGGCAGGCAGGTACATTTAAGATACTCTTAACAGCTAAACTAGACCTTGCTGGGATCCAAAACCTGTGAGCTTGTTCACGCTTTGCATCTTTTTCCTGCAGATACATGAGTGGTTCCCCGTGGTCTCACCTGACCAGAGTAAAACAAACACACCCACTGGGTTATATCTCATGAACTGAAAGCTTGTGTAAACTGAAGTCTCTCAGCAGCATCAATGAATTAAATCCTTTTCGGGGAGCAAAAGATAATCATGCGAAGAGGCTCAGTTTCCCTCCGCTGTGCATCTGTCAGCTGCCCACAGGGAGGGTGGAAAGCAGCTCTGCTGCTCTAGCCCTGTGGGGAGAGATGGGGGACCAGATGGGTGGGGGATTACATCTGTGACGGCAAGAAGGGAATTGGGAACGGCTGTGCCAGCAGCTCTGTCACTGCTGGCGCACGTGCAGGTATGTGTTGCAGCACTCTCCAAACTAGCCGGCTGCAACAAGGTCTCTTACCACCTCATACCAGCATACTCTTCATGCCAGTCCCTCTGCTGCCTTCTCCTTGTCTCGCCTCATCCAGCGCTCACTCTCCTTTTTTTTTTTTTTTTAAGTTTTTAACAAACATTACAACTTTTTTACAAATAAGTTTTTCATACAGTCCTCTATAACTCTACAGGTACAGGGAGGTATACCCTGCTGCAGCTGCTTTGCTCGGTCTTGGGGCCCCATCCAGCCCTCCTGCACAGAGGTTTGAGGCATACACAATTACTTAGATGAGGAGGAGGTGGTTGCGCTGCAGGCTGCTGAGGATGCTAAATCCATTTCTACTCAGAAACTCATTGTATTTGAAACTGGAAGGTGGAATTGAAAAGGATGATCTGCTAATCTCAAATAGCTCTTTTCTTTTAAGTTTTAATCTTAAATTTATACTTGTGTCTTAGGTTTTAAAAGGAATAAGCTCTGTTTCAAATCAGTGTTTGACATGACAAAGATTGTCTGGTGTTAGTGTATAATTGTAAAGGTAGTAACAAGAAAATGCTGATTAACCTTTAAGTAGGGCTAATACTTTTTGTTCCTAATTGCTAGGACACTTTTGACAACCTCTTTATGATAACTTCTCATTGCAATAGTCATCCAGGGGTATGTTTCTTGACTAGTCAGAATGCCATTTAGGAGGAAGGCTGCAGAAAAGGTTTGTCACCAATGACTTTATAATTTTTTTTTTTTTTTTTTGCCTTGTGTTATGTGCACATCATATTGTGCTCTTGGCTTCCTAAGTCTTTTCTTCCTTGCTGCATGAATCTCATTTTCAGCTTTTGCTCTTCAATCTTCATGAAACTAATTAAAAAATAAAAATTTCCAAAGTTAATTTTTTTTTTCCAGAGCTTTCTGCGTGGAAAATGTTTGAAGCTAGAATTTCTGGTGCCTTGATTTTCCTGCTGGTTTCCTGGTAGCCTTTTGCTTGAATGGATGTGGGTCTTCAAATGTTCTCTTTTTCCCTACCAGCACATATGCCAGTCTTTGGTACTTTAATAATTGTGTTATTGACTCTAGGACCTTTTGGACTGGCTTTCTCATTTTTCTCATGTGGTTTATTATTTTTGGCCTATTCACTCTGGTTAATAGCTGGTTAAATTGAATTATATGCAGTTGAGCTTGATTATTTAACATTAATTAAACTATTCCGGGTCTCCATTCTTTAGATCTCTTGAGAAAGAATTACAGTATTCCCCTTCCGCTATAACCTACATTAGGAGCATCAGCTGAACTTTTTTAAACTAAGTAAAGCTCGTTGCTTTCTTGAGGTGAATGTTGTTAAGGACTGATGTTCATCATCTCTGATGAGAGACATGCCCCATCTTAAACACTGGGCAGTGCTTTCCCATAATAAAAGCTTGTAAATGGGATTTATTTATTTCCTTTCTTTTTCTTCTGTGGTTTTTTTTGTGTTTTTTTTTTTTTTTTTTTTTTTTAAGAATAGCCTTCCCAGCTAGGAATTCAGGAGTCTGCATATATTGTGTTCAAATAATCTCACAAGTGCATGAGACCTTTTCCACAAGCGTGATATAAATCACAGGTTAGGTAGTATGAGCTGCCTCAACCGATATTTTAAAATTATAGTCAGTCTTATTTTAACCAGGGGCTTCAGAGCTGACTGCTAATAAATATTGACTCGGACATACTTAATTAAGTATAAAATATAATGGTGTCCTGGATTTATTTTGAAAGGATTGAATAGTTATCATACTTAGATTTTTATCTGTTCTGTATTTAGTTTATGTACCGTCCTATGTGGCGTATTGTAGGCAGTTCTTACGACATACTTCAACTCTAGAGCTATGACTTAATTACTTTAAGTGAAAGGTCCATTTGTATTGGGTGGGGCGCGCAGCTATATAATTACCTTGATGAAAGAATTAAACTATGAATAAAACTACATGATGTGGGTAGTTGGGGCCCTTTGGTTCAGGAGGGCTGTGGGTTTGCTCTTAGCAGAAAAAAAGCTTTGAAGGTCATTGTGGTGCGGGCCCAGTTTTGCGCGGTGCTTGCAAATCTGTGGTTCTGAAAGAAAATTGCAATGGTGAGTGCCTGCACTAACTAGGTGTGCCCCAAGTCTTTCTGGTGGGCATAACACCGCCCTTCTGGTGCTGTTTCAAAGAAGAAAGTGTATTCAAACCACCACACATCCACAGCCCCCGGACCTGATCTGGGAAAGCTTTCTGTTGCACTGGTGGGGGTTCTTGTGCTGCCAGCCCCAGCCGGTGAGGTCAGCCACCCTCCCACCTGCAGCCCTGCAAAATACGGCTTATCTGGAGAAAGAGCTGGGCACCACGTGACTGAATTTCCAGGGTGCGTTGACGCAGATTTATCCATAGCTGTGTATAGCATGAGCTTTCTCAGTTATGTTTCTAGTACCAGTTCTTGTGCCTATTGTGCTGATGTTTCCCAAGTGTTTTCCCTAGTACTTGTGTAAAATTCACTGCTTTTCAAACATTGCTGCCATAAATTCTCAGGTTAATGTATCCGAAGGAAACAAATACAAAGATTAAGTAAAGCATTTTGTACCCAGACAGATATTACAGAGATTCTCCCCTGATCTGATTCAGCCCGATTGTAAATCCGTTGTAACTCTCGATTTCCCTCCTCTGTGAGATAGCAAACAGCTGTGTCCCATCCCAGGTGATCACCCTGGATTTATGCGAGCATAGGGGGAAGGCTGTGTGTTTTCTGACTTAACATGTGCAGCACAGATACATTGTTCCTAAAGTAGCACATCACTTCTAAGAAAATGAGAAAGCAATTTAAATGCATGACCAGTTGGTTTGCCAGTCGAATAAGAAATGGTTTCCAGAGGCCATGAATTATGCGCCAAGTCATTTTTAATATTAATTTTATTGGTGCTTTTTAAAGTGGCTCTAGCAGTAGAATTTTGAAAAGATTCAAAATAGTTGGAACCCATGGCAATAAGCAGCTCCAAAGACTGTTACCTTCTTGAGAAAACCAATGGCAAATTAAGCTGCTACTTGCCTCAGAAGAAAATCAGACCTTGGTCCTGTGAGCTTTGGTACTTGTTTCGCTTTGAGCACAGGAATATTCTCGTTAACCCTTATAAGACCAAACAGCAGGAATAAAGTTACGCCTATGTGTGGGTAAGATAAGGGCTTAAACCCCCCTCAGCATCAGACACGATCTGTGCCTCGAGCTTGTGATTTCCCAGGGAAACACTCACATGGTAAGAGGTAGACTCAAAGGTCTGAAATCAAACACAGGCTTCTGGGGTAATGCAGACAAATCACTTCACAGTGCAGTTGAATGGGGCTTGTCCCACTTGTTTTTTCTTTGCTCTGCCTTTTCCGTGTAGGCAGCAAGCCCTCCGGGGTAGGGACTGCATCATATGTGCAGCAGATGTGGCTCTTGTCTGGTAGGTGGTACCTGCGGTCTTTATAGAGATGAGTTTGGCTCTTTGACATCAATTAAGCGAAGTTCAGACAAAGCCCCTCAGAAGAGTTAAATCAGCATAATTTGTTGGCAGAACCGGGGACGTTGGTGCTAAGATGTCTGCTTTAGAAATGTATTTTTAACAATTCCCCTGCGATGCAAGCACGTAATGAAGTAAAAAGGTATTCTGAGCCAGATTTTGCCGTTACTTGAGTGTCAGTGATGTGCAGAGCCTCATGTCAACTCAAGATCTTTTCCCTGTCTGCACAGGCGGTGTTTTTACCAAGCATTCAGAGTTTTTCCCTGTGTGTGGAAATACCATTGCTCATGGAATTTATTGTTGCTTTTCAGGGGCTGAGTCATCTCTGTAACTCTCCAAAGTGGGATGCTAAGGTGCAATCTGCACCCTTATCCTGGAGGGTGCAGAGGGCTTCTGGTAACCCAGCGCAGTGGCGGCAGGTGCTGACGTGTATGGGCCGTGGATGTTGTGTTGGCCAGCAGTGTAGGGCTTGTTGGGTTTGATCCTGCCAGGTACCTCTCCTGTCTGTCTGGCTTTGGCAGTGGTGAAGCATGCTTCGCTAGTCCTGCGTCTGGGATCCTGAGCAGTAAATCTGGGAAGGATGGACAGCTTCCTTGGCAGAGAAGGAAGTTGTACTGCTGGTGGGTGGCTAACCCGGTCCCACTTCAGTCTGTGTGCACACCTGAGAGTTTTGAGGAGGCACTGAGACATCAATACACTAGAGCATTTAGAGATGATGGTGAGGAGACTCCTCCTGAAGATCCTCTGTTAAATCCCTGCTTTGAATAAGACCTTGAAGAGATCTCGAACTGCTTCTCCCACCCCAGCTGAGCTGTGTTACTGCATAGTCTTTTGGCATAGGAGCAGTGTTGTCACTTTTTCCTCCTCCACTGCTGTTTCATGAGCAGTGCTGCATTTCTGAGGAAGAAAGCCGTAGTCCGTAAGTAACTTCAGATCCTCCAAAGCAGTATTTTTTACAAATAAGCCACATCAGTTGTGTTTTTTTTTTTTAAAAAAAAAGACCTATTTTAGTTTGTCTGACACATGGCTGGTGTTTCTATTGATCTCTCTTGACATCTTTTCTGTAACTATTTTTAATCGTTACTAACAGGATGAGTGCTTTCCCTTCCCAGCTGTGTTGAGCACTTGCCCTTGTAGGAGATGTTTCTTTAGCCTGCAGTAGCCATGAGCCCTGGGCACACGTGGGTCCAGCAAGTCCTAGTACCGTGGGATGAGACCTCGGAGTCCGCTCAGCCCTGAGGTGTGTCTACACTCAGCCTTGCCTTCGTGAGCTGTCTGGGGTATTTGCCATGTGTTTCTCTTCCTTCGCCAGCTCAGTCCTTGCTTGCAGGGCACCCTCACCCTCCTGCAAATCCCAGAGCAGCTCCTGATTGCTGGGTATCTACTGCCATAGGTGGCATTCCTCTATTGGAAGGGAAAATATTCAGCAGCAAAGTAAAAGATTTGCTGGTAGAAAGCTGTAGCATCTGCAATCCTTGGTTGTGTTTGTTAGCAATTTCGATATCTTTGCCATAATAACAGTAATTTAAACAGGTGTACTGTTGAATGGAGGACAGCTAGGGGTTGTGGAATTTTACATTTCCCTCGTGTTCACTGCAAGCTGCCACGGAGCCCCGCTTTGCTGGTAATTGTAGTACTACAAGTGAGTGGCTCCTTTGAAGTCAGTGGCAGTAAATCAATGTGAAACCAGAGGAGCACTGGGACTGGCACCCAGCACGGCTCCCCAACGGTGTGCCGTCATGCTGTAGGTGGTCACAGCATTTTCTTCTCCTTCTGCAGAGATTCCTACACAGCTGCTTTCCCTGACAGCCTGATGTATGCCCAGGAATTTATGGAGCTGAACAAATGATTACGGAAGAACTGTGTGCTTTATTACACTTGGACTAATTTTCCCAAGCCAGAGGGTAGATCCCCTCTTCTATACCTGTGCTCTGGTTGTGCAGCTGCTCTTCATCCTCTTTGATAGTCTGAAACGTGCAGATTAGGGGACTCAGGGGGCCAAAGGAGTCATTCATCCTACTTTGGAAGTTGGGCCCAGGAGCAGAGTAGGTGTTGCTGCGGTTTGCCACCAGCCGTGACCTTGCAGGGGGATGCAGCAGGATATAACGGTCCAAATCGAGCAAAGCACAAGAGGAAGAAAGCTTTTCAAAATGAAAATTGGCGGAAGTTTTTTAAAATTTCATTTAAGTTTACTGGATGTTTGGTCTCAAAGCTCATTACAGGAGGAAAACTGAACACTTACCTTCATCTCCATTAGCTACTTTGGTAGTCCAGGAACTGCATTAGCGCTGCCAGAGTTAATGAAGTGTGTGAGTTAAAAGCTTTGTGCAGTCCCTCCGCTTTCTCAAGCGTCACTGAGGCCTGACTTGGCCCATTCCTCAGCAGTAGGCTTGTACAGATGTTGCCAAGTGTGAGATGTGACCCACAGGAACCTCACTGGTGGTGCTGAACAAGCCAGAGGAGACCTGGCCGGGCTCTGGGATCCCGGCTTGAGGTTTCAGCACCCTGCAATCAAGAAATGCAGATTTCCATGTTTGAACGGAGCCCATTAAGCCTGGAGCATCGCCAGCACCGCAGAGTTGCTGTTTCCATGGAGGCAGCTGTGAAAGCAGATTTTTCCTTTTAAAGAAAGGCAGAGCATGGGACAGAACACATGTACTCCAAATGGGTGGAAGTTCTTTAACAAACTCTGGCAGAAATGCACTGGTACTGATAAATCTATGCAGAAAGCGAGTCCCCTTTAGTCACACAAACATAAATGAATTTCCTAGAAACCAATTGCAAGCACGTTTTTGTAGAAAGCCAAGGATTACTCACGTGTGCTGGGTGGCTTCTGACTTTCCTGGGGTGTTGGTATCTGGAGATGGGGTGTCACTGATCTCAGAAAGTCCTGCTTCCAGGGTGAAGAGTTGAGCCCAAAGAATTTTTATGGATTTGTGAAGCTCTCCTGTTGGGGGAAGGGAACTGCTGAGGCCGGGTTTGTGTCTAATTAACTTGGTTGTGGGTGATCAGGGTGCTGGGAGAAATAAGCAGGGTGGACCCAGCAGAGGGGACCTGCAGCAGCTGCCACGTGGCACCAAGCAAGTTGTGCTGCTGTCATTTCGCCCCATGTAAAGCACAGCCGATCAGATCTTCCTCCCTGCCTTTTAAAAGCCACTCGGCTGGCTTTCCCCTTCAGTACTGGATCAAGTCAAAGCTACTTCATTGATGCAGCTCCTTGCCTGGCATATCCTCCCTTACTCAGTTTTCTATTGCATCTGTGCCCTCTGGCTCAGCCTCCCCCTTCTTTACCAGCCGCTTGTGTCGATACCTCTGCGCAGCTCCCGCCTTCCTGGAGAAACCCAGTGTCATTTCTACATTCATGCCTACCACCCTGCCCTCATTGCTTCTGCATTTCCCATTGCAGGCCCTTCTCTTCCTTGCCATCCAGTTGACCAGTACAGCCTTCCTATAGGGATTGTCTGTCCCTTGCGTTCATGCACCAGGGTTTTTACTTAAGTGCTGGGAGCATCCTTCAATGCAGTTGATGTCATGGCAAATAAATATAAACTATGCAGTGGTGGGGAGCCCAGTGAACAGTTGCATGCTGAAAATCTGCAGTTTTTTCCAGTGTTTTGTGTTGGGGGAAAAGAGCTTGGTGCCGGTTAGCACTGAAGAAAACTGATGGCTCTGGTAAGGGATAATGCTATTCCTCCTGTTTTCTGATTCAGCAGGGTAGGTAGCCTTTAACATAAAGAAAACCTTGCCACAGAGGTCACGTACGCTGCCAAGTGGATGCAACACGGGGCGAAGAGGAAGGCACTAGCGGGAAGCAGATGGGCAGCACAGTATGTGGTTTGCCTGACATTTGCTGCTTGGCTGTAGGCAGCTCAGAAATGAGTTACAGTGGGACTAAAGAAAGAGGAAAAAACACCGAAAACAATAAATATTCAGAAGAGCAGAAGAAACAAATATATTCACCTAAATGTCCGTTGGTGACTCAGGCTTAAGGGCAATATGTGGGAACAGTAATGGTGCCATTACCAGCACGAAGGTGTGCAGGGAAGAGGGGCTGTGAAGGTGGAGATGGGCAGCTGCCGACTTCTGGAGGAAAATGCAAACTAATGGAAATAGTTTCTTTGAGGGTCTGTTCTTTTCTTCATGGACCACAGAGACTCTTTCCAAACCAGACTTGTGAGTTAAACACTTGTGCCGAAACGGATCCAAGTACTGCTACCTTCCTCGGAGGAGAGTGTTTCATTAGGCTAATTTGGAGAATAATTTGGTCTGAATCATCTCCACATGATTCATCCATATGAATTGCAGGCTGATTGCGATTTCTGCCTCTGTACCTCCCAGCTGAAAGCAAGCTGACCTGCAGGTTTTTGCTTTGGTGTATCCATAGGAAAATTTTGCTTTGCTGGCCTATCATAATTTTTTCTTCATTCCAGATATTTTTAAACAAACAGAAGAGATTAACTTGAGTGGAAGGCTTAATTGACCTCTGTCAAACAAATCTCTTTCTTAGAGAAGTGTGAATTAACCCCCCATTTTTATTCTTGCAATTTTAACTGGCTGGTGGTATCTCGTCTGTAAAACAATGTACTCTGATTCATTAAGCCTTAATATCTTAGACTTTTGAAAGCTGATTTTGTAGATACAGAATGTATAACACCTGTCCTGAAACCTTCCATGTTAATAACTTATTAATATTCTGTCCTGATTTTAGGCATCTGGTAGTGTCTATTTTTTACTCTGTGTCCTTGTAACCATAACTTGTATATATTTCCTACCTAGTTCCTGCAGTGCCTGAGTTTACTCCTGTATTGCCCTATTATGTATTTATTAGTTTCAGTGTGTGGTGGTGATCAGGAAAATCTCCTTTCTCTGTTACAGTGAGAACCCTTGATCTGCTACCTGTTCTGCTGAGGGCAGTTCTTCAGGTTTGCTGTTATTTTGCAGCAAACATCGGGAGTCAAAAAGCGAGAGGGGAGTAACTTTGCTCCTGATAACCCAAGATGACAGTGAGGGTAGGGATAGACTAACAGCTGGTGATGAAGTTGTTTGTGATGAAGTTTAGAGAGATTGGAAGATTATTTTGCATAAGTAGGTAATATAGGAGTGGTGTGGGGAAAGGTAGGAGCTAATAGAGGTAGTCCTTCGGGAGGCAGCTGTGGCTCAGCATGGGGAGCAGGAGCATGGTAAAACTGGGAGTCCAGGAAAAACGGGTGATGTGGAGGAGCTACAGGGAGTCCTGGCTCTGCTTGGAAAGTGGAAATGGAGGAAGAAGGTACTACTGAGTTCTCTTCATGCACTCTTCAGATTTAAGTATGGCTTTAGCCAAGAGAAAAAAAACCAACCCGTAGTTCCTCCTCCCCCCGATCTGTAATTTCCTTGCTCTGATTATTACCAAGTGTGGAAGCATTTGCCCCTGCACATGTGATGAATGCCAGCGGCACTGGAAAGCTGTCATCGGAAGTGGGGGAAAGAGAAAAAGCTCTTCTTATGTTTCCTGGAGCACGTTTGCATTATCGCTCTTCTGCTTTGCCTGTAACTCGTCTTTTCCTCTGAATTAGAAAACTACTTACAAGCTGGTAGGCAAGCAGTGATTTTGCATGTTAAATAGTGTGATTGCTTCATCCCAGTGAGGTTGTACTCTTTCGGGGTGGACAGCTGAAAAATACATATATTAGTAATTAAAATAGATTTTATTTAAAATAATGGATCAGAGATTTTCCAAGTTGGGCATTTCTGTCTCTTTTTCTGATGAACATAAAATTTTGCTGGGTTCAGAGCAGATAATGTGCAGGTCAGCCTTTGTCCAGCTTTACAAAACATTGGCTCAGAAAACACTGATAAAGGGGCATGGTTTATGTTTCTGAGGCTTTGGTTTCCACTGAGACCTGGGAGATAGTGGCAGCAAAAGGGAGGGAAGCAATGTCTCCTCTAGCCTGTGTTACAAAGAAAGGGAATAGGAAATATGCTTTCTCAAATAAGTCAGCCATGCTCCCCCTCTCCCCTGCTTTTGCTTGTACTCTCACCATATAGGGTTATTTTTCCCATCCTGCTATCGATAGAGGGAAATAGAGAAGAGAGTGACTATTTCTAGGGCCAGAGTCCTCCCACTGAAGCCAACAACCTTGAATATGGGCCCAAATGATGCTCTAGAAAGCCCGACTGTGATGACACAGCTGTACACCAGGGAAAAGATAAATGGCATTTGAAGATGACTTTCAGGGAGGTACAAAACACACAGCTGCAGATACCTAACTCTGCTCTCAGCAGGTACGCAGGAACAAAATTTGCCCTGATGAGTCTGATAGTGATGCTTCGGATGAAGTCTGAAGCTCTTTGAATTTTGGAGTTTCCTTTGAGTTTTGAAGCTCCTCACCCATAAGTCAACTCTGTAAAAGAAACAGTCATGCCACCCTAGTAAATATACATTTTTTTTTTCCTTTCTCCAGAAATACCCAGCTGCATATTTGCATTTAAAAAAAGGGATCTGTATGCTGAATGAACTGCGGTTTTTAAATGGCACCATGGGTAGTTAAAGGCTGCATGGCAGCTCCACTGCAGGATACAGCTTTTCTAGCCTGAGCCCCCACTAGCAGGAGAGGAGCAGCTCACATGGACTTTGCGCTGATTTATTCATATCACAGCTCGTATGTGGGCGATCTGAGCCTTCAGCTTGTGGCGTCCTGAGCATTGGTTACTTTCAAGGACACGCCACAAGTAAGAAACACGGGAGGACAGGATGATGTTATTTCCATTTAAAACACTCAGCCTGTATGTAATAAGAAAGGATAGTTATAATAACATGGTTGATTACCATCAGAGTACTAAAAGGGAATTTTACTGGAAAAGGTATAACACAGCCCACTGCTTTGCATAATAATTTTAAAACCTGTTCAGGACATCTTCCTGCCTTTATCCTGAATAAGCTGAAACTAATTTAGAAAACCAAGGTTGTCCATACAGCTGAACTCAAGGCTGGGCACTGCACACGATTACACACGCTAGGGTGGGTGCACAGGGTGCAGCCAAAGGCTGAGTCAGTGGTGTGCATAAGGTGTGCAGACTGACTTATGGGGCTATATTGTAAAGATGTTATCATCATTCATTTGTGATGTTTCAAATAATTTGAGTATCATGGCTGTCATGAAATCATGTTTCCAAAACCTTTGTATTGCCCCACGAAGCACACAGTAAGTAATCTCTGATGCCCACTCAGAGCACAGATGCTTTTCAGATCAGCTGAAACAAAAAAATACCAAGGAATCTATTGCATCATATGTCAAAAAATGGAGGAAAACCCAAAGTTTACATCTGGGAGTGTTAATTTTATCTTAAATAGCTTTTGAGTTTTATGTGATTCTGTATTTAAGAATAAAAGTAAAATGGTGGAAATGAAATGCAAGGTATTCTAGGACAACATATGTAATTTGTCCAGAAACAGTAATTTTGTTCAGATAAAAAATAGTATTTCCCTTAGTGTGTGAACTCCTGCACACTTAATTCTGTCTCAGCCAGGAAACTTTGCCTCTGGCCTCCGCCACCCGCCATAGCTGCACATGTTTCCTTAATGCTTTTTTTTGCAGTCACTTTCCCAGCTCATCCTTTGATTTCCCAGTTGTATCAGCAGCTTTGTTGGAGTCGTTCCGTAACGAAGTGAGGAATGACTGAATTAATGAATCTCCCTGCCTCTGGAAACAGCGGTGAATGCAATCACAGTCAGTGTGCAGAGATGTCAGTCCTCTTTTTTTAATTATTGTTTTCTAATTGATGATGTATTTCTGCTGCTGAGACTCTGAGAAGGACCTGCAATCCCAGATGCAAATACGCTATATTTCTGTTTTCCTGGGATATAAACAGAGGGTTCAGGACCTGGTGGGCTGCTGGCACCATTTCACTGAGCAGGATGGGAGCCATGAGCAGTTGATTCCTGAGAGGTGATGGCCAAGTTCTTCACCTCTGTGTAGGCTCAGCATCCCCCTCTGGTAAATAACATTTCTCAGAAAACACTTGGAGAAGGTCTTGCTTTCTCTCACAGACTCCTTGTTACAATGGCATTTTCTCAACAAGAAGCGGCCTCCTTCGGAGCTGCGTGTAGAATCGGTCTGTCTGGGCTGCAGAGGGACGATGCTGCGTTGTTTAAGCAGGAACATTTCTTCTGGGGGAGGGGTGGCATTTTGATGTAACTGTCTGAAAGTTTGGAATCTGAACCAGGATATACGCAGTTTCTCTTGGCGTTTCCAAACCAAAATGGTCCAAAACCATTTCTATCTTTGTCATTTAAGATGGAAAACAATGAAAAATTCACAGTAGTGTTCATCTTTCTGGATTTGCACTCATTGCCTGGAGATAAAAATGTGTGGGTTTTTCATTCAGTTTACATTATATTATGGATTTTCTCTGGCTGGTCTCAAAACTTTCACATCTGTTTCAGAGATACAGCATAAAGGGTCTCTGTTTCTCCATACAACCTTTCTCTTCCAGTTAAACAGCGAACAGGTAAGACCATCGCTTCCAAACTGATGTCTGGAGATGGCAAAATACAAAGTCTGCAGGGCAAGGTCACTTAGCTCTGAGAAAAATCAGTGTTGAGGAATTACTTAGTTGCAGTTACTTGGATCATCTCCAACAATCAAAAGAAAGCAGGACTGAGCAGGTGCCCCTTGATAAACATTCAATGTTCTTTATAAAGAGCTTATGGTAAACTTTCTGAAGGAGGCAATAAATAGTAAGCTCTAGCAAAGCCTTCAAGGGACCAGTTCCTGTTTTTAATATGGAAACAGCATTGCATGACGGCAACTCAATAGATAATAGGATAAGAATTGACTTTCAAACTAGTTTTTCAGCAGCACAAGGCAGAGTGAGAAAAGGACAAGAAAATGTGTAAGGAATAATAATTTAAAGTAGAATCTATACATTTGCAATTTATTGCAGAATACAGAAATATTTTTCCTTCAGTTATGTAAGAGTGATACAGAGCAAAACTTGATGCAAAGGTAGGATATGGATAGCGATAACAGTAGGTGTGGTTTTCATCTTCCAGGCACGTGCTGTAGATATGTTAATCTATAGACATGTTACTTTGCATTTTAAAGATATTTTGACATATCAAATATGATTTTTTTTTTCTTGGTAAACACTTACAGGTCAGAAGATGCGTTTCATCCATTCTTATCAGAGGCTTGGCATTAATAATGCATTAGGAAGCATTTGTTTCTGTTGATCATTCGTTGGAAAGCAATCTTTATTACAAATGTTATGGTAACACAGCAATTCCTGAGAGCTAGCACAGCCTGTACAGTTTTAGAAGTCAAATAAGAAATGAATTAATATTACTTTAGAAAAAAATCAGCATGTGGAATGCAAACATACCAGTGAGGATTTATGGCAGGAGACTGGCTCCAAAGCCCTGTTCTTGTGAATGTGTCTCAGTGGCACATGATGCTGTTGCAGGCATGTGGCCCCCTCTGGTCCTGCTTGTGCTTGTCACTGCTTGCCCTGTGGCATTCACTGGGTGCTGTAAAATAACCTGTGCTGGGGCAGGCATCCCCCTAAAGCCCATCCTTGATGCAGTTTTGGTATGTTCGTGGATGACACCAGCACAAGATGTATTGTTTTGAGACCTAGAAAGCATTTTGCATCCTTTTTGTTAAAGCTGGTTGTTTGGGTTTTTTTTTCTACAAATTATCAGGATGTATCAATAACAAATATGGGGCACTTATGAGGAACAGCATGGTCTTGTGATTGTTCTTTCCTGGGAACTGTAAAAAAGCTGTACCACTGCCTACCGCAGTTTGGTCATTGGTATGTTCGTAATGCCAGCTTTGCAACTACCATCAAGTGTTGAGGAGGAAGCTCTGGTTTTGAAAGGGTTAAAACTAATGCTTTACATGCAAAACAAAACCAAGGCATTTTAATGTCCCCTTTGTTGTGCTACAAGTCGGTGCCAATCTGTTTATTTTGCAGAGACTTTGCCAGCACTGAGAGTGTGGCCCAAAATGCAAAGGTGTAACTTGGTCCACAGGATTGATCAGAGCAATTTTCTAGGTGCGTTTCAAGCACTTAGCTCAGTCCTTTCTCTTGACAGATGTAGGATTTCATATCCTTGCAGTTCTTGTCCTACAGTCACCCCAACCTGTAAGAACATTGATATTTACTATTACTAATATTAATAATTAAGTAATATTGTTTCACAACTCTAGTTTTGATACTTCCTGCAGGCTCTCCTGATCTCTGCTCACTCTTGTCTTTTCTACTGATATAGCATCAGTTTCATCTTGATAGTATTTCCTTTTACTGATTGTTTTTCCTAATTCAAAACATAGAGTAGCTGTTTCAGTCATAGAGTACCTACTTCCTTTATGATAGAACTCTATTTAAAAATACTACTAATGATATCAATTCAGAAAAAATATTACAGCTGCTTTGAAGTTTCAGAAATAGCTTGAGATCTGGGGTGTCTCATTTAATACATACTTTATTTAGTACCCCCTCCCTCTAGGTGTCCAGCATTTCCTACAAGGTTAATATCATTAATTATCTCAAGCTGAGCACCCAGAGGACTATTTGCTTCTGCTAATCTGGAATGTTTTCATTTGCTAGGGATAGAAATTATTAGAGTCACCTCCAGGGTTGGTGGGGTTTGGGTTTTTTTCCCCCCCTCTTTAATCTGCCCAGAGCGGTTGCAGACTAATTCACTGTAGAAACCTCTGTCTGTACATAGCTATATATGTGTGCATGTGTGTAAGATAATGGAGAGTGACTGGCTACAATACATGCGTTTAAAACACTCAACTGAAAATTACTAAGCATTAAAATCCACTGGGAATCACAAGACTTCTAAATTAGGCAAGCACATGTCAGTCAGTGTGTGGAAATGAGCCCACAAGAGTGTCTTTCAATAAGAAGAAAGAGTATTGTTCCCTGGAGTACATCAATCCTAGTTTGGCCACTCTGTACCAGCTTTTACTATTTCTCTGGAAGCATGCATTGCCTTTTGTTATTATTTTTTTTTCCTGTCTTTTGTTCCATTGTGCATTTCTATTAGACATGTCTCATGGGCCAGCTATCAAGAGACACCCTGCTGCGCTGTGACGAATGAAGGCGTTTTCAACCATAAACAAGGTATTGTGGGATTGAAAAGAAATGTGGACAATGACAAGTCCTGGACAGCTTGTAATTGTTTAAATGTATTTTTATTATATTGTGCAGTGACACAGGAACTCTGAAAAATTGGCTGATTTGACCTAAAGTTGAAATGGGTAGAATGCCATAGGGTAAATGAGGGGCCTTGGGAAAGATGGCATTTTTGTACTTGTCCCATGTGGTCTACTCCATCAGTATATATTTTTCCATGATTAAAGCATGTATTTTAATAGTGTTGAAATGACTTATGAGTCCCATCTCAAAAAATACAAGGCACCTTGAAAATCTACCTAATAAGTTAAGTCCTATTGACAGTCAAGCTTTTTTGTTCCTAAAACTCTTGTGGGCATGCATGGGAAATGGTATTTCTGTACTTTCTTTGAATTAAAAAGAGAGAGTTGGTCTGGAAAAACACTGTGGTCACAGGTGATTAATTTTTCAGCAGTGACACAATTTACATGCGGAAGAGCTTAGCAGGATGGTAGAGGTAAAAGACTCTCAAAATTTGGGCTGTGTGGGCTGATTTAGCTCATTTGGGATTTCTAGATCCTTTTTGTGGCTGCCAGAGAATCAGTGTTTACAGTCATCATCTTGATTCATTAGTAGGGATCTCAGAACATTTTCCGAGAGTTTATTTTATTGTTCCCAAATTGAAATGCTCAAATCATAATTGAGGTGAGCAGGAGGTTAAGAAGGGACCTCAGGAAACAGGGTCTTTAATTAGACAGATAAACCGACCTGGTATTATCCTGCATGGGGTGTTGTCCATCCAACGTGACAAAACAGTATCTGTTCACAAGGTCTGAAACTACCTTGTATCTAAACTGGTAATGAGATCTGCCGCTAGGTAAGACCAGTAAGTAAATGAAGAAATCGAGAACCCACCTACCTGTGGTTTGAGCGTGTGTTGCAGGCAGTTGCCTGCTGGCTTCTAGGTGCCCCCTATTCATCTCAGTCCTGTACATCCAGAAAGATCCTCTGGGAGTTAGGGAAGCATTTAGGAGTATCTTATCTGGGCAGTCAAATAGGGTTTCTCCTCTGTCCCAGAGTCACAGTGGTGTGTCAGGCCTGACCTGAAACCAGTGTGGTTTTTTAAGAGCCTTTCCGTTAACTTTACTGGTTTCTCATTCAGTCCACTTTGCCTTTCCAGGTATTGCCTCTTGTTTCATCTTCTGAAAAACAGGGTAGCATTCACTGTATTCGGTTAAAAATTAAAAAAAAAAGAGGTAAAAATCTTCTAAAGAAATAAAGTATGCCTGCAATCAAGGCACACTTTTCACACTTTTTCTTTTTTCCTTCCACGCCCCCCCCCCCCCCCCCCCCCCCCCCCAAGGAAACTTATGCTCTGATTGCAGCCAGCAGCAGAAGGTCCCCACCGAGAAGGTTAGTACTATCCTTAAAGCAAACAAAAAGGAAATGCAAAACTATTCATTGCTATTCCTTATTTTAAAAAAATAAGGATTTTCCTCATTTTTAGCTGTATAGATACACAGATATGTGTTGGTCTCCTTCTGTTCACCTCAGTGGCAGGGAATTGCACCAGTGTGAGCTGAAGTAGAACCAACATAATTTTTACTTCTCACTTATGGAGTATTTCTTAGCGATTTATGCTGCCATCAGTCTGTACCAGACATCTGCTTTCTCCTTGAGATTGAGTATCAGCCCAGCTCACATTTATCTGGAGTACTGGCTATGCAAGCTGGCTTGACACATTAATTTAATTTGTGCTTCTCAATTCATACTCTTTCATTTACGATCAAATATTGGGAAAGGTTACAATTAATCAGAGTGCCAGAACAGAAGCTGGCAAAACTAATGATGTATTACTGTATTTTGGTTGCTCTGGAGGGGAATAATTGAGGTCCTTGTGCTACAGAAAACTATTATTAGTAAGTAAAAATTATCAAAGGAAAGAGGACCACACCCATCTCCCGTTTCCCAAGCTGTTTCTAACAGTTTTCTTAAGTGTTAAGTTCTTAAAAATGAAGCATTTGATTAACTTTCCTGGCTTTAGTCAGTTTTTTTTGGCTGTGTGGCTGTGTTGGGGGAAAATATGCCTTTTCATGGGGCATTGTGGGGTTTGAGCCCTCACTGCTGCCCCCCACTCTGGGCTTTCAGATGATACTACTCGGTGTGCATGAAGGCAATTTTCAGATGTTAATAGCATGCTCATCCCTGAGGGAAAAGGGCTCTGCAGCTGCTTGCTCAGCAGAGGAACCACAGGGATTCCCTGCAGAAAAAATACAGGCTGACTGTCTTAACATGGTGTGCACTGCCTAATTGAAAATGAACTAATTGCTGGTTGTTTAAAAAGCAAATGTGTTGCTGGGCTGAAGCAGACAGTAAACACAGAGCCCCTCCTGAGGCAGTATATACAGCACTGTCATGTGCTTGAGCAGCAGCAAGGTGGGCATAAGAAATCCTTGTGTGATTCCCAGGGTGGCTCAGGTTATTCTGCTGCTGGACACAGATGATTTCCTTGAGTTAGTGGGACACAGCACCTGGCTGCTGAAATACTGTAATTAAAAAAAAAAAAAAAAAAAAAAAAGGGGGTTATGTAGCTATTGTGCACAATCTTAAAAATTGAGATTTTAATGTAAAAATATCCATCTCACTTTGTTACTCTAGTTACTAACTTTATAAGGTTATTTTATATTTTTATGTATGGCAGAATTGCAAACCTTTGCTCTGTCTCAGTCTGTGGGGTCATCGGGGATGGCAAGTGCCGTTGTCAGTGCGGAGTGAATGCACTGGGGACTCTGGTAGTTCTCAAGATACAAGGCAATAAAAATCAGGGAAGTTGGGAAGACTTAATCTAAAAGAATAGCTACTGAGAGGGGAAGAAGAAAGTAGCTCTGACATTGGGAACAGAGTCTGGTATTTTAAGTGAGGCAGAGTTGAGGAGACTTCTCAGTTGGTGGGATGACTGGATTCCTCTTACTTAGGATATGATAAAAGATCCAGAATATAACCTTAGGATTTTCTCCTTTTACTTCCAACTGCCTCAGGTTTCACATGCTGTTAAATGCAAAAAGTTGTTATTGTGGCTGTTTACATAAATCTGGACTTGCAGCTTCTCAGTTTGTAAACAGGAGAGGCACAACCCACCAAAACCCCAGAATGGGCCAAGTGTATGAGACTGAACCAACGGAGCAACCTGCCACCTCTGAACATGACCTCAGGGGTGTGAGCTGGGCAAGGCTCACTTCTTTTTTTAACTTTTTGTGAGAAGGCTAGTGCTGGAAATCCTGCCCTAAGCACAGACATCTTCATATGAGGACCTGAATGGACTCCCCTGGCATCCAAAATGCTGCCACCCTCTTTCTCCAGGGTAGGGCTATAGGATACTTCTTGATGGAAAAATACCTTCATTTGTGGCTGGAAGGCAGCACGATGACGGTGCAGTAGCTGACAGAGTGATTTGCTTTACTGGTCCATGTGGCGGACCTTGCACAGGCAGTGTCTCAGACATGGGGAATTTTCTCCGCACGCGGAGACCTGATCTGTCACTGAAGGTCACGCGTGAAGTTCGGATCAGTCCAGGAGTCCATGGCACTGTGATGCTCAGTGAATTATTTCTGAGCATAGAAAGGAGTGAAGTGAAAAGAAGCCAAGTCTGGCATAGATTTAACAGGCAGGGTGTGCTGATTAGCGTGTAATTCGATTTGTTAGGCACTACAGTAAACAGCATTAAGTGCAGAATGCAGTGATTGCTCCTGATAGCACCCCTTCAGCATTACCTCGGTTCCTGCAGCACTTGGATGGAGCTGTGTTACGACTGTTCAGCAGGCACCAGCAGAGCTGGCAGTACTCCTATCCTGGGCAGAAGCCTGGGTAACAAATACTGCCATTAGAAATGGGTTTGGATAGCTGTGTCTACAGAGCACAGCTCACACATCTCTCCTGCGATCCCTTACTCCTTCCCCATTCCCCAGTGGTGCAGCTGGGACCAGCGCTGCTGTGGGTTACTTGGCCATTGTCAGCAGGAGAGGTGGTGCAATAGGCTGATTTTCCCCACCAGTATTGTGTTTTCCTCCAGTAAGTGCCCTGTCCATAGGTTTTTTCCATCATGGCTTTTGGTAAAGGGAAGTCCCTTGTTTTTATCCTTGTGCCACAGTTGGAGCATGGGTTGGAGCATCTCAGCTCTGAGCTGAATGCAGACTTACCTCCTGGCTGCCCTGCTTAAGAACAGACTTACGTTTGGTGTCATGCTTATAAATTTTGTTAGCTGTAACTGAAAGACTGCCTCCTTCAAACCTCCCATTTACAAACACGGAATTAATATACTGCATTGTTTCAGCATAAGGGTAAATGTGTCGAAATACTCCATCAAAGCCATGTAATGATGAGTCCTGTTTTTTCTTACACACACACACCCACACCCCCCCACACACCCCCCCCTGAAGATAGCTCAAGCCCACTACCATCAATAGTAGCTGCTGTTAGGACAGGCTCCCCAGCCCCCTTGTGTCGTACCACCTTGCAGCACGTATGTGATGTTGAAGTCAGCCAGACTACTCTTTGGCAAAGCACATACAAGTAGAGGACAGACATCCTGGCTGTGCTCATCCCCACAAAAATAGCAACAAATATTAGTATGATACCTCTCATTTCCTCTTGTTCTGTGGGGGTAAGCGCAGGAGGAGCTGGACAGAGAAGGTGGCATTTGCTGAGAGACCTGGCACAACCAGGAGTACGTTGGAGGCTGTCAGGAGGAATTAAGTTCAGGATGAGTGCTCCGGCATGGGGAGGATTGGGTGAGGGTGCCACACAGGCAGCTCTGCAGAGCTGCCTTGCAGCCACTTTGCTCCCTAAATGCAGGTGATGGTCCTGTTGTCTGTGGGTTTTCCAAACTAATCCCGTTAGGAAAATAGGGTTTCTTAACAACAGAGAGGATTGCTGTTTTGCACGCCAGAGAATGGATAGGTGCCTGAATGAACCTTGACTTCCTATGTTTTGTGCTCGTTAGAAATTCTGTAACATTTGTGTTGTACACACGTTATCCAGCATCCTCGAAAGGTCCACCTCTTACTCCTAATTCAATAAACCTTGGAGAGCTTTCTCATTTATTCACTTGTCCAGGATGTTTTCTGCTTCCACACCTGATTAAATGAGTAAATGCTTTATTTCTTGTGTCATAGCAATAAAGCTATGGCAAAAATTAAATAAGCTTTCCTTTCTGAGGCCTGATCACCAAGCACATTAGTGGGGACTGAATTAGGGCTTTTACAGGCCAGGAACAAGAGGTCTCAGGCTTGGCTGCCCCAAACTGACATCCTCAGAGAGCCAAGGAAAACAAGTAGCATCATTCTTACTCTTTGGGAGAACTCGGGGCAACAAAATTTCTTTGTGACTACTGTGCATGTTACTTACTTAGAGGGACCGCAGTAGAGGTTGACTTTGCTTTGCAGCAGGATGGACAAACCTTGCTGGCTGATGAAGCAAAGCAACAGCGCACTGCGTTTATTATTGATACCCTTCAGAGCTGGTTGATGCTCCACTCCTTTTCGTAGCACCAGGCAGCTGTTAGCAGAGCTGGTGGAGAGGCAACGTGGCCCAGGAGGGCTCCTGCCCTGCTCCCACAGGGACGGGGCTGCTGTCTGCCAGGTTTCCTGGTGACCTTTCACAGGCACAGCCCCATGGGAGATGTTCTCTGGCCACCGAGATGCATAGCATTTCTGCGTTTGCCTGCGTGACTGAATCCATCCCTTGTTGTGCGAGGTGCCAGTATCCTTGTCTCTCCTGTTAGAGCTTCATGGTCAATTTCATCTGATCTAAGCCTGAGCTGCAGACAAAACGGGGCTAAGTCTGATGCACAGACCTCAAGACGCCATCCCTGTGCAAAAATGTGGCCCTGGCATCAGTTTTTAGACTAAAATATTCTCTTGAGAAAGTAAAGGTCCTGCTGCTCCAATTTCACATTTGCTTCTAGCTGCAATGGTACTGAAACAAGAGAGAGCAATGTATCAAAGAGCAATTTTAAAAACAAGAAGAGTGGCGTCTTGTTGAATGACTGCTGTATACTTTAAAAAGGCAATATGCAGTATGCCAGCTGATGTGCTTTTATTTATCTGATGTTGTTTGGAGCTCTGGAGGACTTCAAGCATCTGACAGCTGCTTTAGGATGCAAGTCCAGTGGGAAACTGTGCAAGTACTGGCATTGATCAGATGAAGAAGTACATGTCTAGAGCTGATGGTTTAAAATGTGACTCCAATAGGTCTCATAGATTCACACCCTAGAGGGTGAATGAAATCAATCCAGTGCCATTGATCTGCAGCCGGCTCTGATTTGTGAGCCCCACGGATGAGCAGTGAATACAAGCTGCTACTACTTGAACTGCCAGCTGCTTCTGTTTGAGCCTTGAAAACAGTCTGTGAAGACAGACCAACCATGATGGCTTTGGGTTAGGCTGGAAAAAATAAAAAGATTGTGATGCTGGAGGTGGGAAAAGGGCCAGATACTATGGTGATCATAAGAGGTTTCAGGAGAGGAAGGTGGGGAAAATACCCACATTAACAGAGATGGAGGGAGACTGTCAAAAGGGCAGGAGATCTGGAGGGAGTTCAGAGAAGGGGAGAAAGCCAGATGGGGGCTGGAAGATGAGACCTGTGAAGAAAGGCCAACAGGGGTAAATCCACTCAATTTAAAGAAAATATGCACAAAGGAGACAATCACCTGCAAATACACGGGAGGGACTTACAAGGCAGCCAGCAATCAATTTTCAAATAATGGACCTGATCTTTAAGTAAACTCGTAAAAGGGAATGAGGGTGGAATAAATACCTGATTTATCATCCCATCTTTTTTGCAACAGCAGCAACACAACTGTATTTTATTTTTTTTTTCCCTGAGCTTCTCCTCTCCACGTCCTCAATCATGAAGTCAGGGCAGCACCTTTACAGCTGCTGTGATACAAGAGGTTTTATAGAGCTGGCAGCCTCCTTGCCCAGCTGCTGTTTTAGACAGATGCTGCTCAAGGGCTTACCAAGCCGTGCTTGAAATGGTCGTGAGATCAAGGTGGAGGACTATTTTGAGACAGCAGAAAGCAGACAGAGGACTTTTCTAGGACAGGACAGTATTTCGTGGAAAAACAACAGGACCTCTGTCTGTTTCCCTGGGACCAGGAATTTGTCCTTGCCTTACACGGCAGGTTTCTGGAGTCCTTCAGAAAGCCAGTTCTGAACTTGCGTCAGTATAACCATTAGGTCCACTTTGATGTAAGGTGTGAGCCGCCAAACACAAGGGTTAATCCAGGTGTGAGTATATTGGCTATTTCTGGTGCCAATGAGTAGAGCAAATATCTTTATCCCTTTCAGTTTGCAGTTCACGCCTCCTTCCGCTTTGCCTCTGAAACCTCCATTGTCCCAGCTGCCTGCCCGTGCTCCCTGTGCGCCCTGCAGATCCTCCCGCAGCCTTCCCCAGGCTTCTTAGGAGGGGCCAAACAGAGAGGAGGGTGTCAAACCAACACTCTCTTGTCAGGAAATAACAAAACTGAATAGTTGACAAAAAATACTTGTTGTAGAGTAAGTGCTGTAACAATTAGCTTTATCTGGCAGCCGGATCAACCCAGGTCTCTCTAGCAATGCACCAGCTGGGAAGGTCACAGTTCCTCCAGCAGCCTCCAGGTCCTTTCTTGCACGGTGTTGGAGGGACTCGTCTCTTCTCCCCACCACCTGCACAAAGACCGAAGGAACTAATCCTTTCTTCTGGACCTTAAAAGGAGTAGGACCCTTGCTGTAATGAATACCAGCAAGTCTGCTGAGCGAGGTGCACACCCCCCCCCCAAGCGTAAACCCAGGTGCTTCAGGCATGTGGCTCTCACAGCAACTCATTTCTCTCCTGAAGGGGAAGTCATGCCATGTAAATGTGATGACTGCAGCAGCTAATATGATACTGGTTTTGAGCAGGACCCTTTACGAATGCAGATGAAGGCCCTTAGATCAGGTTGGAAGTAGATCTGCGCTCACTGTCTTATTTGCGTTGTTGAAATGGCGTAGGAGTAAAACCCCCGTTGTCTGCTACTAGGTGAGATGTAGATATGAATGTAATGGGGCCAGGCACTCATCTGGGGTGGACTGTCTTTTCTCAGAGATCTGGCATATAGATTTAAGATGCAGAGCTGTGTGTGCATTTTTTCTCATGGTGTGTCGGGCTATGGCTTGCCACTTCCACTGCGTGCTGTCCTCGGAGCAAAGCCATGCTCTGCTGGCTGGTGTTCCTCAGGGCTGTGAGCTTTCACAGGACACAGCTTGGAGCATGAGCAGATAGCAGAGCGAGGAGCAGGAAGTAGGGCCTGGGGCTTTGTCTCCTGGGAGTAGAAGCATTTCCTTCTTCCATAGGGTGTTATGAGCATCTATAGATTTGAGACTGGGTTCATTTTTTCAAATTTCAGTCCCTGTGAGAGGAGGTCAGATAAGTGCTTTCCTTGCAAAGATCTCAAAGGCAGTATGTGTGGAGTGAAGTTCTTATAGCTATTTGGCTAATAACATCTACTAAAATGATCTATGCAGCAGAGGGAATGGCTGCAGCTTGCAACAAAGCATAAAGATGTTTTTTAAATTATTGTTTTTCTTTCCTGTTTCCCTACGATGTCTCCAGATTTTTCCACCATGTTCGGAAAGAAGAAGAAAAGGCTTGAAATTTCTGGGCCCTCTAACTTTGAGCATCGAGTTCACACTGGCTTTGACCACCGGGAGCAGAAGTTCACGGGACTGCCTCAGCAGTGGCATAGCTTGCTGGCGGACACGGCCAACAGGCCGAAGCCTATGGTGGATCCCTCATGCATCACTCCTATCCAGCTCGCGCCTATGAAGGTATCGTGCAAAGTCACTTTTGAATTTCCTAACCTACCTTTAATTGCATGTAACCTCAATGAAGGAATACCAGTAGTGGCTGTCGTGGGAGGCAGGCACAGCTGGGGAGTGTGCGACTACAGAGAGAGTGTTGGAAATCCAAATATTTAATAGTAGAGCTGCAAGGAAAAGGAGTTACATGTTTAAAACTTGTACGAATGTCCCAGAAGAGTGTGAGTCATGAGTCTTGCAGGGGCTGTGCCTTCACATTCTTGGGCTGCAGGAGAAAAAGCCACAAGTCCCGGTGGAGGCCCAAAACGATGCTCTTCTGCAGCATAAAGCTCCTTGATAATTAATTTAAGAACAGTGCTTTAGGCAAAGGCAGTTACTTTGGAGCAAGGGAGAGAGGGAAAAGTACACCAAAGGAAAAAAATTAAATTGCTTGTTCAGCCAGGCAAGGAGCTCAGGGAGGGATCTCATTGCCACCTGCTACTGCCTGGAGGGGATAACACAGGTAAAGGAGCTGAGCTTCTCGCCGGGTGGTAAAATGAGGGGAAACAGCCCCAGGTTGTGGCTTGGGAGGTTCAGGCTGAACAGTTGGGGAGAAAACTTGGCTTGGAGGGTAGAGCAGCGCTGGACAGGGCACCAGTGTAGCTCTGGGATCCCCATTCTCAGGGGCTCAGGATTCTGGTAGACAGATTTGCCGTGATTTAGCAGCGTTTCTGGGATTGCACATCCCAATGTCCCAGTAAATCATACCTGTGTGCTGGTGATAGCCTATACCCCACCAGCTGTGTACTTCTTGCCGTCACGCAGCTGCAAAATAAATTCAAGATTTCATTTTCATGTGAATTTTTCTGCAGCAAGGGAAAAATCAGATAATCCCAGGAACACAGGCCCTGCATTTATATTTGATAAGTGCTCTTTGCTAAATTTATATTTACTGCCTGCTCCTGAAGGGCACTCATCACTTGCCGATCAGGACTGCTGGGTGTTGCTACAGGACAAGGAGGATAAAACCAAAGTCTTGATTTTTTGCTGTAATAAAATATCTTACTGTATAATAGAGGCCCAGAATAATGAGGAGAAAAAAGTAAGCAAACCTTTTCCTGCAAGGGGAGGAGAGCAACTTCGTTCTGCAGCCTTTCTTAACACCAAAAATATCCCTGGGTGTTTTGACATGAATGCATAAAGATGTTTTAAAAAGGAAAAAAAAATCACTTTACTATCTTGCAGCAGTACCATCTCTTTTCTGCAGTTTCAGAGCCTTAAATCCGTAAACTTAAAAAGTTTTAAAACATACTACCTTTCTCAGCACCATATAGGCAATACAACTGTGATTGTTGCCTGCAAATGGACATATTCGTAGCTTGGTTCAAGGGTCAAGCCTTACGTGAGTAATTGCTGCATTTTGAAGTGGAGAAAATCACTGTCAGTTGTCGATTGCTTTTCTGTCTGTATATCAAAGGTCTACACGTGTCTGCATATCAGAGGTCTGTATATCTGTGTATACCAGGGATGTGCTTCTGACCTAAACCCTGCTGTGCCAGGAAAGGGCTGGGACCAGGAGCCAAAATGCAGCTCCCAAGCCAAGCTCAGTGTAGCCTTGGGGCCATGGTGGTCCTCAGTGCAGCCATGCATCCCGTGACATCTTTCCAGGATGCGTGTCTTGGGGACAGGATGCCTGCAACCTGGTACCCATCTCAGCAGCAGCCGTGGGGCTGAGCACAAACAAGCCCATCTGTGGAGGCACCAGCAGGAAGGGGTTTCTGCATAGACGGAAGATGTGAATTTGGAAGCAGATTACCCACGTTGCAGTTAATTCCATGTCACTGCTCCGAAGGTACAGTTAAATGAGGAAATGGGGTTAAGACTGAAGGATTCAGGAAATTGTGCCTTCATCCTCCACTTGCTTTCCGGATTCAGGACTCAGTTACAGCCTGTTGAAGTGGGTCTCCATAACAGTGCTAGCAAAAACAGGTTAGTTTTAACAGCAACTGAGAGGCTTTGATGGTCATCTGAGAATTTGCTTTTACCTCTATTGCAAGATACCGTTTTACTGTGTATTTATTAAGAATTAACATGCCTTGTTTCAATGTAACTCAACTTACAGAGAGAAACTGAGTTGTGGCCACATTAAAACTAAGAATATTTAATGTTGCTAAAGTAGTTCAGCATAATAATTTAATTTAGATTCAACTTTTCTCTTTTCCATCCAGCAGTTGATAGTTTAATTAACGCACTTGTGAGCGCACTGAGGTGTAGCAGAAGATTCTCAGTTGTGCCCTGAGTCACGGTATTAAGTCAGACCGAGGCATTTGGCCAGAGTTGGTTCGTGCTGTGGTTTCAGGTCACACTGCAGCTCTGTAACTCCGCTGTTCTGCAGTCCTGGATTTATTCTCTGCTTAATTACTTCAGTATTGACTACCTGTATGGTGTGAGGCAGAAGTGTTCCTTTGTGACTGAAGAGTAGCAGAGCTTGTAGAGGTAGACTTTGGGGGCACAATTTCTTGTTTTTGAGACACAACTGGTATCTGCTTCTTTTGGACTTCACCCAGAACTGAAGCAGAGGAAGGGACTTCGGTAGGTTTTGCAGCTTCCCTGGTTAGCAGTGCTTGCTTGTTTCTCAGTCTGCAAAGTAGATAGGGTCTGATGGTACATAGTGTATTCCTTTGGGTAAAAAAAAAAAAAAAAAAATAAATGTTAAATATTCTCACTGCTCCATCTGTACTCAAAGGCTGCAGCAGCAGCGATGAAGAGGCAGCGCCCTGGGCTCCCAAATATCCTGGGGGATGTCATTGCCTTGCCTCTGCGTTGGCTGGGATGAAAGGCTTGTAATGCTTTTGCATACGGGTGGTGGTGGCTTGTCGTGGTAATATCAGTGTTAGAATCCAAGCCTGAGCTGACTGTACAAATTCATTCATTTCAAGCACAAGGAGGGACAATAATGGGATTCCCCTTTGTGGTGTGGATGACCCAGATACCAGCAGAGTATTGTGTATTTCAGATGCTAAAACGAGGTAGAAAATTTCATGAAAAGTAGAAAGCGGTAGTGATCTTGATAGGTTTGGTGTGTGGAGGCAAGGCTTTTGAAAAAAGGCTGAGTTTTCACTGAAAACATCTCTGTGTGAGGAGTGTGAACAGTCTGTGTCTTCTTTTATTTAAAATAGGCTTCGTGAAGTCTGAGATCCTGATGCCAGGCCTCTCAGACCTCTTGGTTCAGTACTTTGTGGTTTTCCCACGTGTACCTGGAGCCTCATGGTTTGCATATTTGCCCTCAGCACACAGTATGCCTGGTTTGCCATCACTGTTATGCTGCACAGGAGCTTCCGTTTGTTGCCACCCTTTGATTTTTGGAAAGCCTCAGAATTGGTAACTAAGTAAATGCGTTGTCTTCAGATAGCAAAACTCATTCTTCATGGTTTCTGCACTCTGCTCAAAATATTAGGTAAACAAACACCAGAACCCATATTTGGGGAATTTTTGCCAGAAGAGGTTAGCGTTGGCTTTATAAAGATGCTCCGTTAAGATGCTTGAATGTCTGATGCTGTCAGTGGGAGTGGGACAGCACTGAAGCCTTGTTAAAATCCCTTCCCAATGCAGTGAACAGCTGAGTGTTCTCACTTCTGTCAAGTTGTTGGAGGAAAAAATGCCGTTTGTTTCTGAAAAACACCATTCTGGGGTTATTCTTCAGTTGTTTGTGCAGGTACATACATGAAGCCTCCATGGCTTTGGTTTTGTTGATGCTTTGGGTAGTCTCACCCATCCACATCATCAACAAGATTAAGGTGCCCAACCCGAGGATGCCATGGTGGTAGGATTGTCCTTGAGTAAGGAGGGAGGTGGCTGTGAGTATTTGAGTGGCCAAATAGATAAGAGGCATCAAGAGGACTGCATCCTTCCTGCTGGGACCTCTGCATGTCCTTCTCCCCTGAGCACGTTGCAGTAAATCTAACTGTGCTCATGTGTTGGAATTTTCATGTTTCCTGAACTTTCTCCCCCATTTTCTTCCTTTGAAAACACAAGGTGTAAGGGGACAAGGGCTTTCACTGCCCTGTGGTATCTGGCATACACTGAGATGAGCGTTAGTACAGCTTGGCGATGCAGAGGGGTCAGTGTTCAGCCAGCAAAGGAGAGTGAGATCCTCAGCTTGACATTGATGCTGTATTGTCAGCAAAATGGGAGGAGCCTTTTCTGTGCCGTGTGGGTTGAGCTGCCTTCAAAGTAGATGAAACATCATCCTTTCCGTCGCTTCACCAAAACGCCCTCGAATGCCCCACAACTGGGCTGAGATGCACGTTAATTTGAGGTGCACATCAGTTGTGCCATTAACCTGTGGCAGTTCATTTACCTAGTGTGTGTCGCAGGGCAGAGAATTTCTGTAGGGGACAGACCACAGGGTCACTGGCTTTTCTCTCTTTCATGCTAATTTTTCAATGGCCAATGTTTTGTCTTACTAGTTTTAGTTTTTCTAACTTCTACCTCTCAAACCTTGACCCTGATCCTGGCAAGTTAACTGTAATTTTTAAAACTTCTCTAAGCTTCTACTGCTATAATTCAGCCTCTGTACCACACAGGGTAAAAATAATCAGAAAACGAGGTATTGGTAGTGGCCCTTTTAATAGCTCTGACATGAAAATCAAAGCTTCTGTTTACTGTGCATGTTGACAGAAGGAAAAGAAGACATTTCTATTCCCCATCGTATATGGCCTCTTGAAGTATTTCCAACAATTGAAGCCTCGTTTAAGGTGTCATTTTTTCCCTACATTTACATGCTCTCCTCGCTTAGATGAAGAACACCGAGCATTTGCACAGAGCTGTGCACAGCGGTGCTGTGGCCAGAGACCTCAAAGAGAGGAGATGAGCAAGGGTCCTTGTCTGGGCTTGAGCAGTCAGAAGTGTCCAGCGCTCAGTAGGTAACCCCAGCCCTCTCCTCCCGTGTGGAGTTGCCCAGGGGAAATGCCTGGCCAGGTAAAGGGGGACTTAGAAATAAGAGCTGTTCAAAGGCTTTGCCCACTGCTTGGGGGCAGATGGATAAAGCGGTGGTTGTCCTGACCTCTCTTCCTTGCCCTCCTGAATTTTTACCTCTCCCTCCTTGTCGATAGCTCCTTCTTTTTGCTTATTTCTCCCATGGTACCTCTGCAGATGGGACAGGCTGAAGTTCTTGCTTGAAGGAGGTTTGCTCCCATCCCACCAGGGTGCTGTGGACCCACGGCACTGCTCTTGCCAGGACAGGACCTGGAAGGCTGCTGACATCTCGTGGGCCTTCCTTGTAACCACATCATGAAAATTCATGCCTAATAACCCACGTCCCCTAATTACACACGTTGCAGTCGCACATTGGGCATGATGCATGCTCAGCCAGGAGAAGGTGGATGGGGTGTCCCCAAAAAGGGCAAGAGCCGACACCTTGCAGCATAGGAAATTTTGGTGGAAGGAAAATATTTTGCCAGCACGTGTGGTTAGGCAGTGGGACAGCAGCCTGGGGGGCCTGTGGAATCTCAGCCTTTGGAGAGGGCAAAATGTGATGGCCAGTGCCCTTAGCAGCCTGACTGGGCTTTGATGTTAGCCCTGCTCTGAGCGGGAGGTTGGACTGGGTGACCTGCAGAGGTCCCTTCCCTAAGTTCTTCTGTGATTATCTTCATCTACAAGTGATTACAGTCAGATTTGCAGTTGTCCTGTAATACAGCCCTGCTTTCAGTTTATTTTGATCACTAAACAGGAACGTGTTTGATGCTACGTGGTGCCAGAAGAAACTATGGCAACATATCTTAAGTCCAAGCCTTTTTTTCAAAGGGGTTAATGCTTCACTCTTGAGGGCTATGTGGTTTGCCACGTTTTTAAGCGTGGTACTACTGCAGTTCACCCCCAGAGCCTGCTGTGCAGCTGTAATACGAACGTGCCACCTAGTGTCCGTTACCGTCACATTTACTTGGTGTGAGAAGAGCCAAGTTGCCAATTTCGTGTAATCTCACTGGAAACCTATCACTGTACAAATGAAAAATCAGCCACAGTATGAATAAATGCAGGAAGTACACAGCTCAGATTTTTTATAATTTTTTTTTATAATTTACATCACTAGGCTAATACATTCTTATATGTACTACATTGTACAGAGGAGGGGTTTGGTTTTATTTCTGATCGTCTGATTTCAGGAAATTATAGGTTTTTACATAAGTCCTTTAGAAGAATATTGCTGCTGCCTGTGAAGTCGAGTTCGACAAAAGAGAAAATGCCTAAATAAAGGAATAGGCAGAATTTTTTCAGACGAGTAGTTCATTTTATGGAAAATGCAGTTTCACTGTAAAGACTGTCAGCTGGAAGGGGATACATTTTGGAGATTAGAAATTGTTTGTTTCAGGCTTTTCTGTCAAAATATTTAAATATTTTGCTTTTAAAGATCAAAGCAGACTTGGATGTGAGGTACTCCAGGAAGCAGCCCAGAGCAGGGCTGTTAGAGCAATTTGTCTTCTGGCATTACCGTAGCAGGAGCTGCCTGTCCCTCTCCATCCATGGACCCTGGGCAGGGAGGTCAGGTGAAAACTGCCTGAGGACAAGAGGTAAGGGAGAGGAATGCTATTGCTCCAGCAATACTAGTTTCTCCTTTCCTTGCACCCTCCTTGGGTCTTCTCCATACCCATATCCACACATATTCAGTGACATTAATACATTTTCATGTCTGTCAAAAATATGTTAACTGGTGCGTGTGGATTTTTTTACTACAGTGTCACTTGCAACCTGGAGTCATCATGAAATGAAGCCAAGCCTGTCAGAGTTTAAGAGGCATTTGGACAATGCCCTTAATTAACATGCTTTAACTTGGTCAGCCCTGAATTCTTCAGGCAGTTGGACTAGATGATCGGTGCAAGTCCCTTCCAACTGAAATAGCCTGTTCTATTTTAAGGAAGCACTTCTTCCCATGGTGCTTTTAACTGATGCATTCTCAGTTCTTTATAATTTTGAGTTTCTGGCTTTCTGAACAGCAAAGTTCCTGATCAGCTTTTTAGCAGCAGTTCTTTCATTTTCATACCATTGCCTTTCACAATATTGAAGCATTTCATCCAGCCTGACTTGAAATTGTTTTTCTAGAGCCTTATTTTGAGAAGAAAAAACAGCGCTATTATAATTTCAGATTGCCTGAAAACACAAAACATTCCTCAGTTTTTCAATTCAACTAATGAACCAGAAAAATCAATTATTCACATAATTCTTCTGACCAAGATACTTGTCCTTCATAACAAAGCTCTCAGGTTCAGCCAGGTATGTTTAAAGGGTCTGACTGCAGCTGAACTGTGAACACCAGCATCAGGGTTTACGAGCATGACCTGGCCATCCTAGAGAAACGCTAAGGTTGCCAGTAAAAAAAACCTCTGCTAGCACACAGAATAAATACTGTAAGTGACAAAACAAGTTTTTCACATTCTGCCTTACTCTTATCCTTCAAATGTGCTCAGATGACCCAGGAGTGGTGCCTGCAGAAATGTGGTTTTCAGAGGTGGTCCTAGCTAACACAGATAGCGCTGGGCAGGGAATGATGCTTTGGTCCACATTGGACCATGTAGACAAGTTCAGCATTGCGCTAAGGCTTTAAGTGCATAATTTTACCCCTCTCTTTTGGAGGGGTGATAACGGGTTTGCTGTCTGCAGGGTGGAGATCTAAGGAGGCTGTTGCAGAAATCCTTCGTCATCTGGGTAAGCTGTGTTCGCGCAGTAGTTGGCATAGATGTGAATTGGTCTGCTCACATGAGAAAGGAGTTAGTTTACCTGGGCCTGCAGCAATAGACAATAATATAGGTCACAGGCTTCTGGGGTAACAGTAATTTTTAGATGTTTTTTAACATGTTTTTAGATGCTGTTTGCATCAGCATTGTGAATTTAAGTAATATTAGCACTGGAGGCATCTTGCAAGGGCAAGATTTAGTTCTGTTAATGAGCGCTTATGTGGGTGAGTAGAACGTCACAATATTAAGTAAAGTAAATACTATGCTAAGTAAAGATGGAAAGTAAATTTAGAGTTCACAGTCTGCATCTGCTGAGGCAGACTAGCCTGCTTTAGAGGTCAGAACCACGTTAACCTGGAGGTCTACACATAAAAGGGGCAAACTCTTGGGTGTTAGCGTTTCAGAAATTGGATCTGGTCTCCTCTGGGAATACCAGACTGGGAATACTCTCCAGGTAGCTTTGTATGAAACAACCTGACCAAGGACACTTGTAATCAGGATCTTTTTTTTAACATGGAAGTTAGTCCCTGAAGACAAATCTATAGGAAACTGTTCAGTAGCTCCTCTGGCTGGCTTGTCTGCCCTGATAGATGAGCCATGCTCCCAGCTTGTGCCTGGAGGTGGAGGGCTCTGGCTCCATCACTGCTAACATGGCTGTTGTTTCCTTTTCATTCATTTAACCAGGCTTTTTGCCTCCAAAACTTTCCCTGCACCGACCTATAAGATTTCTGGGGCCAGATCGGGCTGTAAAGGAGTAGGCAGGTGGAGGGGATGCCTTGAGGCAGCTGCTGCAGCCGTAGGGGTCCTTCTGGTTTCTGTACCATGGTAGTGATCCTCCAGGGTAAAGCCTGGAAAATAAATGGTGAAGTGTAAGCTGGAAATGCTTTCCCCAGTGAACATGTGGAAAGGCTGAATGTGTTTTACCTAGCTTCAGTCAAATAGTTCAGTGAGCTCTTGTTGGCTCAGCTGAGAAAGCTGATGGAGTAAAACATGCCGGCAGATTTCTTGCTTCCACGGACTGGCTGAACTTCCAATAGTGCTGCAGAAGTGACTCAGGTATGAAGCTGTGTTGATGTTAGAAAAACTGCTCATTTTGTCAGTGGCCTGCAGTGGGAAGCACTAGGTGGCAGCAAGAAATCTCTGGAAGCTCATCTCCCTGCACGTCAAAAGCCGACCCAGACAGCAGAAGTAATGAGAAATCTGCTTGGGCATCCTGATGGCATTTGTTCGAGGTAGGCGTTTCAGCCTGCTTCATAACAGGTCGGTGGAGGGGATTTCCATATAAAATCTGTCACGCAGCACTTGCACTCCATGTTGGTGCTGGGGCGGTGTTTGCTACTTCCATTTCCAGTTAACCCTGCAATGCCAATAATCATTCAGTAACTACACGTTCTGCATGTTACCATGATATATTTGTTCTAGGTCTACTAATGAATTTCTTTTGGTCCATTGTAGTCCAGAACAGAAACCGTACTGGTTATAGTACCATTAAATTATATTGCATGTTATTACCAAACAGCCAAGTTTATTCAACCCTAGCAGAGTTTAGCTCAAAAAGAGTAATAGTATCGGGGGGGAAATAGTGTTGTCAAGCAGCGTGCTTACCTGTAGAGGCAAAAGCTCCAGGTGTAAATGTGGGGGTTTTTTTTCTGTCTCCTGCTTTGACATGATTATATTTGGGCTTTGGTGGCTCTCTAGGAATTTGGAAGTGCTCTGCTGATCTTTCTTTCTTGTCTTCTCCTTCGCACAGGATCCAATTACACTAGCCAAGTGCTGTGTATTACAGGGCAACAACACTGACTTGCCCACAGGGACTTTTGAATGCCTTTTCTGTTGTCTGTGGGATGAACTGTGAGGGCTGGGGAAAAAAAGGGCGTTTCTGATATAGGTCTTTGGAGAGAGAAAAGTGAACAAAAGAGAAGCATTTAGGATGAGCATTTCTGCTTTTTAATTGCCAAGATCAGATCCAACAGGCTTTAGCTATAAGGATCACACAGTTAAAAAAATAGCAAGAGATTGTGAGTTTTACTGAATTTCACATTTTTGTAGTCTAAACAAAACAGTATTTACTATCTGTGTCCTAGTTTGCATTTAATAATCCACACTGAGCACAGCACAAGTGAAGATCCTTACTGCTAAGGCTTACGCTTCCATGTGTGAAGTAGCACTTTCTGGGAGTGTTGGGATATATAGGTATAGAAAACTGGTTTCAGCACACTGGCTTTTATGAACAGCCCTGGGAAAATGCGGTGGGGCAGGAGACTGGGTCTGACTCGGATCTCACACTCCGTGGGAGGGAGCAGCCCCGTTTCTCTCTTAGCAGCAGCAGCTCCATGGCCCTTACCCTTCTTCCTGATTTTCTGTGTTGTCAGGGGAGGGTTGGAGGAAGGGGAGGGAGCAGCACTTTGTCAGGCAGATTAATTTATTAAATTTGTCAGGGCCAATCTGCTGCTGGGGACAGAGTGCGCTTGGTGGCGACGTAGCCCAGCAAATCGAATCAAATCGAGATTACCCTAGAAATGTTTCAGCAGTTTCTTGTAAATGACATACTGCGGTGCTGTGCTGGGCACTGCCCCCTGCAAGTTACTCTGTTGTGGAGCATCCTCTGAAATCTTTTGCCTCGGTTTGTTGCTGTCAAGAAGGTGTTTGACTTGCACTTCTCATTTATGAGAGTAATTAAAGCATCAGCTCAGGCAGCTCCTCATGTCTTTCTGTAAATTTGACCTAACCATTAGATGTCTGCACAGGGACACTGCTCTGTGTCCGTGTTTGCAGGTGAAAATCGCTCAGCGGGAGTTAGCACCACTGAGGGCATTCCTATTGCCGCACTTCCCATACGCGTGAAATTATTTTGTTTTTTTGAATTTGCTAATACAAATTCCTGAATTCCCTGAAATCAAAGAAGGAGTTTTCACAAGAAGGTGGAGCCCATAGTACTTAGACGTAAATCATATTAAAAAAGCACACCTTACATGTGTGTGGGTGGTCAGGAGCACACAGTTTTAGTGAAGTACCTTGACACTTCCTCACTGTTTTCAAGGCCATGGGACTGAGACATTTTTCAGCATGGTGCTGGCTGCAGGGTGGTTTCGTTTGCTGTGCCTTGCCAGTCCCTTCCCTGCCAGCACGGCCAGCTCGCTGCACACATCATCCACATCACCCTGCCCTTTCCTGGTGTGCTAATCCCAAATACGCAGGGCTGTGATTGCAGTAACTGCCTCCACCCTGAGCAGCGCTTTGCTGGACTCGTGGGAGGCGAAGCCCATCGATCTGCAAAACACCAGCTGCGTGCCGCTTGGGACTGAGGCACTCATCAGCATCTTCTGCTCGCTGCCTTTGCCTGGTGATTTGTGAAGTGGGAAGGTAATTCACAACCCTGTGCCATGGCTTGCAGAGCTGAAGGAGCTTCTGAAGCTGGCCTCCATACACGCTGAAACAGAAATGTTGACTTTGTCTTCAAGCATCTGCCATATTTGCTCTGGTAAATCACAGCAAAAAATAATAGTTTAAATTGTTCCTTCTGAATTGTCACTGTCAAAATCCTCATTTTAATTAAAAGCAGGGAGATGACTGTGACCACTGTGGAGTGACCCAAGAGCCTCTGCCCTCCTAAGCAAGTGCCCCACTGCCAGAGCTGTCAGATGAAGGCAATTATTTCCCTAGTGTAAAATTTTATCGCACTGGAATTGACTTAAGTATTTCAGAAGGCTCAATCAAACCACAGCCAGAAATCTTGCACTGAGAGAAAAGTGCAGGGATCATTAATTGGGTTAATGCACCGTCAACCTTGCATTTGTTAATGGGCATGTTTAGGGCACGAAGGAAACCTCATTGTGGGAAGTGTCATCGGAGTACAAAGACGTACAGGGTGGTGAGCGCGACTGAAACGACAGGGCACTGTCTTTTACATCACCCACCCAGCTGCAGGGCTCCTCTCCCCATGAAAATCCGACACCGATTCCTTTCTGGCCCCTAGAATAAAACCTGTGACGTTGTCATGCGCCGTGGTTGTAGAAGGACATTTTTTTTTTTTTTTTTTTTTTTTAATGCATGTCAGCCCTGGGAAGACTCGCGTGGTGTTGTGCCCCACCAGTTCCCAGCGCTGATCATGCGTAGCTGTAAAATACTGACTCTGTGCCACAGAAGCAGTGTTGTTGGGTGCCTTGGTGTCAGCACCACGTGGGAGACCCTCAGCTCCCGTGAAGTGTAGCAGTAGGTTATGAAAGCTGAAGTATTCAGGGAGGTGGTGGCTGAGCATTTAATTGTTGCCATTTCTTGTGCCTTTGTTGAGAAAAGTGGGTTTTTGTTTTCCTCACACCTCCCCCACACAAAACCCCAGAAAAAATAACAGTCTAGGCTGCAAATATCAGATGTAAGGACAACTGGCTGATACAACGTTGAAGTTGGTGATGATTGTCTTGTGATGCAGAGAGGGCTTCAGAAAATCTACAGCCATTTGGGCTAGCCCCGAGCTGCTGTAGGGTTCTCTGGTTATCTCACGTCCCTGGCAGGGTCAGTTCACGCCTGTTTAGGAAGCATTTTTGCAATGCATTTTGCTTGGAAAGTGATGATGCCAGAACTGAAAGAGGCAGCAGGATTGTCACCACCCCTTGTTTCATCTCCTGTTCCCTGCACCTACCTTGTGGCTGAGGATGGAGATCTGTAGTGCAGAAGGAGTCGTTCCTAAGCCTCTCCCATAGCACAGCGGTAATCCAGGCACATATCAGTTCCCAAGCCCAGATTTCTGAGGTACCGGTTAGAGACTCTGGAGCTTCATTGCTTTGTATTAACTGCCCTTAATTATGTCATTTATATTTGGACATAAACCTGTTCAAGTCACATGCAGCCCTGCCTATGGCAAGCTTGGTACTGGAGCTGTGACATGTCACACGTTTCCAGTCTGCTCCTGTCCTGGGGTTACAAGACTGAAAAACGGAGTTGTGTTTCTTGGAGGGAAAGATTTCTGTCACCTAGCCCACGTGGCCCTAACTTCACTTGGTGTTTCTCAGCTGCCTCTGAAGTCGGCCCAGCTGGAAAGCTCTGGGGTGCTGCTGCTGCAGGGTTCCCCTGTAATGGCCATGGGGCGTTGCATGGTGTAGAAGCCACACCAGCTGTCGCTGGGCCACAGCTACACCTCAGTAAAACTTCCTGAATTTGCTTTGCAACTTCCTTGAGGGAATAAAAGAAAACTCCACTACCACAGGGGCACTGGCAGGTGATGTGGCTTTGAAAGGGGGAGGATAAGATACCTGGTCCTGCTGGTATTCATCAGCAGGGCTGGCTGCAGTCTTTCTGAGGCAGTGATCTTTTTCTTTCTCCACAGATTTGACAAAGTAGGAAAGTCTGACGGACAGATTTTATCCAGAATGTGGCCAAAAAACCTACAGTCTTTGGTGTGGCTTGATAGAGCTTTTTGGTTTAGCAGGCCCACTCTGCGCACAGTTGTGCTGAAACGACTGCCATCAACCTTAGGAAAATGTAGCGACTATTAAGAGGGCAGTTAAAATTCCTGCAGTTATGTTTTTGAGGGATTTCATCTTGTGGAACATTTTGCTTTTACACTCCGTCTTGGGATAAAAGAAAATTTTGAAGTGTCTTAAGTCCTATGAAATAGAAATTCTGTGGGTTTGAGATTTCTCCATTCCTCTCCCTGTGAAGTGCTTGTATAACTCGTCAGTAATAAGTACACTAACTTGCTCACTGAAACTAAAACTTTGAAGTCATTCATTTGTTGTGTGTCTGAGAGAACTGTGTATACATATTACATATAAAATTGCACATACCTGATGCATTTTAAGTAGAGCCAGAATAATTACTTTTGACATTTAATATTGTCTAACAGTGTTTCAAATGATATATAACAACCATGTTTATGTATTTAAAAAAAAAAAAAAAAAAAATTACCAGAATGTAGATATTTCAGTGGAATTTTAAAACTAAATGTTTTGCTAAAGTTACTATATTTCAAAATGTCAAAAGAATTAGTGAATATGATCATAATGAAATGTTGCTCTTGTTGTTATGGCAACTAACTTTTAAAACTGCTGTGAAGGGTGACAAATTACACAGTACCATTTTGGTTAGCCTTTTTTTATAGTTTTCCGTCATTTTTACTTCTGAAGAATTTTAAACAGCTGGCATCAGTGTTGTTGTTAAGCACTTCTCTCAAACCTTTAGCTATACCTTTATTTCGATCTATTGAGTAATATGTATTTTTCAGGCTGAGTAAATTTCATTTCTAGATCATCACCATCATCACCTACATCTTTCAATAATTAATGTGTGTATGCCAGTGTTTTCCCAGCTTCTCTCTTACCCTGTGCTGTTGCCAGTATCAGGTTAATTAATGTGATAGCATTGGATGTGTGCACCTGAAGGCTGCATATTACCAAGCTCAACTCTCTGCTCTGTAGTGGCTTTGCTGTGTGGCAGCAAAAAAAAAATTCAGCGATGCCAGTGTGTGCTCAGAAACGTGGCTGCAGCATAGACAGCTGTATTTCACGGGTTTCTGCCTAGCTGTTTTGCAGCAGCAGGAACCTGCTGAGTACAGCTCATCTGGCCTGTTCAGCCCAGCCCCTGTGGACAAGCCCCACCAAAAGACGCTGCAGAGCTCAGCCCAGGGCAGCCACAGCGTTCTCTCAGGTAGTGTTTGCAGAAGCAAGCAGGAGATATTTTTTTGTACAGGTGAATGCTGGGAAGGAGTCTCTGGGACCCGTCCCTCCTCCAAAAGAGAAATTGTGAGAATAATTTGGTTTTTTACTCCTTTGAATTCAGGAGAGAGACAAGGGTGCAGTCCTGGGGTAACACAGCTGTTGGATAGCCCAGCATTATGCTTGCCCAAGCTCAGCATCTCTAGTCTGATGTTAAGGAAACCAGAATGGTGGGGGGGACTTCATACAGAAGAGGTAAATCGGCCTCTGAGGAAAGTGTTTCCGACCTGATGTTACCCACAGTGACCTTCTCCTCTTGGAAAGTGCGGTGTTACCTGCGGTGAGGTGTTGGTACAGGTATCAGTTGCCTCTTCTGTCATAACACGAAAAAGTGACTGTACGCCCTGCTGCTGTTGGCATCTGTCAGGAGATGAAACACTTGTCAAATGATTGTGGGTGGACAGAGTAAAACTTGGCTTTCGTATCTAGTGATGTTGAGTCAGCTCTGGTGATGAGCGCATCCCAGACATGGTACATCCTGCAACAGCCCTGGGCTCATGGCTGGGGCTCCTGCCCTCCCAACTAGTAAAGCCCCAGAGATGTGGACCTGGCTGCGTTTTACTTTGGAGGTTTTAATTTGTATTTAATTTCTCCTGTGCATGGGAAAGGTTCTGTCTTAAGAACTATCCCAAACGGGAATTTCTGAAAGGGATTAGAAAAATTAATGAGATGGAATCATGTCTCATGTGCTTAGACACTTCACACAAGGGGCAGCTGACACGATCTTGTGCGTCTGGTTTTGCCGGGTGACTCTGTGGTGTGAAGTGTATTGGTTTGGTCCCAAACATACAAAACCAAACATACAAAACCAAAAAAAGTCGTTGGTCCAGGAAGCAGAGACCCATACCTCCTCACCCAGCTGAGGCATCTGATATTATTGCAGAAATATGCAGAATTTCTTCCCCTAGGAGGGAAGTGTGGGATACTAGAAGCAATTAATATTTTTTTATTACTATTTTTATGGGGAGTATGAGAATATATAGCATTGGGAAGGAATTAATAACAGAAATTATATAAACTCTGCGGCTTTCAGGTGTAAACCAAGCTCTAAATTACAGGCTTCAGGAAGAAATGTTCTGACATACTTTCCTGTCTGTTGTGTATTCCTTGTGACTAACTCTGAGTAATAGCCATTTTGTAGACAGGCTGTAGATCAAAACTGGAGCAGATCCCGTAGGACACTACTGGAGGGTGCAGAGTGATAAATGACGTCTCTTCTCACCCAGCACTATTTCTCTCTGTGTATCTGCTGAGTTCCTGTTGCAAAAGGCACGTTTCCAGGGTAATGTTGTATGGCCTGAGCACCGTGAACTTCCCACTTAGGTTGATGTTTTGTATTACCACGGAGAAATGAGGTGTTTGGTAGGTGCAGGCCGCTGGTGCTGGCCCATCTGTCTGTATCTGCTCGTTCCCTGCCGAGGTCAGGAGACAGCTGCCCAGATGCAGCACTTCTAACTTGCACAATCTGTATCATCTCCAGTTCTGCCTGAGGATGTGGTCCCACAGCCAGAAAGCTGCAAATATACCCATTACCTCTCTTGCGGCACAACCGTACAGGCGTAGCGTAGATGTGGTTATGAAGAGGACCATGCACCAGTGGTGGGAGCAGATGGCATCGAAAAGGAGAGAGCCCTGGGGTGGCTGCTGGTGAGGAGCAGGTCTGCTGCCTGCATGGAGAGGTCACCCAACACTAAGGCCACTGTGCCAAAACCTAGGGGACAAGTCACCAGCTTCCTAACCCTGGGACTTCTGGGAAGTGCAATCTATGAACGAGTTCCCCAAGACACTTGCACCCACATTAGGTGGGAAGAAATGCAGAGAGAGATGGGACTTCAGCACAGACCCAGCCCTTAATTCTGTCTCCACACTCCTCGTGTCCAAAAAATGGACGGGACTCATGTGCTTTCTTTTAAATATGATCTTTAATGTCCAAGGCTGATGCACAAGCTTGTCTCCTGCAGATGGCAATGCAGCATTGCTTGGGCACTTCTGCCATGAGCGTGGGAAGCCACCCTGCCATGATGCCGTCATCAGGTAGGAGAAAGAGAGGATGGAGGTAGAGAGATGTTTTTCAGTCTTTCCTTATGAAGCTTCACTGTTCAGGTGTAATTAAGCCCTCAGCGGAGCGCAGTGGGGTTGCGATGATGGCTCTGACACCGTCCTTTGGAAAGGCAACTCAGAGGTCAGAAGCTGTCTTCAAGTGAATATTCAATGGAGAAAACCCTTAAACAAAACAATGGGCCCACTTACTTGAAAACAGCTGCCCAGGATCCCAGCTGAGCTCCCCAGTCACTGGGCTTTCAGCCACTTGCTTTTTCTCCCTGGCAGCATATTTACTTGTCCGAGTAAAGTCTGCCATTGGAGACCACAGATGGGTCTTTCTCTGTCATCTCCCGTTTTCCCCTTTGAGCCTGGTCCTTGTGTCAGCCCTCAAGATGGTAACTCAGACTTAAAATTTAGCCTCAAAAGCAAGGGAAGGGAGTCCACCTCATGCTGGCCCTGGGCTGCTGGATTTGCTGCATGCTTGAACCCATCTCCAGAAGTTTTGAGTGTCTCCAGCTATTTTGAGGTCTTCCAAGGACTGTGCTTGGTCTGAGATCTTACAGAGTCTTCTCCTGGTGAGAATGCATATAAAATGCAGACATCTGACTTGCCTTACACCCTTGGCTGCAGCTACAGAACTCTGTTACTTATGGGGAAGGCCAGAGTTTTCCTTCTGACATGATGACAAGGATCATTTTTTCTCCTCAAGGTAGTGCTGTTCACATTTGCTTATGCTGAGGAGTAAAATGTGGTGTCGTGAGCACAAGCTTCACATACTTCGAGTGTCTTGCAACAGCAGATACATTACTGACGTGTCCATCACTTACATTTAGATTACTTTGACCAGCTGTGCTTCATGCACTTTTTCTTAAGAAAAAAATTGATTTTTAGATATGCATAGGCTGTGCTTTTAGTTTAAGTATAATGCAAATGAGGGGAGAAGCTAGCTAGAGGCAAAATCAGAGTTTAGATAGGCTGTTTATAAAGGTGACATTTCCTTAAAAGACCTTTTCTTTTATTTCACCCTGCACATCACAGAGATTTTAAATCCTCATCAACTTCTGAAAACACAACTCCGGGAGGACAAAGGATGATATATTCTTAACGAGTGTGTAGAGTATAGCAGTTTTAAAGACAATAAATGCAAGGTCGTATTAGGGCAAAACAGTTAATTACCCACTTCATTATTGTCAAGGTTAATACAGTATTTGAGCGCGGAAGCTGTTTTTCATCTCCTTTTGGAAACAAGGCAAGACAGCACTTCTCACAGACAGATCCATTATAGCTTATCACCGGAGGACAGACTGCTACAGAAACACCATGAAGGATGTCTACTGTCACCAGGCTCCAGAGCAAACGCCAAACCTGTCCAGAGAGCAATGGAAATGAAATGAGAGCTACAGCTTCAAAGTGCTGTGCTTTAATTCACGGAGATTGCGCCCCATTGATTTTAATGTATGACGGTAATGGTAGCATAAAATTCACCGGCACTCCTTCATCAATTGTAACATTGATCCCTCCTAAACTGCACAGTGTGCTGAAAAGCGTCCTTTAATAAACGTGGGGTATCAACTACAGCAAATGGCAGCTTTCTGTGGTGAACCCAGTGAAAGCTGCACCCGCCATGGGGCTTGATCTCTGTTTTTCATGCATGCCAGGGTGTTGTACAGGTTTCCATTACCTGATCGCAACGATCAGAAACCAAGCCCTCATAAATCTTCGCCCACCAACCTTTGCGAATAACGCTTTGTTTTTAGCTATCTACCTGCAGTAACTTTGAAAATTCCTTAAGCTTAAAAATTCAGAGACCAGTAAGTGGTTGAAAAAATACTGTGAAAAAAAATATGTAGAGAGAATATGCATAAAAATAGAATTCTCTCATTATATGGAAACATAATTATTTTTTTTATTTTTTTTTTAAGTTTATAAAGGCTTTAAAATACAAAAAACAGTCTAGTTCCTATGAAACTAATTACCAGGATAACCGTGTTTATATCACTTTTGATATTGCCTTTTTCTGTTAGATTTTCTTTCAAGGTTTTTTTTTTTGCTTTTGAAGTTAGAGCTAGAATTTCCCATCTTTTGTGATTCCTGCCATTGTATTTCAGTCCCAGGAGGTCTTCCCTCTGCTCGCAGATGCAGCACACAGCCTGGTGAATGCAGTAACCGGAGTTTGCATTTCCAAACTGAGACCCCAACATCAGCAGTTCGGTCTTTCCACTGAAGTCGTACCGTTGAACCTGGGTAATTCTGGCTGTGGCACTAACATTAGGCTTTCAGGTTTGGGAATTTGGGTGACGGTTATGGCATTTCTCAATCTCTGGCTACTTTCTGCAAAAACTTCGCGGGAAAGCTGCAGGTGCTGGTGAGCCCCCAGCACACGCTTTCTCTGTAGTATGATTTCAGGGCAGGTTAACATGGCACAACATATGTTTTATTCTTTATAGCATCATCTTTGATTTTTGTTTTTTAATTTTTGATACTCTTGTGGAATGATACCTGGTTTGGGATATTAATTTGTTTTTTAAGCCTAGTAAATTGTTTTGCCCACTACAGAGGCACCCATTGTGTTTCAGATTTGCGTATAAACATCTTAAGTTCTATCCAAATAGCAAAACACTTGGCAATATAGCATATTTCACAGGGTCTCAGTGAAACACTTCCTAAATTATCCCTTCTAGGGACACTGCTGTTCTTTTACTAGAAATGATACTAGATGTTTCCCTGGAAAAAATCAAGCTTGTATAGGCTGTCTGATTTAGCCAAAGGGGCATCTCACCAAGATGTATGTCCTTTCACGTAAGGGAAGTGCTAAATTTAAAAACAAGTCAAAGGAAATAGAAATGTTGTTGTTGTTGTTAGTAATAATTATCATAATTGATAATTTGATGAATTGATAAAGCACTGACTATTCTGTAGAAAACGTGCCTCTGGAATAGCTAAGTTTTATCCTTCCTTTGCGCTGGCCCTTTTAATTTACTCACAGAGTGGAGCCTGAAGCGAATAGGAATTTCTGCCATCAGTCCTGCAAGTCAGTGTTTGCCAGTGGTTGTCCTCAAAGTGCTGGGAGAAAAGGGTTTTAGTTCTTAATCCCCTGAACTTCATCAGTCGGGATGAGACAAGACTGAGGTCCCAGAGCTAAACAAGGCTGCTTCATCAGACTGGGGCTTTGGTGGCAAATGTTTTTTTTTGGAAAATCGGTTTCCTACAAGATCATTTTACTATTAGTGCTTCTTTTTAAATCCTCACAATGGAAAAGGTGGCTCCCGAGCATGCACCTGTCTGCAGAAAATCCCTACATTCTGCAGGGTTTTGTCACCAGTGAATTCCCTAGCGCACAAAGCCTCAGCAGCATTCTTCTAAGTCTGTTTTCTGAAGCTATCTAAAAATCCTGCTTCCAGAGAGCATCTGCTTGGAGGAGCAGAAGGGAAACTCTCTGTAGCTGAAGAGGCTGCTCGGCTCCCAGGAGCTCCCTCTGGCTTCGAGGTGCTTTTGCAGAGACACAACGCAGGTTGCTCCAGGAAACCTCTCCTTGGTGAAGGCCAGTCCCGTGCAGAGCGTCACGTTGGCGTTTTACTCCTCGGCGCGCATTTGCACAGGGGAAGTGAGGTGCCAGTTGGGTATTTCAATCTTGTTTTCAATTACAAACATTTCATTGTCGAGTGTTGCTGGTTTATTATGTGATAATTAAATATGAATGATCATGCAGTCATCCTGCCAAAGAGGCTGTAGCTGAGTGAAACCAATTTCTCTCATCTTGCTGAATGGCTTCGGAGGCGGAAGGAGTGATCCATTTGCTGTGCCTTATTTTTGCTGTCCTATTGTTTCAGTATCACCAGCTTCAAAATAGCAAACTAGGCAAGTAATTACAGACATAAATCAGAGCAGGGATCAGCGTGAGGTCAGGACTGCTTTGCTTATAACCCAGCTTTTCTCAGCTGCCTTTTGTTGAATATCAGAGAAGTATGTTGCTGTTAATGTGAAAAAAAAAAAAAAAAAGTTATTTTATTAGTGATGAAATGCATGTTTTGGCAAAGTTTGAGCTGTGGCGTGCTTTCAAGCAGGGGTTGAGCAGCCTCACCAGGCGTGGAGCAGAGCCCCCTCTGTCAGCAGAGGGACGTCTCCTTGAGGTGACCACGGGGACTCTGTTTAAAAATTCATCAAGTCAAATAAGATACAGCCGTAGATACTCAGCCAAAGTGAATCAGCAAAGCAAATGTTTTTTGAGTAGAGCTGCGCTGATTTATGGCCCTGGCCCTTAATCTTTGCATCTTATTCTTGCGGGGTGTTTATAAACGTGAAGCGGCGCTCAACGGGAGCCAACTGCTGACAAATGGATGTGACCGTGTGTTACAGTCTTCAGATGGTACTAGCTAAAAATAATCGAATCTTTCTTGAAGGAGAGCTGTAACCAAGCGCAGTTCACCTCCCAAGCTACCAGGAGCACCACAGAAAGGAGTAGGAGTGGGCAGGGGGTTGTGGGCAGTCTGGGAGTAAGTTCATGGCTGTGGTGCTCCTGCACACTTACCCTCCATGGCTGGGGGATCTGTAGAGGACTTTGCAATATTAGGACACAGACAGGGCCACCACTGCTACCACCACATGGCATCCACGATGCGGGTGTCCCAAAGCCATGGTTGTGCACAGGGGTTTGCTGGATGCCATGTGTTGTGAGAAAAAGGTGTAGTTAAGTATTTTTCCCTCTTCCCCAAGTGTCTCTTATCCTAAGTTAACCAAGAGGCAATCCCTGGTGGTAATTTTGCTTCCCAGGAACATACAGCTTTGTAGAAAAACCAGAACCCGGCGCATATTGACCTATACATGACTTTCCATTCCAACAGTTTGTTAAAATAACATGTAGACGTGACCACTGAATGATTTTCGTTTGGCTTATCCATACCCTGCAAATCAGATTCAGCCCACAAGTTTTGCTTGGTGTGGGCAGCTGAATAGTATCAAATAAAAACTAAGTAGTGGCTTTAAACATCTCTGCCTTTGGCTTCTGAACACCCACCTCTTAAACCGAGCTTTTTAACAGTGTCTTTACATGCCACACGTCAGCTTACGATGTACACCAAATTTAACCCCTCTTTCTTCATTCATTTCTGCATGTCCTATTGTAAGTAGTTACGGAGGTATTTTTTTTTTAGCAATGGATTATTCTGAGGTAAATGACTGAAGAACATAACATATCGCCACAGGTATTTCTGGGTGAATCGGTATTTCGTTTCAGTGGGGTTTCTTTGTCAGATATTAAATGAAAACCAGTATTTAATCAAAACAATTTTTTATTCCTAGACTATTGTTAGAGGAAATAAGCCTCGAAAGGATACTTCGATCAATGGCCTGCTGGAAGAGTTTGACAATATCTCAGTGACACGATCCAATTCCCTGCGGAAGGAAAGTCCTCCCACCCACCACCAAGGAAACGCAAACCATGTGCCGAGACACCAGGAGGAAAATGGTTATATCACGTATTCCCAGTACTCCAGCGAGTCAGACACTACAACGGACTATGTCGTGGAAAAATACCGAGACAAGACTCTTTACGGGGAAGAGCTGGACAGGTACTACAAAGGGAGTTACGCTGCCAAGCAGAACGGGCACATGATGAAGGTGGCTTCGCGGGATGTGTATTATTCTGAAGTGACGCCCCTGCAGTCAGACCTTTCCAGGTTCCTCCCAGATTATCACGCACACCTGGAAACAAAGCCCAAACCGCTGGAATATGGTGGCCTAAAGCTGGAGTATCAGCGGATCCCCAGCGGATCCTCCCTGGACTATAGAGATCCCTTTCCTTACACCCCGTCCCGAGCATCGGTGCAGAGCGAATGCCCCAAGGAGAGGCTGGAGTACAGCGACTGGGGACACGGCCTGGGCAGGGATGACTACGACAAGCGGCCGAAGTCATCCTACGTGGACCCAGCGAGCCCTCAGCCAGCGATGAGGCAGAGGTCCAGGTCAGGCTCCGGTCTGCAGGAGCCGGCCATGCCCTACGGAGCAAGCGCGTTTAAAGCACACCAGCAAGGACATTCCTACAGCTCTTACACCTACCCCCGCCTGTCTGAAACTGCAGCAGGCATCCCCAAGGTAACGTGACATCCCTGGTGACAGTGACCTCTCCAGAAGGGGGTTGCAAAATATTAAGCATGTGCAAAAAATTAAGGGCAAGGAGCCATGCTTGGGTATGCAGTGCCGAACGTGGCTAGTAATGACCCCAGGAGCTGCACGGCTGCTGTTGGAGGGCGTGAAAACTCACCTGCTTTAACCTGGGTATCTGAAAATGGATGTCAGGGATCAGTGGGTTTAAGATATTTATTGAAAGACAGGTTTGGAGATGCCCAGCGTCCAGGAGTTTTGCTTGGGCTTCCCAGTAACCTTAAGACCTTTGGCAGCTTTTGTAGCATTAGGAGTTCATACGCCTGTGCAGATCTCAGCAGGAGGTGGGATGCTGGTCTGGTTTGTATATCAGATGCTTTCATATTTGAGCTGTTACCGTGCAAGGCTGAAACCTCTGTGTTTTAGTATTTATGTTGTATTTATTTATATTAGGAGATTCATTAACCCTTTGCTGCTAATGAGAGTAAGGGTTTACCCCACTCTGTTTTTAAGCAATGAAGTTAAATCAAAGCAGCTTATCTCACCCAAGAAATTTTAAATGTAGGTTTTTTTTAAAAAAAAGTTATGGTGCAAAAAAGCATTTCAAACATGTCATCTACAGGCATCTCCTCTGCACAAATTTGTGTCCTGCTCTGCCTTTTCTAAGTCACATGAGGAATACTGTCCATATAAGCTGTCCTTTCTTGCAGTAGTTTGCTGTAACTGTTTGTTCAGTTAAGAGAACAGTGCTTTTCTCACGTGTCTAGGCACATAGCTATAATGATGATCTGCTTAAACAGCTAATATTCTGCAAGAGATGGTTTTTTCTTTGGTGTAGCTTGCATTGAACATTACTGAGCTCCCCTAGCAACGGGCACCAGGCTGGTAGCTCATTTTTCCAGGGCTGAAGCAGTCTTGGGTTGCTGTGACTTACCAAATCTGCTGAGGTAGGTAGCTTGTTAGGTGGTGAGATCCACTCTGCTGTTTAATGATGATCTGAACGGTGCGTTTTCTTCACTGACTCTGTGCACTAAGAACATGGTCCTGTCCAGTTGCAGACCCAGAAGTCCAGCTCTCTGCAAATCCGTGATATCCCTATGCCGGAGGCACACCTCTGTCTTGCTTGCTCAGGTTGTGGCTGCTTTGCTGGTCCTGGGGTGCAGAATGAATAATCAGTGTCCTGCGGTAAAGGCAGAGCAATGCATTTTTATTCCATATTGCGATAAAGCACGGAGCTGGGCTTTGGAAGTTGAGGATAAGCTGCAGGGGGGATAGAAAAGTTACCAGGTCTCTTTGTGTGCCTTTCCTGAGCTCAGGGTGTGGCGGGAGGGATGTGTTGGGGTAGTCAACTCTGTGCCAGAGTGTGGCATTAAATAGGGATTCTGGAAGTTTTGAGGAAAGTGTGGGATGGGCTATCTGCCATTTCCTTCATTGAAAACAATCACAGAGTTTAGAAAGGAGAAGGACAAATCCAGTAATTAATAGACCTCTTGTGCCTGGTCTTGCCAGTTGTACAGCATTCAATAGGGTAGAAGACAGAGGTTTACAGGACTTGACGCACTCCAGACACTTTGAAAAATATCCCATTAAAATGCAGTAACAACTTTTATTAAAAAAAAATATCTGTTTCCATGCAAGACTCATTGTGAACTGTTCATCTCCTGAGTGCATCAAAACACTCCTACAGCCTTGGTGTATTGAAACTTGATGATTCACTGTTAAGTGCAGCAGTTTCAATTCCCAAACTGGTCCACAGCTTCTAGAAGTGAATAGCAGCTTCTTGTCTTGGATGATTGCTGAAGAGTCTTCTTTTCAAGGAGGCATTAGTAAGATAATGGTTCATCAAATGGGCTTACTAAATGAGAATCAGGTCTCAAATCAGATATTTTACAAATGAGATTGGCTTTAAAGTATAGTTAAAAGGGGGGGAAAGCAAGCAGTGAGAAAGTCTGCAGGCACAAATGCGTAGCTTCAAAATGCGCTTAACAAAGATGTTCATTTTGGCTTGTAAATGTGAAGAGCAGACTTCAGTGTTATTTGCAGGTGATAGATGCCAGGTAAATCAAATGCCTGCCCTGTTCCGTCATCAGTGATTTCAGAGGCATTACATCAGAAGACTTCCACGGTGCTGGGCTTGGGCACTGCACGCGGTGGGACCGTGGAGGTGTAGGGAGCCAGAGGCTCAGATCTGGTTCGCTCCAGTCCCACCCCCACGTTACCCACCTGGTCTCCTACTCCTGCAGACTAACTCCAGTAACGCTTGCATGGGGTCACACGTCTGCCGTGTTACCCTCATGACACAGAGATTATGTCCCGCTTTGTTCAGTGGGGTCTTCTCAGTGCTGTCACACAACATCAGACTCGTCCTGCCAGGTCAGCTTATCTTTGGACACTCTGTACTGCATGTTTTGGTTTTGCCCTCCTCTTCGTGGCAGGCAGCCCTCTCAGCTTTTTGCACCAGATCCTGTTATTTCAAAGCTCCTTTTCCTGTCATCTATTGGTAGCAGCTCTCCGTGACCCACTCCTGTCCCTCCTCCAAGGGTCCGTGATTGCTGCTCTCTGCTTTGCTGCCCTGTACTGCTGTAACGTAGCAGAGGTCTCTCTCTAATCGGGCCGCTGCTCAGCACCACCATTTTCCTGCTGCCAGTTTTGCAGACATTCTGCGCCAGGAGGACTTTTCCAGCCCAGTGAAGACAGACCCCCAAGCCTTTACTGTCACAAACCTTCTCCTTTTTCCCCTGTTTTCTCATTCACGTGCCAGTAGCTTTCTGCGAGCGCTGCCTGTCAACTCTGCGCGTGGATCAGGGAGTCTCGGAGATTTCCACAGCAAAGCACCGGAGGGTGACCTTTCCCCTTGCAGTCTCTGTGATGTACGGACCATCCCTTCCACACCTTTGACTTCAGCAAACGGAAACCCAATTGAACAGAAGTCCATTTCATGTTTCCTGAAAGGTGACGCCGTCTCACCAAGGGCCTGCGGCTCCTCTGGGAGGGTATGGGCTCCGGCTGCAGGCTGTGGCTGCCACCTCTGCCGCAGTCCCGCTGCGCTGTGTGTGGGGCCACCCGCTCGGCTGCAAGGCTGGCCAAGCAGCCTGCCCTGCGGGGAGTGCACCCCTTACAAACAGGCAGGCGTTTCCTCCGCGTGCGCTACACGACTGGCATTGCTGTCGTCACAGAGGAAACTGAAATGAGTTTAAACAGTGCTACATCCACCTTTTAACAACCAAAAGACCCGGCTGTCGATGTGGCCGCGTGTGGATGCTAGTAATGCCGTGAACGGGTGAAGCAGCCCAGCCAGCCGCAGCAGGGTATCGCCTTGCACTGCAGCGCTGTGATGGATGTCGTGTCAGAGCTTCAGCTGCTCCTTTGACCTGATCTTGAATGAGCGCAGGGCTGGTTTCTTCTTCCCTTTGTAGTAGTTAAAGAATTTCCTTTCAGTAGGTAACTGCGTTCAGTAGCAGAAACAGAATTACTGGCGGAATAAAGCGTGTTCGATTTTACCGTGATGTGAAGCACTGCGTCAGGACACAGCCTTGGAGAAGAGGCTTAGCTGATTTACTCACTGTAGCTCCCGATTCTTTGCAAGGTTTCGTGGGGTTCAGGATGTGAATGGGTTTACGTTGTACTGCAATGCTAACCTCAAAGAGGTTTCAAACATTCTTAGCAAGCACACTGAATCCCTGAGCTTTCATTTTAAAATTTCTCTGCGGAATTTACTTTTGCCAATGTGTTAAGCTTAGGACATGCTCAGAAATGCCAGGCATGGGTGAAGGCTCAAATAACGCGTTAGTGTGGATTTGTCCAGCTTGAATTTGTAGACAAGGCTTTCCCCATCTCAATACTTAAAAGAAAACGGTGGATTTGCGGCCAAAGCGATAATTTATCTGTCCCTGCATACATAGGACAAGGCTAGACTGAGTTTTCCCTCCACCAAACCATCTGAGCAGTTTTCCATGTTAATTATTTTGGCAGATGTCATGTCCTTTATGAAGTTCATGATATCTCTGACCCTCTTCTATTTTATGGCTAGCGCTGTCTGATAGAGTAAATGAAATCATGGCTGTAGTCATGCGGATGTTTTGCTTAAACAAAACCAGCATCCTAGGAGGTGGCTGTACAACACCGGTACATGCTCGCTGGATGCTCCATGTGGCTGGTAGCTGTCAGCGTGAGAGTCTCAGACGGCAGCAGACTCCAGCTTCACGTTTCTGAAGGAAATCTGAGCAGCCCCTCTGGAGGGGCATTCCCTCTTCCCTGCTAAACCTCACGCGGAATAAAAACACAGGCATGCCCAGCTCACACATGAGGTAGGAAAGCGCTGATACAGTATTGCACTCGCAGGCTTTTCTCCCCACACCGAGGCGACTCCAGCTAGAAACTCCTCCTCGCTGTGCAGCAGCCTACAGTGATAAATTGATGCTGCGGCAGATTTTTTTTTTTTTTTTTTTTTTTGCAGTCAGCATAAAATGGTCAAATGATGTTCCACCGCAGAATTCAATTTCACAGTTCAGTTGGGTCCTTGATTACACTGCCAAATTCAGATTAATGTGCATTTAACTAACATGGATCAGGGACTCCTGGCTGGCAGCCAGCAGTAATAGTAGCAACTCTGAGCTGTGTAGAGTTTGCTGCTCTGTCCACCCCTGTGCACTGCCACAGAAATTGATTGATTAAATGAACTCGTTGCCATAATTATTTGTAATTGTGCTACATCATGAGCCTGTGTTGAACCACCCCCCTGCCCTGAGAAGCTCCACACGTCGGCAGGAGTCACGTATGTTGTAATCATAAATGTGGAGATGCTCCTTTCCAGGGGAAAAAAGTATTTTTGTTTTGGGTGGGTTTTGTGTCTTACGTATTTATTATTTTTTATAATAGAAGCAAACTGTTATGTTTGCAAATGTGAAATATTCATTTGCTTTCAGTGTAAGAAGCTTAGAACAGCTTGGAAAATAAAGAAAGGAACCTGCAAATGAACAAGGCTTCCCATTGGGATAATTTCCTCTGCGATTGTCTCTGATTTCAGATGAAAATTAGCAGTTTTGTGACACTGCAGTTAAGTAGTGTGTCATTCTGGAAAATGATTTAAGAATTGGTAAATTGAATTAGGCTCCTCGTCATACTCAAGTATGCAGTCACTCAAACAGCAGCTGGTAGCAGGGCAAGGCAGGAGATGACTGGGATTTCAGGGTACCACCACCATGAAGATGCTGGGTCATCCCTGAACTGCTGGAGAAAAGCATAAGAAAAGAGTAAGGGCTGAGAGTCAAAACCCAGGAACTGGGATTTGAAAAGAAAGACTCAAATTGGATTTTTCCAAAGGGCTGCTGGTTGTAAAAGGGATGAATTCTTGGAGGAAGTGGCCCAGAGAGCCTGCAGGGCACTGCAAATAACACATTTTGGAGCATACGCTTTCATTAAACAGCGATTATTGTATCTACAAACAGGTACCTGTACAGAGAAATGGACCTGAGATGTGCAAAAGACGTCACGGTCTTTCCTGGCCTCATTTTAGTGTTGATCAGGCCACAGCAACCAAATGCTCAAAAAAATCTCTTTTCAGATACAGGGCAGCAGCGCCATGTTCAGAAGAATGGGTACGTGCAGGCCCAGGGACCTCCGAGGGTGCTGAAAACAAACCGGGTGGATGGGCAGCGAGAAAGCTGTCTGTGCACCCCTGTTCACTCGTCTGTTTTTTGGGTTGCAGGTGGATTATGATCGAGCACAGCTGGTTGTCAGCCCACCGCTCTCTGGATCAGACACCTACCCCAGGGGCCCTGTGAAGCTACCTCAAAGTCAGAGCAAAGTCAGCTATTCAAGCAGCAGCTACCAGTACCCTCTGGTCTACCACAAAGCGTCCCACTATCACCAGCCGTCTCTCCAGCCCAGCTCTCCCTACATTTCCACCGCCTCCTACCCCAGCTCTCCAAGTATCACGTCAAGTGCTTATCCTCCACCCAGCTGGGGATCCTCCTCGGACCAGCAGCCCTCCAGGGTGTCCCATGAACAGTTCAGAGCTGCCCTGCAGCTTGTGGTCAGCCCTGGTGACCCCCGGGAGTACTTGGACAACTTCATCAAGATCGGGGAGGGCTCTACGGGGATTGTCTGCATCGCCACCGAGAAGCACACAGGGAAGCAAGTCGCCGTGAAGAAGATGGATCTCAGGAAACAGCAGAGAAGGGAGCTGCTTTTTAATGAGGTACGTTGTTTTGGGTGGTAGCTTCAGCAGGAGACGTGGGCCAAATGGCAACCTAAAGAGCCAAATTAATATTTTTCTAAAAGAGGCGGTGAGTCCCACACACATCTACGCTGCGTAGGTATTACGTAACAAGAGCAGTTTCGAATGAGGTACGTCTCCCGGCTTCAAACCCGTAAGGCACTGGGAAGTCACAATAAGCAGCTAAGAAATCGTATCAGCTGGTCCCTGCGGCTGTCAGGTTGTAAAGCCCAGCTGCCTTTATCTGACCATTTGCTGGTATAGTTCTTTCTTCTGAGATGAAGGGTCAAAAATAACCAGACTATTCAAGAAACTTGAATATGAAACTACATGAATCATCATATTCTATATATATGCTTGTATATATATGTCTATAAATGTATATACATATATACACGTGTATATATGTCCATACATGCTTTCTGTTCCTCCCTTCTTCCTCTCCTAAACATGAGCAGTCCCTTTGCTTTCTTGTCTTGATGGTCACTAATCAAGGAGCTGACAGTCCCTTTTTCATGGAACCATCTGTGTTAATTCCCGCATCTCCCTTCCTGAGTGGCAGCAGCCAGCTGCTTATGGTAGATTGTTTTCCTCATGTATATTATTTTAAATTTAAGAAGACTGGTTTTCATTTGCCGGTTTTTCACCCAGTTTGGTGCTGAGACTTCCTTCTGCAACTCAAAGAGTTTCACCTTTTTTACTCCTTACTCGCTTAAATAAGTTAGTGGTACGTGTTTGGGACCACTTGTGAATATGCTAACCAGCACCAAAACCACTGCAGGTTCCGAGCGAAACCTTTTGGGAGAACTAACCTTTTGATTCTGTCATTTGCTTCCTGTGTTTTAACTATAAGAGGATCTTTCCTCAGCACATGACAGACTAGTTTCTTTAGAACCTTTAAAAACTTTGCATTTTTTAGTTTAAATATTAGCTTCTAACAAACTTGGCACACAATTCTCCTTTGCACGGTCTGTACTGTATTGGGTATTTTGGCTTTGTTTTGCCCGTGCCGGATTACTGCACTGGATTGGATTGTGGTGGCTCTAACTGGGCATCTCTTGAGTGGTAGCATCTTGAAGCAGGTCCTGCGTGCTGTGCAGAACCAAGCTGCTTCCCTGACACGCTCCGGTCACTCGTGTCTGAAAATTTGTTTTCAGCAATGCTGAAGTTCCTCTGTCCGTAGTGCCGCCTTCACTGGCTGGTGCTTTCTCTCCTGATTGCCTTTCTGACACCCCCCAGTACCATGCTGTCATGTAGCCTTGGCTGGGCTGCTGTTACTGCGGTCCCAATTCTGCACAGTCTCTTTTAGATGTGGGATTTGAGTTGTCACGAATAACCCCTGTATTACCAGCATTCACTTGAAATTCTGTGCAAAGTACTGTTTGGTATGTGATGAAGATGACTTTGATGGGTTGAGCGATGGATCAGGTCAAAAGAAAAAAAAATCTCTGTTGCACTGAAAGCAACTGGCAATAAAAAGCAATGAAATAAACGGTCCTGTTCCTGCAGTCTGAAAAGAACCCAATTATCTACCACTTACACTTCAGCAACTGAAGATTCTTCCTTCTTCCTAATGTATTTACAATGACTGTTATTTTTATGTAAATATATTGATTTTGTTTATGTGTTGGCGTAAGGATTAGGGAGGATGTGATTCATAGCAGAACCTTTACTAAGCACAAAGAGAAATGTACAATGAAAAAGAAGGTCAGAACAAGTGTCAGATAATGCTTGTAGCAATTCACGTATCATCTTTTTCTTCCTCACAGGTTGTAATCATGAGAGATTACCATCATGAAAACGTGGTTGACATGTACAACAGTTACCTTGTTGGTGACGAGCTGTGGGTTGTGATGGAGTTTCTGGAGGGCGGCGCTTTGACAGATATCGTGACTCACACAAGGTGGGTTGGCTGTGCCGCGCTGGCCACCAGCTGCGTGAAGCCCTCAGCGGGAGGGAGGTGCCGCGGCTGTCCTTTGTGGGTGCCTCCGCACCTCACCCCCTGCTGAGGGAAGCTGGGTACCGCCTGGCTCTGTATGTGAGTGTGTATCTGTATATTTATTGCATAATACAAATATTATTTGTATATACATACACAATACATATATACAAACATAAAGGTACATACATACATGGAAAAATATATATACACATAAATACTTGTGTGTGCATAGCTATATATGCCTCTGTGTGTGTATGTATATCTATTTACACACATACTGTAGCACGCTCACTTTACCAGCATAAATAAGTGGCTCATGCAGATGAATTCCTGTTGGTACCAATATTTTTTAAATGGACAGGAAAGAAGGATCTGAAACAGCTTGCTGGTAGATGGGGATTTGCTAGCACTTTAGGAGGTAATTTAGCAGCCACACGACTTTTATGCATTACTTCCTAGCACGGCAAAAAAAAATATCTTTTCCCTATTTGATGATCTGTATTGGTTTTGCTGTCATAATTACATCAGTTCTGAGGGTGATTTCTCTCCATACTCATAACCCATGTAACCACACTGTCGGAAGCGTTAACTGCAAACCAAGCCTAAAACATAATGGGAAAGCATTTTTCTATCAGAATATTTGTGCTTACGGTAGAGCTTGTTCGCATATTTCGGGTAACGTTGTACCTTTAAAGAAGGCAATTTGCCAGCACAAAAGCTGTAGTGTATAGAACTGGTCATCCTTGTCTGAGTGGACACATTAGGTTTTACAGCCCTCTTTACATCTGCCTTTCACTCACCTTTTCCTCATAAAGGCACGATAAAATGAGATAGGAAAGAGGGATCCTTTATTTCATTTTTTCCCTTTGAAAAAAAAAATCAAAATTTCCACACCAAACCAGTGGGAGAGTATTTAGGTGAGCAATAAGAAAAGCAAGGAATAATCAGTTAGAAAATTTGTCTTCTCTCATGGTTTAACGATGCTCTTAGCTCCTATCAAAAGCAGAGTTGTAACACAGGTATTTTATTTTTTAGTGTTGCCTTAGCTGATGTGCTGAAATAAATCACTGTATTGCAAGTCATTTATTAACTACTGCTCCCCAAAACATTAAGAGCTCTATCTTAGATATTTCTGACAGGAGTTTAATGGCAAACAGATGTTCCCAGTACACCACTTCTTGAGAGCTGTCATCTATTTTTTAACTCAAAATAGTCTTTCCTTAATCTTCTGAGTTTTTGTGGGTTTTGGTTTGGGTTTTTTTTATATTGCATGACCTTCTCTCAAAGATTTTGCTAGAATACTGCAAATGGTACACAAAGTTAAAGCAGAAATCTTCACGGGTCTTTTTCTGGCCATGTAGTAGAGACGCTGGAGACACCCAGTGATGGGGCAGCAGTACCAGGGTGCACAACCCATCCCGGCCGTCGCTGTTGTGCTGTGGCTGGTGGCTTCTTCCAGAGGGGTTTTGCAAGTGTGCGCAGAAATGAGGACTCCTGCTGGTTTGGTTTTTTGGTTTTGTTGTTTTTTTTTTCTACTGAAGTACCCTGAATATTTTTATAGAAGGCATAAAAGCAGATAAACACTCTGGAAGAGCTACACCCAGGGCCTGATGTTTTGTCTGCACAGTTAAGGGTGTGTTTTCTCATATTTATTCCATGCTTGTTTCCATCCCAGTAGTGATTTGCCCTCCTTGGCAGGCAGTGAGTTTACTGTAAATAAGGCATTTCTGTTATTTCCCAGAGGGAAGCAGTCTCTGTACATCACGTAGTGCACTCTGCTTTTTCAGTGCTGCAGGGACACTTACCCAGACCTCGTTGCAGAGTTGTTCCTTATCCCTCATTTCCCCTTTTTTGACAGAAATAGGACCAGAGTTGCCCCACAGAGTTCCTGCCTGGCTGTATACTGGTGTGAAGGGGGACTGGTGCCTCTTCGCTCCAGCTCCCCTTTTCCACAGTCTTTGTTAATGCTCAACTGTTTTTCCACCTTGTTGTTTCAGGATGAACGAGGAGCAGATAGCGACCGTCTGCCTGTCCGTCCTGAGAGCCCTGTCCTACCTGCACAACCAAGGCGTCATCCACCGCGACATCAAAAGCGACTCCATCCTTCTCACGAGCGACGGGAGGGTGAGCACCCACTGTTTTGCCTGTTGTCTCTTGGGGTGGCATGAAAATAGTTGTACACATTCATAGTGATACTAACTTAAAAAAAATAAGCCAGGCATGTGAAACCAAGGGCTGTGACCTGTGAATAACTTGTTAGAGAGCTGAATCAGAAAAACACAGGCCTGGCCTGCCTGGTAATTGACATCTGCGCTGCATGCAGAGTCCCTGGGGGGGATCGGAGCCATCAGAAGGCAGTGGCAGGAGAAACTGTGCCACGCGGGTGATGTTTAGGTGACAGGAGACCTTCCTTTACGCTGCGCCACTCCTGCTCCCATGCGCCTCAGAAAAAAACTTTCTTTTTTCTATATTTAATACATCCTTTAGTTAGCAAGTTAGCAAGCTTCTATACACTTGCTCTGTTTTCTCAAGCTAGTTAGGAGGCTAACATCAATCTATGTGAACAGGAATACTCAGCATTACTGCTGAAACACTTCCTTGATGGTGAGAGTAGCTTTTACCATAGGCACACTTACAAGATGCTTGATAATGCCTGCCCCGCACTTCCATTTACTTGGATGGGATGCTGCTGTCAATGAGTTGGTCTCGTTTTGTGTTGTTAGTGAGTGGGAAGAGAAGGAGACAAAATGCTGCAGATGACGTGCTTAAAGTCTGCACGCAAAAAAATACTACTTCAGCAGTGTTTGGTCCCTAAGAAATTACTTCCTTACAAGGAGAAAAGTGGTTTGGGCATACAGAGCTGTACAACTTGAGGCACCTAAAACCTGGGCACCCAAGGGCTTAGGTGGAGGGAGGCAAATCATTCTTAAATAGAAGATCCTAACTTCTGCTTGAATTAGGCACTACGTTGCATCTCACCTTGTGGCCCCCTTGGGACAGTTTAACAGTAACTAATGTGCTTCTGGCCAGTGAGTCCCGTAAGCAGGGCGATAAGGATTGCTCCACCAGTGTTACACACCTGTCTAAAGCACGACTTAGCAGGCTAGACAGAGCCAGGAGCACCCAGTCGGTCTGGAACCAAACCCGGATCTTCAGCAGGTAAAACTCTTGGCTTCCCAGGCCCGGTCCGATTCCCTAATCAAAGGCTCGCCTTCATGACTTGATTCCCGCTTCAGCAAGGGAGAGGGATTTTCTTCCTGCAGCAGTCACAGGCTGCTCCTGTTAGTCCTGCTGGGGGGAGAAAATACCACACGTGTAGGAGTTTTTCAGTTGCGATTTCAATCCATGTTGCTGAAATAGCATCTGATCTGCTCCCGGGATCTGCATACAGTGCCTCATTATGCTCATTACTCCAGTACTTATTATCTGCATTGCAGATTTCTTCATGGCTGTGTTGTGCAATTATCTTTTTTTGAGAAAAATTGTCTTCTTTTATGTACTTGAATGAGCAATAGATATGCAAAACCTCTTGTGCTCCTACAAAAGAAAATTGGGCTCTGCTTCCAAAATACGTATTATTTCTTTGATTCTTCATCCTGTAAACTGAAAAATAGATTTATCATGGAGAACTGGGCTATTATTGGCTTTGTTTTAGAAATACCAACAATCACTTTGTAATTCTGTTAAAAATAATACCATTAGTTTTAAAAAAAGTGATGTCTGTACTGAATCCAAAAGAAAAATCAGTGTCGATAATTAAATGGTGGTCTGCACAACCCGGGGGTTTATGCAGTTTCCCGCTTCGGTTGTCCTGGGACTGTTTGGGCTCCCTTCCTATCCCCAGGGGCCGAGTACGTCAGTGGATACGTGGCACATGGACCTTGGCCATGGGTCATGGCTGCACCGTGTGGTGTATAGCTGGGGGTGATGGGGGTTAGGCTGATGTCCTGGAAAACCCTTATAATAGCTTCTCGGCCTCCAAATAAATACTTGGGGGAGGGAGAAAAAACAGACTTTAGGTTTAAGGAACAAACTGTTTGTGGAAGGGGGTGATGCCACCAGCACTCAGCCCAGCCTGTTTTGATTGGGAGTTCGCGGAGTTTTCACCTTGGCATTGTACAGCAACGGGGAGGGGGAGGTGATAATTTTCCATAATTTTCGTTGTAAAAAAACCCCTGGCATAGAAGTATGAGCAGGCACATGATGCAGCAAGAGCTGCTCTCTGGAGTGCTTGTGTATCCCATTATTTCTATTTCAGGTCACTGCCACAGCTACTCAAGGACAGTACCACTTTAATTCCCGAGTTCCCAAGCAAAGGGAGCAGGTCTCCTTATCTCTTACAGCCATTTTGGAAGAGCCTTTGGAAGTACCCTTGCCTGCCTTCCCCAAATTAGCTCCCCTGCTACATAAAGACGGCAGTTCCTTTAGTGACTGTCAGCAGTGTGAGGTCCTAGTCTTGAGAAACCATTGGCAGGGGGCTCGCTTTCTATGAGTGTTAGATCACGCTCGCTGTGGTAAAAGAAAACGACATGAATGCAACTTGGTTTATCTGTTTTCTGGCGAACTCACAGATCATGTACCTGATAGAAATAATAGGAGTGGTGTATCACTTGAAGTACGTATATTACTGGATATCACTGTACATACATAGACTGTAAATGTGGGGTGTGTATATATATATATATGCAATAATAGATTCATTATAAAACGCTGTTACTTCAGAATGTTTTGCTTTCCTTCTATTTTTTTAAATATTATAAGCTATTTATCACCTCTGCATCTTCTGCTGCTGGAGAGGCAATGAGCTATGACAGGAGATCTTAATAACGAGCACCGCTGCTGCTCTTCCCTGCTCCTTTCCCTCGCCTTCATTTCAGCGAGCTGCACCTTCCCCAGGCTGCGGTGCTGTCTCCAGCCGCGCTTCCAGAGCTGTGCTGCTGTCCCGTCCCAGGCCAACGCTGCCACTCAGCCCTGTCCCCCCCCGCTGCAGCTGCAGACCGGTGTCCCAGAGGAGTTTGCTTTGTTAGTCAAGAGGGGCTTTCTCTTTTTTCTTTTTTTTTTTTTTTTTTTTACTTTTTATTTCCCCCCCCCAGATAAAATTGTCCGACTTTGGATTCTGTGCCCAAGTGTCCAAGGAGGTCCCCAGGAGGAAGTCGCTCGTTGGGACGCCGTACTGGATGGCACCAGAGGTGATATCCCGCCTGCCCTACGGCACCGAGGTGAGTCCGGCGCAGCTCCGCACGTCCGTGTGGGCCCCGAGCGGCTGTTTTCCCTCCGTGTGCTGCCTTGGTTGGCCCCACTAAGCCCTGTCAGACCCGTGCAGTTCAAACGCATTTACGCAGATACGCTGAATAGCAGCGGTCGTGTTTGCCCCAGAGTGCCACATCTGCCTTGTTTTAAAGCATTTCTCCGAGATGAAGTCATTAAATAATAGCGCACTAAATGTAATGTCTTTACATATTTTAGTTTAGGGTGCCTGTATGAAAGGAAACGGCATCATTTCACATCGTGAAAGACCATTTGATGATCTTTAATATCAAACCTGCAAGCTGGAGCCACAGTTACAGGTGCCTACACCTGCATATGCCAAACCAGCAGCTCAGTCGCGTGCCCGTACGGCACAGCCAGGTCCCGCTGGTATTTGCACAGACCTGCAGGCAGAGATCCGCTCTGCTTCCATCCCCTTCCTCCAGAGGCTGCCAGCAAAGGCACAAGGGTCCCAAACACAGGAGCTGGCTGGGTGGGTTGGGTTGCCACCCTCTGTTGTAGCGTTTGTCTCCACATCAGCTCATTCCTTGCAGTCATTGCTCTCATTAGTTGAGACACAGGGGGGGGGGGAAGCCTGTCTGCGAGAACTATTTTAAGCACTGCCAAATGGTCTGAAAAAAGCAATTTGCATGTTTTTATTGGAACCCTTCAGATGAGACCAGCAAGGAGGGGACCTGGCTACTCTGCCGTGCCGTACCCCGTCCGTTAGGAAGCCCTGAGTCACGGCACTTCACCGCTGCCAGCCTGGGAAGAGCGATCCCCTCTCCCGCGCTCAGCTGTGACAGTGACTCATGCCTCCCCTGCCAGAGACACGGCTGCATTTTCTCCACTGCGTGGTGAGGGGACTCAGCTGCTGCTTGGTAGTGCCTGTAGTAACAGCTGCAGAGCGCGAACCTCCAAGACAAATATATATAGATATATATTTACATGCAGATATACATAGAGAGATATATATATGCACACATACATATATATACCACACACGCAGAGAAGGGGGAATGAGATGGGAGATGCTGAGTCTTCAGACGGCGCTGCAGGGACCGATCTGGTGCAAGCAGGGGAGCGTGGGCCCGAGGGTGAGAGCACCCTGCAGGCACTGATGCTCACCCGGGACATGTGGCATTGTACAAGGCTGTTCAGGGATAATAACATCAGCTATTATTAGCCCATTAATTACACTGAAGGGATTATAAAGTAGCTGAACTTAACGACTAATTTAGGCTTCCCTACCAGAAGGGAAAGAAGAAAAAAAGAGCTTTAAGCTGAAGGATAGCGTTGGCAAAAGAGCAAAAGCCGCCTGAACAGGCCTTGGCTGTATTTGGGCTGGCAAATGACAGGAATTACAGTTGTCAGAGGCTGGGGATTCTGGAGCAGCTCTGCAGCAGGCCGGGACTGAGGGGGGGGGGGGGGAAAAGGTGTGGGTTTTTTTTTTTTCAGTTGTAGCTGAATCACTTTCCAAAGGAATTACATTGAGGTGTTACCTGTGCTCCCTGGAAATGGGCCTGGGTGTAGTAAGTGCTTGTGTGTTTGCCTTGGGGTCTCAAAAGGAGTTCCTGCAGTCTTTAAGGTTGGCACAGCAGCTGCATCATACTCTCCTCTCCCGTGAGCTGCACCTTTCTGCAGCATCGCAGAGCCATCCTGGGGTAAATAGCCAGTGGGTGCAAATCAGTGCAGCACAGGAGGGTGCAGCCAGCCTCTCAAAGGAGCATGCCTTAGCAGTGCTTCCATGGGCATCACCTAAACCAGTTGCAGACCTGCGTTTGTAAGTTGTTGCTAGTTTATTTCGTCAGTGCACTTACTGCTCAGAAGGAAATAATTGTTGTTGGCTGGTTAAAAAAAGGAAGATTTACAGAGATGTCTCACCAGACCGTTGGCTTAGACTGGCCGCAGACAGCAGGTACAACAGCGTGAGCCAGCTCAGCGGTTTGCCTGAAGCCCAGTGTTGAGCCCGTTTGCCCCTCGCGGCGCTGCCGGTGGTGTTTCTGCACAGGCTGTGTTTTGCAGGTGGATATCTGGTCCCTGGGCATCATGGTGATAGAGATGATAGACGGGGAGCCTCCCTACTTCAACGAGCCGCCGCTGCAGGCCATGCGCCGAATCCGGGACAACTTGCCACCCCGCGTGAAGGACATGCACAAGGTCAGACTTTCCATAGTTGATGAGGGTCTTGCACGTGCAAATGTTTAGTAACAACCCCATAGCCACACGCATCCATGCCCCACAGATAAATGCATTTTTAAGGTACCACCTGTGGGTCCCACATAGGTGTGGGGAGGATCCAAGGCCAAAGCCACCAGCGAGCCGCAGCCTTTTTGTGCCCAGCCCTGGCTTTGCTCCTGAAGGGAGCTGGGCAGAGCCTCGTGCTCCCTCCGCTTCCCACCCTGCCCGAGGGCCCGAGCAAACTGGCACACGGGCCCTGCTGCCAGTGGGCTGGTTCACCCACGCCCAGTGCCAGAGTGTTTGGGTGACCCCCGTTTTGGGTGAGCCTCTGCACGCCGGACCCGAGCCCTCAGCATCTGATAGTGCTTTTCTCACCCGCCGCATGCAGAGCTGGGGAGCGTGTGCTGTTCTGCACCCCGCCGATGCCCAAATGGCACATAGAAGACACGCAGCCCTTCAGCTCAGTACCTCCGTTGCCGTAGGAAAGCTCGGTGTGTCCCTTGTCTTCCCAAGAAAAGCAGCGTGCACAGACCCAGCGTAGGCTGGAAAAGGGTGTCTTTGTCCGCCCCTAATGCCAGTGCGATGTTGCAGGTCTCCTCGGTCCTCCGGGGCTTCTTGGACTCGATGCTGGTGCGGGAGCCCTCACAAAGAGCCACAGCACCAGAACTGTTGAGACACCCGTTTCTTAAACTGGCTGGGCCCCCTTCTTGCATCGTGCCCCTCATGAGGCAGCACAGGCATCGCTGAAGCCGGTGACTTCTCGGAGGATGTCAGTGCAGAGTCTGGATAACGGCCACGCAGGAATCCCAGCAGCTGCGTGGGAACCGCAGGCAGAGTTGCAGAGGAAACCCAGCCCTGCGGAAATAATGCGGTGTATAAAAACCCACGGAGGTGCCCTCGGGGGCTGCGAGGGACCGGGGAGCGATCCTGGCCACAGCTCGGTGGCCATGCTCCGCCGTGGGCCGTCGCTCCCCAGTGCTGTTGTCTTCTCAGCCATCTAGGCAGAAGGCGCCAAATGCAAACAAGGTTGGAAAGATAATTAGTAGAGGATAGCACAACCAGAGTGAAACACCAGAATTTTATTGCAGGCTACAGCACTTCTGTTTCAGAACACTTTTCTGACAAAAAAAAAGCACTTTTTATCTCAGTCATAGCAGCGCAATGTATTTTGCAACAAATTTGTAATTTTCTGTACAGTACATTTTGATAATTTGCAGTACTTTGTCATGTAACTGTTGTGTTAGTTGAAGTAATAAGTGTAACTTAGCAAGAATTTGAGAAGCTAAATTTTCCTACTTTTTTAACCCTTTTGAAAAGAGAAAAAAAAAACCAACACACCTTGAGTGAGTTAGAAGGTGTTGCAGATTTTCCATCGGGGGTGAGGAGAGCACTCATCCCACCGTCACAGCAGCCCGAGGAGCCATCGCTGCCTGTCTGTGGGAGCACGGGCCCTCTGGCCGTGGGCACTCGCCCTCTCGCCGCTACCGGTGGCGCGGTGGCAATCAGAGCTGCTGCTGAATGGTGGCGGTCATCAGGGTCTCCCTGCCCGTCTCTCCAGCGGTGGGAGCTAACGCACCTGGCGTACCTTTGCGCAAGGGTCACCCTCTCGTGCCATGGTGGTCCCATCGCTTTATGACACCACCAGGCCCGTTTGTTATCACAGAAACCTCCGTTATTTCTGTCACGCTCTGGAAGTGGAAAGGAAGGGCAGGAGTCCGTCTGCCCGCCCGCCCGCCCGGCGGGTTCCTCCAGGGCTCAGACAGACCGTTGTGACGCGTTACGAGATGTTTGCCATAGAGAAGAAGTCGTGCTGCTGTCTAGACCTTTTTGAATGTTGATGCAACAGTTGACTACTACGGTGCAATTTTGTGTTCTTTGTTGGATGACTCTGCATGTTAACTGTAGGCCTAAATAGATTTGCCTTTAAAATTTTTAGAAGTGCTTCATAATTATTTCAATTATAAATGGCTATTATTTATTAATGATTAGTTCTTTTTAATTATGTATAATACAAAAGCCATGTTTTTCAAGGGTTTGGTTTTTTTCTTACTGACCTCATTTTACAATATTATTAAGAAATGCAAAGCCAATTTTGTGAAAACACAGTTTCTTTCTTACTATGGAATTTCATAGTGAATAAATTAATTTTTATTTATTGTAGTAAATTATAAACAAACATCTAAATCTGGCAGGAGCTGTTTCTTGTAGATCTTCCTCCAGGACAAAAAGAGTTGCCAATAGGAAAGAAGCTCCTTTAGTACTGCCCTTAAAAAAAGTTAAAGAATATTTGAAGGGAGGGAAACTCACAGAAAGGAAAGAGGAGATAAATACAAACTCAGAATAGAATAAATGTTCTTACATCTGTGTGTCTTACTCCCCACTGCTTTCTCTTCTTAACTCTGTTTGCACATACTGAGAAGACACTAAAGCAAATACGTTTGCTCCTGCCGCCCCACCACGAACACTCTCCCGGTACCCACCCGCTGAAACCTGGCAGCACCCACCGTGTCCTAAGGTGTTTCTATTTTGTAGTCTTGACAACTCAGGAAAACAGGCTGCACCAGTAAAGGCAATGACACACAGGCAAAGCTGTAATACTAGCCACTAAATAAAGGAAACTTTTTTAACCATCTTTGAATAAAAAAGGGGTTGGGGTTGGTGGGGTTTTTTCTTCAAGATTCAGCACATTTTAGGCTGTACAAGTGAAGAATTTTCTGCAACTTTCTTATCATTAGATACTTTAAACTGTATTCATCAAGTTTACTGAAAGTTTTGTCAATTTCAAAGGGTTTTTTTGTGAACACCAACTACTGGTGAGACAAATGCACATGCAAGTTAAATAAATTAATTAATAAACTCTTTAATTCTCAGTGTGTTTTTTTCCCCCATGCCTTGCTTTTATTTTCTATTTGATTGAGTCGTACAGTATTGGACCAAGCAAATAAAAAGAAAAAAAGGGTCTTTGTCTAGAATGTGCGCTATAAACACACATACAAAAACATATATATATATATACACACATATATATATTGATTTAAAAGTCAGTGGCCATGTCTGCGTTGAAAGGCAGCGGCTCAGCCCTGGTTCCTTCCTGCTCATCACAGCCGTGCCCTGACTCTGGGTGGGGAGCGGCTGGGAAAGCCCAGCCCCAGCGGAGGTCGCAGGGGATGAGCACCAGCCCCCTGAGGGCTTGGGGTTAGGAAAGCCACTGGATCAAAAATAAAACCTGTGCCAGCCCACCAGCCATGGGAAGCTGATTTCAGGTGTCATGCCTGTATGGGCAGGAAAAAGCAGGTTGTTCTGTACTTTTTGATTGTATTTATTAGTTTAAGATACTGGAAGATAGAGCTGTCCAGCTGTCATTTCCCAAATTACAAAAGTAGGAATAAGACCTCAAAAAAAGAGCGTCTCAGTGTCAATAGTATTTTCTCCTGGTTGACAGCACAATCACTGCATAAACACCTATGATGAGCTATGGGAGTGTGGCAAAACCAGGCAGCCTGTGAGCTAAAACCCCTAAACACAGCGCACACAAAAATAAATCCCAAAGTGAGGGGAAAACAGAGGGAAATAATCATTCAAATCTATATCATCAGCCTTTGTGAACACCTTGACACTGGACACTAATTTTGTTCCTCCCTGTGACCTTCCCACCTCCAGATGGGACCAGTCCTGGAGCACCCGTTTGTCATTCACCAGCCGTTTCCTCCATCACTATCACTTTGTGGGTTGCACAGACTTGCCCTTGTTGGGCATCTCAGCAAAAACATACACTCTTTTTAGTTTTTTTTTAGATACCAGATGTTGGGAGCATCCATTCACCCAGAAAAGGTCTTAAGCTGCTGCACCAGCTGAGGCTGACCCCGCGTACGGCCAGTTACTCCAATGCATCTGTTCTGCCTGTCGCTAAGGAACGATGGCTTCCGAGGTCACCGGCTCTAAAAGTATTCACAAATACTTGTAATTTTAGTACCAGAGGCCAGGGCATTTACTGGCTATGTAACTCCCCTCCTCAGCAATACATTGATAATTTCTAATTAAAGTTCTAATCGTAAGTACTCTGTAAGTCATTAAGAGCTGCTTTAGTAAGTGCTTAATTATTACAGGTCCTTATAGAGCTCAGTAGGGTGATAAGTTTCTTATATTTACACTCCTTCTACTAGTGTTCATAAACATCTAAAAAGCAAAGCATTCCAGGTTTGCAGCTATCTCATAATAAGCCGTCAATGAATGAAAGCTAAATATAAAATTAAATCACAATAAAAGTGCTGCCATCCTCAAGATGCCACTGTAGTTTGATGGGCAGGAGCAAAGCTGGATGGCTTTTTTAACCTCTCATAAATAAATTTTCAAAAATGGAAAATTCAGACCAAATTCAGTTAATAGTGTTAACAAAAGGATGGAAAGAATTAAAAGATTCAAAGGGGTTTCTTTCAAAATCTTAACTTTAAACAAGATACATCAGTCTGGAGCACAATGCAAACTGTCACTGAGCTAAAATTGTTTCTATTTTCTTTCTTCCCAAAGAGAAAAAAAACATTTCAGTCCATCAAAAAAAATCATTTTCTATCTTAATTTAGAAAAATCAAGAAACTACTATATTCACGCACCTCTGTTCCTGATAGCTCACAGACACTTTCACCCTGAAGGTGCTGCTGAGCGCTGCCGACAGGAAACCTCCACCATCTGGCATGAAAAGCTGAAGAAGTTCTTACAGTCCATGGGCACAGGGCTGTGAGGGCTGCACCAGCCTTGGGGGCTGTCCTCTCGTCAGATGGCCAGTGCCACCACCTCAGCGCATTGGCTAGTGCTCATGCATTGGGATCCGTCAAGGACAGTCTCCTGCGAGCGGTGAAGACGAGGTTTTCCTTGGGCATCTCTGCTATGACAGCCCTTAAAAGGTCACTGCAGGTTTAATTAAAATTAGTTTGCCGAATCAACCATAAATGAGCATTTTTTTCATCTGAAATACATGTAGATGTTCGAGCGCGTCTCCTTGTTAGACCAGGCAGATCCTGCTCACTTTCTGCAGTTGGGGAAGCAACACCACGAAAGGGGCTAAAAGCTACCAACAGCTTTCCTTGAACAAGATACACCAAATTCCCAACTGCTCCAAAAACAGCCTGGAGATAACATTCGGCCAGTAGCTCCAGCCCCTGGCCACTGCCTCTCCTGAGAGTGACACAGCCAAGTCCCACGTTTTATTGCCTTTAAACAGCCCCAAGCAAACCCCGAACTGTAGCTTCCAAGGGAGGCTAAGAAAGTAAACACAGCCCATGAAATGCTGCAAGGGTGCAGAGCGGTGGGTTTGCCACCTTCTGCTCTGGTTTTGAGAAGTATCTGTCAACCCTCACCGGCCGTGGACAATCCTTCCTGCCTCCAAAGCCACTCTGCAAAATAAGTATGATTTCTGTGGGATACAAGGACCTATAACGCAAATGGGACTGCCAGCAATGGCTTGTGTGAGGAGCCATCACACCAGGTAAAAGCAGGAGGTGGAGAGGAAGCAGCATAAAGGCTTTGCACCTACCCTGCCCCTGCCAGTGGCCATGCACTGGCCTTAGTACGAGGCTGGACGCACCCAGGGCTCATGGCAAGCAGCTGAGCCATGCAAGTCCACTACTGGTCCGGCCATCCCTTCAGGGAGTTAAAAACCGGAGAGGGGAGAGGCATCAGAAATCAAAAACTTATAAAAACACTGCAATGTGCATTTCCTTACCTCGGTAAAGCTACTGCTAAAGGCAAGTGAAAGGGAAGAATCTCTTATATGTCACCCATTTAAAATTTCCATATCTAAGTGGACACACGACTAATTCAGGTTTCTCAAGGGAAAAGAAAAAAGGGATAGGTGCTGATGAATGTGAAAAGGAGGAGGGAAAAAGCCCTAATGGGCTCTCCTAGAGAAACAGATGGCACAGGGGAAAACCAGGACCCTCTTCCTTGTTTCCAGCCACAAAGTTCTTCTCTCCCCCCATTTTTCAGAGACAATGCCCCAACTCTTTTGTATCTTAATTATAGTCAACTGAACCAGCAGAAATTGCTCCTATTGACACCAAAGACTTGCAGCTCCCTGGGAGGGAATCGGTCAGGTGGGGAGTGAGTCTGAGGTGTCTCCAGTGGGGTGCAATTTCCATCCCCATCCTGCCACCGTGTCCTGCCCCAGTGCTGCTCACCCGCACCACCGTGCCATCCCAATGGCTCCTGCAGCTGCCATGCCAAAATGTGCTATTCAGAAGATAAATGACAACAGAGGGGCTCCTGTGGCATCTGCAGTTCCGCTGTTTCCTTCCTTTTTTTTTTTTTTTTTTTTGTGATGTCAAATGCAGGAGCAGATGTTGCAGGCTGATGGGAGCTGGCTGGGAGAGCCTTTCTGGCTGGAGGGCAGACAAGAGCAAGGCAGGACAAAGCTGATAACTACGGCCCCTCTCTATTAAGTATGAACCTTTAATCCTTTTATTCACCCTCCTGCTACCTATAGTTTTTTCTGGCTGCCTCTAAAAGAACCTTTTTTTAAAAAAAATAATCAGCTCATTGTAGGCAGTGGCACTTGGGTCAGCCTGAAGCCCGCCCAGAACACTTTTCACTGGAGTTGTAAAAGAAAAGGGCAAAGCCACAAGCATCATTAGTGCCATAATTTTGCTTCTTACATCCAAATGAGAAAACAAAAAGCCAAGCATGACACAGAAATGAGACCAGGAATAAGACAGGACTGAAGGAAGACTTGCTTGCATCCACCTTCATTTAAAAAACAAACACATGAATTTTGGAGGAGGCTGCAGTGTTAAAAAGCAGTTAAGTTTCTCCTCTTGCACTTCTCAACATTGAAATTACTGTCTTACTATGCTTATTACCCTGTTTTAAGCTGAAAGAGGAGAGTCTGTACGAGTCCCTGTTTGGATCAAATCAGTTCAAGCACAAAGTATTTCCCATACCCTAAACGAACACGAGCTCTGGACCAACTCTTGCTGCGGGAACACTGGAGCCAAGGAACGGCAAAGGTTTCAGTGGGAACCAGACAAAGCCGGAGCCAAACGCACCACTGCCCACCAAACATGTAAGAAAGCACCAGCCAAGAGATTAGAACGATATTAGAAATAACCAATAAATCACAGAATACCAAGCCACCACCATGTTTTCACCAAACCATGTGCATGCTAGAATAAATCCTACATTTAACATCCATCCAGATTATGTATTTTTGCACCAATTCCATTAGATACCATGGAGTTTAAAAAAGCATTACATCATTTCAAAATAAGAAGGCAAATCAAGTATTATATATGTACATGTTTTAATTAATTTTAAAAATTGTCTACATTTAAGGATAGATTTCAAGGGTTCCCTTATATTTTTTTCTGTTACATTAGATTATACCTGAATAATCTGCATAGTAACTTTAACATTTCTGCTTTCTTTTTTATTTTTTTTTCACTGTGAAAATATCAGTTGCAGGTAGCAATGTAACATCTCAACCACAATCACAATACGTGCAGGATGTCCAGCCAGAAGCATTTCTCAGTTGACTTGCAGTAGCATGGCACTTTATAATTTGTTTATCAATACTTTTTTTTTTTTTAATTTTACTTCAGATGTGCCTCAAGAAGCAAAAACAAACTTTCTTCAGTCAGTCTCAAGTGTGGGGTCAGCTCCTCAGCTGGCTGCAATCTGCTCTAATTTATACCAGCTTGAGGTTCTGGCCTTTAATTATTAATCTAATTTTTTTTTCAAAACACACCTGTATTGCCTTCATGCTGTCCTTAACATAAGTGCAAGCTTCAGGAATGTGCTTTGAGTCCCTTCACTAGAGGACCTTAATGAAGTCTGTGCAATGGCTCCATCCCCCAGCCCTGCTCCCTGCACGGACATGAACGGAGAGGGCTGAACGCTGCAAGAGCGGCACATTGGGGAGGTTAGAGTCTCTTGAGATGGAAAAAAAGAAAAAAAGCTCCCCCCCCCAAAAAAAAAAAAAGCCAATTTTGCCCCAATGTTAAACTTTGACATGTGAAGCATTTCTGTTTCCAGATGATCAGCCCAGCTGCTTAAGAAGGTATTCATACCACCTACTGCCACAGACACACTCCTAGAATCGGATGCTCCCACTCTTACAGAAAGACAGCTATGGCTCTGCACTAGCTCTATTAAAGCCTAACCTTAACTTGTGTGTCTCCACAAAACACCCACCATTAGGTGTTGTGAATACCATCTCTTGCCCCCCCACAACTTTTCCTCACCCATAGAAAAAAGTGCTTTTGCTTTTTTTCTACCTGATAAATATATGGGCTTCTTGATCCTGTCCCCTATCCCATGTGTTTGTACTGAGATCTGTCGCGAGGAATCTGCACTTGGTTGGCTGTCAGCTTGTGGTGGATATGGTAAACACAGAGGGTTATCACGATAACCAGCCCCAGTATCAGGCCCAAAATCAGTGGCAGGGTTTCTTCTAACTGCTCCCTCTGGTCCACCGGACACTTGTGTTCTGCAGGGACACAAAAACAAAGGACAGAGGGAGAGAGACAAGAATAAGCCATTGCAAATCTGAACTCTCGCTGCAGTAGTGAACTGACCTCCCCAGAGTCACAGCTCCGTGCTGGGGGTCCCTGCGCAGCAAAAGCAGCTGCAGCAGCAAGGACAGGCTGCAACCACCATCGGAGCCCCAGGGAGAAAATCAGCTGCTTTGGATGGAAGTGAAATCACAGTCACCACACCGGGTTTGGAGGGAGAGGTAACATCTATCACACCAGCTGATGCAGTGGGAAAAAATGCTTCTGTTGCCCTCAGCTCCTCCTCAGGCCTCTCGGCCACAACAGCACAGCAATGGCCTTGTTAGGAGCAGGAGAGCGTAAGCCTAAGTCCACCGACTGGCTGAAGATCTGCTTTGTCTATTTAGTTAGAAAGTCTGTAAATACTGTATCACAAACCCACAACATCAGTAAGTCTTCAATCCTTCCATCACTTACCCTGCTCAGCATTAAAAGATTCTTCCCCTCTACATGCAGCACCTCTCCCCTCTCTGTGAGCTCCCCATGGACCAGCACTGGCAGAGCATCTCTGTGTGTTGGTGGTCAAACAGCACCCTGGCACCCCACAGTTTTTGTCAAATATAGCAAAGGATGAGCAGAAGCAACATGAGCCTCCCCAGTGTTTTTCTCTATGGCCTATGAGTCCCTGTCATAGCCTAATAAACCACAGAAAATAATAAGAACTGCAGCTACAATGGTAAAACACTTCTCTATTTAGCTTGCAAAGGCCACCAAGGTTAGGAAACACGTTACACTGGTAATCCTGGTTCAGCTCCCTCACACTTCCAGAGTCTACTGCAGGCCTGTATGACAGGATCACAATTTACGTTTTCCCCCCTGGGACTGTTGATTATCTGTACTGATGGACAGGCAGAGCAGATGCTGCTGGATGGGGCTGCCACACTAAAAAGAAGAAAAATGTCAACTCTAGGGGGAAAAAAAAAAAAGGTTACGAAGTACAGAAGGAACAGTGTTCTGGCCTCTGGATCATCTTGATGGTACTAGAGTTGTAATGAAAACAGCAATTACTTAAAAATAAATAAATAAATAGATATAAGAAATAGATAAATGGATAGAAATAAAGGCTGTATGTTAGATGGGCAGATACAAAGGGCACCCACTAATTCCTCCCATCGGTAAAGACCATCCAGATGGGTTCCCCAGACAGCTGATTGCAAGACGCAGAGACCTGCAATAACTATCAACAGCAAATGCTCTGCAAATCTAACGGCATGTGGCAAAGAGCAGGAAAACCCCAGAGACCCCCAGGCCCAGGCAGGAGGTGACAGCACCGATGCATCTCCAGCAGTGCCAACACCTCCAGGAGCTCTGTCGCCTCCCAGAGCCAGACCTCCTCCCAGCACCAGGCTTGCAGTGATGCCATCAGGAAACCTTTCAAGCTGTAAATGAAGTGAAACAAAAAAGCAAAAGTGAAATGTAGTCTAACAAAAAAATGCCCTTCTCGGTTCTAGTTGCTCACTGTTTCACCAGAGGAGTGATTAATCACCAGGAGTGTTACAGGCGATTCAGCAGTAGCTGCAATGCAGGGGTTTTGTTTGTTTCTATTAAGGAGAAAGAGAAAAAAAAAATCCTGATTATTATTTAGCTCCCACAATTGTGTTTCTACAGCTTTATGAAATCCTTCCCGGCTAAGGATGCTAAGGCCTGGCAAGACTTGCAGCGCCAAAGCAGAGACACAGTGGCAGGGTGGCAGCCCCGGACCTGACAGAGCAAAGCCACATACGGGGGTAGTGCCATGGGGCCAGGGGTGCTCTGACCCCCCCGACCCACACTGCGGTACAAAGCAGCACCCCTCCTACAGCAAAGCTCCGTGCCGGGGGAGCTCCTGCGCACTCACCACATGGCTGCAGACAGCCCGACGGGCCCGGGTGTGCCGACGTGCCAGCCAGCAGCGCTTTAGCCCAGCTGCCGCAATCTCTTCCTACGGGCACTAATATTTGCTTTGAAAGTGGTTTAGCTTAAACCCCACAGAAAATTGAAACAAGCCTGCTGTGAACCCAACCCAGGCCATTCACCTGTGCTCAAACATGGCAGGCTCGCCTGCGTGCCTTTCCTTAAACAAGAACGATGCCGCATTTGCAGGAGCATGGGGTGAATGTGAGGGTCTGCAGCCAGCGAAGAAGGTAGAGCTAAAAGCACCAGCGTTGCGATGCAGAGGGCTGACCCAACTCTAAAGCACCTGCTTGCAAGATATGAATTCCCAGCTTTTGCCAAAGCAAACTGGCTGCAGAGCACAAAACACGCCAGAGGACAGGGCTGAGGCTCTGGTGCCCACAGAAAGCCATTAGCTGTAATTGAGTGTCTGAGTCACAACTCAAAAAGGTGTCAACTCCTGCAATCGGCCAAAGATGACAGTTCTTTATCCTGACATTTTTAAAAATGGATTAAAAAAAAAATCCCACACCAAAAAACCAAGGGGGGGGGGGGGGGGGGCGGTTGGGAACAACACGGGGGACAACCAACCAAGTAAAGCAAAGCTCGCAGTCTCCAGCAGCACCCCCCAGCCACACTGCTCTCCCCAGTCAGACACTACTGCACCTCCCCGGGCAGAAAGCACTCTGTCCCAGTAGTAAAGGCAGAGCAGCCACCTCCCGCCTTACCAACACCTTCTCCTCAACAGACACATTCATTTTCTCCTTTTGGAGCAGATCACCAAAGTCTAGGCTCTTAGGAGAGTGTAGGAGGAACGGGAATGGGGCTGTGGGGGACGGAGCACGGAAGCACAGGCAAGTGCTAAGCACAAACACATCTGCAGCAGAACTAAGGCTGTCCAGATTCTGACTACTAAGAGGATGAATTTTGTATTTTAACATTAATGTTTAAACACATCATTTTACAATATAAAACTATTTTCACATTTATAACAACGTACTTTAACATTAACACAGCATTTTTCACCCCAAGAGTTGAAAGCATTGCATAGGCACCAATGTCCACAACACCACAGGGAGGTAGGTAACAGGCATCATTCCTGGTCTATCAGCAAAGGGAAAGGCAAAGGGGGAGCAGGAGGGGAGAAGGGCTTGCATGAAGTCCGCAGCAGACACAAATTCAGATACTCAGCCAGTCAAGCACAGTGCGGGCAGGCGGGCTGGCTGATGCATGGACAAAGGAAACACCATCCCATTGGGAGCTGCTATCTATTTTAAATCAATGCCTTCTGCAGGAAAACAGCCCTTTCCGTCAAATTTTCCACAGGGAGCTCAGCATTTCCCAGATTGCTGGGTATTACCCCTTAGTCGAGGAAAGCAAAAAGATCCCCGGCAAATTTTAACTACATGAAAAGTTCAGGTGATGCCGGGAGTTCTGCTGCATCCCGAACCTGGCAGGATCACCCCTGTGCTGGAGAGGTGCCACCCTGCAGCCCCGCTCCCTGCCCCGCCAAACAAAGACTGCGGGCGGATACAACGGAGGCATTTAGGTACGTTCCTCATTGTTCTTTGTGCTGCACTTCCTCCAACACCCTGCTCACCCAGGCTCACGTACTGCCACGGTTTCTATGGTGAGCACTCGTCCAATTTCAGCACTAGGCTATAAAACCACCCAACAGGCCCATTTTCTTGTTTCAGCATCCTTCTGCAGAACAAATAGCAGCGCGGTAAAGGGGGCAGTTGCTTCCCACAGTCACGACCATAAGCCTGAGGACCAGCGCAGGGGCTGTTCGAAGGGATGGGAAAACAGCCCAGTTGTGTCTGGCATGGTATGATGGAGTTCTTCAGATTTTGAGATGGGCATTTTTAAGTGATTCGCTTAAAAAAACCGAACAAACAAAACCCAAAAACCAGTCCAGGTGCTTTTTTAAATGTGGCCAAATACCTTGCAAAAGGAGCTACTGGGTGCCAAGGACCCTTGAGAAAATGTGGCCCTTGTCTGGGGTGGCTCAGAGGGAGACGAGACTTCCCAGATCCTGGTCCCTAATTCTCAGCCTTTGTATCCCTTTGTATTAGTATTTTGCATTATTTTGATTAAAATCAAGAGCTGACAATTGCTGTGGGGTTCTTTTGTCAATTTAAAGGTCTTCCTCACACCCTCTCAATCCAGCTCTTTTTACTGATCTTTTAAGCTGAAAAATGTACACACATTTTCCCCATTAAAAAAAATAATTTACAAAATCCCAAGCTCTGAATGAAAAAAATGTTCTGCTGCTTCTGCAATGAAATAGGTAAATATATGTACATGTGATAGTTGGAAGCAGCATCTTAAAAAAATGAAAAAAATATATTCTAGTGCATGAGTTTAAGCATTCCAAAATAAATAAATTAATTAATTAATTAAATCAATCCCATTACTCCCTAAAATATTTTTAATCCATCCCAGACAGGACAGTGTCAGGACTAATGACAAAACCTTTCCCTCAGTTTCTTTGCAGCAAAAGGGCCCTGACCCTCCTGCATCTCAGTGATTCTTCTGCTCTAGCAGGTCTCTTTCTCTATTCTATAATATTTTTAAATGTTCTGTAGCTTGTTCATAATTAATAGGAATTTTACGTAATGGGAAATTAATGAACCAAAAAGGAGAAGGCTAATTGCTTTAATTTAAGATTGGCAGTGATTCTCAAACCCCACAAAGGATCATGTTTTGCCATGTATGTGCTGAGGACACGCCACAGGGAGAAGCAGCAGAGCCCTGGGAAGCGTCACTGATAAATGACTCTTGGGCATTCCTGACCATCCTTTCCAGGTGCTCTTTGCTATTTAACGTCATTCAACAAAATTGTGGAATTCAACAACAACAAAAAAGTGTCCTTGAATAAAGAAAGCAACAACAAAAAAAAACCCAGAAAGCTTGACAAAGAGAGAAACCGTGCTTTCCGCAGGAGGAGAAATTCCCTGCACGGGTTTAAAATTGCTAAACCAACCAGGGTTTCTTTGTGTCCTGGAGAAAAAACCAACCCAAATTACAAAAACAAAGGGGGAAAAAAGAACAAAAACAAAAAAAACCCAGAAACAAATCTATTGCCTGATATGAAAGAGCGTATCATGAAAAAGGCAGGTAGTTCCCTTTGGCAACGAACCTCAAGTTTGGTCGTTTTAACTGTCAGCTCTCGGACTTGACGAGTTTGGTATCACAGAGACATAACAGCTAAAACTGACTCCAGAGTTGCGTATTTTAAATACGTTTCTCTCAGCCTCTAAGGTCTGCCCAGCCAAATCCCGAGTGCAGGAAGCCTGGATCCACAGGAGGAGGAGAGGATGAAGATGTGCCAACAAACAATTATAGGAAACTATTAAATTCTACCTTTTTCTCCCTGTAACATAACCTATGCAAAATGTGGTTATACTTTAAAGGAGCGGGGTGGGCGGAATGGGAGTGAAAAAAGATTTATTTGGGCCCATGAATAAAACCTCCATACTACACCGGCCTTGCCATGAGTAATTCAGCCACGCAGAGCTTTGCCAGAGCCAGTGTACATAATAGCATGTATTTACTACATCAGTTAGAGGAACACAAGTCGTGAGCTTAAATGCTTGGCTCTATAGTCAGTGGTGGCTTTTTATTGCGTTCTAAAATATTTCTCATGTGCAAAATAATAAAACCCCAGGTTTTTAATGCCAGGCTTGAAAATAACACCATTATTTTCTAGCTCCTTATTAAAAGATTTGGCTATTACAAATCTTATTTGCATCTTACTACAATAATGGAGTTAATTTGCTAAGATAGCAATATAAAAAGGGGACTAATCTCAAGGCCCGAATTCAGGTGAGCACGTTTACACTCCCTCATTCAACCTGATGGGAAAGGCAGGGGGAAGTCGGGGAGGAGGAGCACCATGGCTTCTTCAGGCTAAAGGAAGGCAAAATCTGCAGGAATTCTGCCCCACGACAGCATTGCTGCTGACTTCAGTACAACCTTTTGATACAAACAGCACACGTTAATTACCATTTTCTTTTATCCACAATTAATGTTAAAGAAACCTAAGGAGAGGAACAGCGTCCCATGTGTTTGGCACACGAGGTGCCTCGCTGAAGTCCCTGTTACTCTTCCTTCACCCTTGCAACAAGCATTAATCAAACTGAAGCCAGCAACGCGCACCGCAATTATCTCCTGCCACCGCAGCCCCAAGCTTCCCTCGGCGTGCAGTGGCCCTAAAAAGCCCCTGGAGCTGTCCCGAGGCACCTTGCATGTGCAGGGGCTGCTGAAGCCCTGCAGGGCTCCCCAGGGACTGGGCAGTTCTGGCACTTGCTGAAAACCTAGCCAGGTAAGTCCTTACAGAAGCCAAGGTACATGCAACAATAGCCCACGTTTTGACCAAAGAGCAGCTGGGCTGAATCTGTAAAGGCTTTTTTGGGACCACAGAGGCAGGGAATAGGTTTGAGGGACTGCAGGGAGCACTGACGACCTGCTGGAGGGAAGGGCAGGTGCTCTGATAAAGGTGGGACCCAGATTCCTTCAGAACATTGTGATACCCCCAAAGGTCACAGCAGCGTCAACATCTCAGGGATACAGGACATGCCTTCGCCCTGCACCTTACCTTCACTGAAGACAAAATCCGCAGTGATATCAAAGGGCTGGAGGCGCACTTCCGACAGCAGGAGCTGCACAGACTTCTGGTGGTCGCTGGAGACAAGGGAGATGGTCTGCTGTGCCTGGCACTCATAGGACTTCCCAGCCGGGGTGACCAGGGCAGAGAGCCGGTGCGAGCTGGCCGTGTGCTTCCCAGCTGGCCAAGGGGCAGAAACAGCAGAGGTCAGGTCCCGTCTCTGGGGGACCAGCGTGACTTTATTGACAAAGCTAATGAACGGAACACAAGGATACGCAGGCGGTGTACGATGCGGTGGCCACATGCTCCACTGCTCTTAAAGCAGCATATTCTCCTGGGGAGGGATGATGCTTTCAGCATGACACCCTCCCATAACCAGGGCAGTTCCTGTACTCGGGTTGGCTGTCTGCAAGCAGGAACGGACAGCTGGAGCGCTTGGTCCTTCCAGCACAAAGGGGAGAGCTGGTTCTGCTTCTGCCAGCTATGCTTATCTCGCAGGACTTGAAGTCCATGCAGTCGGAGGACTGGTTTCTATTGGTGTGTATGCAGGTTTCATCCTTGGACTGTGCTCATAATCCCTGCACTTGAGAAACAGCAATTCCTGTGGCTGCACTTAGACTCTGAATTCAGGTGGGAAGGAGCAATGCAATTTGGGGACCTCACTACAAAGCAACACAGGCCGTATCACCTTTCCTGAAAATACAACATGATCATTTCACCCAACTATAGGTTCAAAGAAAATATTTTCCCATCATGTCAAGCTTGCTTTACAAATAAAAGCTGAATACGGCTCATTGAGGTGGACTGGGGGGTGCCTTCCACCTCCCACTCTTCTGCAGCCCTTTGTTCCCCCTCCAGCAGCACAGAAAGGCAATCAGCATTTTGCATTTGCAGGGGATGCTGAGGCATTGCCACTATCGTGTTTTGGGAACCCAAACAGTAGAAATAGCAGCGGGAAAAATAGCTCCATGTCCAGCGTGCCTTATGCCATAAACTCTTAACGCCCCATTTGCTGGAGTCTGAAAATCTTGAGGAAGAACAATTTGCAAATGACAGCATTTCAATGTTCAATGCAAGGCAACTCATTTCTGAGCAAAACTGAGATAAAATGAAAGCCAAAAGAAAGGAAACCCAGTGAGAAAAGAGAAGGATCTGAGGTGCAGTGGCATGCAGGGGTACAGCTATTGATGTCCGCCTCATCTTTATCTTGGGAAACAGCTCCTTTCCCCACCTATTCAACCACCATTGGAAGCAAGAAGAAAATTAACCTTAGAAAACATCTCCTGCGGGAAATGAGACTTTTTTTTTCCAGACCAGGTAGACCCCTGCCCCACTGCCCTGTCGGGGGGACCTGCAGCCCTGCAAGTGGCCAGAGGTTGGGCTCTGGGCTCTCCCTCCCATGGCAGCGGCGGTGATTAAGATAATATGTAGTTTAAAACTGGCACCTGGCCCCCCCAATAAACTGCATTTAAGTGAGTAAGTAGCCCGGGGGTGCTGGTCTCTGCCCGCCCGCCCCCCCCTGCCCCCAGTTCCCCGCTGGCCAGACCCCAGGGATCCCCTTTAAACCGCGTCCCCCCAGGGTGCTTACGACTGACAGCATCCTTGAAGTAGGTGCGCTCGCCAGTGTCATAGGTGAACTGGATGCGGCTGAGCCTCCAGAAAGCCTCGGGCCCCCGGGACGTGTTGTGCCCCTCCTGCCGAGACAGAGCCGGTCAGGGCCCCGGCAGCCCCGCCGTGACCCCCAGCCCCCGGGGGCGCGGGGGGGGGGAGCCCCATACCTTCAGGAAGAAGAGTTTGAGGGTGTACGCTTGCTCCAGCCAGGAGATCTCCAGCTCCGACTCGTTAGTGCCACACTTGCCCTTCATCTCGGCACCCCGCGACAGCGGGATATCGGCTTGCTCCGTGATCAGCTGCAAACGGGAAGCGGGGCTCAGACGGGCGGCCCCGGCTCCCGCCCCCAGCCCCAGCCCCGGGTGAATACCCTCGGAGGGCACACAGGGCTTCCCAAAGCACCGGCGGAGCCCCCCGCCCCAGTCCTGCCGCGGCCCCGCGGCTGCGGTGCTGCAGCCCCGAGCCCCCCGCCGCTCCCCCGGCCCCACTCACATCCACGTAGTTGCTGGCCCACACGTCGTAGGGAACGATGAACTTGGCGGCGAATTCCGCCATGAGACACGTCGTGCGGTTTTCCCGCACCACGAAAATGTCCTTTTCGGGGTTTGGGGAGAGCCCGGAGAGATTTTCAACTTCTTGCTCGGCAGCCAGGCGAGCCGCGGCGTCTGCGGGCAGAGATGCGCTGAGCGGCGGCCGAGACTCTGCCAGCTCACCTGAACATCCCCTGCCCGCCCCCAGCCCGCTGGAATAAGCTCCCCTGTCGCGACAGAGCGGGCAGCGGAGACGGGGCAGCCGGTGGCGACGAAGCAGGACCGGTGCTCTAGCAGCGCCGGGTCTGTCTCGGAGCCAGGGGCTGCCTCATCGCGATAGGGCTCCATGTCGCGACTCGCCGCCGCGATACTCACGCAAAAGGAAGAGCAGCCCCGGGAGGCGCCCCCCAGCCATCCTCCCTGCTCGGCCCCGGCGTGTCCGCGGCTGCTGCTGCTCCTCCGAATAGGTCCGCTCCGGAGAAAAGAAAGGGGGAGAATAAAAAAAGAAGAACAAAAAAAGATGAAGAAATTTAAAAAAAATCGGGAAAACGGAGGAAAAAAAAACCTGAAACACCTCCTGTCTCAGGAGCTGCACAGGCTGCAAAAGCACTGTGCTGCGGAGCGGCGGGGAGGAGGGACGGGGAAGTGTGGGTGTGGGGGGGAGGGGGGAGCCGGCAGAGCCGGTGGGGGCGCCCCCGCGGAGGGACGGGGCGTACGCGCAGGCAGGGCGGGGAGCAGGGATTCCCCTCCTCCGGCGTGGGGTCCCCGCCGCCCCCCCGGAGGGGCTCTCGGGGATCCCCGCGGGGATGCCGGCGGAGAGCGGGGACCTCGCAGGGGGGAGCCGGGGGACCCCGGGCTAGCTGCGCCCCCCCGCCGTGCTTCGCGGGGCAGGGCCGGGTCCCCCTCCCCGGGGCGCTGCCCCCCTTCCCGCTCGGTGCCGCGCCCGGCGGCAGCTCCCGCGGACAGCCGTGCCCGTGCGGAGCGTTCCCGGGTGCCGGGGGGGCTGCGCAGGGCTCGTCTCTGCCAGGCTCAAGGGTGCGGGGCGCCCCGGGGTGACGGGGCTGCAAGGCGGGGCGAGTAACGCAGCGCCACCCCCTCCCCGCCGGCCCCGGGGGCTGCCTGCCGCCCGCCTCCCCCGCGGGGCAATCAGTCCCCTTCGCTCCCTGCAGAACCGCGGCCGGCCGTTCCCCCCTCACCCCGGGCGGAGGGGTGCCGGCCCCGTTCCCCCCGCCCCGGGAGCAGGGGTGCCGGCAGAGGGCTCTGCGGGGGGAGGCGGCGCGGTGCCACCCGGTGCGCTGCGGGCTGCCCCGGGGGTCGGCGCGGCCGGGGGCAGGCAGCACTGGCGCGGGGCACGGCCCGGCAGCGCTGGCCCCAGAGCCCCCCCGCGCCCCTGGGGGCTCGGCTCGCCTTGCCTTTCCCTTGCGCCAGGCGATGATGCCACGTTAAAATATTTTTTCTGCCCCTCAGCGGGAGCTTGTGTGGCTCTTCAAGGCGCTGCCGCCCGCGGCCCCCTACAAACGAGCACGTCCGAACAGCGACAACGTACAGACACTAGTCCCAGGGGCAGCAGGAGCCCTACACCACAGGTATTTTTCGTAAAAAGTCAAAGGGACAGCAGCTATTAGGAGCGTGCACCGTTACGGGGATTCACTAGCAATTCGCTTCTCTAGTTCAGGAAAAGGAGCCTGGAGGAAACGGTCCAGGGTTTTGCAGAGCAAGGTACTACAAGGTGAGTTCTGATTGTGGGCAGCTACCTCGGGGAAGCTGCCCCTGCTCTGCCAGGGCACACCTGCAGAGAGGGGTTTTCTTGCTGGGAAACAGCTCTTTAAAAATAAGAGCACATACTGAAGGAACAAACTGATTTTTGTAACTATTCTGTTGAAATTCCTTTCTGCTTGCCGTACATATTCTAGCCATTTCCTCCTTCCTGTTTCAGGATAGTCATTCCTGCCCCTCAAAACAGAGCCAGACCTGTGTCAGTCACAACACAGGATTAACCTATGGATAATAGTTTCACGGGACTATATAAAGGGGAAAAAATAATTTTACCTGAGGCTCTTTGACTGCAACAGACTATTCCTGTGGTGATCTTTGTGCCTGGCTTCCTCAGGTCTCTTTCGCTGATGAGCTCAGTATTTAACTGGCTTCCATTTCCTCTAGTCCCCTATTTAATTTCCAGGTTTGTTGAGGTTTCTAGGTAGCTTCTAAATCTTCAGACAAATCTATGATTCTGTGCAGCTGCCCCTGCATCGAGCCTGCGTAGGAGGGTACCTCTGGGAGCAGCTGGGAGAGAGCAGCTGTGTTAGAGCCACGGGCCAGCCTGACCCCCAGCTCCCCGAGCCCCGCAGCACAGAACCGTGCTCTCCCGGCACCTGCCAGCTGCACATCACAACAAAAAAGCCTTCAGCTTCAGTGACAGTCCCCACTTCCAGCCTACAGAGCCGTGTTTATCCTGCTCTCCATGGCAAAAAACAGGAAAGGCCCAGGATTTCCTAACACCAAAAAAAGCCCCCAAACTTGGATAGAGCAGAAGGGTCTCACCTGAGGGAGCCGACTTGAAATGCTGTGACCGGGGTCAGTTTACGGTCACAGATTGGATCACCTGTAACCTGCCCTTACTCCCAGCTGTGGACACTGCCCGTGTATCTCTGAAGGCTGAATTCTCCATGCTACCCACCAGCTACCAGACAGCAATAACTCTTACCAGCCTCCTCGCAGAGAGCACTCAGCGCGGCGGCAGCAGGGCTGCAATGCTGGGACCAGCGCTAGCACATCCCTGGGAGCCGGGTTTTCCCGACGAGCGGCTCTGGGGTGTCTCTGCCACTGGCCACTGGTTTCACAGGCAGCCCGTGGGCGACAGCATGTGGAGTCTGGCAAAGAAATCATCCCCGGAGGGTATCTGGCAATGCAGTCTGACTGCACTCAGCTGGGGCAGGGGTTTAACAGACACCCACCTGGAAACAGTTAAGTTAATGACCAATCCCCAAATTACTGGAAGCAAAAGGTTAGCCAGCTGCCTGGAGGGCAGGGTGTCACGGCTTCCCTGAATTTATCTGAAGAGATTCAGAGAGGGAAAGTCTGCCACTTCCATCGATGAAATTTCACTGAAGTGGAATCCATCACCCCGGCAGGGAATGACATTTTAAACTGCTTTAACTCAATATCAATGTTCAAATTGATTAGCCGATTTCATCTCAATGGAAATTCTCACCTCATTACATTAGCGGCCCAACTTCAAATAATTTTTGAGTCAAATACTACTTAAACAGCATTTCAAAATACTTTGCTAACAAAAGTAATCACTTAATTTCAAACAACTGTCTGCGTTTTATGCTAAATCGTCAATGGATTAAGTACATAACAGTTCTGGGAGCTGAGCCTACCCACTCTGTGGTTTCACAGAAGCACATTTTCTCTCTGACTTGATAAATGTCTTGCTCCTGGCTGAGCAGTGAACACAGACCAAAAAGGAGGCTGTGGACAGTATTTTCTAGCCTTCCAAACCCAGCATATTCCCTTATGCATAGGCTACTCACCTGGGTATTAAGACAGGCAGGTTTGATTTTTCTCAGAGAGGGACATGAGCTGAACCCAGGTCCTCCATTTCCAGTTATTCCTTGAACAGGTAGGGCAGTGGTTTCCAGCCAGGCTGTAAGCAAGCTTAAGAAAACTAGTAATGTTCAATGCTTCACCATCCAGTTCCCTCTGTATCTCTACTGGCTAGAAACCACTGTGGTAGGCAACAGCATAAAATTCCAGCTCACAGCACTGTCTCCACCAGCGGTGTTTTAGATGTTTTTAATTTAATTAAAAAAAAAAGTCACTGCCTTGTCTGAGGTGCCGGATCCTGTCCGGCACGCTCTGAAAACACTGCTGCTCCCAGCTCCCTCCAGCACTCAAACCATGCTTAGAGAGCAGGGAGAGCTGTTCCCAGTACACAACCTGTCTTTAAAACATTATGATCGAAAGGAGCAGAAGATGCCTCCAGGGGTTAAGTGGCATCAGAATGGGTATTCTGAATAGGTATCACCAGTTTGTCTAAATCCTGCCTTAAACACCTAAAGACTTCACTGACCTCTGTCCTGGTTGCATTCTCAGGGTAGTGCTGCTATATTGTACTCTGGTTGCTGCATCTCAGCGTAGTGCTGCTACACTGTACTCTGGTAGTTCTGTAGTGCTGTGAGGACCGATGCTGCACAATTCTTCTATCACTTAAAAGAAATAAGACTCCTTTGACTAAATAAGCTGTGATAGCAATATATTAACACTATGCACATTTTTACAGGAAATACAACTTACTAAAAATCTGCAAGTAATGCAAGTTATAATACCACCGCACTACCATTCACTATAGTCAAAACTAAAGGCTTTGAATTTTTAAGGTTTTTATTAGAGAAGTTGAAAGTTTCATCTCAGGACTGACAAGAACATAATTATCTCTTTTCATTTATTTTGTTTATAGGAATATGTAGAATTTGTTTGTACAAGCATATACAACAAAGTAATTGGTGCTTAGTACATTAAAATCAGGAATCTGATTTGTTCTAAACTACCAGTTTTCCATGCAGTCATCTTTGATTTGGCAGCATGGACAAATTCCAAGCGGAATGCTTACATGCATTGTTTTGCAATATAACTACAGCAAGCTCTCAAAACATGCAAATTATCACATTAGCAAATTGTTCTTATATCTAATGGACATAAAAAGGTTATTCCTGATATGAAATTCTGAAAATCTGCATAAATACTTCTGTGTAAAATTAAATTAGTTATGTACTTTTCTTTTACTACAAGTATCAAGAATGCCCATGTAATTAATATACACACATATATATAGAGACCTTGTTATGCTAAAAGTCTTTGTAATTAATCAAACAATATTCTGTGCCATACATTTATTCAGTATTTACCAGCTAGGAGAATGACTGTGGTCATATAGTAGGCATTACAGTCTTAGTAGCATTTGTATCACATGCAAACATACTCTTAGCATTTCTGTTTACTAATTTTATCACGTGGCGACAAGTATGTGATTTTCTACAATGTTGTGATTCTGAAGTGTATAAATACTTTTTACATTTTCACAGTTACAAACTTTTTGCCAAAAGCCATTTAAACAATCTTTAAGTTACAATGAACTGTTGTATCTGGGTTCTGCAGCAATAGGATCAAAATGCAATTTCTATACAAGCAATGTAGGATGTAAACTTTTCTTAAAGTGCCTAATATGTAAATCCTTAGAGCACTGATCAGTTTTGGCACAGATACACTGTATTTCCCTCACGCTAACCATTGCAGTAACTTTTACAGGATATCGGCTTCTTTCAGACATGATAGAGTTGATATGGCACTTGTGAATGACATCATTGGACTGCAGAAATACCCTGTCAAGTTACTGCTACAGCTGATGAAGTTGGCTGATGACTTTGTACATATTGTACTTCTGAATATACACAGTTAACTTTCAACTGCCTACTGCCTGAAAAATACTTTGATATATCATTTTAAATTGCCCCAACTCAACTCCTTACTATACTGATTATTACGGTGACTTAGCAGAAGATCCAGTTCACTGGGCTCAATGACATCAGGTACTGAGCATCGGATGAGTTGTTGCTTGTCAGCATCTGGCAGCACGAGGTTTCTACACAACATATCACACATGAGAACACAAATGGTAAATAACATGACTACAGTTTTGTTGCCATTTGAGATGATGTTAAAAATATCTGTTGTGTTTCAAGGCTCTGATTGTGTAATTCTGATGCAGGCAAGCTGCCTGTTGAGATACAGAAAGGAATACAGGACTGGGTTTAAAAAACTGTCTTCATCTTCTCATTAGTGTTTTTCTGAACAAAGGGGACTCTTATGGAAATCCAACAAAAGAAATTCAGTGCCCAGTGTTAAAAAAGAAATAATGCAAATCTTAAGACTTGGTGGTCCGTAGCTACACTTCTTATATTAAAAAAAAAACCAACAAACACCCCCTGGCAAAACAAAACAAAAGAAGCCCACACTTCAACCTCAGCAATGTTATTTTGAAATTTGTCTCATTTTAAGGATGCTGTGTTCTCCAACTTCAATTTGCTTGTTGAGGCTTTAGACCACTGTTGCTGGCCTGCGATCCATCTCTGCTTCCAGCTTCACCATCTGCTGCATCTCCTTTGCCTGCAATCCAAAATAACCGCATGAAGCATTGCATTAGACCTTTTGTTCAAAATAAAGCACGTTTTATATGACAGTGTCTGAGTGAAACACAGGCAAAACACACTGAAGGTATATGTAATAACATTATGTTTACCCCCCAAGTGTCATTCTGTTTTCAAAATCCGATGTAATTCTTATGTCTAAAAATTCTTGGGCAATATTTTTTGATCCTATTCCAAGACTCATGGGTTAACTTTCTGAAGAAGTATATGGTAAAATGCAGAAGCTCCTATTTTGGGGAAGAAAACTAGGCAGATACCAATCCGAGACTTTCTCCTGACACAAAATGTCTTTGGGAATGTATGCTTCACTGCTGTTGTGTGAGTACTGGAATGTGTTACTTCCTGAAACGTTTAGAGAGCTCATCTATGATCTGGACTAGTTTTATCATGAAGACAACGAATGACAAAAAATCATCAGTGTAATATCTTCCTTGCAGTAAGCAAGATTTTTAAGTAATAATTTTTTAAAGAATATTTTTTTTTAAATAATCTCCATCAGGCCTGGAGATCTTTATGATTACAGATGTGGTGTTTTTCACCTCAGGCTTAGACTACTGCTATATGCTCCATGGGATTACACACACTGAAATCCACCTGAAGCTGTATCCAAATGCATTGTGCAAAATACAGCAATGAACGTAAGCCTGACCTCGCTATGAACTCTGGTTGCCTCAGGCTCTGCAAGCAGAGTTAAAGTGATGTATATAAATGGTAACTGGCCTGGGAATCCCCTGCTTAGAGAACACTTCAAATTCCCTTCCTCTCCCTCTCTCTCACAGGTGCACGAACACACACACACACACTTACTCCTCCTGTGGCTCAGTCACAGATGAGAAGTTGCACTTTGGTTTTGAACTCTGCAGTTTAAAGGAACTGGGAGTCAGCATCTCTTTATTTTCTCTGAGGTCTCTAAAACTGGGAAGGTATTTAAATCCATAACCCAAACGACTCAGTTGACCCAGACGGGAAGCTAACCCATCTATCTTTACAGTCAAGCTCCCAAGGATTAGGACAGGTTTAGGAACAGGCAAACCAGGATAGTACTGCCTTTGGTGTAACCGCTCTGTATCTGTTGTGCAGGGAAGAATGGTTACTGGACTTCATTTAACATGTTCCCCCCAAAGCTGTAAATGTTACTTAGACAAGGAACTTTGCTATGCAAACTCCTACTTAAGGAGTCACCTATGTGCATATGCAAAAATAGGCAGATGTAGGTCTAAAGTAATGAGATGCACAGCTATTCATTTTGCAAGGTAAACGTGGGTTTGTGCAGATGTGATATACATGCCTTCTTGAAAAATCTAGCAGCCCTGTACTTTCATAATCATCATCATCATCTTGGGGAAAAAAGTAATTATGATAATAGCAAAGCAACTGTCATAAATATGATTAAAAATTAATCAACGCTCTTCATTTAAATGAGTTAAAAGCTTGAAAGTAATGAAGAAATAATTTTAACATGAAAATATGGAAACATAATAAATAAATCAATATGTACAACCTCTTCTGAAATGTTGGCTGGATTTTGCCTGTGTGTGAAATGAAATTCCAGATAAAACAAAACCTTGTGGTTGTTTCTTAGTGACTCACACATTTCATGTTTTAGGCTTGCAACTTAACTACTGGCACAGCGTCCTACAAATATTCTGCATGCCAATGTACGGTGTACAGAATTATTTCAGCAAGAACTTGGCTTCAAAGAACACATTAGCATAGGACTAGGATACCCGTTTTTGCTCATCTGAGACTGGTTCAGACAGTGGATTCTGACGTGGACACACAAGCACAACACTCAAAGACAAGCCTCCTGGAAGGCAGTGTTGAAGCTAAAGTGAATTCATGAAGTGAGTGGCAGCTAATGGACTCTTGCTTTCAAGATGCTTGTTCTCTAGTGAGATCTAAGAACCACAGACAGTAAAAGAAGAATACAAATATTTTTTCCTAGCTTAATTAATGCTTCCCTCCCCCCCATTATATGTCTATAAATAAATACTGAAGCGGGTGCTGTCAGCCCCAGGGGTGCAAGATGTTATCAATTCAAGAAAGTCATTCAGATCAGGCAATACTGTACAACTGGATGTTCAAGCCTAATGCAACTATTTCCCTTGGTAAGACAGGGGTTAACAGAGATTTCTGGTGAGTGACGATTATTTAGGAAGCCACAGCAGCACAGCCACACAGTAAATGTAATTGCCGTACCTTGTAATGTGTTGGATTTTGAAGTGTATTTTAAAGTGCTGGAAGCCTCCCTTCTTTAGACACTAAAAAGCTGTTTCTAGCTATCTATTCTGTATTTCGCTATTCTTAGCATGGAATTACTTATTTTGTTACCATACTAATATATGTGGATACCCTTTGTCTGACTATCAGCATTAGCAGTTAATCGTATGTATGCTAACACTAAAATAGTTTTCTTAGATCAATAGACACTTCTCACAGACACAGTTAAGAACTCTAAGCATATCTTTCAGTAACGACAGCTAATGTACAATACAAGTTAATCTCTAAATATTTCCTCTGCACATCACTGTTCATATGCATCTGAATTTGAGATGCTGAAGCACAAAATACTGTTAATATTGTGTCAGGCTCAAATATCTGTGTGCAAACAAGTTTAACATTGTGTTCACTATGTCAATGGTACTTCCCAATGGTTGCATTTACGAGGAGGGCTCCAATGATAATGATTTAATTTAGAAGGAAAGCACACTGAAATAATAGCTCACTTATTATACATCCATCCTACCTTGTGTTTGAGACACTGCATGACAGGATTTCAAAAGCTGTTTGTACAAAAATAATAATGTCAAAATTGAGTAATACAACAAGAAGCAAATTAAATGAATGAAAACTGAAGTGAGATTGAAAAATTAATGCAAGAAAAACATACATAAACAAAAACAAATTTAAATTCATAACAGTTTGTACTGAAGGCAGTTTCCACCCAGAATTCTACTTTTCTAGATTGTATATTTGTATGAAAAAATTTCTTCTCTTGCTTAATCACATTTTGAAATTCTCATCAAATGAATACCACCTTTATCTTGATCCAACTAGCTTTCATACATCAATGTATACAACAATGAAACCAGACCCAGCTGGGGGTTTGCACTGGTGCACTTTTGGGGCTAAAACAAAGCAGTCAAAACAGCAGGTATGACAATACATGTTCTGATGGATCAAATTAGAGTGAATTAAATAGCTGTTAAGGGCTACCCCTGTGGTGGAGGCCACCACATGCCCACTCAAAAGTGATAACCAGCATGTGAATGATCCTACTCCATTAAACCGATGGTTTAAGCTGATTTCATCTTTGCACTGAAGTGGGAGCACGAGCAACCTCGTGTAGACTGCTACCATCTCTCGGCAGTGGAAAACGTAACCCCCGGTGAGGGAAGTATCCAATTGCTGAAAGAGGTGCCTCCTTTAAATTTGCACGTATTTCCCAGCAACCTCCATCCCTTATACATAACATGTTTATCACATAGTGGTCAAAAGCACAACTATAATAATTTCCTCTTGTCCTTATGTTTTTAAAAAATGGATTCAAAGCCCTCTAAAGCCAACGGAAAGAAACCACTAATGACATCTATCTCTAGATCAAGCCCATCATTTTTTGTCAGCTAGCACAGTTACAGTGAGTTCTCCATCACGCTCTCTACAGTGGCACTACAGATCTGCCGCAACCCAGCTGCCTCCCCCGGGGTACCCGCCTCCCTCGCCTTTTGTTTATGTGCAGATACTGCTCAGAAGTAGGCTGACTGACAGGTCCATTCATGCTGGCATCTACAGAAACCCAGTGAGGAAACAGAACAGGAATTTTGGTTGTGGTCCAGAAGGGAGGTGGAGCAATAGGAACATAGAGCCATGGTGGCTGGGGCTTGGTGGTAGCCACTGCCTGTGACCCTACAAGCTGTCACCTCCCTAGAGGTTAACCAGGCTGCAGCTTTTGGGGCTGTAGGACTCTCTCCTGACAGTGGAAATGCTCGATCTGCACGTTCTCTTTTCTTCCCTCCCCTTCTGCAAGATGGCTTTAGTTCACACTGTAATGCCTGCCAAGAGTGTTCAAGTTCTGAACATTTAATAAACAAAGTAGTAAGTACATAGCTCTTGAAAGTAATGGGTATTAAATGCACCCCTTTGCTCTCCACTCATTGAACTGCTGGGTATATTCCCCTTGCAGTTTACATTTGTGTAAGTGCACTACTGCAAGTCCATGCAATTATTACAGCTCTGCTGGCTCAACTCTTCGGCAAGGGAACTGCTCAGAACATACTGTTGCTTCTACCAGAAATAAGATTAGAATTTTCCTTTTCTTGCCAAGTAGTTTTTCAATTAAAAGAAAAAAAAAGCTTATAAACTAACAGAAAATAATAAGGTATTTTAATTAGGAAAGGGTGTACTAATACAGATAAAACTCCCCATGCTACTATAAATCTCTAGAATTCAGTTCAAACTTTCTCTTAAGAGTTCAGAGATGCTCTGTATATGTTCCACTTCCATTTTTCAATCAGCACTAGAAATTAAGTTCCAAAATAAAGGACATATTTGCTTGAGATACTTTTTGGAAATCATTAAAATGGATAGGCTGGGCCTTTTATGACTGTCATATCTAGCTAACAAGTATCAATGTGGCTGAACAGCTGAAAGGACAGACTCTGGCTACTCAGTCTAGCTTTCACATGTTTATCTGAAAAAAATCTGGTTCTGTATTGTTACTTAAGTCTCCTCACCTCTTCATTTTAACTCCCTGAGTAGGTGAGTGTCGACAAACAAGGTCATTTTCTCAAGTTTGGTAATGACTTACATTCAGAAGCGCACTACTCAGCCTGATTCTGGTTACTGTTTTCACTAGCTTGCTTTTCTTTTAAGCCTTTAAAATAAGATACCTGCTCATTCTGCTTCTCCAAGACTTCTAAATGCTCAAGTTGAACTTTTTTCAACTGATCCATTTCCTTTGACTGCTTCATTGCCAGCTGTAAGCAAGGGGAAATAATAGGGGGGAAATTAACACATTATTAACAAGCAAATTAAAAACTTACTTGAAACACACATATATGCACTGTCTTGCCCCATTTGGATGGCAAAAACTTCACAAGGCCTATTAAATCACCCAATCTTAAGAAAAGCTATTAATATAATATACGTATAGCACACATTAGATATATTACAGAAAAGTAGCAAATACAGAACAATTAATAGGAATTTTGTAAATTTAAAATATCTTCCTCTTACATAGATGTTAGATCTTTTACACTACAAGTATGTGGAACAAAAAACAAACATCTGTTTGTTTACTACAGCTGGATTCTCAACACAGATAAATAAAAATGAATATCCAGAAATAGTGTCCAGTGACTTTGTCAAGGTTATAGTTACCCTTTTTCTCTCTTCCAGGAACTTTTTTGTGTTGCTGCTGTTCAGTTCTCTGACTCGCCTAAAAAAATGCAAAATGTTGTCTATGAACACCCAATGAAAAAAAGAAACCCAAAAGCTGCAAGAGAGAGGATTACAAACTCATAAGGTATATTTAGGTTTCTGATTATCTGTACCACGTGGGACTAATGGCAAATTGTACTCTCCTCGCTATGCACCTTTATATTTAAAGGTTTCCAAATACATTGACAGTCTGGTTAAAGACTTGGGAAAAAAAAAAAAAAAGACAAGACTGTTGTGAATGAAGTTTGCTTTTTCCATTACTTAAGAGTAGTGGACAGAACTTAAAAAAAAATTAATCTGTGCATCCTTTACTGCACTCTGCTGTTAATTCATTTTGATACATAAAAATGCTACATCTCTTAACAGTGGTGACAGAAATATCATCTGATGATCTTAAGTAAAGTTACAGCTTACCAATGCTGTAAGGCTCTTAAAGCTGTTATTTAAGCCAAAAGTATACAATTAATATCTACATAAAATACCTAACTGCAAAGTGTCTCTTCCTAAGATTTCTGTCATGAAACATACCAAAAATAGTTCAAAGAGCCCAACCAGACTAATTGCAAAGCCTGAAAACCAGAACTACATTCAGCCTGCTTTCCAATCTGGGAATAGATTTATCTCAGTCATTAGTGGAGGTCTTACATTAACTAAGCACGCCATTACTAAGGGCTCTGACAACTCATCTCCCTGATGAGCCAGCAGTGTGTGACATTCAAGGGACTTAGATCAGTGGGTATGAGTTCAAGCCTTTTAACCAAAATAGCCTGGTGCCAAGGAGGGAATGTAAAAGAGGGAAGAAGGAGCCAGATAGCAGGCCCAAAGTGAAGAGCAAACCCTGAAGGTTTATGAGATGCCATCACATAGACTACTTTTACCTATTTCTTTGGAAACTTTTAGGATAAATAGAAGAAGCTCAATATAGCTATAATGTAGATCAGTCCTCCAAAAAGTGCCAGTAGCTAGTACTGGCAAGTGTCTCTCCAAGTCTCTCAAGTCAGTTAAGACTGTCACCCGCAAATGTGCTGTGAATAACCCACTTTTGCAAGTGCAGCAGCTCCCTTTTTGCTGAGCCTGGATGCTGGCCAGGTCTCCAATGCCAGCAGATAACAAGGAAGAGAGATGCAGGAGTGGAGTAGCAACACCGGTCCTGTTGTGGAGTACATCTCCTGCTTCTTCATTCCTATCTTCCATCACCCTCTCTGCTGACTATCATCAGTTTTAGCACTCCTTTCTTCTGTTCCACCTCTCCTCTGTGTTACCAGTAGATGAGGGAGAAAGCCTTTCACTGGCACCACCTCCTGTGTTTTTTAGTGATGCTGCTTCTCCAGTTATTATAACTCTAACTAGAATCAAACCTCAGGTTCCCTTTGCAGCATAGCCCTCATTTAATTTAAAAATCAACAGCAAAAACAATATTATGCACTTTTAAGTAAAATCATTAAAACCCTTACAGATGTGTTTTGATTTAATAGTGTCATTAGACCTACACCAGTCAGTCACAGCTGATGAGTATAAAGAACTTTTTTATATCCCCGATTAAGGCATTACATTTATTAAAAAAATAAATACGATAAAAGCAACATTTTCCCCAAAATGGTAATCTAAAAATATATTCAGCACAATCATTAGACATTCTTTCCACGCATACAAGCATGGTTTTAATAGAATTAATCCATGAGTTCACCTGTCAGCCTTTGACAGCATTCTTCCCTTCTCAGGAAGCGAGATCTGATACTTACCTCTCTCTCTCAGCTTTATTCTTGATAGATTTGTCTTGGCTTATGGCTTTGCTGTTCTCCATAGATATTTTAGCCTGGTTGGCACGCATTTCCTTGCTTTCCCTAGGCAAAGCCAAACAAAGTCATTAATGCTTAAGATGCAATTGTTGTTGAGGTTGGTTTCTTGACACTACTCTACACTGTGGTTAATTTTGTCCTTGAAGCATTGACAGAGAAGAACAAAACATACAAAAATTGTCTTCCTTTGGGTAGACTTTACACGATTTTAGCAAACATTCAGAAATCTCCATTTGTTCAAGAGAATATAACCGGAAAGATCAGTTTAAAGCATTTTTATATTTCGAATGTTACGGAAGTGTGTAACTCCTTTCTCCTTAGTATATTAGAGTTGTCTGAGTATAAGCTACTATTAGCCATTTAGAAAATGCAATTTGTCTTTCAAAGCTGCCAAAAAATTTACAAAACCTGCACCGCACTCAGGACATGACTGCAATATGAACAGTAATAATATTTGCTAGCTGTGGTATGAGCTGACAGATTTCCTTTCAAGACCTCTACTTTGGGATTGGAGAGAGCCCTTTAGTTCAGACCATGGTCAAACTTGTGTTCGGTTTCTCCTTCTGGCTCAGTGAACCTTGTAGCCTTTTCTGTGAAACCAGATAGCTTTAACAGGAGGGTGGCAATCACCTTCCAGGGGTGATCTCCTGAGTCGTGTGGTTTGCCTTTGGAGATAGAAAACCTCTGCAGTGTTTCAGCCAGTATAGTAGAACACCAGAAAAATAAGTAAATAAATATCCTGCTGTTTTAAAAAGAAAAAAAAAAGATCATGATTCTTTGTTGGGAGTAACAGCACAGATGCTGACCTTCAGAAACAGCTTATGAACTGTGAGTGAGCAGGCAGCTTTTCATCACTCTGAGTAAGCCAGCCAGGCTCCAAAAGGCTGTCCCTGAAGGCTAGCTCTTGCTTTCTGCCTGCTTGGCATTCCAGCACTTGCAGCTCTTGATCTTAAGTGCTTATTTAAGCAGGAATTATATACGGAAATTAGACAGCAAATAACGGATTGTAAAATCCCCAGTAGTGCATAAGCGTCTAAAAGTTACCCATCGCAAGCCAGGGCAGTGCCTTAGTCTCTTTTTCTGGACAGCAACTAGACTGCTAAACAATTATTGTACTAATTAACCCCAAATTCTAAGTATTTTGTATGCACAGGAGTGTGGCACAGAACAGAGCGCTTAATGAAATGTTGTTGTTGAATCTTTTTTAGCTTGCTTTCATCTCTAAAAGACATTAATCATTAAGTAGCACGAGGACTTACAATTTTCCATAGTTTAAAATTTTTACAAAAGAAATGCAGTGCTTTTTTTTTTCCTCCAAGAGTTCATAAGGTGAATCATTTCCTGAATACAGATTCAGAAGTGGTGGTGTCACAGCAAAAATTAGATTGGGTTCTAAAAAAATCTTGCATTGGGAGTACATTTCATTCCATCAGTCCTGCCTCCAAATAAAAGCTTTTGTTTTCTATACTGAATTTGAAGTAATTTTCAAGCACACTAAGTTAAGAGCAGTACTGAAATAATTTTTTTTTATTACTGTGCTCAAGTATATGAAAAAAGTGTAGGTGTTCAAAATGATTTAGCATATTTGCATCAGATATAATTTTAGAGTGAAAGAAGTTAAGCGGATTACAGGACTCCTGTGCATCACCGATGATTTCAGAATGAGGCGCTGGCCATGGATACGGCTGAAAGAGCCAACACATCGAGATGCACCAGTTTCCCTATTTTGCCAGCTATAACCTAGCTCTGAGGTGCACTGCTGAGGGGTCCTGCTGGGTGTGTTGGGTTTTCACTGCTTCCAAGGGTAAAAGGTATTATTAACAGAAGAAATGAAAAATATTATCTTCCTTTTAAAATCGTCCAGAAACAACTGTAGGGATTGCTCCTTGTTTCTAAAACAGCACTTCTTACAGACAAGGCCAAAGTTCTAAGGTCAGTCCACTGCCCAACTGCCTGGCCCCTGCAGAACACCCCCCGGCTCACCGAGTGGTGCTGATGCCTGTAGCCACAGTTAACTGGAAGTAGTAGATAAGCCAGGATGGTAAAGAAAAAAAAAAAAAGGATTCTGAAAAACTTGGCACATGAACTGCAAGATTTAACTGCTGACCACCTACTGTGTCACATTGACTGCGACTCCGACATTTATACAAACATGCCTTTTAAAGGGATACTTATCTTTAAGCATCTCAGTCTATCTTTGGAATTTATACATATATTTAGATTCCATTAAAGTGCATTAACATGTTATGTCACCAGTATTGTTTGAATGACTAGAAATCTCTTCTTCTATTTAAAAAAAAAAAAACCGAACACCACAAATGATTTTTCTTTCTCTTTCATGTTATTTTATCTGGAGTACATAATGCTTGCAAAGAACAGCTTCATGTCCCCAGTTTCTGAAATGCTTCAAGCTTACTACATCCCAGTCAGTAAAGCTAACCCAGTCTGGGGAAGCAGGGGGCACAGCACCCTCAGACTTCAATAAAGCTTCAGATTTTTAATAGTATCTATCTGCTGTCTTTTGCTTTGTTTTTAAATGAGCTCAAAGCACAAACTGTAATTGCTTTTTGTACTGCACATGGAGGGAAATGTCTACCCTACAGCAGATAACTATATCATTTTAACTTACTGATCTTTCCCACTAGCTCCGTGTCCTCTGTTGTGATAGCTAACTCATTACCTCAGCCCGCAGACAGGGAAGCGGTGAGAACAGCATGATGAGAGCATGGTCCACCTCCCATGCTGCTCTCAGACAGATCCTTTTTGCCCTATGGTTACCCGAGTCGTCTCTTGGCTGTTACATACATCTATACAGATAAATGCATATCTATACCTACACACAATATATTCTATTAAAAAAAAAGTTTATCAATTATTAAGTGTAAAGTCTCTTTGGGGAATTATTATTCACATTTCAATATTTCACATTCCAAATTCTTCTGAAATATTCACAGATTCAGACACAGTCTTAAATTGTTTTAAACAGGAAAGTCCCCATTTTGCACATTTAGGGGTTACACAAAAATTCCCAAATAAGAAGAAACACACTGAATCACAATGAATAAAGCAGAAAGAATTTTGAAGGTTATAACTACTGCGATAGCTGAGAAGAAAAAAGTTCTCAGTATTTATCAGGATGTAGATTTTTAGGTCTGGTTCTCAGTAGCTCTGAAAATAGAACAATACATGGACTAAACACAAATCATTTCTAGTAAGAGAACAAGATCCATTACTAAGAATACAAGAACTAGTTACAAGAAACTATATATGACTCTTTAAACAGATACACAGAAATTCTAAACCAAAGACAAAAACGATGAGAGAAAAAGCTTTTAAAAAAATTTAAACTTTGCCCTACTGTAGATATAATAGCTGCCTACAGTGGCAGCCTTTCACAAGTTAAGAGAATAAGGCAATATGTATGGAAAAGAAAAAAAACACCTTACTTTCCAGGCTATATATTAGTAGATTATCTTCTAAGCATTGTAGTGAATTTCAAATAGGATAGAAAACGGGACACACTCAAAAAAAAAAGAAGTGATGTGATCTCTCTTGGCTGATGCAGCCAGGTATGATTTACAGATACATTACCAAGTATTGCACCTTCCTCTGGCTACTATCTTTTGCATGATGCATTTGTATTATAATTTAACAATTTCTGGACTTCAGTTTTGACTGGGTATGTATTGCAGGACAGCTTGAATAGATGGGTTAACACAGAGATTAACATAAAGATGAGCTCACTAAAAGCCTTTTGCTGGGACAATTCTCTGTTGGATGGAAAGCTTGCAGGTCGCAGCATGTGTTCTCTCTGATGCAAAGATAAGCTCGATTTTTTTACTCAGGAATTTCAAAAATCATTTCAATTCCCTCTTCAAATGTGATTTATTTATTCATTTTCCCACATACTTTTTATGTGAAAGATGCTGAAGACAATTACTTATGAATATATATATGTATGAATATATATGTATGTATGTACACACACATTTTGCATTCATATGCTTTTAGGCTGCTTTGCATAATAGATCACAGCATTAAAAAATTATTCCTCTACTTACTATCATTTTTAACACTGAGAGTATGATGTGTATTTAATTTCATTTAATTTCAAATGGGCAGGATGGTTAATTAAAAAAGCAACAATAGTGTCATGCAATATCTTCTGTATTGCCAGTGATTAGGACAGGATATTGCATGAAGATAATGTACCAGTCTAATGTAGTTTATCCTGCTACCCATTGTTTTTATGATCTCACTTTTCATGGATCTTTCTTATAATTACTAGTGCAATAAATATGAGTCCGCAACTGCTAGCGGCTCCAAAGGGTATTTCCATATCTGATACTTCCATTTCCAGCCTCTGAATGGCAGCTCCTGGGTAAAGTCTAAGCATACCCACAGCTGATGCAAACTACCACTGCTTCACCGCATCTGCTGCCTCTAATGAAGTTCCAATTATCTAAGCCAGCTAAGCAGCCTGTTCCTGCATCCATCTAAATCTTGTATGATCACTTCTTTCACTGCTATCATGCATACAGCCCAGTATCTTTGACAGCAGTACAGGAGCTATCAACACAAGAAACTAAAACATAGAAAGCAGACATAAACCAAGTCCTCATCGTCAGGCAGCGCTGCCCTGCTCACCTGTCATGTGAAAATTTTAGCTGCTGAGTTTGTTGTTCATGCACGTTAATCAGCAGCTTCTTCAGTAGTTCACACTGTTGGTTCAAGTGTAAATCACGGATTTCTTGCTCTTCGGCACTGTGTGTATTGATCATCTCAGACCACTCTTTCGTGTGCTGTGCCACAATCTCTTTGACCTGTAGAGAGGTAACAGCAGCTTTGCTAGAGGTTCTCAGATAGGCTAGGAAATCAACTATTACTGCTGCTGAAGATGTTGCAAAGACAATCATAAAAAAGGTTACAACGAATGCAGCTAAACTGTGAAAAATGAAATTACACAAATGAATTTGCTTCATAGAGTAACAAAGCCACTGAGGACACTACCATGGATTGCAAAAACAGATGTAAACCAACCCCTACTATTAGGACTGTATTATCTAAAGTGCCCTGAATAAATTAGCTGCATTTATGCTCTTGACTGTACTACTGTTATTTTAAAACCTTCTCTAACACTGAGTTCATAATAAAACGGTTTCATATTTTTGGTTGCCAAGAAAAAAATAAATGTATTAAAAACACTGAAATTAACAATCGAAAAAACCTAGCGAGTGGGATTTCTCTGAGGGCTTAAATACAGTCTTCGATTTTGTGGAGACAGTTTTATAAACACAGTCAGTTTACAGAGAAATCCTGTATTCAATACAACCTGAATCTGAGGATGGGTTCTGTATCTTTGTTTTATATTCATTAAGTCAGCAGGGAATCTGACAAGTATTTTTCTCTTGCTTATCTCTTAAGACTCACAAGAATAATGAGATTTAAGTTTTGGAACGTTCCCAAGAGACAATATGAGGAAGTCTAAATCACCAGAGTTGTTATTGTAATAATATATTGCACTTAATGATTTTGAAAATAAGCTAATAGAAAAATATATTTTATTATCCTTTAATAATTATCTTTGGGTATTTTGACAAGCTATTCTACTTTTCCATAAATGGTACACAAAACACGCCTCACAATAAACCTATTTTCAGGTAGTAATTTCAACTGCTACTATGGTAACTAATAGCATCTGGGTCATCCTCTATGAAAGCTAAACCTTAATTCCTCAAATCAAAAATTGCCCCCACATTGCTCAGTAAATGACTGACGCCAGTATTTTAGGTGTGGGCCCATATGTGGCTCTGCACAACATGGAACAGACCCTCCCGCACATACTGATGGTGGCAAGAGAAGAGGGGACCTTAACAGCCCCGGTCTCCGTTCTGCCCTGGAGCGGCTCCTGAAGGCCCTCCTACACAAAGCTCATGTTGTGCAATAAAGCTGGGCTCCTAACAGAACAAGAAAAAAAGGAGTAATTTTGTAACAGATCAGGGTGACCATCAGTATCCGAAAGCCAGACTCGCATTTAACTATAGCTACATTGTGATCCCATATCTAAACAGATCCCATAGGAGGCAGAAGCAGCTGACAGAGATACCTGGAGTTTTCTGCCCCTGTCAGAAAACAACGGAGGCATTTTGAGGCAGGAGATCGCTACGACTAATATAGGCCTAATTCATCAGGGTGTTTAAGAGTGAGTGTATGCCCAGCAACATGAGCCATGCTCATTTCTGTGCGTGTGGGCAAGTGCACTACCAACCCAGAGCCTATCAGCTATGAAGTGATAATACACTGAAGCATGCAGAGCAGTTAGCGGGAGTACTATTTTAATAAGATGTTCCTAAGGCAGTACTGCCTTCGAGGCCAGAAAACCAGGAGGATTCAGTTTTAAAATGGGTCAAAATAAATGCCTGGTGTTGGTAAGAAGACAGACTTATTTTTCAGATGAAGTTTTTGAAAGGTTGAGGGGCAGACACTCCAGTTCACCTCTGGCACCCACCTAAGGCACTTAAGTTAGGACCAAGTTTAGTCCAAGCTCCTTGTGTTGCCGATGCGAGAAGTTGGGCAGTTTCAAGGCAGGATTTATCACACCTAAATGGAGATGTCTCTGATGTCTACTGGGCCTCAAGAACCTAGACACTTCAGTTAGGCTGTATGAATCTCCTCTCAACAGTGACCTCACTTAGCTTACCAGCCCCAAGGGAGACCTAGAGTGGACTTCAGGGGAGATAAAAGTCATAGCTGAAGTTCGTGGGAAAACCCACTCCTTATTTATTTATTTTCAATGCAGAGCTTCCTGATGGAGTCAGCTTCATCCATGATTTGGGGTACAGGTAGATCTAAAGTCCTGAGTAACTGCGTGTAATTGGGATCACAGCAGCAGAAGGACCACAAACTCAGACAACGTCTATGGTCAGAATGTCAGAAAGTATTCCTATTTTAAAAAGACAAGTACTATTATGTGACCCAGGAAGCAGGCAGAGCCAGCAGTGCATCACACCTGTGTACCACACATCTTGGCACAGAGACCAACCCTTACACAGACTGGAGATTCAAATTGCCTTCCTGCAGAGAATGCTCTGACTGGGCTCTGCCACCCTTCCGACACCATAAAATTGTAGTGGGAACTGTGACAGAGCTGGCCAAGTATCCTCCTCCACTGCTTGCTGCTGTGCAGCTCTTCCATACATTCTTCCAGTTACGACTGGGTTTCAGACTAATTTGAAGTATTAAAAAGTGCAGGGGATATTACCATTAGATCCGATTCCTAGTCACAATAAGAGCATTTTACATTGCCGTAAAAGGACAGGCAGGCATTCTAGTAAACAAAAAGAAGAGTTTGATTTTATTTAAATCCTCCTTACGCTGTACAGGAAATGCAAAACAACCTTTGTGTAAAAAGAATTGTGACCTCACCAACCAGTGAAACAAATAAATGTATAAATAGTGGCAGCCATGGTGAAAGTATTTTGTGACTTAACTGCAAAAAGCATTTACAAAGCCCAAACAAATGCAGACTCAAGGGCCTGCTGCAAATTAATAATGTGATCATTGTTTTTAAAAGTTAACGTTATACACTACAGAGGAACACAAAAGCAAGAATCCTGAGTCTCAGGTACGCTCATACCAAAGAATCATAGAATATCTCGAGTTGGAAGGGACCCATAAGGATCACTGATTCCAACTCCCAAAGAAGAAATCTACAAGGAGACTTAAGCACAGCAGTACTTTTAAGTATTTAATCTGAGAAGATAGGGAGTAACAATCATAAAAAAACCTGCCCATGTTCATCGACAGATGTGCTAGTGGTGTGCTACTAATTTCAAAATCAGCATGCAGTCTAAGAAGCAGGTACAGCTCCTTGTAAAACATGTTTTTCTCTAGGGGTGGGAAAGAAAGGGATGATTTCTTAAACATCCTGCAGGCTGAAAGTCTCATTTCAGATAGAGCAAGTTATAACCTGATGAGAAGGATGTAAGGGATTTGCCAAACACCAGTTAGAAGACTTGAAACATGCAATTTGGCTCAGATTCAGCAGACCTTAGAAGTCATGACCATCAAAACAACTGAAATCAAATTTTGCTGCAGATCTGTGATACACTTCAAAGTTCCGATGTAGTAAATTCAGTGTACATCCCTGCTTTTCTCCCGTTTATTAGCATCATAGTTAAAATGACTATTTCATTTGCACTGGGCTGTGCTCTTGTCCTACTTTTCACTAGTAAGGTAGATTTGCCTATCCAAAAGGATAAGAAAAATAACCATTAGCTATCTTCTCTCTTTCCTGTTCTACAGACCGTGTTTGCAATCCTGTCCTTTCATCTGTTTCTACACTGGGCCTAAGAGACTAATTAAAATCTTGATAAGGAACTTTCTTTCACGCAGCATATATTCAAGATGTTTGTTTAGTCATCAAATTCAAGCAGGAATAATCTTTGAAGTACTCTTTCCTTTTTTCTTTTCATCCTCTGCCTGCTTGATAGAGGGACCTACTTTTTTAATGCAGGGGAGTAATTTGCATCTGCTAGGTTAATTGTGTGTGATGTACACATTGGGACATTCAGATCTAATTTAAGTATCTTATGCCAAACTTGGGCTGGATGTTTCCTCATGACAGGAAGACTTCCGTAGATGAAAAGGTCTCTTTGGTACTGAAGATATACATGCACATTGCGACACACAGTTGCACTGGAGGACATGAGCTGTAATTAAAACTGAATTATGGTACAATCTGATCTCAAAATTAGTGGGCCAAATACTGAGAAATGCTCAACAACTGTTAATTAATCAAACTCCCACTATATCAGTGTAATGCATTCATGTCTCAGAATGTAATCTAATTTAATTGCACATAGCTTCATCTAGGACAAAAGTTAATTTCCCTATGGGTCTAAAGCACTGTTTTCCAACCTGTTACTTGCAAACCGTTGAACAGTCTCCAGGAATAATTCAAGGGCCCACACGTGGCAATTGAAAAGGAAGTCAGTCTGTGAAAGTGCTAAAATCAGCACATGATCTGGACAATGCTGGTGGAACCACGGTGAGCAAGACATTGAAAATCACTGACCTAGAGAAAAGCACCAAAGCAGATGACTTGCAGAGGAGTTCTTTGTGAATTATGCAATACACAGAAGCTTGGCATTTCAAAGGAGCTTACATTTAAGGCTCCTTGGAAAATGTCATCCTAAAACCAGACATGGGAGTGGACAAAAATCAACCATTATTGCAGGTATGGATTAAACTGAAGGGAACCAGTTTGCACGCAGGATTTTAAAAGGAGCAGAACTCAGAAATGTATTTGTGGAAAGGGAAAACATGAGTCACATTTATTGGATTTGGAAGATTAATGAATGCTCCGATGTCTCTTGTGTACAAATCACAACTCTTAACTCCAGACTGTAAGTGACACAGGTGAGAAGCAGGGATCACAGTGAAAATTTTTCTACACCATATAACTTCAAATGCGTTTGGAGCTTATGTTTGGATGACTGGGAGCTAACGCTCCTCAGAGTTTATTTCACTAATGAATAAATTTTCTTTCTTTCTTTTTTTTTTTAAGTTGTCAATAAATTTGGTTTTTTTTAAGAAAACGGTTCTGGACTTTTATATAATACTTAATTTAATACTTATAATAGTTATAATTTATTTATATTTATAATGTATTAATATATATTAGTAGGGCCCGAAGTAACAGGACAAGGGGTAATGGTTTTAAACTAAAAGAGCATAGATTTAGGCTAGATATTAGGCAGAACTTCCTTACTGTGAGGGTGGCGAGGCACTGGCACAGGCTGCCCAGAGAAGCTGTGGCTGCCCCATCCCTGGCAGCGTTCAAGGCCAGGCTGGATGGGGCTGGGAGCAGCCTGGTCCAGTCGAAGTGGCAGGGGAGCGCACACTAGATGATCTTTAAGGTCCCTTCCAACCCAAACCATTCTAAGATTCTCATAGGCGAAGGAGATGGGGAGATGAGAGACTACACTAGGCTTGATTGCTGGGGTTTGTCCTACATCTTTGGCTGAGTAAGCAGCAACAAGGAAGAAACCTTGCTTAGAAAACCAAGATCTTCTCCACATAAAATAATAAAAACAAAGTATACAATTAGGAGAAGAAAAAAATAAAATTAACTTATTCTAGGCTCAAAGATGTGGCTGCTTTTGTGTGTATTTTCTCTACTTGTCTGATTCTTTTCACAGGTTTCAGCTTTTACAGTAACTGCTGTACCGTGGTCAGTCTCCTGTACTCTTCTCCCTCCAGATCATTTTGTACATGAATGAGCCTTCTAGTATACCTGCCACCCTCTAGTCTAGATCTTTCAGAAACCTGAAAGCATGTTAACGGGTGGTAGATAAAACTTGCAAAGGGAATAGGAAGTCAGTGAGCATAGTAGTGGTATAGAAGTACAGAGGAAGCAGCTCGAAAAGCAACTCAGTGTGAGCCATGAATTGCAGGCGGTGAACAGCTTTTTCAAATGAACTGAGGTTGAGTCTCAGAAGACTTTTCTTCTCCAGCACCTTGGAGAAAACAATGCAAATAAGTAACGGACTGAAAAATATTAGAAACGAGAGTCACTCGATTCAAGAGCAACTTGGACGACTCCTCCCCTAAGAGACATACTAGCAAGTGTTGTCCATGGTGACAATGATGGAAAATGAAAAAGAAACTTCTTTATGTATCTATTTTGGGAATTACTTAGCATCCAAATTTCATATATCACATATTCTCTTTGCTTAGCTAGAACCAACACAAATGACCAGTTTTCATGAGGCATGTGAATATTGCACTTTCTTCAAAAATTCTAAAAGGGCAGGAAATTGACGTTGCTTTTAAGATTTTTTTAAGAAACACTTTTAGACACTCAATTACTCCCATTCTTTTCAACATGTTATTATTGCTGAAAATCATTCATGTGTTTCCAAAAAAATTAACTACCACTTGAGTCTCAAAATCTTTCAGATGTCGCATGTGTTAAAATTGGCTGTTTGCTTACCTTAGATTTGTGATCTGATGTTAGTGTCTGAATTTTAATTTCCGTTTCTTTCTTCAATTCAAGACAATTACTTCCTCTAAAAAAAGGAAAATTGCAGATGTGTGCCACAAGTTAAACATCTTCCCATTCAGTCAGCTTTTACTAATTAAAATGTTAATCAAAATTGAAGTGCTGCAGCATATTGGAACGAAATTATTTCTTCCGGCAATTTATTCACAACTTACAAAATATTGTTGGATTAATGATCATTCAATTCAAACACCACACAATTAATTCTAGATTGGCCCAGCAATTATTCTGTTGCTGAGGATATGTCAGGCATCTCCATTTATGGCACTTGATTCCTTTTCCAGGCTTAAAATACCTAGCCAAGAGAAACCAGTTTCTGCCCGAAAACTTCCATGCACATTCACTGCCTTGCTGTGATTTTACACTCCATTTTAAAAGTAATTTTTTGCCCTCTTTTTTTTTTTTTTTTTTTTTAGTTTGAGGCAAGGAAACCTAAGACGTTTGAATAACCACCTCACAGAGCAATTTGGGCATACTACATTTGAATGGCTATTGAAAGTGCCCCTCTGTGAGAAAACAGAAGTGAACAGGTTGCGAAGAAGGGGCCTCATTCCCCTTGCAGACCACACCAACCCATGTGGATGAATCCAAGCCATTAGATGCCTCCTATGACTTGGGAAGAAACAAATCTTGACGACAGCCCTCAGTCCTGCAACAAGCTGAATACAGCACAGCCTTTGCATCTGAGAAGTTAATGGTGTTGAATGCAAGTTGCAAAGCTTGTTTAGTGCTGGAGGAGCGGATGATTTGAAGGATCATGCTGGCAAAACGCCTGCAGAGGGCCCATGCTTAAGCTCCTCTGATGTGCCTTGGGGGTTAGCAGATGGATGACATCTACCACTCGCCCACAGACTTTCCTTCACTAAGCCGTTACCTGGGCTGCGCACTAGGTGGGACGGATGTACAGAAAAAGTGTTCCATTGCAGCTACAACAGGAATTTCAATTACTGTCTCGCCAAAGTCAATACATTTTTGAAGGCTGACAAGCTCAGCCTTTACCAATGTTCTTGTTCCCTTTTTTGCAGTGAAGGGTTTTTTTACAACAGAATACAAATTCACACATTTCAAGTTTCTGGGTTTTTTTTGTCTGGAATAATACAATATATTGCAAGGAGTCTATTTTAACATTACTGTAATATTTTTGTGACAGATCATCTGCTGATGTAGAATGTCGTAATGCCACTGAGTGGATGGAGCCACATTCATTTTGTCATCTGGAGCTTGCCCTAATCAGAATGGTTATTGCTTGACTGCAGTAAAATTAATCCATGTTTGCTCTAGAAAAGGAGATTTATGAAACTCTTAGCAAATTTAAATCCTATTTTAATATCAAACTACTGCTAAACTTATGGAAATTAGCAGCAAATTTTATCATCAAACAGAACCAGGAAAGCCCTTACTGAAAACAGTAGTGTGATGTGTCTTGTGTTCTCAAGGGCCACCAGAAGATCTAGTCATCTATTTTCTAGTATTAGCAAGGACATTTTTGTAGAGATTTCTAGCACTCATTTGACACTTTGGAAGTAATATAAAGGCACAGAGAGAGGTTCTGACCACTATTACCTCTGCCATCAGAGTCTGGCTATAATTCGTATACGATATGTCATACACTACGAAAGAGACTGCTTCTTAAATGAATCAAACATGTTTTATCCCAAATTAGTTTAACTGGTTCAATCACTGGACTTTCCAGAATCCCACATATCAAAATCACCAGCTGATTCCTCCTCCTCTGGAAATGCAGCCTTCATTGTATCTCAAGGCAACTTCCAGACAGGTTGGACAGAACGAGAATTGTCCCCAACTGCAGTGGCATAGTCTATGGTTAAAACCATCGAGTCACAGCTGGGAACAAATACCCCATGCCACATGTCCATGCTCACACACATACGCACATGTATTTATGGACAGTCCTGATAAAGCAGAAGGTTCTTTACACGCCCTCAACTCCTTTTCAGAGTGAGAACATGAGCATATATATCCCCATAAGCCTCTCTGAAATTTGTAAACATTTGAAGTGTACAACAGAAATAGCACAGGGAGCAAAATCCTGTCCATCTGTCAGTGAATTAGCATGTGATTAAAAAAAATTTTCTACTTTGCTGAACAATATGCAGTTGACAAATGTCACACCATGTGGTAGAAATGGACCACAAAAAACTGCACAACAACATCAGAAGAGAAAGTCTTCTATACACCTATCAAATAATTTTTTCAAGAAGCATCTGACAATTTCAATATGAATGTCTTTAGAACACGTTTTATATGTTCTTTTACAAATGTTATTGCTTGTAAAAGTTCAAAAATGATAGCCAAGCAAACGCAGCATGTCCTGTACTCACTGAACGCAGGACTCTGGATTCATCAGGTCGCTGCAGTTCAATGAAGTCTTCAAGTCTCAACCAATGTGTTCACTTTATTTAAGCATGTCCTTAAATACACTGCACACTCGGGGTGAAGAGAAGCATGTGCCAAGTACCTTGCTGAACGGGCTTTCCAGGCTGCACACACGACCCTGAAGGAAGCCCTTAAAACACTTTGATACAGAATTTAAAAGTGTTTTCACAAAAAGTCTGTGCTGATACTGGATTTGATTTGGCTGTTAATTAGATACCAATAGTTATTCTTGTAACAGGGAAGAGCTATCAGATGACTGAACTCTGGAGTCCAGGCAAAGTATGGAGTCATGGTGAGGAACCATATTTGGCTGTGTATTGGATCAGCTTCTGGAGTAGTCATTTCCCACTTTTTTTTTTTTTTAAATGATAATTTAAAACTGCTACAAAGGCTTTGACATCCATGTGAGAAGTGTTATAAAAAAAATAAGAAAAGACACTGCAAGTAGCCAGTGAAGTGATCTCAAACTGAGAATCAAATTATCAACTGCTTTTATACTTGGTTACTCTGGAAAGCATTGCTACCCAGTGCTTTCCACTATTTACTGCACAGAGACAGCCATTACCACCTTTACCTTTCCGACAGACCTTCACTGGCTGTTTTGTCCAGACAGGCAGAGGCACTGGCTTCTTCTCAGGCCAACAGGAATACTGGTTTGTTACTTTTCTGATATGAAATTCTTAAATATCAGAGAACGGGGAAGCCTTTCTCCCCCTACAATAATTACGGTGCAATGTCCAGGGCTTAGTTCACTGCCACTGTAGTAAACACCCTGGCTGTAATTATAAATCCAGCTATACCAATAACCTTCTGCTGTGTTATATTCAATGGAAATTGAATCAAACCCACATTAATTAGTTCTGTAGTTGTTGCCTCGCCGTTTGGGGTAGTATTTATCTGGAAGGAACTACTTGGATTAGAAGTATGTGGGTGCTTACGGTTCTCCTTTCTCGGACAAAAAAACCCAATGTGAGCTTTATAAAGAGTTTGTGAGCTTTTCATAATTTAGTGAGGAGAATTCTCCTTACCTTGTTTACTGCTGAGAGTCCTATTTCTGTTCCATTGCAAGTTTATAATATGGACACTCAAAAGCCACTGCCATTCCAAGTAATTTATAAACCAAAAAGTATTTGTGGAAGAATCCAATGCCAAGAGGCATCTATGTTCAGTATGCAGTAAGTTGGCTGCCAATTGTTGTTGCCAGATGACAACAATATGAAATTAAGGCTAACTATTAGCGTAGCTTGATACAGAGCTAAATAAAGTAATTCCTGCTTTAAGTCACAGTATTATAGTATGAACTGCTGTCTCAATAAAATGCCAGTCATAGGGTGAAAAGTGGAGAGGAGAAACTGCTGCCTGGTTACACAATAGCAGCAAGGCAACAACAGGTCCTGCTACGTAACTCCAAATAGGACTGAGAGGGACATTTTATTATTCACCAGTATCTTCCAGGAACTTTTCTGGGACAATTGAGAGATTCACACAGATAATGTCCCAGGCCATCAGCAAGTGAAAACCAAACCAGCTTTACTCAAGTCAAAGGAGTAATACTGATTTATTCCAGCTGAGGATCTGAAGGGTTTTTTTGTTAAGAAGAAATTTCAACTTGACAGCACAGCAAAACTGTATTATTCTAAAATGTTCAGAATTTAGAAGCCAGCTTCTTCTTCAAAATCAAATGGATGCTACTTTCTGGTCATTAGAGAGAGCTATTGAGGACTTCAGTTTGCTCTCACTGAGCACAACAGTGACATTCCCTGGGGAACGCGGTGAGAGCAGGTCAGACCACAGAAATAAAAGTCTGAGGCAACTTCCATTTTACTTTTAAAACCCTGATAGTAGAAGACTAGAGAAAGGCAAAGTCAGTACAACATTTGTGGCCCATTGCTAGAGCCTTCAGGCAGCTCACACACAGTTTGAGGTAGGATGCTGGTTCAAGCTGCAATTCATTCATGTGAATGACCTTTTAATTAATGTTTTATTCCAGACCAGAAAAGCATAAAATCTATTTTAAGTCTAAAAAAAAAAAAATATTTTAAAATAGTATCTTACCCCTTCTTCTTGATTGCCTTCTCTAACATTTTCTCGTATGATACCTTTTCTTTATCATATTGTGCCACTATTTTGTCAATTTGTGTGCAGTGCAACTTCTGCATAGCGCTGTGCTCCTGGAAAACAGTAGGACCTTACAATTAGGTTGCTGGATTTTTAATGTTTAGGTTTTTTACAGTGTAAAAATATCAGTGTACGAACAGATAACTTTGACAATGGAATTTGATCTGGTTAGTCATCTAGTATTAAAGGTTCCAGATATTCCACCATAAGCCCTAATACATTTCTTCTTTGTTTGAAAAGTGAAAATCTGTAGTGGACCTTAAAAGATATCACATGCCTTAAAACAAAAGAATGATGGGGAAAAACATCTTTTTGAATAAATGTCCATTTAAGTCCAATGTAAAAAATCAGTTTTACAAGCTCAGATCATATTGTTCAAAGTTTCTGAACGCAGAGGAGAACAAAACTCAACCCAGCCCCCCCTTTCCTCTATGTTTCTCGTACAGAATACAGTGCTAGCCCCTTGGCCACTGCAAATCAAATAGCTCCAAGTCCAAACATTAGCTAAACCCCAAATTATCAAAAACTGATATTCTGAAGATCTGGCCCGTGACCCCTAATGACAGCAGCAATCTTATCACCAAGAAACTCCACCTTGATGCACAGCACCTCCCTTTGCAAGTGACAGCAAGCTGTGCAATACAACTTTCAACTACACATGTAACCTGCAAGTAACCATTGCCCCCTGTTTTCCCCCCACCCCCACCCCATCAAACAGTACAGCATATGCTCATAAACTGGACATACAGGGCTACCTGTGGTGTATTACACATCAATGCTAACCTGCTATTACTACTATAGTTATGTGACTTACATCGGTGGAGTGGCAGAGATGGTTATCTATGGAAGGGGAGGAAAAAACTGTTCCTATGTGAAAAGATGAATTACCAATGCATCTTACACATTTGGGTCTAGCATACAGACAGCTCCTCTCCATTACAAGACTGTACCAGAAACAACACACTTAGTGCCTACATGTAGACTTCATTACTGAACTTGTCTTCACATTCTCTTTTACCAGAACAGCTGCTCATAACGATGCAAATATTTAACTACCACAGAGAGCACTAAATATTGAATTTACATTACAATAGGAAACATTGTTTGTTAATTTACGTTATTTTATTAATATTCAATTGTTCCACATTTTATCTAATTGTGGCAAAAAGCCTTGCATTAATTAACATGGCCTCTTCCAGAACTTTATCACTATTTTGTTTCATAGCACATTCTGCATTTATTCTACCCTTGCTATTCTACTGCTCTTTGTTGTTATTTCCTATACACCTGTGTTTGCCTTATCACTGTTTCTTTCTCTAAAAATAGTAATTAAAAGACTTTTACGTTCAATTTTACCAAAACATTAATACAAATGCTGTCATGCTCTTAAAAATCTAGCCCTGAGCTGTACCCAAGCACTCCAACATCTGCCAAGCACTTCCCTGGGGAACACGTAGCGTACAGCTTCCAAATTTTGTATTTAGAGAAGGGAACTGAATTTTCTGTTTTACAGAGGATTTAAGGGGAAACAAATAGACTCCATCAATACTAAAACATGCCAGCTTCACCAGGGAGTATTTACACTGACTAACCAGGTAGGAAAAAATATGGACTGTGAAAAGAATGATGTAAGTTTGACAGTACCAGCCAGCCCCAGGTGAAGTGACTGAGAACATGTCTCAAATCACCCACTCTCCTCTAGATGAACAGAACAATACAGTTCTTGCTATAAAAGACTAAGCGCAAACATTGCAAAGCATGAGACATCTGCCCACTCGTGTGGCACTCGTCTATAATCTGGGAAGGCACAACATGTAGAGCCAGAATCCCTGCTTTTCCCTCAGGACAGCCATGATTTAAGCCTTCTCTCTGTCACACACACACTGTTATCTTTTGCAGACTCCCCTCTACTACTACTTAGTGCTCATGCACAACCCTGTCTTGTATCCAGAACAGATATATTGTGGATGACATCCCCCTCATTTCCTTCCCTGGTCCTCCTCCCCACCCAGTTCATGGAACATGCATTTGTCTGTGCACATTACCACCACAGCTGGAAGAAGAAGATGGGCTACTAAAAACCTCCACATGCAAGGCACAAAGAGTACCAGGAGCCAGCTCCCTGCCAGAGGTCCCTTCAATTAAATACCCCTGAGCCCCTGGAACACTATCTAAAATGGGTTAGCTGATGTGAGTTTGATTTTCTGTCTATGCTCAAAGGAAAATTCATCGCAGCTAGATGCTGCAGCCCAAACTTCTGTCAAGATTCTAAGAAATACGAGTGGCTTTGTAGCATCTTAAAACACCCTCTGTACATTTTGTTTTCAGATGCAAAGTTTCAGGTGTTAACGTGTTCTAGACTGATTCAGAATGTTTGCAGATAAAAGCCTCCTCAGCTAGGTCTCTCAGGATTTCCTCAAGTCCATTGAATTTGCAGTTTGAATTCACATGCCTTTTGCATGAGCATATTCACAAATTACATTTAATGATTATATCAGAAACTGAAGCCACAGTTCAGCCAGGGTTCTGAAAGGCCACCTAACTGTCAGAAAAAGACTAATCACAGCAAGACTATCCATGGGAAAAAAAGAAGAGTGTCATATGCAGTTCCGGGGGTGCAGGAATCACAACTCAGTCTATTGAAGAGAAGAGGAAGGGAGTTCCTATGATAGAAACTGTTATTCCTGCTAGGTATCTCCTGAAAGCAACACAAATACTCCTGTGTACAACTGAAAACTGAACTCTGGAGGAGTCTCATTACAGAATACAAAAATGAGGAAATCCAGAAAAAGAAACTATCAGTTCCAAATCAACAATCCATCTTGCAGAACTTAATGTCGCTTTTGCATTGTGAAATGGAGATTTTTTTTTTTAATGTTCTTTTTTTACTAGGCTTTATTTAAAACTATACATATATTCTGTGCCGATATAAATTCTGGGATTTCTATTTTTGAGTGGTAATTATGCAATTCTGGTTACTGTCTATGGCTGTATTACATTCCTTAAGGGGTCACTTGTGACTATCACTGCCTTGTCTGAAACTGCTAGAACCGTATACCTCTGTCACCTCTTGTACTGCTGACTGTTAGAGAATATATCAAGATAATCTCTCACTATCCTTCCTCTTCTGTCTAACCAAAGAAGCACAAAACCTACGTGACATCCCTGCAAAGTACTAAAATTCAGTAAGAGCCCACAGAAGCAGGCTGCTAACAGATGAAATCAGTGTCTGAGACTCTTATATATGCAACCTCTCCTTGCCTTTATAGCCCATCTACCTGAGATCCCACCCCAGATCATTTACCTAAATGGTACTCAGCTACCTTGATAAAAAAAAGATAAATACCAATGGACACCACTCAGATATATCAGCCATTTTGCAGTTGCACAGTAATATTCACAGTGGGAGATTAAAGTTACTTCAGGGAATGTAGGCAGGAAATACTTTACTTCGAAAGCTGCCCAGTGTAGGTTTTTTTATACATGCATTGTTTAAAGAAAAATATTCCTGCAATATGCAGAAGTGGCTGGACATACTATTTTAAAATCATCAAAAGCACAAGTTACCAGACTGATTCAAAAGAATGTTATTGGTAATATGGAATTTTTTAAAAATGTGACTACTATATTAATTTCCCACTGTTTTTCAAAAGTCTAACAAAAGGAATACTACAGTGTCCGAGGTTGATAGCTTGCAAAATAAGCACCACTACAAAAATACTGTTTTGTTTGTTGGCAGTCCTGTCTACTAGTGTCAAAAAGGTAATTTCATATGTTTGGATTTTAAACAGACCTATGAAGCATAGAATATATTTGTTGCTTGTTTACTTTGAAGATCTTGCTGCTACTGCCTTACTGTCCCTTAAATAATGGCAGTATTTTAGATGAAATAAAAGAACACAATCCATACATGGGCTAGCAGTTTCAAACTCCTTGCAGCAGCTGCTAATTTACTTTAAAGTGACAGAACATGACCATGATGAAATCTGTCATGCAGACAGAATCCCTGGGGCCCAGTCTTTCTGGTACCAGCTTCTCAGATCCCACTGATTCTTGTGGCACCTCAATAATCATAGGTAATAAGATAATGCTGATAGTCATTTCTTTGTAAGTAGCTTTTTTTTTTTTTTTTTTTTTCTAAATTCCCTTTGTGGATGTGAGGATTCTTGAGAAAGCTCATTCATTTCTTGACAAGGACACTTATTTTATTCCTCTTTCTGTCCTAGCCTAAAGAACCAGCTTTGCTCACTGTCCAACAGATGACAAAGAATTTGCCCTAGGAGTTAACTAAGATTTACATACAATCCTTGCAACATATTTCCCCCCTAAAAATACTGTATTTCTCACAGTACCATCAAAGAAACCTGTGTTAACTTCCCACTCCTTGGCTTCCCCACCCCTCCACCTTTTTTTTTTTTTTTTTTTTTTAAAAAAAAAAAAAGTCCCAGATTCTTTGCATCTCTGGCAAACCTACACTGTTTTCTCCCAGTGATCTGTCTCATTGCAGATTCAGAATGCCCTGTTAGGTGAAACTAGTTCACAACACAAGTAATTTGGCTTAGGTTTGGATCATGTTCCTTCCTCACAAGAGCCATCACCTGTTCTTCAGCAATCCCAACAGCAGCACAATGCTACCCTCAGCCATACTCATGCAGACATGCCTTTTCAGACTCAACCAGCCTGGAGAATATTCACTCTCCCCACTCCAACTCTCTCTTGCTTCACAGCCAGGCCACAAACTAAGCAGAAAATTTCATTCAAAAACTAGAGGCAACAGCTCTGTTGCAGAACTGAACTGGTTCTTCTGACCAGATCTAAGGAAGAAATTTTATATGATGAGGTGGTGGAAACACTGGCACATGTTTCCCAGAGAGGTGGTAGATGTCCCACTCAAAGTCCAATTGGACAGGGCTCTGAGCAACCCGACTGAGTTGCAGATGTCCCTGCTCATTGCAAGGGGGTTGGACTAGATGATCTTTAAAGGTCCCATCCAACCCAAACTATTCTATGAAGTGAGAAGCTATACTTGCACACTGACTCTGAAACTAAACTTGCTGTGAAATACTGACACTCTCCAGTATTCACTACCATTTGCCCTGCCTTTAATTTCTATTTGCTCTATTATTCCCTTAAAATCCTTCAGGATTTCCTTAAAAGTATTGTCCTGCCTTTGCAGAGCATTATGTAAATACCATTTATATGACTCTCAATCCTGAGTGAAATCTCAACTATTCATAGACTTTGTGAATTCCAAAATTCTGCATTTTTTTGCAAGTCGCAAATCTCATCAGGGAATGGGCAAATTTAATTCCATCAGTCACAGACTGGCTGCCTAGTAATGATGACACTAAGAACACTGACCTTTCTGTCAATCTAATGATCTCTACCCTACTTAGACTAGTATTTTTCCTACACAAAAGTGAAAAAAGGTACAGTGAAGGTTGTACCTCCAACTGCCCAAACATCCTTCTCTTGAAAAAACAGGTTAATAACAAAAACGTGTGATGTGTCTCTGTATGTGTGTGTATACTTGGTATTACAGTTGTAAGGAGCTACATCATCTAGGAGAAACAAATTAGTGATAACATGCAGAGGGATGTTAGGAGAGTGTTATCACGGCTGCTGTCCAAATGGCTGAAACACTGAACAGAAGTAAATAAAAAGAAAGATACCATCAAAAAAATACACCGTGTGTTGTATTCTAAAAAGCCTGGCACCAGGTAATTTTGGTATTAATCTGGAAACATGGTACATGTAACAGTCCTATGCCCTGACAAAACAGACCGATGTGTTTTCATACAGAGCAACCAACCTCCGCCAGCCAGCATTCCAGTGGAACTGCTAGTACTTCTCTACACCGAGTGGATGCTGTCAGTAAAAGGGACTCTGCTGTTGTCTTCCTTAGCTAGCTCTGCCTAGGGCTGCCAGATTAGCTCCTACACCACTTATATCAGAGCTCCTTCCTCTCAGCCGGCTCTCTCTCCCACACTTGCATGCATTAATTTTCCATAATGCATCTTCCAAGGCCAACTTTAGATGGAAAAGTATTGGACTTTTCTTTCCTCAAACATGAACAATTCCCTCCTGTTTACTTATTCCTCCAGATTGCTGGAGTGCCTATGGCTAAAGGAGAGCAAATTATTTCTGAAACTTTTAAGTTCAGTCTGCTTAATACACAGGCTTCCTCACGCTGACCATGGATAACTAACTGCACAGCCCTCCTGCTCAGCCCCAGCTGATAATGCATTAGAAACAGAGACGAGTACACCAAGTACTTCCCTGAGATCACCTGTGAGCTACTACGGCCACACTTTTCTGCTCAGACTCTCCTCTCTGATTTCAAGAAGCTGCCCTTACTGGAGCCCTTAGCAAGGCATGCTCTAGACAGGCACCTTCTTGTTAGGACAGACTTAAGCTCTGTATTTAAGACCAGCAGGAACACAGGCTTGCTCAGACCTAAAATAGCTGTGCTGGAGCTAATGCTGAAAACCCTTCTGAGTGCACAGCATTTCCAGATTGTGGCTGGCAATTTTTGCCTCAGATTAGGGGAAGCAAGTGCAAGCCTGAACAGAGGGATCATTTTTTTTTAACATTAGCAAGCGTAGTCTTTGCTAACATATCCTTACACTACTGTGGGTCACATATATCAGGGACATAGGTCATTGAGTATGAGTGTTGTCTACGTAACCATGGTACCATTTTCATTTGCAAAAAGCTGCTAGAGCAAACTGCTGAATGTTGTCCAATGAATGAGAAAGGAGTGTTTAAAAATAAGAAGCCCCCTTAAAAGACCAACCCTGTGAAGGTCTAGAAACTGTCCATGTCCAGATGTGTGGATGACAGACACTTTTTCTTTAGCATAGGCTTTGCACACAACACTAAAATGGAATCACTCATTTCCCTTTTGCATTGAGTCAGTAAAGAGTCTGAAATGTAACTTCAAAATGCCCAGGCAACTGCATTACATCAGATCTGCAATAAAATCTGCAATCAAAGAGAGCAAAGGAGTAACTGCCCCAAAAGCCCAGAACGGATTTGTATGTATTGCCAAAATTCAGAACTTAAGATACTTTCTTCAGTTCTTATGCCTCTTTCTGTAACAAGAGTAATGGTTTCCTAATGATAAAGGGCAGGAGAAAACTGGCTGTGATTTTCTAATGTAAAGTATATTTGTGATAGCGTTGCATGCATTTGGGATATCACTGCCAACAGTACCAAGCAAAAAGCTGACTATAAAGTGGTTAACATACACATAAGTGAGGAGGAATAGGACATTTCATTTTTCAGTAACACATTCCAGTTCTCTTGGGCAATTTTACAGTTTCTCCAGTGCCTGTCTTCAAAGCAGCACCATTTCACATCATTATGATACTGCCTTTTTTTTCCCCAAACTGCTGTCAATATCTCATGCAAGAGGGAGCTAGATAAAATCATCACCTGAAAAAGGTGAGCTTTGGGTGCTTATATGGGTCAAACAAATGCGCACCGATACTCAGGGACACATACAAAGGGTTGCGAAAGGGAGAATTTTTCTCACTGGAGCGTATTTCAGTACATTTAAAACACACATGCCTGCCTTAGTGGTCCAACTACTCCTTTGTCTTCCCCTACCATTTAATTAGGAATTGTCTGTGCTAGTGAGCACTGCAACTTCTTTCAATTAGTGTGTTGCTCAGAGAGCTCTTAATGATCATACCTTTGCATGTTTCTTCTTTAAGGCATTCAGCTCTTTCTGCTGTTTCTTTAAATGCTTTATATAAGCCTACAAAAAGAGAAGCTGCATCAATTTTTCTGTGGTTGTATTGACTTTAACCAGGTAAAATCCTGGCTACGTAAAACAAATAATTAGGAACACATCTTGAAAAGCTTGTGTCAGTCCTTACCTTCATTTGCTTTAAATCTTCTATCTTCACTTGAGGAATAAGGTCTATACCTAGGAAGGTATTTATACGGTTAATCTAAAACTTCGTACATACTAGAAACCTACATTGAAGTTAGCAGTTAAATATTTTCCCCACATAAAAAATAATCACATGTTAATGAGAAAATTGTTCATCAAGATACAGCTAAGATACAGTTAATTTCTTTTTCAAATGCACCACTCAATCAATTGCCTTGTGAAAAAAGAAAAGAATCAATGAGTGTATTTTAATCTCTTACAGTTCTGGTCTGAAGTGTCAAAACACAGCAATCTAAGAATTGAAAAAGCTCCATTTCTGAAAACATTGCAAGCCATTTATGTACATTAAAAGTGAAGCACACGAACTTCAGATTTTTGCTTCGTAGCTGGAGCCTGCTCTGGCACCACTCATTTCAAGGGGGAGGCTTCCTGGGTAAAGTTCTATATGACTACATAAAAGGTTAACTAAGTTTAGGTATGTTACTTCTCCTCCATTTAAAACGCAAAAATCGTAGAAGTGAAAATTTACCTGCAGCCTGTATGTTAGGGGAGGTAAAATTTGCATGTTGGTTAATACCAGGCTACAAGAAAAGGAGCAACAGTACACTACAAGACTAAAGGAGAGTTAAAAATGGAAGAGAAACACAAAATCCTAAGTAGTGGGTATTCTAATGAAAATTCAATGCAACAAGCAAATCTATCATACAAGACTAACAGTACTATTTAAATGATGAAAATGTATTTTGATCATCTTAATTACAGTGCAAACAAAACCCAATCGCATTTCATGTTTATGCTTTAATAAATGTTTTGTGACATACTATGATTTTTTTGAAACTACTTGAGCACATCCTATATGTAATTAATAAAAATGTGAATATAATGCCATGAAAGCTGCAATGCATCTTTTTGCCTGAGCTTTTACACAAAACTGTTTGTCTGTACAAAAATACACTGCAAATGTATTTACTTAACTGCTCTTAACAGTGTCTGTGGACTGTAAGAATTTCCCTGCCTTGAAAAGGGCTTTCTAACTTTTAAAGTTAAATTTAACTGGAAAATACTCACATGCTGGAAAAAAAAAATGGAGGGAGGGGGGATGCAGAGGGAGGGGGGATGCAGAGGGAGGGGGGATGCAGAGGGAGGGGGGATGCAGAGGGAGGGAAGGCAGGCATCTCTTTAGGGAACACAATTTTTTTATCTTCGAAGCATAAGATTCTGCTAAATTACATGGCATTAACATTAGCCTAGTAAATGAGACTGGAACAGATTTAGGCACAGATAAGAGGCTGAAGTTTTCAAACACACAAATCACTTAACTCTTACTGAAAGTCAGAGAAAAAAAACGCAAACCCTGACATTCTCATGCATTTGAAAGCCCTCCACAGACACCCTATCTTGCTGGATATGTAATTTCTAGTAGCGAGGCAAGCTGTGCATTTTAACAAAGGTAGAATTATTCAGATCTTAAAAGATCATGAAGAAAAGTAATACAAAGTAAAGATATTTACATGAGATCTAAAAATTAACAGCTCTATTTTAACATGCTAGAATGTGGATAAAAATAGTTGCAGACAAGAGTGCGTAACATCTGAAATCTCAGTTTAAGACCAGGGCTACATCAGGCGCACTGTGTTCTAAACAAACTTTTTCAGGGTTTTATTTTAAAACACAGACTCATTTACTTTGTTCACTGGGTCTGACTCCATGGCAACCAGGAAGTAGTTGCCAGCTCCAGCAAATTTTATGCTTAATTAGTGCACAATAAAACTAACACTTGTGCATCTTGGTGATGTTACATGAAATATGAGAACACCTCCCTGCATAAAAATAATCTGGGTTTTACACCAGGGAAGAACTTTGAAAGAATTCAGGTGCCAGAGACAACCTGTTTTATTGCCAAAAGTGACTCCAGAGAAACATCTTGTTTCTTAAGAGATCCCTTCACATGTGTGTATTCAGCCATGTCTGCTTAAGTTTAAAAACAAGAGAAGTCAGTGCTCCTTCTCACTCCTATCAATACCTTTGGGCCAAGGTGGATGAGAGAGAGTGAACCAGATTCTAATTCTTGTGGCCCGTTAACAGAAATATTTATTGTGTTTCATTCAGCTGTAGAAATTTGTTCTTTCACTTAATCTTCGTTTCCTGTGATGATATATGAGAAACAAATAATCCCATTTGACTCTGGAAGATGATTTTGTAGACTGAACAGTGAATAGCGAGGAAAAAATACTTATTCACTTATAAATGAGCACATTTAATATGGGTATTTTTCACAATAAACATGCCATTTCCCATAATCACTATACAGAGTAAAACCACACATTGAAAACCTTTCTAATTGTTGGGAAATCTCTACGGAATCCAATGAATTCTAAATACCTTTAATTACTTAAATCTGCAATTCTGCCAAGGGATTTGTGGAGGGAGAAAAAAAGCAGAGGAGTTTCTGTGGAGTGTACGAGAAAATAGTCATTCCTATTGTCATTCCTCCAGTAAGTCTTTAGTAAAATACTCCAAGTCTTGGGGGTCACTACTATTGGCAGTAGGTATACAGCTACACAAAGAGGTCACTTAGTAAAATACAGCTGTATTGGCTTTATACAGCCATTCTAGTAATATAAAAGATATATTTGCAATTAGACAAGGACCACTCTCAGTGGCAAAAGAAGTTACCTTCTAAAAGGGTAAGAATGAATCGAACTGCCAAACTATAATTGAGTAATGAGTACTTCTCCGTGATTCCCAAATCACTTCAGACCTGAGGGAGTGGCACATGACTGGTATACCTTTCTTAGCATCGGTCCCAGAGCCAAAGCCTGCAGTGGTACTTGGCCGAAGTTCAGAGCTACTCTGAGGCGTTACGTTGGCTTTGGCATTATTTGCTTTTCCTTTTCTGTCATTCTTTGAAGTGTCATTTGGTACATCAACTATATCACTCTGAAAGAAACAGTCACATCTTAATAAATTAATTGCTGTTTTACCTGTAGTATAAAAGTTGGGGTATGGGAAATTGCTGAACTTCCTTACTTTAAACATAATTATGAAAATTGCAACATACTTTCAAACAACAATATACTCAGTACAGTATTTGTAACCTATTCTAAATGGCTACTTACAAAAATATGGCTCCTTTCTCATTTCTTAAAATTTCTCCTTTTAAGGGACATGTTAACACAATCCATAAAAAGTCAGTTAGCGAATGGTATTTTACTAAATGTTAACTAACATAAGCCAATGTATTTCAGAGCAGGACAAAGAGGCTTATATTTGAAAATGAGAAATGAGAAGGTAACATACATTGCTTGGAGAAGGACCAGTTTACTTTTAAAAAAAGAACATAGCATGCACATAAATGGGCTGTATTTGTCATTAAGTTCTACTTACAGTTTCGATACCCATAGCTCTCATTTGGTCTGCTCTTTTTTCTGTGATAGACAAAAATTTCTTTGGATCTGATAAAGCATCCACAATATCTGTAAGAAAAAAAATAATCAACTTATGATCTTCAAAGGCATTTGGAAATCAATCTTTTACAAGAGCTGTATTCTACCCCGGTTGTCAGGAGCCTTGGCTTGCAATAATAGTCCAACTTTCCATAATGAGCTTGGCAGGACTGAAAGTGCTCATTGCCACAGCACTTCAACACATTAGGAACATGAATCAGTTCATCATGCATCAAGGGAGTGGTATTAATCCAGGTACCTTATTTAGGAAAAAACCCAATCATGCCATCAGACAAAAGTTACTCTAACTTACTCCCAGTTGAAGACACTAGAATTTGAGATGAGAATGGGATCTCCTGATCTAACAACTTTGTCTCTTGGCTGTTTGAGGGGGTGTTGACTGACTTGGGACTGCAGAGAACTGTAGAAAATGCTCTTATATTTCCTAGCTAAATAGCAGTTTCAGCTGGGTTTCAGCAATCGGGGAAATCTATTCTCACTCGCCTTGTGATGCTCCATGTTTGGAACATGATAGGCTGTGAAATGGCTTTTCTCTGAACCATAATGACCAGTATTTGAATCTTACATGTGAACACAGCACCACTAGTGGTATTATAGCACCACCCAGTACCAGACACCATATAGATCATTGAATCTGTTTTCCATATGCAGTTATGAATGTGCAAGCATCAGTGTACAGGAAGACAAAGACAATCCCTTACCATGCTTTATTTCAACAGTCAAAGAATTAAAAAATGGCAAAGGAGGCCCTCTACAGCAAGAAATTATTTTACAAATTAAACTAAATTCAGTACCTACAATAACAATGCATGCAGAGACCACAGCAGTGACCTGTTTTGGTGATCCCTCCGAAACTTTGAGTGCTATGGAGAAAAGGGTCACTGGTCTCAGTTAATAAGTCTTCCTTGTCAGAGCACTAACTTAAGAAAGGAAGTTTGATTGCTGCAGACTGACTGACTCATCATTCACTACAAAGTCAGTCATTTAATTAACCTGTTTTTTTGCCCTGACCATTAGGAGGACCCTGGACAGCGCTTCACTTGCTAGGAGGCTGTTTCTCTGCAGAATGCTGCACAGCCCTATTTTTGGCTGCTTATGAGTAAAAGATAAATGCTTTTGTACCCTTATATTCTAGATGGTCTCACTAGCATAATAGACCATTATTTCTGCAATGACAGTTACGACACTCACAGTTTTCATCATCATTTGAGTTTTGCCCATGTTTCATGTCATCTCTTCAGCCATTTTCCAAGTGAGCTTACAATGACGCAACACAGAGGAGCTGGTCCACTGACCAGGTCTGTAAAAATATTCATCCCATCAAAAGCTTTTGGAAAAAACTTGCTACCCTTCTTGTTCAAATCAGGGGCTGGACCATATAATCTCCCTTCCAACCTAAGTTGTTCTATGAAATGTCCCTCTGAAGTTACTGGATGCATTTCTCAAGAAAAAAACCAAAAAGCACAGGCAGGGCTCCCATTCTGACAGCAACTGTATAAAATGCACAGCATTATCCCCAACAGCTCTGTTTATCTACACAAACAGGTTGTCTCCAATAACTGTTGTGACCCAACGATGTCTTCTGAAACTTACTTCATATACACAAGAACCAAGCAGAATTTATTTTCAGCCTTAACAATGGCCCTGTAGCTCAGCACCGTCTGTTTCCCCTTTGCCTAATTTAGTAAGCATGTTTTTTTGTCCTTGGCCTGCATGCACTCCTCAGTGAAAATCCAGGACTACCCTGCTAACATGATGTGTCTTTTGAAAATGGAACCTGATTATCACAAGCTTCAAGGTAAAAATGACTAACGTGTTTGGGAGAGCGAGACCTTTGTGAATTGTATTACTAACCATACAAGCACATCACCAAAGGCTCAGCATTTCTACAAGTGGGACGTGACTCATCACTGTTTCTCACATTGTCATTTGTCCTCTGCTTACGTTTTTCTTTCTCCCTAGTGAGGTAAGGTGGGGGTGGGGAAAAGCATTTTGTAGAGGAAACACAATTAAATATAAAACTAGGAAAAATCACTGCAAGAATACATTACAGAGGACTCTAACCATTAACCGAAGTAGCCATGCTTACTTACGCACAGACTTCTATTATAGAAGCTTCTCTTTGGAGAATGCTGCTTCATTTACATTAATTTGCACCAGTATTGTGTTTTATTGGGAACAGAGTAGCTGATGCAAATAAACCACAATAAATTACTAAGCTATATGAAAAATAAAATTATGCATCTTTTAAAGCCTACAATGCATTACCCATTCCAGTTATTACGTGATGCAAGTTTTTAAATCTTACTCATACAGGAAAAAAAAAAGAGAAATAAAAAAGGAAGTTAGGCATTGAATTGAGCCATACCTTTCTACAGGTTTGCTAAAACAGCCATGAAGGTCCTAATGATAGCTCATAAAACAATGAAAGGTTCACTGCAGATGATAAGTAATTAAAAAACACATGCCAACAGAATACTAATGATTCCACCCGAGTGTCTAAAGTTGTTTCCCAGTTGTTCATCATGCTGCTGTTCTGTATTAATCAGAAAAATACATGAGATACATCAAAACTATCTGGGAAGGGAGAGGAGAACTAATAATTGAACTCATTTAGTTCATATTAATACGATGACAAACAATTCTCTCATTCTAGTAGCATTCTACTGTAATGACACTGTTACTTTATGAGTAGTAATGTACTATGTCCTCACCTCTACCAGATAAGCAGTGTGTAGAAATGTTGGCTACGTAGTAGATCTACCAGTATTGAACTGCACACAAATTGCAAATTCTAAACTAGCATTCAAATTCTCTTTGAAATCAAGTCTTTCACATCTGAATTTGTAAAACGCAGTTTAAAAAAGAAAATAAAAAGGTATTTTCTCCACACTCAGCAGCTTCAGCCACATCAAACTCTGCTAAGTTTAAATTCTACTCTCAGAAAAAGTGTGGTATCATTCAGAAAAACATCGATCCCATGTTTAGAAAGTATTTTAACTGAAAATATTTACTGTCAAAAGCTTGAGTTCAGGAAAGAATTAAAGTACATGCTTAAATGTGTCCCTTAGATACATGGTTCAATTACTGCCTCGAGAATCTTGAGCTAAAGCAGAAGCTTACATTTATCTTGAGACAAAGTCCCTGAAGTTAAATACTGTAGACGAAACACACTGCACAAAGGCAAAGTAGTACTCCAAAACCTGTGGGAGAACTGCAGCCGACTGGCCAGCAACCAGGATTTTGTGCATAAACAACATATATTTCTGTAAATGCTAAACTTTTCCAGTCAAATATTGCTACTGAATTCTATGCCTGTTCATTTTTTTAAAAGCCTGGATAAATACCAGCAAACACCAACTTGAAGATAAACTCTCTAACATGTTAGGTAAGCCTTCTTCTTCTCCAGTTCATACTACAGAAATGACACTCAGAGAAGTGACAGTAATTCTCTGCATAGACAGCAGGTTTGAAATCACTTTTGCAAAGAGCAACACATTGTTTTATCAATAATGTTTCACCAATCTGCTTTGAGGTGAACTTCATTTTGCTGCAGTCAGAGCATTAACATTTAGCACAATTCCTATTGTAGAGTTTTAAATGATTTAAATATTTAACGTACAAGTGAATTTCATCTGCAGTGAAGAAAACTTTTCCCAGAGGTACACCCTCAGGGTGAACTTACCCATATAAACTGAATTAAGTGCTGTAATGGTTATTCTCAGCTGTTTGCTCCTATACACATTGTGGATTTATACGCTCAGTATAAATGACCACAGCTCTACCAACCTGATCATGGAAATGGCTCACATGAAAAATGACTTTCCTGAAAACCCCAAAATAATTAAAACGCTCTAAACACATGTAAAACTGGGAGAGAAAAATGCAGAAAGGTTTTGGGTGGTAAATTATTTCACTGTCCATTTTTAACAATATGCCAATATTCCCAAGAATACAGAAGTGGTGTGTTTGAAAAAACACATGTAGATTCTGCATCAATTGTTGCCACCTATATGCCAAGCAATATAGCTGAAGTATGTTAACCTTGCAAATATGTCAGAAAACACTTACTTCAAAAAAATAAATCAAAAGCAAAATCTTCCTAAAGTGTCAACAGAGAAAAATTAAATTGAGCTAAGTAGTATTAGCTTATTTTCCATATTATTTTGTCATTTAAGAGATATGTATCATTATCATGAACATGGAGGCAGGCATTTGGTCCGAAAGCTGATTTCTTAATTGAATATTCAGGGCTTCTAAGGAGTTAAAATACTAAATCCTTCCCATCTTCCAGCATTGCATGTCTGCTTCTGGCTGTCTACTCTGCAATACTTCAGTACTTCCATACCAGCACTCAAGAACTACAGCACACTGAGACACAGGTTTTTCTCACCTCCAAAACCATCAGGCACGTATGTTTTAAGCACAATGTTGCAGAAAACCGTTGGAAGAGAGAGTGGTTTGTTGCCCTCGTTCCGAAGGGAAATGTGCCTGTAACCTGCTTGCAGACCATCCAGAGGCAGGATCCTCTGACCAATCAACTTATTATTGTCATCATACACTGCTATTCTCAGGACAGCAAGATCAGGGAGAATAACCTGGAAAGCCAGAAAATGAGAAATTCAATGACTCTAATACAGTAGCACCCTCTTTGCCTCCCATGTTTGAACCATTTACTTTGTATGCCAGAAACAGACTATCATCACTGTAAGATAACGTCATTCCCTGCAAACTGCACACTTCAAGATGACTCTTTCCTAGAAAAGCTTCTTTTCGCCCTAAATACTGGGTCATTTCAGAACATGCAAATCTTGCAGCTTACAGTTACACTAGCTAAATATTTTGCATATCTATTTTTCATTACCAAAGACTGGTGACATTGATAAGAAGGCAGGAAAATACTACATGGGAAATGACAGATACAGCAGCAATCGAAGGGTAGGTAGTGCTGAATCAGGAGGAATTATGACAGAGAGATGGGATTTGGCATGCATCCAAAAGGGCCATAAAGAATGGAAAGAGCGCAAGCACAAGCGGATGGGGATGCATGCTGAACTATGGGTTCTGCAAAGGGGAGAAGCAGACGGAGATCAGGGCAGGGCGACAGACCGGCTGGAATGGCATGCTGCCAGCAGAGGTGGGCGTGCTGGACTCACGACATGAAGGGTACATGGTATGTATGCATGGTGGGCAGGGATGCTGCCAGCTATCTGCATCTGTCAGCCCCCATCTGGACCGACCAAAAGAGTAACAAAAAAAATCTGCTGCCTTCCCTGGAACAAAGGTGCTGCCTCTGCGCGTGGAGCAGTGAGAAGACAGCCTAACAGAGAGGTGCAGCTTCCCTGCCAGCCTGCCTCAGTTGTCTGCTGGGAAAGGTCTTCCCACTCCTTGCCTACCTGGCTCTATTCATCAACACTTCTGGGACAAAAGGGAAGATGTAAGGAAACTGCATCTACTATCTCCCTTTAAGACTTTCTCCATGAGCTTTCATCTTCAGTCTTAGAGGGCACAAAATAATGTACACTTTTCGTCTCCATACCCATCTGAGCTATTCACGGATATCCCACTCTACCTGGTTATAATTTAGCACTCCCAGCACAGGTTACCACCAGCACTCATACCCATCCCCTCCTTACACAACAGAGTGACAACACAGAACTAAGATTAGAACGACTGAAACTTTAACTAAAATAAAAACAAGAAAACATGACAGAAAAACAATCAAACACATTACCTGAAAGCAACCGTGTAGGATTAAACATCAGCTTGAGGAGAACAGTGTAAGCCAAACAGGGCAGGTAAGAGCTCTCCTCTACAGGCCATAGATCAGTACATCTTTCATTACATGATGGCCTCATATAGATTTGCTAGGGAGCAGAACTGGGGACTAAGTTTATCATTCCCTCTCCATTAATTTGTTCTATAGTATCCTAGCAGACATTTTCACCCTAGTGACATTTTAGCACTGTGCACCTCACACCTCCAACTAGAGGAATTCTTCCTGCTGTGTCTCTGCCACTCATCTACCTGGTCATCAGTGTACATTTTGATTACAGTGGCTAAGCCTGATATGATAAGGGCCTGAGATGAATAAAAATAATCTCTTGGCTGACTTGCAGTATAAGTTATTCAAGAGAATGTGCGACCATGTAATTGTTCATTGCAGAGTAGAGCAGAAAGTCTCAAGAGTACTGGCATCAGCCACTGCACCCACGCCACCCCCCTTTTAGGTTGAAGCTGTGTGCACCCTGTAGTTTATGGGCCTTTTGATTTAAGAAATCAGAAAGCAGCAGATGGGCAGCATGATTGCCTGTCATTGTACATCTAAGCATCTTCCCTGTGCCTCCTCATATACAGAGGAAAGCACTTAAAATCACATTCGTTTGAGAATATATTTGAGTCCAGAAAAACCTCTTGCATTAACTACATTTCTAATAAAAACTGGTTATATTGTTAAGAAAACAGATTATGTCTGTAATATACCCAAGTGTGAAGTGTTATCACTTCTTGGAAAAGTCTTGTCACTTTGGAATAAAAGCAACAATTCTGCATGACAACAAAACAGGTGTAAGCAAAACAGACGTTATCAAACAGCACTGCTAACACATGTAGTCTGGATGGAACTCCAGCCAACAGAAAAAAATAAATATATATATGTGTATCATATATATAAAGACTGAGAGATAAAAACTGAACACAGACGACTGATCTCTCTTTAAATCCCCCATACCAAGAAAAAAAGGTTTGTTTTACTTTTGTTAATTGAAAAAAAAATAATAAAGAAAAAGGTACATGAGGCACATGGACTACTGAAGGAGGGAGCTGGCAACACATCTGAGGAACACAGCACCCTTCCAACTTTTCCATGTAATAACATTGACCTTAGCTTTGGATGCAGCATCTCACCTGCCCTCTGGGCTGAAGGAACAGTGCAAGATAGCAGCCACTGCCAGGGCAGGGAAGAAGAAATCTCCAAGGAATGATGGTGTCCACCAGCGGGGGCTCATTCTGAGCGGACTGCATACCTTGAACACAGGCATGGCCACGGAGGAGGTGGCTACCTCCAAGTGGGAGGAGGAAGCAAAGGGGAGGGAAAAGCCAAACAAACAACAACAACAAAAAAAATATCATGTGACAGCTACAGAGATTATCCATTAGAAAAATAAAACAATTGAAAATTAAAAAAAAACCAAAACCAAAAACCAAACAGCCTCCTGAAAGCTTATTTCAGCTTTAGATTGTTTACTTTAGTAAACAGGAACCCTACAAACCCTTTTTCATGGGAGCAGTTCTTATTCATGTGAGCAGTCAGACTGAAGCTGGGAGAGGTGGCTCAAGTGAGCAAGGATACTCATGTGCAAAAGCGCTGGCAACCACGGACTGTGCTTTCCGAATATCCTACCTTTCGAAATACAAATGACTCTTCATTGTAAACAGGGTTCAGACCATTGTTCATCACCATGCGTGTTCGAAATTCTTTACGTATCGTGTCCGTGGGTAAACCATACATATCCACTTCTACATACGTACCGATTTTTTTGTCTGATAAGAACTGACCAGATATTACCTGCAACATAAAAACAGAGCAGTAAGGAAAAGCAATACAAAGTACACAGCATTTTTTGAATACTGGAAACATTCATATTTTTTTATTCACAGCAGTCTGAAAAATGCTTTATACAGAACAGATCTATTTATTTCATCATATGAAAAAAGTATATTTACTGCTAAAATCACACTTCTTCAGAAAAGCTTTTATGATAAGACCTTAAATATATCCTTAATTTCAAATGATTGCACTCATTGCGCTATGATATTAACAGTTGTAATTGCTGATTGCAGCCCAATTAGCCAATGTCTCACAGATGCGTTCACTGTATTACTGAAAGACACTGAATGACACAATCAGATTGGGCACTGCTGCTCTGCAACTTTAAACCTTCTGTCTGGAAGCACTGTCGTATATGATGTCTTGACTACAAAGAGGTGAAAGGAAGCTATTGCTCTTTCACTTAGGTAAAGGTTTTAAACTAATCATATGTCAGTCTAACTCCATATTATGTGTCTGGGAAGTGCAGGACGCTTAAAAACCAACCAAACAAAACCCCCACACAGCTTCTCCATATTGTTATGTATATGAGACTTGTTGCAATTTTACTCTAAATCAAGATTAATCTCGCCACAGCAGATGATTACTCCAGGGAAAAATTTATTCCATCAAGATGATATACTACTTTAAAATACAGCTAATGTTTTCATTACTATGACCAAGGAGGGAAGAAAAAATGGAAACTTGACTTCACAGACCTAAGCTCATTTCAAGTCCTTTTTTTTCATGATCTAACATTCTTCCAGGGAACAGTCCGAATAACAAATCTGAAAAGTTATGTGGCTGAGGGGTACCGTCATTGGTTTGGTCCACTCAACTCCTTTGTAACAAAATTTATAGGGAATTTTATACTAGTTTTAGTCACACAAGAAGGAGTGGCAAAATATATGCTCGAAGAACTATCTCTAGTGATACTTAAAAATTCTATGTTCTCAGCACTAGATCCCCCTTCCTTCTTGGAGGGATTGTGCTGTCATTAAAGAAAAACAATATTTTAAAAAGTTTTTGTTCTTCTGGAGGTGCAAATGAAACTTAGGTAAATGTCTAGAATGCCCAATGAAACCTTAGTCAGAGAGAGTTTGCAATTTCCGTGCTGCACAATAGAAAGTGGTAACTGATAGCTTAAGTCTTTGGTTAAGCTGCACATGGCGTATTTAAGCAAAAAGAGTAGAGTGTCAAGTCACAAAACAGGTTTTACAATTGTCAGCCTCCTTCCAAAACATGATTACCCAACCACGCGTTAGAACTACAACAGACATTTTCTGGACTTTATTACTCATAAATAACTCCAAAGTAATGATCTCCCATCACATGAACCAGTTGTCTCTACTTATTTTGAAAATATCCTGTCCACATGTGCCCATATTCCTCCCTCACTCTGCGGTGACGAGTGATGTTTGTATGATTTCATACTGTTCACAGAAATGAACTTCACTCATTTGTTCATTTCTGTAGGCTGATGCAATTCAAAAAGAGCATGAGGTGGGTTAAAATTCAGTGATAATGTGTAATAACAAACCATTTCTAATTCTATCATGTTCCACTCAGATGAAGTAAACAGATGTCTAAACTAGCAAAAAAACCCCCGAAAAACAAACCCAACCCTAAAAAACCCACAATGAAAATATTTTGATGAAATCCACACAATCCAAACACATTTTCTGTAGATACCCTATTTCTTTTGAGATTTAAATGTAATTTTTGGAGGCAATAAGAGGACAGAAGTTTGTCTGTTGCTGTTTTACCTGTACAGAACATGTTGCAGCAATTACACCATCTACAGGAGTTTCAGAGAAAGGGTCAAATGTTCGATCTGGTCGTCGCATGAAATCTGGTTTAAGTAGATACCTTATTTCAAGAAAGAAAAGAAAAAAAAGAGTATTAGTCTTATGTGCAAATTAAAATTGTATTAAATACAAATAAAATGGATGTTCCAGCTTTAAACAGTGAATTCTCCTACAGCACTGTAAAATACAAACTATTATTCTAGCTGCAAGTGTGAGGAAGTAAAAGGAAATATTACAGTTGTCTGGAATACAGATAAATGTTAATCTTCATTTTGAATTACCAGCTACTGAGAGATTAAATCAACCCCGGATTTCAAGATGAAAATACATGTAATATAATCAAGGACATTTCAAAATAATTGAATAATACATTTTAAATATACAGTGAGTTATATCATGAAAATTAGATGCTCTCACATTTGTGTTAATTCTTTATTTGGAAAAATATAGAGGGCTTATTCGATTTTATTTTTTTAAAATGAAGCAGTTTATACATAGAGTCAAGATTCATACAATAAATTTCAGCTTGAAGCTAATTTTCTCATCTCAGTTATAAAACCTTGGGGGAAACAGCTGATAATGTCAGTGCTGACAGACTGTTAATTATAGTAGCATGAAAGGTACTACCATAACAACACTTACAATACATCCCTGAGGACTATACACTGGATCAACATATCAATGAAGCAGATACGTGCTCTGATGAATCAAAACCCAAAGATTCTGCCATCAAAATCAAATAGCAGTTGATCACTGCTGTGCTACACATGACAGAGGTTCTCTTCCACTGGTGGAAGAAAACATGTAACTGGAGTCATCTTGCTAATTCTGCAGCCCTGACAGACAACAGCTGCTAGAAGATTATTTTTTATCCATCATAAGTCTCTTTAGTGAATCACTGGTACACAATGTTATAAAGGCCTAGACAGACTTCAGAAATAATTAAAAAATGCTGGAAAAATTCCAACGGAAAGAATGTCAATGTTTACTCCCATTTTTTCGTAACATGCCTTCTGTTTAGGAAAATAATATTCCTCATTTTTCCTACATTATAAATGTGTGCGATTTTATAATGTTTTATTAATTTAAAGTAGGTTATGGGCAGAAGGGAACTATCAGAAACAACCTTTAGTTTCTGCTTCCAGCCTGCTGGAATAGAAAATGCTAGAGTCACTTGATCTTGTTTCACCAGCATGAAAACTGTAAATCGGAGGGGGGACGGGGACGGGAAAGCAGTACAGATAGAAGGAAACTTATTTTTTTCTTTTCATTGCTCTGCGTGTTTTCTGTGACTGAAACAGCACCATATTTATAATGTCTAACAAAATATTACCACTATATTACCATGCATTACTGTAACACCAGAAAACTGACATAAGAATCAAAAGAATTCAATTGATAATGATTGACTGTCAGAGAATTTGGCAAGAGTAAGTAGGTGCTGTTTTACTGGGCTTTTTGGTCAAACAAGAAAGGAACCACGCTTTGCCATAAAAAGGCTTTGTTTTTCTTCTATTGTTATTCTGATTGAAATGACAAGAGACTGCACCTTTATCCAAGCTAAGAGCCTCTATCTGTTGAGTTCACAACTGAAATAAAAGCATGGAGTGGCAAAGCACTATGTTGCCCATACCACAGATGAGGAATTTTACCAAGCTTTATCAAACTCAAGATCTTCTTTCTCAGTAAGATTTGCATTAATAAACAGTTGTTTCTTCCCAGGATGAGTCTACAGATTTTAATGTGTTTCTGGACTGTCATTTCCTGTAATTCATCAAACTTCTTTCTCTTGATGTTAATGATCAGCCTATCCTATTAAAGTATAAACTCAACATTGGAGAGGAAAAAAAAGTCTATCACTTGAGCATCCTTTTCCATGCAAAAGTCATGAGCAAGAACTTAAGAGAGATGAAACACTTTCGTATGTTCTGTGAAAACTGCTCTCCAACTAAAGTACACTGATTAAAAAACCATTCCCCATGTATTAAGGCTCAACCTGTCCAAGTAGATTTGGCAATTCTGTGAACTGTGCAATGAAAACGCATTCTAAGGCATATCTTCAAAGAAAGATTAAGAACAGAAGCTGAAGATTTATTTGAGTAACTGTGTATGGTATTCACAAACTTCATAATTAGCACAAAAAGCCTCTTCTATCTCATCTTTAAAAACTGGGTACAATTAAAAAGGATGTTCATCAGAATACCTTCTTGCAGAGGATAATTTTCCCAGAGTTCTGCTAATTTCTACTCTTCACCTAGCATCCTATTTTGTTTTGTAACACATAATCAATAGTGACAAAATTTTATTAAAACCATAGTAAAGGATTCTGATACACTGTGATACCAGTTTAAATCATGTCACTCACCCGCATGATCCATTATATTCAAATTTTCCTTGATTCAACTGCATTGCTAAATCTGTCAAGAGAGAAAAAAAATTACTGTTTCCTTCTAAATAATGCAGAACGTGAAAAATCCTTTTTAGAAAAGAAAATAAGGCTGTTTTTCCAGGGTAATCAGTTTAAATAAAAATTAAATTTAATGCAGATAAACCACACGCATCTAAGAAATAAAAGGAAGCAGTAAGAAAACCTCAGATTTCTTCACAGTATTAACAGCTTATCAACCAAGCTGAATTTTAAGCTGTGATGAGAAAACAGTCTCTCCCTGAATTCAAACACAGCCGGCAGGCAGAGAACATCAGACTGTGGTCATGTCAAGTGCCTGGGATAGGATTGCCATCATCCAACTTTTGGTATCTACAGTACGGATGTCTCCATTTCTGCTAGCGATCTAGAATCACTTTGCATAACAGAGGAATACAGGCACTTTAATTGCAATTAATGTCAGTCTAAGGCAGACATAAAACATACTAGGTGAGACAACCTAGAAGTATGTATTTGTTTACAATGACCATAGACCACTACTCCAATGAAGCTGTCTGTATTCTGATGTTTTAAAGAAGGTGAGATGAGTATTGCACTAGTTTTCTACAGGCTTAATTGAATAAAATATCACAAAAAGAAACCACAAAGATCACAGCAGCATTGCTTAGTTTCAACATTTAAAGCATGCAAGTTTTACTCAGTGCATTATTACAGCACTTGTATATAAATACAGATAGTAAAACACATGACCCCCTCTCCCATCCAACCCTCTCCCAAACTTTGTAAAAACTAAAATGTTTTCCTGGAGGTTTCTAATTACACTACAACATCCTTGTTTAGCGATAACATGGGTATTTTCTTGCCCAACAGACTCTACCTTCAAAAGGGAACAAAAACTTTTCTGTATGTTCTCTGCTACGCAAAATACAAGATTCTCATATACTCGTATCAGTTATTATTTGCTTTACTGGGCAGCCTTAACTTGTATTTCCTCAATTATGCTTCAGTCTGACAGCACAGTGGGATCACAGAAGACTAAAGACAGGAAAGCTTCTCACTTCCAATTATACAATTACCACTCTTATTTTGCAATAAAAAAGGGGTTGAGACTGACATGCAGTGGGCAAAGGCAGTCGGAGCAGGGTGAAGCCTGCATATCTGCTGCCAGTCTCCATATTGGATTTAGTGGAGTGCTTTACAAGCAGTGTATTCCATGGAGTACAGCCTTCTCTTGCTCCCTCAGCTAGTGAAGTCTGTGCAAAGCTTTGCAGGACAGAACTCAGGGTATGATCATTAGGAGCGTCTGCAGTACCAAAGACACCGCTTGGGGAGTGGGGGTTAGGGAAGCAAGCACAAAAGCACTAATACAGCTGAAGGAAAGAAAATGGAAAAACTGGTCTGGTACATATATGACTGAAGACATTCCTAAATTAATTAAAACAAAACAAAACAAATCCTGCTCTGTGAGTTATACACATACTTTCACTGAACAGGAACGGTACATCTCCTCTCAGTTTACACGGTGGAGAGGCATTTACATTCCCTTGCATTATTCTCTCAGCTGGTATGTCAGACCCCATTCTCTGATGCTGAACACATGACTCCAACACTTCACAATAACTGGTCTAGAAATTAACCTGGCACACAGTCATTACTTCTTATCATTTTAATTTGCATACTCCTCCATCTTTACTTTGCAGACGTGCATTCAACTGTACCAAAGCTGTGTTTTGTGAAAACAGTGATTTCCCTGTAATTACACACTTTTTGTTACTAAACATTTATGTGAAAGGTTACATACCCTTATTATTTTTCCATGAAAGTGGACTGAATTCTCCTTCTATGTGAGGTTTTTTATTGGTCCTTGTCTTACGCTTCTGTAATTCCACCCCACTGTATAATTTAGCCATATGCCTGTTTCCTCAAAAAATGCCAGAAGCAAATCCATGGCATCTGTTTGAGAATTATTACCCAAGCCATTCTTTAGAATTGAGGTTCACTGGTCGTTGCTGCCTACCTGGGGTCTGATAGTTCAGTGAGACCATCTGGCAGCCAGCGTTCCAGAAAATTTGAGGCATGTAATTACTGGAATCCACTCGGCCTCCCTTTGGGTATATCCGACTCATTTGTCGTTTATTATAACTGTATAATTCATCAAGGAAAATGAAATAAAAACATCATAGAAACGTATGGTCATATCCTGGTATCTTCAATTTTCTTACGTTAATCTTACTATTTCTCATCCTGTGAGCTACCTTCGCTTTTCCTTTATAGATGTGGAACACTGTAAATCTAGAAAGGTACACTTGTTTATTTGTGGCAGTAGCAGAGACGCGGTATGAGGAGGTAAAAGGATACTTCACAAACTCAATGGCATGGGTCTTCAGATACCCTAGACCAACCGACTCATTGAAGGAGGACATGTTATGATGAATATTACGTTCTAGAAAGAACAGACAAGACATTTAAAAACATTTCTGCAATGATGAATCAAATTTCAAAATCATGCGCTATACGTAACAACAGGATATAGCAAATCCTGGTCTGTTTCCCCATTACCTGTCAATCATAGAATCAAATTATACTGAAGAGAAATTTCATAAGGTTTCTGACTTGGCTTTTTTTTTTCACTTCCTGGGAAATCAACAAAACTTTCATTTTTTTGTTTAGGACAAAGCTGTTATTGAGAGTCTGTGTTGTGTGGCTAGATAATGCAAAACAACATGATAAATGGTCTAGTGTGCAATATGAAAGCTGAGCTAACTGCTGACCATTGACAATCACGTTCACCTTACTGTACAGAAAGGTGAACTAAACCCAGCAGTTTAGTTGGAAAGGCCTATGGAATATAAGCAACCTCAACAGCTTCACATTCTCCCAGTAATTTAGTGACTCCATGTGGATGACCAATGGAATAACATGCTAACTTTACATTCAAGGAAACTGAGATCTAAAATATGCTGATGATGGTCATGGAACTATAAAAGTCTTAAGCCATTTCTAAACTCAGGAAATGTAGAGATTAAAAAACTACCTAGAATAAGCAGACAAATACTTTTATTTCATTCAACCTTTTATGTTACCTTCTGCTACATCGAAACCTTGAAATTTTACAGGTTGAGCATAGTTGACCATTGTTGATAAATATGGATGTATATTGGTTGTGGCACCTACATATTTGTAAGATGCCATCCATGCTTGTTCATCTTCAACAGTTACTAAACCCTGAAAACACATTAAAAAGAATAATCACTATTTGTGTGTGCAAACACCGTTGTTGGAATTTTCAAATGTGATACAAAATAATACCCAAATCTGCAGGAAGTTAAATATAAGTGCAAATTAATATAATAAAAGTGGAAATTTAATGTCACAAATTAACATTTATTTTCTTACTGATAGATGCACCAAACACTATCAATGTTACAGGATGCATGCAAGAGGACTGATGACAGAAAAGCTCCTAAGTAGTGGCTAAATATTACATGATGTTAGTAGGGTAACTTTGGGATAGAAGATAAATACTACAACAGCTCGAACAATGGTGGCAGATAATGATCTATCTTTGTCAAACACATACCTAAGAACTGTGATTTAATACACATTTTCTGATAGCAACTGTTGTGGGGTAATGCATAGCTGGTACTGAGTATAACTTTCTCAACATCAAAACACGAATAGGTTCAATTGCTAATTTTTGCTCATAAAAGCAGACTGAAATATCAGGATTACAGCCTTCACTGGACAAAGAGATGTCACATGACCAACAAGAGACACAGTACCAAGCTCATATTCCTAGCCACTTGAACTGATAAAAATCTGAATCCATCATTCACATAAAGATGCATTACATTTATAACAGAACTTCTAAAGTTTTCTACAAGTATCTCATCTGCTAGAAACCCACAATAGGAAGCGCTTCTTATGTGGATCTACCCGTCCAACTTTCTCCCTTCCCTAAAACACTTTGAAACACATTCTTTTCATGGAAAGAAAGGAAAGGAAAAGAAAAGATCTCTGTCAATCTAAGCAAACTCAGCAAGGCTTACTGTCATGGCATTTTCCCACAAACATTTTTGCTTGTTCTCCTACCAGTGAACCAGGTACCAAAAAATCTAACCTACTGTAGGCTAACAGTGAACTTCTGCAAGGAAACATTAAGTATATTCAAAAATTCTTACAGTACAGCTTTTTATTTTCAGAATGCAACTAATATTTGTCAGAAAGCTCTCCTTCATTACTGTATCAGGAAACAGTCAATAACAGGAAGCACCACAAAGCCCTTTCTCACAGAAGAAGAATGCAGTTCACAGAACCTATACTACTGCAACTCATTTACTCAGGAGATGGGAGAGTAAAAGAAACGTGAAACTACTTGCCACCATTATGGGCATGTAGACAAAGAATGTGTGTGGACATGTTTCCAAGAAGTAATACTATGTGAAGTAAACAATATATGGGATACGATAAGACAATTATAGCCACAAGGCACATCATTTCCTGACCACATAGAATAGCCAGGTTATCAGAACGAGTCCAGGTACACATTGTTTTATGTACATTTTAGACAGAATTAGACTTCCAGTGGCCCATGAAATCAAACTGATACCATATTTTAATGCTCAACACCAGGGCTCAATCCAACTGCCTTCAGAATCCTCCAATTGAGGGTTCACAGATCTGTTCCTTAAATATGCCAAACGGTACATCCCTTTATTAGGTGAACGCAAGCCTTTATTTTGTCACTATGTCAATATTTGTTAATAGAGTTTAGATCAAATTCAGGCCAAATTTCTTGAAAGGAACTAGTCCTTTCCAGTGTCTTCATTTTTGGAAGGCCAATAATTCAGAAAGAACTGACCACCCACCTTCTAAAAAACAATGCCTTTTGCTGACTGCTTAGAATTGCTAATCATATTTTACTATCTTGATACATAAACGTCTAAGTAATGAATCACAGTGAAAAGGAAGTCAAGGCAGATTATGCATGCCTTAGTGCCAAGGCAGTAGTACCCTGCAGACTACAGACCATATTACTGACACACTAGCTCTAAGAAAATGTTCTAAGACAACCTACTTGGTCATTGATTCTACCTTAATTACTTGCAGACCCATAATTTTTTAGCGTAAATGGGCTATACTTTTTGCAGTGTCCACAACTTTAAAACTATTAATTAAAAAGGGGTAAGGATGGAATGTTTCTTAAAGCCTACAGAAGCCTACAGAAAGAAAGGAATGGTTACAACAGCACACGATCCTTTCAGGGGTACAGAAAACAGTGGGGGAAAGTTGGTCTCTCTCTGTTATTTACACCTCCCCACCCCTCAAGAAAAGAAGCAGAACTCATGGAAAAAAACAACATAGACTGAAACAAAGCGTGGTTAGGAATAGGAGCAGCTTTAATGAGAGAAGAGGAGGAGGAGGAGAGTGGGAGGTAGGAAGAGTCTTACAGAAGGGATTCCTGGGAGAAGATAAATGCAGAAGTCCAAGGGAAAGCAAAAGGAAGAAAAAGAGAGAGGAAAACAAAGTGCAGTCAAGGTAAGGGAAGAAGGAAAAAAAAAAAAAGAAGCAGGGATGATACATTTCAACACCATTCAAAGAACTGCTGTTTCCCAGTGCATGACATTTGAGATAAAGAGCAGGCACTTCTAAGCTGGCAAAAGTCATACACTGTCTGTCCCCACTTCTTCTGACAGCCCTATCCCAAATATAAAAGTACAGCAGAAGAAACCCCAAAAGGACAAAAGGAGGTAGACACACTTTCAAAAATATTCTATAGGTGCAGTGAAACTGAGCATAAATTTGTTAAATCACTAAGAATGCATGGCAAGTAATATGTATGTTATATATAAAGCAATAAACTACATAACATCCTATGTGTCACCTTTTTATTGTTTTCTTGCTCAGAATCTTCAACAGCCTAAGGGAAAAAAATATATATACATTACCCAAAGAAAAAGCAATAGGAAACACTCACAGTAAGGAAAAAAAAAAAAAAGAATCCTCAAAACGTTAATGCATTTAGCAAAAAGTATACCCTCTTCCACCTTCCTGTGTAGCTCATTTGTCCCATACACTTGCAAAAATTTGCAGTTTCTTCCAAATTTGGGTACACAAGATAGGAAATTCAAAAGATAGCTAGCAATGGGAATAGGAGGGAGGATGCCAGACAGTTAAGCCCAAACCAGTGCTATCACTAGAAGCTGGGGTCAGGAAGTTTCAGCAAAGAATGAAAGAATGACACACCCAGGCAACACAAAAGATCATCAGATCCATATATGCAAACTGCCCAGGCTCTGAAAGCTTAAGGTTGACTGTGGTAAACTGTGCTTTACATGTCCGCATTTGGAAAAGGCCTGTCTCAAGATGTTATTTGGAATGGGACAGTCTGCTGTCTGTCTTCAATTACAAGCTACCACTACTGAGAATCTTAGACCGATAAATGTTGACTTGGCACTGAATATACATTCCTAAAGAATAAAGATCAAGCCACTGATCAGCAAAGAAGCAGAGAAGTTACCCAAGGACATATGCTGAGGATGAGTGACTACTTTGAAAAAAAATCATCAAAAACCTAAATCCCAAAACACTCAGGTAGTTAAGGACCAGCTGACTTAGTAAGTGAAACCAGCCCTAAAGCAAAGAACTTAAAATGCTACTTCAGTGGGAGGATTCATCAAAGTTCTGAAGAAGCAAAGATGTTGACTTGAAGAGATACCAAGAATGTCGGTCTGATGTCTCAGTGACACTCCTAGAGATATACTGCGAAGGGCCATCTGTGCTGTGAAAGATTTTCATACCTATACTTCTATCTGGAGTAAGATCCAAAGGTAGCCAAGACAGGAGAGAAGTGGCCAAAACAATTGAGTGACAGAGGAGCATGATCTGGTAAGGTACCTTCGCACTCACATGTGGATTTTTTTCTGTAGCAAGCAGCAATAATGCCTTCAGTGTCCGAGCAGGCTTAATTTTTGAATTCCAATAACCTGTATCTAATTACTGCCAAGTAATATTCAAGTTACTGAGCACAGACTGATACACTGTACTATATCAGATATAAGTGGAATAAAGGGGACTTCTACCCTGTCTGCCAGCTGGCGCTCTGGTACAGCCTCACTGCCATACCACCCCACTGGAGAAGGATTGTCCTACTTGGCCTTCATTGCTGTCGGTGGAAAGGAGATTCTACCCTAAGTGTTAACGACCCAGTGAATCCCTGTAACAAAGACACAGGATGCAGCCTTGCCAAAAACCACTGTTGAGCGAGGAAGCCAGTATTCCACCTCATATTAGGGCTCCACAACTGAGACTCAAAGATCAGAGGTAGGAACTGAAAACTGCTTGCTGCCTTTAATTAGCATTTTTGCTCAAATCCTCCACTTGTTTACTCCAATTCTGTTTCCTCAATAAATGTTCTACCTGAACAAGCAGAGAACATTTTTGACTACAAAATTTTGTCTTCTCGTGAACCTAGAGCTTAGGAATCTGGTGAAGATCTTGGGTTTGACTCTTCTGACAACATGTGCTGCAATGCTTCCACAAAACAAATGTCTTTTACACCCATCACCACAGAAAGCTGCCAAAGAAATGTATGTAAGAAGAAATCCCACCTTTTTGACACTGATGGCAACAGCTTCTTTTTGACTGTAATCATCAACAGTAAGGTCACTTCCAAATTTGTACTCTGGATGAGCTTCTTCTTCCTGGTCAGCTGCACAGAAAAGAAAAAAAGATCAGTGCAAAAAACACAGCAACTGCTGGTTCTCTGTGAGAGGTGAAACAAATGACAGTTGAATACACAGGTTTGGGTTTGGCATTTTTTAAAAACAAGAAATAAAATCCAGGGTAGTAGATTTCCAAGCATCAGTAGTAAATTACAGCTAAGGCCTGAGATTCTTACAGCTCTGACGTGGTTAGTAAGAGAAATTTTTACTGTATTTTTGAAGGAATCCGTAATTTGCTTAGCGGAAGTGTAAAAGAAACCAATAACCTACCAACCCAACAGGCTTGGGGAAATAACAAGAAATAAAGACAGAGTTCTTTGAAAAAAGATGTAAAAAGTTGCTGGTGTTCAGGCTTCTCATGTGTATTGTTAGAGCCTCCTTATGTGCCCCTATTACAGGGAATCATTTTCATTTGTGTTTAAGGTGATTTTCCATTAGAATTTAGTGTACTCGAAGCTGAAAAGTCCTTTTACAAACACAAAACCATTAATCACATTATTCATATGGATTTAAACAATTTTAGAAAACATTTATTTGAGCCTCCTGGTAGTCTAGCACATAATTAATAACACAGCACAATAACAACACTATTAGAAATAAGTATCCCAATGGAAATCAGCCTGGAAAACAACAGAATCTCCTCCATGCTCCTTGATCACCGAAAGAAATATACCAAGAAGCTTCTCCAAAAAATAACTGTACTTCAGCCTTTTTTAGCATTGCAAGGAGAGATACTAAGATTTGCATCACAAAGAATATCTTTTCATGAGGACCTCTACTGACTGCAACAGCAGTGGCTTTGTACTGGTTGGGGGTGTGTGTGGGGGGGAACTCAAGGAGAGGACCAAGAGGCATGACATGGGTCACAGGACAGTACCATGGTTCAGTCACTTGCAGGTAATGCATGATTCACCTCTTCTGAAGGTGGACATTTAAAACAGACAAGGTGAATCGTACCCTAGATATGTCTATTTTTCTCTGTTGGCCATAAACACATTCCACATCACTGGCTCTGAGCTAGAAGTTTACACTGAAGATACCCAAAGTTTGGCAAGAAAAATCCTATCCCTCATTTTATCCTTATAAAGTATAATGCAATAATCCAATCTGATGTTGACACAAGTAGTAAAAATACTGACAAAATCTGTTTACAAAGCAAAGATCATAGCTTCCCAGTCTGTCTCTCTCACACACACACAGTGAAAATCTGATTTGGTTGCTGCTCCAACATGACTTTTGAACTTTAAGTGGAAGTTACCACCCAAGCTCACGTTCCTACCACCGCCTGCCACAGAGCCAGGAGCAGCTGCGGTATGTATCTGAGACGAGATGGTAAGGCTGGAGATCAGTGGTCCTGCACTGAGCCCAGACTTACTGCTGCTGCCACAGACCGTGGGCATATGGGTAACGGGCATACTAGCTGCTCATGCCAGCCTACTGATTTACCACAGGCAATGTTTGAGAGCCCTTCTCTATAAAATCCTTACCACTTTCTATTTCTTCTTCATTATCATCCTCAAGGATATTTACAGGAGCAGTAGTTTCCCCAGCCTCCATCATCTTTTTCAGAGCATCAAGCTGTTCTGTTAATAAGAAAAATAAAAATAAATTAGCCATGACATGAAACAGTTTGTAGCACAAAGAAATACATGAGAACAATCATAAATGGTTCTCTGATCCCAAGACGTACTTTTATTTAATGGGTTCTCTAAGTTTCCATTTAGCAATAAAATTTTACAGAATAGGAGCATCATTAGACATACGCTGTTGTTAGAACTGATAAGCAGTCAGTAAGGACTGTATCCAAAGCTCACTGAAGTTAACAAAAAAGCCTTTGAAGCAAGCATATTCCTTCTTCAAAGAATAAATAGACCCCTATCTCTTTGGTGCTTGATCTATGCAAATGGAGGCAAAGTGCTTGGATTTTATGTTCCCATGTGCATTTCAGTTAGATAGTATGAACATAGTCATGTATGACTGAAGTCAGTGGAAGGTCTGCATGCTTATCTTTGAATTGAGAAGGACCAGGGTTTATCACTACAGCCATACTGGAAACTAACACAGCAACATTATTATTGAAAGAAGATAAATATCAAAACTGGCAACAACAGCAAAAGCAGCAATTTGAAATTCCATTTCATTTTATGCTTATCCTGGAAAACCCCAGCAATGCAAACATACCAGTGTAGGCAGAATTTACAAGAGATTCTATCTGCGTTATATTTTAGCTCAACCAGCAATCTGATAAAAGTCCCGGGATTACATTTCTAGGCCTATCTATGTCTATGTTACACGCTGATATCAATGCCCAGAGTCTGGCACTCATTCGAAACACAAGGGCAAACAAAATGTTATTTACATAGAATTCATATTCTTCCAACACTAAAGTACAAGCAATTTAGAAACTTCAGTAACAAAGTATCTTTGTATCTATCTAGACTTTCATTTAATTTAATACTTGACAAGCTTACTTACTTTTTTCTACTTCAGGTTTGAGCCTTTTATTCTTTATGAGAATCTTTCTTTTGAGGTCATTAGGAGAAGGTAAGGCTTTACCTGGATCAAGCTGTAAAATAATTTAAAGAATAGGCTTAATAAGAGCTATTTGGCCTCTGTGTCCCTGTCTGGGATCTTGACTTCAGGACAGCAATAGTAAAGGGCAGTGAAGAAGCAGTGCCGCCTCAGGCCAAACCCTGGGAGACAGTGTGACTGCCGTTTTATTGTTGCTTCTGCTTCTTCACCATCCCAGAGGAAGGCTGTGCTCAGGTAAATGTTGCTGGCTGAATCCAGCATGTTGGTCTCCAGCCTATGCCATCCTCAGCTGCACTGCTCAAAACGTCTCCCTCCCTCTCCTGCCTGCACAGAAGCAATCTGCAACTCCTCATTAGAGGACTTTCTACTTTCCCTCTCTCCCTGTGGTTCACACAGAGTCCAAGTCACAGTTTAGCCCATTATCATTTGATCTCTAAATAAGTCACCTTTTATGGTCCCTTCAAGCTGCAATAACGCAAGTGCGGCAGCCCACACATAGTTGCAGAGTAGAAATGGGCTGGCACTGGTGAATGGAAAACTACCCAGTTTTTAGCTAGGTAATGAGGACTATTTCTGCCACTAGGGCTACAGGGTCACATCTTCAGTATTTGTGAAAGGCAAATGGCAAGTTTCACATACACCAGGAAGTACTACTTTAAGATTTGTTCCAGTTTGGGGAAGGAGATAAAATATTACTGAGAAAAAAGAAAAAGTACAAACTCCTCTGATTTAAGTCCCATCACATCACTGAGGTTAAAAACCAGAGATTTGGGCATGGTAATTAGCACCCTCTCTACCTCAGGCTGGTAAGACTATTAAGCGGGGAGTCGCTGGTACTACGGACTGTAGTTTCCTGTGAACTAATGATACAGGAGTAGAAGATATTTCCAGGACTAGTAAAAATTATTAGAAGACATAATCAGATATTCTTAAGATATTCTTATTCTTAAATCCAACTCTGAGCTGTGCAGAAGCAGCATGTTATATGAAGAAACAAAACAACAAAGCACCATGACTTGAAACCAAATAAAAGCAGCAGAGGTGACAAACAGCCCAGAAAGAAAAAAAAAACCAACCACAAACAACCCCACCCAAAACCCAAAACCAACAAAAAATAAGCCCAAACCCACAAATCAACCCAATCCCACAGGAATGGGTGCAAACCTCCACAACCACCAGGCTAGCTCAGTCATGGGAGTTCCAGTGTGCCGCATGAAGAAAGAACAGCTGTTCCCGAGAGCACCTGGGTTGTGATTCCACTAGATGTCAGTGCCGCAGAGCTCATTTATCCCCAGGCTTCCAGGATGACAGTCTGCATCCCCAAGCAAGGGCACAGTTGGATGCTCATTTGGACAAATAATTGCTTTTGCTTAAAACCAAATCTGCTTCAGCCACTACAACGTCTCTTTTAAGTCCACCCTCCTCCATCGACTCGTTGAGGTACCAGAAAGCAAGGACTCATAAAACACAAGTTTCAAGCTCCTCCTGCCATCTCAGCAACATTTGCTTTGTGAGCAGCTAGGGACTGGATTTACCCATGAGGAGGGATGGACACAAAATGCAGAAGGCTCAGTCTCATGCTACAGAGCAGAGGCAGCTGAGGCTAAACACTGGGCCTTGAGGTAGCAGCATGGCAGCCTTTGGCCAGCCGTATTTTAGGCTTCCCTGAAAGCCACTGGAAACTGTCATTTGTGAGGAATGTGGCAAGGTGCTACATACATTACAGGGGAACACTACAGATTTACTTCTCTGGGATGCACTTTTCAGGGCAGCAACCTGATATTCACAAAACCTTGTGCACTGCCATCCCTACAACACGCAAGGAAAGCCAAGAAAAGCACAGCTCTAGGGATGATAATGCCGGGAGCCCCTCTGCCAGGGTCACATGGACAGGAGGTGAAAGGTAAGGCAGAGTCCTCTCTGCTGTGGTCCCCCTCAGCACTAAAAAGCATCTGCAGGTTTTGGGTGGCTGCTGGCAGACGGTAAGCACATTCCTCACGAGAGTAAGGAAAGCCTGGAGGAGTAGCTGCAAGCACTGGGTAACAAGCTATTAAAGTCTCAAATATTGTGTTTGCGAATGAGTGTCTTTTATTATCTCCTGCCATGCAGGAGAGAGAAATGTGTGCAGATTACAGTGCACTTGATAGTCCAAATGAGACTGCAGGGAACTCTTTGTGCTTAATTTAATTCTTCATGCAGTAGTGGGGGCCACCTAGACTGTAGGACCTGATCTGGAGCATGAAACATGCCAAGTGAGGCTGGGAAGAGGTTTCCTCAGCTGAGGCCATGCAATTTATAATTAACTGGTTTTCAACAGTGACTGACAACTTCAGAGTTACGTATGACCTGCAAATACAATATATGTGGTGTATTTTATGTACGTGCTGATATTACATCACACATCAAGGGGATGGATTTCCCCAGGCTGCTCATCAGAGCCCTGTACAAAACAGATTAAACAAATCAGATAAGGACAAGTTTGTAGCAAAAAGCATAGACACCCAAAAGCCCTAGTCATTTTTGAAAGAACAAGACTGGCAGCACACAGCACTACAAGTGATACGATCCCAGTTTAGCATCTCTTATAAATACAGCTAATATAAAAAACAACTGGTAGAATATAACATACTGGATGCGTTTCTAGAGGCTGCTTCAACAGGAGATCTCCAAAAAGATCTTCACAGTACTTTGACATCTTGTACTGTTGATATTTGCTAGAAAAGATCACGTTAATTTTTAAATATAAAAAAGAAACCACTATTACTGAGCAAAACAGAATACTAAGTAATGTAGACATCCCAAATTATATACGGCCCACTTTCTCTCAAATGAGAAGTATTAACTTTACTGTAATTATTTTGTCAATAAAAGTCTATTATCTGACATAGATGAATTAATAAGAGCAAAAAAGCAGATTAACTGAATCCCACACAGCTAATGGAACATCCAAATATATTTCACAGCTTTAATGCAGATAAAAATACTGCCATTATTAAGCTAGACAAAGATTGACTAGTATATTAAACTATAGTCTCTTCCAAGTGATATTCAATATACTTGCATATCCCTACACAGTTTTCAAGTACACTCAATTTTTAATATTTTTGAGCTATATCATCTCTGCCATATATTGCACTATAAAAAAAAAAGAAAAAAAAAGTGCACTGTATACCTGCAGTGATTTTCAAATGAAAGAATGACAGGATACTCTGATGTAACAAATGCTGTTTCCTTAATGGCTTGAATTACATCCTATAAAATACAATAATAGACTGGATATTAGGAAAATTTCTTCACCGAAATGGTTGTCAAGCATTGGAACAGGCTGCCCAGAAAAATGGTTGAGTCACCGTCCTTGGCAGTATTTAAAAGATGCCTAGATGTCACGCTTAGGGTTGTGGCTTACTGGCAGACCTGGCAGTGCTGGGCTAACGGTTGGACTTGGTGATCTTAAAGGTCTTTTCCAACCTAAACGATCCTATGATTCTAATAGGATTCAAATTAGAACAGATCAAATTACAATCATACTGAAAAGATTTTTTTATTCTCCACCCCACCTTGAGAAACAGAGACCCCAGTCTCAAATGCACCAAGTGAAGCCATGCTCATTCTTCTCCGTTCCCCTAAAACCTGGACTGAGCACCCAACAGATGCGTCACTGTGCCTGCAGCATGATGGCAGCTTCACCCAGAACCCATCAACACTACCACTGCTGCCATCTTCTCTTGCCCGGAAGAATTTCTATTCCCAAAGTAAATCCTGCATCTTCAGGCTTTTTCCACAGTAAGGAACTTCTCAGACAGTGGAGAAGATATTCATTCTGTGGTGCAAAGAGCCACAAGATGTGAAAATATGGGGTAAAAGAAGGAAGCCTGCTTCCTGCAGTTTCTGTGGAAAGGCAGACCTAACACAGGGGTATATGACGTCAGTCAAAAATGAGCCCTAAGATCTAGGGGCAAGAAACTGCACCTATGGAATCTGTCAGTTTGTAGCAAGGGAGCAGTGTCTGGGTGCTAAGGAAGGAAAGGTATCCTGCACGGATTCTTCTCCGGGGGTTCTGCTGGGGCTTACTGCCAGGTGTAGAGGTCAGGCACCTACCTTGAAAAGAATATCTGTACACATTGCTTTTCCATGCGTTATTATTGGTTCCTGGTCTTCACCTTTGCCATCCCAACAGTCCAGCTCAACACACCTAAAGACCCATGAAAAACGATGTCAGCTTCCTTAGTGTTTCCGTACAGGCAAGCTATCTGGGATGTGTTCTGAGCAGTGATGTTCAGAGCAGTAAGTTACAAAGCAGTTTTGGGCATTACACAATTCCTTTTAAGCTGCACATCTGTAATTTCAGACTGCTTTTATAACTTCGGTTATACTACCCTAAATATAGTACGTGTGAGTCAATACATTTACCCCTGAATAATAATGTTTTTAGCACTGTAACACTCTAACTTATTCTCTTACTCAGTTAACTATGACACATTCCAGTATGTCAAGAAATGAAGCAGGAAATCATAATCTGATTCTCATTTACATATAAACTTGTTAATTACAAAGCAGAAAGCCCTCTGAACTTCTTCAGTTGTCATTCTGAGATCAAACTTCTGTTCTGTTTCTCACAAACTCTCTCCTGACATCAATTGCTACATTCTGCTGCCTTTCAACATTTTTTTTGAGAGAAAAATGGCATCTTAAACATGTGTATTTTCATTTACCACATTCATAAATTTATATATTCAATTATGCAATGTATCAACACCAAGGTATATTGTGTAGGTTTAAACTATTAGATTCACAAATATTGAAGGCTGTTATCTTCTGCTTCCAACCTGCATCCAGCCAAAAGCACTTGTCTGTACATCTCCACTGAAGACTTGCCACCAAACTGCCTGCCTGTTAAATACGTATTGTGAGAGGAACTGATGAAATAATGAGCCAAAGGATGGTCCATCTCTTGATATAATTCCAAACGGTCCAGGAAAACTGGGGCATTTTCATCTGACATCAAATATCTGCAAAACCCATCACTTGATATGACTCCTAGAAGGAAGAAGAAAGCATGGGGAATTACTACTAGAAATTTATAGCGGGCAGGAATCAAACTGCCTCACAGAGCAGGAATCCTAGAACAAAAGCTATATTTACATAGGCTTTTGCAAGCAAAAGAAACTTTCCCCTTCCAGTGCTCCAAGCTGACCAGCAACTGTGTCTCTGGTGCAAAATCTGCCACTGTGTTCCCAGATAACAAAAGAAGAAAAATCAGGTGCCCTCCTAGCTCACTATCCTATGTCCAGCACTCGCCACTAGTAGACCTAAGGCATCAACAGGATGTGAAGGCGGCAAGTAAGTAGTGACATCTCCTCAGAATACTCCCAACAATTTGGGGCTCTGGAACTTTGTAAGCCAGAAATTGTGGGTTTGCATGTACCAGTCTTCTACGGTACTTTTCTCCACTCTCTTATATTTAGTCCTGCCCTGACTGCCACATTGCTGTTAATCAGCTTGCAGCATGTGCAGTGACTGTTCTCCACTGACAAAAACAAGTGGAGGTATACCTGAAAACGATTGTATTTTTTCATTTGCAAAGCATTAGGAAAACCTAAGGTATCTTCAAGTTTACTGTTTGAAATGCAGGTTGATTCCTTTATAATGAACGGCAAGTAATTTTCTACAATGAACACAGGACATACAGTAATTCAGAGGATAGAATGCATAACACTTGTCTCATTTCTCTGCTATTATATGCTTCATAAAGTATAAAAAAATGATATATCAAGGAACAAATTCTAATGAAAAGAAAGTAAGAATAAGCAGTACTACAATATCAGTTTTAAGGTGGCCAAGAGAATGAAAAATTATCTGGGGTTGGAGAGAAGAGATTACTCACAAAGAGTCACTGCAGAAGATGGTTATCTGGCACTAATTTGGAGATTGCTCTTCCTAAAGTCATGTATTAACACTCTGCTATTGTTAAAGCACAGGTTGCAGCATTCTTATTTTCATTTTCTTTAAGACTGCATTTTCTCTTATACAAGTAACTCCAGTAATCTTGCTTTTTTTGTTCTGCTCCTAACTTTGAAAAAATCCTCTACTGGAGCTTAAATTTTCTGTGCTCAGTGTCAGCCAGAGGTGAAATGTTGTGGAATGTCTTATTCTTATCTTCTCAGCTGATACTGAGTTTTGGAAGAAGGGGGGAAAAGGGAGGCAAAATGGAAGTTTCAGCTTTAAGAATGCTTTTATTTTATTAATCACCGTGCATCTAATGCATCATGCAGTAGAAAAGTCACAGCTGGGCAGGTGTTCTAGACAAATAATGGCTGAGACTTAAGCAACTTAACAGAGCTCTGTGCTGAACAGACTGGTCTTCATATGTTTGACATGAACTGACCAGGTGGAAGAATTTGCTTTTGTAGTGTTCTTGAGCAGACTCTGGTTACTAAACCGCAGCATTAACTTGTGCAGCTTTATGTCTTCTGTTACTGAAGTAGCTTATGGCTACTGCCTTGTGCAGCCGCCTTGTTTCTTAATCTACATAATTTAGCAAAAAAGGGTGCCGAGTTTAATTATTTTACTCAGCAGCAAAGTTCTATGTAAGAAGAGGAAAGAGACTGCAGAGAATAGCCACTGGTGAGATAATTTCTTGCCATCTTTACATACTAAGGTTCAACACATTGTATGAAATCATTTTTCTGATTGCACTGTGAATACAACCAATGGACTAACACTGTAAGAGGACACTGCTGTTTTTCTGTTGTTACTCTCCATAACCCTATCCCTGCAGCAGCTTTACCAAATTTACTTAGAACCTGTTAGAAATATAAATCAAAAAATACCCTAAATAATTAGCCAAGATTCAATTATTGACTAAAATAATAAGCCAATGTAATTCCCTTGCTACAGCCTGGTGCCTGCAAAATCCTCTTCTTTGCAAATTACTGAACATTGTTTTCCAGTTCTATATTAATTTCCACCTTCATAAAACATGTTTTTACATTTTCCACCCCTAAGGAGGTGGCCGCTACATTAGTATGCCTTCCTTATTTTGGCAGATATGTGAAATACACTGGCATCAAGAAGAATCACAGATGAGTGCTTTTTTAAGAAAAAAAAAAAAAAAGGGAAGAGTTTACTAAAAATCAAGTAATTATTAATACCTGGAGAATTCTACTTCATGTAGAGAGGAAGAGAAGTAAGTTACACTGCTTGTGAGTGGAAAATCCTCATAACATGTACAAAATACTTCTAGATAAGAGAAATACCTCCTCCTCTCCCAGGTGATGCCTGGAAAGTCCATGTTTTCACACTAATAAAAAAGCAATCTATTAACCCAGCATACAATGCAGCATCTGGAGTAGCATATACAGTACAAGCTCTTCCCCTAGCGGTCTGGTCAAAACGACTGAAGTACTATAAGGAATGGTGAAAGCTATACATCCACCTACAGAAGGTTTCCTTAAGTTTGTAGTCTGAGGAACACACCCATAAACTCTTCCCAACCATTGGCCTAAAGAAAGTGAAAGGTGTTGCTGCGGAACGCATTGCTGGTGTCAACTCCTGTGATCATAAAGCAACATAAAGACACACAGGGAACCCAACAAGGCCGCAGCACCAAGTGAGAGCTGCCTCGGATTTACTGAAGCAATTTAAGATACTGCTTCCTCCTGTTGTCTGCCTCTGATGTTGCACATCCTTCAGGAGGAGCAGGGGAAGCACTAGCAGATGTGTAAAAGCTATTCTGCCTCTCAAGTGCTAGCTTGATACATTAGCCTAAATGTCTAGAAGAAGTGCATTCCTGTTAGGAGCTGAAGGCCTATGGGCTTTGCAAAGCGCAGTCTCCTCCTCTTCATGCTATGATGAAAGTGACTTCCAGCAAAAGGGCATGGAGGACAGGCGGGGATAGCAATATTTTTAATTTCTGTAGTTGATCCCAAGCTATTTCAACAGAACGGCTAAGAACTGGGAGCTAAGTTCAACTACTGACACCTCCAACACCCATAGCAGCTTAGGACACAAACTGCCCAAGAATGGCTTGGAGACACTGCCTGCAATCTTCTTGCTCAGAGAAAACATTTTTCAACGCACCACTATTCTAAGCTAGGCTGCTGCCCTCAAGCACTATACAGATGATATTGTAAGAAGGTGGATGTATACCCCCCATGGCACACCTGGTAATTTTTTTAATTTTTATTTTTACACAGTATCTCTTTGCAGCCTCTCTGAGACCTCACCCATAGCCACATGCATGTTACCTTGTGGCTAGGGGTCTCTGTGTTGTTCCCTATTTACTCAATCCTAGCCTCTCCTATTTTAGTATCAAGGTGGCCGTCTTTGTAGCCACACTGTAATCTGGATCAGGGAAACAATCCTTTTAAAGAAAAGCTGATTTTGAGGGGGAGGTATTTTTCATCAGATCCGTTTCCTGGTATAGTTTACTGGGTGGCAACACAAGTGCTTGCCCGCTGATCACAAGGACTATAAGCTCCCTTTTAAAAGTCTGGATGCTTTGGAACAAACTCCCCAAATATCTAAAAAAACAGTGAACACTGAATTCCCTCCCACATTTACCTTTACTCTTCAAGTCTTCATCTGGCTCATATGTCTCAATTATCTGCATGGCTCTTTTTGTGTCATAAAAGGGAAATAAAATTTCATTGAGGCGAGGATCTCGTTGATGCTAAGGTTAGAAAACAATGGAATTCAGCAAAACAATATAGTGCATGGCTATCATCCAAGAGCATTTCATTACTGCAGATGAGAAAGAAAGAAGTGGACATTTAAAAAAAAAAAAGCGCCCTAAAATTTACAGACTATTCAACAGTAACTTTAGCTTTAGACAGAAAACGAATCTTAACTTTCATAAGAAACCTAGGCAGTTTGACTATAAAAAGATCTCAAAAAACCACAGTCCAGTGCATTCATATAACTGGTCCTGCTCTTGCCTGTTCATGAAAGTAATGATTGCACGTCATATAAGTGCAAATGAAATGTTGAAAATAAATAGCTAAATTTCTCCTTTGCAATTTCTCTCTCTTCCTAATCTTTTTTGCAGGTCATGTAAACTGACAGACTTGACTGATGGCACTGTAATCACCTCTGCAAAAATGCATGTCTTCAGCAATATCTACAGATAAAGTAAAAATTAAAAGTAAAATAAAGCTATACTATAAATACAGAATTTGAAACCCAAGTTTAGAAATATGCATCTACTGATGATTATTGATGAATCATGGAAACATTGCATTATTAACTATTCAAAAAACAGTGCAGGTTCTTAGAAGAAATATGTACAACTTAAAAGAGCTTCACAGTATCATCTCTTCAATTCACAGTAATTTACAATATGAGGATTTCATAATATATCTAATATTTAGATACAATTTAGCAGTGATTTCTAATACACTACTAAAACTCGAAGTTTTTAAGTTTTCACTTAATAGTGTGCTATGTAACTTTTTTTTTTCCTCCATGCTGGATTAGAGCTGCACACTGTGTGCCTGATTCTCCATTAAAAGAAAATTAAAAACAGAATTGAACGGAGTAGTGGCATGTAAGCAGATGCAATAAAACAAAGAAATAAATGTGACTGAAAACACTTTTACCCCAGTAGGTGCAGTTTTCAAGCTTTAGTTTAAGCAGAATCCAGAAATGTAACAGGCCACCCCCATATTGGCGATCAATAATTTGGAGTGGACAGGATGGTGTTGATATGGCTTGGCACAGCACTATCAGCATTTGCTGTAATTCCTTATGTGTAAACTTTTCAACATTTTTTTCATGAAAAAACCCAATATCCAATCAAAAACAAGCACTTGGTCTCTTCTCTTACAATCAATACATTGGTATATGTGCTTAATTAATTCCAAGAAATTACAACCAATGCCAATTTAATCATGCATTTAAGGAGGGATCTTTCAAGTAATGCTACTGACAGTCTGCAGCATCTAAAATACAGCAGTTTCATTCACTACAGATCAGCTATCTGGATATCTAAGTAAAACTCAGATGAAATATGATATGAGAGCAGATGGATGCAGGACATAACTTGCTAAGCAGCGCACAACACAACACTGGCATGCAACACTACAGTCTACCATGACAAATGACAAGCTTTATACCATTAGTGACAATACACCACTTCAAAAAATTGTAAGAAATAGTAGGGAAGCTTTTAACTCAAGAAAAGTGCTCTTCCCCACTCTCTTTCTTCTACAGTTAGTCACAAGCAAACAGAAGAAAATAAATGGGATAAAGCAAAAAGTCTCCTCTTTAGAACAGTCCCAGACTTATCAGAAGGAGCTAAGAGTAAAACATTACTCTTAAAGTATTAATCTTGTAGCAGTGACTATCACTCATTTTTCCATTTGAACAAAAGCGTGTCTTCATTTTTACTTAGTTTAAAAAAATAAAGTAAAACTGACAACTGATGAAGTTTTACTTAAAAAATAAAAGGAAGATTGCTTACTAGTATCTCATGAGGCAACATTCTGCACTACTGAGCTTGTTGGCACAGGAAAGTTGTAACACCAAAGCTGATGAAACTAAAAAGCATGAAGTTTCGCCTATAAAGACAACAGGCCCTAGGACTAATTGTGTATGTCCACCAAAATTGCATTTGGTTGTTCTAGTTACTTATACAGGATGCCCTTATGCTGTAATAGACATTCTTAACCATACGAGGGTGACCCATCTAAAAGCATGGGGAGGACGAATGCCTGTATGGTTCTGCAAAGAGAGAAAGATCATTTAGCCTTCCCAGCCTGGCCTCTAGTCTCCTCTTTGAGTGGATACAGAGATGCACAGCAGTTCTTAATGTGCCAGGGCCAAATGCGCCTCTTGAAATTGTTCTGTGCAGTAGTAAGAAGGGTGTCCTTTCATGGAGATGAAAACCAAAGAACAAGGGAAGGAGGGAAAGCAAGGAAGTGGGTAAGAGGAGGGGAAGTGCGGGAGAGGGGGATGGAAAAGGATCTCCTCATACCTCCTTCCCAGAAGAAAGGATGAATCCTGGTCAGACTACTGTATTTCCATTTTGAGTTACTTGGCTTATTAATTTATTACAGCAAATGAATGGCAAGAGCAAGTCTTAACAGTAATGATTTTGGTTCCTTTTCTACATTTTTTTTTCAAATTGGATGTTAAAAAGAAGACGACCTAGACAAAATACTTGGTGCCTGAAAATAATTACATTTCTAAAAACTTCCCAGAAGCTTTAATACTGATGCACAGTTAAATCAGCTGTCAGCCAGCAGCATTTAAAAGTCAAATTGGAAAAACTCCAGGAAAGTGGCTCACCCTCCCCTCATACCCAGTAACATATCCTCATGCTCCCTTACAAACCCATAATACTTAGAGCTTCTGCAGCATGCTTAGGAAGTTGCTGAATTCAAAATAATTCAAGTTAAAGACTCTCATGAATATAACTGCTTTGCCAAGTAACTCCCCTCTCCTATATAATGATAATAATCCTTTGAAGTTTTCCAGCATTAACCACCACTGCTAATTGCAGTGTTGGCAAGCTGTCAAAGGGACAGCAATGATCACTTCAGGAGGGAAATTCTGGGTCATTTAGCGTCCTTCAAATCATTACCAAAACTTTAAACTATTTGGAGACCAAAAGACCTCCAGCAAAGAACCAAAGGCATTAGTTTCAGTCATCAGAATTAATGCCTACTCTATAAAACCACTTGACTAATTTTTCCCAGCACTGGCCACCAACTGAAGGGCCAACTACAAGATTTTGAATCACAAAATGTGTTGTCAGTAGCAATGTAGTCAACAAGATGCATCTTTCTCCAATACTGTCCCTAACACCGATTGTGTAAAAAGAACGGCTAAAACAATAGAGACCAATTTTCAAATAATGATAATAGTAATCTACTGAAAAATGAGGATTGGCACTAAGAAAAATATTCAGAAGCTAATATGGTTCAAGGTGGGGGACAGGGCTGGGTGCTTCAAACAATGAAGTGTATCTATCACTACAGGTGAATTAGGGGGCTGAGGTATTTTAAGGGGATAGTTTATAATTTAAATCCCATTATCCTTTCTCCTTCAATGCAGAAGCAAAAATTACATGCTTTAGCTATGACTCCAGTTCTGCAAGCATTTGGACATTGAACTTTGTAAATAGCTGTGAAAAAAGAACATTTCACGGTAGTAAGATTAAGCATGTACTCCAATTTGCTAATAGAGAGTGCTGTGTGGATACAAACTAAGGGCCCAAGTATGTAACCATTAGTCCTGAAGCTATTAATCTTCTCACTATCTTTTCTTTTTGATTACTCTTTCTACATGTAATTCAGGTTTGGTGAAAAGCAAGGCATACATTCCCTACTGAAAAAAGAAAATTGTATTCTAAATTTGATATATAGGGAACTTACTGCTTGAATCTTCATACAGCAGTATCAAATAAATATAACAATACGTAAAATGGATTTATAAGTAGTAAGATAATTTTAGATGGAGAGATTTTTGGTAACGCACCTGGTCCCTAAAAGATCATGCAGAGTGATAAAGCAGCTATCCATGTTATATTTCCATTTTTTTTCCAAGTTATTGTCAAATCTACATAGTGCATTTATTGTTGCAATTCCAAATGAGTCAGTCTTCTATACCTTACTGTGCTTTAGGAATAGAAAAAAACCCAACCCTGCACTGTTTATTGAACTACTTCACACAGTCATGATGTTTTTAAGAAACACTAAAGACTCTTGCCAACAACTGTATACAGCAATATTTCCTCTTATTCTACACACATAGGATTTTAAAAATCATATACAAACTCTTAAAATACCCTCTTAGCTCTTATATTTGTAATAGATTGAAATAATACTGTTGAAAAGAATCAAACTACTGTTTATAAAATCCGACTTCATTTTTTCTATTATTCAAACAGATTAGCAGGTGTTGTTTAGCTGTGGCCTACAGGTAAAGTAATTGCTTATAATAAAATACTGGGTGTATTTTAGTTGAAACTGCACTGAATGTAACAGTATAAAAATGTATAAAACACACATAACACACAACATAACACAACAGCAAGTAATCAACAGATGCAATCTGCAAAGCCAACATGTAGAAAGCACAACATACAAGGTTGGAGCTGATTTTTGCACCTGGATGTTACCATAATGGAAAGATCAGCAGATCAATAGCATAGCAAATAATGGCATGATTCATGCAATGGAAAGATTGGAAGAAGCAAGCCACTGCAGACAGACTTGTATGGTAGTTAATGTATGAAAAAGCTTACTTCATTTAGAAAGCTCACTAATTGGTCTACCGTTAAATAATCAGTTTTGTCTCCATTGCTGAAAAGAAATTTATTAGAGAATGTAAGTTTTCACATACGATGCTACAGTAGGTATGATTTACATGTTGACATTGTTGATACTTTTAAAACCACCTACTTTTCTACCTGAAGTAGCTCTATAATCTCAAAATGAACAGTCACAGAAAGCATACTAACTGTCTATGCTTAGCACAGTATATCTCCCATACTTCCTACAATTTAACAAACTTTACTTCATAAAACAACATGTAAGTCCTCCAGCTGAGAATAAATTGAGTGAAGAAACTTTTAAAATTTCAATTTTCTTATTTCATTAGTTCCCATACTATGTTAATCACCTAAAGGAGCAAGTTAAAATTACAGTAGTTAGTAAAGCCAATGCAAATAAAAAGTTCCAGGTGCTTCCTCTAACCCATGTAAAAGTTGCTTTAAAATACAGAATGAACTTTTACATTAACAATCTGATAGGAAAGGAAGGGGAAAAACATAGACTTGAATCTACTAGGAATCAAGGTTAGATAATCTTTACAATTTTCTGAAACTATTAGATATGGACTAAAAATAAAGCAAAATGAGTTTAAAGCAAGATTATATTACATTCGAACTTACATCTTCTTAAAGAGGTCCTCTATGTCAGTTCGGGGACATATCTTTTGGGTGAGCTCATAAAATTTCTCGTAAGTAAATGCTGCAGGCTCAATTTCATCATTCTGCAACAAAATGCAAAGGTACATTTATCCAGCAAAGGAGAGCTTACGTGCTTTCTTCCCAAGAGCATCAGAAAAAACAACCGAGAACTGTTTTAGCTCTTTACCTAGTATACGTTTATCTAGTTTCTTTTGTATTTTCTGAAAAAAAGTTCTTATTCATCTTTATCATAGATCTGTTCAACATGCTTATATTCTGACCCTAGAGTAACATTCATTCTACAGAACTGGAAAAGAGTCTTTATTTTAGTTCTGAAGCTTAAAAGAAACCACAAAAGTCCAAAATCCTGTACAAACTTCAGGATATTTATATTGAAGCCAAGGAACATGGAGAAAAAGTCCCAGGCTTGGTGCAATGGTTTTAAAAAGCAAAGCAGTTTTCATACAGGGGCATGTAGAACTTCCGTGAGGGAGGGAACACAGGGCTAACACATTCAGTATCAGGTCCTCCTCTGAACAAAATGGGAAGTGCAACACTGAAGAAAAATTTCATCTCAGGTGCCAGGTACTGCTCCAGCTGAGAATTTGTATCTTTCTACAGCCCCCTCTCCCTGGCTGGAGAAAGCAAGCTGCTGAGCCTGCAGGGCTACCCCTCATCAAGGGCCAAGCACCAAGGCCTGGAGCCTCCAAAATCGAGAAGGGAGACTGCACAGGGAATAAAGCTGAAAAAAGCAGCTGCGACTGTAACCAGCTGTCACCTCTCCGGGGCTGCTGGCAGTGGCTCCCACTGTGAATGGGGCAGTGGTTCTCCAATGGAAGGGAGCAAAGACCAGGAGGAGTCCAAAAACGGCAACTGAGAGGACAGCATGCAACAAAAAAAAGTGTTACGTGCATGTTCTGTGCTCATGTACTTCATATAAATGAACAAAAGGTAGCCTAATACAGAGAAGAAGGGAAGTCTCATTTAAGAGGTTTCAGGACCACTGTCATAGAGATTTAATTACATTTTGGTTTTAGTAAACAACCTTCAGTGATTAATAAGTTATTCATGAACAACAGGCATGTTTTTATGTGATGCAAATGACTTAGATCACAGCTACAAATGTGAATGATTCATCAATTCATTAGTATACATAGAAGTTGTTCAAAACCACTAAATACCTTTCCACTGGGAAGACCTAATTCCTTAAGTGCCTGAAAGATCACTTTTTCTGTTTTACCTGATGCAAAGGTTCTGGTAATGCTAAAACAAAAAAAGTGGAGAAAAAAAAAAAAGAAATGTTAGTCACTTTTTAAACAATCGTTTCTCTCTCTTGCTTTTACTGTCAACATTTTCCTCTGGCTTCAACTGATGAACGTAAGCAGCCTCCAAGTAACTGCAGTTGAAAAAGTGCTCTAAGCTTCACAGAGCAGCACTGCTCTGCCTGCAAGCTATGTATTAGGAAATACATCAAAATAATGAACTGCAAAAATAACAAAAAGAGGGGTTTTTTTCCCCAATATACTGGAACACACAGCCATGCAAAGCATTATTCTGTTGGCTCTTTTAAACTCTCTGCATAGATAAATGACTGTATTTAAAAAGCAGCAGATTCTACAAGTGAGGAGACTCGTGTCTCCAGCCATTCCTGGTGGTGGGGACGTCCCTTCCCTTCCAAGCATTAACCTGTCTCCTAGGTCACCCATAAGACAGGCATGAACCATTCCCAATGGCAGCTTCCTTCTTTCCTTTTCAAGCAGCCGCTGCTAGCAGGAGCCCCCCCAGATGCATGCCAAATCTCATTCCCTGCCCCATCACCAGCTGCAGTGTTCATTCTCCACCTTGAATGCTCTCTCATTCAAGCCATTATAAATATCCCTGTTCTAGATAGATAGACATGCTATGCACAACTTGTTTAGGTAGGTCTCAGTTGCAACCAAAATATTTCCACCAAACTGATTAACATCCCCTTTCTTCCACAAAACAGGGGTGATTTTCACCATGCATATGACTGACAAACTGGTTTTACTTGAAATTAAATAAATCCAATTATAGCTTATCTATTTGGTGTGATTAACATGAAAGCATTTGGTCTATTTCCATTTCCATTTGAGAGGAGTTTGGATGATTTCTAACTCTGGAGAAATGGATCCAAACTTAACAACTCTCCTCCTTTCTGCTTAAACTAAAATAACGTGTCCCACAACCCCTCTTGATTTGGGTGTCTCAATCTGGAGAGAAAAATTGCAGTCTGTATCCAGTACCTATTACTAATGCTAACAAAAGCTGGACATCTGGAAAGACTCTATAGTGGCCCAGTAAGAATATGTTGCTCTTTACCATCAAGTGAGACAACCATTTGCTGAGACTTTTTGTTAATCTCATGCATACTAAATAATTTCACATGGTCAAAGATGTGAAACAAACTGTTACTGTTATTTGTTGCCATAGCAATTCACAGCTGGTTTTCTCTCCAAAACACTCTAAACCATCTATGTAAATATTTTCATATTAGTAAAATCAAGATCAGGAAGTGAAATATCTAAATGATAAAATAAAATTTTAACAAATCTTGGCTTCACCTCCTCCCCCCCCCCTTTTTTTTTACTGGGTTCTTAAAACAGTTAGATTTCTATATCCCTATTTAGGCACTAAATAAATTATTTGATTTTCCAAAGCTGATAAGTACTGAGATGTTTTCACTAAAATACAGACTGAGTTTAACTTTAGGCACTTGTTTCTTAAAAAAATTTCAGACGTCTATTTTTCTACTAATTCTAGAACACAGAGTAATGTTAGCTCTACAATTTACAACCTGTAATGTTAGCTCTACTATTTACAACCTATCTCCAGCTCTGTAAAAAAATTCCACATCAATTCTAATGAACGGGTCCCCAGTAATAAGTGTCATATAAAATGTGTAATACTGGCATAAGTAATTAATCAGAAACTGTGAGCCAAGACTCTGTCACTGCAGGGAACTCATTTTTGATGCCAAACTATTTTTTATTTCACCAAAGATGACGGCAAACATAGCAGTAATTTGTAATGAGAGCAGCAGTCTAGAAAAGATAGCATGAATCAAAAAAGATTGTAAAAATACTGCATAACGCTTTCATTTTGCTAAGGACATTGTAAATAAAGTGACTTTTCCCTTTATCAGAAAAGACTTAATTCTAGCAGATTTACATTCACCTTGCATGCCTTGGAAGAAAATTGGCTGCTTCAGATGCAGGCAAGTTACTGGCTGACAAACACCTACAGGTGTTTACTCCTTATGCTCTACAGTGGTTTGGGGCTTTTTATGGTGACATGTGAATGTACTTCCTCATAAATATTTAAAATATTTCCCAAATCTGGGACTGAAGGGTATGAATCTATTGTACTTATTGAGGGATTAAATTACTTGGTTACTTCAGACCTTCACCACTTTCCAACCATTACTTCAAAAATCAAGCCAACACAAACTGTTCAAATCAATCTTTTATCATGACTCCACTAAATGTATCTGTTTCACTAGAACTGGAAGTACCACTGCCTAAACTGCACAAGAAATAACCTAAAACCATGATTTCCAACCATCATCTAAGTATCAAAAAAGATTTCTTCCAGACACTCTGCAGTAATCAATACAAAATATATTTAATAAAAATTGAAATTTCAAATTAAACTACTGTAAAACAGATTTAAGCCTCATTTTTCATAGTTCAGCTTTTTCTTTTTTTATATATTTTCATGGTTAGAAGCCAAATCAACTTAAATCCTTTGAAATTTAGTTATACAAGGGATAAGCACAGATTGAGCAAAGCTAATTTCTAAGCAGGCTCTAGCTGAACAGGTGCAATGCATATGTAGAAAATCCATTTTCTGCCAACAGAAAGCTGCAGAAATCAAGTAGGGGTTTTTTTGTGGGGTTTTTTTGGGGGGGTTGTTTGTTTGTTTGTTTTTAAACAAACACTGACGTTTTCATTCATCATTTACAGAAGTGTTAAAATCTGAAAATAAAAGATATCTCACCAAATGCCCTGTCCTTGTAAGGTCTGTAGATGTACTTCTAGACTCAGACCGCTAAAATTTATGAAAGCCCAAAGGTAAAACTGGTTGCTCTCCTACGGTTTTCACACTACTGCCAGAATTTCTTCTCTCCCAAACATAGTAGGTTAATAGTAATAGATATATGCCCTAGAGTACATTAAAATCCAAAAGTAGTTGAGAAGAATCTTCATGACTGTGCAACCCCCAACTGTACTAAGCAAGGAGTCAGGACTATTTATGCCATTTACCACCGACAGCATAAGGAGTTTCACCTTCTCAAGGCTCATCATTCTCTATGGCCATGTGCTAGCTGTAAAAACCTGTCTTAAATCTAAAAAGAAATGCAAGGAGCTCTGATTTCCCAGGTGAGATGTTTTTTTCCTCAGTGTTTTACTGCACTTTTATGTAAGAATGAAATACAGGTGATCCTGTGATACACATTCCTGCAACTTAACAGATCTGCTGGGTATTCTGAGAGAATTACCTTCCAATCTGCATCCCCAGAGCTACAGCTATTGCTACAGGAGTCCCTGAGCAGCAGGAGGAGGTGGAGGTTTGACAATGTAGGGCTGACTAGGTAACACTGTGTTTGAAAACCAGGTATATGAGAAAGGCTGACCACAGCAATCTGGAGGTCAGCTGACGGGGAAACAACAGCACGTGGTTTAAACCAGTGCTAAGAGTTCCTGGGAGGAGGCTTGGGCAAACAATGTGAAACGTGCTGTACCTTGCATAGCACAGCTGTTCTGCCCATATTGGCCAGTGCTTCCTGGCTTGCCTTCCTCACCCACATAGCCTTCTCCTTACGCATCTACCTTGTTTCCTCTTTTGTCTCTCCACAGTCCTTCTCTACGCTATGGGTTCATAGGAGGAGGAGGAAAGCAATGAAGTCCCCCACATCCCAGGCTGCCCAGTGCTGAGACACCTGAAGGCCATTTCCCACTTCATGGTAAGTAGCTGTTGCTAGGTCAGGCTAATCTCATGATCTTGCCATCCTCCTTCAGGGCTCTGATTCACCCTCTTTTCCAATGCAGATCTACAGAGCAGACTGATTTCCCCCCCCCCCCCCCCCCCTTCATTCACCTTCCTCCTCTACAACTTTCCTCCAGCCTGTCACTGACATCTCTCCTACCACGTGATACATCCTTTCAGCTTCCCGAATGACCCCCAAAAAGTTGCTACATTTCACCCACACCAACACAGCATTCCTTTGAGCATTCAGATGTAAAGAAGATTCAGCACAGCATGCAAGATTAGATCCCTTACAATTTAGTAAGCAAACCACTTTTGCAATAAATTTAGCTGCTAGAGACCAATTTATGTCAACCTGGAAATAGCGCAAATCTGAATTTGAAGATTTAATACACTGGAAGCAGTGGAATGGACTCTCTTCAGCAATATGCGGGCTTATCTGCATACGCAAATGAGTGTGCTGTAGCACAACGGACAGAATTTATGCCTCACTAAATGCGAGATAAAATACTTCAAGGCAGAAGCAGTTTCAGACAAGCTAGCACGCTATAAATTCATACTGAGGAATAAAGCTCTATGTTCAAGCACGGGCATAAAGCTCTAGAGTCTTGAAAATTAATTTGCCCCTGTAGTATTGTGCCCTCATCATTACCCTTGGGATTTGGGCACAGAAGGTGCCTTATGGCAGTTTAGTTCAAGTTTGAGAAATAAGCAGGGGCTTGGCCATGTGAAAGCTGAAAGATTAATACACTGAAACAGCCTTAACACTGTCGAGGTGTCACTCGAGTCATGAAACTAAGGAAACCTGGGAGGCAGCATGGCAGGCCCTTTGTCTTTTTGCAGATTCTATAGATGCAAAATCCTCCCTTTCACCATCGGAAAAAAAATATGTTCTCTGAGGCTTATCTTACAAAGTCCTTCTTCTTGCTACCTTCTATTTATGAAAAAACAGCATGCCCCAAAAGTGTGGTTTTCAAATACTGCATAAAAAGGAAAGAGGCTCAATGTATTACCAAAAATTAATTTCTAGAGCAGGAGCGGGGGAGATTTACTGCCTAGCCAGACAGGACTGAAAATCAGTTAACCTGTAATAGTTAACAGCTGTGCAGAAAAAACCACACCATTCTAGCTTTTCTGTTACTGACAATAACACACACAATGATTCATTTACTGTGTGGAAAAAGCCAAATATTATTCTGGGGATTCCTATAAAAGCAGAAGTATTTTTGGCAGAGCTATATCTGTCTCTTTTACAAAGAACTACATTTTAAAATGTACCTTTTTGTCCTCTACTTAGCTGGCCTGCAAGCTCTTATGGTTCTTTTGGTAAGTATTTTATGAAGTTTTACAACTGAAAAACCCATCCCAGAGTTTGAGGAGTTTTAAGCTGAGAAAACTGATGCTTTTAGCTCTAAGTGAGTTTGAAAACAATTACAAGCACTCCTATCTTCATTACAATGGACTAAGGAAAAACTTACTAGGCTGATTAAGAAGTCCTGCCTAGTTTACCAAGGAGGTAAGGAACTCAGCTATGTCTAGTTCTGTACTTATTTTTTTATGTATGTATTGGTAATAAAATTTATATTACATTTTATTATTAATCCACATAATTTTATTAATATTATACAACCAGTACCTGATAAAAATTGGAACTCCCAGTTGTGCTTACCTCCGAACTGGAATTTTCCCATTTGTGTTTGTTAGAAAGGCCAGCTTCATCCAGCTGAAATTAAGAATGAAATATTTTTAAAATACTATTTATTAAAATTGGGATCTAGACACTTCTATTTAGCTTAAGATTATTGCCATGTCTGTGAAATGAGTACAAATAATTGTTCTGTAATAAAAACATTTTTCTGGAACCTTTTAGACAGAGCACTTGAACTGTAAAAGCAAAAAGCAGCCCAAAAGAATCAGTGTATCAATTAACGCAAGTGTGCAGACAAGACAGACTCATGGGGTTTTGTCTGCATATGCAACAATGAAAGAACAAACCAGATGATAATTAAAACATACAATATCAATAAAGCAAATGAAGAGTTATAAATTCTCGTGTAATTTCTCCTGGGCAGGTGCCAGATACAAACCCGAGTCCTCTTCTGGTCAAAAGGAAAGAAAAACTCTAAACTAATTTAACACTATTTTCTTTATTACACTGTTTCATGATTGCAAATGTTGAACTATGAAAAACAATTTTTTTTTTAATTCCAAGAAGGAAAAAAGGACAGTAAAATAAAGGAAAAAAAGAGGAAAAAGTAACTTACTGTTTCTTGAGACATGTCATTGGACTGACATTGTTAGCTCTAAAGTTATGTATGATAGATCCAAGCCCTTCTACCCATCGCTGAAAAACATGAAAATACAGAAACACCAAATTAGGAAAAACTAAGGAGGGAAAAATAGAGAAGTTTGTCTTGGGGGAAGGCTCTTCTTCCTTGCAGCTGTGGATAACATTAATAACCTGAGTTGAGGAAAAAACCTGCTGACTTCACAGCCTGTAAGACCACAGAAAAGTCCAGCCACATTTTTCCCATTACTATTTCATCCTCCACTAAACAAAGTGATTGTTTTCCATTCTTCCAAGTACTACCTGTAGCATCAGCGGTGATATTAAAAGTTTATTGCCAGCAAAGGCAAGTGGTCCATTGGTTGATTTAGTAAGCCTTCTATTTATAGTCTGTATAAACATATGCCTCCCTTTCAGCTGCAGCTGGCAATATTAGCTATTACTAAGCAACATTATACAATGTGATGACATCTTTAACTGGTCCATTTTTTTAAAAGGAATGAAACAAAATAATAAGGTTGAGCAAACCACAGGGAGGCACAACTGTTCTGTGACACCAACCTCATCTAACATCCCGTTACATATTCAAGTCCTTCTTGCTTTCGTCCTTAAAAAGCAAAACATCCCAGTAATCATTGGGAAGATTTTCAGCCAAAAGCACCATTACAGAACTGAAGTAATTCCTTTTTATGGATCTATTTTTCTATTATAGTTTGCACCTAGACTTTGCAGTAACATATAGAAGAAGCTTAAGGATTAGGCCCTAACATGAACACTCACTGATTTCAGCAAGAATCCTGGCAGGATAAAGCTATAGGAAGAGAAAAAAAATGACAGCACTACAAGCCAAGTTCAATCTCAAATACGCCATTGTAATGCTAGGATTACTTAACAGATACACTGGTGGAACTGAGACAGCATTTGGTCCGCTGCTTAACATTAACCTTATGAATAAAGAAGCTTCTTGCTTCTGGCCAGATTTGTGTGTGTAGCTTGAACTGACTTGCGCAGGATCCAGAATTTGACACTTATAAATAGATGCAGATGAGTATATTTTTCTTTTCATGAATGAGTGTTGTACATCTGCAAAACAGATTTAAAAAAATCATCGTTTATATAGGAGGAATATTAACATCTTTGGAAAATGGCATGTTGTAAACTTCAGGTAGAAAATCCCTTTGGGCTAAAGCAAGGTCTAAGGTGTCAATTCAGCAGACAAACACACTTCAGCAGACCCTTGTACTCATGACTCATTACAAGCATGTCACAAACTTTTTAAAACAAGAAATTGTTAATCAGGCAGTCTTAAAAATGGACCTCAAATGTATTTTGCTTTAGGAAAAGTAACCATTTATTAAGACATTTATTAATAATCAAATCATAGAATGGTTTGGGTTGGAAGGGACCTTAAAGATCACCTAGTTAGAGTCCCCCTGCCACAGGCAGCGACAGCTTCTCTGGGCAACCTGTGCCAGTGCCTCGCCACCCTCACAGTAAAGAATTTCTTCCTAATATCTAATCTAAATCTACACTTGTTCAGCTTAAAGCCGTCACCACTTGTCCTATCGCTACATGCCCCTTGTCAAAAGTCCCTCTCCAGCTTTCCTGAGGGTCCCTTCAGGTACTGGAAGCTGCTGTAAGGTCTCCCCGGACCCTTCTCCAGGCTGAAACACCCCAACTCTCTCAACCTGTCTTCATAGGGGAGAAGCTCCAGCTCTGATCATCTTTGTGGCCATCCTCTGGACTCCTGATATTTAACTATTTTTAAAAAAATATAAATCTGTAATTCTTCTATATATTTATTTTTAATTATTTTGTGCTTGAGAATAAACCAGTAACAGTCTGCCCTCCTACTTCTGTTTTTCCAGCTGCATGAATAAGATGACTCAGTCACAGTATGGATGTACTGCCTAGGAACTTTAAGAAAGCAAGGTTCATGGGGAGAGATAATGTTATTTATTAGAACCGATACACCTGGAAGCCACTGACAGACTCAGGGAACACTTACCTTTTCCTACAAATGTTCCCTCACTCAAGATGACATTGCAATACTGCTTATGATAATCTCAGGATAAATGCCTTACATGTATTTCAACCTCCTAGAACTGTCAAAATTCAGCTCTCATCAACTACCTACTTTTTTTGTGTGGCTTGTTTCGGTTTGTTGGTTGGGTGTTTTTTAAAACAGTAAAATGTAACATTACTGCTGTATTTACACTGTCATAGCTATTAAAAAATTTATCCTCGTATGACCTGGATTAGCCTGTGGTCCCTTAACAGCTCCTCAGCCTTTCACCTTTCAACGCTGACCCACACAGCATAATGGCATATGCACTGCAAACAAAAGAACTTGCAAAACTAAATTATGAAAAATGCATGCTGTGATTAAACTTCAGTCCTTCAAAACTCCCATTTTTTTTCCACTAAGAAATGGCATTGGTGCAGTACTGGCAACATCACCATTTCAACAGGAAAAAAAACCAGAGATACATTCTGATTTGAAAGCAATGGATTACATCTACACCAGATATAACAAAATCTAACATTTAGAAGGTTACCCAGCACTTGGTTCTGAAGTTACTTCTGTACATCAAGAACAGCTGCCAAAAAGGAATACTACTAGGAGAAAAACAAATATAGAGAGATTCAATAGACTAACCACCTATCGAATAATTTCTTTGCAGGAGTTATCCTGATGACTCCCACTTTAGAGGATTCTCTAATCTTTTTTCAATGATAATGCCCTTTCCTGATAGAGATGTCAAACCAGGAACTGCATTCTCTTACATGAACAGAGCACAGAACCACTGCCAAACACTGATAAGCCACAAAAGCATCACATCTCTGCTGGCATCAAGCAAGGGAGCAACCTAAGAGTCTCTGTCCACCTATGTCCACCATCTTTACTTTGGCATGATGTCCCCTGTTCCACACCACACAGCTGCACTACAGTGCAGCATCTGGCCGCCTGTACTTCAGTTTGGGGCTAAAGTAGTTTCTGAAGCTTTTCATCAGATATTCCCCATGATTACCAGCTGGCCCAAACTAACTACAAATAAGAGGGTTGAGGGAAAAAAAATATGGTTTTGGACTGTGAACACACTATATAGAAGCAAAATGTCATAAAATGAAAAAAATTCCTTACCCACAGTTAAATATACAGGACCAATGCAATACATTCAATCTCTTTGTCCTTCTGAGCCAGAATAATCTCCAAATTATTTTTTTATGACAACTATCTTCATAATCACTGTCAAGGCACTGTGATCCAGTGCATTGATACTCACAAAATATCCAGAGCATGAACACTCTGACAAGTGTCAAGCTGGCAATATATGCTTTCCTGACAACAAACCATTCCCAGATTTCATGTACACTTGTCTGATGACCTTGTGGAAGGGATGTAAGAACAGCTCAGAATTTTCTCAGCTACATGCTATGAAGAATACAGCAGCAGCCTTGCTTGTATGCTATGACAGTACTTATTTTACAGACGAAGCTGAAAGGCCTGGAAACCAATGTAAGTAAACAGGGATAAAGATCCTCAATTCTCTCCTTTTGTGCTCAGCATATCCAAATCACTGCCTCTCCAAAGAATAAATATCCTGTAACAAAATGACATTCTGAAATGACGTAGATAGGAAACACTTCATTTGGGTCTTACGGAAACTAGAGCTACAAAATATTTTTGATAGAAATACAGGATAGATTTGATTCTTAATGATGCTAGTGCTAAATAGTTTCTGATTTTCAAAATAGGGTTCAGTGCCTTTAAATCTGTCAATATAACTCCTGAATGGCTCTCCATATACCAAGAATTATTCCAGATTCATATAAAAAAGGTATCTGGGCCCTGCTATCTTATCATAGAGAAACAATAATAAAGAGTAGTACACCTTAAACACAGACCATTAGACTGACACAAGAGGCCAAAATCTAAGTACACTGCAGGCTGGAATAAGCTGATTGTGTTGTTTTTCCTCTAACAAGACCCAACATTGTCAAATATCTCTATAAGGAGAAGGTACAAGAAAAACTGATGGAAGAAGTACTCTTAGCTTTTGCTGTAGTACTGAAATGCTTCTGAGGCATTCAGAGACCTTGTTTTAGCTAGGGTTCATCAATGAAACACATGCAGCAGTGGCAGGACACACCGGTAAGTTTGGTCTCTCAGCTCTCTTTTAGCCATCAATGTTTCATTTATGAGGGTTAAAAAGGGTACAGATCATGAAAGGCTAAAAATCACTGTAACCTACAGCTCATGAAATTCTGGACAAGTTCATCCATGGCTTATTTACAGATAAGGTCACTATCATCCAGACCTCTTGAGATTTTACCTTCGCTATTTCAGTGCAGTCTCTCCACAGTTGCACACTACTTAATCCAAGCACTGGGCAGCTGTCAGAGTCAAGGGCTTGGTAGCTTGAAGGTTCAGGACATATGCGGAGAACAGAACTACATTTCTCAGCTCTTACCAAGACAAACATGCCCTGGCAGGGTTCCCTGGTACTCTGCCCTGACCCAGCGGTGCTGTGACCAGCAGATGTCCCCCTTAACGCACATGTCGCAGAAGCCATTTCTGTTGTATGAAAATTACCTCTAACGAAAGACAGCAAGAGCAAGGAGACCAGACTAGTGACAGCATAAAACCTATCCCCTACTGACCAACTGCAGCACAAGTTTACAGGATATTGCTGTGAAAATTCTGTTACAAAGATAAAAGGGAATCCCAACGTTCAAGTATTTTATCAGGAAAGCTGAGGCTCACATAAACACTCTGTAGTGGGAGTTGCCTGATGTGTGCAGACAGCTATCACTCTTCAGCAAAGCTTTCCATGCCAGAATGACTCTTCCACCATTACAGGGTTCTACTTGGAAAGTGGCTGGAAAACTCACTTTGGCTGCTTTTGTATACAAACCGAGACAAACATAGTGGAGCTTTACACAGTGAAATTGACCTCCTGGCTATGGAGAACTGAAGGGATTAAGTTTTCAATTTACTGATAATTCCACAGTGGCATAGTGAAAAAAACCATGAAAAAGCAGAAAAGCAAGCACACTGAAATCACATACACTTAACTGCAAGCTGGGTAGGATATGAAGATTTCTGTAGAGAACATGGTATTACATACTTGGCATAGGGCTACCTGAACATGAAAGCAGTGGTCATATATTTAAGACAAGTCATAGTTTAGAAATGTTTATCACGTAGACTATGAGACATAAGCCATATATTAACATAACAGGACAGAGAACAGCAGCAGACTTCTAGAGTTCTAGCATGTTCTGCAGGTTTCTTAAAAAGTTTTGCTTTGGATGACCAAAACAAACCAAACCTATGGGAAAACAGAACTTTTCTGTAATGTGACTATGGGATATTCCTGCAGGAATCTTCTGCTACCTCCTAGTTGCCCTCCTAGCAATGTGATTTGTGCAAATATTTAATATCTTGTTTCATGGTAAAAAAATTAGGGTCATCTGAAACAGAACTTTTTTGTAAGTCAAAAAGAGCCATATTGTAGAAACAGCAACAAATTGCTCCATCAGTGGTGTATTTTAACCAAATTGAAATTTTGAAATGAAAAACACTATTGCAACTGAAAAACTGAGTTTAATAATGTCAAAATGAAATGCTTTCTACTGCAGTCTTCTTCAACACCATAACATTACTAGCTGTGTGATACAGCTTGCATTTCACCTTCATGCTGTTTGTCAGCATATGAGTAATACAACGTTTTGGCACATGCGATTCATTCTGGTGCCTCACAGGTTATCCATCAAGATGTGATTCATTGTCTCAGTAACACAGCTGTAGAAAATACCTTATTTCAAATCCAGCTATGGCAGTGTAAAAGGTCACCCCACTCTCCTCCTCATCCTGTCTCCCATCTCCCCTGTGGCTGCTCCCATCCCTACCTACTGCCAGAGGAATGGTGTGCATCAGCACTTCCTGGACCCAGGTTATCCTAAACACTGCTGTGAGCCTTGCCACTAAACAGCCAACATGAGCTTAATGCTATAGCCCTTCCTTGAAGTGAGTTAGGAGTGTTCACATGAAGTCCTCTGCCAGCAGGGCAGTTGGAACAGTACTTTCTGGCAGAAAGGCAAAAACTATCAGGTGGAGAGATGGTCCTTCCCAAGAGCACAGCTGGATTTGGGAAAGAACAACTGTCAGGACAAATTTAACCCTGATAGGCAGTAATATTAAAGAATGTAAAAAGAGCTGACTTGATTTACATTCATCTTTTAAGTTAAATTCCTTAATGCATTGCCAAAGTGGATGAGCAAAGCAGACAAGTCCAGATTTTGGGCTGCTGAACTACAACAGCTTTATTGGACTTATACCAGCTTTGGGTAGGCAGCCTACATACCACGAGCTAAGGCCTTACATCAGTGCTACACCACTTCTGCACTAAGAAAATTCACTCCCAAATACTCACTGGCTTTTCAAATATCCTAGATTGAAGAAAGCAGATTATCAGATTACTAGGTTACAGAATGTCCATCTGGGAAGTAAAAAAGAAAAATATACACATAGGATCACACATCTAATGTGTGTGTGTGTGTGTGTGCGCGCGCGCATGTTTTAATTTTAGCTCACAGTAATTTATATAACCTGACTTAATCAGGATTCCAAACATGAAATTTAAAATTCCACCTTTTACAGTCACTCTCTACTACCACAGTGGAGTTGCTTTAGGAGAGGACCATGACAGCTGCTTGCAATCAGAGACAGTACACCCTATTTTGTGGTTGTTTTGTTTTAAGAGTGGAAACAAAACCCAATTACCTAGCTGAAAACACCAATAAAATTTAAGTAGATAGAATGTAAATACCAGAGTTGGCGCTTGGAGACAAGTGGAGCGATAATAAACATACTCTTGTTGTTGGAACAGTTATACTTGGAGCTCAGCGATGACTTGGCTGGACCTGCTGAGCACATCACCACAAGAGGCAGAGGAATATGGAGCTGCCCAAGTGCAGAGATGATGACAGATCACAGCAGACAGCCTGCGATGAGCCCTGCCTGGAGGGGAGGGTTCATCACTGCCCACGGCAGGCAGTAGCTCTGCACATGCCCACCTGCCACAGTTGTGGCACCCCTGAGGGACTGCACCCACACTCTGCCACCCTGTCCTAGACGGGCCTGGCATAATCTACTTCCCACTGATACCACTCCTTACATGGGTAGCCTGGAGAAGTCAGGAAATTGCATTCATCTTCTTTGGCATGGTTACTCAGTTCCATTATAACCCAGCCTTCAGTGAGTAGCAATTACTTCTTTTCCAATTGTAAATTGTTACCTATGGAAGCAGAATACCTTTTTGCTCTCCTTATGGGTAGAAAGGTTCTGGGCTTTTGTATTTGGGTCTGTCACTAAATTCTGTTGTTTGAAAGTATCCCAACCAGGTGCCAACCAATCCTGACCTTGGTTTATCTGAGGAAGGGACAAAAGTTCTACAGCAAGTAATGCTCGCCTTCCTCAGGGCAAACGGGGGTGGGGAGGGGAGGGGTGGATAGCAGAAATCAATACAGATAAATCCCTTGCACTTACATGGGCTGCTTCAGCTACAATCATTGCCTCTTTTTCTCCAAGCTCTCACCTTTGCCATTTCACAAGGGGGGCTTACTTTTGGACATGTATTAAATCAAGGCCTATTTTAAACTGCAGTTAGTAGATGTATGGCTACTTAATGCCATGCAAAGACTCACTTCTTCAAGAGGAGATTTAAAGGAGGGGATTTAGCAGGTGTTTGTAATCGATCACTATTCCATGTTTATCACACAGGCAAAACAGATTACAATACACTGCAAGTACATACAATCAGAAAAGCAAAACGTGTAGAATCTCTGGATCTAAGCTAATAGCATACTATCAGTACTTGGGATCAAGTTTCTCAAACAGTTTACAGCAGATAGATTGAGTACCAGGCCTTGGTGGAGCCACAGAATTTACATTGTGAACTGCAATCTTAAGCTCTCAGGAAAGGTGACGTGTTAAAAAGCACCATTGTTTTCTTAAGAATGTTCCATGTCAACAGGAAACAGCAAAGAACCTGGGCACGCTGAAATTCCCTTAACTATAGCAATTTTCTTTCCTGCTTTTGTCTTTTCAAATAATATTAACCACACAATACTATTAGGTTATCAACAAACAAAATTTTGGAGGGCTGAGCTCCACCCACAAGGAAAATGAAAGTAATTGCACTTCCCTTCAGCATCCCTGTGTGTTACAGATCCACTGCATAATCATCACATGGTCTGCTGTGCAAGCCTCACACAGAGACACTGAACAGCTGAGGGAATGCTCTGTGCTATATTTAATGGTCTCGGTGTCTACTTTTGATAAATCACCATGCACACAGAGACTGATAAAGTCACTATTTCCTTTCACCATGGCACACAGACACATTACACAATGCTTCAAATGGATGTCTGCTGCCCTTTTGTAAAGTGTGGCAGCAGATATAAGGAGGTATTTGAGTCAGCCAAGCAGGCTGACTTACTAAGGAAAAACAATCGAGTACTGCTGAGAAGCTTTTTTTTTTTTTAACTCCCACGCACTGTTTAATTGTGAAATACCTTGGCTATTTCTGTGTTTTCCGCTACCATGAAAGTGAAGCTGATGTTCACCAGATCTGTGCCACTGCAAACACAAACTATTCGTCCTTCCAACTCATTTTCTGATTTTCCAACAGCCTCAAGTGCAGTTAGTATTTTGGGATCCTGTTGAACAGAATAAATAACTCATTACATTTGCAATACTTCTGTTATGCAATGCACTATGGTAAAGATGTGTTTCTATCTCCATATACATTAGCACCTTTAAACCTTTGCCAATCGTCTTAAATGATGCTTTCACTTAGATTTATTGTGTGTAAACCCTAAATACACTATGTAGCAACAAGTAGGAACACAATTGTGAGAACTCAGGAATAAATGAAGTATACTAAATACATTTTAGGAAGTTAAATTAAAAATTTAGACTGGAAATAGAGAAACAGTATTAACCTCTACAAAAATTATTCCAATCTAGCTAGGCCCATAGTTACTGAGAGTTATGATCTGTGTGACTTTTTGGCTGTTTCCCAGACATGACGTACAAGCTGGTATCTCTGCTGAAGGTCAAGGGCTATATATTTAATGGGCATAAAGAGTAAATTACCTATGTAAAGACAGAGGTGAAGTCTGACACACATTGGTATATTTGTCAGCACAAGAAGCATGGGGTTGTCTGTACCACTACTTCTCACGCCCCTTCTCTAATAGGGAAACATTTTAGTCTATGAATTCCCAAGAGAGTTATCTACAGTCAACACAGAAACACTTAACACATGAAAGTGGAAATGCAGACATGTCAAAAGATATCTTGCTTCACAACAAATCTTCCAAAGTAAAGGCCAAGGCCTGGAGGAGGGAGGCCCACAACTCATTTCAGCAAATTCTACATATTCCTTCTGAAGAATACCACTGACAATATTTCCGTAATTTTGGGTTTATCCAGAACTCCTAGCTAGTACTACTGATATTCTTCAAAATGGCAGATAGTGACCAGCTGCCCTCTCTGACCATCTAACTGTATAAAGAGGGATGCAAACAAAACTATGTTTTATGATAATGGAAAATGGACTAAACTAAGCATAACAACCCACTGCTACAAAATAAGTGAAAACTGATACATGTTCTCAATGTCTATTGTTCATCTTTCACTGCATCCTGACAGCTGAGCACTGTACTACATCAGAAAGACCAGATAACAGAACCTTCCCACTGCAATCACACCAAATTACTTGACTTTAGACCTTACAGTTTTAGACTGTGATTGCAAAATAAAAGCTGTGTTGCTGGTATGTTTTAAACAAATGAACTTCATCCTGCATTTCACCTTCAGTTTAAATATTCTTTGTTTAAATAAAGAGTGTAAACTATAGAGTACCTTTGGTACAGCTCCAAAACGAACACTGTTGATCAGGGAGCATTCTAATACCTGTCCTTCCTGAAACGGCAAAAAAAAGTGTAAGTTCAAAGGTCTGTTGATACATGGCTCCATTAGGTACTGCAGCAAAACAAACAATTAATCTTATTTGCAAACACTTACATTAACGTTAAACAGTATATTTCCCTTTTATATCAGTTAATTCCCTCTTAAATACTTCACTTCTGTCAGTTCTAAAATAATAGGACTAAGGCTATCTTTGTAAATAAATTAACACAGTATTTTAGATTTTTAAAAACTAGCCAGAATATAAACCAAGTGCAAGAATATCTAATATATACTACTGACATAACTGTACTATACCTTTCCTTCACTTTTCCAGCTCAGAAAAAAGCCAAATTCATCCACTTGGAAGAGACAGTTGCTTTCAAAGACAAAAGATTCCTATATAAAAGAAAATACAGACCATTATTTTAGTCGGTTTGACAAATGTCATAAATTTATTTATTGTTCAGAAATAAAAGACTGCTACCTTTCTCCCCAAATACCTTCTCCTGGAGAATTTGTTATTCCCAAAGCAATCAGAAATGAGGGAGGCAGGCTTTTAAAAAATGATCATTTTTAACAATTGTCTTTTTGCTGCCACTTGAGACACTGGGAGGCACTTAATTAATATTTTCCTACTTCTTTGCAAGTATGAAGATTTGTTGTGTTTAATAAAAGCAGTGATTCTTACCTAACAAAAACCCTAATGAAATGGAACTTAAAAAAACACACCAACAAAACAAAACAAAAAAACACACTGAAAATGAAATGCTTCCAAACTACATAAAGGCTAAAAATACACGATTTGCCAATACTACCTTCAGGATCAAATGAGACCACAGTTCATTTTAACATTCAGAATTTTGGAAGCATATTTCTGTTAGACTGTGACAGTATGCATGCTGCAAGCATTTTGTAGCAAGAGTATCTGGCAAGTAGAGATTGACAGATATTGATTTGTAGAGAAATTAAGAAAGAATTGCATACCTAAGAGACTAGACAAGGCAAAAAATCAGATTAGCTGAATTAAAAAAGAAATTTCCTCCACACACCTCCAGCCTCAATTAACACACCATAAATTAAGCTAAAATGCAAGATAACGCTGTGCAGAATCAATCAATTCTTAAAGAAAAAAATGAATCCAGGACTTCCTGACTTTCTTAATTGAAAACCAAAAAGCACATGTGCAGGCTACAGCACTGCTTACTGTTTCAGACATCAGGACTTTGCTCTATATTAAAGACTGAGGTACCTTTCTGAAATGCCATGTCATCTCCTGTACATACAGCAAGGGCAGCAAGCACATGAATATACACAGCTGTTTTCAGAGTCTTGCATACAGAATAGTTTGAATTTAGGTAGCAAACCCAGGCACAAACTCCATTGCTTTCAATCTCTGGGGCATACCTAAGTCAGTAGAGTCTATCCAGGACAGTTCGTTCTCACTGGGTTACTCTGAGGCAGCCCCCCAGCCTGACCTGGGATGCAGGACATCTGGAGGCAGCCACAGGTGCCTTTCTGGCCTCTGCCATGGATCAAGGGTATCAGGTGAGCTAAGGAATGGTCACATTCCAGTCAGGTCTTATCCTGACTTGACACTGGGAATGAAGGCAAGCAAGTTCCTGCAACCACAGCAGGGTAACGTCCTTGAACCCTCCTAGATGGGCACAGCCAAGAGGGATATGCTGTGTTTGGGATAATTGCTCCTTTTCCCTGGTTGCATTAATTATCGAATGGTGTCTACCACTTCTGGACTCCATTTTACAACCTCTAACAAGATTTACAGGTTTTAAGGACTGACAAACTGCAGTTTTCCATCCAAGTAGCAAACAAGTATGTTTATGTTACAGGCACGGGAACTCAGACAGAAAGCATATAGTTGCTATAGCTAAGTCTAAGCTGATACCACTACATATGAGTTTTCAGCATGCACTGCTCTACCTAGCCTTTTTCACCATAACTTCTGTTTTCCTGCCTTCACCCTAGCACTCGTCCCTCATGAAACCTACTTCTTGCCAGACACATCACATTTACTGGTTTTACAGCCCGTGGAGTCCTGTTTCATATAAAAATGCAGCTAGATATCAATCCAAACGAGTGTCTCTTGCATTTCACAGAAAGATTACTCACACAATAAAAGGCAGGCAATATTTTGTCATTTATTTTGTCCCCATGTATCAAAAAGTTCTTGATATACCAAAGAAGTTGTTTTCACAAAGGTGTTTATGTAAACTGTACCTTTTCATCACCTGCATCAAATCAAGTTGATATTCCACCCCAGCCCTGACTCTACTCATCAAATTACCATTTCTGCAATTTGTCATCTTGTACGGTAAAAACCCCCACACCTACCATCAGACCACGTAGACGCAACATGACCAGGAAGATTCCTCATCATGTCCGACTTTTATTTCCCATATTATTGAGATAACCCTGTTCTAGACTTTTTCAGCAGTCAAAACATGCATAATGCTTGGCCTAAAATATATTTCCGTAATTTTGTAATCCTTCTGGTTAAGATATTCCTGTATAAGCAAAAGATTAATCAAGACAATGCTCCACATAACGACGACCCAGATTTTTCTAGCAACTCAGTGAAATGTGGGCACATAAAAGACCTCTCATGCTACATGACAGCTGTTCAGTCACCCAGACCCTGTACCAGGATTTCTGAGCCCCAGTCCTGCATTGACCTGCTGCATAACCATAGTTCACTTACCATTTCTCTTTTCCCAAGATGACCTTTCTGTCAGGGTAGAGAATTAAGTGCAGCATTTCCATGAAAACTGATGCCTAGATCTGAAACATTTTTCTTGAAAATTGCAAGCCCTATAGTATAGGGATTGGATCTTGCTATGTTTGCATAGCATGTCTAAAAAAAAAATGGTCTCTCTCTAGGGTAGGCTATCTAGTTACTACCACAACACAAATAATAGCTTATGCATATCATACATCTGGTATCAAACAGCCACACCATCAAGTGCTGTTTATAGGCTACAGATCTTAACTTCTGAGTCACTGGGTTTTTTTCACAGCCCTTGAAGATTCCTGTAAAATTGCAGATAAAATGTACAGTTAGCTACATAAGTGAAAGCCCTTTAATGTTTCAGAACAGTTGCCTTCAAGAAGACAAACCAGGATTCCAACTGGACCATAGCAAATCTGGACTGAACGGTAGCAAAACTCACAGAAAGCAATGCAGCTAGAGAATGTGACATAGATGGACAAACATTTTGCTCCACAGGTGGCAAGTAGGACCCCCTTTCTACAGGGTTTTGGAAGGCAGCAAATGCAGCCGTAAGGAGCAAGACTACAGTGCTACCATCTCACCCCACGTCTGCCCAGCATTACCTAGTCTCGCACAGGTGCCTGCTGGGTACACCAACCCACGTGCAGAAGTATTACTTTTTGAGATGTCTCATTCTCCCTATCACTACACCAAGGACCCAGGTGCCTCACTGAGCATTCTTGATCTCACACCAAAATGTAAAGCACTTAAACTCTTTTCTGTATCTGCACATTCTCTGTTGCTCATCTAAGGTGCAAGAGAGTAACCATGGGGCCATACCCTCTTCACTTGGATCCTTACACGCTGAGTTTCTGGATCAATCTTTGCTGAAAAAAAAGAGTTTTATGAACCTCCTTTCTAAGGAATTGTGTCCACTAGTATCATCTTAGTTTATCTGTCCCCAAAACTAAAAATACAGTGTAAAACAACTACCCCTATCTTGGCAGGCCTCATGAAAACAAATACCTTTTACTCATATTTCAAAAGATAAGAGGAAATACTAATATCCCTGAAGGTATTTACTGAGATACCTTCAAATTTAAGAGATTTCCTGTCCTAACAAGATTAAAAATACACCTTTATAACATTATTCTCATTGGCATATCAACGCTGAGTGTAAGGTAAAGGTCTCAGCACTTTATTTTGGCTGTTTAAAATGTCCTGGTTTCCATTCCTTTAATAAATCTGGATTAAAGCACAGCTGGACATGAGATCATAGTAATCATATTTCAGATAGAGTACAGGTTGATTTTCTAAAGCAGATAAAACCACTCCAAATCTCAAATTATGTATTTGAATCAAAATATAAATATGTTTTCTTACTTTCCCTTGTGCATGTATGCCCTCAGTTTATACATTTTTTTAAAAAAAAAAAAGGTATATTCCCCTACCTCCTTTTGATAGATGTACAAAAATTAAAAAGATTAACTTCATTCAGTAACATGCTTTCTGAATTTGCAAAGAAGAGAGCTTTATGCACATTACAGATATTTTGATCCAAAGCTCCCTTTCTCTTCCTCAGGGCTTATTTCAATTCAGAGGGATTAAATATATTTTAAAGTTGTTTCTTTCAAAACAAAAATCTGTATAGCAATGAAGCATGTTGGTATTTCCCCCCCCCCCCCCCCCCCCCCCATTTCTGGAGTTATTTGAAAGTTTATTTGTGTACAACAAAAGCAAAACATGAAACAGTCTGTGACACCTACATATTTAGAAGAGAATAGCAAATGAAATGCAACTGGCCTCTTACCTCTTCATATCTATCAAACACAGCTCCATCTTGCATAAAAGAGGGAACTGGCTTCTGCCAGTTAAATTCATAAGGCTTTGCCATTATTATAGAAGAAAAACCTGCAATGGAATAAAAAAGCAGAGTTCAATTACTGTCTTTTAAAAGTATTTCAAAGTCTAAGCAGGAGAATAGGTGACTTCTAGCTTTTCCTTTCACACAGAGGTAGTAAGAAGTCACAGTGTGTTTCCAAATTAAGAGTTTTCCTCATAAGAGTATTTTTATTTCATAACTTGAAAATGAAAAATACTTGTAAAATATGTGCTGCTCTTAATTATTTGGAAAAAAACCCACCACTTGCACTGTAACATTGCTTTAGCTTAAATATGTGCCACATCACTTCTAGAGTATAATGAGGCTGGGATTTAACACAGCCCTAGATGACACACAATAGCACAACCTTTAATATACAAGAATGCAGTTTTTTCGCAGGAAAACATCAGATCCTAACAGCAAGTTTTGGGTTTGTTAACATTCTAAATTATAAACTACACAGGCAAAACACATTTTTCCTCTATGTTTTTTATTTCAAAATCCATTTATATTAAATAAAGTCCCAGGTATTTTCAGTGGTATTTTATGGATAACATATAGGTCAAAAATTCATAGGGAAAAAATTGTTTAGGGATATAGAGCATTAAATAAAATTTGCTAGTAGTATTGTGCATTTCTGCAAGTTTAATAATGTGAACAAAACTATTAATTTAGAATCTAATCCAGAAGTCATAACACAAACCTTACAATAAAGACTATCAAATTATTCAGTTTCCTTTCCAACACCTTGGTGCCTTCTAGGTTATAATGCTTTACAACAGAAAATTTGCCAACTACATACTCTGAAATACTGAAGTTCATTTTATCTGAAGTAAAGTGCATCTGCATTCTTCCAGCTTACTAATGACATCTAGGAGACATAGCATCTTGGCTACTCCTTTATGCACTGAACCAGAAAGTCTTGCATGAGAGGGAATAATACACTTGGCAGCAGCAAGGAAAGACTGACTTAAAGATGTGAAACGGTATTTGAGGATGAATATAGCACATGGTCACAAGAATATGACCTTGCACACTACCTAACCCTGTTTTTGTCTACATGCCCTAGCCCTTCTCTGACAACATTCACCTACTGTTGACTGTCTCTAGCAGCACAATACAGGGCTAAGTGTAACCAGTACAGTTTTTACTCCATTGCAATGCAAGCACCCAGCCAAAGCAAAGTTTTTCTAAGTGAGAAGAATAAAAATTCAAGGGGGAGCATTACAGTGTAATCTGTGCTATGCAAACCATCTAGTGTTTGTGTATGTCAAAACTATGAATTGCAGACTAAAATATTAAAAATTAGGTAACAATGCTTCCACAATGTTCTTAGAAACATCTACTTTGACTGAATTTTCAACTCAGAACAGATGCAAGTGTTTAAAAAAAAAAATCAAGAATTTTGTAGTATCTTCCTGTCTTGTTTTCATTCATATAAAAAATGTTCTAACAAGAAAAAGAACAAGAGCAAAATAACTCAGCAGATACCATTAAAGGACTCTGTCCAACACTGGCTTTCAGAACAGTTACTTTTGAGATTTCTACCAAAATATATCCTTACTACTAAAAAAAAAAAAACAGAGAGAAAAAAAAAAGGCAAAACACATGTTAATGCTACCTATCTCTATCTCCTGCCCTTTTTTGGTCATTGATACAGGGATATCAAAAATACGTATCATATTTCCAAAGCCTTAGGAATAAGATAAAAGAATTCATTCTCCATAACTATTAGGAATAAGATAAAAGAATTCATTCTCCATAACTATCAAAAGCACAATTCGGCAGTTTTATACCCACGTGTGTCCCCCCACCCCACACCCCCAACAAAGACATGCTTTGAACAAAATAGGCAACAAGAAACTAAGGCCAAGAAGTGATCAGCTACGTTTAGAATCTTCCCAAAAGCCCCTTGTGCAGCCCTGTGCTGCCAAATTACTGAATTTGTATTATTTTTTTAAATACATGCATTATTTCAGGGTCTCTTCCAGTTCAGATCAGCACAGAGCTGCTTTTTCCTCATCCCACGGTGGAAGCTCATAATAGGACAGTCATCCCATTGCAGTAGCACGATGGCCTCTTGTATATACACTCACAGACTCCATACAGTACCTCAGTATAGTCACACCACCTTGAAAACTTAATGCCTGTTCTTAGGGCAAAGCTACATTTAGAGAAATACAGCTTCAGAAAGCTGTTTCCTGACTTTGCAGGCTTTGTTAACAGCAAAGTTGAAACCAGAACCAACAAAACCCCATACTACACAACAAATCCTCAAAGGTCTTGGAAAGACAGCCCTTGGATTTAAAGGCACTTAAAACATACACACCTGCAGTGATAAACACTCCATTCTTATGGCATATTGACCATTCCTTTATCTGTTTAAATTACTTTTACTATCAGAATGTTCCCAAGAAGAAAAGTTATTTCAAATACAACAGGTAGTTCATGCAGCAAATACAAGCTGCCAGCATGTGAAGTCCTTCTGGGAAAAGCAGATGCACTTTCTGCTAAGACATAAGAAATGTGATGACACTTTTAAGACTGTGAAGAACTCTTCCACAGTTCCCAGCCTGTATACTTGGCCTTTACCCTTTTTCATTGACACTGAACCCCACCACCCACCCCCCCCGCCCCGAGATTTTAAAACCTACAAGCTCTGCAACTACTCTGAGCTCCTGTATAAGACACTTCATAACATTCTGTCCAGCATCCGGCACTCTGAGTCTTGGATGTGAAGAGTGCTTGAACAGACCCCGTACGTTTCAGAAAGACTAACTAATTACCTTAGCACTACAAACACGCACTTTTGTTACCAATTTGAACTTATCCTGAGTTCATCAACGAGTCACAGAAATAGAGCTCTATAAAAATCCCTCCTATGCAGATACTTTCCCCTTGTCTGGGTACTCACACAGTACAATCAAGTTGTGTCCTTACTTCATTGTTTATAAAATGCATTGATTAAACTCTTCAGTTTCTGCTGCGATGCACATTTGTGTAAGCCCCCTCCACTTTTCCAGCTACCTTTCTCAAGTCAGGGGTCTTGGACTAGGATGCAGTAGCCAGCACAGCTTTGTACTGCAAACCAGAACTACAGCCTTTCTTCTTATTTGCATAACCTTGCATTTAACTGCAAGAAAACACGCTTGATTGCTCATAATTTATCAAGCAATCAAGCCCCGTCTCAGGGATGCAAGCTCATTGTTATTTACCATCTTACCAATATCTAGCTCTGCTCGCTCACAGGTCAATACTGTTTACAGATGAACTGACACAGATGAAGTGTGAGGGAAAGATGGCTTGAGTACACGTAGCAAGGAATCAGAGGAATTGTAACAAGTAATATTTTTAAGCCATATGTTTTAGCAGCTCTGCAAAAGGTGAAGAAATTTCCCTCTGCCTTTAGAAAAGCTCTTTTCAGTCTCTCACATTTCTTACACTCCTCTCAAAAATCCATTCTTCCATAACCTGTTAACTTTTAAGATCACCAAAACAAAATACAAAAATATTCCCCTGTCACTCCATGTACCTCTGTTAATCTTCATCAATTTTTAAGCAGTTCAAAGAAAGTAAAAAAGAAAACCAACCTCCACCCACCAAACCAGAACAAACGTAATGTTCTAACAACGGTATGGTTCCAAAGATATACACGCATATACCCTCACTATGATAAGAATCAAGAGCAAGCCTCTAAATAAATTTAGTAACAATGAAATATGTGAAGATTCAACTGGGAGAGATATAAGATTTAGGACCTAAATTTAAAGACAGTAAAATTTTGATTTTGAAACTTTTAAGCAGCCTTTAAAAATTAGAATGAAAATCTCCTCACTGATTTAGGGTTCTTAAAGCATAAAAAATGCCTCCAAAAACATACCGTTCACAAAAGCAGAAAGAACACATATAAAATACACATCAGGACTTAATTAATAACCACACAGAAGTAGGTGAAGTCTTTCAGCTATAGTGGTTGAATGCATTTTGAGCTATCTCCCTTTCTTTCAACACTGATTTATTACTGAAGACATGATTTAGATCACGCACAAAAAAAAAAAAGAAAAAAAAAAAAAGGCACTTTTTGATTCACCTGGAGTACCCAAAGAGTGAGGACATAAAATTAACCATATCCAGAATAGCGTTACTTAACACAGAAGTCTTCCTCTTTTATAAGCTTAGCTGTACTAAGCTAAACCTGGGGCACGGGGGGTGGATGGACTATAAATACCGGGGTTTTTTGATTCTTTGACCAGAAGGACAAGGTGTGGCTGAACAGGAGGAGGAAAGGATTCTGTTAATACAAAGCAGACAAATGTTTGGGAAAAGAGGTGATATTCTAAACTAACCCACAGGGCTGGCTAGCGTGATGGATAGGATACTCCTTGGATCCCACAAACATCCTGTCAACGTTGAGACACTGTTGGAAAGGACAGCAGTATTCCTTAGAGCTAATCCCCCCCATCTAAAACACAGTAACTCACAGTTTCCGCAGTCTACTTAGGCCTGAATATTACTAACAATACTTGTAATTTTTTAAATTTATTTTTTTTTAGTAATTATTATTTTTGCCTCTGGAATGAATTGCTATTTGCTGAGTGAAAAGCAAGGAGGCTTCACACTGTGTTTGCCATTTCATCACTTACCTCTTCAAACCTAAAACTGAACCAGTTACTGTCTGCATGGGTTTCAAGGGTGAAGTATGAAGTACCCACAGAACGCTATGCTGAGTTCAGCATCTTGCCTAGGCATATAATTTTTTCTTACAGATACAAGGAAGCAATCTAAAAAAGAAATAATAACACATGTATTTCCCACTCTTTCCCCCCTTTAAGTACTTATATCCTTTAGCATCACTCCTCATTAGTAAACAAGATTCTTCAAAACAAAAGACAACCAGACCTACATCAGACTTCTGGGGTTTTATGGAGTTCACTGCAGTACAGAACATCCACCTCCAGTGTTGTGGATTACAATGAGAAACTAGTGGTCCAAGGCTAAATAGGCAGCGCAACACTGAAATTCTTATAAAAATGCTCCCTTCATTATTCTAACAAAGCTCTGAAGTACCTTCATATTCAAATACTACAATTGTTTCTAGAGATTTACAGGAAGAAAATACAGATCTTCATCTGTTTAGTCCTCAGCATCAAATTTATTTTGTTGTAAATGCGTATGCATATGCATTTACCATATGCAAAATGCAGAGACAGGGTGTTTTTTAAACACAAAACTTTGGTTTCTACACTATAACTTAAAATTCTGGGTAAGTTTTAAGAAAATTCACAAAACAAAAGCCACTACAGTGTAAGTCCTATGTAAAAAGTAAGGGTGAGAGCTACACTGCTGGATTTCTGCAGTATCCACACTATACTGTGAAACAACTCCAGGATTTCACAGCTCTCCAGGCTCTTCCATGGTCAAATTTTGTTGTGCCTTTTTTTTTTTCTTTTTTCTTTTTGCTTTTCTTTCTTAAAATGAGTGGTTTTTCACCAGGTTATTTTAAAACACGTTATTCTCACAGCTAGCACAAGCAACTTAAAACAGTTGTCCCAAAAAGGTCCAGAAGCAACAAAAGACATACAACAGAGCTCAGGCGCCTGAACATGTATTGTCTAGTAACGGTCTCAATTTCCATTCTGTCTAATTTTCCATTTTGTTTGAATTGTTGGAATGCATTGGCATGCAGGGGCAGCTAAGAGGTTAGACCAAAACAAGCAGCAGCCTGTAGTTAACTAACTAACTTCTTCAGCATTTCACACAAGTTCAGTGAGGCTGCCCACTGCAGAGCTCTGCTTCAGGCTAAGAAATGAGCGTCTCTGCAGCTGACAGCAGAAAACAATAGCTTACGCCATAGCTCTGAAAACGAGACAGTCCTACCTTAAGATCCAAACTGTGGTTCAGTCATCACCTCTGATGACAACAATTATCTCTAGCAAGCAGAATTCCTAGGACAGACCATAGGACTCAAACATGACCTCCCAGGTTCCTTAGATGTTTTTCTTTTTGTCCTAAGCCCTTCCTAGTTTGTCAGTACCTACAGTGTTTCCCAGACTTCTCACTCATTCTAAAACTCTCATCATCTGCCAGAAGTGATGACTGCCCATCCTTCTTTGCTGGGGGTGGAGGATGGGGGGGTGGGGGCATTCCTTTTTCTGACAAGTGATAGTTAACAAGACATGCTGGGTAGGTAAACAAACTTATTCTGGTACATTGACAATAGTATAAGACTATGTTCTGACAATTAAAAATATATTTTAATCAAGCCATTAGGGAAAGCTTCTCAGTCAGGTGATTCACTCAGGTCTAAACCCTCACAAACTCCTAAATTAATTGACTTTGTGGGAGCCTGCCTAACAGGGACCAAGGCAAAAAAATGGAGTACACATCAGTTTGGCTTACACAGCGCAGACCAACAACTTAACTCTGCGTATACACGCAAACCTCAGAAAAAAAATATCTTAAAACAACTTTTACAGTAGCATCAGGAGTATTTCAGAAAAAAGATTTCCAAATTCTCTAAGAGAACGGACTTCCATGGAAATCACTATAATTTCAAAGTTCATTAATTCTCAGAAATAGATATGATACAACAGACATTAAACATTCAATAAATTTGATGCAAGAAAATACTATTTCTTGTATAATTTCTTACATTGTACAGAAAAAATAAAAAGTCTTGATTATGCTCATAATGTTAAAAGACAACTTGAATAGATTAATACTAACACAGAATCAGCAGAAAAATCCAACACAAGAAATGCTAATATCTAATGGAGAAACAACCAAATTCCCCTCAAAAAATAGAAAACAAACCAGTATCAGTAACAACAAAATAATCTTTGTCACCTGCTCAAATGCTAATCCTACTGGTTGCCTCTTTCATCAACGAAGCAGAATCTGAACATAAATTAAGGACCTTTCTTTCCACTCTATTAAGAAGCTTAAATTCGATGTCATGAATAGCACTCCACTGAAAAGAAAAAAGATAATTAACCCGTCTTACCCTCAGAACAAATACTTGTAGTCCCCAAAAGGCTAATTATTTCTACGCTCAGCAGCAACACAAAATCACTGAAGCAGATTTTCCCTTTTGAATTGATCACCGAAGTCATCTGGACTCACCACATAGTTTCTCATAGAACAGGGATCAGTCCTTGTGTGTCACCATCATAAACTAATGCTATTAACTTCACCTGCTGATCAAAATGAGCCTTTAGATAGGTGCCACTTGAAATGCCTGGAAAACCAAAAGCAACTTGGCAATTTCAACAGCAAAGTATTAAAATCAAAAGGTACGTTTTTACTCATAGGCCACAAGGAAACTCCTACAGGAATCGCAGAAGCTCACCTATATGCACTCCTAGAAGTATGATTTGAACAGTAAAGCAAAGTGCAGAGCTATCGTAACTGGAAGTTAGTAAAAACTTCAGTATTAAAAAAAGTAATGAACCATACACACAAAACTATAAACTTTACCGAATAGGTTATTTTTATTATTGTTCTTCTGTTCTGGTGTTCACATTTTCAATTTGGTAACAGTAAAGGCAAAAGACAGGCAAGGGGAAATGAACAAATCTTCCCAAGGGATGATTTCAGGAGGGGATGTGCTCATAACTGTCAATTGTAGAGAGAATTTAGCAATCTTACTCATTAAAAGAGACAATAAATGAGAATTTTATTTTACTTGTATTATTCAATATCCATGTAATGGTAACTTCTTGCTTTTGACCTGTCAAGTGACCTTCATTTCATAACATGAACATATGATGAAAATGCTTTACTTAGAACTTTCCCTGTTTTGTCGCATTCCAATAATACACAATAACCATATATAAAGTGGTCTAAAATGTGGAAGGCACTACAGTTTCACCTTTAGTTAAGCAGAAGTGTTAGACATGTTCAAGACTTATTTTTAGTATAAAGTCAAGCACCCTATTTCCTGGAAGCCATCTCCTCCCAGGTAGTAATACAGAACAAACTGGACTTTGATGAAAGCAATGGTTTGTGTAATAGTTGTGTAAGATCTTTTCTGAATTGCTATAGCATGTGATGTATGTATACAATGTATCCTGATTTAACCAGCAGTGACTTTTGTTAAGTTTAATTACTTCACTCTACAGCTTTCGATTAAAGAAAATTGTTAAAACAAAGGCTGCTTCATGTAATGATAACAATAAAAAAACCACTCACAAATACATAGCATTTTAAAAATACCTCAAGTATTTTCTGAATTACTGAAGCTCAAATTCTCCTTTGCAGTCTTGTAAAGTCTGACACCTTGTGTAATTATAGCAATGAGCCCTAAAGGAAAGGGACATGTCAGATTTGCTAAAAAACCCCATTCTTCAATATGCTCTTTGAGCAATAAATTCTGTACTTGATTTCTACTGTTGTTTAATCTGTAGCTGACAGATAACACATCTTTTAAGTCAGTGAGTAGTGTGTCTCCCTTTTAGGAACACATGTACAAAGTGTTTGTATTAATTATTTAATTAAAATCAGGAGCGAGTTTGACATTTAGAACTCTTTTTAAGGCTTAGTACTCTAAAAGACCTCAAGCAGAAGTGATTCCTGTACTTCAATGTGATAGGAAGGCAAAAATAGATGTTTGGAATTAAAATCCTAAGAATTCTGGTGGAGTACAGATAAACACCAAATAACCTTAAGTGAGCATCGTTCCTGTTACAAATGCAAGAGTTAGGGCATCCTAGGACACACAACTGCAAAATTCTAAGACCAAATTATTAACTACAAATATCATAGAAAAGGCAACACAAACTACCAAACCAGATAAATATCAGCAGTCTTTCATTTTAAAGTGCAAGTAAAAGTTTTGGAAATAACACAAGCTAGTACCTCAAACAAAAATAAAACAAACTACAAATGTCAGCTGCTCCTTAACCAGGTCCTGAGAACACAGTTGTCTTTTTCCAAACAATGACACAGACTCAGACCTTGTATTAATAAAAGGTAATGAAAGGTCAAGATCATATTTTAGTAATAACTTCTAAATCTCTGTGTGTTCAAAATAATCCCTTCTATGGTCACATACTTTAGTTCAAACTTTAATAAAATTTTGACATGACTTAATACGAGTTTGCTCAAAATACACAGATATTTTAGAAACTAATAAGCTGTAAGGAACATAGATGTTACTTCAAAATCTAGAATTAGGAAAGTGACATTATAAATTGTAGTGTTCCACTCTAACTGGTTTTCTAGATGATTTCTGAAAAAACAGGAGTGAGCCACACTGCTGGCTTAAAATTTCAGACGAAGCTAAGGTGATCTTTGGCAATTGTTCCAGTGGTCTAAACAGCATTATCATCAAAAAGCTGCGTTTGGTATTTTGAAGTTGGGAGTATGTTAAAAGTAGGTATTTGCTGAAAGTTTAAATTCATTGCAAATTTCTTGATACCCTGGATACAGCCTACAACTACAGTCACCATAAAAACACACAGGGTTTTCATACTTTTACGTGAGATTGTCATTGTGCAATTTAACCCATGGCACTGGTCAGAAAATTTTTCTATCCTAAAAGTCATAATGCCATTCAGATTTCATCTCAGCACCCACTTTACACCCTAGAGATTGCAGGTTTTTCATCCCCTGCTTTAAACAAGAGACGATAATACGGAATGAAAATCAAGAAACATAGACCTAGTATCTGTAGTTGATCAGTACACTCCTTCTTTGCACCAGATAACCTTTTTTTCTTGTTTCCATCAGCCTTTACTTCCTCTGTTATCCTGCTTACTCGCATGTTGGCTCATGCCCTGAATCAAGTCTCAGCTAGGAAGTAGGGGAATGCAGGCACGGCATTATCAGCTGTTTGGAATGGAAATTATCCACCACCCTTCTGATCACACAGCCCCAGTAGCTGCAGTAAATCCAAGTCCTCGGTAGCAGAGATTTGTAGATGCAGCTTTTCTTCCTTCCTCAGTTCTGTGATACAACTTGAGTTCAAGTATGAGCAGCAGCAAAGCAGCCATACCCTGCCCTAGCTAATGCATGGCTGGAGCAGACAGCAGCTCCCTCAGGGCTTTATGTTGGTTGGTTTCATTTTATTTTTCTGCCAAGACTTCATGTTCAAATCACAGAAAAAAATATAAAGAAACAGAACATACTGATTGTCTTTAATGAAGGCTCTTTCTCTGATTCCTCCCAGACAGTATCAGGCAAAGAAACACGTGTGGTGCTCATGGTGTGCACTTCAACATCACTGAGCAAAAAGCAGATCTATGAATCAGGATGACGTTTAACAAATGGGGGCAAAGTAATTATAAACTGCCTGGCCTAAACGTTGTCGTATAGGCTCAACTTGTTTATTTCCCTCACTCCCAAATGTTCTACCTGTTGTATGCAGAAACAACATTCATCACCAATTGTTCAGGGAAAACACAGCCCCTTTGGACAAACTGGAAGTCAAGGGATCTGGGTTAAAGCTGATGTTTAGCCAGGCTGCTCTGGAGTCCTGAATGGACACTTTGCCATTTCCCATTTTCCTTTTTTCTCCCCTCTAAAGAATGAGGCTAGCAAGACTTGTCTTCATTACACACTTAGTGATGCTAATTATTTACCTACATGGAGAGTTTGAAAACACTGATAGCAAGACATCCCAAAGTTAAAAGTTATGTTATACACATTATATAATCACCAATAACATCCAGTATTAAACTTGCTAATAAACAACTATGTATTTTGCTGAAGATGAAATTGCCACAGTTCTAAGCACAATATATGACAAGGCTAAAAATAAAATGCTGCCTATCATTTGGAAATCTAAAAGTCCCCTTTCCAGCAGCACAGTTGTCCAAACATGGACAGCCATGTTTAAGATATACCAGGTTATCAACTATTTATAGCTTTAACTTCCTAGAGTTTCAAGAGGAAAAGCAACCAGTTCTGAACTCAAATTACTATTATTACTTCCTTATCATAGGTAGGTGGCAGGGTAAGCATTTCTTGTAAATTTGTTTCAGCCAGATTTCTTTTTAAATGGCTGTTGTACCACTGCTCAGAAGCCCTAAAAGCAATGGAGACAGAGCAAGAAACACTGTGCAGGTGATGGAACCACAGATATTTATTTTTTTTAAAAAAAGGTACCAATTCTTTAGCTGAGAAGTTCATAGTTAACCATAAACAGAAGATGGGGGTGCATAAAATACAGCATCACAGTCTCTTTCACTAATCCCTGTCTCAGAGAAACCATGCAGTCTGCATATACATTTCTACCGATCAAATATTAAAAAAACTCTCTTGACATTGTGCTATGGCTCCTGTCACATCAGTCGTGATTGAATTGATGACTGTCTCTTTGGGGTAAAATGAGACTGTGTGAGACATCTGATGTAAGTTTATCTGATAAAACAGTTTAAAGTGCTAATATACTCATTACTGAGGTATTCAGTTATTTACATTACTTGAGAATGATGTCACTAATTTTTTTTCTGAATATTAACGTATGGCCTGTCTAAAAAATAGGACAAACCCAGGCATGTCGGCTATTGAAGAGAGGGTGGAAGAGTGTTGCAAGCCAGCAGCCTCTCCAAATCGTTGTGCTGTATCCATTTTGGCTTGTTCAGCTATTCACAATATATATAAGAAAATTTCTGGAAGAAAGGCATCTCAATTTTTTTATTGCTGCAAATGGATGATTTGACACAGTGTTCCAAAAGGGATAAAAATAAAAGTGTTGGTATGTAACCTATTTGTCCAGGATGAAGACAAAAAAGGAGAGCCAGTCTGCCAATCAGGACTGCTGGTATGGCATGCTGGCATACACAACCCATTTTGAACACTTATTTGACATCTCATAATAAACAACAGGCTTTACAGCATGCTGAGAGGTTCAGTTTATTCAGATTTTTCTGGACCAGCTGGAGATACCAGAGTCAGAGGACTTACTTTCTCTAAATTCCTAACATTAAGATGCAATTCAATGTTGAACAGCAGGAAAGAAAAGGGGGAGCTGTTACATCTCCAAGTCTCTTCATCACTGTTCTTTACCGTCACCTGCTGCTTGGACCTCCACTTCTACCGGGGTGAACTGGGACACTCATACTGAGACAGGTACAGAAGGGAACATGCTCACACAGAAGATAAGCACTGCTTTCTCTTCTCTCCCTAGAAAGGTGAGAGTATGCACATCATCATGCTGGAATATGAAGACATTCTTGATTCTGGACAACCATTAGGGGAGAAAAATATTAAACAGGTGTGTGCAGAAGACACAAGAATTGAAATGAGGAGGAGGGAACTAAGAACAGAAAAAATACAGAAAGCAGATATGGGGTGTCTGACACTGATGCAGCTTCAACAGAATAATGGAGTGTCCGAGCAGGCCATATAGCTAAAATGAAAAGGGAAGGCGGCAGCATTTTCACAATGCTAGAACAGTAGGCTGTTTGGATACCATTTGGATGAAATGGAAGCAGTTTGGGATAGCACAAGCGAAGATATTTTTAGAGATTATTCCAAGTATGAAGCTGGGTTTCTGCAGTAAGGCTGGAAAGGAAGGAACAGGGTGCAATATACATTAAGACTGACCAACAAAACAAAACACTGGTGTCTATGTGTGTGGGGTAAAGAAGTGGCAAGAACAGTGCCAGCATTCCAGGCAACAGGAGCATGGGATTATTTATTGTGACAGCTCCAGAGTGGGAATGGCAGGGCTCCCAGAGACAAGAGTTCAGCATTCTCCTGTACTGCAGACTATCCAAGGGCTGTGTGGGCAAAATGCCTGGGAAGGTGAAAGAACTGATTCTAGACAAGAGTGTGGAGGTCAAAGGCAGAGGAGTCTGTTTGGAATCCATGAGATGCAGTAGAAATCAGCAGATGCAACTTGTTAGACAAAAAAATTGATAAAAGGACCCTAGCAGACAGAAAGAAAATGTTTTGCCATTTGCACTGGCTGCATGCACTGAAGTGTTCTGTGGTACTTATACCAATGCTACCACTATCCACTCTGGCCTCCTACAACTTAGGAACAAGCGGCACATGCATTTATCAAGTATGGTGCCGGTCAAAATCAATAGCAGTGTCACACACGAAGCACAGCAGACCCCACAGAAAGTGAGGATAACATTTTCACTTGTCTAAAGCCAGCTTTGCTTCATATTCCACCATTAAGCATTTCCAGCATAATAACTACCATTACAAAGAATAAAAACTTGGGCCCAGAAGGCTTTTCCCATAAGAAAACTGGTCAGCTAGTTCAGACTGCTTTTCTTCCTGTCACATACCTATTAAATGCTCCAGACTGTTTAATGTGATAAAAATGTCTAGACTGTTCTTTGACTGAAAGCTTAAAGAAGAAAGCTCTTTGCCCTTGGCTAGCAAACCTCTTTGCTCCTTCCTTGCTAAGCACAATGATGTGCGTGCTATACTGCTGCAAATCACACTTTCTGCATACATACAACGAATGCATTCCTGGTATCTTTATAAAACTTCTGGGATTTTAGAGACAAGCCCAGGGAAAAGGTGAAGAATATACATATTATGTGTGTGTGTATATATATACACAGTATCTTATATATACCTAATATGACAAATATATATTTTAAAACAAATATATGTATTTCTATAAAATATAACATATACTTAATTTATATGCAACATGAAGAATTTAGATATACTGTGTATATATACAGTATATACGTACAATACTGTGTAGTGTTGCTTTGTAATGAAAAGTCTGGAGCTTATAATCAAATTGCAGATGTTATTGAGAAGATGATGACAGAACACCTCTCACAGTCCAGTGCGTAAGAAAAGCAGAAATATAACTGAAGAAGCTCTGTTAAGATTGATAGAGCAAGATGCTTTGCTGAAGCAGGCAGTAAAGGTAAAGTTTAGGCAAGAAATCCCAATGGGCACATTAGAAAAAGCGTTACCACATGTGAATCAGTGCATTCAATGCTTTGTGGTTCCTAGCTGCCTTAGTCTTTAGCAGCTGCTTATTTTTATATAACAAAACTTCTGACATAATTATAATCACTCTAAACATAGATGCAAGCATATAATTTATAGTAAAAATATCTCCTGACAGTGAAATTACCCAGCTTAACTGGTACACACCCTTCAGTCCTGATTTTTAGGCTCTATAAATCTGCATCTGTGCAGTGGGTCATGGTCAAGGAACAGGTGCATCTGATTCTTGTCAGCATGTGCAACTTGTATGTTGGAAACTAAGCTGCATACCATGGAAAAAGCTTAAGAAGAAACACTATCTTTGGACACCATTCATTGTAGCTGACTCCCATAGGAAATACAACTTGCCAAAAGAATTAACGGACAATGTGATGTGACAGAAACCGCTCTGGCATGCTCACCAGTGGATTGTCAAATTATGTATCAAAGTTCCACTTCCCATCTTCCTGCACCCCATTTATTCCCAGAGCAGTCCTAACATCCTGAGGATAATTTTTGAAAAATTATCTTCATCCTCATCCAAGACCCTAACTAACTCTTCTCTGTCATCGAACCACAAAGTGCACTGCCAGTCAGAGGATCTGAAGAAGAGAGAACTGACCACTCCACAAGAAAACAATCAAGGACTTGGGAATACCTACAGGAAGGTTGTTACAAGGGAAGAAAATGGCAGCTTTTCCACATTAAAAATCTTACTGTACAGATCTTTCTGCTCACAAAGTACTGCCCCACCACTGAGCACTTCTGGTTTCCAGTCTCCTTAAATTACTGTTTTTCCAAGTCAGAATGCTCCCCTCTGTTAAAAACAAGAATGGGGTTTTTCAGCATCACAAGGGAAGGTTATTCTATTGTATAACTACACATTATAGGTGAGTTACACTTTACAAATTGAAAGCTTGCATCAGGAAGGTTGTACTTTGGGGTTTGTTTCTTTTTTTCTTTGCTTGTTTTCTTAAAATAAATATTAATATAGGTTTTAGATCAATAAATACTTCTTTTTGTCAGCACACTCTTGCAATCTTTGTTTCTGCACAGTTCCCATGCATGTTAGAGGGTGCTCTGCAGAATCCTGGCACTGCTGAATTAAACTCCTTCTTTGCTCCATACATGCAGTTCTATTGGGCATCTGAGTGAAATGGCATATGTATGGAAAAGGGAATAGGCCCAGCTGGTGTTTCTCTGGAAAGCCCCATGCCTTCCCAAGTCATACTGACAGTGGTCAGCAAGTTGTTTTCTGGGTAGTGGTTTGGTTTGCTTTGCTTTCAGGTGGGACTTTGGTTGTTGTTTTGGGGGGTGGGGTTTTTTTCCTGTTTGTTTGTTTTTGGGGTTTTTTTTATGATGAGCAGCTGGCAGAAGCCTCCTGAAGGCAGGCACCCAGGCTGTGCTTACTGAGGTACCAGTTTGTTGGCAAGGTTTTTTGGATAGGAGACAAAAGCAGCACAGAGAATAGGCTACTGCTTCTCCTGAAACAGAAGTGGCTGGCACAGAAGCAGAAAGAACAGATTTTATAGTTGTAGCTTTCCCTTCCAAAGTTGCATTTCTACGGTATTCTCAAAAATTCTCGATAGCATGGGCTAGGTAAGTGTTAATAATATTGTTCACTGCAGTATACAACCTAACACACAAAGATCTGTGTGTAAGAAAGCATGAACTGTGCCTGCCTCAGAGTATCCTTGGTTAACCACATTAAGACACACAACCTATTAGGATTTGTAAAAGGGCAGAGCAGTGGACACCACCGTTTTCAAGTTAACTGTTACCAGTGTGTGCTGGAGACACTTATCAGAGGTAACCAGAGTAACCTAACTGCAGACAAAACGGGAAAATTCAACAGACAGCTGCTTGTTCAGAAAGCCAGCAAAAAAACATGAGCCCTTTTGGAGTAGTCAGGGACGATAAAAGGAGTCAATCCAACTCCCTCTCACTGAAAAGAGCAGTCCTAACCCCTCGCGTCTTCCTTTTGGATGGATCCATTTCCTGCTAGCCCAAGTGATCCCAGCTTAGCCAGTTCATCTGTGTATGGTGGTGGAAAGCTATTCACTTCTTAATTTCTGCTAGCTTTGTGCGCTGTATCCTTGGTCACACAGGCATCAGGTCATGACCAGAATCAGCATAAAGGAAAGACTGGTAGCATGTGGCTGAGAGAAGATGAGAGAAGCGAGAGCACCAACAATTTTGGTGGCAGCAAACTGTGATAACTGGGCCAGCCAAGCTGGTATCACACACACCACTGGGAAAGACTATTGTGATTTTGAAAACTGGTTGGCTGTGAGTATGCTTTCTCTCAGCATTGATTCTCTGCAATACCTTTTGTCAGAACTACTGGTCTGATCTACCAATTTTCAAACAAGTTTGCTCTTTCTGTAAATTTTACAACAGACCGCAAACTCTGCTCTAAGTAGAAACTTAACCTGTTTACAAAGGCATATAAGAACTAGCTCACTGTAACATAAAAAAGCAAAACCACAGCTACAGCTACCATAGCTAGTAAATTGAAATGTTTTCAGGAGCTGTTTTTTTTCTTTTTAATAAATCCTGTGTGAACAAAAAAAGATAGCAGAACTATTAAGCAGAACAAAGACGGGCAAAATTTATTCTTAGTTCGTTTTTGAAGCTATAGTTAAAGAACCACTTGATTGTAAAGTTCAAGACAGTAATATTGAAAATCAGGTTGAATATAAGGTCATGCAGGTACTGGATGTGATAACCAGAGAAACCGCACTTTCTATTGGAAATCCAAACTCACACAAAGATAAGAAGGAATAAGTTACTCAGGCAAACACATCACTGTGGCAGAACTATCAGATCTAGGCAACAAAGGCTGCTCTTTTCAAGCTTCTGTAAGGGACAGTAATGTTATAATTAAAGAAATAAGACCTCCTTTTGCCTTTTGACTGGGTCCTGATAGGCACAAAGTAATATCATTTCTATCCAAACCTACCTTTCTTAAAAGTTTTGGCTTTGTTTTGGAGGAGAAGTATGAAACCAGGATATAAACCAGGTTGATATATGCCAGGACAAAAACTGCCACAAGATCCAAAGCTAACAAAAAGGTACAACTATAAACAAAAGTTCCAGACATGCTGCCTGAACCACTACTACTGTAGTCTCTGGCATGTGCCACAAATTTAACTTGAGGAACACAAAGTCTAACAGCAATACTACACTGCAAAGCAAAGCCACCCACTCTGTAATCCTATCTGTGGCTGAAATTAAGACATGTCCCCACAGACCTGCTTTAGAGGTAAAATGCCATAAGACCAGTTTACGCATTTATAAAAATATTCTTGAAAATTTTGTGCTATATGTTTAAAATTTCAGTCAATGTTAAACAAGATTTTTTTTTTTTTAAATGAAGGGTTTTTTCCTTGTTTTCACACATGGGCTTTAAGACACATCCCTTTCTTCCTACATCAAGAGTACAGAGGATTCTTGGAGAATGTGATGCCTCAATCCACCATTCTCTTCACACACAAAAATCTTCCGGCATCAATTAAGTGATGTTTCCAACTGGAACTAGGTGGTCTCTGAGCAGTAACCTTGGTCAAAGATCAGATGTACCTGATACACAAGCTGGTAACAGCGAAAAAGCAGCTCAGACTACAACAGCACAGAATTTTTTATTCAAGTCTTCAATGGGTACATTTCTGCTGTGCAGCATAACACGTAGATGTGCAAGCCAGCTCTGAGCTGGCAGTGTTGTGCCATGTTTTCTGGGGTCTAGAAGCAACTTCACTGTGCAGGTTAATTTAGTCCGCTTCTCAGCCACACAGAGCTCCACATTACTACAGCTAGGCTGCTTCCACCTCATTCAGTGCTTGCCCAGGGATCTTAAGTATTTCTACCCGTTATGGTATGTATGTAGGGCAAACACACCTTCTGCTGCAACACTAGCGTGCATGCTGCTTTGCAGTACATTTACAGTCACTCAAAACAGGCTGGCTGAAACCCTTAAAATATCGCAAAGCAATCTTTGAAGCAATCAGAGATTGTTTTAGACTATAGTAATATTCTCGCTCTTCAGTAACACTTGCCTTTGTTCAGAATAACAGCCCGCAGTTGCTGAATCCTCCATACATTATTCCATACTAGCAGTATTGATGTAATACTCATTTTCACAACACAGAAACAGCACCTGTCCCCCTAAATAACAAACCAAGATGGTGAAAATGCAGGTCTTCAATAGCTTTCGGTCTTCCAACTATGAGCCTCTCCAGGCAGGTGCGCTACAAGGTAGGATTACTTCAGCAAAGCATAGGTTAAACCCAAACCCCAGGTTTGAACTCTAGCCTCTGAAACTGAAAGTTTACTTCAATAAAACCATTGTTGAAAGATTAAGTTTCAACTGCAACTCTGGAAAATAAAGCAAATTCAGCCGTGAGGAAGCACGCATTTTTCCGCACTGACTCTGACCCGTGTTAGCTTACAAATCACCTCTTAGGAAGGACCCAAGAGAACCAACCCCATAAGGCATTTGCCCTGTTCCCATGTAAGCAACCCACTTGCTAGATGCAAGTGACCCATCTCAAAAACATCTTGAATGGCATGTCAAACCTATTTTTTTTCATATTCTGTAAAAGACATAAGTAAACGATTACAAGTGCTAACAGTCAACATACAGAGAAGAAATAAAACTGTTCGGTCAACTTCAGAGAAAAGGCCAGTGTCCCTATTACAAACAACGGGACAGAGAAGTGCGATAGTGGGACACCTGAGAAGTGCAAGGGATCCAAGTCCTGCTCATTCTGCTGGCAGAAGATCAGCCAGTATAACCCGTGTGAGAGACTCCTTTTCATCACAATTTTCACATTTTCTGCTTCACCCAAAGCCCTTGACAGCCCATAATTAAGCAAGAATCACTGCATGCATCTTCCACATGGTTGCAAATAAAACTTGGGAATCTGACCTGATTGTCTCCAAAATATTCAGATTAGAGACAAATAAATGAATGCAAACACACACACATAAATTTTAGTTATTCCTTTTGGATACTTTCTGAGAATTTAGTTTGCATGGTTTCATACAGTTCTGGCTGCATCAAGAGTTTGAAGCTCTAGCAGTAACAGATATTTCTCATGAGTATAATGTACTCTGAGGCACTTGCATGTCACAAGTGATACAAGCCATCTGAAGCATCAGTGGCATTATATTTTGTTCATCTGATAGAGGAGGAAGAAAAAAAAGTTGCTTGCCAAACATTTGAGATAGGTGTAAAATGAATCTCACAGAAGAGAGCTTATAGGTTAAAAAAAAAAAAAAAAAAAAAAAGGAAAACCAACTAAAAACCCAACAATATAGATCTAGCAGAACGAAAGAGGGATGCTGGATCCAGAATCACTAACCTGGGAAATTTCCAGATAAAGATTAGCCAGTATCATTTGGTTTCACTGTGAAAATTTTGCTCAGCTCTTAATTATAAGCCATTTATAAAGGTCTTTGCATGGTTTCAATGTAAATACAGTCAAATATTTTTTTAACATAGAGTTCTGATGCTGAATGGAAGTATGACAAGAAAATACAGCTGTAGAATGTCACAGAGACTGAAAACCCAGTGGATATATACCTTGACGAAGAACCAGAGGATCTGGTTTAACTTTTGATTTTCCTCCCAGGGCAGTCCCACCTGCTTAATGAAATTTATGCCTTACTAGCAAGTCTCACTGAACTGCATTGCCTGTTTTGTGTATTGAATTCATTTACAATAGAATGTTACCTCAAAGCATACAGAACCTAGAGATCCAGAGATACAGCAGAAGGAATCAATGGTCTTAAATTAAGAACCATTTGATGTTTTTAGCTTAATTTCAGCATATTGCATATGCATTCAAATATTCCTTTAAAAAAAACAATAAACAACAAAAAGATTAAGAGGTAGAAGGAAATTTTCCTTTTTACATTCCTTCAGGATTTAAAAATAAAATTCTAGTACAGTAATAAACTTGACTATATATAGCATTGTTCGTTAGATGGTCAGATAGCTTCCCTCAAAAAGACCCCTCTCAGCGAAGAAAAAGGCTATGAATGGCAGAAAACAGAGATTACCTAAGAGAATAATCTTAGTTATCATCCACCACGCACAATGTTATTAATTTATATAGCACAGGGTTTATTTTCATCAGAACACCTAATCTGACACTGCACAACCACTACACTTCTGCTTCCAGTTAAGTACATATATATACCCAAGTAGCCAGCTGGGAGAAGTTTGCTCATTTAAATGTATTCAGCTACTTGACCTACAGGTTTGCAAACCACGGGCTACACTTCCACAGGAGCATGGGGATATAATAATGATGATGAAGTTTAGTGAAACGGCCAGAATCACCTCAGACTCAGCTAACTCACATTCTTCTTTAAACTACAGTGAATTGTTACTTGTACTACTACTACATGTTTAAATACAATTGCAAATCTGGTCCAAGTAATGCGTGAAATCCAAACCACATGAAAGCACAGCCAGGTCTCTGAAAGTCTGGTTCCACCAAAGGTACACTGAGGACACTGCCATTTTCTTCCTGGCATCAAAATTCTACCTGGATCACCCAGTCCACTGCTCTGAACGTCACAAATGCTTACTAACAATTTTTCTTGACTTGTTCATAAGGTCAACTTTCTGAATGTCACGCACTGCCACAGTACCTACCATATTCTTCCAGGACAGCCTGGAAGATCTTTCCAAGTATAAAGCATATGTTTTTGGCTCTTGTCATCATGGGATTTACCCCATTCTATTTTGAGAATTATGCCCACAGAAATGTCTAACAGATTTCCACTATTATACAAGTTAAAGATTAAATAAGCACCCCACTTCTACTTCATTTTGGCACTCTTCAATTATAGCTAGCAATACTGTCATTTCTAATAGCTGAGCCAAGTAAAATTCATAATGTCATCGTGTTGGATCTGCAATATTTTCATGTTAACTTGCAGGTTTCTCATTCATTCTTATTCCACGCTTCGAATATGCTTCAATCCAGAACCAGTTTCCTGAGATACATTCCACATATTCATAATCTAAATGCCACAGAGGAATCTGTAATTTATAGCAAGACTTAAACTTTTGGCCTAGTTCTGTAATTCCCTCTATATTAAATCATCGTTATTAGATACTCTTACTGTGAGTGGTTTACCAGAATGGTCATTGCCTGAAAATACAGCTTCAGTCATATTAAAGGTAGCAAGTTTTATTCCTATTTGCAGTGAACTCTTAACAGTGGGGAACAACACAAATAGATTGGACAGATTAAAATCAATATGAAGATGTCATCAAGTATAGTAGCATATCAAAGTGTCACTGTAAAAAGATGTGACTAGTGGTGAACTACAGTTATGAAGCATGAACACTAGCTTCACTTTAATCTGTTTTTTTTTTCAGCATAAACCCTTGCTGTCGTCTACATGCTTGGAAAAATTAACAAGTACAGCTTCTGCTACTAGGTAAGAACTTAGCTTTTGGGTAGCTTTACTTCAAATTCTTTCTCTCTACAAAATTAGTAAACTTTTCTAAAATCAACATTTAGTAACTAAAGGGTCCAAAGTAATCAGAAAGTTTTATCTTCTGATGTGCTGCCAACCACATTCAAAATGGCCTGTGCCTTAACAGCCTATTTTAGCATTTTATATATAAACGTGTATACATATATATAAAGATTATATTTATATAAAATATGCATTATTCAATGCATAGAGACTGTTTTGAAAGGCCTCATTTTATTGGTTAACCGTTTAAAATTTTTTCTACACAATTTAATTGTTTTTAAAGGATTTAGAAGATTGCAAGTCTTGGGCAAAGGGACACAGCTGTTAGTTGTAACAAATGATTGACAATATATCTCAGTAAGTCAGTAAATATCTGATTTCAGGCAGTTTTGCAGATCTCTGAATGTTAACGTATAACAACTTCAACATATCTTTGTTAAATTAATGACATGAACTTAATGAAAGATGTGTTTAAAAGGTGTGTGCATTTTTCAGATAGAAAGCCACCAAATTCTACAGTACTAAATCAACAGAAATGTGCATCTTTTGAATGTTTATTTAGAAAGAAGTTTTCATCAGAATACCTCTTTCCTTCCAAACCCAAACCCAAATAAAACCCCAAAAAGACATTAAGCCCTTGTATGGAAGGAGACTCAGAAGAGTCATCTACTCTATTAACAAGCCCCTGAAAAGGCCAAACCCATGCCATTTTGATTGATATGACTAAGTGTTGCACAAACACCTTTAGTGCTCCAAAGGCAACAAACTCTGCAAGCAACCTATTCACGTGCTTCACTGTCCTTTACCCTGAAAAAGTTTTTCCTTGTTTAAGTAATCCCCACTTCAAGAGATTTCCATATATTTTACCTTAGACACCATGGTACATGGATTTTTTCCTTCTCTTTTTGCAGAAACCTCTCAAGTAATTAAAACACATGGATAACGAATGATCAATCTTCCCATGATCATTTTCAGACTGTAATCTATCTAAAAGTTATTCAACTGATCAAATGATCTAATGTTAGGGATGACTAATGAGAGAGACAGATGACAACATGCTTACTCCACGCAGTGTTTAGGACAGGCAGTTCATCTGCTTCATTGCCTGGTTGTCACTTTATGGAAAAAAATAATGTCACAACTTACAAAGACAATAACGACAGTAATAACAGTAAAAATAATAACAATAATAATAATAAATCAATTGGAAACTTGGAAGCATCCAGCAGAAAGCAGAGAAACACAGCAGACAAAGCCTCATAATGCTTTTAAGTACTCAGGGCAAGATACTGGAGTGAATTTTCACATCTGTGCTTTTGTTGTAGAGTGCTGGCATGTTAGCAGACACTTGGCATCCAAAAACGAATGATTCTTTGGAACCCCAGACACAGCCTAGACCTCTGCTGGGATACAAGCAGGCAGGTAATTGGAAGGTGACATGCTGAAAATACACTTCCATACTGCTCATGAAGCACAGGTATTTTTGCTTGTCTGATGCAATTCACCAAGTCTGCCTACAAGAACTCCAGATGGTTGATGGAAGAAAAAAACAAAACATTCCCATAGGAGATCTGTCCATGCATGTGCAGAAAAGAACTGCAGATCCCACCAGCACTGTCCTGAAGTACAACAGATATCTGGACAAGTCCAGCAACCTGTAACCTACCCCACAGCACAGGGGGAGGCACCAAAACTGGCCACTGCATGAGCCTCCAACGATACGTCAAATGTTTGCTGCACAATTGTAACAAACAGGATGTCTCGGAGAGGCCTCAGGTAGGGGCAAATACCAAGAACATTAATTTTGGGAGAGAGTGAGCAGTCATCGCTTGCTCTCCATGCACTACATTTGCAACAAGGGACAGCAACGGACATCAGTACAGTCAGTGTAAAACTGACACCCAATGGTGTCCAGTTACGAGGCAAGGCTTAAGGAAGGGAAACTTCAACAAAAAAACCAAGATGCTACTGTATTTACAAAATAGTATCCTGTGGATAATGACTACTACCACCTCCCTTTGTGAATGGCTGGGTTTTTTTGTTTTCAACTACACACATTTTTGAGTGACAAATTTGAAACAAACTCTTGAAGCAATGAAGTTTTTCAGTTTCCATCTAAAGCTGTTTCTGAATAGTTGCATTGCTGTTTGGTGCTGCTCGTCACAAGTCACGCTGTAGATGTATAAGACTGAAAAGAGGCAATGAACATGGCTGCTTAGCAAATGTTTAGTGCTACTCTGTAGGTATTGTCCCTTAGCAATCTCAGAGCACACAGAAATATTGTTCATGTCAAAAGACAAAAAATAGCACTGGACACAGGTAAGTTATCAGTTTTTCTAACTGATGACTGAATGCAATCAAAAATCCAACTAGCAATCTGAATAAAAAGACTCTATTGTTTCTAGGCTAAACAATCCTAGTTCACTCAGTCTTTCCTCTTTTCTCATACTCTAATTATACTGTCTCTCTCCTTTAAACTCCCTGTCCAGGGATCACACTTCTTCTGAGGTACTGTGCCCAACATTGGGTAGTCCAACAAATTTTTCCTAGAATTTTGTTACCCTAAACTTAGGAAGCACAAAAACTCCAGTAATTTCTATTCATAAATCATGTGGAAGACTAGTAATAAAAAACCCAATCCAAAACAAAACCAAAAAACCCAATACCAAGACAGGCATGATAGTTAGCTTTACTACTGGACTTGCATTAACCTGTCTCAATTTCTTAAGACACCTAGTAGTACCTACCTTCCCTTCAGGCTCTTTGAAAACTCAGCAGTAGATATTAATTTAAGAACTTGGGAAAGTTCACAGTACTTTAAATGATTTTTTTTTTCCCACCCAAACACAAATGGTAATTAAAAATACTGATTTCCAGTATGGCCTATCATCAGGAACTGAGATGCGCAGGCTGTCAGAAATGACAAAACACACGTGCTGTGACAGCTAAGATATCAGCATGTGCTGCGCCAGTGGACAGAAGTGATTTTGAAAGGCCAGCATCCCATTTTATGCAACTTGGCTGGGAATACTTTGCTTAAAGAATCAACCATTACAAGTTTGAAAGAAAACTGGTACATGTTTTTGCTACATAAGTTTCCAGTTTACACAATTATGACATACTTTTCCTTTTTAAATTTAGTCTAACTGGTTTGAAATTAATTATTATAAGAATGAAAAAAAAAAAAAAAAAAAAAAAAAAAAAAGGAACACAATCCTTTACAGGCTACAACAAAATAGCATAGTTCCAGACTGGAGCTTTTAGTGGTTTAAAACAAAAAACAAATTGGGGACCAAAGCACTTTTCCACACAATATTTACTATCATGTTTAGGTCACTGAAATAAATTATTGTATTTGCATGAGATTTACTACCTAAAATTTTCAATCCAGCTTCAGCCTGGATTAAAAAGATGCAAGGAATGAAGGAAGAATGAGAACACATGAGCTTTTTTAGACGTCCCAACTAAACAAACACGTGATTAGCAAGGTCCAACTATGTTGCCAATACTATGACTTAAAAATACTTACAAAGAGTTAACTACATATATTAGAGTTAGCTTCACCTAGCAACTACTCTGTGTCTTGAGGGTGGTATTCTGCTTATGCTGGTATTTACCAGACTGATGCTGTTGAAATAAATTGAAATAGGGCTTTAGTTCATCATTTCTTAAAAGACGCAACAAGGGAACATCTGCTAAGCAAAGAAATACACAGAATATACTGATCTTCTGAACTCCAATTACTTACTTGTGTATTTGTTTAATATTTAATAGGGAAAGAACACTATTGTTTAACTATTAAACATAATGAAAAAGAAGTCAGTTTTCTCAATTTGAAATTGCAATATCTCTGGTCATTCAAGCGCTATAGTAAGATGACAGACAGGCAACCAACAACATATAATTAGTTGACCTACACATTCCTCTCGATTCTCAAAGCTTATTATAAATAACATGTAGACATTAATCCTTCTGGACTGTGGCTTAAGGCATGTTTTGGTTTTGGGGGGGGGGGGGGGTTTGTTGGTTTTTTTTTTTAATGGCATCTAGACAGCTAAAGCATGCAGCTGAAGAAGGAATCTTCAATGACATCAGCATGTTTCAATTAATAGAACTGGCTGGCTAATAGTTGCCAGTGCTTATGCCTGTATTTAGATTTATTTGATAGTTGCAGTAAAATTAACAAGTTAACACATATTGAGAGTGTTCCTAGGATTTGGACCAAGCTACTGAGGAGAAATAGAACTTCTTGACCACACTCCTTTTCCTGTTAGCTTAAGTATGGCCACATCCCAGAACTTTGAGATTTAAATAATTTACACGCAGCCAAAATGTTCCTGTACCCTACATACAAACTCTCACAAGAATTTCAATGGGAAATTAAAGTGCACTACTACTGTCTCTAACAGCAGCGCGCAGTTTAGAATAAGCACAATGCAAAACTGATAATCACAATGGAAGATAATCACACTCATTTACTAATTTAACTGAGAACTCTATATAGTCTTCTCTTTTTTTAAGCATAATGAATTTGCATAAATTAATATTCCTATGATCACTTCACCTCAGTTTAATTACTCTCCCAAGAGAATATCACATGCATAACCAGTGCCAGCTATACTCCCTGATTCATAGTTTAAACACGTAAAATCATCTCTTTACTTCTGAGAAAGAAGAGGAAAGCCCGCATTAGAGATGGCAAAATTACATGACGCAGGGAAGGTGACAAATCTAGGTTTACCAACCCTTGAATTACACTGAATGGTTTTTAACTTGAACACCTTTTGGAATGCTGCCAAGGATCTAGTATCAAGGGATACTTTAGAGCAACATATTCTGCATGCAAAAGTGCCAAGAGAGTATGTTTGAGAAATTAAATCATTCTGTTCCACTATTCAGCACTCACGGAAGCCTGAGAGTCTGGAAGGCTGGTAATTAGCTAATTTGCATGGACTCTGTGTAGAACAGTATTTAAAAGAATTCCAGCAGTACAATCTTTAAGGGGCAAGACAGCCTAGCCCAACTGGCTAGCTAGCTTGCATATTTTGTCAACCCTCTGTCTGAGGCAAGACAAGCCATTTTTAGCTGTACAAGGATGGGTGGGTAGATTTCTGAAAATAGCTACATCTGCAGTTTTACAGCTAAATATCTAATTTCCTCACAAAGAGTCTAATCACTCTCCCATTTAAATGGGCTGCAAAAGCTAGATCAAGAAAAGGAATGAATCCAACTCTCTCATTCCAATATCCCTGTAGGAAAACAGGCATTGTTCTTTGGTTTCTCCAGTACAGGAAAAGTACTAGGGCAGTCAAAGTTGAAGTCAGGAGGACAACTGCTTCAGGTGCTATAGTGCAGCACACAGGCTCTATGGATGCTGTGGTAGCCCTTGGAAATACCACAGACTTCTCTATTTATCTATTAAATAACATTAAGCCCTAGCCCAATAATTCAGAATTATCAGGTACTAAGTACTGCTTGTCCATGACAACCTCATTTTCAGGGACAATTTACATTCCAACACCAACCAGCAGAGCTGGAAGAAAGTGATCACCAGTGTGTACAGGCACCTGTCTGTGCCTAGGCCTCAGCAGCACAGCTGCTATCTTGCACTGCTGGAGACCAAATTAGAAGCCTGGTAAAATCTGATCCTCAGTTCTCCATCACTCCTCAACACAGTGTAAGTCTCCCACACAGTCTTTTAACTACAAAGTCCTAGGTACCTGTTGAGAGTTTGCTAGGCTGTGCTGACCCACCTCAGAACAGATCTGCCCCCCAAAAGTTTTGCATTGAAAAGGATAGTGCATTTTCACACCCTACCTTCCCTGTCCCACCACCACTTCGATTGACTTTGCTAACAGCCACCAACTGGAAAAGAAAGTAACCCTGCAATCCAAGGGGCCTCTTAGAGTTTATTTGTTGCTTTGATATTTTCTTTCAAAAGAAATGGAAGGTTGAAGTTAAAGCATTTCTTCAGTCAATTTTCTTTGAGAAGGAGTATTTTGGAGTAATTTCCTACAGGTGATAATAAGTTACATCTCTACAGATTTTCAGATAGTGCAGGTGAGGGTTTTATTTCGAAATACAAAAATTACTTTTCCTGTATATGATGTTTTATCTTCCCAAGCTCTAGTTCTCCAGCTTTAGGCCATCTCTTTCTGAGGTTTGCAATGGTAAAATCATAGTAAGTTAAGCATGAGACTTTAGCTGCCACAAACTATTATTTTACATAGAAAAGGAGAACAGTTGTAACTGCACGCACCTCTGTTTTCACACTACTAATGATCTGCACATGGCCTTCAAGACTGTGGTATACTATCTGTCTATAAGGTGATCAATTCTGTATATGCAACATGCATTTGAGAAGTAATACTCTTTCTGATGATATGGCTTCATATCCTGCTTATGAAACACCAGCCCGAAAACTGTTTTCAAAGTTACACAAATACTACATCAAATCTACTATGCAAACATCTATTTTGGAATCCTGACAAGGAACTAACTTTTAATGCTTCCATAACATTTGCAAGTTGGAAAAAAAAAAAAAAAAAAGAAAGAAGTGTTCTGCGTCAACAGGATCCTCCTCCTTCATGGAAATTAAGTGCCAAAAATAAATATGGAATTCCCTCATGTGGCCCTGCTGTTTTCCCATAGACTTAAAAAAAAAAAAAAAAAAAGAGAAGTCTATGCATGAATTTTAAAGCAATAAAAAACTTACATTGCAGAAGGAAAAAAAAAATGCTACCTATTTCTACCTGTTTTTAAGGTTTCAAATTATCTGCATGAGGTAACCTGATAAAGTACAGCACTTTAGGTGAAATGAAGGTTACCCCGTAGCTTTAACTGAGAATAGCTGAACAGAAAACAGACAAGCTTTGGACACTGAAGCCATATTTTTAGGACTGAAACACAAATAGCAAAGTTGAACCTAAATGCAGGTTATATTTGAGCTTTTTTTGCCCTTGATCTTCTGCTAATCTTTCTGACAACATTTGCAGCAACATCTCATAGTCCCTAGGGTGAAGATGGCAATTCTCTAGAGGACCAATAACACAGGCACAGAAGAATGTACTGGCTTAACTGCTGGTATTCCTCTATGATAAAACACAATTGCAACTTGATGGAAACTAATTTTCACCCATTATTACCAAACATCACTAGGTAAGGAAGCTCTCCTCTCCTGTTTCCAGGGTCTGTATGTATAAATGCCTGGTGCCCTCTCTGCACCTTCCACACACACCTCGAAACATCTCCCTCTTCTTATTGTTCACTCCTCTGTTCAGACATCCTCCATCTCTCCACAGACTCGCTGAGTTGGTGAGTTCCTCTGCTGTTATTTGAGCCACTTGGCCTCCATTCCAGACTCTCACATCTACCTCATTTTTCCTCCTTTATCACCCTGTTTTCTTCATCCCTTTGTCGCCTTTCTCCAAATACAAATTGATTGTGTCCTTCAAATTGTGACTCCACTATTTATTCCAGTTTCTGCCCACCCCCACCTCCCCTCTCATCTTTTAAATAGCTCAGGAACACTCAAACTTGTGTAATCGAGCATTAGAGGCTCCTCTCGTAAGGAATGCCTACCAAGATTCAGTTCAAACCCCGGTTCAATCTCCAGTTTGATTGCAGGTCCTATGCCACCTCAGAACCTGCAGTTCTGCAGCAGAAATACAGAGTTAACATTTTCCTACTTCAATATTAGCACTACAAGGATAAAGAAAGAAGGGAGAGGCCATAGCATGTTCACTGCTCACTCATTCAAAATCTCTGGAGAATTTAGGTGTAAAACTGAGTATAAAAGGAACACTCTTACAAAAGCCTAAAACTTTGTCAAACTTGGATGGTTTTCTGTGTAGAATGTATTTTGTAGAATCATAGAACGGTTTGGATTGGAAGGGACCTTAAAGATCACCTAGTTCCAGCCCCCTGCCACGGGCAGGGACACCTTCCACCAGCCCCAGCTGCTCCCAGCCCCATCCAACCTGGCCCTGAACACTTCTCCAGGGATGGGGCAGCCACAGCTTCTCTGGGCAGCCTGTGCCAGTGCCTCACCACTCTCACAGTAAAGAGTTTCTTCCTAATATCTAATATAAATCTACACTTGTTCAGCTTAAAGCCATCACCCCTTGTCCTATCGCTACATGCCCCTTGTCAAAAGTCCCCTCTCCAGCTTTCCTGAGGGTCCCTTCAGGTACTGGAAGCTGCCAGAGGGTCTGCCCGGAGCCTTCGCTTCTCCAGTTGAACCACCCCAACTCTCTCAGCCATCACTGACTCAGTATCACTTTGACCACAACCTGCAAGAGCCAGAGACCATTTAATTCTGCATAAGTTAGAGCACCTTCAAGGCTCTTAATATAGAACAAATTGTAAAAGTGATTTTTTTTACTAACTTCAGGGTTTTTCCCATGCAGAAGCAAAACACTAATTTTTATAAACTTAAGAACATACAGACACATCAGGGTTCTTCATGCTAATACATCAGAACATAAATCAAAAAATACTTAAATAAAAATGTTTCTTTGTTAAGAGTATGTCAGGAACTGATAACTTCTTAGGTGTTGGTATGTTTTGCGATGTAGGCAATATACAAATCTTGGACTAACTGAATTACTTGATCCTAAAAGTGAAAACTCCTGCAGCAAACAAACAGTATTATGTTGGCATAGTAAAGTTGATTAAAAAAACTTCAGAGTATCAGATGTCAACTTACAAGACCCTGTTCTAAAATGATGAGATGGCTGAAGAGCGTGGGAAAAATGTGTTAGCTGCACCTGCAAAACTCTGCATGCAGACATTCATGCTGAGGGTAAACAAGTAGTCAGCCATGCAGCTATTTGCAGACTGTGCACTTACAAATGGCCACTTCCATGTATAAATGCTGGACCTGAAGGCACAACATTCATGCCTCTAAACTGAAAAACTGAAATAAGCCTAATATCACAGACCGTCCACATGAGACATCAAGCACTAGAAGTCCTAGGTCTCATTCCTATAGAATCAGAGCCCCTCCTTATTCCTGCCAACCAAGGTCTAACACTGCTACAGTTCAAGGCAGGTGGTCTGAAATTCCTTTTTAGTACTTTATGTATCTGCCTTTCCAGTACCAGTTTTGTGAGGCTACTATACAAAATAAACTTGCTTCTTGGGGAAAGGAAAAACAGTTTTTTAAAACAACAACAAGCATTAATGATTTGCTAAATGGGTTGCCCCTCTTTTCTACTTTTTCTGTCCAAAATCAGTTGTTCCCAACAGGTTTGGTGCCTCCCACTAGCAGTCAGTCTCCAAGCAGAGGTATGAAAGTCAGTGCCTACCAAAGGCTCTGTCATTGCCAAAACTGCTGGCACAATGGGCAAACTGAAGAAAAGGGTGAGGCCAGAAGATAAGGAGGTAGAAAGAGACATCTGGCTGTTCTTTTTTTACAGCAAAATATCATAAAAAGCAATATTAAAAAAAGATGCTACGCTCTGCTGCAAGCTTAGTGATTCCTATCTCTGTGTGTCAGGCCATTAATTTATATTTGGTTAAGTAAACTTTGTATTTGGTCAAGTAAACTCAGCATACCAAAACACTGACAAACATGGTACGTTAGTAACAGAACAGAGTCAAAAAGCATTGTTTGAAGGGAGAAATTTAGAAGGATGGGAGGATACTTGCATATAAAGTGTCAATCAATTACATAACTATTTACATGACTCAGTAGATGTGAAAAATTACTCTCATGAAGGAATGTGCTTAAAAACATACGGAATAATATTCTTTCTCCATAACTCCTCTACTCTGCACTTTCTCTGTCCACTTAAACACAGTGGTGCTTGAACACTGTTATGGATTACAGAACATTTAATTAAACCTGAATCTCTCGCAGGAAATAACAAGACTGCAGCCTGTAGCTGTTTCATGCAGGCTTCACTTCCCACACTGAGATAACCCCTGCTATCCAAGCACAAAACTTGGTAACCCACTAAGCCCAGACCTGCAAATAGACTGTATTGCTTCATAGGGCATAATCCCGTAACAGAATTTCCCCCTTTTTAAGTCAAGTAATACACAAAAGCTTCAGCCCTCCAGGTAATGGTCGGACACTTAAAACTGCATTACTGTAAAATAGTCATATAGCCTATGTTCCTACAGGGACAGATTTTCAAAATGGCTCAGTATTTAAGGCTTCAAAAGAATTTCACTCCTTTTTAGGCTCATGAGTGAAGAGTGTGAATTTTCAAGTGCTCAGCACCCAGTGAGAACAAACAGTCCTGTTCGGATCACTTGTATAGCAATTGGCCATTTCTCAGAGGACATTATCAAAAGCTGTTCCAGCTTTGTTCTTTTCAACAGCACTGCTGCCTAATGGCACCAAACATTTCCTGCAAAATAAAGATAGGCTTACTTAGCTTTTCAAAATAATCAATTTGAAAAACTGGGGCATAGAACATGTGGAATGTATCAACTTATCCTGATTTTCAGGAGGAATCAGTTGGTTTGTACAAGAGTAGGCCATTCCCTTGCTGTGTAAGCTGTGCATTTCAGGAATTTAGAAACTGGCCTGGGGGAAAAAATAATTCGTTTTCTGCTGATCTAACACATAAAAGGATCTGAGCTCAGAGGTGCTTCACCACTTTGCTTTCTAAAAAATAAATTCTCTAAAATATGAGTACATTTTGATAATTTGTGCAATTTATTAAAGCAAGTTTACATAGTCTGGTGCTTCCCTCTACATAAAAGATGTTTGTTACTATTATAGTTAAGAAACAAGAACCAAGTATGGAGACTGAAGCATAGTAGGTACTCCAGAAAAGATTGTTCTCTGCTTAAGAATCTTCTGAGAAAAAACAGGCAGAGAGTTGACATTGTTTACCATCATTACTGTTCCTCAGACTGTTCTTCAGTATGTATGTATGCATAAGCACTTTTCAATAGGCAGTGTTACAGAAGCAACAAGTGGCTTAGTAATAAAACTTAATTCAACTTAAGCATAAAATCTTAAGACCTTTTCTCCCCCATTCTTCTTATTTTGAACAAGTCTTTGCCCCCCATTTTCTGCTCCAACCTGAATAATAGCCCAAATTTAAGTACTGCTGCTTGACTTTCATTTTGATAAACTTAACTTTACAAGAATCTCTCAAATAATGCATAGCAAATCTGCAGCTGTGGAACTAGGAAAAAACCCTAGCTAGTAATATGGAACCAGCAATGCTTGCAGAGCCTGCTTCTCATTCAGGAATTGCTGAAAAGCTACAAAATTTCAGTGGGATTGAGGCACCTTCAGATCTCCTAATCCCTCCCTTTGCAAAAACAGTACACAGGCAATACGGCTTCTAACAAATTTATTTCCTTGGTCAGTAACCTCTCCACAGTGGAGCGGTATTTTAATCTTTGTAAAACTGGAAGTAATGGTAACGGTTTTCAAATCCTTAAAGGTCAAATTTTAAGGTTTAAATTATGCCTCTCTAACTTTCACATTTTCTCACTTAGCCACTTCTCCACTCTTATGTCTACTGTCCTTCATGGCAGCTCCTAAACTTCAGAGAACTGAGCAGAGCTATAACTTACTCTAATTTTGATGCTCACACATTGCAGAGAGACTCTCAGGGAAACCTGGGCATCACCCTTAAGGCAATTCAGCGCAAACAGAAGATATCAGATATTTCAATAAGATAATATAAGCATACACAAAATATGCAAGTAAAGAGAACAGCAATCAAAGCTGAAACAGATGGTATATGAGATGGTACTGAAATCCTCACTTACAGCAGCACTGAGGTAAGCTGCAGGAAAACCAGCACACTGCAAAAGCATTACTTCAGCTCATGTTCAGCACGAATCAAAAGCAAACTGCAATCCACTGAGAAAATGTACTTCACTATTCTACAAGTTTACAAAAATGCAAAGACTTCACTGTAACATTATAGCCTTGCTTTCCAGAAAACTGCACTCAGATGTTGTTCCTCTGACATCATTAATCTCCATGGAAACCATAGAATAACTGTTGGCCTGAAATAGGTTCTGTCATCCCAGATCAACTCAAAAGTAGTCCAGCAAAAGATCTTATACATCATATTTTTGGGCTGTACATTTTTACCAGTGAGCACAGCTTAAGAGTTACAATTCCTGCGGCTGCTAGGGTACAGCTTTCATTCCTAATAATCAGAACATATGTAAGGTGAACTGTTTTTCCAGGTGAGGCTAAGATACAGAGATTCAAAGATTACCTACTTCTAGAGCAAAATGGAGACTTGAAAAAAGCCCCCAAAGACATGTCTGTATTGAATGTTAGAAGATGATTAAAGCTAGGAGACTAAACTCCTAAAAAAACACTGTATCCCCTTACAAGGGAGCAGGGCAAAGCCAACAGACATTTCTAAAAATATTGATTAAAATTTACTTTTGGGGGTCATCAGGGAAATGATCATTTTAAGTGGACTGCAACCAGATCAGTCACGTAGGGTGGTGGTTCTTCCTTGTCCTCTCAGCCACTCTGTGACTAACATCCCCCTCACCGGTTCAAAGCAGTTACTCAAAAGATCTTTTACTTAGCAAACAGGTCCTCTACAAATGAGCTTTGTGCTGTGTTAGACTGACAGATTGAGACATATAGGTAGGCTAAATGTCAGGAAAGCTGTTTTCTTGGCAAGAAGCTATGTATCCAAATGGTTTTGGTAAGGAAAATATACTGTCTGCACATATACAAATGCATAATATGTTATAAATATAAACAAGTAGACTTCTTGCAGATCAAAATTGAGAAAGTGATCTGTAAAACTGAGATTTGCATAGTTAGAAGTGTCACACTGCACTAAAACTTGCTGTCTTGAATGTAACTCAGCCGTTGTTATAAATTTCCAGGGATAATTAACATAAAATGTCATATACATTTTTCTGAGACGCAACAAAAAAGCAAAGACAGGCAAAAGACAGCAAGAGAAAAAAAAACTAAAATAAATAGAGCCTTATATTTGATTTCATTCATGTTCAACAGTCCTAAAAGGAGTTACCTCCAGCTACAGCTGCAAGCACTCAAGATGTTTCCAGAAAAAAACCCAACTACCTGACTTCCTGAGGTCTGACCTTTGCAACTTTGACTCCTACAAGCCATTCTCTGATCATAGCTTACTTCTGTTCTGGGCAGAAAACTTCTTTTGTAGTGTATTTGTCCAGTTTCAAACCCAGTGAAATCCTGGGGGCCTCTGTATGTTGGGGTTTTTAAAATAATATACTAATATGGTAAAACAGAAATGCCTTAATACCGGGTTGTTAACAGGCTCACTAACTTGAGTAACACTGCTGATTGCTAGAAACATCCAAGGTACACTATCACGTCTGGGGTTTTTTGTTTGATTGCTTGTTTTACCTCAGCAGCATGCAGATGTGCACAAGCAATACTGGCTGAACTTGGTAGCTGACTTGATATCTTTAACAGCTATGTTGAATTTACAAGTTCATTTGTTAATAAGTTAAGTGAAACACTAGAGACCCACAGTGCCTGTGTAGAGAAGTCCACTTAAATTCTTAAGGGGATACAAACACGTCCCTAAATGGGAGCTTTGCTGTGTTTTGTAGGCAGCCAATCTGAGATCACAGGCCTTGATTCCATGTCTCTGAACAGTAGGATATAGTCTTTGCTAGCACTGGTCTCCAGTCAAGCCTCAGTTAATAATCAGCAAGCCCTCTGCATGCCTCCTAAGTGTCAGGCCCTTTGCATACCTACTCTTTTATGAGGGGAAGGGAAAAGAGAACTGAAGATGTACATTTGAGTAAGATGCTGGACTGGGTGGGACCCTCAGCCAGTAATGGAGGTGTTCAAAGCCACCCACTCTCTAATTCTGTCCCTTCTCCAGCTAATAAGCAGAAATAACAAGGCAGCTGCATGGTGGCATCCGCAGTACTGAAGTGCTGGGGAAAGAAGAGTGCATTCGTCAAAACCTAAAGACTGAATGATGCCAGTTTTACAAGTACGCATCTTTAGGGCGCACAGTAGGCTCTCGCTTTTTCTCACTGTGGAGGAACCAAATACACTCCCCTGTCTTTGTGCTCACTACTGATTACAGGGATACAGTCAACAGGATGGCAACAAACAGAGCTTGTCTAACATGTGAAGAGAGGAAAGCAAGTGCTAGACAGCAATGTCTCTTGCTCCCTCTGGGAGTTCCTTGTAGTTTGGCATACGCTATGCCTTATGCTTGCTAACAATGTAATGTCATCCGTGCAGTTTTGATTTTTGCCTGGAAAAGAAGCAGCCAAACACTGGGGTTTAACTCTTAAGGAAGTATCCATCCAATAACACAACCACCATACAAAGCCTGATCAAAGGTTCTACCACCAATGGTGGCCACGAGGCGATACCTAGGGGTCCATACCTGATTAGACCAAGCATGTAACTATGCTTTTCTCAGAATATTCTTCTGCAGTTTGGTGCTTATAAACTTTAAGCCATTAGCAGCATTTTTGTGTTAAATTGTTTTCTTGGTTTATAACAAATTTTCGTAAGTTTGTATAATCAACTTAAGTGCATAAGAACAAGCTCTAAATAACACAAAACCAAGCTAGCAGTTATATAATCTAACCTGCTAAATCTGACTAAAATTCCATCCTTGGAACCCAGGCACAGACGTCCAAGGAGAGACAGCAGTGGGATTGCTGCCTACGCCTGCCTATCTCTGAATTTTTCCTCCAGGCCTCCCTTCATTTTTACAATGGCCTCAAAACTATGAAACCACTGTGCAACATGAGAATACAAAACCTTTCAACCAGAAGAATGACTCAGTAAATTAGATTAGAACTAGAGCAATAAATTGCTGCTTGTGGGGTTTTTTTTTCCCCTAATTCTGCAAGTCTGGGCCACCTTCCTTTTCTCTGGCTCCTACCTCTGAGAGTAAGAAGTTATGAAGCCTTAATAACCCTGCTACTAGCATGAAGGAAAAATTGCTTGGTTCCTCCTCCCAATGAGGCTTTTATGAAACATTCAGAATTCACCAGCTCAGCAAACAGAATACAAAACACTGCCTGTAGCAGACAGCATCAAGGTATGACATACTTGAAAAACAGCAAGAAAGTACAAGTAATTTCTTCCGGAGCAACTATTGTTAAATTTCACAAAGGGGCTACTCAAGTTTTTGTAACAAACAACATGTCCTGGTTGCTTTTGTTACTCATCCTCACCACCATAAAACATCTCATGCTGGTCTTACAACAATTTAACTGTAACAAACAGAAGCAGCAGGGAGGGGGGGGGGGGGGGGCGGAAATTACAAAGACAACTGAAGTTCCAAGTGTTTCTGAAAGATTGAGGACCAAAAGAGTTAAAATTGGACAGAAAGGTGACATAGGTATCCCTGTGAGACAAAAGCTCTGGCTGTATCAGCAGCCTGACATTGCTAGGCAACTCACACTGAAGTGCCAAGGGTATATCAAAAGAAGGTGTTTGTTAATTGCTGTAAAGTCACTGTCATTTTATTATACAAGCAGCACTGGACACAACAACTGAAATGTTTTAAACACACACTGTATTTTTAAAAAACTGCTTATTTAATATGAGCTGTCATTCCCAGTATTTCCAGCAAAGCTACTGTGCTAAACAGATCTAACCCACTGTGCACAGTACTCTAATACTTGCTATTTCAAGGACATCATGTGCAGGTTTTTACTTTCAGGATTACTGCAAAAAACCTATTTGACTGCAAGAAAGGTTCAAACAAGTTTCAAGCTACCCAATAAAATATTCAAAGCCACCAAGGCCATCATAAGGCTTAATTACAGAATGCAAACACAGTTGATTAAGAGGAGCCTTCACGGCTCACAGAATCTTAGCGGTTTAGCACCGGACTCTGATGCTGAAGTTTTGTTTTAAACATTTATACTTCATCAAGAGCACTTTAAATTAAAAGTAAGTTCAAATGTAACCTAATCACTTTTGGTATTTTGAAGTTTAAATAATTGGAGACACATTTTAATTTAGGATACACACACACACATGCATTGATCTGCACCAAACCACCACTGCAGCTCAGGAACAATACAAACACTTTCAGAACTCCAGGACAGCCTGGATATTGTTGCTCTACCACAGCCAACTACTTCACTATCCCCTTGATTTCTGAACATCATGTATTCTCTTTGGCCCCATATGAGTACCAAGAAAGACTTCTGTTGCTGTCAGTTGCCATGCTATTGTCAACTATTTCACCCCTTGGGAATACAATATCCACCCACAATTTCTCAAGTTTGTATTAGTAAGCTCTGCCCAGTGCTAGCTGTATTTCCAGGAAAATGGTAACATTTTTTAACTGTTCTAATCACTGATTTAAGCTTTCATTGTAACAAACATTCAGTTTACGCATTACCAGTTAACACTGAAATCACGTACAATGGCAAATGGAAAAGCTAAAACAGAGCAATACTCTGGTATATCCATGGAGAATATGGAGCTGGAAACATGAGATAAGAGAATGCAGTTGTCTGGCCTGGAACCAAACCTATTTTGTGGGTGAAAAAGGCAATTCCAGGTAATGCCAGTACCAGGTAGCACTCCCTTTTCCCTCACTGCTGCATATGTGTAGACATTTCTGCAAAGTACTGATTGCAGAGAAAATGATTGAAACATTTTCCATTTCCCACTATGAGATTCACTTGGGTGACCGAGAGTTGCTTGTGACCCTGGTCCAGCCCATGAGATAACTGAAGCAAACTGGCCACTCCATAGTGACTGTTACACAGTTTAACACTAGAGCTTTGTCCTTATTTCTCCAGAAGGATTTAATTGATTAATTAGAGACCATAGCAACGGGCTCCCATAACACACAGATATGCATTAAGGAGCAAGACATTGAGGTACACCACAATGAATTGCCTGGATGAATAGTTACTTTCCCTTGGACTTGAAATCTTGGATTTTTTACATGAAAAAAAAAGCACTAAGTGTAGGACAGCAATCCAGTCTTTCTTACTAGTCTGCAGGCTTTGCACCTCAACAGTTGCATCTGTTGCCAGTGTTGTATGACACTCATCCATGGCAACACAGTTCATAATGAAATCATGAAGATGTCTCCCATTTAGAAAGAGCAAGGACTAGATGGAACGTTCGGCTGATCTTTTTGTTGGCTTGGTTTTGTCATGACAATTACTGAGGTTAGTATGAACCAAGAGCTAGGCAAGTGCACAAGCTACATCACAGTTTTGTTAAGCTGCAGTTTGGGAGTGCTTCTGGAACCCTAACAGCAGCCTAAGTAGCCCTGCTGTACAGAACTGTGTTTCTACCTGCCACTTCATGAAGTTCCTTTTTACAAGCTGATCATATACATGTCATGACCGCCGACTATTCCCTCACAAACTAAGCAGGCTCTTGTTGTGGAAATAACTACTACTAACAGTCACTCCCCACTGCTCCCCAAACTGCCTCCTCAATTAATAAAGCTGTCTCGTTTGGGTCTTGGCTATCTTAGGCTACTGGATCAGGTTACAAGGACTTCAGTGACACCACCAGCTCCCTGACCTTCCGTCCAATGTCAGCAAGTTGTTCAAGTCTCTGTAATATATGTGCTACTGCAGCAGCAGCGATTACACTACAATACAAAAGTGTGTGTGTGTTTTCCTTTGTTCTTCAAAAATAAAATTGCCTCCTGATGAGGTTCACAGTCTGACATCTCCACAAAAACCAGTGAAAGATGGCAGCATGCTGAGATTTTAAAATATTATACACTGATACTGCTGTGAAACACGTAAGACTAGAAATTACGTGCCAAAGTAACAGCCTCTTTGTTCTCTGATACTCTTGATCAGTTTCATTTTACTAACTACAGGATAATAAATGTGAAGCCAAGACACATACCTATACATATATATATACGTACACACACACACACGCTTGATTGAGTCATATAATAGTGGATCGAAAGTTTAAACTGACATATTGAGAGAGGGAGAGAATCCATTAACAATGCATTTGCAAATTCTACTCAACTCTGATTTCTAGTTTATGAGCAAGCAACTTACAAAGCAGTTCTGGACTGGATGGATAAACAGTGGTCTAATTAGACTGATGTGCTGAGAAACTCTTCCTTCTGTGAAGCAATAAAATGACATGATTAGGATAAAACCTGGTGTTATCTGCTAGATCTCACTGTTGGCAAAAACACCCCTCCCACAGTCCCCAAAAGTACAGTATCAAGACAAACATTCAGAACAGGATTTGGTTATGTCACCGTTAAATCTTCCATGGGAGAGATTTTGCTATATAACTTTGCATAGAAAAAGGTAAGTTGTGGCCAGTAGTGTTGGAAGCTCTGGAGGAAGCAAGCCATTCCCCACTGCACCATGCCAGAACAGTTTTTAACATTCAGAAAGCATCCTGAATGATTAATAATCATCACAAAGGAGCAGCTGAACAGTGCTGCCACATTTATATCTTCCCAGAATAAATGCTAGCTGATTTTAATTGTTTGTGTTTCATGTCTTCCTTAGATGAACAACATAAGTTGGGAAGATTTCACTTCAGAATGCATAACAGAAGAGCTCCAGTAACACAGGAGCAGAGCATGAGCTTTACAAAATATGAGAATGATACTCCTGCACAGCTATTCCTAAGGTTTCTAAGTATCCTGCCTGCCACGTGGCCAGGTTTCACCCACAGGTTATTGCAACTAAAATGTTTAGCAAGGGCATGCTAGCATCATCTGTATTTCTACACAACACCTCAGAACTGCAGTCAGGCCACATGCTGTTTTGTCTGGCATAGTACCAAAACCGAACCAAAGTTATTCTGTGTCCCAAACAGCTCATGGGAAAAGTTGCCAGAGATACACATAGCTAAACTGGAGAGGTATGAGAGGCCTTGGAAATAATGAGATAATACTTTCTACACAAGAGTCAAAAAGTGAGTTTAGAGTAAAGAGAGGAACTCCCTCTGTATGAGGACCTGAGGAAGGATAACAAGGCAGCTTGTCACATTTTATGGTGGCATTTTTCGCTGCAAAAGGCCACAAAAATTAGACTATAAAGGACTTGAGTTTAGAGTAGAAAAAATGAATGACAAATGCTTAGGTCCTGGAATGATCAGGAGTGACAGTACGTTTCTTACTACTGAGAGAAACAAAGCACAGGTGACAGCCACTGGGAATCATGATGAAGAGCCCTGAAACTACAAAAGGGCAGTTGATGTTTGATGTACAATGCAGCAGGGAGAGGAAGAAGCAATCAGGGCCATGACACCTTCAAAAGAGCATGCTAAAAGCTGTGGAATCATTTCAAATTGGTGAAAGAAGACTGCATTTATCAAGGCAAGTTTGTTACAGTAACAGGAATGTGACATTGTAAGAATTTAGGGAAACAATTAGATGCGTGCACGGATAAGAAGCTTTTCCCAATAAATGTTAAGCATCTGGCATGCAACCCCCTCATGCAAGTCTCCAATCTGTGACCCAAAGAGATCAGAGGAACACTTAAAACCATCAGTCACAATGTCATGATGGTGCTCACAGCACTTAAATCAGGGGCAAGAAGGAAGTAGAAGAGAAATTTGGGGGAGCCTAAGGAGGACAAAGGAAGAACTGAACAGCAAGAGCACACAAAAAGTGTAAACAGCTTTTAGCTCTGTGTATGCGTTTAAGAGAAAACTGAAGATGGAGATCGAATATAACCAAGTGCACCAACAGCAGATGGAGCTGTGAGATAAGAGGAAAAAATAAGCTTTAAAGGGACTAGTTAAAATAGCAATTCTGAAAATGAAGACATAAAACCCTACCCTCACATTAAGTCATGAAACACAATCCACAAGAGCCGAGTTTGATATGACAGCCATACCATGTTAGCAGAAGGAGCTGAAATGACATGTCACTTCTTTTTCCTGCCCTTCGATAAGCAAACATCGCCCATGCCTAATGCAGGTTAAATCCCTGCCAGCTTGCTGTCAACCAAGTGCCAATATCAGCCAAGCACTAGGTAAACACAAACACAAACGTGACCTGATTTAACAACCATATTGAGGGGTTGTTCACATTCTTCATGCTCTGCAGTCTACACTACATGCTAATACCATTAAAAATTGTTTCACTGAAGCACACATGAGAATTTTGTACTATTTTCCGAGTTCTCTTAAAAGTAAAAGAATTATTTATGAGAAGTCTGTTGATCTTTGGAAAGGAATAAGTAATACACTGTGGTAAGGGCTAATGAATGCCAATGATATATGAAAAGATCTGCGGAGACAACTGGTACCACTATTACCATAACAAAGTCTATAAATGGACTTCAACACAGGCTTTACTTCATATCCAGATTCAGTGACAAAGCTGGGCAACTCTAATAATTCCAGATAGAGCTATGAATTTTACTTGAAACTTTTCTGTAAAGCAGGAAAAAAAAAACCCAAACCCCGGTTCTGCATTAAATGGATTCCTGTATTAGGTAACACACAGTGAGCCTATCAAGCATAAAAACAGATTTATTTGTCAGGGAACTAACAACAGCTCCTAGGACAGAGGCTGACATCTGATTCTTCTGTGAATGTTCTCTGAAAGAAGCAAGTTTATGCTTATATGAAACTGAGGCACAAAACCAGGAATTGCTTCTACCTTTGTTCACTTGTTCCTGTGAGAAGCAGCACCAAATAGGGAAGTTTCAAGTCTTCTTTAATCCCTATTTCCATGAGGAAACCCCACCCTGCAACTTCGCAAGTAATCTCCAGCCAACCTTTTTCAAGGAAAAAAGAATTGCAAACACCATTGCCACAAATCTTTTTGGAGGACAGGACACACAAATAGTTAATTGGCATGATCAGAGCTATTTTTTAGAGACCTGGAAAAGGGTCTGTGTCCAAAAGCTTGTTTGCTGGTCTCATCAGTTAGCCTGCTAAAAGTTACCATCTGCCTCTTCAAATCTTGCTTCTCTCAAGGTAATGAAAAAACAAATATTTTATATATAAAGCACTTGATTGGCAATATTTACTAGCAGTTCACAAGACGTGGCACTGAAGCCTGGCTGTTATCACATGGTGCCAAATGCAGTCTGGGACCTACTTAAAAAAAGCTATCAAATGGACTGTCAAATGGGAATTATGTGCATAGCTGCAGGATAATACATTAGATGATTAATTTTATCAACAATATCAGACTTGAAGTACAGGGTAAGTTTCAGTTTGTGTTTACATAAATGGGTCCACAATCACACTGCTGGCCTGCTGTACATCAAGCAATCAATTTCTCTTATTTTTGTGAAGCTGAACTTTAAATCAGGTCATATAATTTTTAAGTCACTATACTGAAACCTGCTGATTATACTATATATGCCAGTATTCAACTAAGTAATTTCCAGACCCAGTGGAAACCACAGAACTTGGGCCCTTCAGATTACTGACTTAGATACTAATTATTTGCTACTTAATAGTAACGTATAGCTAGATGTAAATTACAACATGGTAGGGTTGGTTAAGCCCTTTGTTATTTACATGCACACTTTTACATGCTATTTTTCTTCAAATCAGCACAACGGCAAAGACACAAATGGCACTAACAATCTAGTTCAACACACAAAAGAACTGTCAGACCCTGCTCCTCCAGCATAGAGGCTGAATAATAGAGGGAATCAGACAGTACAGAATTCGTCTCCACTTCAACCTGAGAGCATGTATTGCCACCCCAGCTACCAACCACACCAACAGACTGTTAATAAATCCCTTTTCACCACTGCTATAATAGGGACAACAGATATATACAGACCCTTGCTTCACTTCTGCTTGTCTACCTCTAACCTAAAGCTGAAGCCATGAAAAAAATCCACGATGAGCAAATGCACAGCTGCTGCTGGGATGTCCTGCTTCCCACTGCAGAGCCTCTCCACCTCTCTCTGTACTCAGTGGACCTTGCTCCTGAAGACTTGATCAATACACAACAACAAAGGGGCTAGAAACACACCTAAACCTACTCAAACATGAATGGCGCTGCTAGAATATGACCAGGAAAAATAACCCAAAAGGGAGGGAATAGCAAACATTTTCTATTTGTTTCTAAAAACTCAAACATTCACTTGCTGTAAGAGAACACTAACAAATAATGGAGCAATGTTTAGATCTAACAACTACCAAAGCCAACAAGACAAAATCTTTCTGGTCCCCAGTGTAGCTAGTCAGCTGTACAATATGCTAAAAGTTGAAATATTTTATTGTTGCTGTAGCAAAAAAACTGTGACTGGAAACACTGCAGTAGAATTCCAGGCAGAGCAGTAATTTCTGCCATAATACAAGGACTTCTAGACCATTTGGAAGATTAAAAGGCGGCCAGCATTCACAACAACGCTACTGGATGGAGATACAGGAAGGAGAGTGAACAGTAGTACTGTTTACTTTTCCCAAAGAAGAGTGGTCTTGATAGGTTTTTATGACCACAAAGTATTTCTGGCCAAATCAAGTTGATCAAATCTGCCTGACTTTGGCACCTAGTAGAAGCCATGGTTTTAGAGTCGTTCCTAAAAACCCCGTAGCAAGCAAGAGGAAAGGGGGTGTGGGGGGTGTGTGTGTGGGGGTGTTCCATCCAAGTTCAAACACCTGCATTGGGCAGATATGAGCTTCCTCTGAAGACCGTCCAAACGACATACATGAGTTACACAAGGAACAGGAACACTGGTACTTATTTTAAGGAGATTGCTTCATCAGGTGCCATCTTAAGCTGACCGCTACCATTCCCCAGTGGCAAAGACATTTCACAAGGTTCCTACCACCTTTGTGCATAACTAAGTTAATCAGCAGTTTGCTGCTATCCTATTCCCACAGCTGCATTTGTGCAGCTGTTTGTGAGACTAAAATGATTTCAGGAGGAAAACCCCCCCCAAGCAAACCTTACCTCTTCTTTTTTCTTATTTTCTATACTCAGTTCACTGATACAGGTTAAGGTTTGGATTGACAGATACATGAACACAGCTGAGGGAATAATAAATTATAGTTGAGTAATCAGTAAAAGCAAATTGAGTTGGGACAAGGCAAGGCAACATGTACCTGCATTCTCACATTTCTATTTCATGCAGGCCAGATATTAATTCCCCCCCTTCGGCACTGCCTTATGTGTGCTTTAATTGCAGCACACTACCAGCAGTTGGCATTTCACAAAATGCTGGAACTAGGGATTAACGTTTTAAAGGATTTAAAGGCTGTGATTTCAAGCTGCTTTACCACTGTAAGGAACATTGACTTCTGCAGAGGATTGTAACAGGAGCAGTAAAAATCACACCCAAAATGATGTGAGGAAAAGTATTCAAAATGACAAAATTTTAAGAATCAGCATGCAGTTATATGCCACATCTAGAGCAATACATGGAAAACTGAAAACTAAAAACTTTTAACTATTTGCTAGACTTTGCACTTGCTGCTCCTCTTTTGACTCTGGCATCTTTATGTTAATTCTGGTGTACACATGTATTGTGATCAATGACCTGTCCACCATTGCTTAGGGACATAGTTTAGTGGGGGACCTGGCAGTCCTAGGGGGTTAATGTTTGGACTTTAAAGGTGTTCCCCAACCTAAATGACTCTGCGATTACAACGCTTGTGTAAAATCCTGGATTCACATTTGTCAGTGGGGATCCTTGTACTGATGTCAGTAACTGTAGCAGAGGTTCTACAAGCAGGGTAAAAGAAATTAATTTAAAGGGTACAGAGAGATGGTTCTTCCTGAATAAAGAAAAGCTCTCCTTTTAGTTTGGTGTCATCACACTGATTTTGGCTGTAGCCTCAGGGTACCTGCCTGTATGCAGCCTTCTCACCTGAACACAGTAAGCACCTGTATGTACACAGTTGTTCCTGTGAGTTCCAAAGCCCAACCATCTGCTACTGGTATTATTTGAGCAAACTCAGTCTGAAGATGACTGCTTCACTAAAGAAATTTAAATTGCATAAGCCTGCAGCAGTTAAGAGATGCTTACAGCTTTCTCCTACAGCTACTTTCTGCAGAGACAGGCACAACACTAATCCTGTGGGCCCAAGGCCACACCCCTCTTACACAGATCCTTGGATTCTAGGGATGTTCCAGTATATGTTTTTGGCATCAAAATCCCTTACATCCCTCTTTGAAAAGACTCAAGTTTTAAATCTATATGCTTACTCAAAGTAACAAAGCAACAATTTCGTTCTGTAGCCTCAAGTCTTTAGAGCTCGTGGGAACTCATTCTATCTTGAAGTGATAGTTACACATCACTCCTCTTTCCTGCAGCACTGTAGGTGCTCTTTTACATTATTTCTTCTGTTCACATTAGAACATTTAAAATGTAAAATAAGGAACGTACCCAAAACCACAAGGCCATTTTAAGAAAAATATCAGCATATACCCCAATTACAAAGATCTGCAGAATGGTCAAACAGAAGCCCACAGTTGCCGCAGAAAATAAACCAGAACCTTCTGTAGAACAGGTTGTGTCAGCAACAGGGAGAAATAGCAAAAAAAAATAATACCAAAAACTTTGAACTTCGATCACAGCAGTAACTGCCTCATTTGGCTTGATAAAACCCACTGTTTGTTACTAGATGCATCACCAATTCCTTCACCAACGACTCCAGAGCAATACAAAGCTGCCACTGCATAGCAGCCACACTAAAATCATTGTGCCAAAATGATCTGCCAACGCTGGGGGGAGTACAACAGGACTGGGCACTCCCTTCTCCACACTCAGAAGGTGCCAGTAGTAAGGTCCTTAGACCTTTTCCATGCTTCCCAAGTCCAGCAGAGTTCAAGGGACATCCTTTCCAGAGTGCCAGGCAAACAGAAGTGGTGAAGCAGCAAAACAAACAGGTATTTCTTACAAATGAACACAAATTTTGTGCTCAAAGGTAAAAAATGTACACATGGAATAGAAATTAAGTGCTAACCCCTAACTAGCATGCAACCAGTGAAAATACAAAGAATAATTTTTTACAATTGTTATTGCTGATGAACTGTGTGCTGAGTAGCACAATTCTGTGAAGGATTGAAAAGAAAAAAATTAAGCAGAAATACAAAGTGATGATTCCCAAAACTTTTACTTTGTGTTCTTAAGGATTAAAACTGAAAACAGAAAATGATGGGTAAAGTGTGGCTGCGAAATAATTCATGAGGTCAGAGTTTGACAGTATGAAAAGGTTGTGACAATATTAAGTCACAGCAAAATTATATAATATCAGTAACATAAGCAGCATATTTTTCATTGAGTGTTTCTATTTTATTTCCTTTTTCTTCGTACTCAGAATAAAATGTTTTCTCCAACATATCCTTCTTTCATTGCTAATTTGAATGAAAAAAGAATACAACGGCTCTCATAAGTTGTTTGGAGTATAATAAAGTATTTTGGAGAGTTGTAAGCATCCATTTTCAGCTCATGATGATTGAAATAAAGAATTTATCACGACTTCTATATATATACTACTTAGTGTTATTTCTTGTTTTGCTAAGGAAATAAAGCAAGAATTTCTTATAGAAGAAACCCTGAAAGAAATGCTATTCCTTCTTATGTGAATAATAAAGAAGTGACAGTAACTATTTGTATTTTTCCAGTGGAATACTATCTTCAATTTTTCTACTCACTCCTTGCTTTTGATTTGTCTCCAAGTGACTAAATTGAATTACTAATTTAATTTCCCACATATTATTTACACAGGCCAGATTTGAGTTATTTTTTACCAGAAACATTTCAAAAATGGTGTGTTGTTGTGGTGGTTCAATTCTGCATGTCACATGCACTGTGGCTTAAACTGGTATATCACCTGGACACACACCGAGGTTACATACACGAGTAGGATCACTGATTTCAACTGTGTATACTCAGTTCTTGAAAATTCTTGAAATAGAATCTGTAGTAAAGACATATTCATTTCTATTTCAACCAGAAATATCAGGGGAGGTATTATTTTAATTAGGAACAGCAAGATGAAGCATGAGAGAATCATATGTTATTTACTTGCCAACATTATTCCTTTTGACACAAGGCTGAGGCATTGATGCTGCCTGGACAGTCAGTCTATAGGAGTCACTCAGAAGTGGACCTCAAATGTCACCCCTTGTGCTCTGTGGCAGGACCTCTTTTCCCCCAGAAGATCTTGCTATGTCTGTTAACGGTAGTTGCCACCACTGCCATCCCCCATGGATGAACAAACATGTATTACAGGTCACCTCTGGCAAAACAGCACAACGTATTATGTGAGGGCTCCTGGAAAAAACCCTCACAACAAGTATGAACTATGACAAAGTCTGTTTTCAATTCCTATGCCTTGGTTGGGAATAGGGAAAATCTGCACACCTGACAATGTCGCCAAGCCTCAACCAGCAGAGTTTTTTGAAAAGAGCAGTCTTTCTGCTGATAACCTTCACCACTGGAAGGTGACAAGACCTTTCTAATGAAGCAACATGTTGATTTCTTAAAAAAGTTGAAGATTCTAACAAAGTTGTCTATTCTGAACTGCAGAATGGAGAGTCTGGGTATTTATACTTCTAGATGTATGCACATGAAGAAGGCTCTGAAAGACTGGAAACCACTGTGGCGGTGATTTATTCATAACAGTATGTCTTCTACTTAAGTCAGTCAGCTCAAGTTTGCTACTGGCCCAATGGCTGATGGGTCATCGGTCCCAATAGTATTCACAACTGTGCACATAATGCTGTCCTATTTATATTTTCAAGTCAGCTAGTACAAGATTCAACTGTAACAACACAGTACTCATGGATCTCATTGAACTTTCTGCGAAGTTTCCCATTTTAAAATATGTTCCCCTTGGAACTTATACACGCTAAATGAGCTTTGAATATTTTCATATCATTTGATTGGTAATTGTTTCAGCACTGGAGGCCTCTTATTAGAGTAAGAGTTCATGAACACACACAAATATACATGATCTAAGATCCAATGGTCCTGTTTAGAACTGAATAAAAACATACAGACATTTAATATACAACTGGAGTAAAAAAGTTCCATTCTTAAGAACATTAAGTTAAACATTTCCAGTATCAATAATAAAAACTAAACTATGATGATGTTTTCATTTTGATGTAGAGATATGAATAGTTTATAACACTAAAGAAACAAAAAGTGTAATTTATAAAGGAAATATGCAAACTTACAGAACCAAACATGTACCTTTATCCAAGTGGTTGGACTGTATGATGTAAACAGTTGAAATTTGCATTTCATTTAATAACAGTTTTGGCTCAGATTTTAATTCTAAGCTCACTATAAAAGTGATGAATTATTATTCATCACCTAAATGCTCCCATCAATTTCAATGGATAAATTAAGTCTTACTCAGACTTTATGTTAACCCTGTTTCATTTTGTAATTGTTACCAGTAAAATGCCACAAAACCCACCATGGATGATTGCTGTTTACTATGGTATTCCATGAAGTTTTATATAGAAGAAAACATCATAAAAACACTACTGCAGTTGACATGTAAGATGATACAACAATTTAAAAAAAAATTTGGAAGAAAAATAATAGACTGGCAAGTACTTCTGTCACCTTACAAAAAAAACAGTCCAAAGTATCTTGTATTGAAATGATGAGAACACACTGAACAGACAATACAAAAGCCTTATACAACAATTTCACTTAAGACTTCTAGAATACTGCTTGGAAGTTGTATAAAGTTGCACTGCAACACAGAAAAGCCTTGATCTTTTAATCTTGCATACATTTAAGCATGTGATTGTACTCACTTCAACAATGCTTGTCATGGAAAAATATTAAGGCTAAAAAATAACTATTTGCAAAAAGGAGAACAAAATCAGTCAATTCATTCTATGTGAAAACTGAATAAAAGCAAGATCTAGAAATAGAGGAGCATTCAGAGGAGCTCTTGTATGCAACAAGATTCAAGATCTTTTGCAGAGCTCCAGAAAAGGGAACAATAAGCAAAACAAAGAGTGATAAAAGACAAAAAGTACAAGGAGACAGAAGTAAAAGACAAGGACAAAACTTTATATTTTACCCTTATATGATTTTTTTAGTATTTCTGTCTATATACCTTTCAAAGAAAATTTGCTATAATTTCAATGAGATAAATTCTTCACTTGAAACAGCTTGACAGTAATATTTTTAGGTTTTAATTTACTTACAGAAATACAGTCAATAGTTTGCGTAGTCACTATAGAACTTCCTTGCAACTTAAGTCTCCTAAAGCTACAAATAAATTCCTTCCATAAGAAAGATGCTTTTCTTTCGGCATTCTTAAAATTCCCCATGATCATTACTCAACAGAGGGACTATTCATTGTGATCTTATCACTTACTCCCACATATTATGTATAGTCCAAAGTCTGCTTCAGTGCAGGCAGGTGGAATGCAAGTGATTTCATCTGGACTGCATTTGGCCCTTACAGACCTAATTACAAAGCTGCATGGAATGAGCTTAGAGCAAAGGCATGAAATAATTTACAATACAGTCACTTTGTGGTTTGAGGATCACAAATGAAACTGCATCACATTATTTTTTAAGTCAACCAAATCTCTCTCCTATCTCTTAGATTTGCTATACATTAAGAATACAGAAAGAAACCAATGAATTCGTATCTGTTACTGTTTTAAAAAGTTGTATTATGAGAGCTGTAAAACCACAGCTGAGCTGTGGAACTACAATGATCTTTTCAGAGCTGTTCTGGGAGCTTTTACCAAGCCATGCTAAAACTGCCCAGTATAACACAGTTTACAGCACTTGTGGCATCTAGAGGAAAGCAGAGAGTGAACAAGACTCTTAGAACAGTAACAAATTGCATTCCTGGCTTTTGCAGGCTACAATTTCTTCCAAAAATACCATTTTTTGAAAAATTTTGATTATGAATCAGACAGTGAGTATGATTTTGAAATCAATGTGAATTCTGTCACTGACTTAAGAAGAGCTAGAATTTCATCCAAAGAATGTTACCATATGCTACTTAACATAATCTGTAATGTAAACTGCGATGTGAAATACACTGTCTGCCTGTGTAAAGAAGCAGAACACTGTCTAGCAACTCCCTGGTTCATCATATTGCCAAAATTCATCTGCTATAAGCTCAAGCTCCTTAGTTTTCCAGTCATTACTAAAGAACTTTTTTATTTAAAAAAATATTAAAAGGCACAAAAGGCTAAATAATTGTTTCATCATGCAAAAACAGGAATATCAAGTATAAGTTTTCACCAGTATTGTAGCTGACTTGATGAAGACTGGAAATAGGACTGACAGGAAATTATACAAAAAATGGAATTCTTGACACACTAAAGACAGATTTTCTTGGCTTAAAGCATGCCTTCATGAATAAATTGACCAACATTCACAGAGGGAGTCAGCATGACTCTTCTAGCTACATGGCTGGTGAGATGAAATATGCATTTAAAGTATTTTAAAATAGATGAAAAGGGAATTACCTGCAGAACTAGATTAGTGTTTTTAATCAATACAACAAGTTTGTTGTTGAAAAGAAACAGGGCATGACAAACACTATGCATCAAAAAAAAAAGACAACTGTGCTTTTCAGCTGGCAACATCCCTGATCAAATGCCATACTACAAAAACACCAGAGTAATAGCAACTGGCCTGCAGAGATACTGCACCCACGCTGTACACAGGGCAAGGTGTGAACCTCAGCAATACCTGAGCATCGCCCACCTGATATCCAGGGCTTCATTGCCTGGAAAGTCAGCTAGCTCACTGCAGGCTTCAACTACAGCACAAGACCTCACACAGGTAGCTTAAATCACTAACATGTTTAGGTTCAGCTGCAGATCTCAGCCTAGAGCCATTGCCAGCCGTACAGATGTAGCCTATCTGAATTCACAGGTTACATGGGATGGCCTTCACTACACCTGTCAAAAATGGCAATGTACAATGCAAGTTCTTCACATACAGAACTCCACATTATGTACAACTAGGATATCTGTTCCCATTCACACAGCCAGACGAACAGCGAATTTTGATGTGGGGATGCTTTACCAGATTCTGTTCCCAACACTGCTTCATAGTTTTCATGTAAAGTTTCTGTTCTTAACATTTATGTAATGATTTTTGCAGTGTTTCTTAACTTTTCAATAGGTATTTGAACAATTCTGATTATTTTAGGAAGACTACATTACTCACCTAGTTCTGTAGGTTAAGTTAAAATACATAAAAGCTATTTCATTACATTTTACAGGATTTGCATTAACTGCTGTCAAGGTAAAAATTTTCTGTATTTTAGTAGTTCTCTCTTCTGCTTTCAATTACAGCATGTTAATACTAGTGCAGAAGTGCTCAAAAGAGATTTGTAACCTTTAAGATACCTCAAGATATACTGAAGAATGTAAAAAGCACCTGACAAGAAAAACATTAGAAAGAAAGAGTCTACACAGAAGTTAAAATATTTATTGGGAAGAGATAAATATTCCTTTGCTGGTTTTATTTCTCAAATACTATAGCTCTTTCCAATCAGTGAGACCTAACCTACACTGGAAGGTTGATTTATCTTAGTTCTATCAGTTTTACATCATTAAAATACAAAGTACATACCCTGTTGTAGGGTGGATAAATCAGTTTTTACTTAACATGACTGCTTTCACCTTTGGGCTTATACTCATCCAATTATATTAGCCACTAAAATAAATAAATAAAAGCATTACAATATTAACTGGCAAAATCATAATAAATACAATTTAAATTCAGGTGACAGTTGATTACAGTAATCAAAGCCCACCAGAAACTAAATTTTTATTTTTTTTCTTATTCAAACAAGTCTAAATTGCACAAATAAGCTCTATAGAACCATTATACAAATTTATTCTTAAAGGCTGCTTTGTTTGTTTACAAACAATATTCTCAATCTAACTATCCCTTTATACACCACCTCTCTGTGAAAAACAAATAGCACAAGAACAACCCTGAAAACACGTCAGTGTTAAATCTGCCAACCTCTAACACTGGGTACAGCTGGCACTACTGCTGGAGGTGGGATTGCCGCACATGCAGACATGCTTGGCGAGTGTTCAGCCTGCCAACATTAGTGAGGCCCATCAGCACGATGCTGCAGTGGACTGCCTCTCGGCACGAGCACCCAGATACAGCCACTTAGCCAGCGATACTGGCATCTCTCTTAGCATTGCTGCATCTCTACTAGCACACACCCAAGCAAGGCAGACAGAAGCTACTTCAAATTTAACTCCTGATGCTGTGCTCACGCAGCTAGCTGCAGGACAGACACAGCATAACCACAGCAAGGACTTAACTTTGACAGTGCTATTTTATCAGTCTTTCTCCCTGTGAGAAACCAATGCCTTCTCCTAAGGACTGAATTGTCTCACCCTGTACTGCAGGGCACAATAAAATCGCTATGCCAGAATGACTTGAGTGGAACACAAAGGTAAGTAGAAAAAGAGGGGAAATTAGTCTTTGCCTCCCCAAAGTCAGGTACTTCCACCCGTGCACACAACTGCAACCCATGTGCTTTTGTACCTTTATCCTCTCTTACTCAGAAACTCTACCAGTTGATCCAGTGCTTTGGCTGAGGCTGACCCTCAGCAGCAGAGGGTATTCATTATCCATCATATTTGCCACCCTGGCACACAGCTAGCCCTTACTGCAAAGCTGTGAAATTATTTGTTAGCACATGCCATTTTATCACACTAGTCCTCTTCCTTCCACATCTCTCTATTGATTTTTAAGCAAGCCAATAGTGCTTTAACAAGGCACAGCTTCTGCATACAAGACAAACTAAGCAGTATCTGAAGTCTGCAAGAAAAGTGCTAAATTCAGGACTGAGATCCTGTATTTCATGTGATAATTACTGTGATAAATCACAGCATAATGCAAATAAATAACTGTGTCTGCACCATCACATCATCATACAACACTAGATCATCACTGCCTGTTGCTTCATAACACCACCTAACCCAGAAACCCAATTATCCAGTGCTGTCTCTGCAATTATTTCCCATTGCACTGATCAACCAACACCAAAACAAAACAAACCAAAAAAAAAAAAATCAAAACCAACCCAACCAAAACATGGCAAAAATAAGTCACTTCCCTTTTGATTTTGCCAAAATCTTCTTCTAGGAAATGAAATAAGAATTCCCTTGTGCTGTATTCCAAACGGAAATGACACGCTATGAGAGCACTAAATGAATGCTGTACTGCAGCTGAACAAGACAGTAAAAGCATCGTAACAAATGGTTTCAGTGCCTTACCATATATACTGTTTTCCAGTCGTGATTAAAAGCAGAGACAAGCCAAAAGGAATGATAATATTGATGCTGCTTGACATACATTTCCTACCAGACAGCAAACTACTGTGAAAGAATGCCTGGTGACAAGTTTTACAGGCAAATACAGAACAGCCCCACCCAGCAGGCCACCCAGATCATTAAACACAATTCTATTACAGGTTTCCGGAATATATTTGCAGATCAGATCCATTTTGTAAGTAATATTTTTATAATTGAAATTCCAGAAAATAATCAGTCGTCAAGTATTTGCCCCAATCTATAAAACTCTATGCTCATCTACAGCAGCAGCTGGGCCTTGTGCTGTTACTAAATAAGTGCATGTATATAAGTGCTCACCTTCTCTTTCACAAACATTTGGTATTCATTAGCGTGTGCTGTGGGGTGTGTATATAGTGTGTACCACACCCACTACTTGTGTTACTTGTCTTTTTTTTTTTTTTTTCTTCTTCTTCTTCTAACTTAACTACCATGCACTGGCAATAGCCTCTTTGTACAACACAAGCTAGCCACAACTTCCTTCCAGTACAGGTCATACAGCCCTTCTGACCCTACCGTAGGTCCAGTCACTCCTGTGTGTGCCATAGGAATGGAATAAGCAGAACGGCTCTAAAAGTCATCAGCAGTCCAATCACTCCTTCCGGTAGTAACAATACTTAAATATGCCAAATGTAGAAAAAAGGTACAAGAAAAGGTAGCCAAGTCAATTTTTAAATAGGTTGGGGTTGGTGTTGTTTTTTTTTTAATCTTTGGAAAACAGAAAATAATTAACACGCACGTATGTTTATAGGAGAAATGGGAAACTATCTGCAGTCTAATCAATTTTTTCCCTTATGTGGGTATATCCTAGAGCGATGCACACCCTCCCAAACCTCCAGATCCCTAACACAATAAGGCATGTGAGTTGATACACACAGAGAAGAATATCCCAGTACAAGAAAATAAACACTTCTTTTTACTAGTCTTAAAATATTGTATCTACAAACTAGGCTTTTTAGGGATGGGATTTAGTGAAAAGCTTCTAAAAAAGCATTTGGTTTTATATTTATAAGAATCTATTAATGCTGTAAAGCTTAGCTGGTAAGCTCCTGTTAATTATAATGCTTTCTGTGCGTGCCTTTCATCTGAGGTTCTGGATTGCTTGGAAAAATCTTAATTAGGTCTCAAAACACTGCAAAGGAGGCATATTCTCTTTACACGGAAGACAAGGTGCAGACAGCTTATGTGATTTGCCAAAGGTCACAAAAAGGCTGTGGTCCTAAATGGCACTCGGCAGACAGCAGCAGAGCTGTTCTCTCCCACAGCCTCATCCCTAGTCACACCTCAAACACCACATCACATACTGCTGTCCCTCACAAAAATACCTTATTCCTTCTTTGATTTTCAGTCACAGATTGAGCTGGAGCCCACGGAGACTGAAAAGTTTTTCCATGGAAAGTACCCTTCCAGTTTCAGGCAGCTGTGTGAATCTCTCTTCTTTAATGTGGTCTACACAGACAACTGTTCATTAACGTGAAAGCAAACTCTGTCTGGTATAATTAAATGTTGTGCCTGGAAGGCTGGAATATCTTACAGTATCAAAGGTTTAAAATCTCATTTTCAGCCCTGCCTGATTACTTAAACCACTACTATAAAACTACAATGGATAAAAACCTCATTTGAAGCTGATTTAATCTTTACTGATGTAATGGAAGAGTAGCAAACAAACAATTTACATTTTTCTATGGATTTTTACCTCTACTGCAGCTTTTGGTTCTTCAATGGAGCCCTATCGTCTGCCAGCTTCCTCTAACTTATGTCCAAAACTTCCACTTCTTGCTGCCAATCTGTCTGCTTCAACAAATCATACTCAAACACTAAAACATGCTTTCGTTTGTTTAAAATCACAATAATTCATTTTGAAGGCATTTACGATAGCTGTAATACAGGATGAGGTGAGGCGATGAGATGACAAAGTTGTAAAATAAAAGCTCTATTCCATAAAAAGAACCAGAAATATGGCCAAAGATGACAGATTCTTTTCATTGCTACCTAAAATGTATTTAGCTTCCTGCACAGACTTGTATCAAAGTGTTTAACAGGATATTTGATGAATACATACTATATACCAATAACTAGAACCAGATCCACTCAGACACCTCAAAAATGCTCACCTTTCAGGGGCTATCAACATACACAGCACCTAACCTTCGTGCTCACCAACAGGTTTTCAGAAGAGCAGGTTCTGGTGACAGCAAATCTGAGAAGAAAGTTTACTACTTTCCTGAAAAGATGATGCTCACCACAGAAATTGACTGCCAGCTCAGCTTTGGGGGATGAGAGTGGATGTGAAAACCAATTTCACACTGTCATTATATATTCAACCATCTTTAAACATTCCTAAACCAAAGCAAATCATGAGTAATCCATGCTTATCAGCGAGGTAAAGCTAGCAAAGCTAGCTATTGCTAGATAGTAATATGCAAGATATTCGTCATTTGTTAGGCTCAGGTAAGTTTCATTTTTGAACAGGGAACAGACCATTAACAAACTATTTCCCTTTCTTTCACATTTGGTCACATTTTAGGCTACTTATTTAATCACTCCTTGACAATACAAGATACACTTTCATTCATATTAGAAATCATTCTGCTGCTTCACACTATTCATTAATTTGAAAAGTCTTACACTTGGAACCATCATTTACCATTCAAAGAGCACTTGGTGACGTGCAGAGACTGAAGAGTTGTCAAACAGAATGACACATAGCTCTTAAATGTGAACAAAGCAATAAACGCTTCGGGGGGGGGGGGGAGAAATACCAAACAGCCTTGCAAATAGTATTTGGAAGTTGTAACTGTGGGTACAGCCAGCAACAGCAGGAAAAAAAAAAAAAAAAAAAAAAGAACAGAACACTCCCTGAATGAAAATAAACTTGAGGGCATTGCTAGCCCTGCAAGAAGCGTGATGTGCAGTGTTTCTACTAATAAAAGGCTGGAAGTAGCCCCCTCAGTACATAATAAAACTGAGTTAAAACATTTCTCACACAGGTCCCATCAATGAAAACCCTGACAGGGAAAGCAAAGACCTGGTCCTAAACTAAAAAAAAATAAAATTGTGGTCACTCCAGTGTTTTCACATACCAATGGAAAGAAAACTGGAGCTGGGACACCACCACCCCACCCCGATATCAAGAAGGGCCAGTGTCAGCCCCCCCAAATGATACTCATTTCAAGACAGTATACTTCCCTTGTAAATAGTTGAGATGATTCAATTTATGCTGCACTTAAGAGATAAGCCCAATTTGAAGAAAAACACCTCACAATGCTACAAATATGAGTGTGTGTTTGGCCCCAAAGAGCACTGCAAGTTGAAAAAAAATAAAGTAATCCCATCTTATAGTTCTCAGGCATGGGAACAAGATCCTGTGAGAAGCGTATGGACACATAATCCAAACCAAATCAGTCGATACTTGGGAAACACACAGAACACACTAATTCCCTGAATCCACTTGCACAACCAGCCAGACCCCCTTGTTTATAGCTATTCAGATTGCAAGGAAGCTGAAGATAGGCTGTGTTAATTTTATATCATGTTTTTTAATTAAATCTTGCTGACTACTCAGAACCCAATTTTCTCTTCATAACATAAATCTTTATTGGATGTCTGTAAATAGAGCAAGGATTCATTTCCATATAAAGAGATCTAAATACACTACCCTTCACTAATGGAAAAAAACAGAAAACTTCACATTAACTAACAACCCATCTAGTCTTCCACAAACTTTACACACACACATCCATAGAAATTAATACAGCTCATGCTGCTACCAGTCCCTCTGAACAACATACTGGCACTAGTAATGGATATCACTGACATTTCAGTCCAACTCTCCACGGCTAAAGAAACACTTCATTAAACAGAAAGAAAAGGAGTATCAGGCTGGAAAACAATGGCTTTTGAATTCCTGGTTTTATTTAAACTAGATTGGCATTTTGCTACAGATTTTAGCAGAGGCTAAAATCACAAGTAGTTTTGGAGACTGACAGGGAAAGAAGAAGAATTTCTCACTGTGCCTACAAGAAGCACAAATGCATGTTTCTGCAAACAGGGTGTCAGCAGCAGCTATAGTAGCAACACCTTGAGAGGAACCTCTCCTCCTGCTTTCTAAGCATGAAAGAGTCCAGGGGGAAACGGAAGGAACTCACTGGTAAAACAGGACCTGAAATAGGTGAATAGTTTTGGGGTTTGGGGTTTTCGTTGTTGTTGTTACAGGGGATTTCAACCATCATGGTAGCTTCGTGGTTTCTCTTTAGTCATAATTACTGCATTAACAGGGTTTTTCCTCAAGTCTTCATAACTAATTCAAATTGTACATTGCATTTTACAGACATATCTTAATAGACAGAGTTATGCCTACCCCTGGGTCATATGAATTAGGCAGACAATCCAGTGGACTGTCTGCACTCAGGTTACTTATCTTGCATGCAAGTTATCACAATTTCTATTATACTGATCACACGGCAAAAAACAAAGCACTTAAGCTGTAGTTTAATAAGCCTGAAAAAAAATGTGTGATTTTATAAACTGCATATTTTGAACATATAATAAGGCATTACTCTTTCTGCATATTGTCTAATGCACACATATCTTAAAGGAAAAAATCTGTTTTCTTCAGATATATAAAAAACTTTTATTAAACTGCTTGTTTTGTTTAACAAAAAATATATTTTAGCAATAGTGTACAAATGAAGAAACCATTGGCTTTAGAAGGTAAAATAAGAGATAATTCTATATGATATATTATGATAACATTTTAATATTATAACTTTATGATAATTATAATGTAACAGATAATATCTTTCATAACATAAAATTAAATTTTAACATAAAAAGCATAAAGTTTTGCAAAAAAATTATTTTCAATAAGTATTCTAAGCCACAAAAAAGGGAAGGCTGGTTTCATTTCCTGGCATTGCTTGTTAATAGCTTGAGAACTAAATACCTATTGTGGAATTCTAGCAACTACAGGACTCAATTGTTGAAATGACAGCAACACCATTCAATAGTTTGGTTGTCTGAACCAGGAGATGTTGGATACTGAATTATGGGAATGGCAATTTCTCAAAATCTCACCAATATTTATGAGGGAAGAATGAAGTTTTAAGAGCTTTTGACAAATCTAACTCTTCTAAAGGCTGAGTCATACAATAATTAGCTTATGATTCTGATGATACTTCATCTTAGAAGGAATACAAGAACGATAATGCTTGGATTTAGTTATTGTATAGTATCACAGAAGAAAAAATAATAAATAATTTCAAAAAGTTTTAATTTTTTGAAAAAAATTCTAAAAGCTATTCAACAGGCAGTCAATCAAAAGCCAGAGTCTCGGGTAACTTTTCTTATGTGGGGAATCACTGCAAGCAGTTAACTTTTACAGGGCATGAATTGCATGTGTAACACTACAAGACTCCTAGGGTGTCCTTGGGCATTCATTAGCAGCTTTGGAGGGTGAACTATTGCCTATGCCCTGTGTCAGGTCAATATGATAGTTCTTGCATCAATGATTTGAAACACATCTCAATAATTTTACCCATTCATTAAAACCAAACCCACTGAAAAAAAAATGAGGAGGAGTGGGGAGAGAGGGAGGATTAAGATCAGGTTGAAATCTGATAGTTCTGCTAATCACTTAAAACAAGTTTAGGGAAAAAGTTATTTTTTAAGATTATCAAACTATGCTTTGGTAAAGGCTGTAGGTAAACCCTGTAGTTATATGTTGATAACATGCAATGGAGGCTGTTCCTGACTATTCCATACACAAAATTTTATAGGGAGTCGCAAAGCGCCTCTTGCCACCTGCTAGTTCCTGCACATAAGCAAAAATCTAGAGTCGCTGCTGCTCTTGCTATAACCTCATGCAAATACGGAAGTTGGCAGCTGCAACCCGGTGACACCAGTTGGTTTACCTCTGCTCCAGGCACTGTGCCAGCCTGGAACCAGGAACCATACTCTCCGGTCAAGGCTGTGGGAATGTGCAGCCACAGCAGCAAAAATTGAGATTAAGGGTGTAAGATTCTAGGCTACACGCAGAACAGTGTTGCATGAGGGTGAAGGAGGTAGAGAGCACAAAAAGAAGGATATATCTCAAGCTGGAGCAGAAGGATCTCAGAGTAGGATGGGGAAGATAAAGAATATGAAGATATGGAAACACAGTGGGAAAATTAGAGAACGTACGGGAGACTTGACTAATTTCAGACGTCAGATGACGTATGTACATGTAACCTGTGAAGCTGAAGCTGCTGCTGACATGAACAGTACTTCCTGAGCAAGTTACAGCAGGGAACTCCGGGAACTCCTACCAACAAGGTTATATATAAGCAAGTACAGATTTTGCTAGCTCCTCCCTGAGCTCCACTGTTTCCAGCAGAAGTACTCATTCTGTACTACCAAGACTCCCTAAACATAGATCAGCTCATGGAACGTAAGGAGGGAGAACCCAGCTTTGAAATAGAAGGAAGGATACCACATCTAGCTTCTAAGATGAGCAAGGATAGGTGCCAAGCAGTTAGGACCATTAGGTTCCCCAAGCAGCCAGCAACAGAGGTTCTCACTCCCTCCCCACCTCCATTAACTTCTGCTCTGCAAAAGGAAATGCTGCCTCCCACCTTCTCTGGAAAGCAAGCTGTGACCTAAAACCTGAGGAAGGTAATTCACTGAAGCATGGAAGTCTGCAGCTGAGCAAAGAGAGTGATTCCAGAGGAAGGGGTTCAGATGGAAGAACTCCTACTGTTCCCAGCTTTTTAACCTGTGTCAGTATAAGGAGAGATTTACCTGATGATAGGAGTATTACAAATAAAGATAGAGAGCAGGGACTAAACCTACTAAGGCAAAGGTGAACACAGGCCATTTACCTTACTCTTCCAGACACATGGAAAATGCTCTGCCAAACTCTCCCTGCCTTAATTTTGCACAGGAGAGCAGGCAATCTGAGTTACATCCCAGTTTCTACCGGCAAACTGTCATACCTTTCAGGAAAAATCCTTCTTCCCTCATTATCTGTCCCTGTTGTCCCATTAGTATTTTACTATTGTACACACTGATTTTCTCTCTTTCTTATCATACATGCTTTCTTTCTCTGACACTCACTTTTTTTTTTTTTACTTCTTCACTCCTCAAAACAGCAATATGACAGTACTACCTCAAAATGGTAATAAATTGATGAAAGCCAGCAGCCAGCACTAAGCCTCAACCAAATTCATTTCCTCTTCGAACAGCTTCTTCCTCACTTCATCTTGTCTTACTTGACCCAGATTATTAATAGAGCTATTTTAAAGTTTTCCACTCAAAACTGAGATTTTTACGGAAAACATGCATTTGGTTACATGAAATTTTGCCTGACCCCGATTCCCCTCAGCGATTTGGGTTTTGGGTGTTCATCATCATACTGATACTAATCACCCAATCTTTTTTTTTCTGAAGAGAAAACAAGTTGTGATCAGCTGTAGTTCCACATATTTCTGGGTGAAGACTCTGCATCTGGTGTGGAATTTCAGGCACTGCATACAGCCATATGAAAGCTTTTGTCAAGTCTGTCACCACAGCTGTTTTCCAGTCCACCTCATTGACAGACTCTGCAAAAAACTGATGTGCCTGAAAGTAACATAAAATGTAATAAATTACACTAAAAAAGAAAATATCAGCTTCTCTTGTCCTCAGGTTATTTCTTAACAGGCAAAGCCAAATGCTTAAGGAAATTTGTCAAATCTATTTCCAAATGAAATCAAAACACAGATGACCTCTTTGACATCACACCCAGTGGAATTCTCAAAAGTGCTATTATTTAGATTTTGTAGATGCACTGAACTAAAAGCTGTCAGCAAACTCAGTTACGTTAGAAGAGTTTTACACTGGAAGTGTATTTTAACCTATCACAGCCTAATTCATAGACAAGGTTTTTAGAAACGCTTCTAAAACAAGCACCAAACCAAAAAAGGATTTTGTCAATGAGTTTACTACACAGCACTTTGTTACTCAAAAATCGTTCTTCCTTCCCCTAAGATCTTTTGACAGAAAGCAGATTATTTTATTCACTGTGACTTGCAAAGAAACTCAATGAAGGCAACATTCCAGGTTGCCTTCCGGACACAACATGACATCCCCATCACCCTCAGAGGATACACACGCCAATGTTGAAATTCCTACTGGAACATGTGCTCCCTCTTGGAAAAAATCCACAAGCCAAAGGGCCTCAGCTGCTGTGTGATAACACATGCCAAAACTGAGATAAAATCTTTGACATCATTCAGCCTCAAACAGGAGAAACTCTTTATATAACAATGGGTAGTAGTTTTAAGTAGCAAAATTTCTTAAAACACCACTTACGTGAACAGCTCTTGAACTATCCCAAACTCTTTCTCTTCCTTTCTTCCCACATTAATGCTGTCTTTATATTAATATCAGCAACACCCACTCCCACCCACGCCCATACTGGTTACGCCAAGAAAAAACCATGGAACTATAATTTTATTCTTAGTATCCACAGCCAATGCAAAAGCATAAAATATTGTCTTCTGAAAGAAAAGTATGTGCTTACATCTTGAGTTAGCCTGGACAGTAGTAAAGGGACAGAATTTATTATTTACTCCTTTTTGGAGACTTACAATACAAGCAGATTGGTGGAATGCCCTGTTTTTCCCAAGGATCATCTCATACAGCAAAGATCAAATGAAATTAAAAAGTTGCCTTACAGAGTAAGTATCAGCAAATTTCAAAGCCCTAGAAACACAAAGTGGATCAGAACATGACCCTTTAAAAAGGAGGTCTGGGTTTTAATCTCTGACCTGACAATGCCTGGCTACCTATCCTTGAACAATACACTTAGCCTTTGTGTTCTCCCGCCTGTAAAAGAAGGGATAATGCCATCTCGTGGGACTATTTGGAGGTTTAATTAATTATTGCTCGCAAAGGACTTCAACTTCCTCAGCTGTAAGGCACTATTTTAAGTATTAGTATCATCCATAACAGATACTTGTAACTTATTGGCCCTTTGCAGTCAATCCTAGTAAATAAAACCAGACTATGTTACATATGTAAAACCAGCGGTGCTATTGCATACAAACGATTGTATGAATTATTTAAATTAAACTTCAGGCTCTGTCTGTGACAAAGGAACCTATTTGACTTTTCCACACAGGTAAAGTCTCCTTATCTAAATGCTGCCATAGATCCAACAGGAATATTCTTGTATTAAGCACTGGACAAAATTTTAAGAGCTTTTAATAATCCTGAGAAAGCCCTTGCCTAAAAATTAAGAGTTCGTAAAGATCTGTAAATACAAGTAGAGAACCCAAAATGCTTTAGTCTCTAGCAAAAAGGGGCTAACAGCTCTAAACGTAACAGGAAAGTCAATTCTGTGCTGAAGGCACAAATGGCTGTCTAATAAGCTTTTTTCTTTTGGGGCTATCTTTCCCCTCCAAAAAAAAAGGGCTTCTGGTAACAGATGAGAAAGAGGTGGGGCTGCTCCCACAGTCCCTCTCATCAACGTTAGGGACTGTATTTTTCACATGAAAATGATACAGGCCTTCCTTACTCTGATTCCACAAAACAATGGCTTTGTTCTGAGCTACGATGTCATCTGACAATCTCATCTAGATATTTCCTTCTACTTTATGCCAGTATGGATGTTCAAGGTATCAAGGCAATCTCCACCAGAAGAGGCCCTGCTCCCCTTTGAGGCAGGACTGCAGCAGAACATCATCATCATTCAATCCAGACACCCACAGCTGCACTACACCTCTGCACTGCACACTTGCACTTCTTCATTCAACTCTCTTCGCAACTTGAACATTTAAAGTACTGTTTCTCCACAGCAAAAAATGTGGGGCCAGCAGAAGGAATCCTGCCTAAAGCTGTTAGAGTGAATCCCTCATGTGATTCAGGTACCACTCTGCTTATTTACATGATGAGTATGATATATAGTGTGGATTAGAAAGTTAATATTCACCCCAAGCTCACTGCAGCTAAAAACCTCAGTACAGAATGCTCTGTTTATGAAACTACCCCATTTCTGATAGTGTCTCTTAAGTTTCATAAAAAACAAATGAGAATGTTACACAAAAAAATAAGCTGATCTTATGATTCAGTATTATATTTCAGGAGAGAGTGAACTACTTTCAGTTCAACCTTCTGGTTATGAGCACAGTGCCTTCAACACAAAAATACAACTAAAAATGCTAGCTGTGACCATCAGCAATTCATTTCTCGCCATGTGCATGTATAGTTAAATACCTCACTATCAATATGCAAACTGCTTTTCCACTTCTCAGGTACAAAAGAATGAAAGACTAATTTTAAAATTGCTTTTCAGAAACCTGTGAGAATCTTCAAAACTGATAAGGATTCTTAGTGATTTCACTTTGCTCTTGCAGACAAGTATGACAATCTGCATACACTGAGACTAAGCTGCTTGCTGAGAAGCAAGGCTTTTGAATTGTTCTTGGCAGAGAGGCTCTGCAATATCCAGATCCTGGCTTTGCAGCACGCTGTGGATATAGGCACGGAAAGGACATACACACAGGTATCATATTCTCATAGTAATCAGGAGGCTATATGAATATCAGCAAATCCCCTGTAACTTGGGTTTACATCAGTCATTTATAACATAGCAACGGATAACCAAGAATGAGGTTGCACTGTAAGACAAGGCAGACTGCTTATCTTAATTTAATGCTAGTATGAGAAAACAAAGGAAAATTTATTAGCTAACGAACAGGTTGGCCTACTCCTTGTATCCCAGCTGGGATGTTATGGTCCCAAGAAGTGGACAACCAGGTGGGTAAACAATGAGGTGAGTGGGCTCAGCAGCTCTGCAGAAAAGATCTGGGGGTCCTGTCAGCAAACAGCAAGCAAAGCAGGAGTCAGCATCAATAGCATCCCAGGCACAGCGAAGAGGTCAAGGAAGGTGATTATCTCCTTCTACTCAGCACTTGTTAGACCACATCTGTAATAGCATCCAGTTTTGAGATCCCTAATCTAGGAAAGATATTGAGAAACTGCAGCAAGTCCAGTAGAGGCCATGAGACTGCCAGGGACTGCAGCACCGCCCTGTGGGAAGAGACTACAGGACCACAGCTTCTTTGCCCTGGAGAAAGAACGGTTTTAGGAGACACCCAACAGCTGCTCCGTTAGTACCTATAACGGTGTTATCGAGGAGATGGGCCAGGCTCTTTACAGTGGCGCAGGGTGGGACGAAAAGAAACAGTAGGTATGACCTGAAACAAGAGTCTTCCCTTTTCTGTTTCCAGTTCTGTTGTGGCACCCTAAACGGGACAGATAAAGCAGGGCAAGCCACAGGAGAGTGAGGAAGATGGGATGGAAATGAGGGTGCTGTGTAGTCTAAACACAGCCTAGCACTCACAGTGGAGCAGAACCGAGCCCTCCATGCCCAGCGCCTACAGCAGCCTGAGGCTGAAAGAAAGGCTTTGGCACACTCACCACAATAAACTGACAGCAACCTGGAGACTAGCAGGATGGACTGAAAAGAAACCTTCCTTCAGTGGAAGCAAAGTGTTTGACAGCCATAACATGTGCTGCCTTCCATTTATATAAGTTTTATATAATAAAAAGGTATTAATGTTTGAGGTTTAAAAAAAATTTCATCTGCAAAGGTCAATAAGCAATGCACAATTACAAATTTATATAAAGGCCAAAGAGACTCTTGTGTCATTGCTGGAAGTTGGTTGTTGTTCTGTAACCTTTAGAATGACTTTCTGTTTAACAGTGAGTAATCGCGACCTTTCTCATCAAAGAAGTAACATCAAATTCTTAATCCATTATGAAGAACATGACTGAGAGATCTCTTCCCCCTTCATTGTTACAATATTTATGCAGGCCACAGGCAAGTGAATAGTTTCAGATTATTTTTTATGTGTGAGGATAGAGACGAAATGGACACTTCTGCAGACACTGTCATTAGGGAACAAAGCTGTGTTGACTACGTACCTTCAGTTTAGTTTTCAGTTAAGGTTTTATCTGCTTGTTTGGAGAAAAAATACAGCCTTTTTCAGCTATTCTAAAATTAAAACAAATGCCTACTATTTCCCTTTGTTAATTATATAAACCACAATGTGTTAATTTACATGATAATATAACGTTGAACAAAATTCAGTAACAGATTATACACTGCATCAGTTCAAAATGAGTAATTTTTTTTAGCACACATGATAATCACAAAAGCAACTACTTGAACTAAAACAATAACACAATGAAAAAAATTATTCTGGGTAAGCCTTGGACAACAAATAGTACATCTGGTAACTAAAAATAAAGAACTACAATTCACCTTAACTGCAGAGTTAACTTTACACAGAAAATGAAAGGCTGGAATGGGACTTTAACATAGCTGGACTCTCTCTCCAATACCTCAGGAACCTAAGAGCTGTGTGCCCAAGCCAAGTTATCTGTCTACCTCTCTCTATAATCAATGCAAAATGTTACGCATCTCCAGCAGACAAGTCATATCATCCTCAGATATTTGTCTAAAACAAGACAGATGAATCATTTCCCCAAAGGTGCCTTATTCTCTCCGGCAACTTTAGAAGGAGCCAAAACAATAGCTTAGTTGCCTAGCTTTAGGCAGCTGAAGCTTGGCAAGATAAATCCTACTCAGAGCTAGACAACTTATCTCCTAATATTATATCTACACATCTCTGTGCATGTAAAAATTGTCATTTATGCAGCTTTTCTTCTGTACAGCAATGTAACACTTACTTTCCATTTAACTCATCCCCCATCTAATTTTATACCTTCTCCTGCAAACATTTTCCCTCCCATTTCTCTCCCATAGCTCCTGTTGCTTTGTGTTTTAAAATTGCGGAAATCTCAGTTTAGACTGCACTACTTCAAATTTCTTTTGCAGTTAAACATCTGGAAACATCCCCTGCATTCTAAGTTTACTTTATGTAACGAAATAACTTCTGAACTTCCTCTGCATCCAAAAAATTGTTATGAAGTTTTTCTTTATGCATGTTAACTAACCTATTCTATCGAAAATTCACTCCATTTCCCCAATGTAATAAGTCACAAAATCATCAGAAATATGCATGCTACTGGTAGGCAAATCCACTATGAAGTTTCATCAGTGTAGCAAAAAATACTTGAGAATGTTATATAAAACATTATCAGTCACAGCTCTTCTCTAAATACTCAGTATGAAGATGTGGGCAGAGAAACACAGCAGGCTCAGGAGAGTACAGGAATAGGGCTTTTTTTAAGCGCTTACAATCATATTCGCTACTGGCTTGATGCACTGTTCTTAAACTCAACATAAGTAGAGGTGAAAAGACAATTTCTGAAGTCAAATGAAAACAAAGCCAGCAAACAGTATAAGGCCTTACAACTACTTCAAAATCACCACGTAAGTTAACTACAGATATTAACTCATGTGGAACATTTTATGATTGTAACTGATCAGAACATTGGCAGCTGTTGTTAGGCTGTGAATACAAGGAAAAAGTAATTATATGAGAGCACAGATAGAATAAATAACTTCCCTGCTAAGCATTAAAAAGGGAAGGAACAGATGCAAGTCTGATGAAAACTAGAAATTTTATTGAAGTTACTGTCATCTGAAGCTGTACGCTAACATTTTTTTAAGGGGGGGAAAGAGTACAGATATTAAAGAACATATTGTTTACTATGCACATATTTATTATTATTATTCATTTAAATCAAGAAGGCTGTAATTTTGCATTACATCAAGGTATGGGTATGTGATTTGACCCTAAAAAAGCTGTTAAGCAGTTTAGGTTTAAGAAGTGAGCTACTTTAGTATGACATCAGACCAGTGTGAGCACCCATGGACTTGCAACTGTATTAGAAATAAATAAGAGAACAATACACTGTTCTCATAATGCTACTTCCTGGTCACACAGTATTTCCTCAAGTATTCCTGCCATTAAACATGCACAAAACAGCTGAAGTAACCTTCCTTTTCACAGTACTGAGATTCTCAAAGTATTTCAAAAATGCCTTCTGATACTGTCTTCACAGCTGCTGTCCTGACACCAAGGACAGTGTGATTAACTAAAAGCAAATTTGCCTGGGCATTGCACAGAGCTTCCTCCTCACAAGCAAACACAAATACATCCCATATATAAGAGCACATAAGCAAAACCTGGCAAAGGCTGAACTTCATAATTGTGTTGGTAGTCAGCCATGCCATAAGAGCACCTTTCTTAAAAAAAAAAAAAAAAAAAAATACTCTAAGTTCAGAATAGGATGACAAATACAGTATCTGTTTTTTCCTCACTATTTTGGGGAAGGTAGCAGAAAGTAATGATTTAAGCACATCTTCTGATTTGCAGCAGAGATTCTAGTCTATACTTTAGATTTATCTGATTTATTTATTTTTTTTAAAAGTACTATTCTAAGTGAAGGTACAGAACAAGATTGCTTTGTTTACTATGTTGTCTAAAAATTCAGTTGTGTAGCTTGCTCTCCTAATACCTCACTTTTGTACACAGGAAAACAAAGGTGAAACAAGATATTTTTCTCAGTTCTCAACTTCCTCAACAGTGACCAAACTGCACTAATCACTGGAATGAAATAGCTGAATGACCCAAACCACAGAAAACACACTCTGCCTCTGGAAAAGCCTATTGTCAGAAGTTGCATGAGCTTCTCAGCAAAGATTGTGCCAGTTCTTCAGTCATTACTGCCATTACAGAGAAAGCTGACTGCATTCAGTTTCAGCAACATTTTTCTTTTGTATTTCTTACGGATATAAACTATGTTATCAGATTATCATTACATTTCCATCTTAAACTAAGCTAATTTTTAAAATATAAAGGTGGGATTTAAATTGTAAAAATCACCTAGGTTTAAAAAAAAAAGCAACAAACAACAAAAAAAACAACCCCAAACCATCTCTTCACTCCAGGAAGATGGAGAGGTAAAAAACACAATCCACCACATACCACATTTTACATTAAAGAACAGCAGCAAAATACACTCAGCCAGTGGAGTAAAGGCAGGGGAAGGCTGACAATCTTCAGATGCTCATGTCCCAGGGAGCTCAGATGCGCAAACGCTATCCCTGAGTTATGTTCCTATCACCAAGGGCATTCCAAAGATGACAAACGAATAGCCTGTCCTATGGACAAGGGCAGGGAAGTCAAGCCTACAATAAAGGACAAAGTGGGATAGGACCTGAATCACACCTGCAAAAGAAAATGAAAGGTATCTGCAACACATCCTCTGCAGTAGTCCTTTCCTAAAGCTCTTAACACGTACCTTTTAAAAGCTATTCTACTTCTTTCTCATCTGTTCTTTTAACTGTGAGTTGAATTGCTACACGTTACTCCTCCTCCCAAATGCTCTTCGTTGACTAACAGAAGACTTATGTCTGTTTTCATAAGCACGGGCTCCTTAAAGCCTATGGAAGCCACAAAAATGAGACTGACTACAATTTTCCACACATTGAGATTCTGATTCAGCAAAAGCAAGCAGAAATAAATTCAGGAAAGGAGTTATTCACACTGCCATTAATGAAAACAGTCCCACAAATAACATGTTATAACAGTCACCAAATCAAATTCTCTCCCTGTAAAATCATCAATTGCATAAAACGCATTTAAAGGCCTATTCTAAAACTGCTGTATAAAATAAAATACCTTGGGTTTTGCTGTTAGTGAGGTTAATTATTTATTACATTAAAAAAACACAACCTACTGTGAACACATCTAGGACGAACAACCCTGCTCTCAGAAAAGCTGAACACTAAAATTTCATCAACTTGAGTAGAGGTAACACCACTAATAACAGAGATGTACTGAGAAAGATCTTTCTGTATTCTTACCCTACAGTCTACAAATAAACATGTAGGAATATGGCTGGGCAAGCTTGAACAATGCCCTAATGAATATTCATAAAGCATTTGCACTGCAATACATTCAGAGTTTAGAAGCAAAACTATACAGCTACATATACCTGTCAAACTTTGATATCTGTTCTCTTTCAAACCCTAAATTGATAGAGATAGCAATGTACATGTTAAACACATTTAACAGACCAAAAGGATAATCACTTAGCATGCCATCAGAAAGGTAGTATTTTTTACTCCAGAAGGGTAAAAAGAGCTGACACATCTAAGAGAAAACTTAGTACAAAGGAATCTTACGCAAATCTAGAATTATAATTCAAGCAAACAAATAAATATAATGCTAAATTTGATCTGGTTGTCTAACACATATTAAGCATGTTTCAGAGACTTATGTTTTCATTTTTCATACAATTTCATGCTTTTACAAGTAGCATTTTTCCTCCACAAATCTACTGATATTTTTATTATTTGAGAACTCACTTGAGCTGCAGAGTATGAAACAGTATCTAAATAATGCAGAACTGCCATTATTCATACTTACAAAACAATTTTTTTCCATCGATTGCTAAGTTTCCAAACTAAAACAGAACACTATCTCATTAACACTGGCAAAGTTCCATGCCGTCCCACTTTCCAAAACTTAAGCTACTAATATGGAAATAAAAAACATAATAAAACAAGATTAATCTTTAGTTTTATAGCAAAATATGTTGCAGGTCACCAAAAAGAAAAATACAATAATCCTCCAAAGCCTGAACTATATCTCACTTGAACAGTGAAAAATCAAAATAAGCTATTCCTTACAGATGTCAGTATGGTAGCACCAGGACCAAGCCATTTTGTAGCTGCTAATACCTCAAAACATCTTCCTGTGCTGGAATACGTCCCTCCCTTCCATACCTGCTTTCTCTTCTGTACACAGCCTTAAGCTATGCTTACAAAAGAGAAAAATGAAATCAGTACTTAGGGCACATGTAAGTGTATCTGACTTTGTCTTAAGCTAAGACAGATCATATCACCTACCTGTAACACAGGCAGAAGTCTGAAATTTTAGGTTGAGACCAAGAGGTGGAACATGTTTGAGCCACGCAGAAAATGCAGCATTACCCACTCCTTGCACTAAGCCATTTCAGACACCTACTCAAGCAATCTTCCAGCATCAGGGAAACCCACCCTTGTAAGTGAACATTCTTGCATTTCCGCCAGCCAACACACCTCCATTCTGGGCTTTTGGTTTCAATTAGCTACCAAAAACGTATCCACAGACAAACCTAGTTCACTTCAACTGCTTTCCCATTTTCATACCCCAACAGAATAGGGAGGAAAAGAACAGGAAGAAATAAAAGCTGCAAGCTCTTAAAATAGGACACAAAAAAGGCACCACACTAAGATTGCAGTACATTGTGTTTCTAGTAGCCGATTTAATTAACCTCACACACACACACACCCCCCATTAAGTCTTCAACTTACAATCAAACTGCTATTCCAGTAAGGAGTAGTTGTCTTACATTTACACACAGCATAAAAGTTTTCATTACTGCTTTAATGAAGCTGTGAGTGACATGGGCAAAACATCAGAAACAAGAACATTACCAATCTGAAAGCAGGTATGTTAACAAAACAAACCCAAGAAACTTCATTCTGTTGTGCTCTCCCTAGTTTCCCTCCAATTTCCTTCATTTTACTATTTTCCTATTTTTTTTAAACATCACTATCCTAGCATTGAGTAACCTTTCAATGGATCTCCAGCACAAGTGAAATGGGAACACACCTGACTATTCAAGAGAAAAAGTGGAACTGTAATTAACACAGCACTGTCTAGCACACAAAGTAAACAAACTGGGGAAAGAATTCAAAAAATACCACTATTTATTTTTTGGTCACCTGATAAAAGCCAAGGGGAAAGCTGAAATTTACCAGTTGGAAAGTGACTTACAACTGGACTAATATTCCTGAGGATAAATAAAATGTTTCAACAGTTTGGTCTGAAACATTACTGGCTTGGTTTTACAGTGTTCCAGACCTGAGGAAAACCCTCACCAGGTCACATCTCATTTAGCCCAACGAGCCAGTGAGACTCCAAATGGAAACCACACAACGTTCTGACCATGCCACTTTTCCAGTGACGTGTGACAATTCCTGAAAAATCCAAGTGTTACATAGAAATAAGTCAATGTCAGCAAGTCTTCCTTTATGCACAGTTTTCATGTGCCTTACAACTTTCCATGGAAGCAAACCTTCTCAGTGTCCTCCAGCACCCACAGAGCGCTTCCAGTAGCCCCCATTCAGGCTAGGACAGGCAGATCTTTCAAGTCCCAGAGGGGCAGGATTCAGAAGAAACCACAGCTGAGATCTCATCTCAGCCCTTGAGCATCTATGGAGAACCTCATCTTGAAACTACCAAAAATAAACGTTGGAATTATTTTCATGAAATTTTCCTCAAACTAGTTTTGTTCTAAAATAGAACCACCACTTATTTTCTGTTTGGTGGGGTTTCTTTGTTTGCTTGTTTTTTGGTTTGGTTTTTTTTTCAGTTTTGGGTGTGTGGTTTTTTTGTTGTGGGGTTTTTGGTTTTTGTTGGGTTTTTTTGGGGGTGTGTGTGTGTGGTTTTTTTGTTGTTGTGAGACACACACACACCACACCCTCTCCGGATTGCGTTTTCTTGTATTCTAGAAGGGTACCTCTACATACGCATGAATGTAACTATATATAACACACCCTCCATCAATAATATATATTTTAAATATCTCTTTGCACATAGTATAGAGGTGGTTTATATTTCTATTTTAGAAATATTTTGAATGAAGTGTTATTTATAGTTACATGTATTTTATATATCCATATGGATAGACACTACTTACAGATAAGTATTTTTAGTTCTCCCTCGTAGAAGTAAGCATTTGTAGTACAGCAGGAAAACACACTATGTGTCTTACGTAGGGGGGTGGGGCAGGTTATCTAACCAAGATTATTTATTTATTTGACCCTTTCTTTTTTTCCTATGTATAGCATGGGCTTTGATGTTAAAGAGTTTTTATGAGAGAGTGACATTAAGATTGAAAAAATTGCATCAACATATGGAGTCTTTTTTGGTTCAAGTACTACAGACACCTGTGTCATGTAAGAGTTGGCATTTTTGATTGTACACACATAGCACAGAAGTCAATGTCAGTCAAATAGATGCATTTACTTAAAAATAAGTAAACATCAACAATGTAAGACTTCTATCTCACCAACTAGCCTTTACTATGCACACAGTATTAATCTGAAGCACATTTGTATCGTTAGAGATTTTACTTTCCTTAAGGCCTAAGCAAAGAAATAGCCTAAAAAAGGATATTCAGAAAAAGCCTTAGTGCCTGCAGAACACTAGTCATGTAGGAAGCGACAAGGAGAGCTGAACTGTGGTCCAAACTTTTAACGCATCTCCACCCATCTGCCCTTGTATAGGCGACTATGCAGAGCTGTGACACATTGTAAGAAGAGTTAGCAATTCACTGAAAAAATACTTGCATTTACCTCTTAATATTTTTTTTCTCTTTCCCTTTTTTCAAATTGAGTCATAAAATGATTCAGTTTTATTTCCACAGCCAGTATTATGTTCCTTTTCATTACCACCTGATTGTCTTTTTACCCCTTCACAAAATAACACCAGGTCTACATGGGAGCTATTAAGGCACAGCTGTGAGAAGTATTCCACTGTCACTGAACTAAACAGCCTCCCTGACTTCATTCTGCAAGTTTGCCTCTGGGTATATTGCATGGTTGGGTTGAATGCCTGTCAACCTATGAGTCGTCCATTAGAGGCACATTCTCTCTTTGGAGAGAATATTTTACTCTCTTTAGAGACAATAATGTACCATTGCACTGTACTTTTGTCTCCCTTTGAACCAGAGATACAGCATTTGTGCATATCTGTCTTTGACAATAAGGCCTGCATAATAAATTCCTGAAAATTATGTTCAAATTAGTGGCTTATCTGCAGTCCAAGGCACACAGCTCCTTATTGCTATTTCAGGGTACATGATCCCCAGTCTTCTTGCTACCCAAATATACAGCTTGCATTTTGGTTCTGTCAATTAAATTGCTGTCAACTGACCATCTAAAATTTCAATAGATAATTTTATTTTTCTTATGCATCACAAGATGTACTATATATACAACATACAACCAGGATACACAAACTAATTAGAGACATACAGTCTGCCGAATTTTCAGACGTTCAGTGCAATATTTGATGAGCATCTGTGCAAGTGCTTTTATAATAGTCAGTTCTGGGGAGGAAGGGTGTGTTTTATTAATGGAACTATTAAATCTTGCCCTTGCACTTATGATTGTTTTAAAAATTTACTCCCTCACTAATCCAGGTATTTCACACAGTTGCCATCCTTGTCTCTGCACTACAGCTCTACCAAACTCTTTCATTTCTTCCCTGCCTTCCCTCATACGCACCTTCTCTTTGCCTTTGTTGCTGCTCCTGACTCCCAGGTTGCCGTTTCCAAGTGACCGTTTAGCACTAACTTGCCTTTTCTTCAAAAGGGAGCCTGGAAGTTAAATGCATCAGAGATCTACTGATTTTCAGCATTCAAGTTATTCACGTCTCAGTTCTTCTGTCACAGAAGTGCAAGGGAGGTTCTCTTTGGCATTAAAAGAAACTATCAGCTATATCACAACCTATGGAAATCCAAGTAATTTCATCTTTGCTGGCAGGAATACAACTGTAGAGATATGAAAGGGAAAGAACTCTTTTCCAGAGCAAAGTGACTTTTCTGTACCACAATACTAATGCTGTTTACCTCAGGATAAAGAATGAAGTACAAACTATGCATTACACCATAAAACTAAATATTGCTCTTCCAGCCATAGAAAGCTGCTTCTTGCCCCAAGTGACTGCAGCCTCAGACCAGCAGTCAGCTTGCGGTCCAAAGTGTGAATAGTGCCCTTCCCGTGCATGACAGTGTAAGCACAGCAGCATCACAGAAGACTGTCACTCTGCATGTCACTAGTAAGTATGACAAACAGCAATATCTATTTTTATAAAATAATTATAAAATAAATTTATCAGTCTCAAATACAATCTAAGCTCCCACCATTTTATTTACATATTTCTTCAATAAAATTATTGTAAAAAATGCTTTTGTGGGGAAGTCAATACCTTGAGTGGTCCTGCAAATATTCACAAATTCAGGCAAGTACAGTTTCACTCTCTCCTACAATGTACTAAAACATCCTTGGATAACAGAACACCACCAAGATGAGAAAAAGCCCATCTGACACTTGGCTATCCAGACTAAAACTGCCCTAAAATATCTCGTATTAATACAATTATTTAAGTCATTCAACAGCCCCACTCAATGTTAGGTTCTGACATATCACAGCTCTCAATCTACAGCAAATCAAATGCAAACTACTGCTTTTCCCTGCAGATGTCTTGCTCAAGAGGGGATTTTATTCTGTAGTCTGTAAGTGCCCTAGAATTGATATGTATATGTTAATGGAACAGTATATAAAGTCACCTCAAAGGCAATTGGTTTGAAATTGTAAACCCCTACAGATGGGATGTAGGGTGACAAGTTAATTTAAAATTAGATTCCTAGATATAGTGCACACCGGGTAATTGAGAGAAGCGTGAGGAGGGAGAAGAAGGTTACTGCTCTATATTTGAAAAGGTGAATCCCTCCTTCATTAGAGGAGGAGGGGAAGGAAATCCAGAACCGTACTGCACTAGAGACTGAGCTGCCCATTGCAAGGTTTTCGAAACAGCTGCAGGGATTGGGGATGGATGTTATCAGTGCTTATGCCTTTTCACTATGGGCAAAATCCATCCAAATTTAGGGAAGCCGTTGGGCAGCTGTTGGGGGAATACAGCAGGACCACTGAACACCCAGTCTCAAACAGGCAGGCTTGTGCCCTTCCACTGTCTTCTCCCTCTCCCATGGAGAGACAGCAGCAGAAATCCAGAACAGCAGTATTGCTTTAATCCCTGTCACTGCTCAGAACTGCCCAAGAACTTCCCTGGCAGAACGGTCCCTCTATGCCTTCCCACAGCACCAAGGCACTGCACCAAATCTGGTGCCCAGTTCCTTGCCACTCTCAGCTCAAAGACTGAATCTCCCACCCAGAGCCCATGCAGCAACCCCAGCCCCTTCCCAGTGCTGCACAACAGCAGCACCTACTACAACAGCTGTGCATGCTGGGGAAGAACAATCACCCTGTGGAGCATCTCTCCACTGCACCCAATGAATACCAGTATTTTGCCATTCCTAATTCTGCAAGGCCAGAGGGTGTGGTGGTTTTGCTGCAGACTATACTTCTACCTATGGTAATTATCATTTCTGGAATGCAACTACCATGTGAGACAAAAGGTAAGACCAAAGGGAAGCAAGAAGTAGTTAGCTTTACGTTGTCAGCCAAGCATATCACTTACAGGAGGAACAGACAGAACAAAGACAACGAGCAGAAAATACAGTAGTTTCCTATTTTAATAATGATTCTAATTGCTGACATTCAATTATTCATACACAGCTACATGTCCCTATTGTGCCAGAAGCACCATAGGGGATTTGAAGATAGAGTTGGTATCCTGAACTTAGAAATACTTTGTCTTAAAAATTACTTCAAACACTTGTGTATGAAACATACGCAGCAATGTGAGCATTATGCATACTAGGAAATACGCCAAACACTGTAGGTTAAAGTAACTTGCACAAGAGTGCCCCGTTTTTAGCTCCTGAGGCTCCAGCATTTTGCCTAGTAATTTACACGAGTCCCAAAGTCTGTATTCTCGATTGACATTAGAACTGCAGTTGCAGGTAAGCACATACACACATTCAGAGAGCCACCAAGAAACAAGCTGGACATAACATCTCTAGAGATGTTTCATGACTGAAAGAAAGCAGAAGCAGCAGTTAAATTATTTTTTAATGAAAAGATTAAAAAATAAAAATAGAATAAAAACTATACATGGAGCTCACAGAAAATAACAAGCAGTTCTGAATCAGCACAGCTGAAAAAATCCAATCAAATTTTTGTATCACCCTTTTTCAACTTTTCCAAGAGGAGTCAACCTAAAAGCACAAGGATGTAAAAACGTTTTAGTCTGGCAAAGTAAGAGAAGTTGCATTCCACAAAAGACCTAGTATTAGTTTTGTCACTGTTCCATTTGTCTTCAATGTCTTTTCTAATAAAACCTAGAAGAATGAAGGGTAATATAATTATTTATAAATCTCTATGTAAACAAAAAAGGATTGTCCCTGATTATTGTTTAGTACAGAATTAAACACGATATCAATATTAAATTATTAGGGACTGAGCTGTGTTTATGTTGACCTTACCTTCCAGCGATCGAGAATTTTCCATATACACTAAGTAGGAAATAGCTTACAGGACACAAAGTTGATTTTTATAACGTCAGACAAATTTGCTTTTCTGTCTAAACTAGATTTGTACAAGCAGCCTTACAGCCAGCGTCCAAGAGGCTTTTGTCTTCACCTGCATTATGAGGGGTTTTTTTAATTGATGCCAGATTAAGCTTTTTAGAATACATACCTTGAAACTACTGAAACACTAGGTAACAGTTGCTTATTCAAGCTCCCTTTATGCTAACAATTGACTGTCCACAGCTCCTTCTGTTAGCTAATCGCGCACTACTCTTTCTTGCATATTAGCCAAGGATTATTTGGAATAACTTTTCAGCTTTTTCTCTGATTACTAACTACCCTTCAGCCCCACAGGATCTGAGGAGACTCCGTGAAAAAAGCACATCTTATTCTTCGCTGCTGCTGTAAAAGAAGATGAAACTGAGGAAAGAAGAAACAGCTGACATTCTCCACCTGGCATTTGCATCTGTCAGCAAAGAGAAAGGAAGGGCAAACGAGATAGTAAGAGCATCACAATAATCCCCAGGGCCCTTATGCACACACAAAAGCACACGGTGCACATCTGTGATCCTGTAGACTTGAGAAAAGGAGATCACTGGTCACAAGCACAGAGTGCAGCACAGAACACACCTGGGGAATGAAGAACAGACACTCACATTTTTAAGACAATTCCTGCTCCTGCTAAATCACCTGGCCTTCACTTCCAGTGAAGTAAAAGATTCATGTATCACACACAGCCCTCTTCTACCTTTCTACCTTCACCACCTGTCTCACACTTGCCCTAACCTTTTCACTCAGCAAGTTACAAACACCACTGGTCTTACTTTCCCTGCGTAATAGTCTTTAACACTGCTTTTCTGAAAAAAGTCCTCTTGTCCAACAGGGCACCACTGTTGCTCTTCTCAGATATCTTTATTTACAATTCCCACATACTTTTGCTTTCAGGTATTCAGGACTATGCCTTCTTGTTTCCAAAGTTCTCAATTATTGCCTCCAAAAGCCTGCAGAAGCTGTGCACAAAAGAGAACTAATATACAGTGTATACATATATAGTGTTTTCCTCATCTAACAGCCTTCTTCATATGATATAAATAAAGACTGTCTTTGCAGACAAGCATTTATTCCTCCTGTCAATGAGGATGCTTGAGTTTCATTTTTAGCCCTTACTCGTCATAATCAGATATATATGGTTTCACCTGGGGGACTGAAACTGGACTTCAGACTACTCAGAAATTACGAAGTTCTCAATTTTAGGTTTGATGTGTTCTGGTTTGAGTTGTTCTTAAGAGATTAATCACTAGAATAAAGAAAGAAAAATAATTAAAGCAGTGATACAAGATGGTATATGCCACTGTTGACACTGTATGTTAAAACCATTTGTGTGTTTAATATTAGCACAAAAATAAAACAAGCGTCATGAGATCCATGGGTTTCAAAGAGTGAAAACCATGAACACAAGGAAGATGTTGCAAGTACCTTAGATACTTAGTTGAACAGAAGAGGTTCTGGATACTTGTAAAATAAGGGATGAGTGTAAACTATGGAGGCACTCCCATAAATTCATGGTAAACAATCTTGAGAAGGGATACACAGGACCACAGGGATAAGAAAGTTACTAGAGAATGGCAACAATAACCTCCACGGATATGGTCTATTGATCTCAGAACTGAGGTTGCTCAAAAGTAAAGGTCAATCAGTAGGCATAGTGAGGAAGACTACAACCCTTCATCTGAAGAACCTGACAACCACCCAAAGGCCACCAGGAAAAATGACTGTGCATGTGGACCAGACAATTGCATATGTTGAGTTCCAGTAAATCTCATGTACATGTAAATGAGTTCTTGGAAGTCTTGTGAATACGTATAACTTTATGGTATATACTTTCCAAAAATTTGCCAGATTCTGGGAGCTTTTATGGTGGAGCTATCCCCAGTGCTACCACAGCACTGCAATAAAGAATACCTTACTTAATAACAGTCTGCTGTTAATGAGTTTTATTATATCGGACTCCTTACCCAGCTGCACCTAGCTTCCCACTTCAGTGAGGTTAGAAAGCGAGGGGGTTTGGATGTTGCAGACCTTTGTATCGGGTTTCCCTTACACACCATTTAGCTGGCACAGGCAAACAGACCCTGTTTCATTGTTATTTTTCTGGGTGTGGGACAGTTTTTTATTTCTTCAGAAACAAAACCAGAATCAAACATGATGCTTTGTACTTCAGAAGAAATTTTGTGTTTTGCTGTCCTTTAATTTAGCTCCAACCAGTGACTACTGCGGTCCAACGTATCTGCTCCATCAACTCCAACCAATGCTACATGCTCCTCTACTCCGTCATTCCGCAGTTCCGCTACAATACTTTAATTCACTGAAGCCCTGGAAGCTGTTCTTAACATTTCCCGTAATTCTGCAGACAGAATGCAAATTCATACACTTCAAATACGCTATAGGAAAGCAATGTACTGAGAAAGAACCATTTGTGTAGCACCAGTAGATTCCACATGGTCAGTAAAAAAAAAAAGACAAAAGAATCCATTTGTGATGAAAAACACATTATCCATGACAAGGCCAAGAACTAGTTCCCCAAGAACTAGTTCCAGCAGCACTAGCCGAATGATAACCTAGATTTTGCTTTTAATTAGTTTTAATTTCTGCAGCCAGTATGTCTAAGAAAGGCACAGCTGGTGAAATCCTGGCACCCCAAACTAGGAGAGCAATATTTCTGTTCGTCTTAAGAAGATCAGGATTTTCATCTGTTGCTACAGTAGCAAATAAATATGGTATTCACTTCTTCGCACTGGATATGATCTCAGAAACAGCTAAATAGGGGCGGAGGGGGGGTAAGTGGCCACATCATTTGCTTAGTTCAACAGCATGCAGACACTTCTAACTTGCTTGGCTTTTGTATTCAAGCTCATTACAGAACTCAGAGGAAAGGAACTTAACTTTTTCCTTCACATGCATGGAAAGCAACAAAATCTCATTCTCCACAAGCTTCAAACCTGTTACAGGGCAGATCCAGGGTTCTGTTAAACAAAAGCTGACTACAAATATTTCTTGCCATACAAACCATGTGGAGAAAAGAACAGCAAGATCAGCTGCAGCCATACTAAATTCAGAGTAAGATCCAAAGTATATTTCTTCATATCTTCTAAGAGATGGAAATACAAATTTGGCATTTTAAATTCACCCAAACAGCTGACCCTTTTTTTTTTGCCAGAAACAGTGTTCTATTGTACTGTATTTTTTCTTTTAATAACAGGTTGCTGATCAAAAAATAAAAACGCTGCACTTTTTTAAATTGCTCAGTACAATTACAGTGAGAACACCAGCTCTTGCCTGCCTAAAAAAAATAAGAAACATCACTGTGACTGACACATCATTGCATCAGAATACTCTTCTGATGCTGTTTTCCTAGCTTCCTTTATACCTTAATGCAACTGGGATGCAAATGGAAAAGCTGAAAGCAAGAATACTTAAAACAGGATGGTTCCTGCAACAAGAAATACCAGAAATGCAAAAATACTTCATGGTATCAGCAGAGATCCTAACGTGACTGTGCTAACTGCTCTCTGACAGATAGAAGGGCACATTTTTTGAAGACTTCTTAAGCAGTGGAAAAATGGCATAAAAAAGCGATACAAGAATCCAAAAATTAGTCAACACAAAGGACCTATTCCTGCACCTCAGATCCATGATGTCTCCGCTGAAGCTATCAGCTGACAGATTTATAGGGGAGTACAAGATGAGAGTAAAAGCACATCAGTACACCATGAGATACTTTTAGCACCAAAGTATTGTAGAACAACCACCAAAACACTGACACTGTCAAAAACTGTGCAGGCTACACAATCTACCACAGGAGCTGCAACACTTTGTGAAAATACCCCATCATATCAACAGTTTTGCCAACCAAATTAAATAAACTGAAGTGAAAGATGAGAGAGAAGGGTCAAAAAAAACCCAAACAAAACCTAAAAAATACCACCAAGACCACCACAACAAAAATCTATACTATTTCTCTTTTAAAGCCCATTAATGCAACTAGAATATCTGATCCCACTGATTTTAGCAGGCTATATAGCAAAACAATGAATAACAAGTCTTCTTTGTATTTACACATCAGGGGTGATTCAACCGATACAAAATGCTATATTTCCTATGAAGCGTACTGGCTGGAAAGCTGTCCAGGGATTAGAACAAATAAAGACTATTCAAGGCTCTTTCCCTTAAATTTGATTCTACTCCAGTAAAACCATTGGATTTTTCCTTTCAACTCCGAGAAGGATTCAGCCTTAAATTACAATAGTCTGATAGCTAAATTTACAGAAGTGGCAATAGCCTGAAAATACAGAACCTCAGAGAGAAAAGAGAACTCATGAAAAAATAAACCTTATGGGATTATCAATTAAGATATTTTAGCTTCCAAACTTAAAATAAATGGAAAATATGCCATATGAACCTCTGTAGATATTAAATTATTTTATTTTTATTATATTGAGACCCATAATTGCACCTGGAAGGAAGGAAAAACTGGATCACTTTGTCCCCATTGGTCTAAAAGCACAAGTACCATCAAGAGACATACCTGACTCACTGGCAGAATGAGCAGCGATGAGACCTGCATTAGCAAGCTTCACATGAAAAAAAATAATTAGGACAGTCAGAAAATTTCAGAGAATTTAATTGTTCACATAGCTAAGAAATAAAATCCCCACTATTTTGGAATTTCAATGAAACAATACCCGAGTAAGGAGTGCCACATCTCTCCCTTTGTAAATACTGCCACGTATTTCATTACATATGCTAAATAAACCCACTTTTGGACCCTAACTTTATCCTCCATTGTGTGCCTGATATTCAAAACTTAGGATTTGTTTTAGAAAATTTGTTTTCAACTGTACAACCCAGTTGGTAGGTAGGCTACAGAAAACAGAATCCTTTACTGAATCACATGTGTATGCATTTCACCAGCTAAGTTTGAGAAATTTGCCTTTATTCCTTCTGTACAGTATTATGTGTATTTGCATAGAAATCTTCTAAGTAAAAACAGGACTGGCTTGACTGGAGTTCATAATGTCGCCTCAGAGAACCAAGGTGTTTATGCTGAAGAGTAATTTGCCTATGGAGAGAACTTACGCATAAAAAGCAAGCAGAGAATAAGGGTCTCTGCACTTAGTATTAAGCATGACAATGAGAAAATTAAGAAATACTAAAACAGAAATGTATTTACAGCAAGACATAATCAAGACTCAAGTTTAAGCCCACTAGCTTGCTCCCATCCTGCTCTTTATTTAGAAGTGGTTCAACTGCACCAGAATGCAAGTAAAACAGAAATGTTTGCATAAGAAGGGCCTTGATAGTACTGCTTTTTGAAAAATTGTTATAAAGGAATGTTCTTGTAACAGACTTATGAAAGTAGTCTTTCTTATAAGCCTAATGGCTGCATGAAGCTAAACAATACCTTCAGTGAAGCAGAAGCCAGCAGCTTTCCTAATGCAGCTCATAAAATCAGTGTATGCAAATTTCTAACCACCACCTATTTCAATTTCCACACGTCAATATCCCTCATTTACAGTTCATCTAAAAAGACTAACAAACCATCTGTACCTCTGTTGAAGTAAAACTTACACAAATCACTTCACTGAAAAAAGGAGAATATTTTAGACTAAAACATGTAGAACAAAATGTTTGTTTCTACTCTTAAAAAAAGGGAGGTGAGTAAATCTGAACTATTTATTTCATTACCTTTTCTATCTTTTCAAAGGATGTTACGAAACAGACACACCTGATACAAACAAACATCTAAGTGGAACTGACACACTACAGCAAACATTTTGCTTACCAGAAACATTTATAATTCAATTTGGAGACATTAGCAAATGTTAGCTTTCTGACTGTCCTCTTAATGGGTTCTTTAACAACTCAGTAGATGCACAGTAACTGTGGGTATATTAGGATAATCAGTCCCAGGAGTAAATTATTCCATCTAACCTTTTACTAATGTTTAAAACCCAAAAATTACTAAGAGAAAGATCTATTTCAAGCAACAGAGACCTTCTGGTTCAAAGGAAATCTGTCTGGTGGACATGATACTGGATTTTCTCGCTTATGTAACAAATAAATTCGAAGTAATTATATCCTGAAAATTTGTTTTGATGTTTGGGAAACTTCTGGATGATTTAGTTACTCCAGTCTTTGAAGCGTGGTGCAGATGTGCAAAATCCCACAAAGGAAACAAGAGAAATTTTATTTGACAATTAAAAAGCACAAATAAAATTTAGTCTGCTTCAGAATTCTAGTTTCTGGGCTTTTAAAATAATTTTTAATACTTTGTTGAACAGGTTGTTATTTTAAATGACCATCACTAAGGTCTTTTAGCAAAAGGATCAAAGTCTATTAGACTATACCATCAAAGTCCAAATAAAACACATACATTTCCAAGTGTCAAAACATGGTGTCTTTTGCAACCCTGGGCTCCTAAAAAAAAAAAAAAAAAAAAAGGTACTGACTTACTGGCTTCACTGTGAAATGGAACAACATGCTTTTTAAAATGCTTTTAAAAAGCATTATTAAAAAAAACCACCACCACCACACACACAAGAAAAACCCACCAAAACAAAAAAACTGCCCAACATTTCAGGATCCTCCAGTCACCAAGAGAATTCAGGTACAAATTTCAGTAACTAAAGAGAAGGAAGATTTCTTTTTTCACCTTTCTGTAAAGTGTCAAGATGTAATATTAATTCTTCCTGTTCTAAGAAAATCTAAAGAGGACTACCAAGCTATTAAACCTTTCAGTGGATCATTTATGGTATGAGTTATTAGCATAATTGGGGGCACACTTTATTCTGACCTTTGCAAAACTTTCATTTCCCAAATGTGATAGATACAAAGTGCTTTTATAATACCAATAATGATTATTTCCTATGGGAAGCTACCAATTATAAGTTGGTGAAAAACGCTATACCGGATGTACATTGAGAAAATGAACACACCTACCAACCATCAGACTAATTAAAGCCATTCTTCAAATATTAATAAAGCTTTTCACTTCCATGAAATATAACCTGTACATTTTAGTTCAACTGCATCCTTGTCAGGTCATTCATTCAACAATAATAAATGTCTGATTAGTGTTTAAATACAGCACTTATGCTGAACATTCACCTTTCCCTGGCAGTAAACCAACACATGTGGGAAGCTGTTTTAATGTTTAACCACTTGAGTCACATTCATGTTGTTTATATCAAGTCACATCAAATGCCAGCAAAAATACTCAAATACAGTAACAAACCCCTTGTGATCTGGACACAATTCTTAAAAATGATGTATATAAAAAAGTAAGCGCAGAAAAGATCACATATAAGGATAAGCAATAAACTGTCAAACAGCATGTGTTTTGGTTTTATAATACTGACTCCAGTACATTCTGGCAAGGTCACAAGTACAACAGCTAGCTGATTCAATAGCATAATTTCCTGATCTTCTGTCACCTGCTGTCTTGTATAACATGCTGCCAAAGGTTGGGAGCTAATGCGCACCAAGAAAAGAAGGGACAGAGAGGGTGAGTGTAGCCTGCCAAAATTCACAACTGCACTAACTTGACAGTTAAAGACAACCGCTTTCCCACCAATACACCCTCAACTACCCGGCGTGCCCAGGTCTGTACGTGGGCATGAGGCATGCCAGAGTAGGAGCGTGTTTTAGCAATACCAGCCTCAGGCACCTAGTTTGCAAAGCATCTGTTAACAGCAGTGAAACCACAGCACACAGAAACAGGGAAGCCTTCCAGAAAATGCAGGAGGTATGGCAAATTCAATCCCTTCACAGGTAGCCCTCCCTGGCTTTTTAAAGCTCTCCCTGGATCCCACTGGATGAATAGGTAAGAGTTGGTAGGCTGCAGAATCGTACTAGAAAGTAAAAGAATCCCTATTAAGGAATACTCAGGGGACAATCATGTACTCCCACACCACAGAGTAAGCTCCAGCTCTTACAGATTAGCCATTCTGTACAGTGTTGCTTTGGCTATATTACCTTATATTTAAAAGGCATTTGCATGATTTCCCATTTATGCTCTTGCCAATTTGCAAACCTTCGCAAATATTTATGATTCCAGATGAGATGGACGTTAAAGTGAACATACTTTTACTACATTGTCACAGCACCTGTAGATTAACATGGAAGAGTATTAATAATGACAAATCTTATTCCAAGTTTTTTGACAATAGAAAACACTCCATGCTGATCTATCAATGATGAAGAAAGGAAAGCTTTTGATTTCCTTTAAAATATTCACCTGGAAACTGGCTCAAGTGTTTAGCATTTTAAAAGGGTAAAATGCCCGCTTCACAAATTGTGTATATATACAATTTATAAAGAAAAAAAAAGTTCTAGAGTCCAGGCAACAAACTGCTCAATTAAGACACGTAAAGGAAAAAGCCCAGTTAAACCAAAACAAATAATTTAAAACACACTTAGAGAAGTTTATCTTTTAGGTTTTTCAGAAAAATCTTGGTAGTCGCTTACCTACATCCTTAAAATTAAATGCATTTACACAAAAGCAGCACACACAAAAGCCAAATGGTTTTCAGGCAGACCTAGATTACTTGTAGACAGGCTTGTAAATCCAAACATTTTTCTATATCTTGGGGCTGGGGGAAAAACTACTTTATTGGGTCTAAAGACTTCACTTTGCTCAGTTCCAACACAGCCACAGACAAATACTGTGCCAATATCCGATATGGACCCTTCAGAGTTAAGGCAGACAGAACTGCTTTTTTACAGGAAAAATGGGTACCAACTTCAAATTCAGCAAACTCAAGTTCCAATTAATCTGAACCAAAAACTTCCCTCATTATAAGTCCAGTATTAAAGAATATTTGATCTGCCTTTCAGAGAGGGAATTAAATTCCTTAGTGGACTACATGTAAGACTCAACATGTGTAAAAGCACACCTTATTAGGCAAAATTTTAAACCTCCTTTATTTAGTTTTCAAAGTGAAAGTTTCAGAAATAACTTGGACAGAGTTACTAAATACTAATGTGAACCAGGCATGCCTGACCATCTTGCTGGAAAGGACCTACTGAATTCATAGAGCCAGATGCTCAGCTTAGGTGAATTCAAACCAAATACAAGCCACAAATATTTTAATAGCTAGGTTAACTGGCTTTTCTCCTCCCATAAGCTCTCACAAGAAGCAAAGATGGGGTTGCTTTCTCAAGGCTAAAACAGAGCTCAGCATGAAGAAAATGACTGAACGATTTTTTTGTCAGACTGAGCAACCCTCTTGCTCACAACCAGGAACCGGATATATACACCTGACCATCTAGACCTGATTTAATGAGGGAAGTGAAGGACTGCTTCCTTTGTATGAGAAGAGTCTGATCATCAGACCATTTATGAAAACATCCACTGCAAAACAAGTATAGTCAAAGTCTTCCACATGCACAAGTGTCTGAGAAAAGGACTCTGCAGATCTTTAAAAAACAGTCTATATATCACCATAAGAATTACAAGTAATATCTACAGCAGCTCCAAAGATACGCTCCCAACTGCTAACCCAGACTGCAAAAGATCTCATAATGCTCTTGTTTACGATTTGTATTTTCAGTCTGGTACAGATCAAACAGCAAAAAGTGCAGCTATGAAATCTAAGTAGATTTACTCACTACTTTTCATTGTAATGTTTAACAAGTCTTACCAATTTAGAAAAGAAACAACAGTTAAATATAAACAATTGAAGAGTAGAATGTATGTCATTAAGCAATTAACAACATTCCATATTTCTCTTTCCCCTTTGTTTTACAGAAAAAAAAAAACAAACTAGACAGCAGTTTCATCACTCCACATACTGTAACTTTCAAAACTTGGCAAAGCAACTTTTACACATTGTGTTCCAGATCAAATAATATGTGATTCAAAGATCTGGCAGCAGCTCTTTTGGGAGCTATTTCTTACTTTTCTGGCATATACAACCTGTCGAGTTTAGAAAATTTACTCTTAGTAGATTAAGAGGATGTACACAGAGAAAGGGGAAATCAACGTAACCACACTAATTATAAATGAAGTTTTGAATGCAAATTTGATTTGCCACAGAGACTGCCATTGCCTGCAAGAGATCATTCTGATGCAGAACAGCACATGCCATCTTCCCAAATTCCAGTTTTCGCAGGTACTGCGATCAAGAAGGATTTGTTTAGGTAAACAGCTGCCAGTAGAGCAGACTCCATAACTATGTTGCATACACACACACACTCTCTGTCCTCTAATGCAATACTCATTAAAAGCAGCAAAATTACAACAGATAAGATATGAACACTAGAACAAAAGCGGGTTCTGGGAAAGCCACAGGATGGTATGGAGTTTTGCCTTTGATTAGAATCTGTTTACTTAAATACTCAACCAAGCATTGCTTCTCTAAACTAGACCACAAAATAATTAGAGAAAACATCCCCAAACTATGGAAAATTTCAGAGGGTTTAGAGAAGTTGAAAACACAAAAAGAAAAAAAATCCTTTCCAAATACAATGCATTTTCTGGCAGTAATTCAGTAATTTTCTTTTTGGCTTCACCAGAAAACAGTAGGAGCTAAAGATGAATGCACTGTTCATGTGGCCTAAGATGACCATCAGTTTAAAAGCAAAGACATATTAGGCAAATAATCTTGGTGTACCAATACTAGGTCTCAGCAGAGAGTTTCAACAGGAGAGTCAGAAATGAAAAAAACATTTTGTCCAAACTCAGCTGTGCACATGACCTTGCTTTCTTCCCCACCACATATCTATTTCCTATACCTGATAGTTTTATTACTAGATTTCCCACTTTTTCTATCTTGCTTCATTTATTTTGAAGTTCTCCTGATACCATCCAGATTGTTCTGATTACTTGTTCACCTCCCTTTCTCTCTTTTTCATATGCTTGGCCTCAGTTAAGTCAGTAACAAAAATCCCACTGACCTGTCTGCAAAGGAATCGCTTTGGGAACACTGGGAATGTCACTCACTGTATCTGCCTCTGCCACCATTGCCCTTCAGCTCTCACACCGAGTCATGCCACGTGAGTTTACGTTGAGAAACCAGTAAGGGAATATTTTCCTCCACTCCTTGCTACCCTAATCCCTCCATTTTGAGACACGTACTCCTGCTAGTTAGTCAGCGCAGACTCTTGTGGTCTGGTTTCCTCCTGAAGCCAATTTAATTAACTACTAAGGAAGAGAGCAACCCAGAAGAAAAAAAAGGAGGAGGGAGAAGGGAAGCCACAAAAAACCCAATACGTTTTAGTGACTTGAGCCTACACAGAATTAAATGGTTTGCAATAACTCCCACCTTCTTCACATTTTCCCAAGACCTAACAATATAAACTGCCATCCCATGTCTCACATTTTCTGACCAGTTCTTCTGACATTGTCCACCTTTGCATACAAGGCCAGGTCTTTGCACATTTTAAAAGAACAAGATTCTAACTTTGTGTACTTAGGAAATATAAATTTTGCATGTAATAACACCATAGCTTAGTTCCTTATATAACATTCCCATACGTTTCCAAAATACAGCAAATAGTCTTTCCTTCCTGAAGAGTGGCAGATAAATCTTAAAGGGAACATTTTACAAGGCACTCACTTAAAGAGATACCCAGGCAAAACAAATCAATCTCTCTCAGCCCAAGAGAACTCATACCATGAACAACGAAAACATACAGGAGCCAAGATTTGTTTCCTCTCTTTTTCTGCATTAGAATTTCTGAAGATTCAGGCACGGTTTAAGACAGACCTACCATGGGACAGTCTGAGGCAGCAGTTAGGTAAAACTTCAAGAGTCACCTCCAAAACTCCACTAGTCACACATTCTTTCCTCACTAACCTCTGCTCTGCTAGCACAAATGAAAAACAATTCAGCTGAAGAAAAATCATAAAATCATAGTACAGTTGGGTTAGAAAGAACCTTTAAAGGTCCTCTAGTCCGATTCCCCTGCAATGAACAGGCACATCTCAACTATATCAGGTTTCTCAGGGCCCTGCCCAGCCTGACCTTGAATATTTCCAAGGATGGGGCATCTACCACCTCTTTGGGCAACCTGTACCAGTGTTTCACCACCTCCATCATGAAAAATTTCTTCCTTATGTCTAGTCTAAAACTACCCTCTTTCAGTTAACCCTGTCCTATCACAACAAACCCTACTAAAAAGTGTATCCCCATCTTTAAGTCCACTTCAAGTATTGAAGGGCCACAATAAGGTCCCCCAGAGAATTCTCTTCTGCAGGTTAAAAATAACCTTATAATAATTTGTTTAGCAGGTCTACTTTTCAGCCAGATTACTCATTCACTACTTACACAGCCTTTCAGTGTGAACAAGCATCCAGGGACAAGAAATTAGAGGTTTGGAGTGAGACTGGGGACTACTTTATCAGAAGTGTCAGTTTTAACGTACATGAAACTATAGGGAACCTGACAACTGAAACAGTAACTACTGCCATAAGCTAGGCTTTTGCTGTCACTAGCTTTTTAGCTTCCAGAGCTCTGCCTCTGCTCTGAACCACCACCGTGTCTCAGTCTGAGACCTTCACCAGTATATACTTTCTGCTCCTTCCATGCTCACCCTTCTCACCAAGCTCTACCCATCACTGGATTTTGCTGTAATTTAACAGAATAGTCTTTCAAAGGAAAATACAAAGACTACAGGATCACAAACAGCAGAGAATGTTTGAAAACAATGCTTCATCTGGATGCAATAAGCTTCGTTTATTTTTCTTTTGCCTCTCTATTTTTGTTTTATACTGTTGACTCTTAAGTTTTAATGATGGAAGATATTTTAAGCATTCCTGACCTAGAAATGTGCTAAGAATAAGAGAACTTTTATAAGGAAAATATTGTCCATCTGAAGGGACACTCAGTGCATACTCCACCTAAGTAAGCTATGCATGTTGCTTACAAACAGCAGATAACTTTTCAGTTAGAATTTTTTTCAGTTTTCAGAAATAACTCAATTTCCAGAAACCAGAGATAACATGTATAAAGAATCTGACAGGCTGTAGTATTCAATGGACCTGATTAAGAACATAGTAGTAAGATTGATGGCCAAAATAGATGATATGGAGCAAAATTTAGATCAGGTGGAAAATACCCACCACCACCACCACCCCCAAAAAAAAAAATAATCTTAGTTGCTGTACTTATCATGGACAGTAAACAGATATCCAGTGGAGACACAGTCTAAAGCTAGGACTAAAAACCTCTTTGGTCAGTTTGCTATTGTCAAAATAAACTGCACTGGTCTAACAAGAAGGCAGCTTCTCTTTATTCTCCCATATGAAGTGTCACTTCTATTTTGGGAGCAGCTACCATGCCCCATATCACAACCAGGAAGCAAATACTTGAGGACTAAAACCCATCCTCACTTATGTCAGTGCTTATATGAATATGCCCACCAGCTGTGACAACGGAGTTAGTGCAGATCCACACTGGCATAAGGAAAACAAGCACAAAATTTTTGTGCTTGTAGCACATAGATTACATAGAGACAAGTTCATCAAGGTTTGGTCTTTTCAAGTAAAGCAAGCAGTGTAACATTAGAAATTACAGTAGATAATTCTTACAAGTATGTTGGTGTGAGCAGCATCATATTAACAGTGCTTGTGTATGCACCTGCAGTACTTTCACAGCACAAGATGTCATCTGTGGCTTTATGGCACTATCTTGGAGGACCCAGAAATGTGAAAAAAATAGTCATGCAAATCTACGAAGCACTTCCTCAACTGTTAAAGCAAAACCAGTAGTCCCTTCAGATATAATTATCATAGCAGACACAATCTGTAAGCTTCAACACTCTTAAGAACCTAGGTTTTAGAAGAGTCAATAGCCAGTCTTTTATTTTGTGATTAAAAAAGGAAGGGAAAACTTCCACAATGGTATGATTAAGTGATCTGTTAATGACCTTCCTGAATACAAGACGAAGCTGCATCATTTCACCCCCACTCTGTATCAGACTTGAGGCACAGGTGCTCTGCCTTTTGCCCCCACCCTGCCAGGGTCCATCAGAGCACACAGACCCCTTGATGAACAGGTTTCCATCTGGAACATACAGCAGGGTGGACAAACACAATTTACATGCTTTGAAAGGATGACGCAGTTAAGAGTATCTCTCCCAACTCTGTTTCACTATCTATGCCATAAGAACGGCTACCCTGAAGCAATCTGCCAGTACTCTGATATTATCCTTAACGTAACTATAGAAGATAAGTGTTTTGTTTTGTTTTTATGAAGGCTGCAGAACACACAGAAATAGGAAAAGAAAGAAAGAAAAAAAAAAAGTATGCCATACACACAGATTAATATACCTAACACATTAGCTACTAATATTCCTGCCCTCCTTTAGTGATTCTAGCCAGTAGTCCATTAGGTGCTCATAAACTCCACGCTGAGGATCCCGTTATTCAATAACACCTTCAAGCCACATTAATGGATAGCGTTTTAGTAGTGGGAACCCGTACACTCTTTCACAGTTCAGCTTATCTTTGGTGATGGCTCTAATTTGCATTTCTCCCTTCCTTCACCTTTGTTCAGTCAGGAAGGTATTTCAGCTTTTTCAGAGTAGGGGGGTGGGGGGAGTCAAACAGCAGTTTGAGAAAAATATCAGTGTTCCTTCACCACAGTCTGATTCAAATATAGCCTGCCTACAGGATAAACAGAGTCAATCAATGAATGCTCCAGTGTGCTGCTAAATACTAGACAGAATTAGTAGACTTTTCCACAAGGCTGGGCTGTACCCAAACTAGAGACTGAGGCCTTTCCCCGTATTGCCCATGTAAAAATACTTCCTTTTTAACAATAAGGTACACAATCACATAAATAGAATTAACACAGGCAGCACATAATTGGTTCTTATTGAGTGCAAGGTACAGCGATAATGAAGAATCCCCTTGGGGCTAATAATGTGGCTGGCGTGAATACTGCTCTTAGTTCCCCATCTAAGAGAGAGAGGGGCACAGGAGCACAGGTAATTTCATCAAAAATACACATGCCAGGTGATCTGACACTGTACAAAAGTTTTGCAATTCTAACCTGTAAAAATACTACAGGTATCTTATTTCACCTCCATAAAAAACAGCTAAAAAGTGGTGATGAATAAAATCAATGAGGTAACCGTGATGGTCAGTAAGTTGTTTTAATTATTATTCCAGTCAGGAATGCCCAGTGAACATTATGCCCAGCCAGCTTAACATTATAAACTTCGACAGGGATTCAACAATCCGTCCTTCCAAAAGTGTTGGAAAACACAATTTATTAAAAAAAAATATTCTTTGGCTAGTTCTCTCTTCAGCTCAGTCTCTTTAGAAGCAGGAAAGGGGTCAAAGTTCCTGAAGCTCCTGAGTATTCAATAACATGAACAATGCTTTCCTAAAAGGCGCATCACTATAGGTAATGATGTGTTATGATAAAGGCAACAGCTCTGTTGCACACCCCTGTCCTCCCACCACTAGGTGAACAGAATAAACCTGTAAGGACACACCACCTGACCTCATCTCCTGAAGAAATACTGTCTAGAATCACACTGTAATTAAACAGACAATAATGCATGATGGTCTCACTTATCTTTAATAATATGATTGTTTAGTATGCTTGCTACCCAAAAAACCTCTCCCAGGCATTCTCAATATAACTATTACATACTAATATGTATTAATGTATTAACTACAGTATGCTGCTCACAGACCCTAAAACTGACTGTACAAATTGTGACTGCCTGGGGCTCTCTTTGTTTTAGATTTGTCTTGTTGTTGAACAAACTATCTTCATATTTACCTGATGTAAATTCAGAAGTTCTGGAATTTTCTTCTCCTTTGTTCCGGAAGATTTTGAAGTCTCTGACTTTCAAGACTGTGTGTAAAACCTATGGCTATCCTTATGCATGCTATGTTTAAATGGTTAAAATTGAGTGAAAGGGAAAATGAAAAGTAACAACTCTAACCTCCTTTACCTAACTCCATATATAGTGTTTTCTCCCCTGTTATGCAGAGTTTTATTTTGAAAGCGTGCATGATGCTCAAATACAATAGCTACTCAAAGTAAACTGATCTATCCCTTACTTTATCAATGTTAAAAAACAGTATTAATTACCCCAGCAGTTCTGTCCCTGCTGTGACTTCATTCTAAATCTAGTAAGAGTTCTCTTGCTTACATCTGGGTAAGGAGTTAGCACTACCTGTATTTTCATACTTTTGCTCTAAGAAAATATTTACACAAGTCTACTTTCCAAGAAAACTATTTCTGGCCAACATAGGTTTAATTTTTTTCTTTTTAAATTATTTTAGAAACATGTACTTGTGCCCACACAAGAATTATTTTTATCAGATACAAATAAACAAACCAATTGTGAGAGAACACCAGGTCACAGTGCAACAAATTCCCAAATCCTCGTGGTGTACGCCATAGGAATAAACCAACAATCAAGAAGTGAAAACCAAGGAAAACAGAAGTACGCTTTAATGACTAATAACACAAAGGTTATACATACATAAAAGTACTGCTACAACCACTGTACCATTACTTCTAATTCTAAAATTCTAGAAGACCAACACAAGCATACCCTTTGGTAGCAATGACTTTCTGCACTGAAATTTTCCTGCAGAAGATCCCTTGAGGAGATCTATCTGCAATTGGAATCCTCATCTGAGAAATCTGATTATACGAGAATTCTGATGTGAACTTCAACACTTTTGTTGCTGATCATATACAAATGTAAATATACCATCTTGTCATGGTCACTTACAAAAAAATCAGTAGAAAGAATAGTGCATGAAATTCTAGACTCCACTTGCACGCGCAGTGCTCTGCTGTTACACAGTAAAGATGGGCAAATAACTCCAGCTCAACTGAATGGTTTGACCAACAGGGCAAGACTGAGGTCTCAGGATTAGTGAGAAACAAGCATTTGCCTCTATAACCCTTTTTAGCCTGCTCAAGTCCTGGATGCTAAAGCAAATGGAATTTTGTGCCACTTTGGTGCTTTTGGAGGAAAAGTAGCTTTCAGACAGCAGAAACAAATAGGGTAAGAATCTGTGATACCAGTGGGATACACAAAACTACACTCACACTAGGAGTATGTATGAAGGGAATGTAAATTGGTGTGCAAGTGACCCAAGCCTGAGTATTAAAAAAAAAAACACCATAATAAAATTGTTTTCCAGAAATGTGAGGTGAGAAGAATCTGCCAGAATCACATAAAGACTAGAGCACTTAAATTGCCTTTGCAGCTGTTTTAAGAATGGCTCCACATTACCACTGCAGTTTTAGTCAGGCCTGAAAGGGGGGTGGGTGGGGGCAGGAAACAGGCAAAAAGATCAGTTTATTTCTCACCCATACTTCCCAGAATGTTAGGCTACTACAAAAAGATGAGGCCACTGGAAACCTAGAATACATGCATCTGCGCGTCACTCATCATACTTACACAGACACTTTCTTAAGAGCCAGGGTACCTGTTTTTCAGGAGAGCACAGCATACTTTGATTTTGCAGAGTTATAACCTAGATTTCTAATAACTTTTCTCCTTTCATGAAACCAAAGCATTGCTTTTTTCAGAATACATTTCTCATTCTTCTAATGTTGACAGCACAGCATTGAAACATTACACCATATTTTAAACCCGGCGTAAATAATCTAGTAAATGAAAACCAAATTAAAATGCTCAAAGAGCAAACACATACCTTTTGTAAATCAGAAATTACTCTGTAGAAATTTCCATTGTAGACAATGCCTTCCTAAGAGAAGAAGAAGAAAAAAAAGCCTTAATTGTGCATACTAATATTTAATTACCTAATAAAACCATGGTGAACTACTTCAAGACCCTCTTTTTCCCCCAGAAATTATTTCTCATTATGGATCAGAATATATACATTACTGCAAGCATAAATATTGCAGAATCAGTGAGGTTTTGCTTGAAGTTCACTTTATTTTGAAATTCCTTTCTGTGTTCATTATCAAGTAAAATCATCATAGCTACAGGTGAAACTAACATGTGGTATCTGGTCTCCCAAGCATTTAAACCTAGAAAGTAACCCTATAGAACAGAGACCGAAAGTAGAGCAACGTATCAGGTGTAGAGGGGGAACAAAAAAACCGCACACCAACAAAAAACCAACCACAAACACTAAAGTATTTTATACTGAAGTATATAATCTGGTCTCTCTCTCATTCCACCTTTGGGTAAGAAGTAAATTATGTCATCATTACCAGTGCTAAAACATACTTCCCCCATTGCTTCTGTCAACCTTTTAGAAGGATTAAAGCATCAACTAATTCACTGATGTCTACTTCTGTCTTTCCCGCTTCTACTTGGGTGGGGAAGAGGTTGGCAGCACAGGGGTATGTGACACTTCTGTGCTTCTGGGCAGCACAGATGGGTAAAGGGATTCACACCGTTCCCTCAGGTCCAGACATCAGGGCAGAGTCACAGCAGCATCCTTGTGACATTCTGGTATTTTATGTTCTGTGATATACTCTGTGCAGCCAAGTTGAGTGCTTCAGGAAAAAACTGACCTCTTCCCAAGCTTCCTCTGAGGAAGCACTTGGTACAGATCCTGTGGCTCTCACATCTGTATCAATAATACCAACTGCTTTGCTGTTCTGACTTTTTTCCCCCCCTCTTTTTAAAAATGCACAAAACCAACTGATTTCTACATCTAAGTCATCTGTAGAAGAGCTTAATTTGAACACGAGCACAGCAACCACGCAACAAGCAAAGCAGCAGAGTTAAAGAAACTGGAAATAAAAGGGCAAAAGTGTTCAAAAATGAAGTCAAATCCAAATTTAGATTAGAAATTGATTAATATAAGAGAATGTTTTAAAAGAAAAAACAAGCGTTCAGCATTGAAAATAATATGGAATTAACTGCAGCACTTTCAAATGAATCTCCATCAAGAGGTCCTACACATTAGGACAGAAGCTATGTTTTTCTCTTTCATTAAGCTTCATCTTTACTTTTAAAGTAAAATAAATTGAAGCATAAAATTGAGAACATCCACTAGGCACATACTGAGGATTAAATCTGACTTGATACCGTTTTGAGTTTTGAGGTACAGAAGAAGAGAAACACACACACACACAAAAAAAAAAACAAAAAAAAAACCCCACCCACACACACACCTTAAGATTAGAAATAGAGAGGTTCTAGAAAACAAGTGTCTCAGCCAAGAGAGGCCAGAGTGTGTTGTAGGTCTAGTGTTTGCCTTGAAAACGCATGGTGCATAAAACACCTCAAGTAGTATGCTACAGGGACTGAGAACCACAGCAATCACAATTACAGCAATGAGAGCATTTAAAGAAAATAGTTTCCTGTTCTGTTGAATTCTCCCAAAGTTGCCAAGAACTTCCATTAAAGCAGAAGTTTTCCAAAACAGAAATAGCAGCCCTAAGAGGATGGTGGCTAGGTACTTTGTTCTCATTAAGTATTGACAGCACAGTCTTCCAAGAAAAGACTACGCAGTGCCTTTGATTTTTTTTTTTTTTTAATGCCTCATATTGTCTCATTTCACTAGTGCAGTTTCAGGCTGGCCTCAGTAGCTCATAATTACATTACAAGGTATCCCTGAGTCTCCATCACCTCACAGCTGCACACACAAGTGTCCTTACACTTATTTCTAGGGTCAACTAAAGCCATCTTAATGCTAAAATAAATTCACAATTCAAAACATGCTTCTGATGGAAAAACAAATACATTACAAAAATATTTTCAAGCATACAAACTATTCTATTAGTCTGAAATGAGAGATACACCTTAGATATTTTTGTTCGCTTGCAGATTGTGGTCAAATTTCAACACGGTTACATCAGCATAAAATGTAGCACCGCTCCACTGAAATCAGTAGCATCATACCACACCTAATGCACATAACAGAAAGAGAATGTTTCTTAACTGGTTTTAATCATTTACAGCTTTCTGGGTAAAACTGCCATTGGACTCTGAAATTTCTCATGTTCCATGTAAATAGATAAGTACAATATCATAAATTTAACAAAAAAAATCAGTTTCTTTTTAGTTATGCAAATACCAAAAATGTTTTTCTTTTCACCAGTGAAGTATTTCTTCAGAACCTTGTTTGCATTCAAAATCTCCAATGGCCCTTTTAGTAAGGCTATAAATTCTTTGAGGGAAACAACTGGAGCCAGAGTCAAGGCTCAGTTACACAGGCAGAAACACTGAGCAATCCGCAATACACAGTAAGTAACTACTGATGGGGTAATGGACAGCAGCTGCAGCCTCAGGTTTATCTTTTGTTCTACATCTGGGTGTTAAGGCTAGAACAGAAAAACTCTACAATTTTTATTTCTCTCTTGTTCCAAAGAAAATAAACAAATTAGTATTTTTTTTTTAAGAAGAGGTGAATAAGCTGGTCTTATGTACCTTGATACCTGTTGGGGGGCGGTTCAGAGGATCATTATTTTCATGTTCCTCACATCCTGAACGCCTAACCGGATGGATACCACAGGATCTCAATTGCAACTCAACACTTAACCAGGTGCAGACGCATCAAATTCTGAAGTGTCCAATGTTCATCACTGGCCACAACACAGATTTCTTAGCTACTGTTCAGTAAGCCAAGACTTGATTCCTGACTAGTCACCTGAACTTTCCAATTACATTACATGTACCATACGGGTTGCCTCTCCCTCTCTCCATGTGCCTTAACCCCCTATTAACCTACTGGGAAAGGACTGAAGTTTTCAAAACCCCCAGGCTGTCATGATAATCCTTCAAACGGATGGACAGCCTTCATCAAGATTCCGGGCTTGTCAAGAGATTTATTTATTTATTTATGTTTTAAAGCAGAAAACAAGTCTGCATCAACAGGGATCTAACATACAAGTTTCTCTTTCACCTGTCATTCTCTGAAATGATCAGGGGGAACGACCTGACAGGAACACACTTCTAGAAGTCTGTAACTTTCCCATCTATGGACACTTGGCTATGGATGAAGAGTACCTCCTCAAGTTACCCACTGGGAGACTGAAACATTAGAATTCCAACAAAGACCTTTTGCCTGATTCTAGTTAAAAATGAAGTACAAGTACCCAACTTAAAAAAGACCATTAGAATCTTAATTTAAACACGACAGTTAATTTAGTCTGTCAATATATCCTGAATCAGTCATTACCTACCAAACTTTCACTCCCTTTGTGCCAAAAAGGAACACCAACCATAGCTTATTTGTTTATTAGTTACTTTTAGATACAAAGTTGTTAACATTTTTCAGACCTATATTTCCTATACAGCAATCTGGACATATAGTTTCTAAAAACATCATTCTTCGTTTGCAAATTTTTTTCAGTATCTGGGGGAAAAAAATCCCAAAGCAAAAAAAACAACCAACCAACACACAAAACCAAAAATCCTGGGGGGGGGGGAAACCACTCTCACTCTAACACTAAGTCTTTGATAAGATGATGCCAGCTGGTACACTCTTGTAGACAGGAAACCACTTTTACCAAAACGTTATGTCAGCACCCTGCCTTCTAACAGCAAGCAGCGAGGCTGTGCACTGCCAGCTCCTGCCTTCAGTGGGGCAAGCTGTTCTAGCAAGGGCACGCCGTCAGATCATTCATTCTCATCTGAAGCCCTTGAGAAACCTCAGCTCCTTCCTGGAGTGGAGCCTTGCCAGGGACATCAGTCTGTTGCCGGTGACACACTCTATGTACAATTTGGTAGCTTCCTGCTTAAAGCATTACATAATTTGAACCTCTGGCATATCTTTCTGGAACATTGCACATACTAATCCACAAGATCAGTGACCTCTTCAGTTACCAGGATAGCTCTGCACCTTTTCTTCACTGATACTGACCTGGATGGCAGTGATTTACGGGGGTATATAGCTGTCTATCCCAAGTAAATAAAAACTTGACAGTATGATTCATGGACACAGACAAAGGAAGCAGCTAAATACACAGTTAAACACAACTATTAGTCAGTAATTTCAGAAACAGGAAGAAAAACCCAAATAACATTTTATCCATTTCTGCCAAAAGAATACCACAGTGGAAATCACATTCATAAACCACATATGGTTTTATTAAGGATTGTTGCATTTAGCTTCACTGAATTAAGTCAGAAATTCACTAAACAAAAAGTATACAAGCTGATGCTAATGCCACACAACATACACTTGAGTACTAGCCCTACATTCCAGGCGTGCAGTCATGAGTCAAGAGAGTTCTCAACTCAGGATCAGGGCGCGTATAGCTAAACTGAAAAGTAAAAGTACTTTTTGGCGTTTGCTGTGCAAGATTCAGCACACTGAATTGCTGAAACCACCAGACTACATCCACAGAGACTCCAAATAATTTGGAGCCCAGAAATTCTACTTTATGAAAAGCATATTGATCAACAAGTACACAGTCCAAAAATCTGTAAATAATAAAGTCTTCCAGACTTTTTTCTACAGTGAACAAATTATATTTCTATGATAAAACCACATAATTTAAGCCAAGCAATAAATAGCAGCATTTGTGCAATATAAAGCAGTTACCACAAATGCTCATCACTGTAATAGGTCTAAGAAACACAATCTGCAATTTGAATCAGAGAATTTCAGGGTATCTTGAATGTAGCAACTATATACTATCCTAAAGTTTCTGCAGGTAGTTTCACCTGTGTTTTAGGACTGTCGTATGTTTGGGGATTTTTAGAAGGAGGAAAAAAAAAAGTATTTTTACAGTCACCTACAGTAATTCTCTGGAACCAAAATTATCATGCTGCAGTTTAAGAGGTTTTCAATCTATGAAATTACTCACTGCTGATGAAAAACATTAACAATCCAAGACTTCATTTACAGCACTACAAAGAATCCAGGTCATTATGGTTAAATGCTTTTACTCTTGCTTGGGCCAATGAGATGAATTATTTTCATGAAAACCTGCACTCCAACTAAGAGTAAAGTTTAGGGGTGTCCTACCCTAATCCAAAGAAATCAGAAATGAAGGGACAATCCTAGACTCAAACATGCAGCCAGTGTGGGCGCTGGGGAACATGCAGCAGGTGAGACAGGAAGAGAATGCATACTCCTTTGAGGCCAGCAAGCCACCAGCACTTTAAATCACCAAGATAAGATGCAATCATCTAAGGTCTCCAGGGAAAGCTCAGCATCAACACAGAAATCCTACTGCAGCTCAGTCATTCTTTTTGGGATATACCCCATGTTCCAGAAACTGGTGGCTTGCTTCCTGTCATTCATGTTTTGAAATGTAGGCCAGAGACCCCAACATAGCATGTCCTGATCTACACTTTTTATTATCCCAATCCTCCTTAATAGCAAGAGAAAGGGATTAAGCAGCATTACTTTTCCCCTTGAAAATTTACTGAGATAATTACATACTGGTTATAACACAAGATACAGTGCAAAACAACACAGAATGGGCATGCCATTTTATCCAAGCCTCTTTGTCCCATAACATATGGGAGGGGAGAGTACACAGCTGATCATATTAGGTATGTACCGAATAGATTCACTCATCTTTTTCATACAGTCCTTTTCTGGCAATCATATTAAGCTGGGGGTGGGGGATGGGGCAGTGGGGTGTAAGCTATTTTACAAAATGTTATTAATTGCTCAAGCCATCTGTGCTTCTAGAGAACACTCTTTTCCATCCCTTCTTTCCTTCCTACTGGGCTCCACAGTGAAGATGCAGCAGTATATTTACAACCATTTTTACACTAGTAGATGTTACACCACACAACTGCTTTTCTGCAAGTTCAAGATGAAAGTAGTGGAAAGAAGTTTACATAACCAGACACTGTCAATGAAAAAGCAACAGAGGATGGCACACCACAGGCCACGGACATTTAATTCATGCAAATCTCTTCCTCTTTCTCACTTTGCTTTCCGATTTGTTTTAATTTCATAGGAGAATTTGACTGGTAATCACTTCTTAATGCATGGCAAGGCCTAAACGCCAGCAGCTTTTCTTGTCTCAACAAAATATACAGAGAAATTAAATTACAATTGGCTTAAACGCACTTTATCTTGTTTCTACCCACCTCGAACACATACCCAGTTCAACATAAACATGTAGTCACTGAATAATACGAGTATAAAAGAATAATCTACACTCTGATAAAGAGAGATATGTTTCAAAACAATTATGATCACTATCTCTGAATCTGGCTGCAACCAGCTAGCTGAAAGTGGCGTTATTGTGACAGAAATAGCACGATGTTTCCATGCAAGAAAGTAAATATATTTTACCAGATACTAGCACAGGAGTTGAAATCCACCCAAGAAAATCATTTGCATTACTGGTTTGCATTATTCTGACATAACGTTTTGACACTGAGTTGAAACATTAAGCTGCAAGTACAATGCCTCTTTTTTAGAACTGATGCAATTTCTTAGGGCAAAATCTGATATGGCGAGCCAGACTTCCTGTCCACTAGTTTCTCCCCAAGAAAAAATGGGAGACATTGGTTTAGTTTTTTTATTTGTCCAGTAAACAGATCAAAGCATTACACATCTGCACTGAGGTTTACAGAGCCATGCTGTGCAAACATCCTGGGCCTGATGCTGCAGGCTTTATTAGAGCAAATCTCTTCTGATGGTAGCCAGTACTAGTCTGTGCTAGGTTGTGAAAATGCACGCTTCCAAGGGAAGTCAGTAACTTTGAAGTCCCACCTGACTGAAAACTATTCAAAGATGCAGCTTGTATTTTTAGGCTGATCTTTTATCACATTAATTAGAACTGTTTCACACTTACATTCTGTTGCCTATAGACTAAAAATTGTGTTCAGCTCTAGGCTCCTCCTTTGCTGGTGTTACAAATTCTTTGGGGGAAGGAGCAGTTTTAACAAGTATGTACAACACCTAAAAAAACGATTCCAGAACAACTATTAGATCACTGAGTGTTCTAAGATTGCAAAGTGTCAAATAATTTTTAGCATAGCTGAAGCATCTTTCTAGATCTATGCTTATTAGACTGCAGTTTCTACCCAGTCTCTTCTATTTCCTTTCTCATCAAACTGTGCAGTCGAGCTTATTCAGGGTTTCTTCTTTGTTCCCTTTATATAAGGCAATATATATAAATATACAAAAATATAAGAAAGGTGGAAACAAACAGCACAACACACAAATTTGTTTTAAAACTGACAGGGATGTTCAGCAGTAGGCCTGATGTCTGCAGCTACTTCAGTTCAGTACAGGTTTTGACTGAGAGCGTCCCTTTAAGCAAGCTTTGCTGATTCAGACTATCTCCATACAGTTGCCAAAAAAAAAACAAACCAAAAAAAATGGAGGAGACACTCCTGAGTTATGCTCTGACTTAAAGGTTTACACAGGGAATCCTCATACCTAGAAATAACACTACGAAGCGCATTTACATTTTTGCTGGAAGACTGGTGTCAAAAGATTATATGCAAAAACACTGTTTGGTAAATATCCTGTGTCATACTGTACTTTTAAACCTGAAAAGAATGAACCTTTGCTACTGCTGGACTATAAATCAAAACTGGATCTGTTCCTTAACAAAGGTATTAAAGACAATAGCCTCTAATACTGCATGACACGTCAATCTAAGCAGTATGAGCAATGCCTTGCTCCATACATTAAGCTGCACTCCTGGGAGTTCGTTCTAGTATGGTATGTCCGTGCCCCTGATTTGCTACGTTTTGATTCACAAGTCAAGGGCGAGAAGTAATTTACCAGAATTCCATTACTAAGATATACGCTGCAAGCTTCGGTAAAGTCTTCTTACCACACTAAGAAAGGTCTCAACTACTGCAATATAAAAAAAAAAAAAATCTGAAAGCTGCTTTATATCTTCAGACACTGCAGCATGTTGAATGAACAACATAGATGTCATTTCTTTTTAACTTGCATAAAAGCACTGTATATCTATATTCTAATTAAAACCGCTGTGTTGCAGTGTATTCTCTCATCTGAAGTTCCAGCAAATGGGCAGCAATCAGATAAAAAAAAAACAAACAACAAAACAGGCTGCATTGTAATAAATGCCATAAAATAAATAATGCAAGGATAGTTCCTGCCCCAGAAACCTTGCAATTTAGGACATGAAGAAAGAATCCTTAAGGGATCATACCAAACCTACCTAACATTCCTGAATTGACATTTACATTGTGCTGTACTTCAGCGCATACTTTAAAGGCTAAGCTAGAAGTATGCACATTGTTCTGATGTGCACTGCTGAAGGCTGTTGTGTATCTCACTGTTCACAAGACAACGAGCCTTCATGTCAGGCATTATTTAAGATGGGTATTGAAAGACAGGTATCTGACATTCAAGGTAAGTATCAAAAAAAATCCCATAATCAGAACAGGGAGGTAGGGGGGCGGTGTCTTGCTGTATTTAACTCGTCAGGGTTTAGAACAAAGAAATCTCATTTTAAAAGTCTACTACAGCCAGATATGCCTATGCCCAAAACATACGCGGAGGGGGAACGGGGCTAGAAGGTGGAATTGCCAAATTGATACCAAAAAGCAAAGAAAGCTTTCAGGCTGGGCACCCATCCCTCCTGCATTGTAAAAGGTTACATGCTCTTAACCCAATACTACCACACCTAACTACAGGATCAAATGGGTCCCAACAGCCACTCCCTGCACTGCTGAAACTTGAGATAAAAATTAATTTTGAAGTAATTATATCAGCCTCAATAGTCATCTACAATTCCAGCAATTTCTCTCCATCCCACAAAAGTGCAGTCTAACATCTGATCTCACAAACCAGGGGGCTGTTTTTTTTCTGAAAAAGAACATTTTTAGCAAGTACATGTCAGCCTAGTGCTACAGTCAGAAGCATTTGCATCTTGAGACAGCTTGTGGATATATACTTCACTTTGGAAGGAATAACCGGAGCCCCATTGAATGCATAGCCAACAGGATACTGCCAAATATTTCATATGGCTTCAAAACTGTATTTCACCTGCAAAACCTACAGATCTATTTAATCATGTCTCAAGCTCTGAAAGGCATGGTTTGCACAGTGGCAGCGTGCTGTACTCACGTCAGTTTTATTTCTCATAGATGGCATACCCTCCACCAAGTAACTCCTGACACTATTTAGATTCTCATTACCTTTCCTTTGTCAGGTCAAATTTCAAAACTTAAAAAAACAAAAAAACAAAAAAAACCCAACAAATAAAAAACAACCACAAAAAATAAAACCAGAACAAACAATAACAAAGAAGCTATTCAGTTATCTATCAGAATAACTGCCCCCTCCAATCCCTGTCTCTTCCTGAAGGAAAATAGTAAGTGACTTGCTCTAACTTTTCCAAGGCCAAAACATGGCCCAAATAGGAAACCCACACTAGCAGCACAGAGCTACTCATAAGCTATTTATCATATCAAGCACAAACAAGAATGAATGATGCAAGAGGGAAGTAAACAGTAAAGTTTATTATACCTTGCTTCTCACCAGTTCTTCAAAAAACACCATCTCACAGGCTTTGCTCAGAATGAGCTGCACTGAGAGCAGAACAAGTCACATCTCCAGTAATGTACTGCTCACACATTAATTTTTTCTATTATTATTTTCCCTTTTGACAATGAAAGGAATAGACCAGTAAGCAGACACAAACAATTTTGGCCTATGAATCTTCCTTGAAAAAACTGCAGATGCATAAACCCAGTCACAATAGTATTACATTAAGAGAGAACAGATAAATTGCAACTACCTTCCAAAAGGCACCATAGATGAGGCACAAAGCAATTCCAAGTTGAATACAAAGCTCAAATTGACTATTACATGCTTGTAACACCCATACCTTGTCAATAGACATTCCTGTAGATGAAGAGCCAACTTTTGTTGAAATTGTTACATTTATGAAGAGATGTGCTAATTACCAGCTGAAGACCACTCAGCTAAGTAAACTATGCCCTACCAAGGCCTTTAAGACAATATTATTCAGTTTCTAAAACTGATGTGATGATAGCATGAAGAGGTGCCAGGAAAAAAAAAATCACCCACTTTCAGTCATCTTTAAGTAAGAATTTCTTTACATGAATTAAAACAGAAGTTTTATCTTATCTCCAACTTCTGAGGGAGAAAAAAAAAGGACAGCTAGAAATTTATTTGTACTTCATGTATACAGAAGCACCTGCTTTTTAAATTGAAGTGATGAGTAGGCTTCTTAGTAACTCAGGGATTCCATGTAATGGTTTATGAAATTAAGCAGTATTACCAGAAAAACAATTATCATTTAAATTACTTTTGCAATTACTTATTAAGGAAGAGATGTACCTCACCTAACAAATACTATAGGTCTACAATTTCACAACTGTTAGGTATACAGATTTATATCTCTTAACAGAACTGACACCTTACTCTGATAATTACTACCTCCAATGCTTTGAAAAAACACTTCTATAGATCTTTTAGATGAACCAGGCGAAGCAACACCTTCATGATCCAAGTTTTGGTTAAAATTTCAAATCACTCATGAAGGTCTTCAAGAGTATTTAAATGCTGCTAAAAGTAGGGGTTAATCGGTAAGACATCATCAGCTTTTATTAAGGGAACAGAAAAAAATTAATCAAAAACTAAGCCCACAAAAAGTCTAATGTAATTTTACATGACTTGAAAAATCTCTCATATTTTGTTATACTAAGATTGTTTTCTTTACAGAAAACAATTCCATTAAAAAAAAAAGAGAGAATGAAAATTACAAGAAAATACACATCAAACATCCTGACACTAAATTACGGTTGGATGCCGCCAACTTCTTAAAACTGTAACGGTTAACCCAGCAATGTAATTCCCTCTGCCATTTCTACCTCTGATTTCAAAATCTGTTCTCCAGTTTTCAAAAGCCTTAAATTGCCACATTGCTCAGCACCTGAATCATGGAAAACATGTTATCAATCATTTGATGATTCGAAATTACCTATATATCTTTCCACATAATTTCAGATCAATTCAACGAATGTTTTTAACATATCTAACATCCAAGAGCTACAATTATATCTTTGTTTTCACGATATTCATCTTCAGTCCCCTTCTACTGTGGGGAGGGGAGGTGGTTATACTAAATTAGGGTGAGCAGTGTCTTTTCAAGGATAAATTAGAAATGAAACCAGGATGAGATCAGTGAAGATTACAGGGAACTGTTTATTTAACTGAGCATAACTAAGTCAAAGATATATAATCAGAGCATGTATTTCTTGACAGATTGATTCAGTTGGTTTAATTTTGAAAACTGAAATATCACAAAGATCATTATATTAAAAAAAAATATCTCCAGCAATAAAGCTCACTTTTTATTTTGAAGTAGCCTACTTCATACCAATTCAGAGTAACTCATGTATTGCTTTCACCTCATGTTTTAAAATATAAGAAGCATTTACAAAATAGATATATGTGTTTTTATAGAAAAGAATTACTGCAAACATATACTTTTCATTTCCCCACATCTGGAAATGCATTTAGGCTACACAAGGCTTTTTAGTTTACCACGGGAAAGCTTTTAGAAACTAACATGCCGGGATCTGCACAAAACTTGGAGAGTACCATTTATTTACCTTTAAAAACAACTCCATCCCCAAACTAAGAAACCAAGCCTGAATAAAACAACTGGTAGACTCTCACCATAGCCAAAAAACAACTTTTTTTTTTTTTCTTTTTTGAGGCTGCAATTCCATGACAGAATCAGCACTGAAAATGAAGATGCAACATAGAAATGGTGATTTAAGTTTTTATGCCATCTGGACAACCAGATAAAGGTTTAAGTGAGCTGTGAATCCTCTGTCCACACACGGACCACAATTCTGCAGTTCCAACTTCATTAGTAAGAACTCTTCTAAATGAACTCAACCAGACTAGCAAAAATTAAGATTTATACCTTTGATACCCATCAACCAAAAACATGCAATAGGAAAAACCATCAACATTTCTCCACAGTAATGATAACACAGCTCTCCAGAGATAAATGCAAAATGCAGAAGACTAATACTGCTGTTTCCTTTTCCTGTCCACCTAACCATGTGTACATCCTTACTACCAGTTCAATCCAGAAAACTAAATGACCATCAGCTGTCTTTTGCAGTGCAAAGGTGATTAACAGCTAAGGCTGAAAGAGACACATTTAGGGTACTCTCTCCCATGCATGTGAACCATACCTTGATTCACAAAAGTACCAACAGAGGTTACCAAGTTCACCAGTACTACACCAACTTTAACTTTCCTTGGGGGAAGTCCAGTTAAGTACCATATGCTCCTTCCAAGGTGTCAGTCTTCACTAATTCAACACAGGCAGACATGGCAACCACTCTTATAAAAGCAGTGCAAGCACCTCATTACCTGATGCAAAGACTAATTTAACTATAACACATTTTCTTGTACCAAGACACACACGAAACGGCACACAGCTACAAACTATTATTATATGACTTTTCCTAGTTAACCTTATGCTCTCATTAGGATATCTCAAAGGAGACTATTTTATCAATACCTGTTGGCCAGGCTAGGCATATATGCCAATTCCAGTACTTTCTCAGTTTGGGAAGGGGCGGGGAGGGGAAGCATGCAGGGCCAAGCCTACATAATGCTCTAGGATGCATCCAAGTAGACAAGGGTCTGCCTGTTTCGTTCGGACCTGGGCCAAGGTCTTCCCAGAAGTTATTTCTCTTCCTAGACATCTGCTACAGTCACAGGTTAACAAAACCCACTATGTATGTCACAGCCAAAAACCAAAGTCTCAGCAAAAAAACCCAGCCAGACTCTGCTAGATATTACCAGATTTGATTTGGGTAGGGGGGTGTGGCTGGGCATGTGTGTTAAAAAAAATATAATCACTGTATCCATTCAGCTGCAGCAGGTAGATTACAGGACCAACAGTCCTTCCCCAGGGTAAATATAAATGTATTATTTAGGGGCTACGTCTCCTAGCCTTACAGAAGAGCCTACCAGGGTCTCACAGACCCAGCTTCTATGCCTGGTAGAATATGGTATCCGCCCCCCGCCCCGCCCCCCCCCCCCCCCCCCCCCCCCCCAGGACAACAAGCAGCAGCTGAATCTTCTCCCCACTCAGGCTGCCCTATTTGAGCCCTCAATTATTCTCCCACGTCACATCTCTCCCCTCCTCTTCCCACTGCCCCCAGAAACCCCCACCTTCTGCTTCAGCATGGGAATTCACCAATCAAAGCAGATAAGCATATCATGTGAGGGATGGCAGACACACTGAGGGGAATTTCCAAGAGCTCCCCTGCACCTGCAGCATACAAGAATACAGGAGATTTCCAATGTGAAAATCACAAGCTCAGCAGTGATGCCAAAGTATTCACATAACCTGCAACTAACAGCTCTTATGTCAGACTGCAGCACCTAATTTGCAATCTGCTCTGATATACCTGCAATCACATTCCATCTTCCCTTGTCATTTAATGTATGACAATTATTCCTAAGCATATTTTGCTAGGGAACCGGTACACAAATAACACAGACTGAAAGACCAGAAAGCAATAATTACTCAGTCTATTCTTTCCTGATGTCAGACATGCAGTACAGCTCTCCAAATCCACCAGAGCACCCACTTAATCTGCACTAATCCCCAAGAACTAGGAGGAGGCAAAAAAAAAATAATCATCCAACAGCTGCCTTGCAGTCAAGGTTTAGGAGCAATAGAGTACATCTCATCACCACACCATGCCAACCAGCCTCTCCTTTAATGGTTATGCTTCACTGTCATCTTTGCAAACTAACCTACCAGAAATTCATCAGCCTCTCACCCCATCTCTCCCCTTCCTTCTTCAAAAATGCTTTTCCTTCCCTGATCAGGGTCCTGCATAGAAAAAATTATACCAATTCTCTTTGGTTCAATAGACTATGTTAGCCTAGCCAGAGTAACCACTCCCTGTCCTTATTTCCTACTTCCCAATGAGGCATTCATCCTCCATTTCCACCCACTCTCTTGAGAGGAATTCTGTAATAATTAATGCATCCTTATCATGTGTACATAAGAAAATGCAACTTACAAGAAAGTATCAATATTCACAGTTTTTTGGGTGGTTTTGTTTTTTTTAAAGAACTTTTATCCTAATTTGTGTATCTCAAAACAAACAGGCCCTCACTACAGCTGTCAGTTCCTTTCCTCCCTATGTTTCCTTTTAGCAGCTGCAGCAGAAGTACAGATGTCTAGAGATAAAGGCAAGCATCCTAGATCCAGAACACAGCCTCAGCTAAGAAGAGCCGAGAGAAGATCCATATATGCAACAAGTATAGCACATACAACATCAATAACGAACCTCCACAAGCTTAGGAAGGAAAGCCAGAAAGAAAACGTGAGAGACATAGCAATTTCAGGCATGAGAAAAATATTTTCAAGGAGGAAAATGGGAACAGAAAACCCCATAGTGTTTTGGAACACCCTAAAAGATCAAGTAGGAAAGATTACCATTTTGTTATGAGAAGCTCTTTCATCCAACCTATCTTGTTCAAAACCACAGCTTACATCTCATAGAACTTCCTTACTACTTGTTATTTTCCACAGCATCACACCGTTCACAGGATCATGGAGACTCTACATCACTGGAATCCAAGAGACGCTTATTAACCTTTCAAGTCTTTACTCTTTTTGCCCCCTTTATTAGTCACTAACCTCCTGACTGATTGCTTCCAGTCTGCAGGAGCGTGTGTGCTCAAGTTGAATATAGAAATTGTTATAAAAGGAATTCTATCCATAACTTCAAGAATAAATAGCCTGCTCTTCAATACCTTTTTCATACCCATTTCCTCCTTACCAAAGTGCACCCAAACATTTCTGAAGTTGAGTATATTAGTCTCTCTCAGGTGGCATACTGCTAGACCAACTGCAGATACAAAATGCTTTCATGTAACTATCTGATACATGGATGACATCTCTAGATTTTTTTCTCTCTTCATATTTTCAGATGGTATTCCACATAAAAACAGAATACAAACATCAAGCCTAGATGAACAGTTTTCAAGTAAACGATCAATCTGAACAATCACTCTTGAAACTAGCATTCAGATTAATCTATAGTTACACATAGTCTCACGGTCTTCTGAAATTACCAACTGCAAGGTTAGCTCACAGTTACAATTTGAGAGCCTCAAAGTCAACTGAATAGAGCTAGCTTCTTCAGAAAGAAGAGAGCAGAGGTGTGACGTTACTTCAGTGATACCAATTTCAAGAACTCCACAGACCTTATAACAGACCACATTCCAAACAGACTATCTCACCTCATTTGCCTAAAGCTCCCAGTTATTGCTAATAGTTAAAGAAATAAGCTATGATTTTGAGAAAAGGTCAAGCAAGTGACCCTTAACTGCCCAAGTGTAGGGCTTCATGGTGGTATGATAATAGCTTCTACATGAAATGGAAAGCAGGGCCCTAACTTCAGATGTATGACAGTTGTCAATCACCTACTTCAGTTTTGATCGCTTGCTATTGTAAAAAGAAAGATGAGACACACAACATCAGGAACTAGGAGCACTTACTAGTTATGGCATAGCATTAAATAGCATGCTTCAATTGCAGAAAGTCAGGTTACAGATTGACCTACTCATTAAACAAGTTGGTCATTATACAGGGGATGACAAGCAGGATTTCTCCATGCTTTATCTATGGTCTTCACGATCTATGCCATCTGTCCCACAGCCATTGGTGGGAAAGGATCAAGACTGAGCTCAACGCCAGTAACTGGCAACAGAAAAGAATGGGAAGCCACAGAGATCAAAGTAATAGTCCCATCTGCCAGAGAAATCTGAACCATGAAAAAGGCAAGTGTCCTTAGAAGCTGGAGACCTTGTAGTTCTCCCTTTTCACAAGCATACACTACATCAAGGCACTCTAACCTTTCAGTGGCACCTGCACTGCTTCCCAGGAACAGGTTCCCTCCCACAGAAAGAATAACTGGTGCTTCTTAGAACTCCAAAGGTAAAATAAAACATTACAACCATTCCCAAATACGATTTATCCATGCCAAGGCAAACAGGACAGTATGACTTTGTAGCAGTCTGCCCAAGGGCTGGGCTCTTCAGTAGAAAGGAGGAGTGTGTTTTGTTTCACTCTTCTCCAAAAATCCAGATTCTTTTGCTGTTGCACAGCTACAGCTTTAATGAGTTCTTCATTCAGTGAATGATACTTAGAATGACTTGTGCAGCCAAACCGACAAAAGAAACCATAGCACTTCACTACCTTATATAAGCCAATGTAGGTCTTCAAAAGGAGGGGATGTAAGCATTGTTTTTCTTCCAAGACCCCAACAGTGACAACCAGGGAAAAATCAACAACTCATCATCCAGAAGTCTGCTGGAGAGGAACCTCTAGAGCCACAATTGTGCTGTACCATCTATTTCTGTGCCTCACATGAGCCGCTCGGGGGCATCCTGCCCTGAAAACTACAGAGTCCCAGCATTAGCTCTATGAAGACAGCTGCAAAAGGGCTGTTCTGATACTCTTTTCCATATTGTGGCACCCTATTTCAGGCACTTGGATATATCAACATGTCTTCCTATAATACAGAAGTTACTACTAGGCATAATTAATTAATTAATTCCAGAATGGCTGGGAATCTGTCTTCCGCAGTTTCACAAGCTTCTTTATGCGTATTTACAAAACTTCCAGAAACCACCACCATAAGAAAATGGGTGAGGACTAACAAGACAGATTTTCATAGCTTAGTGGTCACAAGGCGAGAAAATAAGACAAGGCGGCTGGTTAATGTCAAAGCACAGTATTTTTAGTATTTACACCATTGCCACCCCATATATTCAAACACTCTACAGGTCAGATCTTTGGAAACACAAGTCCAAAAATCACACAACAAAGTCAAGCCAGCACACACTTTTCCTGCAGGAGCAAGAGAACCGTAAAGCCTGCTCTCAGAATCCCACCAAATAAAATATCTGCGCCTTTGGTGCATGCACTTAGATAATTTTGATGTCTTAAGTGTTATGCATGCATCTTTGATAAGATTAAGATGTCCTCAACAGTATAATCAAAAACTTCTGAAGCATTAACAGTGTGGGTCATAAACATCTCCAGTATGTGCAAGTTCTGCAGACACCAAAGACTCTTCCCAAAACTGGATATATTACATATCTTGCAAAATTGGTAACTGAACTCAAGCCATCCGTTTTGCAATTTCTGCAGTAGCACAATGCATCTATTTATTAGAGAATGGAACTAAGCCCATGCTACTGATTAGCCATCCTGCAAATAATGCTTATGCAACCTTTAATAATGATTTCCAGTAACAGCCAACCAGAGATTTTATGATTTGGAAAATTTCACTTCTAAACTAATTTACAACAATTCCCCAAATCTAATGGGACAGATGGTTGAAACCACACAGGAAACCAGCCTTCTCCAAAATCGATGAGGTATCGATTTTCATAACTCGCCTCTCTTAGGTAAGATGCCTGCTTTAAGTTTTTGCTCTCATTTTTAAAATTCTGGTAAGTATTCTTCTGTCCCTTTCTCCCTTTCCCCTGGAAGAGGGATTAATTCAATTTTAAGGAAAATATTAAAACAACAGTTTCAGGCTTCAGTCTTCAGCAAGTTATGAACAGGAAGGAATAGCAATTGAGCTGTTAAAACCACAAAGGAATGCAAACGACTGAACACCACAAGCAGAACACAAAAAATGACAAGCTAAAAAAAATGAAAAAGAAATACAAAGTCAGTCATCTTATTAAGCAAGGAAATTACACCCCTGCAAGTTTTCAATACAGTATACGTAAACCTGGTGAAAATAAAGCCATCAGTTCTACAAAGCTGTAACTAACACTTGAAGACTCACAGCATAGCCCCAAGTTCATCATCACAGTCAGGTATTACTGCAACAAATGGCCAAAGTCTGCAACAGAAGTCAGCAACATATATCAAGCCCAAACAACTCTCCATTATTTTAGAAACTGTGAAAGCAGAACACAACCAGTGATTTTGGGGTGATATATAACAAAGAGCTATTTCCTCTGCCAGTAAGGGAAATTCATATGAATTCCCTCTCCTCCCCCTTTTCAGTCTTTCTCTCTTTCCCCTTAAGGTTCTTTCTTCCCTGCATGCTGAGGAAAAGCAGAGAGTGTAGGTTATGCATAAATTCATGACAGAAAAATACTGTTTTAGAACAAAGCTCCAGTGCGTGGGTGCATGCCTATAAAATAAAAGACATTGTTACTCTACCAAGTACGTATCCACATGCAGCAATCAAATCAGATCTTAAAATTTTATTTTGACAGCTACATGCAGTTACATTTTCACCAGAGGTTTGACTTTCATATTACTACCTGTTTTTTAGTGATATCATCAAGAGATGAATCAAAACCAAAATTTGAAGGTACAGCGGTATTAACATTGTGGAAGATAATTCTCATCCCTGAAATCTGTAATTTATTTTTAATTACTCTACAAAGTTATCAGTAGCAGAAGGAATAAATCTGTTCTCAACTCCCATTTAGAAACTGTCTCTGTATAATACAGAATTGCTCAGCTCTATACAACAATAATTATTTTGTGTTACATAACAATATTACGTACCCTTGCAAATACTGTTGACATTACACTTTCACAAGTTAGAGAAAATAATCTTAAGCAAGCAATATGACTAGCTTGCTATAACTGCTCAAGTAAACTACAGAATACAACCATCAAGACAAACGTGTTATGAAAGAATCTGCTCCATCCTCTCGCGGAATCAGAAATGCGACATTTTTCTCTAGGAACCTCATTAACTCCAATTATTAAACTAAAAATTCCATGGTGCAACATCAAGTGAAGTTTGGAAAACCTGAATAGTATTTACATATTAAGAGAACACGATGCACGCTTTACTGAAGGTTTATACTGTGCAAAACTTGGATTTCATATAGCCCCTACTGCCTGCCTTTCTTACAGATGCACCCCCATGGACACTTTAACATTATATAAACTCCCCCAGAGATAAAGATTATTCTGTAACTTTCCAAAATCATCTCCAGTTGAGAAAACATTACTTAACAAACACACATTATGTACCTCAAAGATGCATTAGATTCCTGGGTTTCTACTAGATATCAGCATGAAACAATATTTGTAGTTTATTTTCAGATATTAAAAAAAAAAATAAATAAGACAACGACCCAGGCTGGATAACTAACTGGAAAGGATAAACAGGATTAAGTAACAGGTGTCTGACTGCAAATAATTCAAAGTCACGCATCGAATACTGTGCACAGCTTTTCTGGCAACATGGAAAATGGTTTTTCACACCTTGCTTTGAAAATTACCAGTAAGTGATTTAAAAACATTTGCAGAAGTTAACCACACACAAAGACAACACAAGCACTTTTAGCCAGAAAGACCTTTCAATACATCTGAAAGCAAACAAGAAATAATAATTAAAAAAATCTTCAAAAGATGAGATTTCCTTTCTCCAAGAAAAAAAAATGTTAAAAAAACCCGAAAAAAAAACCCACCAGAGAAAAGTTATACTTAACTACACAGAAACATTTGTCACACCGCCCAGCACTGACAAAATCCGGATACACTCACTAACTACAGCGAGCCGCGCAGCTGGCAGTGAAAATGAGAGGAGTAATTCCACGGGCAGTCACTCACACACTCACACGCACACCGATATACATACACGAAATGCCACACACGTATCCACAGCCACAGGCGCCCGCCCGGCGCCCCCTCTCCCCTCAGGCTGCGGGCCGGTGCGCCGAGGCCAGAGCCGCCGGGCGGCTGCCCCGGGCGGCGCGGGGAGCCCAAGGTTACGGCCCGGAGCGGAGAGACGGGCAGAGCCGCTAGCCGTGAAGGACGCGATGCTGCTGACAGGCTCGGCGGCCCCCGGCCAACGGTCGCCCCCAACGGCCGCCGCGCGCGCCGCCGCCGCCCCACGCGCGCAGCCCCTCACCGCCGCCTTACCTCAGCCGCCGGGGCGGGAGGCAGGGCGGGCGCCGCCGCCGGCCCCGCCGCGCTGCGCAGGGTGCCGGGGCTCCGCCGAGGCGGCGACCTCCTCCTTCCTCCTCCTCCTCCGCTCACTATGCCTCTGTGTGTGTGCGTGTGTATGTGTGCAACCCGCCCGCCTCACAGCGGCGACGGCTCCTCCTTCCCCTCCTCCCTTCTCTTCTTCTCTTCCCTTCCCTCCTCCTCCTCCTCGTCCTGCTCCCCCGCCCCGGCAGCGCCGCCGCCGCGCCCGCCTCAGCCCCCGCAGCGCGGCGAAAGGCGGCAGGGAAAGGGGAACCCCGCCGCCGCCTGGGCCGGGCTGGCCGCGGCGCGCGCGCCGCACCCGCTTCCCGCCGCCGGACGCGGGCACCCGCTTCCCGCCGGCGCGCAGGGCCGCGGGCAGCGCATGGCAAGTGGGCGGCGGGGCCGCGGGCGCGGAGCTCCGCCTGCACCGCCCCGCCGCACCCCGCTCCCTGCAACACGCAGCATGCACACATACACTCAGGCGCACCGCGGGGGTGCGCGAGCGGCGCTCCTGTGGGGATGCCCGCACCGGCGTCCTTGTGTTTGCTACACCTCCTGAAAGGGCGGCTGAAGGGGCGGGAAGGAGATCCCCCGCGTGCGCCCGACTCCCGCCAGGCCTGCTCGCTCCAACGCGGAAACACCGTGCTGAAGAGAAAAAGGGGTGTTCCAGAAGCTGCTGCAGGGTTGCCCGGCTCTGGCAGTTTGTGACTGAAAATTGCAGTTGGACACCTCGAGGTTTATTTGCTGTGAGCTGTAGAGGAGGCTCAGTGCTGGGCAAGCAAGCTGAGCTAAGTATGCAGGCGGTCCGAAGCGCAGGATTCCCTCAGAATATTCCCTGGCCAGGCCCCTCACAGCTTGTGACCGACTACAACCCACTGCTGGGGATGGCCCCTGTGGCGCCCTGCGCCATCCCCTGCGCTCTTTTATCTGCTGGCGTCGTGTGCCTTGTCTCAGTTTTCCCACCTTGCGATTCTGTGAGGTGTTCTCCTCCCGTCAAGCAAACAAACATAAAACACCCACAAAACCAAACAAACAAAGTGCTGAGTTTCACAGCAGAAGCAGGTTCCCCATCCCTTTTCTGGTACAAGCAGCTGTCTTGGACTTCATTAGCGAGCTACTGAGTCTGGGCCCCTGGGGCCTGCAGCCTGACCACCTGAAGGGACGCTGGCACCGAGAGCTGCTGGCAGTGCTCAGAAGTGAGGAGAGGCAGCAAGCTACAGCTGAAGGTCTTATCTAGGGTGAGCTGAAGAAGCAGTGAAGGAAAATAATAGGTTTGCTTAAACAGTCATAATAAGGGTGTTGCATTGCCACAAACGATTTGGTAATGCAGTGGTCAGAGCTTACACCATGTTATCCTATGCCATAAACTGGAAAAAAACAGCTTGGAATGAGACCCTCTGGTGCCAGGTGCCATACCAGGTTGCGATAAAAATTATTCTGCCTTCAAGAGCCTAACACCGTGCTCCCGGAGCTGCCATGGAGAAGTAAGCAAAGGGGTGACCAAGAACAACAGCAACGGTGACGCATGATTTCAGGGACAGCCTGTCAGCACAGCAGACCTAAAGACTGAAGGGTTTTTGTAATTGAGGCAAGTGTTATTTTAACCAGATGTTCATATTTGCTTATGCCTAGTCAATTAGAAATTCCTGATGGGTATGGTGGTAGAGGTAGGTCTTTAGAAATACATGAAGGAGAGCAAAGCTGCAGCTAAGGCTCAGGGTGTGCATATCATGCACAAGGAGGTGTGGGAAGGAAATGACAAAGGAACCTGTGTGAGAGGCACATGAGCTGGATGAAGGCCAGTATCGCTGGCAGGGCTAGAGGGATCAAGTTAACACACAGGATATAGGAGCAGCAATTATAGCCATTAAAGATGGAGGGCACCAGCTTTAAAGTGAGATGGACGGGGGGGGGCTAGCGAAGCGCTTTTTGTTTGTGGTTCCAGAAGTGTTTGTTTCTAAATGAATGAAATGGATACATCTGTGGGTACACAAATGCAGTGCTCCATGATCCATGTCTTTTTCATTGCTTTTCTTTTTTTCTTTTTGCTATTGGGCTGCATGTAAATTAAGAAAATTATTATAAAAGTATTCATAAAAAGTGTTTTAATTCCAGCAAGGCATAATGGCTTACTCACTAGCAAACAATATTGGACTCTGCCTAGGAATCCCTGTGTGGTTTGTGTTCAGGCCTCCAGAGCTTGCAGTGGCTGTAAGCACACTGTTACTCTGGTCCATAACACTGTCTGGCTTTTCCTATGACTTCTTATCTCCTTCCCCTCCCCCCGGCAAATGGCTTCTACGTGACAATAGGTCATGGTTGGCTGCCTGTGCAAGGGGATTTTATTCCAGGGTAAAATTCAGGCCTATTTTCATTATTGTGGTTTTTAAAACAGTTTTAGCAAAACGTAGGGACTTGAAATGTTTGAATAACTGCATGAAATGCAGAGAAGTGGTGGCACCTCAGAATTAATGGAAGTATGGTTTCTTTAGAGAGAGCTGTTCTTTGTTCTTTCACAGCCTTTCCCATGTCAGCTCTCTGACCTGACTTGTTCATTGAAAGAAGGGCAGTCATCAAAGGAACAGTTGTCAGGTCCATGGCTCTGCAAGAAAGTTAGAGGTATTGACAAGGCCTGTTTTAACAGCAAGTGGACTTCACATCAAAAGATATTTCAGGTCATAGAAAATAGGGCCATACGTAGGGTCTGAAACTCCCCACACAGCCTAAGTGGCAGGGTCAGGCCCACACATCAAGATTAATTCCTACATTCCAAGTTTCATTGTGGTACAGCTCTGTTTACGCACCTGGACTTCTAAACACAGCGCAAGTGATGATGACTGTTTCATCTTTGTTTCTCCACTGATTTCATCTTGACTTCAGCAGTCAGTGTGACTTGGTCAGTTAGGGGTGAGTTAGGAGTGAATCTAAGAAACTTCAGTTTTACAGCTAGTTCTTAGGTTGGCTTGCTGTGGACAAGATACAGCTGTACTGTTTCATTTTCTCCCTTGCAAAGTATTAGTGTTTCCTTCATTAAGAGTGGCTTGTCAATACAGGACACTTACTAGTTATCATTTTATAAACATATCAAAATGCTCACAACTTCACCCTTGCAGCTTAGGAAAAGAATAACAGTGCCACAACTCATGTCAGTAGAGAACAAAATGCCCCAGGAAACACAACAGAAAAATCCTTACCTATGAAGTGACCAGCTGAAACCTGGTGCATTTAAAATGGTTGCCTCTGATAAGATAGAGCCACATCACCTGATCATGTCAGCAAAAAGCCACAGCTGCCTTCAGAGAAACCTATTCAATCTGCAGCATATTCAGATTAAAAATTATTTTTCCAAAGACATTACAAGTTTGCTAAAGTAACATGATCTTTTGCTGTTATTTCTTATCTCGTACAAGGGTGCATGGCATTTTACAATCACAACCCCACTCATATGTCTCAGACTATCACAAAGGAGTTTATCCTCAGCGCTTTATTTCCAGGTTGTGTAAGGCAAAATTTCTTTTGGACATCAGCGTGTGTAGTGATTGAAAGTATGCAGTAGGTGTAGAAACACAGTAGGTATTTGAAGTTTGAACATGCAAAATTCATGAGAATGTTGAAACTGTGGGTCTACACTGTTAGCTCACAGACAATCTCTGATACAGTCTGTGTTGATCTAGCACCTGTAATGCTTCTTACCAATTTATAGCACCTCTTGGTCAGACCATTAATTTCTTTATTTCTAAGCCTGGATGTTCCTCTTTAAATATATTGGCATGGAATACAAAGGAAAACTTAATGTGCGTAATGAATCACTGTTATAAAATACTTCAATAAATTCCCCCTTTGCAGCTTTTATTTTGGTCTGCTTGTACATAGATATTACAGTGCTGTGACACAGGTCATTTCAGAGCTAGCAACAAAAGACATTTTTTTCCCAGTCACAGTCCTTAACATGTGCAAGCTTAAGAGGACAGTTTTTGTCTTTTTCAGTCCTTATCTGCTGTTGTCCTGCACATTGCGTAAGAATGGTTTCCTATGCCACAAGTAGTACATCTGCATAGGCTTTTGGGGCAGACTGCTCTGCCTGTGCTCAGAGCTTACTGGAAACTATGTTAGGATGGTGCTGAAGCTAATGTTCCTCACAATATGGCCTGTTAACCTGGCCTTGGTGCTGTATTTACATTTTATGTAGCTACATGGCTTTTGATCTGCACACTCCCCAGGGAGGACTTTGTTGCTTCTTCTGCCAAAAGGCTGTATTCAATGTGTTATCATCTGCCACTAATGGTACTGCAGTTGATATTGATGGGTAAAATACTGGTCTCAGTAAAGTCAATAGCAAAGCACCCACTTATATCAGTGATTTTCCAAGTCTTACATTGCAGCCAAATCTGCACATCTTTAATGTGAAAGGCAATCCAATGGTCGCTCAAGAGGCAAATTGCAGACTGAAGCAGACGTACATTGATTTCTCATTGACTTCCAAAAAAATAGCTGGGGCAAATAATTTTGATTAAAAATACTTTTTTTTTTTATAACCATTTTCATGAACATTGCTGGATTATTTTGTTACACCTTAAGGCAGACAGAAAACTTGTAATATTTTAGTCTGGTAGTTAAAATTTTGGTAAAATACTGAAAGTCTTGGCAATTTTAACTGTAGATGTCTCTACCAGCTCTCGCTTGCAAAATACTTGGCTACACAAGTATCTTGGTTAGAGAGAACACAGCAAAATGAAAGAGATTTTCTTCTTGAAGTTTTCCTTTTTTGCAGGTTTTTTTCACAAGATGTTTATTTTCCACACTTGTAAATACCATCCTGTTCCAGACCATTCATAGTCCCAATCATTTCTGTCAGCTGTGATACTGTGTTGTGGGCCCATATGCCATCAAGCCCTTTGATTTAAAAAAGCTGAGGTAACCTTATTAAACACTAGCTCTCTTTAAAAGCAAAATTTCTTCCAGTATCAGATCCTTGATTCATTATACAATAAAATTACGTATGATAATTTTTCAGAAAGACTGTTAGCTTCTTCCTAGGCTTTTGAGGAAGCTACAGGCACACAAAGATGTACGTAATAGGAATGACTGGGAACAAAGGGAATGTTTTTCCTCTGCCTACAGTATAATATTAATGACAGACATTGCAATTATTATTTTTGAGGGTTTTTTTATTAAAAAGAGTGAATAATACTACTAAAAAGTGCAACAGTGGATCTATTCAGGATACTAAATAGTCTCCTCGTTGTACTGGGATTTGTTTATCTTCAGGCTTCTGCTCCAGGTTTTGTGAATGCAGCAGGACAGAAGCATGGGGCTGAAGTTCCTCCAGAAGCTCGATAACGCAGGGAGGAAAACAGAGCTTTCAGAATAGTGCTGCTAACAAGATTGTGTTTTTCTGTTTGGACATTAGAAGAAAGGGGTTGAATTTCTTTACCTGGTTTAATGGCATGAAATTAAAATTAATGTTGAATAATACTTTTTGAGTCTTTTAAGGTACCAGTATCTTTACCTTCCAAAATAATGGCGTCAGTATTAAAAATATCACAGTACTATTAAGCCTTTCAGACAAGGAGTAAGTCAGTTTTTATGTGTGTGAGACAAGGATCTCTGTCCATCAGCATCCCTGTCTCCATCTACTGTGGCCTGAATAGAGGCAGGATTTGTTGCTGGCAGACTTTACTATGTGCTGGAGGCAGCAGTGCAAGGTAGCCCTAGGGCTCCTTTCTTAATTTTGAGAGATCATTTTACTGTCTTAAGAGGAGCAAAGCCCCACTGACCCTAACATGTATGAGAGATTGCATTTCACCTCCAGTTTCTCCCTCTGTGTGTTTACACAGCGCTAATGAGGCTAAGATTGCCTGCTGAGTTCTCGAACCTGCCTGTACTCCCCCCTCAGTTTACTGAATATGTCTCTGCAGTGGTGCAAATCAAATTGACTTTTGAGCTGAAGGGGTTTGGCATTACCTGCAAGTAAATCCTAAAAGCATCAACACAACCATGGCTGAAACAACAATATTCAGTATTGTAAATGATATATAGAAAGAGAAGCAGATTACATAAAATCTGCTCATTGGAAGTCATAAAGAAAAACTTATTAATCAACTGTAACAAATCTGTGCTCACTCGGAAGTACTCCTCTTTAATTATTAATGCAAAATGCAAGGATTTTTCAGTTTAGGATTTTTCAGCCTAAAGAAAGACTTCAGCACTAAAAGAAGACAAAGCAGTCCAACCCATGCATCTTCCTGTGATACTTAGTTTCATGGTTGACTGTCCTTTGCTTTCAGTACCATCAGATGTTATTCAACACCCATCTTCCTAGTATCTCAATACTTGTGATTGGTTTATAATAATGGGGGTAACTCACCATCAATAAATTTAAGTGGGAAAACTGAAGATGCTCTCTAACATTAGCAGCAAGTTTTTGCAGTGGCCTTTCAATGTAAACAGTGAAGTCTAGAGACTCTTCAGCTTGTGGTTTTTATGTTTTTAACATGGATTACATGACACAGCACTTGCAGTGGAAGATCCCTTCCAGTCCTGTGTAAACATTTTCTGAATCTGCTTCTTTATCTTTTCCTTCAGATCTTCTAGGAAAAGTAAATTAACTAATAACATTACCCTGTGTACCCTTCCTGTGGACATACCTTCCTCTTGTTCCTTTTCCATGGCTTGGATTTTTTTCTCTTTCTCAAAACTTCCCTGAGAAATTGCTGTATGCTGTCATTGATCTTACAAAAGCACAGTAAGCATTTAGATGTCATCTGAGTCTGTGCATGCATTTGTACAATGCAAGTCCTAGTACACGTGGAGTACCCAGAGGCTTTCCATACTGCCTCAACATCAGGGATGTCCCTTGAAAGTGGCTGTGTGTGTAACCAGGCAATGATTCTGGATAGAATAGTAAATAAACAAAAAATCACATCAGCAAACTGTCTGAACATCCTTGATATTTCAATTCTGCTGCTGCTTACAAATTTTCTAATCTGGTACCATTGCAAAAAGTCAGTGACATCAGGTGTACCCACCTGTCATTCCTCCCCACCTGGGGAAGGTGTGCAAGCCCACCAGGAGCCAGCCAAATGTGTTTTGTGTGACAGCAAGTGTGTGTTGCTCACTTTACCTGACAGGCAGCAACAAGGCACAAGGCTGTCTGCTGGTGAAAAGAGAGAGTGGGAAGGACAGTGCAGGGCACCTGTATGCCAGAGGGGCCCGAGTATATTAATGCCACCCACTGCTGAGCCATCTGCAGGTTATTACACATGATAGTGACTTGATGGACAGTGAGTTATTAGAAAGGAGTCACACGGTGTCCACTGCGTAGGCTTAAGCACATCTCCTCCTGCTGTGCTGTTACTTATCTCTTCACCTTACTTTCAGCATTTGTTTTTAATTTATATACTGGCAGTGACATATGGCAGGAGTCCACAGATGCATAAGGTAGCAGCTGGTTGAGCCCCAAAGGAACTGTCTTTTGGCAATAAATCTGAGGAGCAGACAGCAAACCATACTTTGGTAGGTAGAGAGCAGGTTGGTCACTGAAATGCTTATGTATGTGCTTACTGCAGGTTAGGTTACTTACTCAGACGGCAAGAATGCAATACCAGTGCAATGCTAATGGCAAGATCTTTCCCTAGAGACCAGTAAGGTGGGGATTACAGGAGGTCCTTTTTGAGGGATGACTTTGTTGTTTCTGTAGTATGGCCAGCCAGTGGGTATCCTGCATGCACCAGGCTTGCACAAGGGAACTGCAGTTTCCTGCCTCCTCCTTCCTTTTGACATGAATAGTTGTCACATCCTCTTCTTGAATAATTAAGCTACAGCTGAATAATTCAGAGTGATCTGTCTATTGTCTGGTGTTCAGCAGGGTTTGGCTCTCTGCAGCACCACACAATGGTGTAATGTTCTTGCTAGCTCCAGGGGTAACTTTTTTTACTGAAAGGCCACCACTGTGTTTTTGGTTTTTTCCTCCCTCTCTTCTCTGTGTTCATACTGCCCTTAACCCTGTATCTTGGGGTATGTGTAACCAACCTGCCCTTGCTGCAGAGTGGGGAGCAGTGTCTGTCATCAGACCGGACAAGAAAGGACTTCCTTCAAATGTCACATGGACAACAAACTGCATCAGAAAAAAATGTGGTGGCCTTACTAGCAGCCTTGATCAGTCATGCAACCAGAAGGCTCCGGCTTTCTCCTCAGGCTGTGTAACAGGATATTATCCCCTGGCCCTAAAGAGCTGAGAGTGGATGGGCTTGAAGGAGCTGGAGAGAGGCTCTTGTATTTGCAGCCAGGAGAAGCAGAGATGCAAAGGAAGGCTCCCACTTCTCTCAAGTACAACTCTGCTAAGAGGTCCATCTCCAGTCTTCATTCCCACCATTGCCCCAGTGGGGTGTGTTTCCCCTGCACTTGGGGTACAAGACCTTTTCCTGCTTGTCAGCTTGACCACGGGTTGAATGGGGAGTGTGAGACACCGCTTGAACTGAAAACTCTGCATTGCCAGCCTCAGAATATATGCAAAACAGATAGTAAAAATACTGTTTGTGTTTCCTTTTTTGTCATCCTCCACTCCTCCTCACTTTCCTTCCCACCATCTGTTACTACTGCTGTCTCCCACTCCAGACAGCCCACCACATGCTTTTCTGCCTTGTTCTGCTGTCCCAGCAAAGGAAAGGGATCAGCCTGTGGAGCGGTAAGTCTGCCCCAGCAGAACACAGGGATTTGCAGCAGCAAAGCCAGGTACTCACTGGCTGTCTCACTTCTCCAAGCACTGCCAGAAGCAGAGGAGACACGTACCAAGTCACCTGGCCTCAGCAGAAGCTGGAGACAGCATGCAGGGGATGCTAAGCAAGCAGTTTTAAGCAAAGGAAGTCAAATAAATTACTGATGCAATTTCACCAGTTTCATCAACTCTGCCAAGGATGTATTTGGCGCAAGGAAGCAGCAGGGGTGCGGCACATGAAAAAGTCAGGACCTGGGAATCATAGTCCCATGCATGCTGACAATGTTATGCACACATAAGGACAGCTGTACAACTCCATGATTGCTCATCTTCAGATCTCTAACTCTGTAGTATCACTCCTCAGACTAAAACCTTAATGAGTTCTTGCCAAGTTCTTGTAATCACACCAAATTTCATAATTTAAACATGTTTTGAAGCTCCAGAGAAAAAATGTACATCAGTGGGAACCAGCCATCTGGAAAGCTTTGGAGTCTTTTTTTGCTCATTTGTTTGTTTGCAATTCAGCTATTCCAGTACTGTAAGTGTAATTTAGTTATTTATTTAATTTTAAAGTTTTTAGGTTACCACATGAGTCTTAACTAATAGATGAAGACACAGCTCATGCAGGGATAATTCACCACTATGAAAGGTAAACGATTCCCAAATGATGAATGAGGTTTGTGGTTATACCAAGGTACAATTCATACTGTTACAACCCGTTACTTCTTCCGAATTCTCTTTGCACAGTGGTTTCTTGTAATACCATTTTTCTCCTGCCTCCCAAGATGTAAGCGAGGTGTAGGGTCTCAGACTTCGGGTACAAAGGAAGAGACAGAAGCAACCTCACCAGCCATGAGCTATTAAATATATTATTGGTCAAATCATCAAAAAAAAGAAGAGACACTAATATAAAATGCCTAAAACTTCCTTTGGAATATGGCATGAAACCAGCCCAGGTGCACTGTACATTATGTATTACAATATGTGCGAGCTCTGCCTTCATAGAAAATCAAAACTACTTTAAATAAGTGATTAGGTTATTCCTTCCATGTCCACACCTTTCTTTTTTTAACTATTTATCCTTGCTGACATGACTGTATTATTCCTTTCTTGATATGAGTCTATGGATGTTGCATAATTCTGTTTCAAGAAAAGGAAATCAGAGTGAAAAGTGGGTTTGTAGATTATACATGGATCTCAAAAAAAATCCTTTTTTTTTTTTTCTTAGATAGACCTGCACCCTTCACACACTCCAGTACACACTGTGCAGGGAAAACATCAGTGTCAGTTCTGCCAGCATCAGGAATGGTGGGCTAACCCCTAAGTTAGAGCCTAGAGAAAACTGTAACGTGGACTGCTTCTCAGCACTGCTGTTTGTTAGATAAAATCACAAGAATATCCATATCATATTGATATGTGAGAACCAGCAGTAGCATTTTTAGAAGTAAACCACAACCTGGATGTTCCTTATGGGATGTCTTCATGCTACCTTAACCAGAAGGACAAGCTGATGTTATTTTTCATGCCGATATTAATTTTCATATCTGATGGTTCAAATATGATCCTCCCTAGCTTTAATTAAAAAGCAAAAAAGCAGAGTGAATTAAGCTGCTCTATAGTCAGGACAGCTGTCCCTAGTACCTTGTGACTGTTGCTCATGGAGGCAGGAGAAGGCTCTGTCCACTGCAAGTCCTTGCACTCAGTACTCAGGGGGACAGACAAACACTCTCCATCTTTCGGCCCAAAGCAGAAAGTTATCCAGAAAATTAGGAAGGGTGGAGAAAAAGATAATTAAAATAACTCTTTCTTGCAGCAGCTAGATAACCTACAAATTCATCCAGCACCTCACAGTCAGAGGTGGCAAAAGCCAGCTACAGTCAGGCTATGGCTCCTGATTTCCAATCCAACTGCCTTTCTTTTCAGCCTCAGGAAAGTTTGAATACCAGGCTCAACCTTTCTCTTATTGCTTTCCATAACTGGCATGGTCTCTTTTCATAATTCTGGCTGTCTTTTTCTGGCCAGTGGAGGTTTTGTTTGTTATTTTTGTTTATTTGAGTGATCCATTTGAGGCACCTAAATGTGAAAATTAAGTCAGGAGAATTGAACACAAATTAAAGTGGAGGAAGAAAGAGACTTAACAAGTGAGCTATGACAGAAAAGATACCTTTCGTGGAAAGGATAGCAGCACAAAAAGAGGAGTGGAAGGACACAGAAGAAACAATAATGTCAAGAAACGAAGAGAAGACACAGTAAAGATAAGAGATGGCAAAAAAGTATGACACCAAAGCAAAAACTACACAATGATCTGCTGTAAAGAGAAGAAAAACATTGGACTACAGGAGCAAAATGAAAAGGAAGTCAAAAGAATACATGATTTTATTCCAAAAACAGTTAAGAGGCCAAAAAATATCAAATATAGAACTAAATTGAATATTCCTTTAAATGACAAGATATATGACCTTGGAGGAGTTGACAGCAGTTTTCAGGGTTGTTTTCCCAGCCGTATCTCAGGCAAAAACTGTAGGTGTTGAGTAAATTTTAATTGAGAGCATAAATGATTTAAATGTTTACAGCAGTGCATCCCTTCTTCCTCTGACACCAGTGAAATTCTTTCAGCAAGTATCAAATCTTGATTTCCAGTGTCATCGTCATAAACAAAGGCTAGTCCTCCACACTTTCTCTACTTCCTGATAGTACGTTGTTTTGTGCTCATTGTCAAGAAGAGCTCCAATTGAGAAATTTCTCTTTGAAAACATAATCAAAATAGCTGTTTATAGCCTTAGGAGGCAAAAAAACAACTGTTAACATTTGGATGATTCTACAATTAACATTTGTATGATCTTACATCTTAATGTGAATATATTTGAATGCTTTTGGGTGCTGCATAATAAAGAGCTGGTTACTAAACTTAGCAGCACTTCATGTAGATTAGACATTATAATTGATGCTTACAGAACAGGACCCAGAGAAATTAATTTTGTGTTGCTCCAATTTCACTGGTTTAAATTAAAGAGTTACACAAAGGGCCTTTATGCCATGGGAAAAAAAAAAAAAAAAAAGTACATGTATTCATGGATGATCACAATCATGTTTATTTGTTCTCTGGAAGCAAGTGGATGTGTTGATATCCTTGCCCATGGTGAGCTCTCCCTAGCTCAGTGCCCTGTGTTGCAGTCTCGCTGCATCAGACTTCAGCCTCCTCCAGCATCCCTGGGCTAAGGCACTTCCCATTTCTCTGCCCTCTGCTTCACTTCTTGTACACTGATGATGTTACAGCCTTGAATGATTCCCCTGTCCCAAACAAAACCAGAAGAATACTGCTCACACTATTTTTTTTCCAGTCCTGTAACCATTCTTTTCCAGCATTAAGCCCTTGGATGTACTACGGGTTTTCAGTTCACAAATCAGGAGCAATAGCAGAAGAGGTATTTAGCCAGACCAGCTTGGGGATTAGCCCACACAACAATCCTCCTTTAGCTGGCCTAGACCTAGACAAAGAAACAACCCAAAGATCCTTGTGTACTGGTATACATTCCTCTGCCTCCTTCCCTCCCCATCTCAGCTCCTCTTCATGCTTCATTCAGCTCTTCCAGGGAGTCCAAATCTGTATGAACATCTCCTATCATCTGTCCAGGCTTTAGCAGTTTTCCAGTCAAAAATCTGGATGCATGCACAAAGTTTGGGAGTGCCCTACCTAGAACAGAAATACTCTCATTTCTTTCTTCAGAGCCTGTTCACATACCAAAAGCCTTTAATGATCAACCTGGATACATCTGCTGGCACCGTGCTGTGCCTTCAGCAGAAGAAAGACTGCCAGAGACATATGGTACGGATAATTCATACTAGTCAGGCTGGAACTTATATATTGGGATAGATAACCTGGATCATCCCAATATTATATTATATGTGGGAGACAATTTACTGTATAGATGCCAGACCTGAGGCCAAGCAGCAAGATTTACACCTCCAGAGCCAGGAACATAATTCAGCTGCAGCTGATCAATGAAAGCTTGAAGTAGATGGAACAACTCCAAGATTGTATTGAGGTACAAATCTGCTAGCCTGAGTGCAGACTGCAGCCCTGGGCATCTTCTTCCCAAGAATGTGCCATAAGCACCAGCTCCTAGAGCTGCTCTCATTCACTGTCCCAGCAAAGTCAGGAATGGGTTCTGCACGCTTCAGTATAATTTACTGTGGTGAACCCCAGGCAGTGATGGGGTTTAAACCCAGTCTCCCAACCTGGCACTGAAAGGTAAAGTGGTACTGCCACATTATGGAGTAAAGGAACAACTTGGGTATCTGACCCCAGAAGAAGGCTTTGTCTGAGTTGTGCCAGATTCAGCGTTTTAAGATACTCCTCCTGTGTAAGGTGGGAAACCTCATCCTTCTCATTCACATATTCTGGGTTATTCCTTATGTCAATAAGCAAGAAGCAACCCCCTGAATCTAGAATTCAACTGCAGCACAAATAATCCTAAATCATCACCATCAATGAACACTGACAATGCTAGTATGAAATTGTGTCCTAGCCTAGTCAAGCTGTCCCATTCCTAACACTCTAATCTAAAATGATATTTATCAGGAAAGTAATAAAAGCGGGAACTCCAATCATCAGTGTTTGATGAAAAAAGGAATAGATAAGATATTTGTGTGTATGTGTAATCCCTAGTTAAATATTGGCAGAAAAGGGAGGTGAAAACAACAACAGGCAGGGAAAAACCTGTAATCAGGCTTCATTAATACTGTAGTTAATTGATGTTCTGCTTAGATTCCAAACAGCAACAGGAAGCTTTCTTTAAGGTGGGTAATACGTTAGCACCTATTGGAGAGGGTGAGGAAGGGAGATACTCATGTAAAAAATGTGAGCTTTTCCACTTTTGAAAACTTTGACCATTTGCTTCAGAAGTTAGTATGAAACTCAGTGGTGCAGTTTTCATAGATCTAGGCTAAGCCTTAAGAAAATTCCTCCCTCCACCCCCACTTTACATAAAAAAAAAAATTAAAAAATAAAAATCACTGTTTGTGAGACCTCCCCTCTCCATTTATAATGTCTGGGGAACCATAAACTGAAGAATCCAGCATTGCTTGTCTGTCTAATCACTTGGCCTACATTTTGATTCTCTTTTCATGCATTAGTTCAGATGCTATGACTAGTGAGACATGGAGAAAGAAGAAAAATTATTTTCACAGAATGAAAAAAGCGCAATAATATCCCAGGTGCTACTGCATTGTGCCTCAAGAGACATGAACACAGCTTGAACTGCTCTAAATTCTCAGGGTTTGTCTACACAGCTGTAGTTCAGTTCCGTTAAACCAATGCAGACTTGTAAGTGGCTGGCGCTGACTAAGCTTAAACAAGAGCAATCCAGTGCCAGAAGTGTTGTCCAAGAATACTATCAAAATAATGGTCTGACTAAACACACAGATATGTTTAGATGGAATATAATGGGGCTTAACTCTTGTGCAGTTGCAAGGCAGGTAAAGTTGTCCCTAAAGACAGGTTGTCTCCTACCTGCCTACACATAAACACACCCTCTGAAACACTGTGGGATACTGGATATGGTAGAGCAATAACCCTGTCACTGCTGCAAAGTCTGTGTGCTTTTATTCTTGTCTTTAAGGATGTCATTGTAAGAAATCAGAAATCAAGTGTGCATGCGAATGCACACCTGCTATACATATGATATTGCTGTATACATAGGCTGAGTACTGTAGGCAGGCTCTGATGTTACAAGAGTAGGCACATCAGTATTTATTGCACCTTGAGAGAACTTGTGCACAGGATGCAATTATTGTGATTGTTCTCAGAAATCCCATACACTGTGTCAGACATCCCACGGGCTGCAGAGCCAGGGTGTCCTGTGGCATCCCCCAACATCCTGGCTTACTGCTTTCCTTGCTCAGAGTGCACCTTTGGTTCTTCCCCTAACCTTTATTACCAATACAAAGCAACACAAACAGAACCCATCCCCTGCCCCAAAACTCCAACCCTTGGTATGTCCATTCTATTATTGTTGAATTCATCCTAATAGCCTAAATGCAAGAGCAATGCTGCCTTACGCACCCTTCTAGCTCAAAGTGCGCCTTTTTCTTTTCGCTTCTAAAACCTTTTCCTATTTATACCCTGTTTCAACAGCTGTGCCTTATTCCCCATTCAACATCAATTTTCCCTTAAGAGGGATAATTAATTTAGAACTCCAGGCAATAAGACATAGGTGAGAAACCAGCTTTCCTGGTGTTGCCTTTCTTAACCGTTGAAGGTTCAATTCTGTCTCACATTTACATGAGAGCAGGAGAATACACCTAAAATCAAAACCAACCCCAGAAAATAATTCCTTTTAATGTTATGCTAACATAATGAAATACAGGAGGAATTGCAGAAGCCATATTCCCCTACTGCAGTATTAATTCATCATGGATTCTTAGGTACTGAAAAGTCAAGGACTGACAAAATTATGCTTTAATGTGTCATCATCACTTAAGCAACCATGCACTTGCCCAAGTAAATAGATTCAAGAAGTATATTCAGGAACTTCAGGTGCAGGAGTATTACTTCAGAGATTTTTTTTCCCTGTCAAAGCAGACCAGCCTGTTTGCATTTATTTAAGCCTTCTGCACATGCTCCCTACTTTGTAGTCCTGAAGGCTGCTAGCAGTCAGATGCTTCAGATGCTTCCTTATCTGAGAAGGTGGATGGATCCAAGAGATCACATTGAGCTCTTAAAAGGCAAAAATGGTTCCCTGGGCTAAGGGAGCTGCCAGTTTAAGTCTATTGTCTGAACTGGTCTTAGGATGTTAACCCTCACGAAGAAACTCATCTTCTGTGACTGGAAAAGGAAGAGGGGAAACTGGGGAAGACTCAGTGTCATCCTGTTCCCAGTAGGGTTTTAAATTCTCAGTTCTCCAAGGACCCATAATCTGAGAGATTACCTTACTTGCTTTCTTGAGTCCTGTCACAGCAAGCTCATCCTGATCTCTCAGGAAAGCTGCAAATGCATGCAGTTATCATGTTAGGGCATAGGTATCCTGAGAACATTTAACAGGGTACATATTGGTGATCTCAGTTACTTAGAAAGACTTGTGCTTATGTCCAATCACTAATCTAAGACTGAGGTCAAACCTCTTTTGATTTTAGTGCATAGAAGCGCCTTTTCTTGATGGTGTAATTAAGTATGTGGAATAGCTTATTCCATACCCTTCATGCAATGAATGACTTCTGCTAGCCTTTTTGCATGATTTTCCTTTAGAGCTAAAACCCCAGTCATGGTGGTGAAAAATATACTATTTTTTTTCACACACACTCCCCAATAACGGCACACTGTATAAAGTACGGAAATAAAAACATTCACACATGCAATGCTCTATCACTGTGAGTCTACTCCGACTCCTCTTTTAACAAAATCCAGGTGATTCCGCCTTTCCAACACAGCATGTGCTCATGCTGTATGCGTTGTGTTTTGCAGACGCTACGAGAGAAGCCTTATAGAGATGGACTTGCAGACGAGAGCAAGAGAAAACTACAGACTGTAAATAAAAGCATCACTCATGGAGCGTCTCTCAACTCCTAGCAATGACCTTTGAATTTGGAAGGACACATGGCCTGGACAGGTAAGGGAGTTACATTGCTGATTATTTTATGGTATTTTTTGCTGTAAAGCGTGCTTGTACAAAGAAAGAGCAGTTTGTAAAACTGTGTTTAAATAGAACTGGATTTGTCAGCTATGACAATAGCTAGGGGAAGATTTAAATGAAATAATAGGTGTTTTTCATCTTTAATGTCTATAATTAGTTAACGCAGCATAAAAACTGGCACTCTTCCTTTCTCCACTGGGGGAAAAAAATCAACAAAGAGGAGAAAGCATGCAAACCCAGTGTTTTGTTAGCTGATCTTTTAAGAGCCTGGTTCCTGTTTAGTATGCCTTTAGTGAACATGCACTCAAATGAATAATTTAGACCTTTGATGACAACTTTTCAAGAGCTCTTTTTATCAGTGTCAGACAGCTTCCCATTTTTGACCATATAAACACGAGACAGGAATCACCACTGACATTATTAGTTTTGGCTCATCTTCCTGCTCTTTGGATAGGAAAGCCCCATTTTTTTTTTCTAGTGGTGAATTAACATTTTTACTTTTAGAACCTCCTGATTGTAAATGCTGAATCAAATGTAATACCATAAAAGAAAAGAGAAAATAATAAAGTCCTGCTTTGTACTGGGACTGCTGATGTTGCAAAGTCAGATACTCCTGGGAAATGTTAGAATTATGTTTGCACCATCTTAATTGTACAGATTATTACTTCTGTGTTCTTAAGCATAGACAGCAACCGTACAAGCTTGCTTACAACAGATCCAGTGATGCCACATCTAGTCACACAAATGGTGAAAGCAGGAAACCAGCCCCACTCAGCAAAGATGTTTGCTTTGTTGACAATACTCCTGTTGGCAGTTAAACACATGTGTGATTAAGGATTATATTAAGGACTTGTATGTTGAACTGCATACAACTGCTCTGTATTCTGGTATTCACACTAATAGCTTCACTGGGCATAGTTTTAAATTAAGCACAACGTCTAGCCCTTTTTATTATGGGTGTATGGAGCTAGCAGGTGTCAGAAGCTTACCTTGCCCTGCATGAAATGTTTCAACTGAAGGCAAAGCCATCTCCAACCTGGTAAGATTTTTTTCCATCCGTATGTTTTCTTGTTTTTTTCAGGTTGTGGCTTACCATTTTGTTGGGGAAGGATATTTAAATTAAAAAGCACTTTGAAATCAAGACATCAGCCATATACTCATGGAGATTTTTTTTTTTTTCATCTTTCTCTCTGAACCTTATTGTTTCCTGTTACCAACACAATTTTACGTAGATGCACACCCTACATAAGGTGTCAAACTGTGCAGTGTTCCGTTGGATTCAGTAATAGACTTAAATTTAGCAATTTTCTGATTGGAAATAATGCCATTATTCATGTGCCCTTGTACCAACTCCCAAGCTACCACCTGGCTCTCTTGATAATATGACGTTCCTGATGCACATTATCTCAGAGGTCAATGCGAAAGGAAAGGTATTACACAACTCTCAAGAACAAATCCTCCAAGGAGGAGAACTCAGATAGGCACAAAAATATTATATCCTAATCTTGGCACAACATCTGCTGGGTCCTTACACACTTTAACTATATACAATGCTCCCTTAACGAGGTGTTACTTATAGTTGTTTCTTATAGCTGAGACGTCTGCACTTCTTCAGTATGCCAAGTATAGTCATCAGGATATCTGACCACGAGAATGGTAAAGAGCAGTGGGCTAATGGGCTAAACTGGGGGAAATATGAGCTGCTTCTTATTTTTGAAGTTACATGGAGGTTTTTTTAATAGCTTGTGTTACTATGTGAGTAACCTGCAAAGGCAAATACCTAAAGATGGCGATCTAAATCCACAAGCAGCTGAGCAATGGCAGTCAGTTTGTTTTCAGAACTTTGCTTCCCCTACAGACTCATATTTAAAATTTTGGGTTTAGTTTCTCAGTAGCTTGATTGCTGTTATCTGAAAATTATTCTTAAAGTCTTCTGTCAGGGAGGGTGTTGTGAAGAAGCAAAAGGTTAAAACTATGTCACCACAACAGTCCATGTATGAGCACAAAGTAAGCTGGAGGTACAAGCACCAGCCTTACAATAGCTTGTGTACTGAAACACACATTAGCCTGCACTGAACTCCCTGCTGCTGTGTCCAAGCACCTCCCAGCAGCCAGCCTTACTGCTTCCTCCCTGTATCATAGCCCAGTCACTCATGCGACTGCAATGCAGGCATAAGTCCAGGCTGACACTGCCCTAGTGGAAAGGGAGAAGCTGTACAGCTGCAAACAGCTGGCACAGCCTAGGACAAAGAGCCATCAGCTAATGAGCGGTAATGAGGATGAGAGCGCCTTAGGCTTCTCCCCTTCCCACCCCCAGATCTGCAGCTCTGAGCTTCTTCATGTACTGAGTCGCATGCAATTGTGTGTGAAAGCTGTCAAGAGCTGGAGATTAAAATATTTGATCTGCCTGGGAGGAATGGACTTAACTGACACAAGCCAGGAACTGTGATGAGATCTTGTTTACCAGGCAAGTGCGGGGCTAGAAGTCAATACACCAGAATTGCCATGACCAGAAATTACTCACTTAGTGAACAAAATTTATTAAGGCAAGCTATGCCTCACATCACATCTTTGCATGACTGTTTTAACATTGTTACTTCCCTTTTGCTTTCTCCCAGAATGACCCCTTTAGAGCAAAATATTTATAAAATGTCACGTGTAAAAATTCTGAAGGAGAAAATAGTAATAAAAAATATTGGCAGTTCTTTCTAAGGAAGTAATCACTAACGAAGTCTTTGATGAAAGTGTTGTTGAGAAGCTTAACATAAAATTTAAAAACCCACAAATGCGTGCAGAAAGCGACTTCGACAACATCTTTAGCAATTACTTTTAAAGAAGTGTTGATGGGAACATTTTATGTTATATAAAATTTCCTTTCCCCATGAACATTGATTGCCCCACATTTGCACTGATCGTAGTCATATTAAATGGGTAAAAAGATTTTCTTACTAGCACCATGCTAGGAGTTATTCTGCAAAAGTGATCTGAAGGTGAAGCAAGAGTCTTTACAAACCAGAGAGGTAGCAGACACGATAGTAGGGGTGTATGACATTGTAGAACAAGGGGAGAAATGGAGTTGGTGACTGGGTGACTAATAGAGCTGGGGAGCTCTGGTGAATGGACAGAAGTAGGAGAGCACCGCAAAGTATCAATATCTAATAAACTTAGTGTGTCTTATGCTAATATGCCTTTTTTCAGATAAAGGACAGAAAGCCTCAGAGCCCTGCTCACAGAAATTAGCGTGGCTCTGCTAGTTGTAACGGCACCTCTGGCTTATTTACGCAAGCAGATGAAAATAAGCCTGATGCAAGGGACACAAATATTTCCTTTTGTTGCTTTTATCTTCCTTTCAAACTGATAGCCTTGTGATGGCAAACAAGAGCTGGCAGAAGGTTCACCAGTTCATGGTACAAGCATCTGGTACATTTGCTGTACGCACATTTTCATGAAGCACATTTGGGGGGGCTGGTATTTCTTTTCTTCCCCAAACTTTTCCCTCCAAGCAGAAATATCCTCTGGCTAGTGCTTATCCCAGCAAGAGTAGTACATGTACTTGCAGATAGTGGAGAAAAAGAGCTCCAGTCTACATAGATATATGTATGTATTGCTGGCAATCAGCAGAAAGCATGAATTGTGTGCTTTCTCATAAATCCTCATCCACAAGCCCAAATTTCACCTGAACACACTAACCACACTAACCGTGTGGTACGTGAACTTGCCTAGCCCTCAGGCAGAGCTATATTATAATAAGATGTTCGTTGCCAGCAGACTAAAATTCGGTTTAACACCTATTTGTCCACAGAGCTGAACTGGCAGCAAGGCAGCATGAATGAGTCTCTTAGCACTCTGCTGTGCTGCCCTGTTGATCCAGGAGCTGATAGTGGTTATTTATATCTTTTCAAAGTAGCTATAAAACACAGACATCACTACATTTGTGCCTCAACTGGGAGGCAGAGGTGTGTGTTGGCCTCCCCGTGGTACTGGCACCCCAGGATTTGGGATGCAAGGCTGCGCAAGGGGTATGTAGGGCATGCATGCAAGGAAGAGAGTGAGTGGTTCACTTGGATCAGAAGCTGAGAGATGCTACGTGATCCTACAGTCTGGTCATGGCCTTAGGTAGCATCTCACAGTGAGAGGCAAATCCTCTGAGCTGCACCAAAAGAAAGGTTTTGTTAGGAAGTAATCCTTTTCTGACAAGGGAATGTGCTATTGGTATTAAAAAAAAATAATTTAAAAAAATCAGTGGGAACTGGGGTTTTAATTTTTGAAGGCACAGAGGTCCAGAGCTGTAACAAGATAGTTGACTTTCATTGCAACTGGTTTCAAACGAGTTTTAAGAGCCCAATTCTTTGTGCAGATCTTTCTTTCAAATAATTCAAGAAAGGGTGGGGACTAAGTTGCATTTAAATCTTGATTACAGGCCATTCATCTGCATGTCCCACACATTGCATTGTATTTGTCTTTTGCCTTTCTGATTTAGGTAATAGTAGATTCTTGCTAGAAAACCAGCAGAATTTAACTAATGCTGAATTTGAAGTGACATTGAAGAAGCTAGTTTTACAAGAAAAAAAGAAAAAAATTCCATTGAGTAAATAGTTACCAGCTTAAAATTATTTGTTCCAAGTTCATCTACTAGAAGTGAAAGCCCCCACAAAAACAACCTAGAGTAAAAATGAGTATGTGTATAATTTGAGTAGCTGCCATTCAGAACCAGGCAGAGTAGAAAATAAGAGACTGCATGCTCTTCAAGCTCTAACCCAAAGTCTCAACTGCTTCCACAGTCTCAGCACAGCTGGAGGTTTTTTGCTAAATTTGTCAGCAGTGAAGCAGTGAACAACCGGGAAATATGAAAACAGCATAATTAGACTTCAGGCTTAGCATCTCAGGGATGGGAGCAGAGCAGCTCGCCACCCCTCTGAAACCAAAGACTAATCTCAAGAAGTGTCGCAAACCCAGCTAAAAAAGATGTCACTAAGTGGTTGCATTTCTATTTGGAATAGTTAAAAAGCCAGAACTCTATTTAATTGTACTTTTGAAAGAGAGAGTTCTAACCAGCTACAAAGTTGATTTGAAATTGAAATGCTGTATTCTGGGTTTTTTTCCAAGTACCTATAAATTTTGCTCTTAGGTGATTTAAAAAAAAAATGTTGTTGAAATCTAGCAGTTTTTGCAATAGTTTCAGCAATAGTGGTGCTTCTGGGTAGTGAGGTTATGGTACGTTTTCTGAAGGATGGATTAAAACATTGGGTAGGTCTTTCTACAAGTGCCAAATCCTATGGCATTCTAGATTATCTAAGCAAATCTTCCTGTTTTGGAAAAGAAAAAAAAAAAGCAATTTTGAAAATTTTTCCTATTTATCCTTAGGTTTCTCAAAAACCCACTCCATTTAGGGTGATATTTCTGAAGTGGATGTTAAGAAAAATGCTATTCTGATGTGAGGATTCCTGGTTTCTCATTAAATCAGTACTACATGTTAATTGCCCTTCCCATCTCTAAAAAATCAAGTCATAAATCTTTCTGGCATCTCTGTTCATTCTCCTAATTACACTGTATAACACTGATGAACAAAGCAAGATTTTTTCTTTCTTCTTGCTAAATTGTGTGTCTGGAAATGCATGAGAGGGACTGTGTAGTTGTGTAGATAAAGCCTCTAACTCCACATTAATATATAGTGGAAAAAGTAAAGAAATAAGAGCTGCCATAAAGTATGGAGCACAAGATACACTTTGCATTAGCATTTCTGAGCTAAAGTAATGGGCTATCAAGATTTAGTTGGCACAGTATTCTGTATTCTATTAAAAAAGTATCATTAAAATCAGAGAACATTTAATATAAAACTTTCCTACAGATTCCCTGCAGGAAGAATGTGGCCTAGCTAACAAACCCTTGATTTATTCAATAAAAAATACTCCTTTTTCCTTTAAAATGTTCACAGGGCACCTACTTTACAATCTCCATAGTTCAGCTGCCACTGCACAAATGTGCCTTTACATCCAAGGAGTACCTGGGTGCTACTGCGTGTCCTTATGTACAATGGTCTCTATTCACATGCCTTGTGAGTAAGAGCAAACAAAGACACAAGCAATTGCTAAACACACAGAAACTTACACAAACTCCCACAGACACACCATTGCCCCTCCCACCCCCACCAGGATTTTCACGTAACAACCTGTTAGCAGGCACATGAAGGAAGTCAAAACAAGATCTGGATTTGCTGCCTTAACTCTTCCCTTTGCAGCCTTGCAGGACAGAAAGGAGAAAATCAGGGTCCTCACAACCCCATAGCCTGTGAAACCTGCATCAGTACAGCTTTACCTGTTCCCCAAATAGGCTTCTGCTTCGCATTTATCAGTCCTCCCTCATGAAAATGCTGCATAGACAAATGTTGATCTCTCCCATTCATCGTATGGTGCCACTGGGAGCACGAACACCCCTTAGACTTGTTGAACACTTAGGGTTTGGGGCATGTCACACAGCTGGGGCAATCCAGCAGATCTTCTGGATCTGGTCAGAGGCTCCTACTGGTGACACACATCAGGGGTGGTCCTTGGGGTGACCAAAAATAAGGTGTCTATAGACTGAGCAGGTCTTACTTATCAGCATCCCAGTGGGTACTGACCCACTGACAAATTCCAGCCCTAAATTAGGGATGCGAGGAGCCCTACTGGGGTCAGGGAGACTGTTAGCTGAGCAAGGCTTACGCATGAGAACTGCAACATAAGTTCCAGCTAATTGCAATGGGAACAGGCTTGGCCCAAAGAAAGTGATGTACCAAAAGCATTGATTGAACAGGATTCTTAAAGCAGGCATTGTGTCCTTGAGTGAATTTACCTGTAGAGTACACTCCAAATATAGATACATAATAGGAATGAATGGTACAGAAGCACTGATGGCATCCAGTCAACATACATATCATCCAGCACACTAGCTGTCTATTTTCCTATATCTAGTCCTCTGTGCTACAGCCCTCTTTCATCCAGTGTCTTAAATTACTGCAACAATTTCTCCAAAGGAGACTTTCTACCAACTATGCATCAAAACCCTATTTTATGAAAGAAGTTGCAATGCTGCTTATAATATAGTGATTAGAAACCCAACAGGGAGAGAAATGCAACTCAGGAAGTGTAACTCAGGATTACAGTGTTGTAACATGTCTACTTTTTAGTGCATGACTCTGATCGGATCATAAATAGCATGCAGTGAAGACCTACCCCCAGACATTCATCACTGATTCTATGAATGCACATGTTACACTACAATTAGGCTGGAGACATCAGGGGGTTCGGTACCTGTGTAACAGAACAACAGATCACTTTCATTCCCACAGCTTTCACAACCTGGCTATAAGAAAATAAATTGCAGTGTAGGGAGCTGGCAAGTTACAGTCTGTATTTACCGGAGGAGGAGATGGCAAGTAACCACGTATAACATTTAGTGTTTTCAACTGAGGGTGCGTAACACTATGAAACCCTCCCCTATTTTTCTTTAAACAATTACGCATAAAATAAAACAGCAGCCTGTCTTAATGCAGTCCAAACCCAGCCCCTCTCTGATATGTGATTTAAAGATGCCTAAACCTAGTTTATAAGCAGCATCTTTCTGATAAGGATTAAAAAGTGTCCTGAGTATTAATCCTGCATCCTTCAGTGATTATTTTTCTTAAAAGAAAGGAAAACAAAGTAAATAGCGAAAAAATCTTCACTAGACAACATCAGTGCCACAATGGCTACAAAATTGCTTTCTACATGTCTGTGATAATTCAAGCCTCATTTGTGCTTGGCAAGGAACATGAATAGTTGGTTACTTTGGGACAATATTCATCTAGCTCCCTTCAGAAACAATTTGTGCTATTAAATCATTTATTCCCAGTACTGTGCTTAGCTGATGGTATCATACATCAGCTCATCTCTGAAGATAAGATCTATATAAAATTTTTTGAGTGGCACTTTCCCGCTGCAGGACTTTCACACCTTGTCCTGCAGCCAAGACATCAATACAATACAGCACCCTCTTCTTCGAATTTATCACACCCTAGGGGAGGCTGGCAATTTCCATTTTCCCCCTAAATACCCAGACCTACTTTCCTTTAAAAACTCTGATCCTTGCATCCCTTCCCACCCCCTCGTACACTGCAGTTTCTATAATCGTCACCTTATGTAAGAGACCCAGAACCGGGAGCAATTATTTATTGGTGTTTGTGTGCCCTCGCTTTCTCCCTGGAGAGCACTAAAATAACCTAACAGATCCCCATTTGATACACGTGGGCCATCGCATATCCTTGTGCCTGGTGGTACCTGCCACCACCTGGTACATGCCATCACCCTAAGGGGAGTGATGCTAGGGACAGAGAGAAGAGGTTCACGCTGTTGGTACCATGGGGTCCATGCTCTGAGTAGCCCCCCCTCCACTTGTGGCAGAGGTCCTGTGCAACACAGCAGGTGGGGTACCCTGCTCTGCCAGTGCCCGGGGATTTGCATGGAGAGGTGCAGGAAGCAAGAGGGAGCATCCACAGCCCCAGAGCCATTGCAGTGCGCACAAGTGTGCCAGGCTGCCTTCTGACTTTGCCCCGGGAGCCCATTCATGTCTTTTATCGTTTGACTGTTTATTTTCAGGTGGCTTTTTTACAGCATTGTCACTCAGCTGGTTTCTAACTGACCTGGCAGGTTTTTACTGCTTGCTTCCTGCTTGCTGGCAGAACAACGAAGTCTGGGGGATTTATGTGCCCCAGCTCCCATGCGGGAGCTGTGAGCAAAGCCTCCTCCTGAGGAGAGGAAGTTTTTGCTGACAGATGCCTCTGTTTGAGGTGTGCGTGTGTATTTAGGCCCTGATCCAGCAGAGCACTGGAGCACACACTCAGCCTTAGGCACATCCATATTGCTGTCACCAGGCTATGTAAAGCAAGGTGGGTATTTAAGCCTTTGTGGACTTAAAGCTTCAGTTCATTGTCCTGGCAGCTCATGCAGTCCTTACGTAGCCTGCAGTGCTCTAGGTTGATCATTTACAGAGCAGCAAAAAAAAAAAAAGTTTGCAGCATGCACATATTTCTGCAGTGAAAAAGCACAATAACTTGCTTGATCCATTCTGGGGAAGGGCTTTTACAAGTAAATATGCATTTACCTTTTTTATTAGGCACTTTGGTCACAGACTTTATGAACTCAGAACAATTTTCCCCTGTGCAAAGCACCAATAGGCAGAAGTTGCTCCAGGAGAAGTCAGTGGTGCATGCCTTATAAATGCCTGTTAGACACCATACAGGGTGCTGGAGTTAGTAGCAGCCTTATAGGGATAGACACATTCTCCAAAATTTAGTGATCGCTTCAACCCACTCCTTGTCTTGGTGATTTGGTTCATGCCAAGCTCTTTTTTTTTTTTTTTCGGGGGGGGGGGGGGGGGGGCTGTGTTCTTTTTTTGGTTTCTTTTTGTTGTTGTTGTTATTTGTGTTTTTAAATCTCCATTGACCTTGTCCTGAGAAGTTACTTTGTGGGAAGCAGATGGAACTTAGTGTTATGTTGCAGCACTCTCCAAACTAGCCAGCTGCAACAAGGTCTTTTACCATCTCATACCAACATACTCTTCATGCCAGTCCCTCTGCTGCCTTATCCTAGTCTCCCCTCACCCAGGGCACGCTCTCTCTGCTTCTTCCTCCTCTTTTCCTTGGCTGCCCAACCGCTTCACAGAACCAGCCACAGCTGCACGTTATCTACATCAGCCAACCCACACCCCTGAAGCCAGCCCACAGTTGTATATTATCAATGTTAATTAACCCAGCTTCATTCCTCTACGCCGTTATTCCAGAGTGCTGGAAGGTTTTCTGAAGAGGCCAGACAAGTTTGATAACAAGAATCTAGTTTACAAAAAAATACTTTTCTTTTAAAAAAGAAAAAGTTTGGGTTTATTGTGACAAAATCTCAACTTACTATCAGCAAGCAGACTTTCTGGTGCAGACAAACCAGCATCCTAGCTTGAACTTTGTGTTACTGGCATCCTCCATCAGTTTTGTTCTTTGGGCAAACCATCTCCTCAGTGAGCTGTTGTAGCCTGGTACCCTCAAAAGCTGATCATTCCTGCCTCTTGCCCAACCACTTGCCTTCTGTTTCTCCCCATTTCCACAGACATGAACTCCAAAGACTGTAACAAACAAAACTAAAAGACCTCATTTTTATAACATGCCAGTCAGACAAAATTAGTTTTGCTGATAAGGGAAATCCGCTTGTTTGCTGGAATAGAGACGGGAAGCAGCCATGCCAGCTTGGGATATCACATGCAGCCAGGACTGGAAATAGCAGCACTCACCCTCAGAGTTCATCAGTGAGCCACTTCTTCAATAAAAGAACCCAAACAATTTCCTGTCACTTCTCCAATTGCCAGTCTCTGAAATCCTTCTCCTCCTGCTTTGGCTTAAAAAATAATAGTGCAAGTCCCTTTAACCTTTCTTCACTTCAAAAACTACATTGCTTTTACTGACAGGATTGAAAACTCTCTTCAGGTTTAACAGAAGTTAGACTTCTTGATTTTGTTATTCACTCGTCTTCCACAATGGTTGTATATAGCAATAATCAGTAAACATGGATTTTTTTCATTTGAAATGTAAAGCTACCTGGTGTTGTCATCACACAATCTGTGTTATAATAATGCTCAGTTTTCACCTGACCTTTAGAAATCAGCAGATTCAATTACTTGTAGCATTTGCTGAAAATCCTCTAGGGATCTCACTATAAATTATACTGTATTCTACAAATAGATATGACAACACTAATCAGCAAATTAAATGACAGTGATCATTCCTGCAGAGATACTTAAACATCTGATTGAGCTGATACATTGGACCTATGCAGTCTACAGCTTCAGTCTGCAAGAGGTGCTGCTCACATGCAAAGGAAATGCTGACCTTGCAAGCAGGAACCTGTAGGTTATTTAAGATATCTGATAAAAGAAGGGAGAAAAAGGCTGATGCCTCCACGCAAACACTAATGGACATTGATGGATGGTGATTCCAGTCCCTTCATTAATATTTTCCTCTGATGTTGCCACCCATTCAACTTTACACAATTATTTCCAGACTTACCAGGGCTGGACACTTTCTAATAACCACTCTTGCCCCAGAGTGGGTAAGGCATGGGAGAGCTGTCACTGCTCCAGCGCCAGGATGCTGCCTCCCTCCAGGCAGGCTTTGCCAGATGAACCCAAGACAAATACCTTCTAGAGGTATATGCAATAACCTACTCAACAGCCATTTTGCAGTGGATGGGGACCAGGCCTTGACCATCTCCACCCTCATTGCAGTGGAAGAGTCTTTACTGGTCAAATCCCCACACCCTCAGCCAGCTGCGGCTGGGACTGTGCCCCATGCATTGCTTACACAGCGTGGTGAGAGCCAAAATGCTGAGAAGGACTGGCAGGATGCAGAAGGGCAAGACCGCTGGGTATAAAAGCCCTTCTACAGGTCATGGAGCAAAGGAGGCCTTAGTTGGAACCAGGCTTGTAAACTTTTGGCAAAGAGAAGTGTGGAGGAACCCGAGGCCATGGCTCTACTGAGGTCAGACAAATGACCACGGAGACATGTCCTGTGCTTGCAGGCAGTGTCACCTTGATTTGGGGCCAACCTCAAGCCTTATATTAGAAGCAGGTGCTGCAGGAGGTGGGGATAGCATGGAGCTGAGAGGTGTGATTGCATCCTCTACCACAAGCTGTTGTTTTGACAGCTCTATTACAGTCATATAGAAACAACGCCTGGGGAAGTGTAAAGCACTGTAAAAAAAGTCAGGGAAATCATCTGTCCTGCAATATGCCAGCTTTCACTGAGGAACAGGACTACATGCCAATGAGAAGATATACAATAAGTTCTTTCTCTAGCTTTTTCTTTAACCATAGCTGGTTATTGTTCACCTGAAAACCATCATTTCTTCTCTTACTTCTATCTGGCTAATCCATGTGATGTTTATTTCATGGTAGCCCTCTCACCCAGGAGATGAATTCATTTTTCATATGAGCATGAAGACCTCAGCCCCAGCTGAGGGGAAGGGATGAATAGCCCTTTCCTGAGCTGCCTTTCTTACGAAAAAGTCAAAGTAGCTCATCCCAGGAATCACTAGCTATGCTCAGGAGTTGAAGTTTCAACTCTGCATCCACATGAAGCAGTACAGACTGCGGGAGGTACCACAGTGATTTCCTACCCCAAGTGCCATCAGCAGCAGTTTCTTGTGTGCTGATGTATGCTGTGCACGTCCGTGCCAGGACTTCAGGGAGAGGTTTTGTGCATGCAGCTGCATTTCTTGGTTTAACAATGGTATCACACCCTGTATAGGCCAAGACTTACCTTATATGAAAACACAGCAGTCCTCGAAGGAGCAGGATAGTCTGGAGCCACCTCTGCAATAGCAAACAGAGCCACATGCTCAGCCCAGCACACAGCTGCAGGGAGGCCCCCCTGCTGGAACCCAAACCACACCTTCCCACCACTTTTCTCCTTTGGGAGTCTGCAGCATCACCTGGAGTGGTTGGTCACCAGAAGAGCTCTTTGCTCTGCACAGCTTTGGGTGATAGAAATCTATCTTCCCAATCCAGCAACATACTGGGAACCAGCATACCCAGCCACTCTAACACCAACAATTCAGGTGTTTTTATTTTTCTTTCTCTTCTAATCTGTATATAGTGTTTTGTAGTAACACTATCTAATAGGCAAACACAAACAACCCTGCTCATTTATATTGCCTCATTAGCATTCTTCAGAGGCATATACACAGTTTTCTTTTATTTACCACTGCTCCCACCTTAGGGAAGGAAAGCAGCAGAAGTGCTGATGGAGAAGCTCCAGTCACACTCCCTGCCAGATTCTGGTAGCATTTGTTCAACGGCAACCCTTTATAAGGCAAAACAAATGGTTTGCGAGGGAAGCATGCCTTATGGAGCCTCACCCAGAAGAAATGCCTGTCAAGTATTCCAGAAACTCTCTGTGACTGGTACATTTTTGTTAGACAAGAGCATCCTGCAAAGCTGAGGTTTCCTGCCTCATTGTTGCAAGTTATTCTCCCAGCTGAAGTGCCTTTTCTCTTAGGCAATACACTACAAATTGGTGCTGCACTCTAGCATTCAAGGCAGGCTCAATCAACATCTCCCTTTTGTCAAGGGAATGCCTTTGAGGACTTTGCTCTGCACCTGACACTTCTTATGAAGGGGCTTTTGCAGCAAAAGAGAAAGTTTTCAACCTAAGGAGCAAACCTGAGTGCAGCTGGCAGGAGGCATCCTCACTGGCAGCATAGAGAAGCTTGAACTACTGCACAGACTGACATACTTAATCTCTTTCTTCCACTTACAAAACAATGACACTATCAAACACTTCCACAGGAGATCAGATTGCACAACAGACTCAACTGTAGGAAGTAAAATTGCATTCTACTGCAGCAAATCCCCATGCCAGCAGATTATTCCAGTTTGAAACAAAACACAATTTCATTTGTTTGTACTCTCATTTACTTACTTACAAGCAGCCAAAAACCCACATCTGTGTGATACTGGTGTCCAGGAGCTTTTATAGTGCCATGGAAGATAAATGACAACCATTGCACAACAACACAACACCTTATTGAGAGGGTAACCACACTCTGCCCTTGGAGCTGCCGCCTTATACCCATCTGCAGCTGAGTCGTGTCAAGCCCTCCACCCTGTCATCAGGGTTGACTCCTTATTCCCAGTCTCCTGCACCAGGTGGTCTCAGAAGCTGTCTGTATGTGTGTGTTGGCTCTTCACAGCCTACTGATGTATGTGCTGAGACTACATGCCTTCCCCATTGCCCTCATCCTGCTGCTTGCTCCTTATGGTTCTTGGAGACCTAAGTATTCCTGTTCACACTGATCTCAGTGCTTTTACTTCTACAGGTGTGCGTCATGTCCGCAGCACCATCAGCAACGGCATCCTGGGCTGGGGGTGTGCTTTGGTGTGGATCTGCCACTTGTTTAGGTTGTCCTGCAGTGTTGCTGTTGCATGACAATCAGATGCTCGACTGTATCATGTTGAAGAGGTGTATGTAAGTCTCTCGGGAAGAAGATTGTGATTTTGCTTTTAAAGCAGGTCTTGTAAGGAATGAAGCTCTGTGTCCACTTTTGAGCCCACATTGTACAACTGGGGATGTTGTACTGAGAGCTTCTGCTGTGCTTAAGCAGCCATTTGCAATGATGTTATCATTTCACCTGTAACACCAGACTTCCAGGTGTTGATGCCAACCTCAGTTGATGGCATTGTCACTAGTGCCTTCAGTGTTTTAGGGTGTCAAAAAGTGTCAGTTGCATTCACAAAGTTTGATTCTTTAAACCCCATGTGTACCTGCTAGTAAACCCTAACTCCTTGCCTCCCAAATTTGCTTTCTTTGGAGCCCTCCAGAAAGCTACAGTTTTGGTAAGGAGCATGCTCAGCTCCCATACTCACAGGACAGCTCAGGGCTTAACCCCTGCAGGGATCTTCAGGGGAAGTCTGACTTTGCCTCATGGGGAGAGGTGACCTGTCCCCTAGGTTGGTTTTTAGAGCCAGGAAGAGAGGACTTCATCCAAGCCTCACAGAGGACTGCAACACACTTTCTGTCTGTCAGGAGGGTGCTATAATCTTGCTCGTAGAGGACGGTGCTATTAGCATTGTTATTTTGGTGCAGTTATCCTTGCATAGTGGTCTGGGAAGAGAAAATGCTTTTGCTGAAGCACAGCTGCTCTGCTCAGCACAGAGGCATGTCGGGAATCACAGCAGGTCGATGACATTTTTAACTCTCTGCTCTGTTTCCACCACCTTGGTGCAGTTTGCCGAGGGTGGAGAGACAGGCCCCCAGTCCCACAGAAACTGAGCCCTTTTTTCTTACTTGCCTTTTTTATCCACATATTTTTAAGGCAGCACTTAGTCCGCTGGGGCCACAGGCTTAGTTGGAGCTTTGTGGGAGGCTCATTGTACAATGTTAATATAGTAAAAGCTACAAATAATGCCTTTTGCTTTCTCCCTTCCCCCTTTCCTGTGTCCTCTGCCATGGCTATCATGGCATTGCCTTGAATGTTTATATAGCACCTCTTGCATCTGGGAATAGTTAGAGGAAAATCAAGACAGGACAGATATCTTAGCTGTGGAACACCAAGGAGAGTTTCATTTGTCATGAGCTGGAGTAATTAAAAGTAATTTTTGCATGTTTTGGATAAGGGGTGCTGACTTCAGTCAGGGCATGAGCTGTGCAAAGTGCTTATTTTTATAGTTTTGACGTAAATCATGGAATGTTTTCATTCTTAATTTGGAACACTTGCCCCAAATGTTCCAAGTCTCTGTAGATAAGCCCAGGCTCTTTTCTTCCTCACAACGTACATCCATGCACATTAAAGTCCCAGGGTTGACTGCCCAAGTCATTCAGCTGGACTGAACACAGCACAAAGAGATCTTTTAAAAGTGGTAACTTCTAGCTGTTTCAATAGACCACTGATTCCAGGTGAGATGCATCATTTTGCTATCTAAAATCTTCTTCTTCTCTGCAGAAGTGCCATGGGTGATTTGCTTAACAAAACAAAGCCAGCGTCCTCCCCCAAACCCGGCACATACACAAAAATAATTTCCATGGTTGTATTTTTCTCTGGGGATGTTTAAACTGTCAGCTTTGCTGAGCTACGTTCTCCCTTCTCGTTCTTTCTCATGGGGGATGTCCTGTCATGGGGGACCCATTGCAAACTCACATTTTGAAATTTTCCAGAGGATTTAATATTAATGCACATACATGAGCCGTACAAAATCTTTCTCTTTTGAAATGGTCATATGTTGTCAATAGCTCCTAGAGCTGGTGTTGTTCAGCTTTGACAACTAGTTCAAAATATTGTCAATGCAAAAACTTCTGATCTCAGGATAACATGGATATATATTTTTCAGGTCAATCACTGTCTCAGGGCACAGACACTTGGTCGTTGGCTCACCAACACTAAGACCTATTAAAATCAACCCATGTTACTGGTATCATTTAATGTTGAACGAGGAGTTCTCTGCATTTCCAGTTGTATCATCTCTTGTCCATGGGAAGCCCTGCTTGGCCACCCACAATAAACTCTTGAGAATGATAGCGTGCATCTCAAACCTCTAGAAGCGAATATGGGAAAAGCAGAATCTTTCATTTTGTTTTAATATAAGATGTTGGCTAGGAATCAATTATTGTAATGGATAGTAATACAAAACTGTGAACTCACAGGGCCTGTCTCGTATGGATACACACTTAAGGAAAGAGTTCCTCACATGTGCGGTGCCAGCTGTCAATCTCTGTAGCCACCCTCAGTCAGAAATAATGGTGTGAGATCACTGACAATACCTTCACATTGAAACCTGGGCTCAGTATTTAATATCCGTGACAGTCCATCAGTTAAAATCCACGGAAATCCAACTCTTAAAACACTTTGAATGACTAATAATTAAATGCTGCCTGTATAGGAATGTAATGTGCCAAAACATTGGCTAGAACAGACAACTTTGCACAAGAATGCACATTACAGCCTTTTCATCAGTTACAATAAAGAGGATGGTGTAATCACACAATTTCATTACTAAATTAGCATGCTGCTTTTCTCCCCCCCCCCCCCCCCCCCCCCCCCAACATGTAGCAGAAATACTTTTGTGGCAGCAAGAGGGCAGACCCTCTTGGCAGACCTGTGCTGAACTGGTGTATCAATGCCTGTGCTTCTTGCCTTACAAGTCTCCTGTAGGGAAAGTACAGATTTAGCCCAAATCCAGCCGCTGCAGTCATGAGTGCCTGGCTGTCAGCATGCCTGAATAGGCTTCATCTGCAATCAAAGCCACAGTGTGGCTCCCATGGAAAGCTGCCCATAAATTGATGTGATTTATTGTAAGATGAGTCCCACTCCCGCTGCAACCGGTGGCAGATCACAATTTTGCCTGTATTTCTGATGTGGTGAGAAGTGCTAGCCTGACAGATAGCCCAAAATGGTTGTACAGAAACATCCTCCATGCTTCCCCCCCCCCCCCCCCCCTTTTTTTTATATAAATACTGCATGCTTGTAATCAATTACCTGTCTCCTACAGCTCCCTGTAGTCGTTTTGTGGCCTTCACTGATACAGAGTTGCTAACTCTGATTTTACTGCAAGTGTTACAAAGTTTCTTGGGTCTTTTTGGAGGTATCATCTGCTGGAGTCATATGAAAACAGTTTCCATTTAACAGCTCAGTAACAGTCCCACCTCTGCTGCAGCATGCAACCAGTAACTGCTATAAGCACCAGTTATATTACTGGGGATAATTCTTATAATTACAAATATAAATTAATTCCTTATTTAAATAAGGCTTCATGAATGCCCCAGTTTGGTTTTTGAGTGGGTGGTAGTACTGAGGAATAAACCAGCTGCTGCCCTACTTGAGACCACTGGTCCATCATCCCACAGTGAACACACCTATTTACACCATGCCGACAGACTTACATCCTTACAAACCTGGCCCCAGTTCTGAGAACTGTTATAAGAAATTAATTTGAGTGGCTAATACCAAGTCCTCCAGCACTTGCATTTCTCCAGGCATTCATACCATCTGCATCCACGATGCTGCTGGGTTGCTGAAGGACGATGTGGCTTGGATCAGATCCTCCTCTTGGCTCAGGGCGAGCGCAATTTTATTTTTATCCCACTATCTGAAGGAGGCAGATCTGGTGGCAATTTAAGCATCACATGTTATCATAGGCTATGGAAAGAATAATTTATGCCTTTGAGCCCTTCTCAGATCTTTCAGCAAAATCAGACATCTAAAGGAAAATCTAGTTCTTTGGAGAGCCACAGGGATGAGTAATGCACCCAAGAGGACTTGGGGTCTAGACATGAAGGGATTAGCATGATCCACCAGCATGGTTTTGTCATCTGAGACAGACTCAGGCACATCCTTCATGTGAGGCTCCTTGTTTCATAGCAGCCATCTGGACGTGAAAATGGAGGAAGATGGGAGCATGTTTCATGTCTCTGGTTTGTCTTCTCATGGGCCATACATCACCTTTGGCTATTGCAGAGAGCCGCGGGATGCCTTTTCTGCTGTGAGCTTGCACCACTCCCGTTTCATTCTGATACACGTTGCCATAGACTGCAACAGCCCTTGGCACCTGTAGCCCTGAAATAGGGGAAATGGTCCGGTAACACTTTACCCAATATGATCGCAGTCACCCAAAACGCTTTTGTGCTGGTGTGGAGCCTGCTGCTCTGTTGGGCATTTGCCAGGCAGTCAATGCAAAAAGTACCCAGTGCTCCCCCAGGATCTGGTTGCATTCATGCCAGGAGTCACTAAGACAGCTTTGTCTCTGTTGGCATTTGCCTTCTGCCTAATGCTAGGATAACCTCCCCGCCCCCAAAAATGAAAGCACCCCAGAAGCTGCCTGTTAATTGCTACAACTGGGACAATTCCCACAGGAGACAGAGGGATCTATCTGCAGTTCCCTGAGTGTGTGGCAATGGACAGCCACCACGAATCAGTTGACCTAAGGCAATTCTAAGATGATCAGAGATTAAAAAATAAAATAAATACTCTCTGTCCCCTCCAGAAAGGAACAATACCATCCTGAATTCATGCAGGGTTTCCAGTTTGGCTCCCTCCCAGAACATTTGATGGTTCATTTAAAAAAAAAAAAAAAGGAAAAAAGCAGAGCAGACAGTTCCCTGGTGGGCTGTAAGACCTCCAAAGGACTTCTGGCAGCATCTGGAAATATTATTAAGTTTTCAGACTAGGTATGCGTAGCACAATAATTAGTTCCCCTGAAGAGACCCCAGTAATTGATGGAATTTTCTGACGTCTATTGTGAAAGTACGAAATGGCTCTTCTTAAAAATCAGTGTTGGATTTCTCACTTTATATTCCAGATAGGCTAAAAATCACTATTAATACCTGGCTAGTAAATTCTGATACTTAAAGACATTTGTAACATGAAGAGCTCACAACACTATGCACTAATTGCTGTGGAGCTAAGGAGGGGAGTGAAAGCATGAAGTGTGGAGGTGATGCTGTAGTGATGCTCTTCAGGTGCTGCTACCTATGGGTGGGTGAGCATGCACTGGTGGAGAGGCCAAGGCTCCTGCGTTCCCGCATGGACGTCTCACTGCACCCCAGAATAAACAAGGCAGAGCCACAGGGACACCTGTGCCTGACCAGAGGGGTGGTTGTGGGTGGCCAAAGTCCTGATGAGGGGGAAGTAGCAGGTACGACACAGAGACAAGACCCAGGAGAGAATAAGGGTGGGTGTTTTGTGCACCTGGACGTAGTTTGAGTCCCCCATAAACTGTAAATTGAATTAGGCTGCTCAAGAAATATCTTCTATATTTCTTTAAGAAATATTGAAGAAATCACCTTCTGGAACAAAAAGTTATAATCATTATTCTGTAGAGCTGGTTCTTTATTTTCGGCAGTGCTCCAGAGTGCTCAGAAACCAAGTGGATGGGGAAGAAATAGGATGTGCACTGCACATTGGTATTGCAAGTATATTAGATCAAACATCATACGGTTTTCATGCATTTTAGGACTGGGGCTGCAAACCAGCAAGCCAGGCAGCGAGCACAAGTGTGATTCCCTGCCTGTCAGCAGAGCAGGATCAGAGGCTACCACATCTGCCTGGTCCTGCCTGAAGGCTGTCCTTTGCCAGGGATGGCAAGGCTGCCCCTCAGCCCCTCCAGACTGGGTTTCTGCTGAGGCCGCTGCAGAGCGTCAGCTAACACCAACAGATAGGAAAGGTTTTGGAAATGAAAGTGTGTCCCAGGAGGAGGGCAGGAACCTGCCAGAGGAATTGGTTTGTGTAAAAACCACCTCCTTCTCATTTTACACGCAGGTCCTGTGCTGGTTTTCATACAATTATTTTTAAGGTAGCATGATACATAGTCAGATAGTACTTTGTTGCAACTGTCTCGGTGCTTCTAAGTGATTGGAATATAAGTAAAAATATATTTAGCTGTATTAACTCTGTGAAGCAAGATAATGGTAATGGTGTCAAATTCACCTTAACCCATAGTGAAGCAGGTCCAGTTAAACTCCAAGATTTTTACCACTGTTGTAACATTGGCAAATGCCTGCCCCATGCCCTGTCCCCCGTCTGACACCGCTGGTGCCTCCAGTCTGCAGCCATCATGGTACATGATTGGTTTGCAGGCAGAGACCTGCAGCATCCCCCAAGGAGCTGAGAACTTCAGCATTTCCATAGAGAGCCAGATAATTTCCTTCTCATTAGTTACTTTGACACAAGAAAAGTTATCACAGCTCCCCAATCTGTCAGCAGGCTGAGGGAACAGGAATTTGTAAAGCCAGATATGGGGTTTAAATTATGGCAATAGAAAATAGTTGCTTTTCATGGAAAGCTGCAGTGCAAAGGCAGAGCGCACGCCCAAAGCTGGATTTCCTTGGGGAAAGCAGAGCAATTTTTTTGTTGCTATCAAGGCAATACCAGTGTGTTTTCTTGTTATTTCTAGTACCTTATACAATAAAAGGAGCTAATACCAGCAAGATGTAGGAGGTACTCACTGGTGAAGGCTCCAGAGCTCTGGGCTAAGTTGGATCCTGTGGAAGAGGAGCAGTGTAGGGTTTCTTGGCAGCATGCAGAGAGCAGAGATCCTGCGCTGCCCGGTGTCCCTGGCACAGCGGCGTTTCATGGCATCAGTCCATGTGTGGTACAAACCCAGGCGACACAGGACAGCATATGCCATTTGTGCCGGCTCTGCACCATCCCCAGCCCTGCGGAGTATCAGTTCTGTTGCTCACCCAGCACTTCCACAGGTGCAGGAAAATATCTCCTGGGGAGCAGGGAAGGATCTTTCCCCCTTCCCTCCCTCTCCAGCTGGGCCTGGCAGCTGCCTGCAGGTTTCTGAGTGAGGCACAGAAGGCAGCAGTGTTGTGAGAGGGCCTCTGTGGTCTCCTCCAGCCCATAAATCATGGCAGCTAACAGCCCTGCTGACGGTTGGGCTGCTGTCTCAGGCTTAACAATCAGAGGGAGCGTTTTGCAGCAGCCAAGTAAAAGCAGGGCATGTTATTTATTTACTGAAGGGAATACCAGCTGTTTCCTACTTCTAGAAGTCCCTTCTCATCAGGAGAGGCTTTTCACCTAGATGGAGAGTGAAGCTCAAGAAACGGAGCTCTTCACTGAGCTCATTGCACCCTCGGATGGAAATTGTGGCATGCCATGGCCATCGCCTCCTCCTCCTTGCTTGGGCTCTGTCTCCAGCTGTTTTCCTGAGGCTGACAGGCTGCACTAGATGAGTCAGAGATGCATCTTACCGCAGACTTTATAGCTTGGGTTAGCTTCCAGCCAGGGAGTTCATCTGCTCCACTCAGCTGGTGGTAAGCTGTGAGAGCACTTGGATTGAGTTTATTTATTGCTGAGGGCTCCTGGGATGCCACACTTTCACTGAATTACACCGTTAGAGGCAGCTTGTTTTCTGGGAGACATCCCATATGGCTGACCTGCAGAGACCATACTCAGGGTTACTTTACTGACCCTGGCAATTAAGAGAGGACATTATTGTGCCTTTCGAAAGGGAATCATAACCATTTTTTGTGGGTGATCACATGTGAAGGTGCCCTCCCAGGGAAAGAAAACACTCCAAGAGAAGAACACTGTGATAAGATTCATGGACCTGAAGGCCAGGAGATGCTGTGAGATCGCCTGGTTTGGCTTGTCCATTGCACTCCTCTCTGCTGTATCCACACTGACCGCATGGCACAAGTAACATGATGTGGCACTATCCTGTGCAGTGCATTACCCGCTTTCTCTGTTGGTACTTACAATTAATCGCCTCTGGTATGCTATTGCAGAAAGGAAGAAAATAAAGATTGTGCTCTGTCTCTAACTCTTGCCTCCAGCTTCCAGCTGGCGTTATGCCTTTCCACCAGCCTCCAGTGTTTTTTTTCTCTTTGAAGCCCAACTTTCAGCCATCAGTCTAGAGCCTGGGCAGTTTACAGAGCCAGCTTTTCTCTGCACCTTGCTGAAAATGCCAGTACAAAACCTGGACAGATTATTTCACACCTGTAACCTCCTTTCCAGCTGAAGGCAAGTCACCTGCCCTGCTCGCAGCCCCTGCTATTGGTAGATTCGATAAATGCAATGACATTTACCAACTAAACTTCATCTTACCCAAGAACGGAACAAAGTTCAATTTACTACTTTCCCATTTTTTCTTTTTAAATTATTTGATCCCCATTACATAGGCTGTGATCACTTATTTGAACAGGCCAGTTACCCCACTGCAGCTTGGTAACACTAACTACATTACAGTTCTCAGCAATGGAAGTTGCCAGTCTCTCCTGCTCATTAGCCAGGCTTCCTCCATTGATACAGCAGCAGGTTTTAGATTTCTTCTCTTCACTGTCAAGTTGGCTTAAATTTGTTCTTAATTAGAGCTTGGCTCTTCCCTTGCTACTTAAAGCCCTTCTACCTGCTCGGGTTTGGATCCAGCCAAAATGACTGGCACCCCTTACCACAGTCCCCTCACCATGTTTTACCGCCCATCATTCCACAAAACCCAGCTTTTTAAAATAATATCAGATATACAGAAGCTATGTGTTACCTCCAATATTTTCTCCTTTACTGTCTGAAAGCTGAACACTTGGATTTTTCATTTCTTCAGTTTTTTCCCCTCAGATCCTCCTTCCTATCATGTTACCTCCATGACACTGAGCCTGAGGAACCTATGAACTGAGCCTCTAAACCCACCCACTTAGAAAAAGGGAAATACACTGTGGAAAGCAGCACAACCCCGAACCTTTCTTCCTACCAGTGCACGCTAACGGGTAGCCTCTCTTCAGAGAACCCTTTTTAATGCCACAAGGTGTTTCTGCAGTTGGCTTCCTTAACGTCACTAGTGACCATCACCTGCTGCTTTTTGCGTGTGGCTTTAATTTCCTGCACTGGCCCTTTTGCTAAGTAGGTCTTCCTCCACCGCACGGGGACTCCCCCCTTTCCTACCCAGCCTTTCAAGAGGACAATAGTAAGGGCAGGGCCATCACTCTGAGGAGTAACTAGGTCTGATGATGGACAAGTGAATCCTGCTGTGCATAGTTAGGGAAGCTCCATGTATGAGCAGCGGTGGGAAGGGAGGTCAGCGTCGTTGCTACTCCATGGGAAACGGCATTCACACCCTGGTCTCACTTGGCATTCAGGTGTCTTCTGTGTATGATTAGGGCCAAATCCAGGAAAGGACTTAGCTGCTTTCACATTAAGTAACACTACCACAGCCAGAAACCACCTGGCTCCTCGATGCCTGACGTCAGAAGTGAAATACTTTGAAATACATTCACTTTGAGGGCAAAATGAAGTCTTTGGTCACCTTCCCCAGCTAGTGGTAGCAGAATTCTGCTGCTGTGGTGGGACTGGCCTTCTTCCAGCCATCACCAGGAGCACTTGCAGAATCCACTTGAAGCTTCAGCAACCCAGTGGGCTTCCTCTGCACAGCAGCTCTGGTCCCACTGCCTGGCCTCTGCGACACCATCTTCCTCCTTTGCTGGCCTCCAAATAGTTCTTCGGCACATCCCAGCCTGTCACCCTCTCTCCTCAGCAGCCAAGTCAGTCTCCTGTGGCCCAAGTACAACAAGTGCTGAGGTCATCTGATCAGTCGGCTGTGAGAATCCGGCCTCGCTGAGCCCCGCGGGAGTTGAGGGTTGTTTCCCAATCCTTCCCATGGCCTCCTGGCTTTTCCCTCAGTGCTCGCTGTCACGGTCTCCCCCTCGTCCCCCTGAAATTCTTGCCACTGCTCTGCCTCCCTGCCCTGTGGTCCCGCCTGCCTCCCCTCACCTCCGTCGCTACATGATGGGCAGGTCACACTGGGACCTTGGCAAACCTCGCTCCTGATTTCACACCCTGCTGCCCCTCCTCTGGGAAGGAAATGGACCCATTTTTCTTTGCTTTGCTTCTCCCTGCCTGTTTCTCTCCTAGCCTTACTCCTCTCTGTCAAATTCATGGGCTCGGCTTCAAACTCTGTTCCTCCCTTCCTTGCCTGCTTTTACCCCGTGCCGTGTCCATCCCCCTCATCAGACCCCATTTCCCCACACCATTTCTAGTGAATAATTTGACTTTAGCTGCCTTGGAGAGTATTTATTTTAATAGGTATATCCCTTAGTACACTGGATTAATATACCAGCTTATCTCTTCTCCCAGAGATGATTTTTTACATTGTAAATTAAAAAGGGAAAGGAAAGTCAAAAGCCAAAGGAATAGATTTATTTTCCAGTGCTCTCAGTGGAAGGCTGCGGCAAAGGTACATTTCACAGCACATATGTAACTGCATAGCTGATTAGTGAAGCAGCTGGGGCAGTGGGAGAGAAGTAAGTCTGCTATAATTTGTCAAGGCCGTTTACCGGTATGGCTGAAAATCATGCAATAGCTGTTCTACAAAAGCCTGTCGTGTAAACCGATAAATTTTCTTACCAGTTCATGGTCTGCTGTGCACCCTTTTTGTTTCCCATTGTTTCAGCACACCAGCAAATGCACATTTTCCTGGGAGGGGCAGGGGACAGACACCTGGGCATGTGCAATTTCTTGTTCTCATAGCGGTGAACACAACAGCCTGCAGGGAAACTTCACTGACTTCTTGAGGCACTGCCCATCCCAGGAGCAAAGGGGTCAGGGTGAGGTCTCCGAGGTCAGTAAGGTCTCCTGAGCCGAAAGAAGCTCTTGAGAGCTTCAACCTCAAATCAAATGAACAGAGCAAACAACCATCTTGTGTTAAGAAATTTTTATTTGTCCTTTGGATCTGTAATGTAAGCACATAAAATTACAAGTGGAAGAAACATCATGCCACAAAATTGCATAGAATTTTTACAAAAATGTGAATTATGCCTCTGAAACACTCATAGATCGAGGAACCAAAAAATATGTACATGTTAACTGAAATATTTCATCCTACTTTGAAAGCAAATCATCAAGGACTAATCAATCACAGATACTATTAATACAATGTACAAGAGCAACACTGATTTCAAAGAAAGGCAAGCAATGATGTCCCTTTAGTTATTTTTCAGTGACTAGCTAATACATGAGCATTAATTAACATAATTATGAACATGTTAAATCTAAAATGTCTGGCCTCCGTTAGAATTTTTAAAATTCTGTTTATACTGCCAAACCCAAGCTATTTTCAGTAGTGTAAAGATATCTGAAGTGCACGACCTAGTTTAATATAGACAGCTCTATTCTATACAGCAGAAATTCCACAATACAGCATTTCCACACATTCAACACGGAACAAGGCTAATACATAAAAGGCACAAGACTTGCACATCATAAAGACCCTTTTTTCATTATCTTACTCTAGTTCAAGTAATACCAATAGTAAATGATATCTGTTTCACCGAAATAGTTTTAACAATGCCAGATGTACAGTATTACACACTACCTTACACCTGCAGAAAGTGGCACTGTACAGATATAAAAAAATGTGAGTACAGGAAATGGTCAAATACAAACGGACTGTAAAATGACTACAGCTGATAGTATATTTAATCCAATCGTTATATTTATTTATTTGTAACTATAAATAAAATATTAATTGGTATTTGCCCAAGTTTCTTTGAAGACTGTGGTGAAGTCCTGGCTCCGCTGAAGTCCACAGGAATGTACCACTGAAATTCAAAGGAGCTAAGATTTTACCGAAAAGCCTGCACTGTACAATGGTTTCTATAATGCAATAGTCTGCAGTTTTATTGTGAACACTGCTATAAGTTTATTCGTTTAATAATTTAGACAATATGTCATTTTTACTTTATAAAATGCAGCATTACATCTTGACTCTCTACATTTTCAGTAAGTGATTAAGACTGATTTCAAAGTGCAAAACAAGGATTAACAGAGGATTCACCTTTCCTAGCATTAAGATGAAAGTAGGATTTTTTAATTTCATGTTCACTAATTTCATCATCATAAACCAGAACAGTTTAATCCAAAATACGATCTCCAAACAATGTGCAATTTCTCTTTTTTTCTGCTCTAAGGTTAAAAAAGAAACATCAAAATACTGTTTGTTTTCCAAGATTTGAACTTATATATATATACACACACACCATTATTTAACTGAAAACTTGAGCTTGATTTCTATTTTATTGCTTAAATTTAAATAAAATAAGTTACTTCAAAGTACTAAAATCCTGAGGGAATGGAAGTAAAGTAACCGAACTGTTACGATGTATTAAAACGCCTCTCTATGTAATTGACTGCTTTCGCCGATTGCATTTAAGATAAAGTAAGGCCCCGATCTTGCAAACATGTATGTGAACGTTATTCCCCAAAACAGCTGCAGTGAGCCCAGTGGTGTGCAAGAAAATGTGAGTTTGCAGGATCAAGCCTCTCGATGCAAATCTATGTCTTTGGAGCTAGTTTGTCCTTTGCCCTAAGATGCCTCTTCACCACACCGCTGAGGGAAAGGCCTTTAGCATTAGGCATTGGCTTGGGTACAAATAAGAATCGGTCCATAATTCTTCATTATTCCTATTTCTGTTAGTATGGGAATCCAGAGAATAGCATTTCTTCACCTTTTTAAATATCCTGACTTTCACACAAAGTCTCTCTGTCGTTGATATAAATCCCTCAAAATGTGCTGTTACTTCTCTCATGCATATCATACAGTACACTAACTCTGATTGTTCTTATTTTAAGAAGTCAGTTAAACGGATTACTATACATTTTTAAATAACAGTGATCAGGTTTTTATATTTTGCTTTTAAGTTTCAGACCTTAGTAAAACTGAACCTCGGTCTTAAAAATAATGGAAGATTCTGTTAGATTTCAAATACTGTAGTCCTAAACATTTCATAATCCTATCAAATTCAATAAGCTTAAAATATGATACTTAAAATCAATACTTTTGAGTCTGCAAAATATATATCAAATTTATATTCTAAAACTACTTTGATTTACAACACTAACACCACAAAAAGAATTTTATGACTCAATGACTATTTTATAGCAGTATAACCCCAATGTTAGCTTTCATAAAGATTCTCTCTACTCATGTATCCCTGAAACATTTCATTTGGCCAAGAGACCATGCCGACTTCAAACAGAAACATGCCGTGTGTGTATATAGACGGATGTGTGTGCACATATAGCTATATATATATATATATACAAACATATATGCACTCACACAGTTTAACAAACGCAGATGTACACAGACACTGACAATCTCCGGGCAGTTCTTCTCTTTGTTTTCCCCTTGTCCCCACAGTTCCAAGAATTTTCAGCAGCAAATATATTTCTTTCCATGTGATAAACATATCAAGAAAGCAAGCCACCAGTGCTTGCAAAGCTAAAAAGGATTAAATGTTTCAGTGCAAATGTAAAATGATGGTACAGCTGTCAAGGTGCAGTTATAAAGAAGGAAACAAATATGATTAAGTACTGTTGTAATATTCTGTAGGATCTGTATTAGTTTGGAGCACTTTGCACTGGCACTTCAAAAGGAAATCTGCACACATTTGTCTCTGAACAATGCACTGGTCTTCATTAAACATTCTTAACAATGAACATGGGCAGAAAATTACCCATTGTAAATTGGCCAAAAAAAAAAAAAAAAAAGAGGAGAGGATGGTTAATGTATTAATTTTTCCATTACAACTGCACTAAGCTTTAGAATAATAATAAGATGAAGAATGAGAATGAAGACCTTTGCACAATACTTTTTATAAAATGTTCCTTTTGGGAAATGTGCACTTGAATGCAGATTCCTCCTGCCTCCCGAAGCGCTTCAGTGGCAGCTCGCATTGGGACAGCGGAGACGGGCAGCTGGGGAGTGGTGCGCCCTGGCGCACTGATTGTTTCTTGGGCAGTTAAAAAGTAGTATCAAACACTTTTTCTGGATTATCTTCTTCCAATTCCTCTTCACTTTGCAGAGGTTTATGATTTGATTTTCCACTGTCAGATGCCAGGGAAGAGGGGGCAGAACTGTGGTCTCCGTCTTCGCTGATTTTCCCTTTCATGGCTTCCTGTACAAACTCCAGAATTTCCAAAGGCAGTCTTTTGAATTTGTCTTGATACTCCTGATCAAGTTCCACCTGCAACTACAACAAAAGAGACAAGCTGTCTTCTGGGGTATCTAATGCGACCAGTGCTGCCGTATGGGGAACAAACCACACGAGGTAGGGGGGAAATTAATAACACATTTTCACACGATTCAAGAATATACTACTTCCTTTTTCATATTAGTGCCACACATCCAATATGCCTATCGATTTCCATGCAGTCATTGCAAAGCTGAAGGAACGTGCAGTCATTTGCGCATAAGGCCGGGTTTGGGTACCATCCTCAGGTACCCAAATCCTTAAAATATATGTGGATTTAACTGTATTCGTGTCCATACTCCCACTGGCTTTCACATGACCTGACTGAAGTGCAGTATGGATCACAGATAAGCCTTTGAAAGAGCAAGGCTTTTATTAAGCTTCAGTTAGCTAATCACACATTAATCACACCACAAACACTGCTCTGGAGAACAATATAATAACTTTTGCCAGATTTCTTGGGTTGGAGAAACCACTAGGAAAAAGTCAGTTGTCAAAGGGAGTCAAAGAGGGAGGGTAAAGAAGTTAAATTACATTTCTTAGGGCTAGATCATGGAAAGTTACATTATCTGATTAATGCAGTATGTGTCTTGGACATTACTGGGGAAAAAGTGTCACATCATCAACAGGATGCAAAAGGCATGCAGAAAGAAATCTGGCTATCAGTCTTCAGGAAGCTGTGGGTCCTTTCCCAGTATTTATTTGTATAGCCTTTGTTTTTAGTGCCCATATTAGGATCTGCATGATCCATTATTTAAAAAACATTAATGCGTATGAAGGTTTCAACTGAAGACAAAGCCAATTTTTTCATCATAACCAATATAAGCACAGCAGGAAGCAAAAGGGTGAGTTCCAAAGCCAAACGCGCTCTGTTTGTCCTCCATCCATCCAACCATCCATCCACCCACCTTCTTAAAAAGAGGGAGTCAGTTCTGCTAACTGTAGCTGCAGCAGTTTTGCAATAGTTTCTTAGGCATTGTATTTTGAGCTCTATTTTTTTCCAGGATGCATGAAGGTGCTATGAATTCTGATCCTTCAGCTCTGTGCTTGAGCCTGTCCTATCTAGTTTCAAGTCTCCTTCACCCCACTGCAATAGCTCTCAACAGGTAATACAAATTTTCACTTGAACATTAGGACCTATACTAGTCTTACCATCCTTGACCTGTCCACAGCATGTGACTTTACCACTACCCCTCCCTCTGAGCCCTGCCACTCCCATTCCCCATGCTTCTGTCCTGGTTTTCATCCTGCATCTCTGACTTTATTTTTGTGAGGCCTCTTCTCCTTTCTCCTGATGTGCAAATCAACGTCCTTAGCTCACCTGGTCTAGTTCTACATTCCTTAATTAGACAGATTTTGCAGCTTTTCTTTCTCAAGATCTAAGATCTGGCTTTTTCGTTTTGGTTCCCTTGCTAAAGCTCCTTTCCTGCCTCGTTTCTGGCAATTTTCCTGCTGTTCTGGCCACAGTTTCTCACCTTGGTGTCAGAGTGCTGATAAACACCGGGTCTGAGGCACAAACACTTCCACTGAATACACCCTGCCTCTAAAGTATCTATTTGTATCAGCTGTGAGACAACCACTACCATAACACCCTTCCTTCATGTGGTACCCTTCTTTTTTTCCTGATTTTCATTGTTTTCTGGCTATGTCTAGATACAAATTTTTGAAGGGATCCTCCTTTTGCCTCCAGTTTGCTAACACTGCCAAGGGCACATGTGTTACCAGAGGCACAGTGTGTAGCATGGCTGGCAGAACAAGCCACAAAGGATGCTGATCATGCCTCACTGCCCAGCTTACCGCCGGGCTCTGCAGCCCCAGGGCTCCACTGAGTCACCGAGAGGCCACCTCTGCACCGGTCTCTGCTTCCGAGCGATGGCAGCATGGCACTCATGTAGGCCATATTGCAAATCCAAAATTATGTTCTAGGTAAAAGGTCTAACACCATGGTGCAATCATGCTTGCGGCTACAGTTCACTGCTGAATACCCGTGCTGCCGTGCTGCTTAAACAAACAGGAGGGAGGGAGGGGAAGGTGAGTCCTTCTGTTTATTTATGACAATTACCCAAAGATGCTATCAGCGTTAGAGGGTGATTTATGTTAGATTTATGCCCAGTGTGGGGCAGAACATTCCTTGGGTTAGTCTGAGCCAGCAGCGGCGGCAGAGGCAGGGCACGCCGGCGGGCTCCAAGCGCTGTGCACCATGCACGCCAAGTGCCACCGTCTTTTCTGGCCCAGGAGCATTTGCTGCAGCCAGGCTCTGGGCTGCTGATGCGGATCCGCAGCAGTGCCTGAACACCCCACAAAGCCAGTTAAAGGTTCCTGCAGGGAGAAGCAGCTCTGCGTACAGTATTTTTTATAAATCTCAGAATCATAGGGAAGGCTCCAGGGCACTGGAAGAGAAAGCTTTATAAAAGAGCATGAATTTCTTTCTACAGCAGTGTCTGAGCCAGAGATGGGCTGCTGCATTTCCCCACCTCATTGTCATACATGGATTTACTGAATCTGTAAATTTTGGACACCTCAGGTATAGAAGGAGGTATATAAAAATCAAAAGTCAGAGGAAGTCTCCTGACTCTCAACTTCCTTCAGAACCTTGATTTGCTTATTTAGGTTTAAGAGCAATAGAAATATTTGAAATCCCTCAGAAACTGAACATTACATGAACCCAGTGCAACTATAAGCATGTTGTTAGATAGCAAATGCGCCTAATATTCACCTCTGGAAGCGCCTCCAGTGGATAATCCTCCCCTAAGTCAAGCGTTTAACAGAAAAGACTTGAGTCTGGAGCGACCTCTCTCTCATCAGTGTCCCCAGAGACAGTCTATATAGATGTCTAATCATGAGAAGGTTGAAGATAGTTGAGAAGGAGCAGGCAGTAGACAAGGAAGGTTGATTAAAACTGCAACTGTGTGTAAAAACTAGTTTTCTTTTTGATTTCAAAGGCACTGCCAGTCCTTCCCCTTGCTCAGCTTCAGACAAGCACCTCAGAGCCCATTCCCTGACCCCCGAGCGATCACACAAGACTCCATCTACACTGATGAGCACAACAGGCGAGCCTGGGTGCAGCACAGCCACAGCACTGCCAGACCCAACCCCTCACTGAAGTCTTCTTCACCAGCGTGGGGCTTGCAAACCCACAACGGTCTCACAGTGCGTTGGCTGTGTTTCTCCTTAAACAACCAGCCCTGGGCAAAACACTGGCAAACAGCTGTGGGTCAAGGTTAAAGAAACAAGTTGCCTGTTAAAGCCAGCTGGGTCAAACAACCCAGTCGTTTTCCTTTTAAAAGCCTCCGTGTCCTTCTATTAGATGATGATAACCATGTCCTGTGGATTTACAGGGACATTACGGTTCATTCCTAATGGAAAGCTGCGCTCCCACTAGTAGCAGTAGTCATGTATGTCTTCTATTTCACTCGCTGATGGCACGACAAGGTGCCATGTCAGTGTGTGTGTGTAAGTAAAAACCTCTCTGCACAACAAGCACCCCACCAGACTCCAGCCCAATGTGGCCTTACTGTTCAGTTTGCTGTCCCCTTGAGTTGCTTCCCATCACAAGTCCACCTACCCTGACCGCTCTGCTCTCTAGCTACTAAACAAGGTGACCTACAATTGCCTCTAGGATTTTGGCGCCAGCCAAAGGGGGAAAAACGAGACTGATGGTTAGACAGGCAGATCATTGTCTGGACCACTCTTCCCCTTAACACATAACAACCTTCTTCCTGCTGTTCTCTCACCATCTGCCCTCTTACAGATGCTCTGTCCCCTCTTCAACCCCCAACAAAAATTACTTAATGTCATCTTCATGTGGCTTTAGCATCCCACAAGGGGTTGGACACATTATTTCTTGTTCAGGTAAATCACACTCCCATGTACTTTACTTACAGGCAATGAGTTAATACTTCAGAATTTGGAGCCATCACCAAGTGCTGGCAGTGGGGTCCCTGGGGACAGATGAATGCATCAGGCACTCTTGCTGGCTGTGGCCAGAAGCTCTAACTCTTGAATTTATGTTTCTGTATACTTACCTTTTTTTTTTTTTTTTTTTTCCCCAATAGTACTAGTTTAAAAACATCAGCTGATACTCGCATAAGCCTTACAAAATCCGTATCCGTATTATTATCCTCAGCTGCCTCTAGTTTCAAAGACTCTCCTCCATTCCATTTATATGATTGCATATCAAACTAGACATCCACCAGCGCAGGCTTGGAACAGGCTGTGGACCACTGGGCCACCAACTTGTCCTGCTCAAAACAACAGTAGATATGGCAAGGCTTTGGTTGCGACTGTCCTACCCTGTCAGCTACACCCCACAAGGGTTTCCACAGGGAAGCCCCTCTGACTTCAGCCAGCTGTTTAGGCGGTGTGGGTGACGGCGGGGCTTGGCTCATGCACTCTCGTGCCCTGGATGAACACCACCGTATCCTTTGAACCATGACTACAACCAACACAGCCCCTAGCTGTAGGGACAGAAATACATGAGTAAGCCCATGCCTTGCTGAGCAGAGCTCCTGGCAGCCAGCCAGCTGTCCAGCTGATCAGCTCACATTTTCTTTTAATTAAAAGGGCTCCTTGGCATCCTTGGCTACAATTGCTTTCCAAAAAGGGTCATCATTCAGAGAAAGGCCTCAGCAACCCTTCCTTGGAATGTGCGAGGGCAAAATGAACATGGTTGTTCAGCTTAAAGCAAGGAACATTTTTTTTTCCCTCAGAAAAGGAAATGGACAGTATTATTAAAATTATTTATAGCAGTTATACCTAGCTGTTATTATTAAAACTACCAAAATAAACATAGTATTAAAATAGTGACCAGAACATTAAAAACAGTAACTGTGATCAATAATTACAGAAGCAGAAACTGTGGGTTCAGACTATCCTGATCAAGCCCCTGTAGACTTTTGCATACTTGCAATGTGATCTAATGAACTTATGTTTCTACCAAGAACAAAAATAAAACGATCACATGAAAAACGCAATGTGCTGCCAGCACAAGTTACCAGGAGAGCTTGAAGACAAGAGGTGGATACACAGCGGCTGATACGCAGCACCGCTTCCATCTGACCTCCCCCCCCCTCACTTTGGCAGCTCAAGGGAAAGGGAAATTGGGGGGGAAACCATGTCCAACCCATCTCCCTTCCTGCCAGAGCAACACCTTTGAAGCTGTTAATGTGAACACTGCTGCTCTTTCCCATTGTACCTTAGAAGTGGCATTTCGGAAGTTAGTAACGAAAGTGTTTTCCAAACAATTTTCCCCTCTTTTCCTTCCCCATACAGCTTGAGATACTGCATGCTTGGTCTGCACAGCGGTGTGACCTCGTAGCATCATTCTCCTGATGTAAGATCCCATGCCAGCGGCATCTGATGCAAAATCAACCCACTTCCACATAGACTGGGAATCGTGCCAGTTCACATGTTTTTTTGAAACATATTTTCAACTCAAAAATAACAGAAAAGTCACTACTTAAAAAGCATTTAAACAATTAATCTTCAGGCAAAAATATTTTGAGAAAGTTATGTATGAAATACAACTACTTAGACATCTGGGTGAACAAGCCCCACCAAAATGCAACTTTTTTGAATAAAAAATCATTAACTCTGGCCATATTTGTTTTGATAAAGTTATTCCACTGCAAAAATTTGATATAACTCCAAATAAACTCTTTTAAGTAACAGATTTTCCATTCCACTTGCAAGTTTTCTGTAAGGCCAGTTTTGGAGTTTTGTGTTTATTTTCTCTCTCCTTTTAAATCTATCATATTTTGCATTATTCATAAATACTTTGTTTCCCTGATCACACTCTTTCTTTCACTGAATGATGCAGTGAATTATGAATGAAAAATAATCCAAATATCCTTGCTCAACAATCCAGGTAAAAAAATGCACTCTGAGGACTAAACAGTTTGGTATCTCCCAACAATCTCTGATGTTTCCAACAGCAAACCCTTTATTCTCAATTTTTAAAAAGATATTCAGAATTTTTGAATTCTGATTATAAATGTGAGAAATTTTTGAGTTGCATTATTTTCCCTTGAGGCAGAGGGCAGCAAAATATCAAAATAATTACTTTTTTTTTTATTTTTTGGTATTTGGTTATTGTGTTTATTCACCAGTTGAAATATGATACTAAATTGTATCCATAATTACTGTAGCACTACCCACATGCAGTATAATATTTAACTCCACATAAACAGTACCTGTTCTTTTTGTTTTACTGATGAGAAACTCAACTGCATTAATTGCTTCTGTGCAATTTCAGCAGAATGTATTTTGACAAGAGGCAATAACTGGTCACTCCATGATCCTTAACAAAAAGGGGACTGCAACCTCTAGAGGATACTTCTATTTAGTAAAGCTCCCATTTTCCTTTTCACGTGTCATTGGAAATGTTTGTTTTGTTAACACCAGCAACACTGATCTTTTTGCTAGTCAGTGACAGCAAATTGCAGCAGAAATACTGGTCTGAGATCGTGGCCCCTTTCTCACTCCTCCCTTGTTTCTCTAAATCTGCTGAAGCTCCAAATACTTATTTTTCTTCCCTCAAATGTTTGACCCATGTGCCTAAAGATAAGTTTGAATAGAGGATTCGGGGCTTTTAAGACTGCATCAGACAACAAATATGCATAATGTCAGCGACCTCAATTTAGCTTCCAAAATAGCACATAGGACTCCCAGATTAAGGGTACAGACAGCAAGCAAGCTGCTGTTCTGCTGCCTCTCATTTTCAGAGCTTACTTAATTAGAAAGCCATTCTGGAGGGATACAGCATTAAAAGACATATGAGCAGCAAGAATTGTTAAAAGCAGATGGAGGCTCGATAACAGGGAGTGAAATTGAGGAACAGAGCTCGGGGATCAAGTGATTTATAGGCAGCAATATTTGTTTAATTGGAAACAGTAGGAGTTTCTTCTGAAGGACCACGTTATTCCCTCCACTAAGCAGATTTCTGCTGGGAAAGCAAAGGAGTAACCATTGCTTAGTTGTCCTCATGCCTCGTGGCTGCAGTCCCTCTGCAGCACGCCGCATGCTACAGGGGGCCGCAGAAGATGGTGACTGGGAAATGCACATTCTGGGGAAGCCGTTTATCCAGGCCTGGGAAAGGAGTTAACAACTCTACGTGTGCAGAGAGCACCTAAATACTCTCTTTATCTTTTTCTCTCAGTGACTGCAAGCAAGAAACGTGCCACCTTGTTAAAATTTAGGCTTAACATAGCTACTCAAGGACAACATAGCTAAGCGTGAAACGAAACTATTCAGGTAGCTGAGGTTTTATCTCAAAAGATGCAGGAGAGTGGAATCATTAAAGAAAACCTAAGGGCACTCATTATCAGAAACGGCACAAGGAACGGCACTGCACTAGGTAAATAACAGCCAGTGCAGGATATGGCTTTACATCGACTGGAAAGCTCCCGTTAATGACTCCTGCCCTCAGACAAGGACATCTCAGTCTTGGTCCATGCCCATCACCACGTTTTCAAATAATGGTTACTTTTGAGACCATGAGAGACACAAGAGACACCAAACCCAGGACTTTCTCTCTGCCAGCCCCACACCACACCCTTCTTCTGCCAGATGAAGCTCCCCTAGTCCTTCGCACAAGGTCTAACACACCAAGCTGACCCTCCTGCCCCGCAAGGTCTCTGTGCTTTTCCTGAGCCCAGGAGCACTTGCTCAGGAGTAGATGTATTTTTGACTGATCCATTAGTTCCACCCCTGCCTTCCCATGTCAACAGGGTGCACCGTCCAGATAGGCTCCTTCAAAAACTGTCCCAAGACGGTCTTGAAAAGAGCCTCGCTGTAACACCTGAAGCATTTCACAGGTCAAGGAGTCTAGAAACCTTACACTGTGTTATCTTCCCCAATTCATATATTCCCCCTTTGACTTCCCCTGTTATCTTCCAAGTTTCAGCTTTGTGTCTTTTCCTATCAAAGCACAAGCGATTTGCTCATGTCTCCCTAATGTGCAAGTCCCCATATAAATGAGTCCTCTAATATCTGCTGTCTCAAGGCATTAGCCTGTAACCTCAGGGCCTTCATCAGTCTGCGTCTCCACCTTTATTAACTGCAAACTCAATTAAACCAATGGGACTGTGAAGAAACCTGGGACCTGGGCTCCTACAATTTTAACACTCTCATAAAGAAACTCCTTTCTGTATAGTAAACCAACACCTATTCCAAGAGCTAATTAAAAAAGAAATGTTTGAGTGATAAGATGCCCATCAGTGTTGCCCAGGTTATACATGTATTATATATTACCTTTGCTGGAAACTTTTGAGTTGGAGAAGCTCCTTAGAGCTAAAGCCTAAACTGGTGATCTTTTCCTGCTGGCAGTTGTATTGTTAGTAGCAATTTCAGATCTCTTGCATTTTCTTTAAAGAGAGAGCTTTAAATCCTCTATGGGAGGGTTTTCTTCACAATTAAATTTTGTTTCCCATTTCTTCAAAAGTACAGCAGTTTATTCTCATGCAAAGCTTGTTCTGTGCCTTGTAAGCTGTATACTTGGAATCACTCTTCTTTCTGATAACTATTTCGTGTAATTGTTTCCTTTTTGTGGATAAAATGCTTTCTCAAGCTGTCAAGCTTTTTTTGATGACTCCATAAATATGTGACCTATGCATCTCATTATGCATACGAATAAAGATAATTTGAGCTAGTATGAATGGGAGAAAAATCCCTTCTCTATGTGCATGTATAACATTTTAAGGCTAGATTCTGCTCTTTTTCATTATCACTGGAATAAGTTAGCTTCGCTGTAAGCAAAAGAATCTGCTCAGTTTCAATGCAATAAATGCAGAAAGTCTCAACTACCATCACATACTGCCCTTAGTTTATTGGGGTGGATCCAGGATAAGTAAATGTAGCGACACAGCTCAAATACAGCTTTTTAATTAGTCCTTTTATAAAGCACTGTCCATATTTTGGGTAAGGTCTTCAAAACAAACAACAACAAATCAGGGCATCTATTACCTTCTAACAAGTAATTTTTTTGCTACTTCCACGATGCCTCCAGGGCACCCTGTAAACAGGCAGCTGACTGTCCAACAGCACAGGCCTTGGAAGAGTAGCAGTATTGTAATTCTCAGCTCAAGAGGTCGTAACAGTCCCTTGGAAACTCCTTTTAAATGACATCTTGAGGTTATAACAGCAACAGTATATTCCAGAAATATTTCAAATCCCGGGAGGGCCGGAGAACACAGGGCTCTGAGAGCTGTGCAGCACCATGACAGCCAAGCAGGATGTCTCCAGGGGACCCTGGAATCTGCAAGGCCACTTTATGTACAGTGTGTTTTTCCCTAAAAGTGGTGGTGTCCCACAGAGCGAGAGATTCTGGCTATTTTTGAAAGAGGAGAGAGACAAGAAAAGGAAGCATCAGGTGCTGAAGGCCTCCTGTGTGAGGACTTGGGAGCTGATGAAGTACAGATCTGAAAAACATGTGGTGAAACCCACAGCACAGCTTTTGGATTCTTGCCTAAACTGAGCTCTGAATACAGTTTAACAATGTGTTTTTCAGTCTTTCACATCCACCTTGCTAATAGATATAGTGTTGCCTGTGTCTGAGTCTCGGCAGGACATCTCTAACAGGTCCCATCAGTACTGCAGAGAATTCCCGCCGAGCAGAGATTTCTTCTCAAATACGACAAAGAAAAGGAAATAAATAATCTATTTTCCTGTGTCTCTCTCTAGTGGCATCACTGTGCTACCCAATGGAAAAGGAACAGAGTCACGCTACGATTAAGTCTGGCACCTCCTTTCACTGCAATGCCCTGCTCTGCCCTTCCTACTCAGCCCAGACTCTCAAGCCTGTTGTGAGTAGTAAGAGCTCCTAACATACACAGGGGTCTGCCGATCTTGAGACAGCATGTTTCTTAAGGTACATGCTCACTATAATTTCCACGTCATTCATAATTGCCAGGGAACTGCAGAGAGGTTTAGAAGTAAGCCATCATTAGTTCAAAAAATAATCACACTGATAAAGCCTTACGCTGCACTCTGAAGTTTACCTTGCACTGACTATATCTCTTCACATCAGAAAGCCTCTGCAGGATGGAGCTTCACTGAAAAGTCTGCTTGGAAAATTACTGAGCAGTCAGTCCTTCTGTTAATATCCTGTTAAAAATGAATGTTTTTAGACTAGAAAGCAAGGACGCCATGAATAAAGATCAAAGCCTTAGAAGTTTCTTTGAAAATCTTTTCAAGTAGTTGCAGTTCTGTAATCCCTTGTAACAGCGAAGGCTATTCCAAAATATTTCCTAACTCATTAACAACGTGAATCACAGAATGGTTTGGGTTGGAAGGGACCTTAAAGATCATCTAGCTCCCACCCCACTGCCACGGGCAGGGACACCTGCCACCAGCCCAGGCTGCTCCCAGCCCCAATCCAACCTGGCCCTGAACGCTGCCAGGGATGGGGCAGCCACAGCTTCTCTGGGCAGCCTGTGCCGGTGCCTCGCCACCCTCACAGTAAAGAATTTCTTCCTAATATCTAATCTAAATCTACACTTGTTCAGCTTAAAGCCGTCACCCCTTGTCCTATCGCTACATGCCCCTTGTCAAAAGTCCCTCTCCAGCTTTCTGAGGGTCCCTTCAGGTACTGGAAGCTGCCAGAGGGTCTGCCCGGAGCCTTCGCTTCTCCAGGTGAACCACCCCAACTCTCCCAGCCTGTCCCCATAGGAGAGGTGCTCCAGCCCGCTGATTATCTCCGTGGCCTCCTCTGGGCTCGCCCCAACATGAATCTGGCTTCCTCTTTACTACTAGCAGAGACGTGCTTTCTCCCCAAATGATGAAGCAATTTAGTCTGACCCATTATTTTCTAACATAACAAGCTAACAAAAAAGAAATCTATTTAGAACCTGGCAGAAGTTTAACAGCAGGGACAGAACTACTGTCCCTCATTTTCCATCTTCCAGAAATGATGGTTCAGTATTTTGGCCTTTGTACTTCCAAGTGTCAGGAAAGTTTTGAGGCCGAGTTTAACAACGACAAAAAGTTGGGACTCTATTTAGATTTATATATTGGTATAATATGTATATACTATGTAATTATGAACATCAAATGAAGATGAATCATTTTTACTAAGGATACAGAGTCTAATACTGTTTATGGCTGCTCTGTGTTTATATATAGTATCTTTAATTTCTCTACTTCCACCATTATTTGATCCATATATCTACCACTTCTCATTGTTTCATGCTGCATTACACAACACACTTATTTATTTTTTTTTTACTTGAGAAGCAAAATTAGTGTGGAATTTTAACTGTAACTCTTAAAAACTTTATAGCTTAATGTAAAAGCGGCACCGCCCAGAGGTTCAACCTAATTAAAAATAGCCTGAAGGTTTTTACTTCCTAATACTAGAATGAACTTAAAAGGATAAAAACCTTCTCTTCTTGTCTGTACTATTATTACTGGATTAAGCAGCACTATGCAATGAGAGGTTAATGGAGCCATCCTCATGATTAAGTTCAAGGGATTAATATTTCAGTTCAGTTGTTTTTTATTTAAACATCTTTTCCAAAGGTCATATTAGCACTGACTACTGCAAACTCAGGCAACTCTAATTATCCATCAAGTTTAAATGAACCATGCAGAAACCTTTATTTCAGTGACGTCCAGCAAGCATCCTGCGATGCAAAAACTGACATATAAGGTAACTTCATAAAGCTGGATAAACAGGGCAAAGCCCGTCCCACTGCTACGCCGAGCAGCTTGAACTCATGCCTGCTAAAGGGCATACCCAAAGCTTGCTGAAGTTTACAAGATGACAGGGATTGACTTTGATGGGTTTTGGATCTACAGTACTGACAACCATGTAAGTACAGGCACAAACTAACCAGGTCAAATGATGGAACTACTGGCACAAAATAACATGAAGCGCAGACTCCTTCCCCAACAGAGGTCTGAAGGTAATCTGACTCAAAATGGAGACGTGCAAAAATCATGTTTGGGAGGTTCAGGGTTCTCAACTGTCTTGTCTTAGCGATTTAAAGGAAACAGCACAGCACGGAAGAGTCTAGGAAACAGGACGTTGCTGCTTAAAATCCGAGCCTGCTTCAACAGACAGCTAGGATAACAGATTTCCACAGAGGGGGTCAGATGCCATTCTCGTGTCCAGACCTGACCACAAACAGGTTTCTGGGTTTCTGTTGAGCACCTGAGCTCCATGAAAAAGGGAAACAGCTGAAGGTGTTTTGCCCTCTTAATACTTATTATGGGTGAAGGACTACTACCCTGATCACGCTGCAGTCCAACAGCCAGCACAGATGCTGAGGTCAACTCTTCCCTAGCACAGTGGAATACGTCCAGTGAGCTATGGTGATAGAAAATGTGTGTGTCACAGTGCTTGCACATTGCAAGTCTGCACCATAGCATGCTTTTCATCTTGCCGTGCAGTGGAACATCTTAAAGTCCTCTTGAACAGACCTCTTAAAGATACTGCCAATAGCACTGCTGACTTTTGTGGTCAGACCTTCCTGTTGCCAGGAAAAGGGAGATGCAAATTCCCTAGAAGCCAGCAGAGACAGGAAAATAAGGGATACTACAACTTAAAACTACTTAGAGAATCAGTTCCTTTGGTATTTCCTTTCCTCACTGGTCTCAGTGGGCCACAGCAGGTGGATGTCACACTGGGGCCTCCCTCCAGATCTCAAGCCTACTATAGGAAGAGTGAGCTCTTCTGCTGACATCAGCGTGTGCTGGATTTGGTCCCCAGCTTCTCTGCTTCTGAAGTCAATGCAGTTCATTGTTAGTTCACCAGAGATGAACTCATGGAACTTCACCAAGTCCTTTGTTTTTTTTTCCACTGAGAAGCATGCCATCAAAATGTATAATAAGATCTCCTTAGAGCTCCTATTTGTTTTTAATCTGATTTCATTTATGTGTATCACTATTGGTAGCTTCTATCTTTGAAAAGTTTGGTACCATGCAAAACCTTAGTAAGAAAAAAACCCACAACTGGCAGTAAAACAAAACCTCTTTCCATTATAAGAACTTATCTTTTTAATGCTCTGTCAGTGTTTTATTATTACTTTGGTACTTGACATCTTCCAAAAACATTAAAAAATTTTTGAGAGTTCTTACAACTTTACAGTGTATTCTCTGATGCCAATTCTGATCACGATCTAGTTGAAGATAAGTTCAATGAACACTAGAAAAATAAAAGCCTTTCATAAGTGATCAAGTTATTTGAAGAAGCAAAAGAATACTTTAAAAACATTGGCTGCTTGGTTTAAAGCTCTATTTAAAATATGTGTAGAGTACACATTTTTGTTGAGGATAAGAGACGTTTATCTTGAATTTGGGAGTATTCCAAATGATGGTAGACAAGTATCAGAAATGAGATTATTAACTTGCAAAAAAACCCTTTTAGAATGACAATACAATGACTATAAAATGTCATCATCTTTCCCCCATCTCATGGAAATGTGTTTAGAACTATAGAAATACAGACAGGCATTAAATTTAGTGATGGTGAGTGAATAATTAAGTCATCTGCTACTCTACATAACAGCAAAAAGATTATTCTCAGTTAGTTACAGAAGTTATTCCTAAAAATTTCTTATCACTGATGTTATTTAAACTTTCTTACATATCAATTAGTTTGAAATAATAAGTCTTTAGGCTATCCATTAATTGCAGCACTGTAGACACGATCTGTATTTAAAATTATGCAATGAAAATTAAGCCAAAGCACCAAGCTGTCTTGGCTAACAAAAAAGGTTTCCTCAGCCCTTCGGATAAAGAAGGAGAGATAATGGGGGCACGGAATTCACAGGAGAACTCCCTCAGTTTACTATTCTGTCTTGTCACATGTTAACACAGACTACTGGAGCTACAAGCTGTTATCCACGTGTTTAATTTGCAGTATTGCATTTTCAGTGCATTCATTTTCCGGTCGAACGGTATGACTGTTTTCAGACAAAAAAGAAAAGAACTCCAGTGATTAATGCAAAAGAAGGACAGCAACATATATAACCCGAAGGATAGCTGATTAAGAAGATTCTGCAACGGGATCATTTCCAAATGCAAGGTAAATGTGGATGGGAAATTTTAAATAGTTACTTCTTTAGAAGTTAGAGGGAGGCTGGTTGCAGAGGAACATCTGGTCTATACATCAGAGGAAGACACCATTCTTAGTTTCTCTCTCTCTCCTGCTGTTATGGCCCTAGGCTCTCAGAGAAGGCTTCAACCCACTCTTTTAAGCCTTGCTGTCTTTGCAGAACAGACCTTAGGACAACTGAATTTCTCTTGTCTGGTCATATTTTGCTTCACTGATACACTGAAACGACAATTTGGCATTTGTACCATTATAGATGGCTCATGCTGGCATCTGTCAGAGGCACACAGCATGGACTGCCACATCAGTCACGGCTGCTGCCTGCAGCCGCTTTCCTCAGTGGCACTGATGATGGGAAGTGAAGTGGAATTATTTTAAAAAGTGCAGCCATGAATTGATAGGTGGGTTTTTTCCCAAATCCTCTACACCTGCAGCATGAATGAAGAGTCAAATGTAACATTCAGATGATTCAAACAGATCATGGGAATGGTGTCTTCCTGCCATAGGAATTAGAAAGAAAGCAGCTGCAACACTCTGCGTTGAAAAGCATGCCTGACGGAGGTAATCATACCTGAGAGTGATGCTTCTTTAAAGTCAGGCAAACGGCAGCAGCTTGCTGTCAGTCTTCCCTGCATGCTATACCAGCAGGTACAGAGCTGTTCCACCTTACCGCCTCCTGTATCCTGCGCTGAATTGTGCTTTTAAATAAGAAAAGGCAGAGCATTGGGCAGCCAACTTTCTGTGTGTAATACAGCTCTTTTTCGCCTCAGACAATAGCGGCTTACACTTCTGTGCACAAAAAAAAGACGGCCCCTTTAACGTTCAGCCTATCCACTGTGAGATTTCCTGATGTCAGTATCCTGCACTTGATATGTGACTCTTTTAAAAGACACTAAAAATGTTCTCTATTATATGCATGTTTATTAAAAAAGTGCTCCTCATAATATTAATAAATGGTTATAGGAGAGACACAAGGGTGAATACCGAATCAATCCTCTTAAGACATGTCTATATGCTTGTGGATTCACGTACTCACAACACAGTGGAAAAAGGGAAAGCATATGATTATTTTTAAGTAAATCAAAATCATGACCTCATTGGTGTAAACACAGATTTTGTAGAAAAAATCATATTACTGAAATATACAAAAGACACAGCTCGTTCAGGGAGGACAGGTACAAAGAAGGTCTTTGCTGAGATACTCGTCAGACATCTTTATTCTTTTTCTGGCCACCAGCATATTGTAAGAGAGGGACCTGCTGAAAGTCTCTGGGTAATGAGGGAATTGGACATGAAAATGGACATTGTCATGGTGGGCACCTGTAACAGATGACCACACTGGGAAGACTGGGTGGTGAAGCTTACTTATGTGCCCAGAAAAATTTGCAAAAATGAATACAGCAGGGCACAGGATACATCAATCCTTAGCCGGCAACATTCATATTTACAGTATGTACTCTCTGCTTTACTGGTGATTGGGTGGAAAAACAGGTACCTACGTCACGTAAAAGATCTGGACCTGCGGGCAGGCTTACTGCTTTTTCACACTGTACCAATTCCTGCAGCAGCCAATAGAGAGGATCTTGGCCTATGTAAAATCCTCAAACATGGTTTATATCACAGAACTAAATCTACTTATGAGGGACACGCAACCATTAAATGGCAACTGATATTACAAGAAATTAAGCCCAGTCTTAAAAAAACCCAACAAAACCAACCCCCAAAATCTTAAAAAGTAAAAAGTTAAGTAATAATTTAAAAAACTGAATTAATTTTCAACCAATTAGTATTTTCAAATGGGAGCCACAGTAGTGCCTGTCTGAATACAAATGGGAATGAAGGGTATTCCAGGCCAAAAGGAGACATTAACACTGTCGTGGAACTGGGAAGAAGGTACTGCAGAATTTATTCCATTATGTCATGGAGAGCATGAGCACCTGCTCAGAATTACAATGGTCCCCCGAGAAAAAGAGTGACAGTGAGTTATCGTTCCCAGGAGCTTCTACAATTTCCATGCTACTTTGCATTACAGGCTCATATATCTATCACACATCAACTCCAGCAGCATCCAAGCTGTGTGGTATAAGGTGTATTACTAAAAGAACAGAGAAAGATTTAATTGCTGCCAAGGCCGTCAATCCTATCAGGAATACTGAATCCTGAAACCCAATCTCTGCTTTGAAAACTGAACCTGCAGAATTTTCAGCAGAAAGGACCATTTTAAGGGTGCAAATACCACACTGAGATCTCACTGACCTACGTAACACCCTGTGGAACAAAACTGATCCAAACAGGCACTTCTAAGTGTACTAATATAAATAACCCAGTAAGGACCACAGATCAGCTACTGTCTACGCCAGGGGTCCTCAAACGTTTTACACAGGGGGCCGGCACACGGATGCAGTGGCAGGCAGTCATCTGCGGCTGCTTGGTTCCCCCCCAACCCCCGGCGGGGGGTTCTGTAAATACTGGGGGCCAGATTGAGGACCCTGGGGGGCTGTATCCAGCCCGCGGGCCGTAGTTTGAGGACCCCTGGTCTACACTAATAGTTTGTAGAAATACTAGCCTTCAGGATGAGCAGGTTGCGAAATAATTTGCCCTATGAGCTCCATGCCATATGTTCTATTCTTCTTCTCAGAGGTCTGGTTTCCTTCTAACTGCAGGAGCAACTGGATTTGCCCGGGTCCCTGCCATCGTCCCAAGATAACCTAATTTGACCCAGGCAGGTGATATGAGGTTGGCCTTGAATAGTTTAAAATGTGATGTATGATGAGAACAGAATTTAAACAAGTACTTCTGCTTTTTTTTAATGTTCACTGAGTTGTTTCAAGGCAGCCCAGCTCTATTCCTATCCTCCTGCTTTTCAAGAAAGGAAGACCAAACATCCCTCAGGAAGAGAAATCAATATTCTCGTGACACTTACACACAAACAACAAAGAAATCCCAGTTCCCTAGCGAGCAACTGCCAACTTAATTTTGCCATCTTCAGTAAGTCACTCTTCTGAATACTGTCTAGAGCCCATAATGAATATGTTGGCACCTTCTTCCTTCGCAAGTACTTTGCTCAGGAAATGTACACTTTTAGTTGCCTCCCTTGTGTCCAACAGGAGAACAACATTCATGAAATCTAGGCCCTGCCTAGCAGTTTCAATCTTTCACCTTACCACAATGATAATTAAATTATATTTAGAATTGTGTTATTTTTAACAAGTGTTTGAAAAAACGATCACTTATTTTGCAACGATAAAAACATTTAAATAAACTATAAGCATGTAATGATATGTATAGATACATGAAGAATATGTTCGTGTCCATGTGGGCAGAGACAGGTGATTCACAGCAAAAAAGCCTGACAAATCAAGTTATAGTCACGCTTTATCAGGCAAACTTATGTAGCATTTACCTTGCAGTAAAGTACAGAAGTCAATTTGTCTCGTGCAAGGCACAGATCAAATGTACAGAGTTGGTTCCTTCTTTCTTGCCAGTACATGTCCACAGAAGTACACATGCTAAGTACTTAAAAAAATAACAAACATAAAACCCTAGACAGGTTGATAAAGCAACTCACGGGGGAAAGCACAAGGAACCAGCACAGCAATGCTGAGTGCTCACAGCAAGTGTGCGCCTTCAGCACTGCTGAAGGTGAATCACTGCTAACACTGGTACCGGCACCACACAGACTAGAAGAGGAGCAGTCCCCAAATCTGAGCCTTGGTCGTCATTAGGAGGGACTATGAATTACAGAACAACTGGTAAGACCTTCTGCAGGATGGTGAAAAGCCACAGAAGGATGTTCCATAGCAAGGAGGAGCTGCAGCTCTCTTGAGAAGGCTCCTTTTACTCCCGCACACATGTGTGAGTTGAGCCCGAGGACGCTGAAAAGCAAACACTGCCTGCCTGGCAATTAACCAAAGTCCTTTGCAACCAGGTAACTGCAGCAGACAGGCAGGTTTTGTTACCAAATTCAGTCCTCACCGAGAAGCCACGGCGGTTCTCTCCTCAAAGACAAGCAAAGCATACTAAAGCATTCCAGAAGAAAGCAGCAGAAGGTGAAATATTAAATAAAAATACAAAGCAAGCAGGATTCACTGATTCAGTGACAAAGGTGTGTGGCTTATTGCTACCCCCTGGGCAGTGAAAACTCAAGATCTCCTGGCATGACTGTATTTACGGGAGGTTTCAGGAAGTTTGCTTATACATAATTGTGTCTGCTGATAGCAGAGATACCCCTGAAATAATGGTTCTTTCTATCAGCATGTTCTAATCATCAGCCCTTCTGTAAGCAGTGATAAAACCTCTTTTACTTTAACATACTTTCATCTTCCAGGCTTTGCCTGCCTTTCCCCAGTTGTCTGCTGTTCCCTTCCTCCTCCCTGAAAAACTCACTCCTTTACCTCTAAGCTTCCCCTTTAGGCTTGACTAATCCATTTTTACTGATTCACTTTCATAAATTCTTTCTCTTTGTCCCCCATTTTTCCCTCTTGCTTGATGCCCTGGTTAAACCTTTCTTTATCCCATACTCTGGTGTCCCAGATGACAAATCCTTAATTTATCTGCTTGGTAAGCTTAATCTTTAGACACACCCAGAATTCCTACCTTCAACACCTTTCCCCATCTCAGACCTCTACAGTCAGATGCTCTCAATTCCTACCCCCACATCCTCTCCTCATCAACCTTCTTTACCCCTTCAAAGAGACATTTCATAGTGCCTGGTTTTCTGATCTGAGAGTACTGCAGCTACTGTGAGCAGAGAACAAAGGATATTCTGATGACCCAAAGGGCTGTGGAAAGAAAGCTTGTATAATCATGCTTTTACACAGTCCCTGACCGCTGCACTGAGGTGGGGCAAAAGCAGCAATAAATAAAACAAGCAGGGAGACAATGGGGTGGGGAATGATTTGAATAAGCCACATTGCTTTCACGGGATAAAAAAGGATGCAATGGTCAGTGGCAGCTTATGTTATGCAGCTAGCAGATAGTAATTCTCAAAGATTTCAGAAGAACCACCAGGCAGTAAATCGTGGACGCTCCTGACTTAGTTTTGACATGTAAAAGGAAAACAACATTAGCATTACTAGATAAAAAGGGGAATGTTTCACTCACTTTCACTATAGTCTCATATTCCATTTCTACTTCTGTTTTTCCTCTACTTCTTGTTCTTCTATGCTCTTTAAAACAAAACCAAGGATCATTTCAATTTGATGTGATTAACAATTACTCTAAGCTGAAATGACATAATTCTGTGCATTACAGTAAAATAACATCTCTTTAATCTATGCACTTAATGAAAAACAAAAGAATACTTCATGCTTCTGTGTGCTGGCTCATTAATATTTGACTAGGTACACGTTAGTCAGAGAAACCAGTCTTTTTGTCACCACCTGTCACTCCATACTACAAGAGGATATATTTCAGCTGTGTTACGTGGGAGATCTGGGTTTAGTGAAAGTTGCAGCTTATGCACATTGCAAGAAGTGTCACTTTTTTTTCTGGGAAGGGGAAAGAAGCATGTCTCTGAAGGAAATGAGCATCAGCCATGCCACCTGAAGCATGTGCTTGAAAAAATACCTCTGGCCACTGCTGCAGGAAGGCCTCAGACTGCACTCGTGCCTAATCCCACAAACTCAGTGCAGTCTGGATGGATGGAAAGCCTTCAAGGACATCATCAAGTGCTTACAAGAGCGGTGCTGCCCCTTCACCAGACAGCCTATTCCCTTTGAGTCAGTCTTGCACAGTGCCTGAGTGTGACCAGGTTTGAGACACGCTGCTGTTGGAGATGTTACTACAGTTCAGTCGCCTCTGTCCTGAGTTGGTGTTTCTCTCTGGGGCTGGAACTTCGGTTTGATAGTTCAAAAGAGTGGCAGGATTGTCAGATTGTCCCATCGACCTAGAAGACCCTGACGTGCTGCAGGCAGCTACTCAGAGCGGACTCGCTTGGATAGCTGTGGTTCATCAAGCACCACTCTGAGCATCCTGAACTTAAAGTCTCTCTCTTGAAGAGGTCTAAGGTCTGGATCAGAGATGTCCTGAAGATAATCCAGCAGCAATCAAAAAGACCCAGGTTTTTTAGTCTGTGCAGTTACAAGAAGGTGGCTTCAAAATTATAGCCAGGAACTGAAAAAAATGGGCCAGCTTTTGGTTCTTGCCAAGTGTGGTCCTTAAATAACATTGCCGTGCCACTTTCAAGTGGCTGCAGTATGTGTCATTCCCTGTTGTGTTAGATTATTGTGGTAACTGTCTTGTTTTACTCTAAAATAAGTGTTATTTCAGTATCAAGGGATTTACCGCTTCATATGGATAGTAACTGCATTATTATATTGGTGAACTTTGTTCTGCTGGAAGAAGTTAAATCACAGCTCTTTTATGATACAGTTGGTATCACTAAAGTCTTGACACTTCCCACATCATACCCTTCACACTCTATCACGCAGTCACATTGTATTTACATCGCCCAGGAGCCAGAGCTGTAAAGGCATCCCATGTAATATGGTGATACTAGGTGGGAGTCAGTCATGGAATAACTGCATGCAAGTTCACTGCGGTAAACTGTGTTTTGTCTTAGCTGTCAGGTTTGTTACAAATGAAATTGAAAACTGAAACCTTTAAAAAGAAACAGAAATAGACAATAGCACAAAATAAAGTTTCTCATTTAATATTTAAAGACTAAATAGCTTCATAACCGAAGTAGTACTTTTAAAATTTGTTACAAAACATTTCCTCTCAAAGCATTTTCTTAAATTGAATATAATTATTGAGTCACTTCCTTAGTAATGGGTGAAGAAGCAGAACAATACATCTGAGCACTGTGTCCTCATTTTGCTTTCATGCAGATTCATAAATGCCTTCTAATTGAGTCAAAATGGCAGGCAAAAAAATATAATTAGCTAACAATGTGGCTGCATTTGACTGAAATTCTGTGTGAGGGAACTTATGCCACCTTCTTATATTGTGAGCAACAAATAAATTAAACCATTTTATTTATTTTCTCCTTGAATTCTTTCTCACCTTGGTAGCAGTGGGCTGTAAAGCTACTGCGTTAACACTTACACAAATGGTGTTTTAAGATACATGTTGGGTATAAGATGGTCACGAAATGGGGTGCTAGTGATTGTGGTAGCTTGCACCATTTTGACATGCAAAACAAATCTAAAATATTAGCTGAGGAAGCAGAAGGTGACAGTTTGTAGCAGAAAAAAATGTAGCAGCAAGAATGTGAAATGTAAAGTGAAAAAAGAAAGCTACTTTGTTTTGCTTAGTTCCTTATCACCTTTCCTGATGCACTTCATTTTTCTGTCCCTTTGATCTATACGCTTCACTGGTTTTGTGTTCCCACTGACAGGCAAATCAGATTAAGTGCCTTACTTAAAATTGGCAATTTTTACAAAATCACATATATGTTTGTAGCACACAAACATTTTGTTACTGTGGATGTTGGCCTACTTACTTCAACGAGGCTTGTAACTACTGAAGGCGGCAGGTTAAGGTTTGATGAGAAATTCCCTTAAAACCAGTCTTGGAAAACGTTACTAAGCACCCTCTTGTTAAATTCCTTCATTTGTGCAACTTTAATATTTTTCCTTACTTTTGGCACTGTTTTTAGCCAGCCTCCCTATTAAAGAACACATCTTGGTTTCTGAAACTGTGTGTCTACTTTGCATGCAGGTGACTGCAGGTATGTATTGGCTCGTGCTCACATGCCAGGATTTGAGTGTGCAAGTAGGCACACAGCTGCCAAGGCACAGGTTTTACCTACCTGGAGGATGAACATCAGGCCCAAAATAAGTAAACATTTCAAAAAAAGAAACATCCAAAACCTGATAACACCCCCACCCCCACCCCCCCCCATGTAATCAAACTGAGGATCTTCCCTTTGATTATTTATCAAAACACAGTCCACTGAAAGTAACAGAGATATCTGGATAGCATGAATTCCACAGTGATAGGAAATTACAAGGTTACAAGACAAAACTATTTAGCTGTAAGTAGGGTACACACCACTCAAACCCTGTAGTTTATAGAGCTTTTAACAATATAGTCTGTGCGCTTGCACCATTAGGACACTCCGGATCCAAATGACGCCAGTGTAGCGGACGTATATTATATATTACGCACACATATTTACCACAGGGGCGCTCACTAGTTTTGGAGCTCCGGGCATTGTCTTGCAGCATAAGAAAGAAAAAGTCAGAAACACAGGGATTAAAACAAACACCAAATTTCAAGCTCTCTTCCATTCTGCTGGTCATGACTGTACTTGTCATAATTACCTGGTCTTTAAAATCCCCAAGCAGCTTCTTGGTTCTAGTGTGAGAAGTATCTTTCTGAATATACAAACATTGCATTAAGCAGCTTTTTGTGAAATCTCTCATGCATAGGTAATACAACACAGAAAATACAGAATACTTTCTCAATTCATAACTAAGCAGCCAAATATCTATTGCTTTTATTAGTACTGAGACAACATTTTAGAGAAGATGCACATGGGAACTAGACTGCAGAAGAACACTAATGACAAGGGCAAGTGTTAAAACACTATCTCCTATTCAAAGTCAATGTCTACCTAACGCTGTTTTCCCAGCAGTTTTCTAGAGACACCAGAAATCACAAAGTCTAGAAATCAATCCAGTGCAAGTTTAAGCTTTTAAAATACTGAAGTCAAATGTATTGTGGTTTATCTGATGATCCTGGATGTGTCCTCACTTGTGCAAAGGCCACAAAAGAGGCTGCATTTTACTTTTCTGGTTCTAAGCTGTTGTGAGAAGTTGTGTTCTGTTCTTATTTACCATGACACTACTATAAAGAACTATTGCCACAATTAGTCCAGATTTATATTCTTGCTAGGGCATAGAAACGTGGCACAGAAATTCACCATAATAAATTATGCTGACCTAAGTCCTCCAATCAAATGTTGTTAATGTGACTATTCTTTACAATTATCTTTTATGAACCTTTAAAAATACAATGAAGAAAATCGCACTGTATCAGAGAAAAGAAAAAGGGAATACTGCTCATCCACAAGAGCTGCTTCACAGCACATCGCTTTGTTCTCTTAATAATTCACGCCTCTCAGTTACTCAGCAACTTACATGTGTTGCTGTTGGCTCTGCCTTGGGCATACACTTACAGTGTCTTCTGAGACCACAGCAGCACAAAATGACCATGTTAGAGAAAGAAGGAAAGATTTTAAAAAGTAGTTTGAGGTGAAATGGAAAAGTTTTAAGCAATGGCGCAACCCAAATGACTTAAGATTTTTAGAAATGATACATTCATGCCTAGCTCCCTCTCCTGTTTCTGTACCATATTCCTCTTGGCAAGGGTTCAGCTAGCTAAAGGATACCTCTTCTCTGGTGGCAACGAGGGGACATATTTCTGCTGAAACTCCATCCAGCTGACTAAGAAGCAAGCAGTGCTCACTGGCCACTAAATTAGGGGAAGAACACAAGCCATCAGGAAAACAGTATACACTGTCCATTATTTCATCAATGGACCAAGAAAAAAGTTTCCTAGTCTTTACAGAAGCAGCTCTGGCCTACATTACTAAGCCATGACTCCTGTTCAAAATTTGTTTCCAGCTGTGTTGCGTGTTGTAGAGTTCATCTTCAAAATAATGTGCCAGATGTGTTTTACATAAAAGCGTGCTTTATATAGGTATCTACAAACAGAAGACTGAATTGCAAAACCAAGCAAAAAAGGAAAAGAAAGGGTACAGGGCATGCTTTCCCTGGGGTGTAATCTATAGCGAGGTTGCACAAACAGACACTTAAGACAAAATCTAGCTCATGGCAACACAAAAAGAGTACAAAAAACATTTAAGGTAGCAACTTGTCTTCACATTGTGAAAGCAGTGAAATCTTGTTATATTCTCATCTTCCTTGGATCAGAAAAGATCCTCCAGTCCACATGCTTGCCAAAAAGCCAATGCACATGTTGGTTTGCTTATTAATGGATGTGAGCCTGACTGTGAAGTAGGCAGACAGAGGAAGAAATGCAGGAGGAAGAGAATGGTCCTGGCTTTGATCTCTCTCAGTGGAACAGTAAAACCAATCCAGATTAATTCTACTGCATGACAGTGAAAATCACTGGTTTAACAACGATGTGAGTGAAACCCATCACTATGCAATTTCACCCTTAAGATATACAAACACGATCCAACTGCAGCAAGAACAGTCTTCAAATGCACTCCTATTTCTCATCCTGGGGAAAAAAAAGTACATTTCTGTTCCTGCTTCCTATTGATTACTTTTGTTATTAAGATTTTTAAAAAATCAAATACTATAATATGACAGCTCCAGAAATGCCAGAAGATTAAGTCAGAATATATATTTTTCAGCTAAACCCCCCCCCCCCCCCCCCCCAACAAAACTCCCAAACCTCAATACAAGGTCCAGGCAAATTATGACATTCTATCACCTTTACTGTACATAGAATAACATTTATTAACTTGCAAGCTAGATAAAGATCAAGGCAATGGAATTTATTTCTCAGAAACGTATTTCCATTAATATGATGAACATTAGATACAAAAAGTCCAATCTGGGACTCTTATCCTGAGTTCATGTTCCTGTGGTCAAGCACAAAGAGTTAACGCACTGCGGTAAGGAGGCTGATGAGATTCTGTGAATATCTCACTGGACAACTTGAATTTTAAGTCTCAAAGACTTACTCATTTAGGACACGGGATTGCTCCACTGAAGTTAGTCTGAATTTTGCTATTGATATCAGTCAGAGTACACTAAAAGTTCACTCCCTGCTCCAGGGATGCATTTGGCAAATTGCCTTAGTCTGAGAGGTAGTCAGCCAACCCCTGTGAATCAACTCCTCATCAAAAAGAGGTCAAAATTACTTTAAAAATGGAAAGAATGCTACGGAAAGCAGTACTGCTACAGCTAATCCAGAACAGCAGGTTGGCAAGGGATTATTTTAGGGTTCATCAGCAGTGATGAAAGAATGCATTCCAATCTGGTCAATTAAAGGGAATGAAAGACCCAAAAAGACTTAGATTACTACTGGGAGTGAGCTAAACAAAGAAAGGGAATATAGAAGCATATTGTATTTTTACTAGGCAGAAAGGGGTTTTGTTATTACTCAGTAAGCACTAAAATAACTGAGGTCAAGAGTTCTTTCACTAGCCATGGTGACACGGCCACCAAGAGCTTTAAGAACTACTAACGTCTCTTACATGATAATGAAGCCTTTTTAGCTGCCCTGTAATGGTCCCATTACTGTAAAGCTGGGTTCTTGTCTGCGTTCCGAGGCTCCTATACAGAAAGCAGTGAGTGTTCACAAAACCTGTTACATTATGGAGACTATAAAGCTGTCAAAGACTTTACGCAAGAATCTACATTACTGAAAACACTTTTCCTTTTGTAAAGACTTAGTATGTCTAGGTCACACATTCAAATATTCCTTTGATACAGATTAAGTATCTCAATATTTCATGTTAAGCAATGCTGAAACCTCACTCATCGTTTAAAACTCAAGCGTTCCAAAGACATATGTATGTGTGTAAGAATGTTAACAAGGGCTGGGAAGGACCTCTGTTCTCTGAGGTGAACCATAAAACTAAAGAGAAATCAGCTCAGCTCCATCTTGAAAATAGCTTTCTGTATGCACAATGCTTAATTTTAAAGCAAGGTATATAGCACCCAAAACTGGAACTACTTGTCTGGTGCCTAGTTAGGTATCAGCTAACCTAGTTGAGTTATTTCTGTAAGAACACAGCTTGCAGCAGTATTCTGTGTTGGCTCAGTCTTCCCTCTGTCATAATAGTAAACAGGTCAAAGAAAGTAAAGCCCAAAAGCTTTTCAATGAAACACACCCATTGCCCCAGTTTAGCAAGTGTACATGATTTGATTGTCTGAAAGTGTAAACTGTTAATACATGGATTTTGTAAATAAATGATCTTCAGGGGATGTAAAGGAGCATGTCCTCTGATCTTGATAGTGAGACAGCAATTGCTTTTCCGTAAATGATATTAAAATTTGGAAGACTGCAAATTAAAGAAAATTCTTCTCCCATGCCAAAACATCACTCTAAATCACACCAGTATATATTCAAAATGATACCAATAACATCTCTGAAATGATTATGAGCAAATGCCAATGAAACTGAGATAAGCGTTGGGCAAATGGACGTCTCATTGATTCAATGCCTCACACAAATGCAATAGTTTAGTCGTCTTATCTGACAAACCGATTTCCTTAGCAACTTTCTGTAAGTCATTTCACTGCTAAGGTCTCAACCCTTCCATTTGCAAAACTCTATGAAATATAAGTTATTAGTTCAAATTTTAATACTATTAGAACCTGAAAGCAATAGCATAGTCTTGTCTTACAGAGGTAGCTGATAGTTTAGGCAATTTTAGTTCCTTCTCTGTGTTAAATATAGCAGATTGCAAAGCTCTCCCTGCAGTAAAAGGAGATTTATTTCCTAAGAATGTTCAAAATCCAAATCCTTTTCCTAATGAAGTGTCAGATAAAAGGATCTTTTACACAAACACCACATCAAGAAAACGTCATCTCCCAAAATTTCATTAAACATTAAATGATTGTGAAATAGACAAAAAAAATGTTGTTTTTTAACAAATCATTATGAGCTTCATTTATTTTGTAACATGCAATACATATGCCATTTAGTTCTTCAAATGACTACACAGGGGAAGTCCCTTCTATCCCAATGCTCAGTACTCTATAATAAGCTCATTTATTTGTGTCTAAGAACAGATTTTCAGCTCCATTCTTTTCTGAAAGCCAAGTTAGCTTCAGACAGATAATGTAGCTACTGCTAATAAAGTCAAGATGCCTTAATGTCAATTTGCTGAATGGAAAATCCTGCTTTTATTGAACTAATTTAGTATAGCAGTACCTGTTTAAGATCAATCCATAGCAGACTATTTCCTATTTATTGCTAATTAAAATCATGGATTTCCTGTGCCAAACAGCACATAAACCTGAAAAATTAGCTACAAACCCAGAGTGTTATTGACTCAGCTGGTGGACTATGTCTAGCCTTACTACCTAATGCCGAGGTTCATAAAAACAACTACTCTAAGCAACGACAAAATGGCCAAGGTGAGGTCAGGTGATGAGGGAAAAATCAGAGACACTCACTGAGATCTGTCTTCTCACCATTATGAAGTGCAGAATGGCTTAACCATGGCTTTCACCTCCAGCCTGAGGAACCAAGAGCACAGCAGGGTGGAACTCTTTCTTGGCACATGAAATCTGAGGACCACCCAGGCTTTCTGTCTCAATTCCAGCCCTTTCCGGCCTTGAAGAGAATAATAGACTAGTTGTGCGCCAAGGGGATATCTGCAGGTGGCAGCTGGGTTTGACCTTACCCACCCACACTTCTGTTGTCAGGTCTATACAAAAATATTTTCAACTGATTGTGCTGGGTAGATACAGGCAAATTCTTTCACTTCTGGAACATAGTTAAGTCAGGAAAGTACACAACCATGGGAACAGCTAAGAAAAATGGAAATATTGGAGTGGTCCTGAATTAAGGAAGATTCCACCCAGTGCTTTCAGTACATTGCTCCAGAGTATTCATGTTCCCGAGATCTGAGCCTCTATCTGAACTGCAGAGTTACCAGGAAAGCAGTACCCACTGGGCTCCATCACAACACCAAACTTCCAGAGAACGCGGAGAACAGCAGTGCAACCCCTGTCTATTTTCACTAAACCTCATAATCTGAAAGAAGATGCAATTACAGGAAGAACACTACTCTTGCTTACTAGTGAATCATCTTTTTTTCTTCTCCAAAAATCTTTGCCTCATTCCCACTGCAAAAAAGCTAAAATCTGCTCAGGCTCATCTTAGGGCAACTCTTATCAACACAGCAGCCTGAACTACATTTCCACCAGGAAGTTTCAGTTTAGGATGCTATGCCCAAAGTGACATACAGCAGTAATAACCCGCTAGGAAGCAACCCTGCAGACTTCAGAAGAGGCACGTCTTCAGAGCTTTGGCAAATCAGCTGCCAACAAATGTTTCTTTGCACCAAGGCCAGCAAAGCCTTGGTGAGGCAAAGACACATCTCTTTTACAGCCTCTAAAGCTTTTATTTTATGTGCCCAGGTAAGCTAGTTGTCTGAGCGTTGTACATGTGGATAATTTCAGAGTTTAAACTCCAACCAGGAAATGTTATGAATGATAATATTAACAAATGTCAGTCTGGAAGATTCTGAATTCTCAATAGTTACACGATGCTTATCTCAGAGCAGCAACAATCAGAAGCAATTATAAGATCCAGACCAAAACCATACCCATTGTGGGCTGGTAGGTGAAGTTCTCAAACCAGAAGTGGAAGAACTCTTCATTCACCAGGCTAAATAGACTGTGATGACGGACGCTAGGCTACTACTATGTTTTAAAATGTTGTATTGAGTCTTACAAAACTTAAAAGGCAAACAAAAAAAATCTCAATGCTTTATAAAGGCAGGCCTGAACATTTACAAGTTCAGAAGAAACTGGATTTAAAGGTGTCTAACTTTACTACCAGCATTTTCTTTAACACCCCATAATTACTATTCAAACTGCTATCCCAGTCTGTCTCATTAATTTCTAAGTTGTTGGGTGTTTTTTTTTTTAAAAAAGTGCTTGGAGATATTAATCACATTGCAAAAAATATAGGTGTATAATTAATGCAATAATCATGCTGAATGTAAATTCACTAAGCTTAATAAGAAAGAAGTACTTCAAGTTGTCTTAATACAAGTGTTTCATTTCTCCTCGAATATTTATATAATTTCTTTGCTTGAAAACTACACGTGGGAAGCAACTAGGGCAGGGACAGTCTTCTTGTAAGAGGCCCATGCAGAATCAAGCATTTTAAGGGTCTCTGTTCCTGCACTGAGCTATTGCAAATTCAGGAACACTATCATTTCTTGAAGAGGTGGGATCCCACTATATCTGCAAAAATACAAGGAGGCTTAAGTAATCTTGTCATATTTCAAATTCAGTCAGGCTCCAAATTTTTTTCAGGAGGGCTTAAATTCAAATTTATGGATAACTTAAATTGGTTAATTTTTCTTCAAAACTTAAAAAGTAGATCATATCCCTCGCAATCCTGCTTTCTCTCCTGAAGATTATGCCATTCTTGCAAGCATGGCTGAGCAAATTCTGTATCTGCTTGCTAGTTGCTGTAGCTTAAATTAATTAAGTGCATTAATGTACTCTGCTGCCAACTGGAATTTGCATGAACAGGCATGACCACAAATAAGGAAGATATTTGGGGGTTACTTATCTCGCGCAGCTGACTGCAGGGAAGGGCAGGGCAGAAGGCTAAGGTCAGTGTCGGATGCAGCTGGCCTCAGCTGGGGTCAGTTTGGAGGCTGCTCAACAGCACTAACCACTGATGAAATGCAGAAGTAATGGGAAGTGAAAGAAGCAAATATTTGCAATAGCACTTATCTGTGTTTCTTATTAAAAGAATATAATAAAATTAATAATGGCAAAATGAATATAGCTATTAATGCATATGTTGGTATTTAGAGGATGAAATGTACTTTTGTTTAGAGGACTAAACAGTTCCTATTCTTTGAAAGCTTGAACCAGTCCTTCATTTATCTTCATCTTGTTTTCCAACATAACTTATTTATTTACAGTATGTCAGGGGAGAAACTTAATTACTAAGGGCATTTTCCAATTAACTTCCTTAATTAAAAGTTAGGCTCAGTTGGTTTGTAAATAGTATTATCTAAACCCACAAAATTCATAGATTTTGGGAAAAGGTTGAGAATACCCATCTTTCTTCAGTCTCCAGGTGTTACAGATGTGTGACATTCTGAATGTCTGCTCATTTTTCCCTGATTTGGAAACAATTTCATTTGCTCCAAAAGTCTCTAACGCCATTAGGGAATTATTGTTCCCTTTGGTTTCTGTTAGTGCTATAAGCAAATGTTTACATGGAAGTATGCACTTAAAACTAGTAGCTTTAATGAGTTTTAAGTTCTGCTCGGAATACAAATCTGTAACGAGAGTGTCTTCAGAGATCCAACTTCATGAATTTGTGCCAGACTCCAGTAATATTCTAGGAAATTGCTGCTGCTGCACCAATGCAAGCATCTGCCATTCAGACTGAGATCTTTAGAAATCAGTGTAAGAATTCACAGTTTCAGGAGGGACCACAATTTCATCTTGAGTGCAATGAAATCCTTAATGAAGTTGGTGTCTTTCGAATTCTATCTTTGAAATTAAACCAGACTCATGAATAGGAACCTAGAGATCACACTGCGATGCCTGACTTGTTGATCAATTAGAAACAGACTCATCCAACTGAGTAGTTCATAAGTACTGGAAAAAGATTTAAATCCAATAAAGTGAAAAAAGATGATTGCAAACCACTTAAAAGCAGTAAAATTACTTATTTCCCTAGCGCATTTATACCAAGTGAATAACCATACTCTTTGTGGATGCGAAGATATTTCACATCTAAAAATAACTTATGCTGTAGACCAACTGCAAATCTAGATATACCCAAGGCTGCCTTTAGTTGTAGGTCAATTTATAATACTCATGTAAAATAAAAATGAAAGTAAGCTTAAAGCAAAATTAGATGTTAATACTTTCCACACATCCATCATGGACATACACTATGAGTTGCTGCAAACTTTCTGAGACACAGTAATTTAGATGAACATACTTCTTAATAGTTTCAGTACTATACCAGATTTTTTCCCATATGTTGAAAAAGTGATATTCAGTGGACAATAACAACTTTACATTATGAGAATGTGTATTATATTTCATCATTTGCTATTTCTCCTTTTGTAATGCCAGTTGGCTTCCAGCAAGAGAAAATCTCAACCTCAAACACATGCAGGTGGGTCAACTGGAAGTAACACAACTTCTTACACTCTCACCCAAGTGCTGACCTGAGACATTCTTTATTGTGGGCAGGTATAAACATATGGCTAACTCCTGCTCACATCCTGACTGTCTTACAACAGCCTCACACAAATTTTAAGCTGCAGTTTTCTTTGCTAGTACTAGAGAAACTGAAATTAATGTGGTCCCATACATTTACTGTGCAAGAAGAGTAGCTTCCATGTTCCCATAAAATGCTTTTAGAAATAATAATGACAAATACTAATAATAATAGCTGGAAACTCCAATATGGCCTAGCTGTAACTGGAGAAACCAAATAACTCTGAATTTTGAAGACTATTTAGTTCACAGTATGTGAACACACATTTTACATTAGTGTGTGTGTGTGCAGAAAACAGCATTACATTCTCATTTTGTATTGACATTTTTAACTGCATGAGTCATAACGCAGGGAAGGCAGGCTGAGGAAACCTGATGGCATCCACACTTCACAGTGTTTCCTTTTTTTTAAGAAAAAGGCTTCTTCTGTTCAGGACAATGTAAGGGGGAACTTCTTTGCTGTAGGTTTGGCATATGTGAAATCCGTTTTGTAGATAGCATGGAACCTGGAAATTCATATATCTGCCCTTCCCCTTTTTTTGTTTTCCATACAAGGGAAATTCTGACTTCATTGTTAATGCAGTCAACTAGGAGAACTCGAGTAGACCACAAAACTCCTTTGTGGGATTAGTGGTTTCAAAACAGGACTGGGAACCATCAGAACTGGATTCTAATGCTGTCATGCAGACATGTCACTCCAAAAGATGCTTAAGCAAAGATTTCAAACACTGACACCTAAAGTAAGGCAGCAAAATGCAACGTTAACCATGCACTCCAGCAAAGCCTTTGATACATGAAAAATGCTGTACTGTTTTGAGCTGGAAACAACACAGAGAAGGTTTATTATACATTATTTTCCTTCTGGAATTTTCTATTCATTTTAGATTTCAGACCCACAGATTTAAAACTCACAGCCAAATTTGTCTTGATATTGTCATTTCAACTGAGCTACAAGTATTTTCTACTTGTTGGGTTAAGCTTCAGAGACTTAAAAACTGAGTGCTTCAAAAGCCCAGTTACACGAAAAACGCATCCTTGGACAATATCTGGAATCTGTCTTTTTAGCAGCAACTGACTATAATGAACCATTTTTGCTTTACTTGCTGTCTTCTGCCTCACTTATACGTACTCTGAATTCCAGTGAATTCTCAGTCATTCACTGAAATGGAAGTATACATGTAGTGATTTGGAACTAAAAGTAGCTATCGCTGACAAACAGCAGACTACCAAATGGCAGCAGTGCCCGTAAGATTTCCTAGAATCAAGAAACCTTACTTTCGGATTTTCCCTTAAAATATTCTTGTGATTGCAGGTAACCGTCCTGTAGCTTCTGCTCAGTGGACCAGTCTTGTTACCAAGGTCACCTTTGCAGAGTTATATTTGCATCCAGCTGACGTTGATTCATGTTGCCAGATGGCTAAGGACAAAGCACAATTGCTCAACACAACGTGTGACCTACTTACACGCCTAACAATCTGCTCTTTAATACTTTGGAAATGCATGGAGACTTTGATTAAAATTTTAATTTTGTTTCATAGTTAGCCCACATGTGGCATGTACATTTTGCATACCAGATACATCTGTTCCAACAGGGCAGTAGCATGACGACTCCAACTTCTTTCTAAAACAGGGCATACGAATGCGTAAGTGTAATTTCCTTATTTCCTAAAGGCGCTCTCAAAAGTAATTACAAACTATTGGTTTACATACAGACAACTAATGAAAAGCCAAACACTCACGCTGGCACTGCATAAACAAATAATGACGACAGTAATATGTCAGCTCTAGAAAAGAAGAGTGAAGACATGATACACACAAAAATTCATGTAGGGTTGCTAATCAAATATATGGAAAGTCATGGGGAAACTCCATCTGTGCTCAGTCTCATATATATTTACAGGATAAGTGGGACAACATAATTTCTGCCCTAGCTACAACGTGAAGATATGTAAGAATACTAGAAGCGACATTTGGTCGTTGTAGGCCAGATTCCCCGAATTGCTCAGGGCTTTAGGAACATAATAATCACCAGACTGAATCAGACCCAAGGTTAACTAAGACCTGCACTCTGCCTCTGCCCTTTACTAGTACCAGATGCTGTACAAGGATAAAAGATCTCTAGAGCAGACACAGATAAAATAATTCCCACCTTCAAGCAGGCCCTCCTGGTCCCGATCTCTCGTAGTTAAAGACTGAGTTAAGTCTCCTGGAGTTCAAGTTTTAGTAAAGTTTTAGTTCCTTTCAAAGTACTGGTCCACACGAATTTCAGCTCTGAAAGTATTCCATTTCTGAAGCAATATTCTAAAAATATTTAATTTCTTTCTCATTTATGTGAAAGGAAAGAAGGAACAAAAAAGCCTGCAGAGAAGCAGGTCTAATGTCATACTATAGATTGAGGAGGAGGTGATAGATGCTACCTGGAAACTGTTCCATCACGTACTAATATTATCTATTCATAAGAAAGTGAGAAGGGAAAGCAGGGAGAAGCAGTTGTATCATAATGCAGATGGAGCTAATGATAACAGAGCAAATAAAAATAATTAGCAGGACATTGACTAAACTTTATCAGTGAACCAAATACGTTATTATTGAATAAAGATGTGAAGAGTTACACTCAGGATATATCATTACATTAGTTGACATTCTGAAGTTCTCCCGGTGAATACTACCTAAAAGTAGACACTAAATCAGGCTGGTGTGCTAAATGCAGAAGGGACCACCACTCCCTCACAAGCTTCTCACCAACATACAAGTCTTGTGAGCCTGATTTTGTCTTGCAGCACAAGTTTCTCCCCTCTCCCCACAGCTCTGCGAGGTTACCTTGCCTGCAGAATCACAGGAGAGTGCATGTAGGAATGAACTGACCCTGCTGCGCACCTGGTGTTTGCCACACAGCCAGTATCATTTTGACCAAGAAGTTCCCTGCTCCTCTAAGACTTGAAAGATGTCTAGAAAGGACATTCCAGTTGTGGATGAGAGACAGCAGAAATATCTTACAAAGGGAAAAAAAAAAAAGATGCCCATGAGTCTGTACCTATTTTTTTTCTCTACATTTACACTTTATGGAAAAGATTTACCCAGGAAAGTGCCATTACTGTTCTGCTACTTTGCCATAAATTAAGTTTTGAAAAAGAAAATAATGCATGCACACAGATACTAAAAGTAGCAAAAAATCTGCATTCATGTAATTATTAAGGAAAGCAGAACAGTTCTAGAAAAAATACCAAGCATTCCTTTTCAAAATGAAAAATCAGAGAAATCCCCTTTTCTTTTTAAACCAAAGGAAGTCCAAACCCGAATTTTAAAGCCAAATATTCACATGTCAAATAGAACTTTTACTATCCATAGAACATTAAATTGTTTTTAAAATACTTAAGTATTTGTAGAAAACATAATATAATTATTATGACTACTCTACCATACAAAACACAAGTACCCTTGTCCTGAGCAGTGCATCAGCCTCAGACTGGTAAAAGTTGATCCTCATGGCACAGGTCTAGATCCTGTCACTATTTCCATCTGTTGGACCTGATTCCACAGCTTCTGTTCTGCATAAACCTCTTCATACAGAATGTCTTCGATTACAGGCACCAAACAAACACATAGCAGAAAGCCGGTTTTAGCCAGTGACCCCAGTACAAATTTAAGGTTGCATATTGCCCTCAACCCATAGCAAAGCTCCCACAGCTTTGCAATCAGAGTGCTGCCCAAAGAACCCGGAGATGACCTGACCTTCACGTAGTAACAGTGCTATACACAAACACACGTTATTATTTTTCTAGTTTCTAGACTAATGTGGATAGCACTTTACTGCATCTGATTAAAACTTCCAATGTCTTGCATCCATTAGTGCTGTGCAGTGGAATAATAAACACATCCTAGCCCTGACAGCACACACCTAGTGAACTGAAATAGGTCTCTCTCCGGGCTGCTTAGCAGAGGGCGTCCTCCACCTCTGCTGGGTCTGATTATTCTTCAACTTAAAAAGTCTGTGGAGGAGGCAAAGTGTCTGTTTAATTTGCTGTTGTGTGGGAAAGAGGCAAAGGTGTCTGTGACTACACTGTGCTTGGAAATTGTTTGCTCTTGGTAAAGCCTGCACTTTTTAAGCAACATGCCACAGAAAACAAACATAATTGCAGAGAGGCTCCTTAAATGAGAACAAAGTAAACAGAGATGCTTCATCAGAAGTTACATCCCCTGATTCTGCTTTTGCTGTCAAGTCCCCTGATTTTTCTTCTCTTTGGTTCAACTCAAAATTTAATTATCTTCCATAGAAAACACAAGTTGTTATGCTTATGTTAACAATACTTGGAAGAAAAAGTGTTTCTTTTTGCAGGTCTGTCTTCAGGAAAATAGATAAATTTAGTAAAAATCATACTTGTTTGGTCTTTAGATCCTTCAAACAGTGGTTTGCAACTGCTTCACGCGCCCTGTAGCTTCATGTTTATACATGGCCTATACCGACACATCTATAGGGAACAGCAGCCATGTCTGTCACCGGCCACATACAGTAGAATGGCTTCTGAGGGGTTCTGCTACCCGCTGACAAGCTATGGCAGTAAGGGACTCGGGGACACGCGTGGTGATGTGGCAGGTGCTCAGCACCATGAAAAAGAGAGCTTGCAACATATGAAGAAATGATGAATACAGCTCACATAGTCCCTCACTCCAATTATCACTCACGCACAAAACATCTGTCAGTGTGGTGCCTTGGTTTAGAGAACACAGAGGAGAAAGATAACTCTGTCTGTCGCATTTCCCCAGCAGATACACACTCCTTATGTTCTTTTCAAATTCTGTAGTTACGGAATATTTAAATTTTAATCATGGAGAAAACAAAGGAAGTAGGTTAGATGAAAATTTATTGAATTTAAAGGAGTGGAATCATTATTTCAAAATGTTTCAATTTTGTCCCAGTGATTTGTAGGAAATAATGGCAAAACTAAAACAGCTGACTTGAATTATCTTTAATAAAGCTATGGGAGACTGTTGGCCATAGACCTGATGTACCTGTAATTCTTATAACCCCACCTGCATTTAGGATTCAAAACTGGAGTTCAGATCATTTTTCTATGCTGTATTTGAGTTCAGAATAAAGATAGCAATGATAACTTGAGGTTACTTGATGGGCATTAGACATTATATTTTAATCACACTCTCAAAGGCACAGAGCATGTTAAAAATACCAGTTTTACTACTCAGCTGTGGTTTGAGACAATCACTAAGCAATCACAAAAGGGAGAAATGTCTTAAATAGTATGAAACTGGGGTAAACTAGGAATAGTAATACAATTGAACAGTTTTGTTTGGGTTAGTGCTCAGTTTTGTTTTGCTGGAAGAGCTAGATGGATCATATTCAGGATAGCTCTTTATTTAAGGAACAGAGTACACACCATAAATTAGAAAGTATAAATATTTAAAGTTTTGTTGTAAGTGTACACAACCAATCTATTATGGCTGAACTCCTTTTTCTAGGCAATGGCTACAATAGATGGCCTTAAAAGCAATCATTTAATATAATATTGGGCAAAGGCCAAGAGAAACTCTAGTTTCCATAATAGTGCACTAGAGATTTCTTTATTTTGAAGTGCCACATGGAATGTCTAAATTAAGTCATAGAAGCAAAAAAATTCATGGTATCCAAAACCTTTGCTTGGGCATATACTCCATGGCATCACTCTGTTGATCATACTGGAGCTAACAGAGCTGTTCACCAATTATTAACTCAAATGATCAACTGTTTCAAAGCTGTCAAGCCTAATGCCAGCTCTTTTCAGAACTGCACTCCTGACCACAAGTCCAGATGCGCTTTTAGGGTTATAATGAAGAGTAACCCAAAAGAAAAACAACAAACACCAAAGTGCCCAAAGTCCCATAGCCAAGTAGCAGGAATTCCAAAGAGTTTCCATTTGGAAATGGCTGAAAATAGAACAAGAACACAATCAAAACCAGTCTCCAGAAGCATGCGCTTGGAGAAAAGCATAGTTCAGTGAGTATACAAAACCCCCTCAAAAACTAAACTATAGCAAAAGATGAAGGCAAATGGGGAAGATCAACACAGACTGGAAAGCACAGTTTTTTCATATAGCCAAAGTGGTTACAGAATAAATTCCAGAATTAAAAAACATGGTCTGTCTACCATGTCTTTTCACCTGTGTAAGATTTTTAAGCCATAAGCACTACTTTAATGTTCCTCTCATTTTGTCTCTTCACTGTCTCTGAAGCTGCTCCCAGGGACTTGAAAGCACTGTGACTGTGTCCCTAGACGCGTGACTGCCAGGCAGGTTTCAGCTGTAAAACGCTTCCCTCCTCTCTCATACCTTGTCATTTACCAACAGCTGTGATCTGGTGTCATCTCTGTGAAACTCTGCTTGGGGAAGCAGTTAATGTTTGTCTTCATAAGCAAAAAAGAATGACCTTAATTTGTGCCCTCGCACGGGCAGTGAGCAGAGCGCGGCAGGCACCTGTGCTGGGTCCTGGTGCTGTCCCATGCGCTACCGAGTCTCTGCATGGCTCCTCACTGAGCATCTGCCTGTCACCTGTTCCCAGGGGTGGCCTTACTCTGCTTGGAAACTGGAACCCTCATTGCTCTCTGAGGACTGTGATCAAGTTTCTAGAGAATGTACCATTTTACACTTCTATACCCCAGCCTTTCTCTTTGCTTTGTCAGTAAAGCAATGCTTCCTAATTTTCCATGGATGAGCAGCAGTGGCAGCTGAAATTTTTCTGAGTCTCTTTTTTTCTGAGTAAAAGCTTCTTCAAGCAGTTTTGGAGGCTAAGGGGATGCTGAGCAACAGAAATTCAACTTCTGTTCTTATTGCATTAAAATGCAAACCAGGAAAGCAAAACTTGGATGTATACCTAGCATTAAGTTGTTCACACCTGGAAAAAGACAGATGAAAGATGACGTCTTTCCTCTTGACTTACTCCTTCTCACTGAAATAGTCACTCTTCAAATTTCCTAGATTCAAAACCTTAGTAATTTTTGAAGGCTATCTAACTGATCAAAACACTTAGCTACTCCATGCTAAAGGTATGCAACAGAAATGGCTGTCAGTAAGATTTAGGTAGGAACAGATAAAAAGTACATCTGTAGCACAAGTCTCTGGCTGGCTGTCAGGATACACATCAATATATTGAGAGGCCTTTTGTGCAAACAGAGTAGTTCTTCCCACAGAAAGTCTTAGAAAAGAAAATAATTTCAGCTGATGGTGTGCAATGTACAAGTCACTTCTTGTTCCTGTAAATGAGTGGTTACTAGAATGTCATACATCACTCTTCAACAGGGTTGACTTCAAGATCATGATTAAGGTCTGAATTTCTCTTTTTAAATTTTACTTTTTCTAAACAACAGTTCTAAAATAATGTAATGCAGGTATAAAACATTTAATCTTAAGTTTGATCATTTTCCTTTGCTTTTTGTTATTAAATATGTTGTATATAAAAACAAATTGAGGAATTCAAACACAATGGTACTAATTATTATTCCTGTTGATTTGAAGGCATGTAATGTAAATCATATAGCCTATTTAAACTTTAACTTGAGAGTCACCAGTATGCTTGGGGTAATTTAACCTGTTCTGGAATAGCATAAAACACTCAAGAACATATTGGCACTGCTTTGTATTGCCAGGCAACAAAACAGCTAAACAGCCAAATTTCATCTTCTTCCTGCACCTCTAAGCACTCCCTTTCACATCACCACCCACAAACTGTCCATGCCCTTGTTCTCTGACACCCTTCCTACTGTTTTCTTCCTTCTATTCTTGATGCTTCATTTTCCTTGGAAGCTGAAAAATATATTCTAATAGAACTAACATATATTTTTAAAATGTTTGCCTGCCTTCGTTTCTTATACAGGATTAAAATCTTTAGGCTGCCTGGCCAAAGATGCTTTTGTTTCATTTGCTAGCTGTCCATGCTTTCTGAGAGAAAGGCAATTCCCCGAGGACATGCATTGTGCCTCATCCACGGTCCGGGGACAGGTATAGGCAGCCCTTTACCAAGAGGACAGTCGGAACCAGCAAGCCTTTGTACAAGGCTTCAGTGGGGTTTATGGAAAAGTTTGAAAGTACTGCAATGTAGTGTTACCAAATTAATTTATAGATAAATATATAAATAACTAAGATAAATAATTTTTGTCTTAAAGAGCCAATTAAAAATCTTCTTTAACAGGTAACTAAACACCAAGAAGTGCTCTTCTAAATAGATTTGTTTCACAGACAAAAATTAGTTGCAGTAATGTTAGAGGACATCCCATATTCGTTTTCACATACATCAAGAAAATTCCACACCTGTCAGAGAAGTTAATCTCAATTAATTCTTTGCTTAAGAAATGTAATGCCCATCTCCTTAATTAGACAGGTTTGAGCCTGGTTCTGCTGACACCATTTAAAACCTACACACTCAATATAATTTTTAATCAAAATGTATGTCATAGGTCCTATTGGAATCTCTACAAGTTCTACGTTAATCTTCTTGTAGGAGCAGGCATATATAATAGTTAGGTGAATTGCTTCCTAGCACAATTTCGTAACCTTGAAGGACTTGAGAACTTGCACAGGTACACAGGTTTCTTGTTGATAACTAAATTCGGGCAAGAATGAGTCTTACCTCCAGTTTTGCACTTATTGTACTTATTTTTCAGTTATATTACATCATGACCCCTTTAATTAATGGATTTTTTTAAGAACTTTTAGACTTATAATTTAATTTAACTCAGGACAGTGCAGGAATGTGGGAAGATAAAAGGCCTTGAAAACTGAGGAAATGCAATTAGAGCATCCCACTTGGTCAGTTCCTGAATTGTTATTCATCGCATTTGCACAAATCCACACAAAAATAGGAAAAGGTGAAAGAGATGAAATATTCCCAGACTAATAGTACTCTTTTGCACTTCTAATTAGCAGAAAAATTAAACTTCAACAAATTATCTGCAGAACACACTGCACTTCCTTGTATTAGTAGAGATAGACACCCCAAAAATCCACGAGGAAGTAAAATATCCCCTTTATGCTGAAACTTTATCTGACTTTAACCCTATAGTAGTAATTATTTTCAAGAAAGAATGCTGAAAGAATCATTGGTACAGAAAACGAAGCTAGGCAATGAAAATTTTCTTCAGAGACACTAATGATGTTGATCAATGTCCCAATAAAGAGGAATGGCAAACAAAAAACAAACAAAAAAAAAAGGATGGCATGATTTCAGCCACTAAATAGAATTAAATAAAATCTTTTACAAATGCCGAATTGAATGATTACAGCCCACAGTTCTCTGCTCTTTATGGCACCAGATGTATTTCAAACTATAAACAGGGTGAATATTCAACATACGGCAAGATATATGGGATAACACTACCTGTAGACATCTGGATGTCATTACAGGTAACATTTTCAAAAGGGCATAACTCACTGAAGTACTTCAAAGATGGCATTTATGATTATAATTTTACCTGTATGTATTTAGCAACTCTAAAGGTCTGTATGCTATGCTCATTCATTAGGAAAATGAAGTACTTTATGTAATCATCTGGCCATGTAACTATCTACATGGTGAACTGTACACCATGCTCTTAAGCATGTAGTGTTAAGAAATCAGACTGCCAGTCTAAATAAGGCCAGCTATCAAACTATTCTAATGAAAAAAACCCACCCAAACATTTATTTGTTGTGTTACATGTTTTTAAGGTATAGTAGCCTAAAGCAATAAATATGAAAGTTCAATATATTAAAAAGACAGGATACCAGCTTGAAAGTTATTGCTCTTAATCACTAATTTATAGTAATATATATGAAATATATATAAAAAAACCCTTCCATCTTCAAAGAAATAAAAAAGTAATCCACTATTTATGTAAAAATAGAATAACTAGGAGAAAACGTTGCCAAATTAAGAGCTGTTTATCTAGGTAATCTCATTCTAGCAGCTTTTCATTATTTGCATTACTTGTCCTGTGGGCACCTCACATGTGTCTGAAGCCTCTGTCACCATTATTTGAGAAACAAGTATCGCCTCTACAGATGTCTCCTGGACAGCAAGAAGTACCATCTACAATAGTCAAGAGCAGCCTGAAAACTATTTAAATTGTTGTGCTACTAAATCATGACCAGAGGCGAAAGCAAACCACTTAACAGGGCCTGTCTTTCGCAACAACAGGGAAAGACTATTTAACTGCACATTTTCTTGAGTTGCCAAGAGAATCTGGCAATGAAAAAGTACAAATTGGGGAAGAACAAGCAAGAAGTGGAAACTGGGAAAGCCTGACTTCTGGCAGCGGAGAAGAGAAACTGCTTCATCTGATGGGCTAAGATCCAGGGAAAGCTCAGACTGATTCGAGCCTGAGAACGAGAGGGAGGTATACAACGAGAAATGCTGAGCTTTGCTGCTGCACCACGTCTGTCTGATGCCTCTAACTGATGTCCTGAGAAAATGCAAGCCAGGGACAGAAAATTCATGAAGAAAACGCATTAGAAAAGAAATGTCTACAGAGGAGGTAAAACCACAGCAAAAGGAACCCACCACGTTCTGCTCAGTTTCTTCAGCTGGTAGTCCCCAAAAAGGGTTACCTTCTGTTCGGGCCCCAAACTGGCCCCAAATATTAATGTGCAGCACTTCCACAGATTAATACCATAGCTGAACATAGTTCTATAGAAATAACCCCCAAACGTCACTCGCAAGGAACTGAATCCTGTTTTTTTACTGGTGGATAACCATAACAAAAAATAAAAACCAAACCAAAAAACACCAACAAAAAGCAATTTCAGTGGAATTAAGGAGTCATAAGGAGGTCAAGGACAATATTTGGTGTGTCTTCCAATACAGATTTCTGGACCAAACCAAGAGGGAAGTGCCACACATGCAGAGAAAGAAAGCGAAGGGAACACCATTAAATAGTGGGTTAAAAGTTGGTCAAGAGCCAGTTAAAAGATGGGTTAGAAATTCTGTTTCTCTACAAATTACCATGTTCATGAGACAAAGAATGCCTCAAAAGCCTGTATCTAACTGCATATTAAAACCACCCATAAATAAAATGGTAGCTGCTAAGTATTTAGAACATTTTTAAAAGCTATTATGTGAAATGAGTAAGAACTACGTAATGCGTAACTGCTGCCGGATTTTTCTTGCTTCCCTCCAGAGCTGTGTCGGGAAGCCTGACAGGAGCAATACGGTCTGTGCTGTGGGAAGGCTCCCCTGATAGCTGGTGTCTCAAGAGCCACACTTAGAGTAACTAATGATCCAATCCTGCAGCCTGTACACGCACGCTTATGAAAATTATGTTAAGTTTTATGTATGAAGGACTCAAGTGTGAGTGACAGGCTAAAACAGGAAAAGCATTAATAGCTGCAAATAGGATTGAGAGGGCCAGCTGAGGAATATTGAGGACTCCTGTGTCTACTGATAAGAAACTCATAAGGGGGGAAACTGGAGTATTAAATAAGGGTAACTCGTGGTTCATGTGTCACAACAATAGTATACTGCACAGAATATAAGATAGTACAGATGATCCTAACCAAGATACATCCTCAGGGAAACGTAAATCTAGTAAGGCAATAGATGAACTGGAACCGATTAATGCTCTGAAGGCACCTTTCCATAGAAAACGGGAGGCCAAGTTGTTACTATTCACATAACATGAATAATACGCTTATAATTTTACACACTGTATTATTAATATTGCATGTTGTCATTGGCTTATGCATCAGACAATAACTCTGCACAGATATCTGAAGGAGAAACCGAACCCTTGACCTGAAAAGCCATCATAAAACTTACTGGAGAACATTGCTTTTAGTGGAAGCTGTGCAAAGCCATTTACCACCAGGAAAACCATCAGTAAGTCACCACAGAAAGGACATTCCTAAGTGCCCTCTGCATAGTGAGTAACTGCAAGCGAGGCAGACAATAAACTCAACAAACCCACACAAGATGTTGGATAGTTTTTTCACAATATGTTATCAACTCTAAATGCAACAATTTTCTGTATTTTTGTCAGCAAGAAAGTATCATTTTTTCATGATACAACAGTCTGTGAATGAATCTGACTGAAATGGGCTTGGGAAGCAGCTAACTAGATGAGCACTGATGACAGCAGGCAAGGTGATCACTATGAAGCTTTTGTACTTTGCGTGTAAAGATTAAAAATGTTAGGACCCAGCCCTTCAGCAAGAGCTAAAAATCAAAGAAAAATGTCTGAGTTCAAACCACTACAGGATCTTGATTAGCCTGTAAAAGTTCTTGCACAACTCCATGATCAAGAAAAGTTATGGTGGATATACAGTAATTACATAATTGGGGCAGTAAAAAGTCTAGTATGTCTTGTCTGCAGAAGCAAAAATTGATTATCAGACTATAGCAGAAAAACCCCTTAATGTAGAAACAGAAAATGTGTTTCATTAATGTAAGTATCAACATAATAAAGAATGTCAAACTATGAAACTATCTCTATTAAGCTGAACTTTGTTACAATAAGTTCTCCGAGAAAGAGCTCTCCCCATCTCCCACACCAGATGTGGCAGGTAAGGTGGTCAAGGCATCTAGCTAATACCAGGCAGCAGGAATGCCAGATTAATAAACATAAAAGCAAATGAAAAATACAATTTCCAATTAGAAAAATGAGAAAGGAAATATCTGGAAGAAAGAGAACATTTGTTTTCCAGCTATCAAACGAGGTACTCACAATAAAAAGAAGTGGAAAAATAAACACATGAGAAGCTAGTGTTAGGCAGTATGGTTTATGTAGCTCTAGAGGTACAGATTTATTCCATTAAGAGGAGAGAGTCTACGCATTAATTGGGAAGTCATGCACATAACGGATGCATGATGACATTTTGATGCTTCGCTTGTCTTCTCCCCTGCCAATCCATCTCTCTGGTTTGCAATCTGCCATTATTCACAACGTGTTAATCTTTGGGGTGAGGATATAAATATGTTTCAGCTCTTTCTGTATGAGAGCATTCAGAAATAGGTACTTGCTGCAAAGACTCTCTCCCTGGAGTGAACAGTCACTGCAGTTTACACAGAGATTGCTGAAAAGAGAATTTATCTAGCAGCTAATTCTCAATGAAACCCTCTTTTCATTACTTTCTCCTATATTTACTATCTAATTTGCATTTATATACCCCTTATTATCTAAACACCTCATAATCTCAAATGTGTTTAACCTAACAAATCCCTAATATAATTCAGGAGCATTAGGGAAGTTTTATATAGATAAGCAGGGATGGTACTTTATGTTGTCTAACATAGGCACTGGGGCTAGAAGGTTAGTATTCTGTCTTCTACTGAGTAAAAAGAAGGAGATGGGTCCTCTGAATTGCCAATCAGCTGCTACCCTGGCCATGTTCAAGCACAGGCTCCTTCCTAAACTGTGAAAAGCGTCCACTGATAATCAGTGGTGTGTTGCCTTTTCTTGGGTTGATCAAACCAGATCAATGTGGCATTACACCTTTAACTCCCACCCACTCATTGCCTGAGGTCCCTTCCCTCATGCCATTTTGCTGCCAAGGAAGGCTCCCACCGGATTGAAAAATTCTTTGCCCATTTACTGTTTTTCATAAGGGATCCAGGATATTAAGAAGCAGGCAATTTTACAGAAGAGAGAAAAAAACCCAGAGGTTAAATCAGACTGTAATTAACAGAAAAGTGATCATACCAGCTTTAAAATCACCAATATCATTTTATAATACTGAATTTTACATCCTGCAAGGCTGTGGATAACTGGAATTTGACAGATGCATCCAAAATGCATGTATCAAACTAATCTCTACAAACATAGCATATGCAAGTTCTTAATATATCTAGTGAGCATGCATGCATATGCGTATAAAACCAAATCTTTTACTATTAGTTATACACACCAATATGTATATTCATAAATATAAACAAATGGACTATATCTACTGCATGGAAAATTTCCTTATAATTTCCCTTTGACTAAAATTCATACTGGCCAGGAGGGGACTAGTGAGGTTACAGGTAACAGCTCGACTCATAAGCAATGCTTCATTTATTAGTCTTCAGAAGATACAGGGTGCAACCAATCTGATCTTCCCTATAGCAGAGCAGGAATTGCAGCCTCAGATCACAAACCCATGGGCCCATCCAGTACTTCAGAACACCGGGGCTGAGACACAGCCTGCTGCAACCAAAGCATCGCTTGGAAGAGTTTACATAGATTTAAATTATATGTAGGCTACCTACAGTTACAGTAATGCCTGCTTGTTCCCAGGGCTCTGAAGATGTGAACCTCAGTGCAACTGCCTATCAGATGCATTGTAAAATATTGTATTCTGCTATAGGGTATGTGTACATTATTCTATGCATTTTGTTTGGTCTATGATATGTATTTAGAGAGAATATTTGGGGAAAAAAAAAAGAACAAAGAAAGAAAGCGGTAATATTACTGTATCACAGAAATTAGCTTTCCTGTTTTTCTCTCATCTTAATTGAGGTCTGTTTCTGTTGCCAAGCAAGGTCTAGTAGTCTTCCTTGACTTATAAATCAAGGGTGTTTGTTTCACTAAAACTGGTATATAATTGCTTATCAATTATATACCAAAAAGCAATTATCCTTCTTTGCTTGAAGAAAGGAGTGAAAGAGATCAAAGGAAATGTAGAATATTACTGGAAACTCTCTTTGAACAGTGAACAGGACTGGTGAATAGCTGACCAGGTCCCAAAGGGGGAAAAAAACCCCAAACATATAGGGAAGGGTTTTGATAATAAAAAGTTCAGATTTATTCATGCTGAGAATGTAAGCTAAAAAGTTTTAATTTTGTATTCAATGAAATGCCATCTTTAACCCACAAAAGTGTGTCTTTGTCCCTTTCAGACAGGTCAGTATGTGGGCTATTCACAAGGAAAGGAGGGAAATCCATGCTATGAGCCTTTTACCAACAGTTCTCTGTTCAGGATATCCAGCCTGTGCTCTGCCTGACAAGATTCAACCCCCTTCTGTGCAAGAGAAAATGGCCCAGTCACTCTGACAAGGGGTGATTTGGATTAGGTAGCTCAGCGTCTCTGGAGCTAGTACTGTGCCTCTGCAACTGGAATATTTAAAAGGCCAAAGAAGGAGAGAGAGGGAAATGATACAGGCATGGATGTAAGCGGATCACTTCCCTCTGTGCCATATGGCACTATTTTGTAAATTCAACTTCTGGATGATTGGACCCACATTCTGGAGGGGGGAATACATTTTTTACCAAAAAAATCTATTTCCACACTGCTGGGGTGCACAGCCGAACACAATGTACCTGTCCTTTAGACTGCAGTTAACTGGTAGTATCCACTGCATTTGCTCCAGCATTGGAAACGTCAAACACCACATGCAAAACTTGACAAGCTGGGCTGAACACAACAGAGAATCCAGAACAACTGACAAATTCTAGGTAATTTCTCTGATCAGTTTGACATGCACAGTGCACTGATTGCAGTGCTGCCCAGCTCCCTGCTGTCATCTGTCCTGGGTGGCTCATGCCCACCTACACGCTGCAGGTTCCAGCAGCCCCTCTCTTTATACAAAACCTGCCACTAATACCCGCATCAGGGACAGCAATTATCACAATTGCTAAGCAATCCACATCTAATCCTCCATCAGTCCTTGGCCGTGACCTCCAAAGCAAGACTATAATTGCCCGTTACCTCATCATACCACTGTAACTATAACCGCACAACATTACCAGTCAGAACTCGAGCAGCAGACATAAGGTGCAGCAGTGTATGGGTTGCAGCAACATACTGGTTGCAAACTGTTGCATAAACTTGGAATCATTAAATTGCCTGTCAGAATAAAGCCCACTGGGTTTATGGCTCACAGACTTCCGAGCAGAGAAGTCAAGATCGCCACTTGGAGAGATGCAGTTCCATTGCAGTTTTTACTGTGTTGGACTGGCCAGAAAATGAAAATTGTAATAATTGAGAATGAGCCAAGAATCTATACTTCACTCTGCAGTAAAGATCCTTTCACCTATATTTCTAATTTTTCCCCTGAAATCTTCACTAGTTCTCAATCTTAAATTGAAATTCTATCACTTTTTTCCCTTCTTCTGCTAGTTTCGGTTGAGGTGGGTTTTTTTATTGCTGTCACTCTAGATATTATTTTTCCTATTACACCGGTTTGGGGATGCTTATAAATGATGATTTTTTCATACATCTTTGGAATTTGTGTATCATATCTTTCATCTGATGGAAGACTTTGGAACATGTTCCACAGACACAGTCAAGCTCACAGACATGCAGACCACATCACGTCAGCTCTTTAACATCTCTTCCCTTCAGGGTTCTTCCTCAAATGTGTCTTTTAATCTGAAAGAAACACTATTCCTATAAGCACTTGTAGATACTCCTTGCAATTTAATAGCAGCAAGTGATGGCAAAGAGAAAAAGGGAGGAAAGAGTATAAGAAGTGTAAGTAAAGTAAGAATAAGGAAAGAGTATTGGAAAGAAACAACATAATGTGAAAAGAATTTCAATGCAAGACAGAGAAGGACAAGTAGGAGAGAGGGTAAAACTTAGGAAGTGGGAAAGGAGAAACAGAAGAAAGGGAAGAAAAAAAAAAAAAAAAGACTGAGAAAATACCTCCTACCATTATCAGTAGTATGGTATGCCTGATAGCCCTTTCCTCTTTACTGAATGTCTTAACCCATTATTTCTATAAACCAGAGGCCAACCTGGAGAGCTGCAAAGTGGATAGAAAGAACCAAGACTGAGATTTCCTGGCCTATATTCAATAGGTCTGAAAAGAAAAAAATTCTATCAGATGAACAACAGAACTGACTTTTCACGCATTTTTCTAAGTGGGAGATAAAGAACTAAACCCTGTGATTTTTCACCAACCTCATGTTATTTTCCTACAAAAAATCTCCGGACCCGCCACTCACTCAAAGAAGTCAATGTTACAAGTGTTTAAAACTTTGCCTTGGCCACCCTTGAGCCAGGCTCTGTATCTAACCATGACTAGATTCGGCTTCCCCTTGCTGGACACATTCATTTACTCCACACAAAGCTTACAAATCCCCAGGATGCTGCAAAAGACAACAATTACAGGCACATAGCTGTAGTTTACGTGCTTAGTCACACTTCACAATCTCTTGGTGAGAACCTCCTTCCAAACCACGGCTGGATAACAGGAAACTTACTGAGTCACTATAGTCAAACCTATATACTATTACCATCCACGACTACTGCATTACATGACTATTGCCAGAAATTATATGCAACTACTGTCAGTAAATGTTGATTTGTTGGAGATGAGTCACAGGAGAAATTTAATTAAAAATAATCTTTTCAGGTAAAATCTTTCCCAGCTATTCTGCTACTGCCTAAGGAGGGGTGCCAGACCCTTGGAAGCTGCACCCACGCAGCACAGGAAGCACACACTGAAACGTGGTGGAGATGCTGGTTTCCCTGTCACTGTGGATGGGAGTGCACTTTCTCTCCTTTCTGGATGTACAGGGCTTTCTTCCCCTACCAAGCTTAGTACTCTTAAACTGCTGGGAAAGATACTGCATCTCAAAACAACATCATTTTCTTGTTGAAGAGGTTGTTGCTTCTAAAAACATCCCCACCCTACCCCATGCCCCCCAAATCAGGATTTTCTTCATGATTCTAAATATACTTTTTAATACAGGTAGAATTTTGAAACCCTCACACTACTTTTCTTATTTCTGTTACCCTTTATACTAGTGTATTTATCACCCTGGAGTGTCTCGCTGTAAACAAGAAAAACTCATCACCCATTCTGTCATGAGCGTACTAATAAAAGCATCCTGCATCTTTAACATGTGCTGCAATGTGCACTGCTACCTCATTTCCAGAAATGCAGTGTTATTTTCATTAGCGGCTCTGCTTTGCAGACTGATTTTGCACAAAGACATAAGCACCATCTTAACAAATGACTTGCACATACAAAGCTGTTCATATACTACAATTCTTTGCAGGACCAGTGACTTTATTCCTCTGTTCATTAAGGAACACATTTTTCCCCTATTTCATGCATTTTAAAACATCTCTCTAATAAGTTCACATACTAAGCATTAATATTTCTTTTAACATTTTTCCATTAGCTGTCTCAAACTGAATCTTTTGTCATTTGTCATGTTGCACTGAAGATCTGATAATTAAGAAATACGTTGCTGCTGTTGCTCAGTGATGAATGTAGTTCTATAAGAGCACATGGGCCTGTGTGGCATTTCTCATTCAATCTGACTCTGACTTAAGAGTGATGAACATGCGTATAAGATGCTATATATGCATTATATTTGAAGTGCCTGTGTGCTCGCTGCGCTACCATGCATTTCATATATACTGTGTACACACCATGCATAATTTAGCTTATGTTTTATAATGTATTGTCACGGAGTGCTACACTACTCATGAAAAGGTGAAGAGGAGGCAACAGATTGTTGATGTCCTGTTGTTCACTTCGATTTAGCATGCAAGGCACTTGTCTTTGCAGAATCACAATTCTTTTCCTAGCAGGGACTTATCTCGTCAGCCTTAAACATTGCACAATCTAAGCGAAACATCTTGATGCAAAGCGTTTGCAGTCCCTAGCAACTTAAAACTTTTTCATATCACTTTCAGTTGTTTTTTTCTTTAAAGATAATAACGTTACCACACCAGTTAGTTTCATGCTCTTTTTTCTCATGGGCAGTTGCTACCTTGCAGCTTGCTGGCCACCTGGCACACATTTCGGGAAATTTTTGCTGTGGAAAGCAATAAATGCTGAACCACAGTGAGCGCATGAGTGGGTCACAGGGGTGAAGGTTACTGAGGGACAGCTGGCACTTCACTTTAACCCAACAGACACGCTCTACAGTTGAGCAGAGAATGGGACAGTGCAGATGGAAGTGCTTTGAGAGGCTACAGAGAGCAGATAAGGGGTCTTTTAATGTTATATGATTCACTCCAGGTTGGTATTTTCTTGTCATCCTTGGCCACCTACAGTACAGAGATGCATCTTCTGCAAATACAACATGCTGTCTCTAGGACATTATCATCCTGAACCTGACTTTGCAAAAAGAAGCTATACATTCACTTTTCACATCCTTTTCCCAGTTTTCCACCTATGGCATAAAACATCGCACCCTTCTCTGCATAGGAAGTCCACTTGTTTTGAAAAGGATTAACTATTCACAAATGTTAAAATTAGAAGTTAGGTGTACCTTAGTAATTTATGTTACAAAAGGAGAAAAGAAAGTTTTTACTTTTCAATGTGTATTACACAACTGATAATCTTAATGGTGATTTATTACTTCCTTTTTCTCTCTTTAATTGAACTGCTTCCTAACTCAAATTAGGCATGTAAGAGAATTAAGAGTAACAGTGCAGTACTGTAAACTCAGTTACTGTACAAATGCAATTAATTTTCTTGCTTTTTAACAGGTGGGTTTGTTATGGTATACTCCAACATATGGGTTGTGCACATGGTGATCGTGTTCTGAAAGAACGGCCTGAACTGCAAGGAAACATGGTCTGTTCTGTCATTTTTGAGCGATCATCACTGTACCAGTCCATTATGAATCAGACACATGCATACTTTTATCTGCATAATGGTAAATAATGACACGTTTATTGCTTATCATTCACACCCAGTTGGGCTAATCTGTCCTCCCTTCCAACATCTCCATGATATTGCAGAAGCTAACATGGGTGGTAAAAGCATGCAGCTTGACCTGGAGGAGCAGTATGGATGCTGTATGCTGCCCTGTGTTGCCGTGGCCATTGGTAGATGCCAAGCTGGATGCCTCTCTGAAAGCCAAAGAGATCTTTCAAACAGGTACCTCTGCACTGTCCCAAGACTGGAGTGTTCTGGGATGTCAGGCTGTATCACGCCAAGCTGGGCACCCGTGGGGAACAGCTGAGAACAGAGTATGGTCTGAGCTTTGCTTTGGATTTTGTATCAGGAAGACTAATTAATAATTAACCGCAGCGGGCTAAGACATGAGCCATGGGCTTATCTGAGATGAGTAAAATAATGGAACAGCTTCACTTGTGCAAAATAGCAAAAAACAGTGAGGTTTCCTTCTTTCAGGAAGAATTGTCAAATTTCTGTGAATAAGTTATTTGCTCATAGATGGTAGCTGCATACTGAAATAATTTTTCTTAAACAAACCACTCCAACCTCCCACTCCCCCAGTTCTTATTTATTAGCAAGTTATTCAGGAAAATCTCACTAACCTTCACAAATCCAATCTGTCTGCCACATGACCTCCATTACGGACCATACTTTTGCCTTCACTACTATCAGTTTAAATCACCAGCAACTCTACTAACTTCATAATGTTTCTTTTGATATACACTACCGCAAAACTGAAACAAGTTTGCCCTTTCAAATAATTTATTTTCCATTTGTTTTGCAGGTCCAGATCAAACCCAAGATTTTCTCTGACTTTCAGTAGAATGAGCCATATTAGAAAAATATCACCCTCTATCAATAAACTCGAATCTAAAAGTCTCATACTTTCCCTCATGTCCCTTTCATTAAAATATTTCTTTATGTTTACATTCTTCCTACAAAGGGTTTGTGACATTTTTATTTAAAGGAAGTGATACCAGAATTCATTAAAATAAATTTTAAAAGCATTTTGCACATTCACACCAGAAATGTGATGCTGTTGATTTGAAAGTTAGCGTTCCCAAGACATATGGATATGTGCAAGTTCAACACAGGAAGACACTTAATTAACACAATAAATATCACCTCAAATTGTTAGATGTATCTTTTTTGACCTGATAACCGTTTCTCACACTGTCATATTATTCTGCTGGAAAAATAAATAATCCTTAAAAATGTGGAATTGTGAAGAAAAGATGTAAACAAGCAAGTAATGTCTTAATCCAAAATAATTCTTTGCGCATCCTGTTATTTGGATTGAAGTCTTAATTTCAGGCCTAGTGATGAGCTCATCACATCACAGAACTTACTGGTATACAACTGGCATAGGATAAAGGTCAGCCTATTTCCTTTTAATGAGTGAAGTGAGATTATTTACTGCTCAATTTACAGGCTGAAAGTGCATTCTGCAGTGTTTATCCATTGGGAGAAACAGAAAAAAATAAGACAACCCTAGTTTCTCCCAAAAATACTCCGTAACTGGGGACTGCTTAGCAATTGCACTAATAAAACATTTAAAGAAACATCAGGGCTTAAGCTACTCAAAGCTTATTGGATAATTAAGCTGATTGTCACTTAGGACTTGATGCTGAGAGGTGCTGAGCAAAGTGCCAAGATCCTCAAGTGAATAGTCCATGAAAACTGCATCATTTGATCTAAATGTACACTCCAGTTCAGAAATAGGAAGATGCCTGAGATCAAGTCACAGGGAGATTTGGAAATTATCAGTCTAGAACTCTTTTTTTTTTTTAATATTCCTTTTAAATATTTGTGGTTCACTGAGGCTAAGAAAATTCCATTCATTTCTCCATGCTGTTGCCCATTTAATGAGGCAGAGAAACATTTTATTATTCCTCTCTGATGAATACACAAGCACCAAAACCCAAAGCTGAACAGTGAAACAGTAAATTATTTCAATCCTCTTAATTCTATGCTTTTTTGGCAGACAATGCCATAAGTAATTTTACGTGTGCAGCTGCAGACCCAGATGAGATTTCTTTTTAAACTTTGGAAATCTTTAAATTGAGTGACCTAACGAAAGAAATAATTGTTACCTGAACAGGGAGAAAATAAAAGGATAGCTTTCCAAATACTACACTGTTGATCAACTCTTCCCCTTCCCCTTTTTTTTTGGAAATGAGTCCGAATACTACTTTACCAGGGCAACTCTCCCCCATTCAATCCAAATCCATGCAATTCAAAGTCCCATGAAACTCAGTAAACTGAAATAACCTTTTCCTCCAAAATCCTTCCCCAAAATTCTTGAAGAGTTGCCTGTGGTTGAACTGGAATGCATTTGGAAGTGTTTGAATTAAGTGCAGCTAGCCTAAAGGACAGTTTGGCTTCCTGCAGAGGTGTAAAGGATCAAAAAGGGATTGTGGTGGACAGTGCATTGTTATTGTGAATTATGCAGTGAGCTGAAATGACACTGGAATAGTCATCAAAGTTCCTAAGAGCTGCTCTCTTCCAGTTGAGCTGACAGAGTGACTCTGAGCTTTGAGGTTAACTGAAATAAAACCTAAAAGTGCTGTAAAATACATTTGCTCTATTTGGCTTCTTTCTAAAGTTAGAGCGGTAATACTGCTGACCCTATTTAACTCAACGACATCATCTGCATGAAGATGACCACGAAGTTTAACTAACCACATATGACAAGCTGTAGCCTTCATAAAGATAAATGGGTTTTTTTGATATTCTAAGAAACCAGAAATCATCAGTCTGAAATCTATGAAATCATTCATTGGCTTTTCAAATATCTTCATTTAAATAACACTCAGAAGGAAGGAGTCATTATCCAGCACTGTTTCATTAACAGGCTTACATGATACGTGACTGTTTGTAAAAGCAGCTAGTCCGAAGAAGAAAGAGCTTGGAGGTCCTTTCCAGCCCTGTGTAACAGAAAGGCTGCACTGGAGTTATGAGAGGCTTACTGCTGTAAAGGATCAGCACCTTGTTAATTTTTTCTATAACTTGAATATGTATCATTTTATGCTGCCATAAATTTTTCAGGTACAGTGCTAATATTAATTATTGATTGGATGTAGAAGTGCCAACTCCCATCAGGTGCAATTAATAATGCATGTCGAATTGGCAGATAATTAATGTATGTTCTTTGAAAGTGAGTTAGCATGCATTAGATGCTTATATTTTCCATTATCGAGGACTGATTTATAATTTTTTTAAATGGTATCCGTTACACTTTTTGAGGAGAAAAAGGAATTTTATACCTTAACACTGTATTCTCACTCATGTGAAAAACCAGAGAGATGCAACATTTCTAAGAAAGTTTGCACAGCTTATGGTGCCTCTGTAGATCTGTTGGACCTTTTCCCCCAGGTAAAGCCTCACTGAACAGCACCATTTCCCACAGACCTCCAGGAGCCCACACCACTCGGCCGGCCCTGGCAAAGCTGGGGCTCTGAACAGCAGAGCAGCTGTGAGCAGAAACATGAACGCAGGCTACAAAATGTTACACCTTCCTTGACAGCTGGGACTGTAAGAATATGGTCCACTGAAGCCAACAGAAGCCAGCTAACTCCGCTGGGAGCAGGCGCTGACTGCAAGGGCACAGGAGTCTCAGCTATTACACTGAGATTTAAGTGTAACTCTGACCCATGAGCATAAATAACAAAAGTCTCATTGATTTCAATTAGAGGAGGCTTGGGTCTATTTACTGTAACTGAGTCGGTTCTTAGAAAAATAATTAATCCCTTGTCATGTCTCATGTGTATTGATTTTTGTAATTACAATGAAATTGGAGGCAAGAGGGGTGGGTGGGGAAGGAAATGTGTTTATTTATGTTTAATTTGATGCACAAGCTGTAAAGGAAAAAGAAATTGAGATGTAATGACCATGCCCATCCTCGATGCACTCCTGTGCCTAGATAAGGACTGCCAGACACACACTATAGTGGACAATCTAAAATCACACACTGCTCTAATGTACAGAATCCAGTACTGCAGTGTAAAGAGCTGTCTTTCTATAGCAGCCTCCACAGCATGCAGAGGAGATGCCCAAGGGGAAGAAGATAAGGACAGGACAAGCTTAATGTGTATCAGTGCTAAGAGGAGGAGACAAAGAATTAGAATGGGTGAGAAGAAAAATACAAGCTGTTGCTGATAATAAAGCTGCCAGTAGATAATGTAAGAGAAAAAAAAAAAAAAAAAAAAAAGGAGTAAGAGAAAAGAAAATACACTTGGACTTGTTTGCTAATGATGCTGTTAGGAAAAAGACAGTGGCAGGAGAGCATTTGAACTTTGCTTCCACTGTACTTGCACTAAAATGGCAAGTTAGAAATTTCTTGACCTAGAGTCCGTGAGTATTTGACTTCTTAATGAAGTGATAGTCCCCTTTTCCAAACATGTTTGTGGGAGTGGCTGGCCTGTTTCCATACACACACACACACATGGATTTGATGACAATACTCGATTTCTAGTTTCTACATAACCAGAGATTAGTGTGTCATTAAGGTATCCTCATTACTTACACAGATACAGCTTGACATCCTGGTCTCATTAAAGCCAATACCTACACTGACTTCAGCAGGACCACAATAAGCTGAGGAACTATTTCCAACCTCTTGCCTAAAAGTATCAGTTCAGGAAGTAAAGTCTCCAACTCTTCTATGAGGAAAAAAAATTGGTTTTGGTTATCAATAGCCCCACAAATGAAAGCTGCAAAACAGTCCTGCATTCAAACGTTAAAAATAAATTATATATATGACAGGCAGAGTTTACAGGTGTAAATCAGTCCTGAGTTAAGTACTTCCATCTAAACACATGGCATTTTAAACAAAAAGCAAGCCCTCTGCCTCCGTACAGGGAACCAATTTGAATCCAGTTTGCGTTGTTTCTAAAAGCTGTTGTCTAAAATGTCAGAGCTCTAAGGCAAATTTTCTTTTGGTGACCTACACACACCACAACATGGGAAGCTGCAAACTCATAATTTAAAAAAGAGAAAAAAGAAAAATCTCACTGGAGTGGCAGTCTGTCGGCAACACTTTACGAAATTATATTCTTCCTGGCTATGACAGAGCTCTGTGCATACAATCATAACACAACAAACTGTGAGTCAGTAATAAATAATCAAATGACAGTGATTGATGATGGTAAATGTCTCCAGTGGAATTATTAGTAAAAATACTAAAAATTCTTTCCCTCTTAATGTATTAAACTCTTTGTTTAGGGGTTGAGGTGCTACTGCCAGAAAAACCGTTTAACACAGCTAGCATAAATTTTAGTGGGTGTCAGCATGCTGAAGCACGAGAGACTAACCTGTTAAATAAGTTGCCCCAAAAAAGGCTGCTGTTTGCATAAAATACATTCGTTCTTCTCAGCTGGGAAATCATTTGATCTATTTTATATCATACGTCCTGTCACTTAGGAAGCAAATATGGATATGAAATATGAACATGAAGCAAAACATAAAAAGAGACTTAATAAAATGAGTAATTATGTTTTCTCTAAATCCCCTCATGCCAGCAAGAGGCACATACCATCATGAGCTCAGCAAAGTCTGCCCGTTTCAGTATGTGGGAAAGGAAAAAAAAAACCACATCCTGCAGCCAGGCCCTGTGAGGCACATTACTGCAGAGGGTTTTCTCAGGAGAAACGGAGAGCACTGACTGAGCAGTGCTGATTACCCCAGCGCTTGAACTGATGGCCAGATGCAGGGGAAGACAAGGGATCTGGAGCTGCTCTGTGCCATGACCTAACACTTGGCACAGGGACAGCTGATGGAAGAGTCTAACACTACTGGCCCAGCACAATCTTTCAAAATGCAATCCAAGTCTTCAGTGACAAATTTTCAGTGCTTTATGCTACTTCTGAATTAAAGTGATAAATTAGGGGGGAAAAAATCCAGAAAAAAAAGAAGAAAGGACACAGACACAGTGTCCAAGTATTTGTGAAAAGCTAGTGTTAGAAATACTGGCAAATTATTCTTTGAAATTTAAAATTCCAACATTTAAACCGCAGCCTTTTTAGTTCACATACCTGAGAAGCTCATGACCCTACAGCACCAAATATAAAGCATAATATTATTGTATAGCCTTTACACCCAGACGCCCACAACACTGAAAAGTTCCAGCTTATTTATAAATGTTATTTCAAAAAAGATGAGCAGAAAACCAGAATTGCAAACATTTTTATTTTTCCAGACTGTTGTAAACTTCTAGCTATTCAGACCTTAGCCTAATTTATTCTCTGGATATTTCACAGAAATGACATGACAACACTGATTAGCTCACACCCAGTGCTAGACTTTAAGCTGTAATACAAGCACAGAAACGGGACTGTGGACACGGACAAGGAATTAAAAGTGAAGCCTAGAACACACATGTGAACAAGTGAAGTAAAAATGAAAGCAGACATGACACAGCGGGCTGTGAAGCGTCATACTTGGGTATGAACTCTGCTGAAAACAAGTCTCCCTCTGTACAGAAGTCTGGTTATATATAGTTACCTAGGTTTTCCTACAGGAAAATCATGTACGAGTGAAGGACTCTGAACCTTCTCCATTGAAGTCAATGGCAAAAATACCACCAGCTTCACTAGAAGCAAGAGTCAGCCTGCAGCCTTTAGGATTAAAAATTGTATTTCAGAGTATTACAAGTCGATGCAGTGCAGAAAAACAAATAGAGGAAATCCAGCAATCAATGTAGAATATTAAGCACTATTATTATGAAAATTTCATTGTTTTCCACAGAAATATATACTCATAATTTATCACAAATATCTGCGGCAAGCATGCTAAAAAGATATCTCTTTTTCTTTTCAATGTAAACTGTGTTTTGGTTTTGTACTGCTAAAGCACAACGCAGTGATGGGCACACTCTGCTGGTCAGAAGCACCGTTTACACTGGAAGCTTTTTACAACACAAGTACTAAAAACCAAACCCCATCTATGACATCTGCACTTGAAGTGGTGCTCCATACTAAACTGCTACTCGACATCTTTTTTCATCCTGAATATTAAAGACAATGGCTATGATGCTATGAATGGACTTTTTCATGTTTAAACATCAGCCTACCTGCTGGAGGAACACTTTTCCTGAACGACAGTTTTTAGCAGTATAACACATGTTCAAAAACTCTTTACCTTAGGCTTTTCATCCAGTATTTGCTGACGAATCTCCTTGTGTTTCTCTACAAGTTTCTCCTGTCTTTTACTCTGAGCATCTTCTAGCTATAAGAAAATAGCAGAGGATCTTCAGAGATTGCAAATCCTCACTTTCCCACCCTTTCCCCAACAAATATTCCATCCATCAAAATTAAAACGTTATAATCAAAACTACGAATAATTCTAATATGAGTTACCACCATTGTCACAACCACCCCTGAGGACAACTGCTGTAACAGTTGTGTGTGGACAATATCTCAGATTTTACACATGAGACTTAGTATCAGAAATGTCTAAAAGACTTATTGTAGACTTATAATGCTATTAAAAGCATAATGCATTTTAAAAAGTCATATTATTTTGCTTTATATTTTCGTGTACAAGCTGTGTTAGATGGACTCTGTTCCCAGAAGAGGAGGATTTGCATCCTAGAGTCCTACATGCACATGCTGATAAATTTTGGGCCTTATTTAATAAAGCACTCAGACATGTGTCTGACTCCAACAGGAACTACACACAGTTAATTTGCTAATTCTTCAGGTTGCTTCCTGAATCAATGCCTCTGTGAGCAAAAATGGGCCAACTTTTGAACAGAACACTCTCTGCAGTGAAATTAGGAGAAAATTCAATAGTAGTATATGTTTCACAGTGATTTCACATACCAAAACACTGCGGTGCATACTTTCAGCCCAGTGTAAACCACCTACAGCTTCAGAAAAAACACCTACTAGCATCAGTAATGAAATTCTTTGATTAGTGTTTACAGAGGTCTTAGAATTTTTTTTCATTTGAGTAACTGTATTAATGTAATTAGGGTTAAAATTGTTAAAATATACTCTGCAATTAAATGTTTATTGACTTTCAGAGTTCCTTATGCAATCTTTGCGTTTGTGAAACAGCAAGTCAATTAAAAAAAATGGTACATTTTCCATGAATAAACACAGGATATTCAAAGATGTAATCCTAAGCATATTAAAATCTGCCACTATTAGCACCAAGCCCCAAACACTGACTAACAATTAATGAAGATCTGTCTGAAATTCCAGTTTTCCTTTAACTGGAATTTGGAGAGAAGTCTACACTGCATGTGTTAAAAATCAGCATTTGCAGAACCTTTACAGAAACGTAGAACGTGCAGTTTAATATGACCTAAAATATGAAAGATAGTATTTTACACCAAAACTGGGAAAATAAAACATATGGCCTGACATACCCGTTTTATGTACTGCACCACCTCCTGGATATACGATCGAATCATTTCAGTCTTCTCTCTGGGGTGAAACAGTCAACAACTTATTGTAGTCAGTAAGATAACACCAACATATTTTAATCACCGACAACTCCTTACAAAATAAGTAAGGTTCTGTTTCGAATGTAAGGATCTGCCTACTTAAATTTTTATCTGCTTCCTAAATGTGCCCTTTGTAACAGGCTGCATCTTTATTGTATGAAGGACTCTGACTTCCCCATGACCTACCACAACAAACTCCCTGCTCTGTCACAACAGGCTTTTACCATAGGGTACTGCCACATCTTGAAAGTGATGGTAGCGTTCCTTAAAGCCCAAACGTTAGTCTGGGAGAGTGTGCTATCATCAGTAGATGCACACTGCCACATTGTGGCACGTTATGTAGTAAAGAACTGCCGCTGTCAGTGAGCAGATACTGCTGGTGACATCTCTGAGACAATGGCAAAGTTCCCACAAAAAGCAGGGCTTGACTTCGGTGCCCAGCTTTGCTCTGTAAACCTCTTAAAGCTGAACTTGGAGGAAACACTTGAACTTTAAGTGACTTTGCGAGGTAGTTATTAAAGTGATCATCAGTCAAAGACTGAAGACAAGATCCCCCAAAGTGATAAATGCACAAAAAATAACGACTTGTAGATACTCAAGTTGACCAGATTCAGGACAGTACTCTAAAACCTAACTGCCTAAGTCAGGAACAGGGAACTGCTGGTCAGGTGGCACGAAAATCTGATGGGGTTAGGTAGATAGACAAGCCCTGCATGCATGTAGGAATTAGAAAAATTAAGTAAGAACAATTTCTTTCCCAAATTTGTGTAAGAGCTTTAAATAAACAACAGCCTAACCTGGATGACTTGAATGGGATTCACCAGAAGGTCTCGCTACTCTCTGTCCTACTCAAGAGTGAGGACAAACCATGTCACTGGACAGAGGAAAGCTGTTTCCCATGTAGTTCCCCACCTCACCTTTCCCAAGAGCTCTTTGAAAAGCCTAGCAAAGGAAAGCCCTTGGGAAAAATGAGAAAAAAATAAAATGAAAACAAAAAAGAATTTCTACCTGTCTGTTTCTGAGCCTTTCCACTAGTATCTCATTAACCTCTCAGCAAATAATTTCCTATTGCAATTGATTTTTAATGCTATAACATTTTCATAATGATTGACTGCTTTTTTGTAATATGACTTCCATACCCTCTGACTGGCTCTAACTATATTGAGTATTTCTCCCTTTTTTCATAATCAATTATTGTCATTATGTTATCTTTTTTTCTAGGATGTTTACTAAAATTCTGTAATATTGATTCTTATCTGTTGCAGTTCATTGTGTGTGTGTGAGCTTCTTTCAGTGTTACCAAATGCACAGATTCTATTTTGAGATGCTCCCAAGCCCATATAAACCTTTTTACCTGTAGAAAAGCAAACAGTTGTGTCGTTGTTGCTTGGTAAAGCTCGGATATTCTAGATTATTTTTTTTCCCTCCTGTATTTTTAACTGAATATCCCAGCAAATGATGGAAGATTAAAACACTCAGTTTTCTTTTTGAGCTGCTTGCCAAAACAAATTAAGGAGGACAAACAAACCTAGATACTGTTCCCTTGGGGAGAATATAATCAACTTGCACAACTACAGTTTGTATTGTCTGGTGGTACCTTAATGAAATTAATATTCCTGTCCCTGTTCCCAGCAACTGCTCCCTCAGAGCTCAGTTTTCCTCTCTCTTCCACCCAAAGTGACTGCACACTGCGTAGCACTGACACTGGAGCAGAATCAGTAGCACAGCATCTGAGGGGAATTTCCCACAAAAGTAAAGCAAACCTTCCATTGTGTTGCTGCTACTTGTTCTGGAGAGCGGCTTTAACAGAGCTAAGAAGATTAGCTAACTCACAGATAAAAACCTAAGTTAAGGTGAAATCAAACCCTGTGAAATTGAAGCCACGAAGTGTGTTTATACCCAGAGAAACAGTGTCTGGATTAACAGCATGCTGGCAAATCACTCTGTCGTGCCACTCACAGGCGCAGCCCCATAACACACAGCACCTTTGCAGCTGACCCAGACTCTCAATGCTTGAGCAACAGGAGATTAGATTAGTCCCAGGAAATTAAATTTGTATCAGCAGAAGTAAGGAGGACTCCACTGCTCTGGTGAGGTATTCCAGTCTGACTAGAACCTGCCTTGTATTTAGGGTTGAGACCTTTCTTTGATTTTCCAGTTGTGAAAAATCTTGTCTCTTTATAACATATAAGGATATGGATCTAGGGATATACTTACTCTTCCATTTGATTTTTATCCTTGGATTTTGCTTCAGTGATCTTCTCCTGCCTCTTCTTGTCCATTTTTTTCTTCAATTCTTTCTTTTCTCTAAAGCATAAAAAATAAAGGCAAGTTCAAAATGTATCTAAAAAAACCCCACATGGAGTAGCAATCAATTATAAGGGAATAGCACCTTACTTTTCACATGTTTCTTTCAGTTTCTTTAGCTGGCTGTTCTGACACTCCTCTGCAACATCTGTCAACTTCTGAATAAGCTAAAAAAATCCCAAGAAACAAAAACATGTATTTTCAGCTAAACATCATACATACATGTAAATTTCCTCAACAGTCTGTAGCAAACATTAAAGTGTTATACCATTCCCTGATTAATTAGCAATGATCAAAAGCCAGTAAAAACACTTACCAGTGTAAATATATTCTTAACTTGCGGACTTCAGCCAGACTTGTATATGTCCAGCTTGCACAGAAACTACTACTTCTTTGCACATAAAGGTGATATAGTTTCAGAATATTAAATGTAAAACCAAAGTATATACTGCAGATTTTAACTTTGCTAGGAATTAAAATGCCTACATTAATTCATAAATAGTCACAACCTGAATTTATGCAATAGAAATTACAAACTGAATTCCCATGTCACTAAATATTCCAGGTTTTCTGTGAGTGCTGGAAACATTCCTCTTGCATTGAACATTATTACATGGAACAGCTTGGATTTCAGGGTAGTCAGGTGGATATTGAAAATTCACACACGATAGCTAAGAAAGCTAAGCATAGTTAGGCATAGCCTACATTTTGACCACAGAATTAAGTTTTCAAAAAACCTGAGTTGTCAGTTTGAAATGTGCTGTGCAGCACTGGGTCCAACCTCATTCGTTCTGTAACAGCTAACAAAAAGCATGCCTGTGGTGGTGATGCTGACGGGAGAGGACATACGGACAGGGCTTGTGTGCTAGTTCAATGAATAGTGAATCAAAGTGGGAAATGGGACCAATTTGGTTTGATCACCCCCTCTAGTTTAAGTCTGATTCTCTAAAATAATCCTCTCAGGATGATAAACCAGAGGATGTATAATAAAGCCTAGCTAGTCTGATCCAGCTTTTCATTCCTTAGATAAAAGAAGAAAGACACCGGTGATAGGCTCTCCTCTAAAAGAAAGACATCAGAAAGAATCTCCCAGCTGCAAGGCAGATTTTAATTGGAACATTAACTTCTGCACAGCTCAGAGAGAAAACTGTCTGAAGGTTCTGTGCTAAAAAATGAATTTATCCTAACTGGATAATGTAACTTTGCTTTGCGAAATGCCATTTTCCATTTTGAAATGAGAAAGGAGTTAGCTTACAATATAAGCCCAACTATGTGGGTCCAAAATGGTTCATTTTTATAAAAAAAAATATCTCTGAGATGCAGCCAGCAACTGTTACTGGAACGCGGACTGTCTCCCCGTGGCACAGATAACTGCATCCATGTGCACACTGGAGCTGCTGTGGTTCACATACGACTGGTGACAAACAGGGCACCACTGGGGAACAGCAGCTCCATGCTGTGACCTATGGGAATGAATTTGTGAAAAGGCATGGCTGAGTGACACTCACACATATCACTCCTCTGACCTGCTCTTTTTGGATGGCAGGGTAGAGTAAACAAATCACTTCACCCAACAGTCATGAGGCAAAATATCACGTAATAGAGAAGAAATTGTGAGGATTCTCTGGGGCTGAGAAACAGTCTGCAGTCCCATAAAATCCTTTAAAAATATTCTTTTCTGCCTAAAAACATCCATCGGCATCAGCTGCCATCTGCTCAAGCTCCTCTATTTGAGCTCAGAGAGCCTATGATCCTGCTGTAGTTGTCAGCCAAACTTCAGCTGTAAAAACACAAGCTGGCCTGGACTGATGGACACAAAATATTTCTTCACTATACAGATTATGTCCTGCAGCCCCTTAAAGCATTCTTCTGCAACAGGAACACTGTGTGGCACAACTCTGTGTCCTGAGGAATGTTTGAATCTATTTTCATTTATTTATTTTCATGGTGTTTCAATTTATTGTCCATCTAATCCTGCCTCCTTGGGAGTTGTACGTTTAAAAGAGTGGCAGAACAAAACAGGAACGTCATCCAAACGTTGCAGTAACCCAAGACTTACATCACCAGACTCTACATTAGCAGTACTAATAATCCCGTTGCCTTTCTGCCTTCCATCCAAAGCCTTCCAAGTGTTTGTGACAGTGACACAAGTACCCCTTGAAGCTGCAGCAGACCACAGGGAAATCAAGCTCTGAAATGGACTCCAAGTAAGAGGAAGCCCCACTTAATGATAACGTCATGCTGCTCTCATTACTCACCCTGAGACTGCTAAAGAAAAGTGGACAATATAACGAACGTACCAGCTTAATGTGCTCTCGTTTCTGGTACTTTTCACTGTAATACTGCTCCTGTCGGAGATTTAGCAGCTGCTGCTGTTGCTTCTCCTTCAGCTCAACTAGCTTCTGGGTCATTTCAGAGTCAAGTGCAGCTAATTCCTGTTCAATAGTTGAAGAACTGTGGTCTGGGCTGCCTGTTTCAGATCTGCAAAGACACACACACACCCCACCAAGGTCTAAGTCACTAGGCATGTACATTCTGCCCCATGTTTAAACCTTGTTTTTAAGGCAGCTGGTTATATGTAGCCCATTAGGGAGTTCCTCAGCCCCACATATAGTGCCAAAAGACGATTTTAGCTCTAGTAAGTCCAATAATTTCATCTTTTACTAAAAAAAGAACATTAACAGTTTGTTAATGTGATGGCTATTGCTTTTAAACCTCACTTTACTAATGCAGAATGGTGATGTGAACCAGACTTGGTATAAATGAACTATAAATGTTACTGTGAAGATTTCCCATAAACAGATGTCCATGGAACTTGCTTATCCACTTCCAGACAGTTAACTTGAACTTCAAAGCTGCACAGTCCTCAGCAGAAATGATGAATGCTAAGTATTTTGAAAACCAAATCATCCCTGCAAGCACTTAGCAATAAATCTAAGAGCATAACTTTACATCCGCATTTATGAAATGCTTAAAATGGTAGGAACATCCCTTTATTTGTTATTTTCTCCCTGCTTCAGGAAATGCCACACATAGCACAAACAGAGCAAAATGCTCTATGGACTGATACTTTAGGAGGAAAGTTAACACCCCAGTGGGGAATAACCTCAGAAAGGCAGCACAAAATAAAAATACAATGAGAAGCTAAAAGGCAACACTAAAGGAACAGGTTTTTACCTTTTGTGGTTGTTTTTTTTCCCCCTTTCTTGAGACAGAAGGAAGAATAGATGCAATTGTGAAAGGAGACAGAATGACATTACAATGCTCAAAGAAAAAATGAACAGCAAAAGCAGTATCACTCTCAGACCAGCACTAAAATAAAGCCAAGGAAAAAAAAATTATGCTGTGTCCCTGCTCCACTGCTGTGTTTACTGCTGTACTCAGGTGTTAAATCAGTTGCCTGGGAAACCTCAGAACAGTGAATGAGATGGACAAATCAGCAAAACCTTGAACAGAGAGAGCCGACACTGAGAAAAATGACTTGGCTACCCAGAAATGTGCAGATTACAGTGCAGAGAACTTGCTACACTGGCTGCCTCTCTTCTCTCTCCCAGGTTCAAGTTTGCAGCTGCTGTCAATTCGAGTTACTTCAACTGGAATAATGTGAAGCTGCTTTCATCAGTCTGAGGACATAAACCCCAAGGTAGCCTCTTTTTATTTCTTGTATTTTTATTGTATTTGGATATTCTGCTAAGAAGTTAAGTGGTGTCAGTGTGATAGGTGAGGATAATTTAAATACAGAGCCAGAAGGCAGAATTAATGAATATTAAAGTCAGCATATTATGCCATTACACTATACATTTGAAAGCTGACATTTTTCTTGTAGTTTTGGGAAAAGAAATAAGGCCAATTTCTAAGCATTGGCTAAAATACTGTCTTCTAAGGGACATGCCCATTAAAGAAACTTCAGAACACCTGCAAAACACTTGTGCATGTGTATAAATAAATACGTCAAACTTCCTACAGACAATGGCTTTACTGAACCCTGGCCCAATTTTAGACAAGGGCACAAAACATCGATTACTTCTGACCAGAGACAACACATTTTTATCGCAATCCGATACAGGGACTCCTGATGAAGTAGTGATTTATACCTTGCAGTTACAGGCAAATAGCTACAGTAATAATTTAAAATTATTAAATTATTATTTTTCCTGGGATGCGGTATTCTATTACAAGTCTGCTGCTTGAGAGAATATGTACTTGCAAGTTTGAATCCCTTAAAAATATATTTCTGCCTTTTTAAAATTTGAGCTCAGATCTTTTAACCTTCAAATTTCTCTGTATCTGCACATAAACCCGCACATCTCTGAAATCACTGTGACAGTTCCACTGAATAGACTGCAGGGTTATATTGCCTGATATCATGAATGATTTATGGTCAGATCATAACAAAAGAAAAAGAGAGGATCCTTTTTGCTCAAAGATAAATGAGTCATGTTATTTATTCAGTTTGATTTTCTGCTTAAATTTGAATAGAATATGCTAGAGAAGAGAAAGAAACATGACTTTTTTTGTTTGCCACTCTCTGTCACACACATTGATGATGGAAAATACAGTGGATAAAACATCACTGTGCGTGCAGTTGACAACCAGACCTCAAGCGAGTTTGTTAAACTTAAGTGTAGAACCTGGAAGCCTGAAAACTGACAACCATTAAGGCCAGCTGAACAGTATATCATGAGCATTAAGCTCTTATTAAGCCAAATGACATTCTGTCATCAGGGAAGCGTAAATGAATAAGCTCCTTCCTAATGACAAGTTATGGCCTAAATGCCAGTCACTTACATTTAGAGGTACTATCACACTATCAGCAAGGTTGGCAGCCAGAGCATGCTTGCAGCGTTTTACTCTTATGGTCTCCTACCAAAAAGTATATAAAGTAATTTTTTTTTAATGCTCATTCACTGTCTTTGTATTTAAGAACTGCAGCTGTATCCATTTGATGTAGAAGTTAAAGGACTTTTGTGCTTATCTGATTACTTTAAAAACTAAATTATGTTCAAATGAGAATGCTGCAGTAATAGGAGAAATAAAAATTCAACTGCAACAGTCTCATTCTATATATGTGTGTATATATTCTGTCAGGAGTTAGGAACTGATCTTCATTAACATATAGTTCCTTACCATAAGAACAAGTCAGTATTTGTGGAAAGATTAAAAAGTCATAACAGTCTCTGCATTTCAAACTGATAAAGATAAACACAACTAATACCTAAACAAATAATATAAAAAGTGTATCAGCACACACAAGGAGAAAGGGCAAGGCAAGACCTAGAGAGACAGCACAGAAGGGGTATGCATGCAAAGCCAAGCAATCATTAAGAGATCTCCAGGTGGTCCGGATCAACCATCATTTAAACAGTAGCCAGATGTTAATAACTTCCAGGTCTTTCTTTCACCTAATTATGTATCTGATGCCTTCTAGTCTAGCATGAGGTTTAACAGGGCTCTAACTTGGAAACAATATTCTTCATCCCAAATTCAGAATATCCATTTTACCCATAACCACATGAGAAGACTATGTTTTGTTCCTGTTTTGACACTCGGTCTCTTCCACCACCAGACAGCACATTGTGGTGGCCCAGAGTAAACCAATTGCTTAATATGAGCAGAATGACTATGTGTGCTGGCTGCAAACACTTTTTGCTTGAAAAGGGAGCTACATTCTAAAGTTGTATTATTAAGTGTGGGACAGAAGTTTCCATGGAACCGATCCTCCTCATAAAGTAGATCAGCAAGGCAGAAGATGGGGTGCTCTGATAAAATGTGCTGAGTTGACCTGAGTAGGAAAATAAAACACTTTATCCAGGTAAGTTTCAGTTCTTTCACACTGCAGTCTGGCTCCTGAACCGTCTCAGCATGCAGGGGATATGCTCTCTCAGTTCGTCATTAAGCTCACTACCTAACCACTGGATGCTGTTGCCAGTACAGCCGAGTCACCTACCCATACCAGTGGTCTAGGGAAGGTCCCAAGATAAATATTACATACCTTCATTTACAGGGAAAGAGGTATAACATGGTGAACTACTTACCTGGCTTCTAGCAGAGAAGCAGCATATCATGGAGAGGCCTTTTCCTGAGGATTTCCGTATCAAAGGCCCTGACTTCATTTTACCTAGGAATCTTGCTGCTTTTGAGTTTTTTTCTGTGCTCTAATGTCACCTCCATAGTAACTGTCTACTATAAAAGAAGACTTGAGTAAAGATCTCCAATACCAAGAACAGGAAAGCTACGTCCAACATACCTTTTCTTACTGTCTCTTTTTGCTGTTTTTTCTAAAACTGCTCTTCGTCGCAGGTAGTCATTTTGGATTTCATTGTACTTTGCAGTGTGCTCTTTGATAAGGTCGGTGGTTTTCTTGTGGTGCCTCTTTACAAGGTCCTTCATTTCCTTGTAGTGCTTCTTCTGAAGCTTAACAAAAGACTTCTGTTGTTTTAGCTCCTCAATAGTCTGTGCTTCCACTTCTACAATGATAATAACAAAAACCACTTCAATTGTTTCACAGTTGATTTCAATCAAAAACCCAGGAGTTCCCATTAGCAGGGTGTACTGTGCTTGTTTACTACAGGTAAGTGAAACGTGCTAGCTTAAACTAACTAAGTAGACTTATCTGGAATTAAGGTAACCAGATAGAAAATACTTTGGCAAATTTAACTGATACCAGAGTAGGAAGAGAGATGAAAATTTAGAACACCAAGACGTGCAGCAAGATAAAAAACATGTATGTTCTCTCTTCAACTCCTTTCAGATGCAAAAGATTCCCATCAGCCCAACATACAAAACCATGATCTTAAATATGACCAGAGATCTTTCTACCCACTGTACCAACACTTCAAGTCGCCCTTCTCTCTGGATGGGCTAGCTACATAACAACATCTAGTGCCTAAACCCCCTTCACAAACAGCACTTCAGCTGGCTGCTCTCCTGCCTTGACGTGGGCACCAGCTGAAAGCATCTGTCCTGGTATCATCACAGCATCCCAGGAGAGCTTTCACTTCTCTCTTGTTGGAGACCCTGCACCACAGGAGTCATGGCCATCTGGGTGCCAGTCCAGCAAAGGACTGGTGGCTAAATGCTGAGAACTGCGTGCCAGTGCTGCCACTCCAGCGGCAGCTCTGAAGGATGTCCTGCCCTGTGAACCGAGATCACAGCTCGAGCTCAGTGTCTGCTAGCTGGAGGGAAGGGTGACTCGTATGATCGGAGATCACAGCTCTGGAAAAGCCAGACTGAAGACCCCTTCTCAGACAACAGACTGTATGAGGCCTGCAGGTATTCCCACAATCTAAGCCAGCCTCTTTTTACTGCACATGGAGGGAGGGTGAATAAGAGGCAATCAACATGCAGAATTTCATGTTGTGTCTGTTTTCCCCACCTAAATGTAGGCCTAAGCAAGATTTGGACACAGGGTGGGTTCCAATGTAGGAGAATGACTAAAAAAGAAAATGAGTTATGAAATTTGCAATCCAAACTCCAACTCCAAGCTGGAGGACATGCCTCCCAGTTGAACAGCAGGGCACTACCTAACTGACACACCAATTTGCTTAATGCAATAGTAATTTTCAGTTTTGTAGGAGCAATGGGAACACTGCAAAGCTAATGAAGATAAAATAGTTTCACTACTATTCACAATATTCAGACCAAATTTAGCTTCTGTTCTCATAATAATGCTGATATTTTGACTGTATTAGATGGTAACATCATGCTTGTGAAAGGTTATTTTTTAAAAATTCCCTGTTGGCGCCCTATTCCAAACTCATGAAACATGTGCTCAAATATTTAATAATTTCAAAGCTGAGGAAGAAAACATGGTATATATGTTTTCAGTCCTAATCACTCAAAGAAATGTCTAAACCAGATGGCCTATTTCATAAAAAATATGTTTCTCTTGACAAAAAAGTGTCACATTCTTGCAGTGTAAACCATATATTTATTACCTGTGAGGACACTCTGAATAAGATCTTCTGTCTTTGCAGGCGCTTTCACTGAACCTAGAGGTAAAAGAGAGGACTAATTCTAATTCTTTATAACAACAGCCATTGTTGTGCTTCTTGATTGCATAATAAAACATGGCAGGTGACATAGGACCTACACTAATAAGGGCATTTATTAATCATTTAATAAAACACATCTCTTGAGCAGAAGAGTAGCAACACGGGAAACAAAACTGATTCTGTGAACCAACGTAAAAAGCTAATCTTCTGAAACCCACCTGAACTTTGTTGTTTTACTTAGGAGGAGGATGTTATTGAACTCACGGATACCACTCATATGAGTCATTTAAGTGGTATTAGGCTGACAGTGCAACTGCCCTATATTATGATGTCAGTGCAAAATTTCTATATGCAAGATGAATCCAGCTCCTTGGAAGTCAGTTAGATCAAGCCTATGAAGACTGCAGTCATAAATTATAAACACTGTGGTTTAACAAGTATTTGTTAAAGAAGATATCTCAATACAAAATATATAAGTATCTAAGACTGTAATTTGTGTGTGCAATAAGATGTAACTACATGCATAAGTTAGGCATACTTGTAAAAACAATTTAAAGAGATTGCTACACTTGCAACAACAACAAAAACCTAGCAAGTTTTCTTGCTTGTAGTCAACTTCAGTTCCACCACAAAAGCAACTCCCAAATAAAGGACATTTGTATATTTGAAGAAGACTGGCTCTAACAGCCTACAAAAGTAGTGGGAAAATGTCTACCTGTTTTATGAAAACAAAACAAACAGAATCTGCCCCCTTTGTTCTTCAAACATACAGCACATGAAAAATTATTATCCAGATTTATTTTGAAGAGATGGCAATTTTTTTTGTTTTCCTTTATGTTGTTTTTATTTTACCTGGTGCTGGTTGGCTATGGACAACCTGAGTTGCTGGTTTCGGTGTAAGAGAGGCAGTGTAATTTACTCCATTTTCTGCTGGTGCTGGTCTAGGTTCATTATTAGCTTCAGATGGTGCATCTCCATGGTCAATCTGAAAATACATAATTATTTACATTACTTTTCCCAACTAACAGACTTAAAATTATTTATTTGCAGGTCTACTTCAGCTTCTTTTTTTAAAATATAATGTTGGGTGATTGTTATATATAAATCGTTCTAAAAGAAAAAGAAAAAAGATTTCCTTAAGAGCCATGGTAATCCAGGTGGTTTGTTTTTGCAGGGTAAATTTCAAGAAGAAATAGAGCATGTATTATTCTGAAAAAAGTATTTTCATTTTAAGTGGATATAACTCATCAGGGACGTTTTTCAGTACAGTATATATGAGCTGCACCAGATGTGAAATCTGTATTTTATTGAAAAGCATTGTTCTCTGCCATAAAAACCTCTCTAGAAATAATATAGAAGCTGGCATGAAAATGCTACTCAAATCCCTGCTGTGAACAAAGCATGTACACAAAACTACTTTTACATTTCAGCTACACACAGCACTATCATTATACACCATTCTTACAGAACAGAGATGTACTTCTGATTCCCAAGATCTTACATTCTTGTAATTACACTCCAAGGATAATATGTAAACAGTACCTCCATTCTGCTGCATAAATACATCGGTGGTATCCAAATATTTAAGCATTTTCCACAATTTTTTCTTTCTCTCCGGTTCCCTAAAGGCTCAGGCTTACAGCGTACATACTATGTACTGAACATTCTATAATTTTCCTTGTGACCATCAGGTTTTAAGCAAGCACTCAGCAAACAGAAGGTCATTCAAAGCAATTTTTATTTTGAAATGGCCAAGGGCCACTTCCTGCTGTCCCTGCAAGGGGCCAGTTGCCATGGTGTCTCAGGGTAGTTTTGGATTTGTTCCTTCAGCTGCTTCCATTTCACTCTTTGATGGTAATCACATTACAAGCAGAGGCAGGATACCACAGTTGTTGGGTTTTTCTCCCCTTGATTACTCCACACTTGCAAAATATCAGCCTGCACTGCATCAACAGAGGCAAAATACATTTTGATCTGTTTTGTGCTGCTCCTGCTGCTGATTTCCTTCATCTTGGCCCTGACAACATACTGTATACTTCAAAAGGATTTCTGTTTCAACAGCATATTTCCACCAAAATTATATGAGAGTGATACTGTAGTCAGAAACATGATGCACTTGAAAACCAATGCCAACAACTTCATTTATATCAAGCAGAGATGACTGCAATAAGAGAAGGAAAAACATGATCTAGCCAACATTTATGACAGTAGGATAATGTGACTGGCAAAAGCTGTAGCTGTGACAAACACACAGAGACATGGTTATGCCCTCAATTCTCCTTAAAACAAACTCCTCACAGGATGCAATTCATTAGTTTGATAAAAAACAATGTTAGCTATACAGATCATCAACATTTAGTACTAATAAAGCTAGAATTCCTAACTTCTGGCAAGTCTCTGCCCCAGAAGTCATTGCATGGGAAAGTGGGTATTATCTCCTTTTTTTGCGACTAGGTTTGTATGTGGTGTGAAATGCTGCATCACAGCTTGTTGAGAAACTATTAATATAGCCTGTCAGTTTTGGACATAAAACATCTGCTTTCAGAAACTAAAGCAGAAATGTGAGACAGGATCAGGAAGTGAATAAAGAGTAATTTTCACTATATCAAGCAATCTAATCTCATTAAAAAGCACTTTCTCTTCTCATAATTCATCACGCAGAATGCTAAAGTAAACATTTTTCCTTAGTGGAGAATATTTTAGGCTCTTTTTAAAACATGATGTAATCCAGCCTTATGATTTATAGTTTAAATATTCACAGAAAATGGTTTGTGTTCCACATATTGCCAAGTCTTTTGCAAGACAGTATTTATTTACTAAGTAGAAAGATGCATACCCATACAGGTATGTAACTCTATGGTCTATTTTTATTTCTACAGACAAAAGGAGCTGCAATGTATTGGGGCTGGGAGATCTCCTCTGTGCTGCACTGTTAACTAGGTGGGCAGTTCTGAAGTCAGTTTGCCTCTATCCTCCTTGGCAAAGTATAAGCAAGTGCAAGCAAGGTCTCCCTATAAGTGTTGCATCAACCTGATTTCCATTATTGTAACTTGGTGTGAACATGGTTTGCAAAATTATGTGTGAATTTTCATTTTAAATAGTGGTATCAGATATACTAAGTGCAGCTGCTCTCCTAGAGGTATTTTCATTTACTTTCCGTATAAAAATAACTCTACTTTACCAAAGAAGGCAACTGGCTTCATTTGATTTATATCCTGGCATGCAAAACAATAGTCTCCATTTTAACACTGTTTTATGGGTAGAAACAACAGGTCAGATGTGCTGCTGCTTCCATGTCAGACACGTGAGTAGCAAGGGCTCCTGACTCCCTGACTCTGCAGTGGGAATTAACACACGGCTCCAGGGACATTACACCAGCAGGGACAGTCAAAATGTATTTTACTCTGGCTAGCTTTTCCTAGATCCCTACGTGCTTCTGCTGCCATGACTGTGAGGGTGAAAACATACAAACTAGTTACATCAATCTATTTTAGGCTGGAATTAATTCACCCCATGGAACTCTCTGCACATTTCTATAGCTTATGCCTCCTGTCTGTACAGGACATCAGGCAGGGGAAGAGAAGGCAACCTCCATGCTCATAAATATTTACAACATTTTCAGATGAGTACAGCTAAAAGTGCAAAACCCACACTGCAGGTATTATAATGCTGCCAATGCTACTCCAAAACAAAAAAATCGCTGTTCTAAGGCCAGGCTGGAAAGCAAGAACTGACCAGAAAGCTAAAGGTAGGAATTCATGTTACACTTATGATGGGAACATTGCATATGAATACAGAAAAGATGCTGTAATTTGAAGCCTAAAGAAAGGCTAATTTATCTGTTCAAAATAATTCACTATTAGGTAGCTTATTAGATTTTTTTTTTCTTTTCTTTTTGCAAAAGCTTAGGAAACTTCTTACAGAGATGCAGTTTAAACTTGTGGGTAGCAGAGACAAAACCCCCTATTTTCCTCTTGCAGCTGCAAGAACCCAGCTCAGATAAAAAAATGCGTGTGGGAGAGAAAGAGGTGTGCGGAGGTGCAATCTGTGCTAGGACACAGGACTGCCTTGCACACAAACATTCATAGTGTGCAAATTTGAAGCTGTACGTAGGAAAACTGAATCCAGGTGCATTTATGTGTACATTTCTGGCAAACATGCTTGGGTTTGTTTAGCTATGTTGCCAGTGAATATACTTGCCATTATTCACTGACACAATTCTCATGGGCCAATGTAAGTGAACAAAACGATCAGCCCGGCCGACTGGTGAAGAAAATGTTATCATCACATAACATCACCAGGAAAGCTGAGATTCCCAAGTACAGATCAGCTGCCAAGTATCCTGCCCAGAATGGGCATTTATAAATAGAAGGTAACAACGGTGTACTGCATCTAACTGAATGGTTATACATTTTTACCAAATGCACCATTACAATCGTTACAGTTTTCTTTTAAAAAATATTTCTCTGCTATTCCAAAACAAGATCCTTAATCCCATGAGATTTCAAGCTCCCTGACATATGGTAGCACTACTTGAGCACTAGAGTTCATCTTTCCTACTTCCCATTTGCTTGAGAAGATACTCTGTGACAGAATTTTTCTAACTAACAAATAACCCTGTACAGACCAGGAAAAACCGTACTTTTGAAAAAGTAAAAATGACCTCTAAGGTATTTAAAGGATTATCTCAAAAAAAGACTTTGCTATTAAAATAGAATCTCATGTGTAGAGTGTCCTAGATAAATGTCTAAGATACTACTGAGCATTTCACAGTGTCCTCATTCAGCCGAACTTGTGACACTGCACAAAGAGTAAATTGTTGGCCACTGAATCGTAATGACTTTCACTCATCTGGTCTGCTTTGGGAATGTATTCTTGGTTACAAAATCTAGTTCAATGAGCTTTTGCACATCTGAGAATTGAAGACAGACACGAGAGCTGAGGGCAGTTTAGGATTATAAAGCACTTCTCCATCTTCGCTGCAGACCCGTACTGAGTGCCTTTTGATTCACATGATGTGCCCAATATCTGACACAAGCAATCTTTAAAAGACATGGTTGATATTTTCAGACATTTCTAGAAGACGTCCCAATAACAATGTCTGGAACAGAGAGACTGAATGTTTGAACATGCACAGAGTTTACCAGAAACCAAAGCTGAACTGCCATTACTCTCAATTATGCTCAAAATAATACCTACGCATTTGTATGCACGACACCTCCAATTATACAGAAAAATGGGGTTTACAGGTTAGTCCATAGGTAACCACATATACCCAGATACCGAACAACTGGAAATGTGGCTCCCATAGATTTCAGGTAAGATAGAATAGGCCTGAACATTTATTCATTTTATGGTCTCCTCCCTCTTCATCTCTGTTCCTAAGATCTATGAAGGGTTGGATCAGTTGACCTCCAAAGGTCCCCTCCCATCTAAATTATTGTACAGTTATACCGGGTGTCTTTAGGGCATGTTTGCTCACAGAGAATGTATAGACACATCATAATCAGAGACAAATGAATGTTTCTGAACAGAATAAAACCTCCAGAAACAGAGCCTGAAGTTCTGGAAAATTTGTAATATTTTCAGAAAAAGCTACTGACACAAAATTGTCTTTTTACTAAGATGAACTTCAGCATCTCACTGGAAAACAACAGGCAATGACTCAAGAAGATTTCATTTAATACATAACAAAGTTGCAAATCAGCATACACATAATGTGGTTTTTCATTCAACATTCAGCATCTCTCTGCCTCTGAAGAGTAACGTGCTCCATGCACAACATGCTGCATTCAAGGAAACTACACACACAGTGCAATGCCTTTTAGCTGTAATGTACCCTAGACTCATTCTGGGTGAGGTGTTTACAGGTGTTCAAGTAATCAACACGTACAGTTCCCAGGGACTTTCAATATTTGTCAAAATTGGTGCTTTTAAATACTGTAACTTAATTTGGAGAGACTCTGAAACCTCCCTTACCTCTTTCTTTACCTCTTCTTCATCTTCCAGAGTCAGTGCAGCCAGTTGCTTAGCTCTCTGCTCCATCAAGTTGACATATCTGATTGGATTGGATAAGGCCTCGATCACATCTAGAAACATAGCAAATACTTCAGTTTCAAACCCCTTATGTTATGGTTCCAGTGCTCCTCAGGTTTGAAGAGAGTAATTTTCATACAGGTTTGCTTCTGATAGGTACTCCTAGGTGATAGGAACAACAGCGGAGGGGACTACACCATCATGCAAAAATACTCTAACCCAAACCTTCTTTGAGTTTGTGCTTGGGTCTCATAGATGTGCTTTTTCTGCACAGGGTTTTTTGATAGATCTTCAAAGCTTACAGCATCAGCCAGCTAGGATCTGGCTTCACATGAGGCACAGAGAAGCATTAGTAAGAAAACTACTTAAAAAAAATTTCAAAATAGCTATACAAACCACTGTTTTCACTGAAGATGCACAGTATGGTCTTTAAACTTATCCTTGTTTAGAGCTGATTCCAAGATAAAATGCCCTATGTTAAACATGGCACTTTCCTCAGGAAACAATTACACACTACTGTGTCATGTAAGTCTCATTTATGTTTCAATGGCAAATACCTGGGGTATTTCCTCCTTTAGAGTCATACAAGGCCTGCTGAAAATAAAAGAGTTGGCCTTAATCCTAAACCTCAGGCAGGTCCCTGTAAATCGGGCCTTCTTGTATGAGTGGTAAGACATAACAATCCATCAGATACAGAGGTTTGCGTACAGGACTGTTACCCCAATATGGCAAGTCATCTACACCACATTCATTTTGCGCTTCATTTAACTTTTATATTTCCCACTTGGAAAATGCCACAGAATTACCTGCATAAGTATCAGGTACATAGTCTTTCACCTCTATGTACACAAAGAGGGCTGGCAGTGTCAAAGGTTGGTTCCTCTCATTCCTCAAACAGATGTAGTGGTAGCCTGCAAAATAAGAAACAACCAGTTCAGAGCATAAGCTCTTCCATAGGCATTGCCAATGTAATTGTGTTCTCATTTGCTATTTATAGTGTGGCTCCAACTGAGCAAGCAACCCCAGGGACCTCTGGTAGGGAAAGATTTACCCGAAGGGTTTCAGAGATAAGTATACAGACAAAGGACTGTTAGAAAGGCATGTGATGCTGCAGTTTAATACAATATTTTCCCTTTATTTTTACATCTGCAAATAATGCTAAAAATTGTCATTTATATAATTTTTGGTGCATTCTAATTTATTACCTGTAGCTGGAATATTTTTTTTTCCAGTTCCGTAGCTCTTTCTTAGTTTTCAAAAGTGACTGTTGTGGTATTCAGGAAACTGAACAGCCAAGCAAAACTGAGACGCAACACAATATCTCATTTAAAAAATAGATAATGTAGCACTCCATCTACAAAGTGTGTGTGCGTATGTATGAAACCTATCATGTGACCAACCTAATAAATAGATCTGAAAAAGAGTATTTTCAGACTGTTTTGAAAACTGCCTGTCCTGTAGGAGCAAGGGCACACACTACAGTGCAAGTTAACTTAGCCAAGCTGAGACACCAGAGACAGCACAGCCCAAAACCCTTTCTCCCACCCAACTACCACCATCTCCTGCTCTTTCTCTTGTTCACTGACACTTCTCTGACTTTGTAGATGGGCAGCTCAGTGAGCTAAACTCCAGAAAAAGCAAGCTTCAGAAACTGCGAAAAGTCTTCCACCAATTTAGCTCTCCAAAATGCCTCACTGTAAGGTCAGACATATTAATCCCAATTTAAAGACCGTGATGGAAGTGTATGGGCAGGAACGAGAGAAAACAACCTCGTACAGCTGCAAAGCTGCATCCTCTGCCTCACAGGCCGGTGCCCGTCACACCACGACTGAAGCTGTTCTAAGGCATGATTATGGAGCTGCACACACAGGTAGCACCAGGATACAAGTCATGAGCAGGATGCACTTATCTGGGGGGATTCTCACTTGGTTGATGTGAACAACTCCAGCTCCAAGTCACAGTTAAATCCTTGCTTTAGGAATACTGGTAATTCTGTGGGTTTGGGTGATAGTATGACACAGTTTTCAATTATGTCTCAGAAAAGAGAGCAATTACATATTATAGAGGTCCTCTCAAGCTCCTCCAGCAAATTTTCAGCACGTACATGAATGAAAATCAACATGCTGTTCTCCATCACATGCTGTAAAATAATGATTCCTGGAGTCAAAAGGACAGAAGATAGGCTTGTGGGTAAAAGCTCTCAGAAGTCCTTGTACAATTTAACACAGTGGCCTTTGTTCTAAAAAGCACAAGCTTGAAAGCAAGTCCATGATTCAGTGCTCTGCTGAATGGACTCCATGTCGCATGAAGGGCAAGTGCCATGAAAGGGGACCAGATGTGGTAAGAACCCACTTTCACAAGTGGAGGAAAATCCCTCACAATCCCCTTTCTCCTCCCCAATCACCTATCTTCCTCTGGAGCTTGGCAGATCCTCCATGAGACAATTATATTCATTAAGCCAGCAGAAAATGCAGCTGGCATAAAAAAGTTGAGGTTTCTGCTGGATTGATAAACTGAGTTTGTGCGTGAAAATGGTGTGGAGATTGGCAGAGCTGGCAATAATAGAATGGCTATGGATGTGTGGCCAGCAGTAGGGTAGAGAAAAGGGAAGGTGGAGGGAAAAAGAAATGACAACCAGTGAGGAAATCCTGGAGCAGTGAGGTGCCCAGCAGCCACCTCCCATGGTCAGCCTGTTTGCACCTGCAGTGAGGCCATGCAACCCACACCAGCTAAGACAAAACTGCTTGGAGCTCAGAAGATCCCTGACATCATCTGCCACAAGAGAAGGGACTGATTTATACATTACCTGAGATCAGGTCTTCAGAAATAATATGGACAACAATTGTTAGATACAGGGACATGAATTTTGTGCTACTGCTGGGACTGGCTAGATAAGGTACAGCATAGATATATTCTTCCTTTTCCAGTGTGAGTGACGCTGGGAGCATGTTTATGGCCCATATGCTTGCCCTAATTTAATTTCCTGCCCCCGCCCCGGAAAAGCTGGCACTGAAGTCAAACACTTCTCTTGTTCACAATGCCAATGTCATTGCATCTTTCTGAAACATGATCTCTAAGTCTCTGGCCCGGAAAATAAGGGCCGGGTTGTTGCATAAGGCAATTTCAGTTAAGTGGCCACTAATTATAATAGAAATAATAATACGAATAATAATACGATTTAGAAGAGACCAGTAATGATACAGTTTTTTTCTTAAATTTTCAGCAATGAAGATGAAAGTAATTTTGGGTTGATTTAAAGGTGTTACAGAGATACAACAGCTTGCATGTAGGTCAGTCCTTCCATGCATGTAAAAATTACATTAGAGGAGCACATTTTGCTTTCATTTCCAGCTATCTCCCATTCTCACAGAGATGACATCAAAACTGGCTGTTGCTGCCCTCTTTCCTCTTACAAGTGTACAATTTAGCTGCTGAAATATGGTGTTTTCCTTTTCACAGTTGAGATAGATTATTCAAATCCCCAGTTGCTATAAATCTGCAGAGTGGCTGCTGATTTACAGCAGTTGAGATTTGGGCTTGCTCTTTCTTTTCACTACACAATGTCTGTCTCAATGGAAAAAATGGTGTACCTGGTCGAATTGCTGAGACTGGTAATATCCGATGACCAATAAATTTCCCTCCTTCTTCATACACTGCTAGCCTCAAACATGCCAGGGAAGGTAAAACGACCTAGAAGGCAATATTGTTGCATTATTAACTTTCTGCTCTGAATGAAACAGTTCCTTTCATAGGCTACAGGGCAGACAAAAAGTTCAGTCCAGCAGACAGTAACATCTACACATCCATATGAAAGTCTTACTCATGAACAAGAGGTCAGGGTGTACACCTGTGTGTCAAAATAACTCTCATAGAAACATTTTTCAATCAAGAAACTTGAGGTGGGACATGTGCATAATATGTTGAACCCAGTAATTTGACCCTGTATTTTCAACATGATACAAGGAACTATGTCAGCTCAACTCCTATCACACTTGAATTCTGCTGTTTTCTGCTTATTACTCACACCCTGGATGGTTTTTTTTTTTCCTTCTGTGTTTGGGCCAACAGGATTACTTACTACTAAGAAAAGTCACTGAAAGGCATATTAATGTTGAAAACTCAACAAGGAACTCAACCAGTTTTGCACTGTGAATGTATGAATTACATGAACAATGCCAACCCCAGCAGAATTTTCCAGTGCTGCAGCATACACACTGGCTGGGCTAAAGAGGTTTAATCAGGCAGGGCGTTTACTAACATTGGATGTTTTCTTGGCACTACATAAGAAGGAAGGCCAAACAGTGAAAAAAAAACCCCACGAAATCAGAAAAGATTACTAAACTCTATCAAGATAAAAATATTTAATATTATTTTAAAAAATATGTAGTATAATTAATCTAATTTCCTTAATTAATGCAAATATACACACAAATACACATATTTTTAACGTGGGCACAGATATGCATTTTTTTCAGAACATATGCTAAACTTTCTCTAGACAATGAAAGGAAAGAGGGGAAAAAAAAAAGCAAAAAAAGCGCAACAGTCCCAAACTAAGAGCTTCTCTAATTTATTTTCAACATTACTAAAAATAGTAATCTATGCTTCTCCAAGCACAGAGGCAGTTGGGCATGATCGTTAACTAAATAAAGAAATGAAGTACACTAATTAGAAGTTCATTACAGAAGAAAAATACTAGCTATGTTTCCAAACTTAAGCTCTGGCAGGCTGCCAAAGGAAAGTCATTCAGAAGGCCAAATATTCAGGGAAAAGGGCTGTGCTCACTAGAAAGCAGGGCTGCAAGTACCAATTGTAAAAACATCTCTGTGAGCTACATTTGCTGAGAGAAATATGAAAGAAATTGTTTGTAAAACACGTGGACTCAAGATCCACTTAACCACAGCACCCAGTAAGCAAAACCCAGAGACTTAAAAAACTGGCTGTGAGTTGCACAATCCTAAAACATGCTCAGTATTTTCTGCTCTTTCAAAGTTTAGAGAATTGAGTCTAAGTAATATTGTTCAAATTGCACGAGTAACTCAGGAGCCTACGTCTCAATTCAAGTGGATGGGATATATGTGGTTTCACCACCTAGGTTGTATTTATATAGCAAAATCTAGTGCTAAGCAGAGATAAGGAATTGCTAGCTTGGACAGCCAGATTGTTCTAGCTGTATTCACATCACCTTGCTCACAGGTTAACGGGGGGCTGTTCCGCCAAGGCAAAACTCCACGGTAATTCAGCTAAACTGTTGCTGGGATCTGCGCTTGCTTGTTCATAGCATGGCGTTGCACTGTGCCGTGCAGGCGAGTCTATCGGCATGTCTGCTGCTTCCAGCTGTGTCAGTGAAACGATCAAGGTGACTTTAAACTCATTTATTTTAGCAGGAGCTGGCACAACTACAGTAGCAGAATTACACCAAAAGTGGTTAACAAGAAACAGTTCAAGAAATAACTATTTAGAATATCTTTCCTTCTAACAAATGCAAAGTTTCAGTAAACCACTGTGGAATTTCCCTGCTGGACAGTGAGAAAACAAGCACAAAACACATTTGGGATGCAATTGTTACACTGACCTTCTTAAACACTATGGTTTCCTCTTCCCAGATGGGATTAACGGCATTGCCTTGAGAGGTCTTGGTCTTCAAAGCTTTTCTTCTTGTATCCACAGGCAGGCCAAACATGTCGACTTCTACGTAGGTACCGACTTTTTTATCAGAAAGAAACTGACCTGAAATTATCTAAAACCAAACCAAAGAAGATTACTACAGACTGCTTTGGTGGATTAGGAAATGAGTTGCTGAAATGCAGGTGGATAATTCTCATTAATGATCAGATAGCATGCATTTAAAATAAAACCAAAACAAAATCACAATAAACAAAAAATCACTGTTTAATGTTGCAGACACAAGAAAAACAACTTATGAGGCCTGGTTTCCTGTGACTCTGTGGTCCTGAATTCCCCTATGAGTGATAATGTGGTTGAGATCACGCTGCTGCCCTTCCCTCAGCAGGAATACTCGTTTGGATCTCTTCCTCAACCTGGCTGCCTATTTCCACAACACAGTATTTTTAAGAACTCTAATTCTATCCAGTTTCAACAACAGGCCAAAAAATGCTGGAAGAAAAGAGGTATAAGCATCACAGAAACTACATATGCTTTTAATTGCGAGTGAGAAAAGAAGCTAAAAAGTTGGTATTCTAATAAAGGCTCTTCACAGAGGGTGAAGAGTTTCACTATGAAAACAAAACAATTACAAAGTAGCTGGTCTTTTCAAGCTCTTATTTTTAACAGGAAACACAACTCAGCTTTAAAGAGTTAAAGAAAGGTCTGCAATTACTTCAGAAAACTGAAGAGGCACAGGAATAGGCAGCAGTGTCACTGTGCCTTGCCAAATCGAGGCTTGCCTAAAGCAAATCGTAATCTGTTCTCGGACGTATCTTGTATGGGCATGGACATTAGAACCAGCAGAGTATTCACCAAGCAGGCAGAAGCAGCTGACTTCTCTCTCACGACTCCTGGATGCTCATACATGTTAAAAATGCTGTGCTTCCTCTAAGAGCTACCGAATGGCTTCCACCTCCATTTACTAAAATTGCAGAAGAAAGTGCCTCTAAACCCACAGGAGGAACTGAAAGCTGCTGTGATTACAGGTCACCACAAAAGGTCATTCCCACACAATCGTCTTTTTTTAATATGCATGTTATCGGGTTATTACTTTATTCATACCCCTCCAGCACTCCTCTGCTATACTTGTCTCTGCAGCCTGAGCGGAAATACTTGTTTTCTTTCAAGAAAAACAGGAGGATATTTTGCAGGTGGATTCTATAATACGGACACTGTTCTAATGGACAAGTCCATTTGGGGAATAACAGGATTTCAGAAAGTTTATGTTTTTGTAACTAGAGCTACACCAAGTGTGAATTTGTGATCTTTTCATAGCCAATGCAATCTATCCTTCTAAACATTCATACAAGTAGTTCTCAATTTGCAGATTCCTGGCAGTCCTTGAACTTCCTTAGAGGTCCTTAAAAAGGAATGAAGAAAAGCAAGCTGGCAACAAATTGCAGCTGACATTTATGGTTCCACACTTCTGCTGGAGAACTTATAGGCAACCAGAAAATTTATTTATACTAAATAGCATAGTGCTCTAGCTATTCCAGTCCATACTACCACTTCATCACAGCATGTTTTAAATTCAGCCCTTTGTCACTAAAAACAAAGCCAAACTACTCTTACATCCATTCACTTCTAAATTACTCCTATGGAAAACAATACATACAATAAAAATATATTTATTTATCCTACAACATGAAATGTGAGGCAGAATTTAAAAAATAAACGTCACTCCTTGAAATGAAATGCATTTTATTTTCTTGAATGAGCACAGTTATTTGCTAAGCCACTGCACAACAGAAATATATCTGTGCCCTGACATTATCACGAAAGCATTTTCACCAGCTGCGTACGTACCTTGACAGATAAGGTGTTAGCTACTATTCCGTCCACTATACTTTCAGTAAATGGATCAAAGTGTTTGTCTGGTCTTCTCATGAATTCTGGCTTTAACCTGTATCCACTTTTTCCATTGTATTCATACATTCCCATGTTTATTTGCATAGACAAATCTAGGTGTTAAAAATATTGTAAGAGTTATGTTCTGGATAGATAATAATTGAAAAAAAGCAACAAAATAATAACAATTACTGTGATTGCAAACTGACTGTAATGTAAACAGCTATTCATGGCACACTTGCTTTAGAGGCTTCAGATGTGATTGCAGTCACCCTCTTGAATTCTTCTGACAAGAACAAGACATCTGTAAGACATCTTTATGAGACTATTCAATAGATAACATTTTCAAATTTTAAAAGAAGCCTTGACACTTAAGTTTTGATTCCCTCACTGTTGTGCTGATCGTAGGTTTTGATTCTCAGTGTTGTACTGATTGTACTGTTGTATCCAGCCCAGCAGAGCACTTCTGTTTCTAACCCCTACTAACATCAATGGTGCCTGAGCCTGATACTTGGTTGAAACTGGCCCAAAGAGGTTTTATTACTCTGCAGACTCCCAGCCTCTACAGGGTTTTGCCTTCCATGGAAAGATGGTGTGCACATGGGCACAACCAGAAAGGAGAAAGGGAATGATACCATGATACCATGTACCCAGAGACAGAACACGGCCAGGATATGTCCTGGGATACAGTAAATGGCAATATTTCTATGTCTCAGAAGACACACAGGCTCATTCTATCTAACACATTCTGTTTAAAAAGTGGCTTGTGCATCTAGGAGCCCAAATGTCTTTGTTTCTTAAAAACTCACTTTTAAAGTGGAATTTGCTATCTATGTCCCTTATGTCTGATATAATTAGATTTTGGAAGACACAGGAAAAAATTCCCTGCCAGATCTGAAATGTTGCTCAATGGTAACTACTTACAAATGATGACAATATGGAGGGCATTATATATGTGTATTATTCTAGCAACAGCATGGTAATTATGAGTATTCCCAGTGAAAAAAAACACCCCAAAAAGTGTTAAAAATGTTAATTAAAGGCTCTTTAGTATCATTACAAGCGCTAGACACCTTTTGATGCATAAAGCCTTTCCTACCTATGAATCAGAAACTGTATCAGAGAAGTGGAAACGTACGACTTGGAGAATCCAGGGATCAGCATAACTTACCTACAGTTTGGAAGTTAAGAGCAACCATTTGGCAGCCAGCATTCCAAAAGACTTGTGGCATGTAGTTCGAAGAATCTACACGTGTTCCTTTTGGGTAAATTCGACTTAGCTGCATTTTGTTGTATCTGAATGGTGAGTAGTTAAGATACAGTACACATGACAAAAATCACTTTGCAGAGAGGTACAACTGCAATATTTAAATGTAGGTGTTCTTTACAGAGTGGCATTGGGTTCCTTATTGGATTTCTGCAGCCATAACGCTTCCAGAGGTCCACAGTTTTGTAGGAGATATGATAAATACAGGATAATTAAAGGTGCTATTTGTTCCCATATACAGGACTCAGAATAAGCAAGGAAACAGCACAGGCATATGCATAAAAAAAAAGACAGCATTCATAAAATTCTATTTATCATTGTCATTATTAATTCAGGATTTTCCTAAGATCGCATTTATAGAGGCCAATTAGCTGTAAACAGTGAATCTTCCTCTGGAGTGGGGAGAGGTGCTTGGTAAAAAAGTATTCTTCTGGAATAAACAATAGAATTGGCCTCTACATACAGACAGGAATTACAAGTGTGGACTTCTTAACGGTTGAGTCTACAAATCTCAGAGATGAGACTATGCTGCAGGTTATCTGTGGAAGTAGCTTTCCATTAATCTTCTTTGAGGCACTATTTTATCTTGACCATTCATTCTTAACTGCAGCCATGATGAGAGATACTGAGAAACATCAAAAGGTCTAAAATGAATGCTCCTTAGCTTTTCTTTAAAAGTTACTTCTGAAAAGAAAAAAAAAAAAAAGAATTGTGTGGCAATAAAACAGCTCAGTAGTCTTAGAACTAGAGGTATGATGGGAAAGCAAGCTTTCTCGTATGACTTTGCAAAACCCCAAGTCCGTCACATTTTGACAATTTGCTCACCAAAACTCATACCACCTCATATAGGATGATAAATTTAACAATGAGAATACAAAGTATCAAGTCTTTAATATGTAGTTTATGCCTATTCCCTCTAGTCCTAGCCCCCAGCACAAGGATTCATGTCAGCTTTTAAATTAGCTCATCAGAACTCAGGCCAATTAATTCATCTAGCAAGACAGTCAAATCTACAAATTTCATTTGGGTTCCCTATTTCCCCAGCTCCTGTCTCCAATTTTCAATAAAGCCCTGTAATAGATCTCACATTTAGAAAGGCTAAGAAAGCAGTGTTCTGAAAGTCAAGGATACTCCACAAATTCCACAGGAGACTTTGTAAGTTGCTCAAGCCCTTTGGTTTCCACAAAGGAAGACATTTCAAAACTTTTGTTGCGTTCTGAAAGTTTAAAGGAGAAATAAAATTAGTGACACATTAGAGCATGAAACCATATGTGAGACATCAGCTGCAAACAACTGGTTTAGTCTCAGTCCCCTTATCTCATCTATTGTTCACCAGCTCATTTCACCTTGATCTCAAAGAATTTACATACACAGTCGTCTGCTGACAGAAGTTCATTCTGCACATACCGAAGAGCTCCGTCTCAAATCACATTAGCACTGCCCAAATTAAGGGCACTGGTACCGCCTGAGACTGCTGCTGTACCAGCTGCAGGCAACAAAGTCAGTGCCATGGGCAGAGACCTCTCAGGTTTGCATGCTGATATATTTGAGAGGTAGAGCCCAAAGCTCACACCTGTGACGCAGAGGTATTGTAGCAGCTTTTGTGGGGGACACAGAGGGCCCTGCTGGACCTCTAGGTTGTCTTTGCAGACAGATGCAAGGGCTTTGAGCCAATTTGAAGCTATAATAACTAATGTCCGTATCAGATTAAACTAAACAGTGCACTAGCTGTGCCTACAGCGGTTCTTGTTATCTTCAGCAGGTCAGGGTAAGGTCACATCTGTCCCAAACAGTCATGGAAACATTGCTATCTAATCAAGCCTGAAGGTACACTTTTGCGTCCCAGCAGGTCTTCAGACCTAAGCCCGAACTCATATGGAGCTTCTATAACCTCTTTAATTTGGTCAGACTTTCTGACCTGAGAGTGGCAAAAAGCTCGTCCTAAGCTTATAAGTCAGTAGGACTAAACATTAATTTGTGTACTGTTTGTTACTCACCTTTGCCTGATGTGTGCACACCCTCGCAATGCAACCATGTGACATGCTGTAGCAGACAGCCTAAGTCAAGAACCTTTCAGTGTCAGTATTTTTTCTTTTACACTTTTATACAAAAGGTAAGGATTCCTGCAAAATAACAGCTTCCCATTTCATCGCAATCAGCTGTGTAGGCTGCCTAGAAGCGGCCACAGCGCTGGGAGGTCATATCCATCAGATAAGTCAGCACTGCTGTCTTTAAAAACAAGGGAAACAGTATCTGTGTTCAAAAATGAACTCTCTAGCCTCACCACTTTATTGAAAGCAAACAGTAAGGCAAAGAAAAGGCTTGCCCTCATCCAGTTTTAGAAGTAATTGTGCTGCAGGAATCCAGGGATGGCCAGGAGGCCAGCCTGGCCAGCTCCTTGAAGTCAAACTGCGAAGCTGCAGGAGAGGGATAAAACTGAACAAAAGCACTTGTCTCACAGAGAGAAACAGGACACAAACAGGTGGGCGCTTTCCTTATAGGAAGCCAAAAAGGAAGCAGCAGATCCAAAGAAATGAGGAGCTGGATTATTTGGGCCAACAAGAGAGGAAAATGTGCTACCAGCCTGTGAACTACAAACTATTCTCAGTGTATGTTGAAAAGTCAGAGGATGACTATCCTCGGAATTTGTTGTGGTCCTTATTTCTAACTGCTGACCATCATGCTACTGCCATTATTCATAGCTGTTACCTTCTAAAGGCAAAAGATTCCTGTCACTCCCTAGAAGCTGCTCTCCTACCTTTCCTCCTTTCCAACAAGCAATATCCTCTCTTTCTCCAGACTGTTCCAGCCAGCTCACCTCCATTTCAGGTCCTTAGAAAGGCACTGAGATTATTCTTATTCCATCCTTCCCGCTTACTAATGGGACAGCCTTATCTTAAAGTAGAGCATCTGTAGGAAACCAGAACTGGTAGCTGTTAAATGATTCAGTTACTAAATGTCCAGGGCTTAATCAAACTCCTAATTAAAATAAGAACAATTATTTCCTTGTAGTATCTGGAGAGGACTAAGAAACCTGCCCTTTGGAGAAAAGCCTGTGCAGGAGAGAGAATTCTCTCTTGTGATATATTACACTGTGAAATCTTATCAGGAGGAAGTCACCATGGAGTGGACAAAAAACTCATTGAAAAACTGACTGAAAAACTTGAAAAAATTCAGTTACAGCTACTTGCTGTCAGAGGGAGGGTACATACATATTGAGGGCAATCAGGGGACTGTTACAGACCCAGTGCTAGTCAATATTTCTATTAAAAAGTTGGACACAAGACCAGAAAATGCACTTTTAAAATGCATGAATGACAGAAGCAATGAGGTACTATTACCATCATGGAGGCCAGGATCATAAATCAAAACAAATTCTTAACTAGAAGATATTAAATGAGAAAAATGTTCTAACAATGAAATGAACACTGTATAAAAGACAAGTATGGAGCTCCACACTTAGGGAAATGAAGTCAGGTGAACAAAAATAAAATCTGGGCAACAACTGGATAGGCAGCAAATTAAAAAACAACCCCCATCTAACTTCTCCTCTATTCAGCTCATCTTCACTGAACTGAATGAAGATCCAGCAGTGAGTCCAGGCTAGGACTAAGACCAGAAGCCACAAGTCATGCTATAGTGCCCACTGGTTTAACCAGCCAGCAACATTTACCATGTAAGGCCACTGCTTTAACGAACTGGCCACATTTATCACTTAATGATTTTTTCAACTCAAACACCAGAAATATTAGTTCCTTTACATTATGAGTTCACAGAAACAGTATGATTGATCAAAGGTCACATCAAGACTTGGGATAAAAAAAATCTGGACACCAGCAGTTCTTTAGAAAAGAAAAACCTCAGAAAGACACATGCATGTAAACAGAAGAAACATACACAAGACCATTTTATAACAGCTGCAGCAACTTGTCTGGCTAGGATTCATATGGCTTCCTTTCCAGAAGGAATATCTCCTTCCCACTGTGTTCTTGTAACTCTCACTAGAGCCAGGGGAAATGATAAACATACAAAGGGACACTACTGTAGGGAACAAGCATAGCTCTCTGCATGATTTTGTGAATGCTTGTGTGTATGTCAGTATAAATGCCCACATACAAATGAAGAGGTAGATAACTTCCTATATGTTTATTACTCATCATGAGTAAATGCAAAATCTTGTGTACAGACATGGACTTAGGCACCAACTACCTGTCCTCTGCCAAGGTCTCCACAAATCCATAATAAATTAAAATGCTGTAGAGTTCTTTAGCTAAAAAGCTGCAAAAGCAGATTGAAACCTGTCAAAACAAAGTGAAAAAGGGCAGGCAAACAGTAGGGGGTTCTGTACCAAGAAAGGAAAAGATTCGTCAGTGTTTACTGAGGATGCCGCTGAGTGCATTCCTAGCAAGACATATTCTGTAAAAGCCAGCAGGGAACAAAATTATGGCCTTTTTTATACAATACAAAGAGGCAGGAAAGAGTGAACTTACATATGGGGAAGGGCAGACTCTTCTTACCCTGCAACCTCTATAAAAGTAACAGAAGCAAAATCTAAAGCACTTGCTCAATCCATAGGAATATTTATGACCACCTTTCTGCTTAAGTTCCTCTTCAGTCATGGACAACAAAGACAATGTAAGAAGAACCTTTTAAAAAATGTTTTTGAAATGGCAGCATGTTTACTGTTGATGAAGTTTGCTATTTAGACTAATACAGGTTTCAAAATAAATAAGGATTTATCTGGCTGGATACCAAGGGAACATTTTGTGTCTGTGTGCCTCTATCTAACTGAGAGGAAGACAAGTAGCATTGCTCCAGAACTTCCTTTCAAACACTTCTAGGCAATTTCCAGTATATGTTGCTCATGGTTAGCTTACTTACTTTTTGATACTTCAAATGACTCAAACTTCACAGGCTGAATGTAGTTCACCAGGTTAGACATCTCTTCTGTGGCCATTGCCTCACTCCCAGCAGTACCCTAGGGCAGAGAAGGGAAAATGCTGCAGTTTTGCTCTGTCCATGGCAGCCATCAGAGGCCATAAATACTGAAGCCCAGTTTTCCATCAACTGTGATATCTTTCACTGATCCTGGCTTAGTGAAGTCAACGCCTCATACAGGGAGTTTCACATAGTAAAGAAGATTTGTTATGGAATTTAAATATTTTATTAAACTGCTGCTGCATTCATTCTTTATACGTGGCTCCTATGGAAGGGACTGAGTTACCTTTACACATGCATAGCACAGAGCACGTTTATCAGTACCCTTGGATAAATAATAAGTACAGCTTTAAGTGTTTGATGCCAAGTTTTTCTTCCAACAATGCTAAATCCACCACAAGCAGTTGTCTAAAACAGATGAGCTATGATGCTATTAGTTCTTATTCTTCAGTAAATGAAAATATAAATAAACAAAGCAAAGATGTGCTTTCAAACCGATTAGCAACCAAGTTCAGCAAGTTGGTGTTTCCCGGTGCTCTGCCTCCCTTCTTCCACTAGATGGTAGTCCCGCTCCTGGTAACACAAGCCAACCCACTGCTGGAACCGACCCATCAACGTAAAAGGTATCTACACGCTTACTTCATCCATCGACGACTTTTTACAGTCATCATCATAGTCATCATCATCATCGCTCTCAATCTCTGCTTCTCCTGAAAAGTTTTAAGCAGAAGATAATTACTGGCTGAAGCAACAGATAGAATTACCAGTGATAAATTCAAGAAAGATGTGCAAGTAGCACTGCTTAAAAGAGACTACATTATACACTACACATCTGCTTTTTGTACCAGCACAAATCAAATACACTGCCTTGAGGGATTCATCCTTCTTCAGCATCGGCAAGTTCTTATGGCCCAACCGAACAAAAACTCTTCCTTTGCAGCTATTGGATGCTCAGTGTTTAGAAATCATGGGGTAGGTATCAGCACTGAGCAAAGTGGTGTGTGCATAGTATGCACAGTGTGTGGGTACAGTATCATGAACTACTCTGGAGACATGTTCTCATGCGTGGGGCACAGCCCTGGGGTTTTGAAGGCATGAGTTCTAACTTCATCTCTGTTGCAGGATCCCTGCAGGACTTCTAGTGAATGCTTCCACCCCTCTGGGAAGTGCACACATAACAGCATGCATGGGATTAAGAAATCATGCATGAAAATTTATGAGATTCTCATGTGCTGTGGTATCAAGGGCTGTTCAGCAAAATCCATCTGTTCTGAACGTACTGCAGTCCACGTACTGAGGTAGCACAGCGGGGAGGGTCTGGCACATGAGACTAACTGCAATAGCTTGACTTCAATTCCCTTCATAGAGTGCTTTGGTGTGACTTACTGGTAGGACTCCGGTGGCATAGCTCAAGCGTACCAGCTGAGGGCAGTGCAAATCAAATAATGTGAAAAACATGCGTAAGGCTCCTCCTTTCCCTGAAAACGTACTGGTAGAGTAAATGGGACCAAATAAAACTGCTCCCAGTTGCAGTGTACTCATCAAATTCCTATAGGCAAGACACAGATTCTTTGTTGTTAATTAACGGATGCCTCCCCTCTCCTCTAAAATGTTTTGATTCGGTTGCACCAGAAATTAAATCAATAGGGAATATCAATCTTATCTTTTTCTTTAGTAACTCCTCCTGTGGGTCTGGCTGTCATAAAGTATACACTGTGGATCTTAAGATGACTCTGGAAAAGAAGGTTTAACTTACATCACAGTCACCTTCCCACACCTGTAAGACTGACAACTCTCCCTAAAGATTTTATTCTACAAACGTTTCGGCTTTCTTCAGCAGTGGCACTTTTATTTGGAAGCACAAAAATCTAACCACTGTGCAGCATTCCCAAACTCTCCAGAGAATGGTAATTCAGTCTCAGTTCCTCCTGTCAATTTAGGGTCTAATCCAAAGCCCACTGAGTCAATAAACTCTTCTTTGTTCCAGCAGGCCTTGAATCATGGGCCCCCTCTGAACATGGAGAGCACATATGATTTAAATAATGACTGAGCCTTTCACAACCAAATGATGACTACCCAGGCTGCATTTCCTTCCAGATGCAGATGTTGAAATATCAGGCTTTTATTCATGAACACATTTCTTCCTGAACATTTCATTGAAGAAAATAACATGATTGCTCAACAGGCTCAAGGGATGGCTCAAGGAACCTCAGCACATTGTAAAGAGCCAGCCTAGCTCTCACAGGATTTGCAGTGACAGTCTTTGGATGGGGAGCTTCCAATTTGTTTAACCAGACTGGCAAAATAACACTTTGCACAGTCCACAAAATGGGGCACCTGGGCAGATTTTAGCTACCTTGCACTGCTGAGATATCAGGTAGCTGATAGATTGTTCTTGCTAGAAGTGTCCAGGGAGGAAAGTGTGCAAGACATTATTCATTTATTTAAAAATATTTAACCGGAAAGCTCCCAAGGAGATCAGATCTCATTTTAAGTTCTGCATCAGACAGCAAAACCAGGACGAATAAAAGAGTATTGCAAATACAGAATAAAGATTAGTGTTTTAGAAAGCATGACTACGTCTGCATTGCCTTTCACCCTTTCACCCATCAGCACAGTCCTATGCTCAAACCCAGCCTTCTTTTCCTATCACACTGCTGGGACACAAAGTCAGAGCAAGCCTTGGCTAGACTGAGGAGATGTCTGTGCTGCGGACACTTTCATGCTCATGCTCCCACAGTGGTGGTGGGATCAGCCCCATGCCATCACTCCTATCCCTTCCCAGGAGGGCACGGAATGTGTATACCAAGTGCATGCATATGCTGGCATATGCAGCTGTGCTGCAGGTCAAGTTCAGCACGTACATGTGAGCTTGTCTAAGGGACAACTAACTATAATGACATAATTATTATCTGCATTTAGACAGGACTACAAACTCAGGTCAAGATAGGACTTCTCCATGCTATGCAGCATACAAATACAGTGAAAACAGAACTCGCTGCTCCAAGGGCTTGCCCTCCAGTACAAGAGGAGTACAACCTGCTAAGTTAGAATGCAGGTACTGTCAACCACTCATAGGCACAAGGGCACAAGAACCTTCTTGGTGCAGTAATGGGGCAGTTTCAAGGATGTTTTCAAGAAGCTGCCGCTAGTGAGTGGGGCAGCGTGGGGAAGGCATAAAAATTCTCATTGGGAAATGTAGTAAGTGGACAAAAGAGGCTGAACCCCAATTGATGGGTAGATAGGTTCAACACAGTAATACTGAATGGAAGATGGGCAGCAGAGGACAGTTGGGAATGACAAGCCAAATGCCTGCTACCAAGGGTTGAAGAAGCACAGTGTTAGATATTATCCATTCTCATCATGCCTCAGCAGTGCGACAGATATTGAGAGCCTAATAAAATGAGAGGTTTTACATTGCTTGAAATTCAGAGGCATTTGGTAATTGGCTTTCTCAGACCCCTTTAAAATAACAGCCGGAATGGATTATAAATATGGTACTTGCTGGTGCAGCTTGTTAGTTCTATAAGGTTTAGGCAGCCAGCAGCATCTTCAGGGTGGGTGGGAAATCACCTTTTATTTTTTCCACAGGCTGTACATCAGCAGTTTCTGATTTTTAAAAAGGAAAAAATGAACTTTGTTCAGTTTATAAAAACATTTTACTTTGTCACAGCAGGCACGCAGCAGCATGTACCAATGAATTTACATACACTGAGCCTAACACATTTTGTCCAGTTTTCTGTTTATCATGAAATGATGGAGCCATTTCTATACCTTCTCTCTCTCCCTGTGACTCCTTCTTGTGGCACTCACTACTCTGCCAAAAATGTAATCCTATCAGTGTGGAATGAAAAATTTGCTCAAAAATTTAAATACTGTTCAATTAGCAAGTTTAGACTACTTTCAGTATAGGCTTACTTTTGGTAAATTTTATGTACTTGCAGAACTGCCACTGTTCTTTTTGCAGTGTAATCTTAACTTCTTTGAAAATTTTGCTTATTTACTTCTGTTTACTGTGCTAAAACAGGCAGGTCTAACATGCTTGTTTACCAAAATTACAATCTATCTTGCAAGTGTTATCTCACAAATTCTTTTTCTGCTTTGTCAGCTTTGCTGTACCTTTAGAGAAAGCTTTTCCCACTCACAGATATTATACCCTACTGAAGTTACCTTTTACATCAGTTTCATGAACATCTTGCAAGCCATTATGCAAAGCTCATTTCAGAATTGTTTTTTTTAATTATTCCCACTATATCATCACCACCACCTAGCTTTTATATGGTATGTTTTATAAACATATCAAGAGTGGTTTATTTAGGTTTAAATCTGACCTCAAGCAGTGTAAGACACAGCTAAGCTTACTATCAACTGAAGTACGAATCTCTTATTTTTTGCACTGCTGTGAAAAAACTAATTTAAAATCTCAAGAAGGCTAAATCAGCACAACTTTCTTCTGGAGATCAGCAGTAATTCTGACAGGAGCTACACAATATCAGTTATTTGAATAATATGCCCAACTTGCTAAATGTAAAGTATATTAAGGTCGGAGTATTGAAACACTTAATGTTAAGAAATGTTAAGAATTAGGCTTCCTTTACTGAGTCTTTAATTGCATTACTCCTCTCACGCTCCAGAAAGGAAATGGTACTGGGTATAGAGAAGCATGCTGCTTGCAGTGCTCCAGCATTACATGTTGCCAATATTGAGATGCACATAAGGAATGAAGCAGTGAAAAGGGTGTCACAGTGACTGTTGAGCACTGCCCCACAGAACCATGCTCTTCAATGTGTCTTGCCACAGCAGTCTTATAAAATGATGAATTTTTTTTTTTTTTTTTTTTTAATGTTCACAGACAGAAACCTGGCACCTGATTTACAGAAATGCTGTGTGCTCACAGTTGTAAGCTGTAGCTAAAATCTCTGGAGCTGTGGTCTGAATACCTAAAAATTCAAAGTATTCTTGAAAAATCAGATCCTGGATGTTCCTTGCCAGTCACCCCTAAACTGTTCTTAAGCTCTCTCAGACTCAGCTGTCCTTAGACAAAATTGACTTAGTATTATTTCACTTCCCACAGGTATTGTTCAGATAAATTCACTGCTGTTTCTCAAGTGCTCATATGCAGCCTGGATACCCCTGCAGAAATTCACTGCAGGACGAGAATGCTACATCCAGGATCCAGCACTGAATGACAAAGAAAAAAATATTGACTAACAGCATTCTCCAAAACAGGCATAGGTCCTAAAGGAGAGACAATGGCTGACAGAGGGATTACAAGTAATATATTTTTACAGTCACAGATGAACCAAGTGACTACGTCAATTTTGCAGTCTCAATTCTAGTATTTTCTAAATTTAAGCGTTCATCTTCACAATCTACAGTTAACAGAGGTTGTTATAAAGGTAATACAGACATAATATTAACACTAATTTGTAAAATTACACACCCTATTATGCGACTGACCCCCCTGCATTGCATCCTCGTCAACATCTAGAGGCACAGCCCAGGTCTTTTCCTATCCTATATAAGCTCATAGAGAGGCTTCCAAAAGACAAAGCTGTTACCCGCTCTGCACTCAGAAAGCCGAAAATGTACTTTGCCACTGGGTTCTCACTAAGTGCTAGTAACAAAAATGTAGAGTTAGGCACCCAGGGTTGATTTCAAGCACTGCAAATGAGTCAGTTGGCATACACACACTTATTTTTCTGTTGCTTGGGATTTGTCTAAAGCAAATCAAGAAAACAGTATTAAATCAATCCTGATGCCAGGATGAGTCTTCCTTTGAAACCCAAAGCCTACTCCAAAGCATGCCCTTTTCAAATTTTCTTAACACAATAGTTGAAAACTCTTCTAATAGGGTAAAGAGTGTTATCCACAAATACAGCAGGATTTTTTTATTTTTTTCATTCTACTTGAGGCAAACTGCCAGCATGAAAATTTTCAGCTCAATTAATCAGAGTTTAGAAAAAATTAAAAACAATGGAAAAAAGTTTTTTAATGGCAAATGGTAATGAACTTATATTCCAGTAGAGCTTTCAATTTGTTCTGTAAGTATTCTACTACTGGGGCATAAATGTCTACGCTTCTAGCAATCCAAAATTCCAGTCTTAATAGGAAGAAGAAATTCTAGTGCAGGGAACAGACACTGCACTGGGAATTAGGATATACAGATTTTGTTGTTTGTCCTACTGCTAATCTGCTCTTGTGGTTTAAAGCAAATCCTTACTTCATCTTTTTCTCTGCACTTCTCTGTCTTTTCTAGTTAGGTTTTAAGCTTTTCAGGATGAAGACCATCTCTGTACTAATTTTTCCATACCAACACTCACAATGGTCCCCCTGCAGATCCCATAGGTGTCACCAGAATATATGCATTAAATTACAGCAACATTTCTTTTTCATTTCTGATTTTAAAAATTCTGCTAACAATGAACAAGTTAAATGTAATATACTGCTTTCCACTAGCTACGTTCCCTAAAATTTCCGCTGGTAATAAATACTTTGTTTGCAGTATTATTTTTGCCTATTTCCATCTCTGGAACAGAACATCATCTTATGGAACACTGCATAGAGGAGTGTGACGTGTTTCCAACTAATGCAAGACAACAGCACACTGAGCCTTGCCTGCCTGAGCACCAGGTATCCTACAGTTACTCTTAAATTTTAAGATATTGCAGAACCACTGCAGTTCTCCTGTGCAATGGGTTAACTCTGAAAGGGCACCAAATGGTAAGCACATCTCAGAGGCAACAGAAAAAAAGAAAACATTTATATTGGGTATTAAGCTTGGGCACATAGAAAAGTCACCCAAGGGTGGAGGAGTTGGCAGTTTGCTCAACTTTCTAAGCACTGCAGATAAATGTTAGTACACATCATTGAGCTTTAGGTCACCCTGTGATTCCTCAGCCACAAGTTGTCACAGAGTCCTGGCTCAATGACATTTAGCGTTGTTTCCTACTGAGTAAGGCCCACCCTGTTGTATCTTTAACGTGCTAGAGCAATGTAGATGGACAGAGTTATAGCTGTAATGAAGCATTTATATTTCAGGAAGAAATATATTTGTAGATTCAGTTCATACCTGCTCCGGGGGAGGAAGGTTCAAACATACTAGATGTATCACTGCATGTGTTGGAAGCTTGCTCTGAGAGCTTCTTCTTTGCACTTCCATCTGCAGACTTATGTGACTTCTTTTTATTCTTCACCAAAATTTTGTACATTAAATCCATAGGGCTTGGAAGAGGAACCCCCGCTTCAAGCTTGCAGAAAAAGGAAGAAAAAATTTTTACAATAAAAGAAATGAGGTTATGGCAATTTCTGAGGGCCCACATGCTGCAAGATAATTTTGTAACCTCTATACGCCCTATTAAAATGAAATGCATTTTGCACAAGAAGTAACCTCAACACAAATGAAACAGGGCTACAAAGGGCATTTAAGAAGAAAAGAAAAATGCTTTATGAAACATCTACAGCAATAACCAAAATAAGTATTAGTTCAAATATGAAAGCCTACATTATAAAATGGCAGCTATGAGAATCAATTGCATTTAGAAGATTACAATTCCCTGTATCAGAACAATCTCTGCATTGGAAATTATATGATTAAGTCACCAACAGCTCATGTTTAAACCCCTCCCTTCGCTTCTGTTTTGAAAGGTCATATATGAAGAATGACACAGGACTGAAAAAAATAAAAATTCACACAGATATTTGTGATCTGATAAATACCAAACCATATTACCGGGTATTTTTCCAAAGGATCCATAAGCAATGCATCTCCAAATATTAATCTGCAGTACTCTGCCATTTTTGCCTGTTGTTTGGGGCTAAAGGGGAGAAAAGAAAGAAGTAAGTTCTACTAATGCTACAGAGTGAAAGCAGCAGTAATGGAATATCCAATATGCCTAAACTAGATGTAATTTCCTGATGCAATTGCTGTGAATTTTTCAGAGACCTAGATATATGAAGCAATTATTCTGATTCTCTGATAGAGCTTATCAAAAGGATCACACATAAAGTAAAGGCACTAGTCAATTGAGTAAGTTAACTGAACTTTTAACATTGAGATGTATTTTCCCATCTTAGTAGAAAAATAAAATAAAATGAGGCTGTCAGTTCTTACCTTTAGGGAAATACTTGTTACATGAATTTGCCTCTTTCAGACCACATTTTGTATTCAAAGTTTAAATATTTCTCTCCTTACGTCACTTCATGCACATGCCTGGCATTCTTCTCTCACACACACCCCGACCCCATATGGATTTTGTTTTCTCTTTTTGTCATACCTCACCTAAGGCATAAACCCCAAAACAGTCACTTAGAAAGCACTCTCCTGTGCAGGTGTGTCTTAAATTTCCCAAGCCAAGGGCACCTATCACCTCATTCAGCATGTCTGTAGAGCACAGGCATACAGAAGAAGGGGCAGAAGACATTTCCTGGGTCTCAAAACCAACAAAGTTATAGGCACTGGCAGAGAAGCAGATAGTTTTACTGCAGTACTGCAGATTTTCTGCTAAAATGCAGCTCACTTTCCCCCCATTTGTTAGCCCGTGTGAGGTGGGTGCCGCGACGGCCCATGCAGCCACAGCCCTGCCTGGAGCTGCAGCTGCACCTCCGCACTGCGCTCCACGACAAAGCACTAACCCACCCGCAGGCCTCCTGGGCTGTCTTTGCACCAAGGGCTTGCACTGCTCTCGCCAGCTCACTCCGAAGTATTTCTCCTGACATACCCTCACTGGCAGAAGTCACAGCGTAGATGTAATTGTGCTACTGCTATGATGTATGATGTCAATTTGGTGAATTGCTCTAAGTGCTGGTATAACCACATTTTGTATGCATATAATCATATACTGCATGCATGTTATGTGTATATGACTGGGACCAACATACCAGGACAGCCGCCTTAGTGGGGATCTGGATGTAACAACAAGCTGCTAGGTGGAGCTGCTCAATGATCATTATAGCTTTTTGGGGTAGAGTGGTCAGATTTCTTCTTTTAATTTTTTTTAATTTTAATTAAAATCAGGTAGAGTGTCAAATTTTACCACAGTAAATTACTTCAGTTGTTCGCATGACATCCTCTGGAAGTAAATTGTAAACTCTACTTATAATCAATTTTCCCCACGTGCAACCAAAGAATAAGTCTGGTCTATCAGTGATGGGAGTTTCACGACAGATGATAGGTTATACTGTTCAGAAATATTACTCAAATCATCTTAAAATGCAGCTCAGTGCTATAGTCACCCTCTTTCTAATTTTAGAAGACTGTGTATTTTTGTTATATGTGCCTGTCTAAAATCTGTAACATCAGAGGTTAAGTATCTTTAAAAGTTTCCTTTTTTGATACTCTGTTGAGAAGTCTCAATTAAAGGACGGGTTTATATTGCTTAATATAACTTCCTCAACCACTGTTAATTATCATCTGCATATCAGGGATGATACATGAGTGGTATAAGCAGTTATGTTTCCATGGAGCTATTTTTCATGACAAAATAGAGCTGGGTATGTCGGAAAAAAGGAGTGCTCATTTTTCTCTTGCAAACGGAGTACAACCACCACTGTGTTTAGTTTGTCATTAGCTACCAGCTGAGGACCTGGCACTGCAGCTCCTCCTGGGGTCAGCCAGGCCAAACCAGAGCTGAGATAAAGGCTGGGTGGTATTTGAAACAGAAAATGTAATCTCCCTAAGATCAGCATTCTGGATGTCCCTTGAAGCAGATACAGGGTGAATCGGTCATTAGCTCAGTCACTGACAAAATATATTGCGAGGAGGCTTTAAATTATTCCACAAAGCTATGGAAGTGCTGCACGCAGTTTAAATCACTACAGCATTTCATTAATGCTTTCTTTTGCATGCAGCCAATTCTGCAAAAAAACTAAAAGCCACTTTTAGCTGAAGATGGGAAATTAAGATGAAGACAAGCAAGGCAGTGGAACTAAGAACCCACAAGGGAGAAGATGATGGGAAGAATAGATCAGGCTACAACAGTGCGCTAGCTATTTCTAACCACCAGCTACTAAGGAAAACAAAGGCACCTCACACTAGTAAGCAAGCAGACTGGGTATTTCTATAGGTCTAGGGGTCATTATAGTGAATTTTAATTTTGTCTGTTCTACCCATGTATATTTTCAATAGATCTATGTTTTAGAACCCAGAAAGTTCAAACGACATCTCCTTGAGTCAAAAGAGCACAATTATTGAAATTGGAGTAATTAGATGTGATATCAGCACATTTTTAAATGGACACATCAACTCCAAACAGAACTCTTGATAGGAATAATAATTAAAAAAAAAAGAAAAGCAAGAGTAATATCTAATAAATTTCAAACTATCACCAGAGCTAGAACAAATTCTTCTGATCTTCTATGTTTAATTACATGTTTACCTCACAGCATAGTGAGAACTTTAATTTTTGCAAAAGAGAAAAATGTAAAAATGTAATGCAACTTTATTTTGGTTTGGCATATAAATTTCAATGTCACTGTATCCCAGAGGCAGAAAGAAGGAAAGGAAAATGCTGTGAAAAACTGATGTTTTTTAATACTATTAAAAAAATAATCTTATAGTAGTAGACATGGCCAAAGGGTTTTTTGTGTTCTCTCTCTCTCATATTGTTTCAAGAGATAAATCAATAGTAATAGCATAGACTATGTATTACTATTATAGTATTCCAAAAGTTCAGATATCAGTCTCTTTTTCTTTTCCCTTCTTTCAAACATATGACCTAGTCCAACAGATTGATATACCGACTATTCTACGTCAACATATTTCCTTCCCCATTTGTGTTACGAAACAAAAAGGCAGGTATTTCCTGGTCCACATCTACTGTCATTGGAAATTCTCTCAGCATTCACGTATTGTAATGAAAATTGATTGCCTGAAAAGAGCTGACTTATCTACTTTATGATTTTTACTATGCATACATTGACGGGTAGCACATAGACTAATCATACGTGCCCCTAAAATGTGCCAGAGCAAGCGAAGATAAAGTGGGAACATGATACCTGGAGATATGGAAATATAAAGAATATTAACACATGTTTTCATTACCATTACTGTATTGCTTGTACTTTATTTTACTGTGTTTGTATTATGCCTATTATGAAGGTCAGTCGCAAAGGCTCTTTGGCACTACTGTACGACTACTGCTCCTAACATCATATTATTATCAATTCTGCGGAGATACCTCCTCTGCATAAGACAGAAACAGATGCTTCCCAGAAGAGCCTAAAATAATTTAAAGTGTAGAAAGAAAAAGTGATAAAAATCCTGTTAATATTTGAAATAACAATTCCAGCAAGAAACCAGCAACATGAATAACTGTAATTAAATTTAATCTTGGAAGCAATCTTCTATGGATACTGCTCAAGGATCACTTAACCTTTTTGCTATGTCATCAGTGCATTTCTAATTATAGAGTGTCTGCTTTCAGATTTGCAGATTGCTTATCTTCTTGCAAGCCCAGTTTCAAACGTCAAGGTCTCCTTGAGGTCTTTTCAACATTTTCAGGGCACTTTTCTATTTTTTGATAGAACCACAGCTTTTCTTAGTACTGGGGTTTTTTTTCAGTGTGCACGTTTTGACTTAAATATAAATGATGACATACAAAATATTATATATATTCTAGAAGTTATATGCTTGCTTCTTCTTCTAAACTTTTCGTTACCTAAAAGAATGAATATACTACATAGTGGAATTACAGTAATGGAAAAGAAAATACTTCACATACTATAAAGATATTAGAGAGGAGGCTCTCTAGGTAAATCATTGAAAGAAAGCAAAATGAGATGACTACCACTGTGTGCTAATAAGTGATTTGTTCCCTAGGTGGACAAAAAGTGTTAAAAATATTCTCTTGAAAAGGAGCTAGAAGGAAGAAAAGTTGCATTTTAAGTCCAGTGGTGATTAATACTGTTGTATCTATGGTGGTGATGTAAACCTTATTTACCTCTGATAACTGCAGTGTGTTTAAAAGCCATGAATACAGAACACAAGCTAAAATCATATTTCTGTTTAAGCCAATGTCAACATTTCTACTGATCTGTGTGGGACCAGCATTTCACACATGAATACTGACTCTTGTAAACTTGAAAAGCAGAAGAAAAATTTGGTGACCTAAAAGTAGGAATTGATGTCATAAGATTTGTTTGGCAGCAATTCTATGAAAACACTTAGCATTTTTTGGTAATACTTTGGGCAAAGTTAATCTTTAAGATCTATGAGGAAAACAACATTCCAAGTAAATGAAAAGACAAAAGGAGTATTCCATGAAATTAGGTGAAGGTTTCTGTGAGTGGCATGACTAATTGCAGATTTCTCTAGCAACTAGTGAAGAAATGAAGGGATAATTGTAGCAGTTGGTAAAATAACTAGAAATTATTTTCAGCCAAAGCAAAATTAGAAATCATACACATTAAGCCTGATGATTTACCACAGCACAAAATAATAAATAGCAATAAAGCCTCAGAAAGAGAAAACACTTCATATTGTTTTTGCAGACTTGCTCTGTGTCACAGCAATGCACAAAAAAGGACATAAAATAATACACTTAGGGATAATACATTATTCCATGACTGTAGTTTTTGGGTGAGAAAGGTCCAATGGTTTCTGTGGGGCAAACTGCAAAGACAAGATTAATGCAGCAGTTCTGTTCTTTTTTTGACTTATTCCCGCAGTATCACACCACCTTTAATTTTAACAGCATTTCATCTTACAGTTTTAAAGCCACTTTTGTACATAACTTGCATCTGACAGGAGTTTATTTTACACTTTTTTTTTTAATTCTTTTCTTTCCTAAAATAGAACGGATCACCCTGGAATAGTTGAAGATTTAAGTCTTAATGACTTTAAAGGAAGAAAAATGTAACCCTTCTGGTTAAAGTTGGACGTCGCTTTTTCTCTGCCTTATAGTAACACAGTGAATGTATATTTTAACAAATACAGAAGAATGAATACAAAATATAATACATTGAAGAATGATGGTTGAGATCTTTTCTAAAGACCAGAGGTTGTATTTGGAAGTACTGAGAAAAGCATTTTGGGTTAAAACCTGCAGGAGCAGTTAAGCACAAGCAAGGCCAAAGTGATACAGCCTACACGAAAAATAAAGGAGTGAGTGAACGATTAGAGAAAGAAATTAAAGACAATATCTGTGTGGTCTTTCAGAGGAAGACAGAACTAACAGGATTTAACAGGCAGCTGTTTGAATCACAACCGTGTGACCTTTAAACATTGCAGAGCAAGCACACATTTGCCCACAAAGAGCACTATAAACTGACACTGTAAGGTATACAGGTAGTGTAGGTGAGCTCTCAGATTTAAAATTTTTCTACCCACATAATTTTTCGTCAGTATTGTCAACATCTGTTCTTAAAAAACATTCTTACATAGCTTCTTCTACCAGTTCCTTCCCTAATAATAAGAATGCTCTTCCTAAAACAATGGAAAAGCAGTTGGCCCTCACCCTTTTCCTCTTCAAGAAACAAAAGTGCCAACATCTTTTCTGATTTGTGTGAAATCAACTGCTCCAAAGATTACTTTTTATTTCACATTAAAATTAAAAAATGTTTCAGTCCAAACTGGCACCAGAATTGTTGAAAATGTTTTCACAGAAGAAAACAAAAGGGGAAAAGGCAACTGAAGTTAAAGCACATGCTATGTATCAATGTCACCCCATTTTGAACCATGTGGTCTCTACATTCAAAACCAAAGTTAACTTAAAAAAGGAAAAATCAGAACTAAAACAACAATAACAAAGATTAAAAAAATAGGTCACTGGGACAAATTTAGAAGCATTCTCATTTATTTTTTCTTTCCTTACACAGAAAAATGGTCCTTTCTTTGTAACTATATAAAGAGAAAACAGCTTAGGCAAACTGGTGGGTTTTGGCAGAAACAAAACAGTTCCTGACCATCCATGCCACATATTTTGCAATCCTAGCTAGTCTACGGTTCTGGCCTCTACTCCTAACCCATGAGAAACAGACCAATTCTGTGCACAGAATACGCTTACAGTACAGAATAGGGTCAGAAGCAGGTGAAATATTGCTTCTTTTTCTTTGATGAAGTACTACTACACTCCAGCAGGACATCCTGAGACTGTAACGTTAACACAATTTGCTTCACAATTATTGCAACTTTCTCTTTCAAACAAAAGGTTTTAATTCAGGAAGGTTTTTAAGAACATGCCCTATTCATTAAGATCATCTTAGTTACTTAGGCTGATAGTTTTCTTGAGGTAAGAGCTGTTGATCATGTCATATTACAAAACTGCCAAAAGTGCATACATAATTGTGTGCTTAGACCTTATAAAAATATAACACCATAATGGAAAACATGGTAATTACTTACGAATCCACATGATTTTCAAAGGAAAGGAGGATTGGAAAGGGCGAAGTCTTAAATGCACATTCAGCAATTGCTTCTATTACTTCCTAAAGAAGCAAAATGCATACAGTTACACATTTATGTCTCTAAAGAAACAGTGTTTTGGTCTTTGAAGACAGAAAAGACCAAAAGAGGTCTGAAATCATACCCAAACTGCCTGAAATCAGACTTTCCATTCTAAACATCCCAGAAAGCTCTGGATGTGATTTTGCAGCAACCAGTTTTTTCAACCTGAACTGTAATCAAATCTCTAAAACATCTGATAAGCCTCAAGCACCACATTTCTCAAGAAATTACTTATGTCTGCCTAAATCAATAGTTTAAATGTAAACCTTGGTCTTTGTGTGGAGTTGTTCCATGCCTGAAGCTATGACTTCCATAAACTATTTTGCATAATAATAAATATGCTCTGACAAATGCATATCATCAGCACAAGCACGTATTCATAAAATCCTTAGTTACTCTGACTCACATGGTTTAGCTCCCTTTTTTTTTTGATGAAAGAAAATCCTTTAAGGCAAAAGAAAGAAAAAAGAAAAAGAAAAAAACATTACTCATTAAAACAGTTGGCTGTGTAGAAGCTTCCTTTCAGCTCTGATGGAAAATGGCAACTGTAAATCTAGCAGAGGAATCATTTGATAACACTAATTTTAGTGGGGTGTGCAATATAGTAATGCACTCCCCATTACAAACTATTCAATGTTTCCCTATTGGAACAATAGGGAATAGTTCTTTTTTCAAAAGACCTGGAAAAACACCAAAGACTTTCCATATGCATTGCTGTCAAACTCTGGAGGTTATAAGAACCTCAAACTCTAGAGTCTGTAAGAATCCATAAGCCTGCTCCCTCCCAAATCATAAGGATAACTAAAACCTAGAAGATTTACTTATTTTAAACAAACCTTCTCTGGGGATTCCTTTTGTTCATTTTCTGTACTTTTAAAGGCTCAGCTGAGAAGCTTAACAGTAAGAAATCAAACTCCTAAACTGAAAGCTGAGCTTCTGATACATTGTTCTGATGTTGGGTTGCAGAATCAAGGGCTGGAAGGAAAACACAAGCCATCTCAAGATTTGCTGACATGAACTAGGATACAAACAAAATTTACAGTCTTGATGTAAGCAGAAAAAACCCACAGCTCGTGCACAAATTGTTGTAGTATCTCTTACAAGAAACTAGTGCTTTCAGCTCACACAGGCGGTGAATGACTACATTTAATAAACTGCAATCACCAAATATTTAAATGCTTCACATATCACTAACCCTTCCTGTGCTTCAACTAAGACCACTTCTAGTCTTTAAAGAAAGCAGAAAGGCAAAACATTTATCAGAAGAAAAGTAAATGTTGCAGAAGGCTGGGTGAAGGGAGGTAGTAAGCCAAAGTTTCATAGCAGTGGTTCTCCCATGGGGGAACGCACGATGGATTCCCACTGTGCACTTCCCTTCCAGCTCCAGTAAATCACTAAATTGCTGGTACAACCTTAATGCTCTTCAGAAACCTGTGGGATTCTCAAAAGCATCTAAGACAATTTTGCTGTTACAAGGGAACAGCAGTGCTGAGAAACCAGTTACAAATATTGAGTCCTCCCATCCTGATGATCTCCACCCAGATTATTAGCACTGGCTTGGTCTTCATTCACCTTCTAACTCCCCCTGCCCTTGGTTATGGAGCGTCATATAGAGGTTGAGAACACCTGAGGCTGGACATAAGAGGTACTGCCAAAAGTGGTCCTGAGGCCTTTCTTGCTCCTATGCACTGCCCAAGCTGTGGAGTAAATCCATAAATTTATTTTCAGCTGCCTTCTCAACTGCAAAAAGGGATGAAATCTAGCATGCATGGGGAAAATAACCTGAAAGAGTAAAAACAGGATTACACTGATAAAACCTGAGGATGAGAAGCTCAGGTATTGGTTCAGTGGAGAAACAGGTATACTGGTGATTCAGTCTTGCACTGCATTCAAATGTACATGCAAATGCTCTATGGTCAGAGAGGAACAACATGGTAAGTTCCACACTTCACTCCAGCTGCAGAACGACTTACTTGAAACAGGTCTCCAAGTTATATATGAAATACACAAGCACAGATTCTTGGTTATGGCATGAAAAAGATGGTCGCTTCCCTACAAGATCTCACCTGGCAGCAGCTCACCATTTGCAGCTGAGAAAAATCTTACTGATTTCTGCATGTCATGAAGCAAGGTAAAAAAACCAAACAAAAAACCCCGACAAAACCCACAGCAACGTAAGGACAGGGAATATATATTGTTTCTCCCTCCGCAGTTCAGAAAGCCTACCTGAGGCAGTGAAAACTGACAGACTGAACAGAAACATCATGTGCTGCAGTCACGCCAAAAGCGTGAGCTGATAAATGGTTCAGGATTCAAGACCCAGGGATCACTCTGAATTGATTCACACACTTCTGACACATGATTTTACTATCGTTTTGCTCCTCCTCAGCCAAGCAGCACACTTTGAGTGTTGAAGAGAAACCAGCAGTCGATACATTTTTACATTTGTCTGCATGGAGAAAAAAACTTGCCCTGAAGTGACAGATGAAATGTTCCTGAGCAGGTTTAAAATACCTTCCAATTTCTCTCCTGCAAACAGGATGCTCAGGGTTGAACATCTAAATAACCAGGAATAATCCTCATTCCTGCTAACGATCCTTTTAAGAACCGTATTACCTTTGTTTTACATTCCTGCTCATGACCAAAGGAGTTGAGAGCTATCTTCCTTAATTAAAGAACTTCCAGCAAACAAAACCTACGCCTATAAAAAAATTGGCTTCATATAAACATAACTGCAAAGCTAATAACAACTGTGCAAGAAATTTTTTTTTAATGTTTTCCTGTGACTAACTCAATCAGTGAAGAGTTAGAGAAAACAAATTGAAAAAAGAAAGGAATGTTCTGGAGCGAGAGCAATTTGGTGTGCTTTCTCTGTGGCAGTATTGGCTTTTTTTTTCTTTGAAAGGAAGGCACTAGAAGACACACACACCCCCCCCAACCCAACAAGTCATACTTCAATGTGGGAGACATGCTTCAAAACTGTAGCTCATAGAGAAGCCATACCTAACACCAGTAACATAATGAAATTCAGTAATTAACATTTTTCCACATCTTGCACAAAGGTAAGTCTAGAAATGTATTTCCATGGTGAGTTAGTGTCTCAGATGAACAAGAATTATTTCTTGACACTTCAAAAATGATATCCTGATGTATCATTATAAGCTGTGCTGACTACCAATCTTAACACCATAGGAGAACACCTCCATCATGCTCCTCTAATATCTTGGACCAAAAACATCTTAAAGAAAAACAAGAAGAGAACAATTTAAAGGTTATTGCTAAGGGTATAGTATCTACCTTTTATTACAGAAGAAGGAAATGGAAGACAACATTCAGTGACGCAGATGGCATGTTTAGGGTTTGAATGGCACAAATATCCCCTTACAACCTCCAAAGATACTAGTTTTTCTTCTTCATCCCCCAATCCTTCAGATCTGACCCCAAGTCTCAGGGATAAGGATAACATTGCATACACCGTCATTCATTTTCTAAATTGTGAATATAGTGCTGAGACTCTGGATCCTGTGGATGGGGCCTGGTGTTCTGGGCATGAGTAGCCTATTCTCTGCTCATAGGAATTTAAAGGCTTGCAAATTGCAGAGATTTCCACAATAGCTGCTGTTTCCTGCCTCAGTTCAACACTTTAGTCTCCCATTCCCACTTACCAGGCAGAGAAGAGAAAAACAGTATACTGACACATTGCTTACTGCTCTTCAAATCCTTGTGGCCTTCATCTCAGCTGTCCTCCCTCCTGCATGCTATGGAGTTGTAACACAAACCTGTCCGTCCTCCCCATCCTCCTGAATCCAGGCGGATATGGCAGACCCGTTTTACACTGTGTAAAACCACCTGTGATGGCAAAGCCTGGTCTTTCAGCCCTGGCTGTGGTCTACCCTGTTTCTCTCCCTGTGAGATTTGCTGCAGGGACATGCACAGCAATATGGACCTGGGCACTGAGCCCGGTCCTCAGATGCCACAGACCATCATGCCATATAATCCTTTTTTCTCCAACTGCCATGATGACAAGAGCCTCTCATGGTGCAAGGTCCAAATACTGCAGCTCTTCTCTTCCAATGATTCTGCACGTTCTCTGAAAACTCTTAAAACATCTATTCTCTTCCACCTAGCAATGATGTTCTAGCATGTATTTTACATGAAAAAAGCCACCCCAGCTAAAGCCAACTACACAAGGTATTGCTGTACCTTGAAGGATATTTCGGTTGTCATAGTGAATCCATGTGTAATGACTGGCTCTTCTTCAGCTGTTCGTCCTTTCCAGCAATCCAGCTCCACACAGCGGCAGCCTGACAAAAGCACTTGCCGATACATCTCCACCGATGAGTTACCGGCCAGCTGCCCAGCTGCAACAGCACAAGAACATGAAAAAAAGTAATATTGGGCCTCAGGAATAAATGCAAATAATCTAATAATAATTAGAATTAACAGCATTTTTTACCCTTGGCTGAAAGAAGTAACACTCAAAGGCATACAAAAAGTGTAAGAATGTAATGGAAACAACTTAGGCAGAGTCAAAGTTATGGTTTGGATTCTGCCCTTAGTTAACCTGCTCTGAGTGAACAGAAATAACCAAACCGAAACCAATTCAAAATCTTTTGATAGACCATATTGAATACATAAAATAAAACGGCTTAGTTCTAATAGACTTTTTTATCCTTTGACAAGTAATGTGAAATTCAGAGGTGATTCAGGACAGCAAGATCACATTTTCTTAAAACGTGCAATACAGTTTAGTACAAGGTAAAGCAAACCTGCACAGTCACTAACGGTACCATTACTAGTACTCAAGTCCATATTTAATACACTTATCACTGCAATGAGTTGGTTAGTTAAATATCCTGATGTGATACTGCATTATGTAGGGAGAAATGTAATTAAACAATGAGTTTCCAACAATGACATAATAAAAATCTGAAAATAAACAAGGAAAACTCAGCTTTTTCCAAACTCAGGAAGTATCCTCCTCTGAACCTCCCCCCTCAAAAAAAACCCAAAACAAACACAAACAAACAAACAAAACACCAAATAACAAAAACCAAACCAACCACAAACCCAAACGACCCCCAAACTAACAAAGAAGTCCATTGTATTCAGGGAAGGCTATCCAGCCACGCTGTCTTCATCTGCTGCAACAGGTTTGATTCCAGTCACATGGATATAAATTTCTTGCAGTAGAGAGGTAAAAGGAATGGAAGAACAGCTCAGTCCTTATTTTAGATGTAAAGAAAATGGAAGCATTTTCCTGCTTTCTAGCAGACTTCCTGAGAAGACCTTCCTGGATTTCTTGAAGGGAACTTGCTTGCTTTTTAAGGAGGCAGTGAGTTTATATATGCTAAAGATTCTTCACTGATGGGGGACATAGAAATACTTCATCCAGACTGGCATCTAATATAATGCAGATTAATCCCCACTGTATTGTCTCTGTGGTTCTGTGTTTAGGTTTTATGCTGGGAACTACATATTTTGGGGGTTGCTTCACTAAATACCAGTCTGCTTTCTCTGTGTTTTTACTTTCTACTAAAAACTGTAACAGAAAACCCCTTCTATTTGAAAATTCCTGTTTACCGTTTGTGTCTGATACATGAACTGGAGCAATCATAAATACTCAACAAGTTATTAACATGACTCCTGATGAAATCTGTAATATTTCTTAGCTCCTGCTGGAACCAGTGGGAAATACAAATTGGTAACAGCAGAATTTGGCCAGTGCTGGATGTTTCTGAAAATTCAAATGGAGTCAGCAAAGTGACAACTTAGCTCTTCTTTTTTTTTTTTTTTTTTACTTAACATTTTCCTGTATTTCCCCTTTGGTTATGGCAGATTATCTTCACTCACACAAAAGCCTTTTTGGTGCTGTCCCAACATCTGGGATAAGCAGTGGCTCTTTTTCTTTTCAGGATGCAAACAAGCACAGACATGGATCAAGGTACAATAGCACACATTTCTGTATAGTCATCCCTAAGCATAAGCTTATGAAGACTTGGCTCTTATTATATGGATCTGCTGAACTCTGCTGCCTAAAAACCTTACATTTACTTAGAAAACTGTCGTCATGTTGTCTTTCTTTTCCCTCAAAGCATACTGAATTTGGATCAAGAAATTATTTTATGATTAACAAACTCTACTATACTTCCTGAGAGACTACTGGCTTACTATTGCTAGGCGTTTTGGAGTACAGGATCCTTAACCTTCAAAAGTGCTTAAGTAAATCGTGACATGCATCGCTTGCCATGACACTTCTCAACACTACCTTATTAATAAGGCTCAGACATTTTGGAAGGATTCCTGCTAAGGATAAGAGGATATTCAACCTCCAAACCATTCAATCTTCAGAAAGACTCCCAGTCAGAGTGCAAACTGCTAGCAAATGTTTTAATAGTCTCAATAGCTTATTTTTCTGAAACACAGAATATTAGGAAAGTTCCCTTAAATGTTTTTTGCATATATTATTTATAAATTTTTGTTGTATGAGTCTCTATTTGCATCTATTCCAAACTATCCCTTTAATAGGTGCATTCTAAAATGTGCTAACACAGACACTAAAGGGAATACTTCCAGTATGATATTTTTAATATCCCGAGTTCAGATCAATTTTTTAATACTGGAAATTGAAAGCATTATGTATTCCCTTGTATAATGCATACAACATCTACAGTAATACCATTTTTATGGTAATATTTGTATTCCATCACCCTGTACTGGATAAAGAGAAAGAGATTTTGACAAAAGATGCTTTTCTAAAAAAATATAATCGGCCAAATCATACCTGACAGGACACTAAGCAAAATGAGCCTGTGCTAATTGATACAAGCTGAGAATATGACCCATGTTTCCCCATACAGATCAGTTCCACACTTCCACCCATGGCAGGGGGCTGAACTAGATGATCTTTAAGATCCCTTCCAACCCAAACCATTCTACGATTCTATGATAACTTCAAGCTGCTCATTTCTCAGGAAGTGCATCCTTGTTGGGTTCATTTCCAAATGAACGTTATTTGCAATACATGGACTTAAAATTTGGTTACCATTTAAAGATATGTATCCTCCCAAAACTAGGAGATATTTGGATCCAGGTATTCGGATCACCTGACTCTCCACTACTCTAGAAACAGAGGCTTTTTCTGCCCCCTCATCCACCCATGGCACTAGCTTCTCCCAGCATGAAGTACCTGCACAAACATGAGTTGCTAAACCTCCTCTCTCCAGGCAAATCCTGGAAAAGCGATCAGTGCCCTGGGTCACACACTGTAGTTTGCAGCGTGCAAACTCAGAGCCCCATACTGCTGGGAGTCTGGCTCAGCACCAACAGAAGGTGCAGGTGGCTAAGTTTTTTTTAGACACAGTACATTTATCTGAATTTATTTTCCTTCCAAGCCATTTCACCATGCCTAGGACAAGCGAGTTAGACCCTGCACTGTGACATATTCTGCTACTGCTTGTATGTAAGTCAAAATAAGGGTCTCACCCTATGGCTGTTATTTTTAACACTTTACATTGGACCAAAGCAGGACATGCAGTCAGGCTTGTTCCAGCCAGCAGCAGGAATACACTTGCTGTCAGTCAGAACCTGCAACACTTGCATATGCCAGGATGGCTGGGGCTGGCCAGCCTCTGAGTCTGCATTTCTGCTGAGCTGACAGCAGTGCCTGGGCAGCTCCCGTGCTGCAGCAGTCTATGTGAGGGATGCTATCCAGCATGAGGTGTGTGGAGTAACCCTCATCCTAGCTGTGGGATCCACTTGAGAACGACATACTGTGCAACCACCTGAGTCTCTGCAACTGCAGTGAGGGAGTAGGGTCCATCAGTACTTACTTCAGAGAGCCCTTCCCTTGCTGCCGGCTCTTTGTACCTTTGTCTTACAGATTTCAGCTATTTGAAGATCTTCAAATGCTGCTATTTGAGTCAGAGAGGTTACCCAATCCTCAATACAGTTTTAAAGAGGAGGTTCTTAAAGAGGAGGTTTTAGAAAATAACATTTCTTATTTCAATATGCCTCAAATAACACATCTCTTATTTCAATATGCTTCAACTGGCTGGCCTAAAGAGGCAAATAAGAGAAGGCACAGAGGATCTTGAAAACTCACTAAGCAGTAGTGAATGAAACATTACTTAAAGGAAACAGAACACTGCCATGATTTTTCTCTCTCCTTGAGAAACCAGTTCTCTCAGATCAGACCAAACAATTTTATTTTAAGTCTTTGTGTTCACATCTGCTGCTACTGGAGGCAAGACACCTCTAGAAATTTTGGTTACAGTTGCTGATCTGTATTAGAATAATTAATTTTGCCTCTAAGGATATAACACATATGACTTTTTCTCTCCCTTTTATAAGGTTGCAACTCATTTTTAAAAGCAGAAATCTCCTCACTTCCAGTATGGCCTAAGAAAGAGGGAATTGGCATGGGTGAAGCTGGTTAAGGGAGGGCAGGTACCTAGGACAACAAAAAGATAAACTGAGGTTTAACAGTGCTAGTATGAACTGTTCAAACTAGAATAGAACATGACAGAGCAGGACACCTAAGGAATCTGACTCAAGAGTCTGCTTAATTGAGTAGTCATCTTCTCACAAAAGACAATCTGCATCAGTATTCAAAGGAGTAAATAAATAAATATGATACCAGTGAGAACAAAGATGAGAGACAGTAAAAAAAAAAAGTTTCCAAAAGGTGACATTTCTTTAAGCTAGCCTAGATTTATAACTCACTTCTTTCTTCATGGATTTTTACCTTTTTTCTTAAAAATTACATTTCCCTAAGAAAAAGAAAGCAGTAACACTTCTAAATAAATAATCAGGACTTGATGTACTGCCAAGGGTTTCTACTAAAGGCTAGGAAAATGATGAGCATAATTAAAAATAAATTCAGAGTGTGAACATGTTTCTTTTCATGTTATAACGTTGTTTTTTTGTTCATGCTTTTTCTGGGTTTAAAAACCAACAAAGGGAGAAAGAATTGGTAAGGCATTAAGCACAGTAATCATAAAGTATTGCTAGACTGAACAGTTTTCTTATTGTCCTAATAATTATTACATGACTAGTTGCTATTTCACAGCTCCTATGAGGGCAAAGGTGCTACCGAAGCTTGCCTTCCAAAGCCACGAGCACTTGAGCAGACCCTTTGAAATAGTGCTGGGAAAAAGAATAGTCTGCCACCATTAATTATTAATTTTAGTAAGTCCTTGTTGGAAGAAAGCAAATGGCATCGTGGTTGTTTTAGCTGGTCTAGCCTCAAAGCAAAATCTAAGACTGTCAGATTTTTGTCAGTTGATAAAAATCAAACTAATCCCATTTTCGGCCAGCTACCATACGTTTATTGAACATAATGATCCCACTAAAAGGAAAAGGCATGTGTTTTGTGCCTGTAAATGTAAAAATACACACTCTGAAATGGAATTTGAAAGAAATTCAAACTTACTTTGCACTATCACCGGAGTTTACTCTGACTTACCCCCCCCAATTTACTAAGCCAGGAATATTATGTTAAATTAAGACTGAAGATCATAGTTCTAAATGTAGCTTCTGAAATTATTTAGAAATGCAGGCACAGAAAGCTGTATATGCAACCAGAGAGGATTTGCAGACTTTCACATACAAGTCTAGCCATATTTGCAAAGTTTCAAGGTAAACCTTCTTTCTTCTGAAATAATTAAATACGTTAGGTCACTTATGGTGCAGTTAAAACATCAGAATAGGTTGGACTAATCATCAGTTCCCATCCTTAACTCTTTGTGCATTGGTACTTCTGTGATTCTAGACCTTTAGAACGTGAGCCTGCCTTGATTACTCCTGATAAAGCTCTGTGGTATGGTACTCGCTACAAATACATGCTGGTAGAGGGGAGAGAAGTATTTTATCTCTTTGGACCAACTTTAAAATGCACTGTCTGTCCCGCCTGTGGGCCTACACTTCCCACATTTGCAAAACAGCTTTACTATTTTCTTCTAGAAAATCTGTATAAAGCTGCAGCATTTGGCTTAAGTGAGTCCTAATCCTCACTGACAGAGCAAAGTCCATACTGCAAGTAAGAGGTCTGCAAAATATAATTAAAAATTGCTTTTGCTTTGGGCATGTCTGCACTCTTCCAAAGTGCATTAATTTCTGCATATTGGAATCATAACTTAAAAGTGGCCACACAGATTTTCATTTCTTTTAATTCAGAGAAACAAAAGAGCTGTCAAGCCAAATACTTGTGTGACAAGTTGTAGCACAAAACAAATTTTACAGCCAAGACATAAACCTCTGAAAAATGGTGTCTAATGGAAACAATGACAGTTCATTCACTTTAGGAAAGCACTAGAAGGTGCAGTATAAAGTGCTGCAACAAACACAGAACAGATGAAAGTAACTACCCCAAGGTCTGTTTAAACTGGGCATCACCACTGCATGGCTTTGGTTATGTTTTGGCACACTGGCATTCTGAAGAACTTGATCAGTTAAGGCAAGTCTGTTAATAACATTAAAAAGCCTCACGTTATCCATGAGCCACCTTTTTAGTGCACACTGTAGCATTACTTCTTGTTTTTTAACATAATGCTAACTCATTGGCAAACATGACAAAACAAACAGCAAATCAAATAGGAGAGAATGCCCCTTGCACATCAGCTTGTCAAAAAGATTTGTGCCTACATAAACAAAACTAAAATAGTAAATTTACAATTATTTTCTCACAAGTTAACAGCATCTTAGACTAGAAAACGAGGACAGAAGTTGAATTTCTAAAGTGTCCTAGATTTTTTTTGAATCTTAAAGCATTGTTGATTTTGGTATGCAAACAATACAGTTCAGACTCACAACTCTTAATTCAAATTAACAGGAGCTTCTGGGCGCACAGCCTTTTTAAAAACATGATTGCACCTAAAATTTTCAGCTCAGACATTAGATATACTAAAAGACCAGATTTCCATTCCTTGAAGATATGAAAGAACTGTCAGAAAGCTATATGCCATATTGAGACCTTCTAAAATCTGAATCAAAGAAAATTTCATGGAGTTCAATGAACTGTCAGATTTAATATTTAGGGGCAAACTTATTAGTTACAGAGATGTTTCCCATACTTGTTTGGCTATCCTTGGTTGTCATCGAAAGTACATTGTTCCCTATCCTCCCCAAATAAGGACCTTAATCTGGAATCCTATCTAAGTTGAGGGAAACTTCCCACAGACTTCACTGGGCTTCAGACAAGACCTCATCTAAACAACGCAACTGCTGCTCACCTGTTAATAAAAGCATATTTGATGTATGTGTAGCAGCTAGAACAACAAGAAAGTGCTACCCTTGCTTCTCTGAAGACTAAGCTCCATCAGCATTTACTGCTGACGCTTTTAGTACATTTCATGGTATCACTGCAAATACACTATGTATTTTTGTAAGAAAAGAAAACAGATCTCTCCAACACTGTACCTGTGAGGTAGGTGTTGTGTGAGGAATTGATGAAGTAGTGTGACAGTGGTTGAGACATATCTTCATTTAAATCCAGTTTCTCAGGTGGAACAACGCCATTTTCTTCTCCACTCAGATACCGCATAAATCCATCCACTGATATCTGTCCTGAGAGAAACACAGATCCAGGGAAAGCATCAATTAATTTCAAGCACAGATTTTGTGAGATACAAATGTTACATTCAATATACACTTACAGAAAGGTGAATGTGAAAGACCATATAATCATCAGACTGGCCTTCATCTAGTTATTCATATATTCTTTTGCTACTGTTACCTCATTTTCAGCCATATAAATTGTGGGTAATACACATCCCTTTACCTGTACCAAAGATAAATCATTTCATTATCAGTGTCTACAGTAGATAATCAAGGGTACAGGGGAATCAGAGTTACAGAGGGCTATAAGAACAGAAACCCTAAATTTAAGCCTTTCAAGGAAAAGGGTCTTCTGGGGACAAAAGAAAACATGCTTTTTCCAGAGGAAACCAAGAAACCAGCAGTGAGCCCTACGAAGAAACAGGTAACTTTGAACTCTTTTGAATATGATTCCTTGTGTGTATATGACTGCAACGGAACTGCAAAGCAAAGCAAATTAAATGAACCACCTTTCAAATGGGAATTATTTTGCTTTGTAACTTTTATATTTGTCTTCCAATTCATATCTCACTGGAGTGCCAGCATAAATGATCATTTCATATGCTGCTGGCAAATTAGAAAGCCGAGTCCTATCCTCAGATTAAGTTTCACCATTGATCTCAGTGGAGCTGCCCTTATTGCATCAGGATGAATTTCTCTGTAAAGCCTTCTGCGTAAAGGTGATTTTAGGGTGTCAATCTGTACATTTAGACTAAAAAAAATATTAAAATCTAGTAGTCTGTATTTGAAGATTAATGCTTAACGGAACTAATTTGAGACGTTTTCCTTTGCCTGGTATTTTTATTATTTTGTCTAGACTTCATCTGTAGAATTACCCAACCACATAGCTTTAATTATTTCAGTTATTGCCTATAGTAAAACAGTTGTTCTGTATCTCTGAAGAACCTTGAAGCAGCTACATGCCTGGTGACTCTCAACAATGAGAATTTCTTACATTTTGTCCCCAACCCAAAACACTCAGCATAGTGTATCTATCAAAAAACCCCCAACCCTTAAGTCAATCAACTACAGCACTGAAAAATGGAAGACCAGTTTTACTCCTAACTCTACTACTCTGCCCTTTTAGGGTCAATCCCTTTTTATGCTAAAACATATAAACTTACACATAATTTTCTAGCATATGAAGAAGTAATGGACAACCCTGCATCATTTTTACAAAGCTTGTAACCCCATGATGCAAATATAGCATGTAAAGCATTTACTTAAAATCTGTGCTTTCCCCCTAGGATTTGGCTCTTGATCACAGAGGAAAACATGTAACAGTCTTAAGTTCAGATGCCTCATTTTCATAACAACCCAAGATGGTGGCACTAACAAACTATTCATATGATGAGAAATATAGTGACAATACAGAGCAACGCAATTATGATTCATTCTTATGACAACAACTGTAAGATGGTTGGAAAGAAAAACATGAAGTCCATCCACTATTTTAAGACACTAATTTGAGTGCAATTTTGCCAGGCTCCACAGCTGCTTTGTTATAGAATAATTAATCATCCACAGACAGAGGCCTACGTACTTTCCTTTTGACAAGAAAAAAATATAGTAAGATGGAGAAAATGAGAAAAAAAGCACCACTAAGCTTTTTCATGAAACTAAAGATTTATGAACAACCTATCTGATACCTGAATCTACCAGAGAGACATGATGAATGCAAACGGTATCAGGCGCTGTCATAGAGTTAGCTTGAGCTAAATTCCACTTAAAAGAAACACTCTGCACCAAGTTCACTGGGATATAGATATGGTCTGTGGGGTACATTCAGACCACACAAGCAACGTCATACAGGAAAAAAATGTAAGATCTGAAATGGATGGTTGCTACACCAGGAACCAGCAAAGTCATGTCATGTTACAGTGATTGGCAGCTTCTGATGTTTGAGGCGGCTCGTCCAGAACCATCTTCAGCATCAATGTGCTCCTTTCAGACAGACTATAACGTTTAAATTTGCTTTGTCATTCCTGCTCCAGGCTAAACTGAAACATAGTAGTTTTCACACACAAAATTCTTCAAAAAACCCTGCAGCATCATAATCACACAGTGTTCAGAAAGGCTTCCATTTTGTTATACAGATACTCGGGTCAATTCATGTAGACATAGTATTCAAGCATCTCAAAGTCATCTCTGTGTTTGATCTTCACAGTGTACCTGAAAAAACATGGTCCTCACAGAGACCTAAAGCTGAAGACAAATAAACTAGCTGGACAATACCCTATGGAAAACCTGTGGGTTAAGGTGGGAGTTGAACTGCACAATTTCTTGATGCCTGTTTGGGTGAACTTGAACACCTTTGGGATAAAAGGAAGCAAGGCCCAGGCCTGCACCTCCTTCCTGCTCTCTGTTTTGTGGTTCATTCTGATCCTTTGCTTCCTTCCACACTGAAGTAAGACAAGGTCTGCAGAGTGGTCCTTCTGTGTATGGCCACTGGTATCAACATAAATCACTGCAAGTATTATTCACTTGTATAATTACATAGTTTCTGAGTGACACAGTTATCTGAGCTTATGGCTGTAGAATGCTATTTTCCCCATCATAATTAAGCAGTCAGCACTTCAGACAGTGAAACAGTTTCCAAGTTCAGTTACACCCAGTATTGCACCAGTGAGAGTTTGACTGTGGAACCGAGATGGCAGATGTCAAAGGGACTTTGTATCCTGGACATTAAGGAGTAGATTGTTTGTGACCAACGTCGATGATATTCTGATGCCAACTGCAGTGAGGACAATCCTTGCTGGACAGCCATCCAAAATGAAATAACCTCTATTTATTGGAAAAATCTGTTCTCTGTTTCCTTAAGCATATTACAATTTACTGCAGACATTGCCAAGAAAAAATAATGTGTGATCAGTTCTTTCCATTATAGCTGTCACCTTTTCTCTTCAGATATGCATTAGGAAGATTTAATGATATGTTTAGATACAATAAGGTAAAGGGAAAATGAACACATCAGGAAAAGACACAGAGAAAGACAGATGCACCTCTTTTTTTTTTTCTTTTTTTTTTTTCCCTTCACATCATTGCCTTAAAATCACCTGAACCCTAGGTCTTCAATGAAACCTTCAAAATAACTGGTGTGCTTTATATACTTAAAATTGCCTTTTTCACTCACCACTAACATGCTGGATTTGATCTGATGTCTCTCCCTAGAGCAGAGGCAGGCCCAGAGCTCACCCATGTTTGCTGAAATGCTGCCATCGACTTCAGCAACTTTGGTTCGAGACCTTACTAAATAATCCTAAGTGCAATGCAAAGAAAGACGGGACTCCAGATGACTCTCTTTTAGCTAAGTTGGCAAAGCCAGATCAAAAGAGCAAACACAGATGTAACCATATCAGCAGCTATGTCAACAGCCACAGAACTCAGTAAGGATCCTTTTCTCTGTGAGGGCTGGGGTTTACCAACACAGAAAAATTCCTGCCCCTCCACCTCTCTTCTCTAATTTACATGATTAATTAAAAATTTCCCTGCGGGGTCACTTGGTAGTGCTTTATTAAAACATTTAAACAGCAAAAACATAAAACCCCCTCCTTTTTCCTGTGGTGTCTGGGCCGTTTAACCGTGCAGCACTTCCCCTTCCCGCGCAGTGCCACCGGGACGCTGCCTGAGGAGCCGGCGCCGCCCGCCCCGCCCCTCCCCCGCTCCCCTCAGGGCCTCCCGCGCTTTCCCTCACCCGGCGCCGCCGCCACCATTTTGCCCCCTGAGCCAGCGGCCGGCGCGGGCCTCGCTGCAGCCGCCCGCAGCCTCTCCTCAACGAGGCCCCTTTGCCGGCACTGGCTAACGATTCAACAGGAAAGCGAAAATTATGGATATTATAAACTATTGTTCTGTTCTCAGCGTAATGCAAATCTACTGGCGCTTGGAGGACGAGTGCCGAGTGCCGTCTGAGCACATCGTGCCCAGAAGTGACCATGTAATGTGCCGCAGCTGGATGCCTTGCAAAGTCTGTCAGAACCATCCAGCTCCTACACAGGAGAGAAGATACTCAGATGTTGTGTGCGATGGTTAACGTGGGTATTTTTTCTCCTCTGGACTTACTAGACAGAAGAAATTTCTGATGAATGTCAGCTGCAGGGTATCTGATTGCCAAAGCATGCAAAAGTGGATGGCTAAAGCTTTGTGCAAGCCGAATAAATAACAGATCAATTTTAATGTTTCAATTCTGTAGTGGAACAGGTCTGTAAAATATAAGAACCAGTACTGAGAAGAAACAGAAAAACATCCAATGTTTTGGATGTTTTTTGATGAAAACTTTTCATCACAGACATTCCCAACACCTCAACATTATAAATGTATAGCTGAACACTTGTGTGTAAATTATATAAACTTTTACATAATTCTAAAAACATACCTGAATTTAAAACCTACAAGAGCTAGAGGTACTGGCAAGTCTGGAAATGCCTTTGTATCCATCTACATCTTTACACATCTACATACCTTCCAAAATCCATTCTCCAAATGGGAAGGAAGCTTCCAAAAAATGGGACCTGGACTCTTCCATGCCTTTTGAACCTTCTGCCCACTACCTTCTAGGCACGAAATGCATGGCAAAGTACCCTCACAGCCAGCACCGCTTCCTTGCTCACACAAACTCAGCCAGGACCTCTTCCTTGCCACACAAACTGTTAATCACATTATGAAGCTCCTGTGCCAGTGTTTCATCAGACAAATCTAGGCCAGACTCGTACAGACCTACCCAAATCAGGTTCTGGCTTTATCCCTGAGCTAATTTTCTGCACTGTGGATTTAAGCTCTGCTTGTGCTTTGGTTGCACACAGCAACAGTCCTTTTGCAGCGTGTCCACAATCCCCATTCTACCTCACACTTTTAATTTGGAAGCTCAACTTCATTTGCCAGTTGTTTGGCAGAGAGTTTGTCAATGATTGTCCCACCTGCTGCCTCCAAATGTCATCCTTTATTACAGAAAGGAAGAGGAAGCCCATACAGGGGACTCCAAAAATGTCCCAGCATTCAGCATTTCACCTGCAGCAAAGCATGAAGCAGCTTCTTAGCAAGTGGTTCCACAGGACACCTTGAACAGCTGCTCCATGTGACCTGCAGGGTGGTGAAATTCATGCAGAGATCAAAGAAGAACCACCAGACTAATGGTCAAGTGAAGTCAACCAAATCTGGTATTTTTTCCACTAAATTTTGGTAGGAAGGAGAAGTAATTTCATACTATAAGAGTAACTTATTTAACAGGGATGCTGTGAGATTCTATTGAATCTCCCAGGCTGTGATCAGCTTCATTACATGAAACATGGGAAGTGTCTGTGCAGCAGCTTCATCTTTTTCTGCATCCCTGGCTCCACCTGCCTGCTCCAAAATAGTTACAGGGGGCGGGGAGGAAAAAAAAAAAAAAAAAAAAGGCACAAACAGTGGCAAGTTCTGCATATTTCACAGTATTTCCTTACTAGCTACAGCTACATGATCCCAAGCCTTTCAAGTTCTGTTACATTGGATCAAAGACATAAATGTTCCTGGATGGTAGCTTAAAGAAAAATACATAAAAATCTAACTGTTACATTGCCCACAACAAACCGGGCTTCTTTGTGGTCAACATTTATCAGCTCTTAAGGACAGCAGAAGTCACTTCCGTCATCCCAAATCCTTTTTCTTGGAAGCTGTCTTCAGGCAGGTGGCATACTGCTGGCAAAGGACCTATTGAAAATTCACATCATCTATAGGGGTAATGAAGTGACTCCTCTCTTCCATGGTTCTTAGATATTGTCAACATTCACTGTGCAAAACGTTTTCTCCTGCAGTTTACAAGATCTGGAACGTCCCCATTCCTGGGAGACGGTGCTCACAAATTTGTCATGAAGCAGGGATTCCAGCCAGTCAGTTGAACTGGTTGATAGGATAGACTGTACTTTGTGAACATACTTCTGAGAGGCTCCTCTATTTGAAGACTTACTGTGTTATCCACAGGGCTCTTTATAATCCTCTTTGACTAGATCGAGATAACCCAGCATATTTTTTTCAGCCTGTGACAGTCCTTGTGCAGGTCCAGGGCACTATGCACTTTGCTGTGCAAGCACAGACGTAGTAGCATCATATGAAACTGTTCACATGCAGTTTCCAGGGCTGGCAAAAGCACAGGCTGCTTTTGACACAACAATCCTTCTCCTGCTGCCTAATGAGACACAAGTAACTCGACAAGTTGCTGCCTTCCATCCCCTCTAGTGTGCCAGCATGACCAGCATACTGTTCTGGATGTGAAATGCTAGTGGGTCCCTGGGAGCTTGCCAGCTCATCAAGTGGAGGAGGTAAACAACCCCCTGCTTACTCAACACCTGCCAAGCACAAGATGAGAGACATGAGGGTTCAAAGTAGGGCTAAGCTTCTGAAAGAAGCTTCTTCACTTGTTCAGTGCCCTCTGCAGAGGCCCAGGGTAAAGGTCAAAACCCCAGCAGTGCAGCAGACCAGAAGAAATACAAAAATACAGCTAATCCTGCAAACTTTTCATCCCAACTGCTTGATCTAAACTTCGTCCCTTGTATTTCAGCAGGTAGGGTGTATATGTGCAGCTACTTGTTTGCTACCTGATTTTCCCCAGGGTCCACCTAGGCTGCCCCCAGGAGCCTTCCCGTCCTTCGGGCAAAGTCTTGGGACAGAGTAGGACAGAAAACAAGAGAGGCACAACTGAAAGCAGAAAAGACAACTTACTTAGCTGCACACTTTTCTTTGCAGTTCACTCTTGCAACTTCTACACTGCCTTTGCTTGTGCCTTAAATTTGTGGATGTTTTGTATGGTAATTAAGATGTGCATTGGCTTTGAAGTAGTCAACAGGTTTGGCTGCATGGATCTTTTCTTTCTATATATTTGCAAACTTAACAGAGCCCTCCATTTGTTTATGCCCATGCTGTTATCTACTCAGTTACAATGTAACCGGGAGGCACAATTGTGCAAAGAGATGTTATTACAGTAAAAAAAGAAAACAAACAAACAAAAAAGGAAGAGAAACAATTAATCGGCACTTGGTATCTCATAGTCAATAACACAGAATTACATTAGTATTTTGTCTGACAGCAAAATCAGGTCTATTCCAATGCAATCTGTAATATTAATCACATCCACTGTAATCCCCTACAACTGAGCAGCCCTTGCAGCTCAAAAATTAAAATCCACCAAGTAAAGCAGATATTTTATAATCCTGTGAGAGATCTGTACAGCATGCCGCATTGGGAATACTATTTCACAAACCAGCACTACAATTTACAGCTCATTAGATATTAAAATTTTCATGCATGCTGTAGAGTAGGATGCATATACCTCCGGTGTGTCTCTTGACACTGGGCACACATTAGCTACTCTATGCTTTCTAGCTTTGTGAGCCAGCAGAGATGTTCACAAGGAAGAATTTACATAAAATTCACACTGTGTGGGACACAATGTGCCAGAGCCACTCTGATGACACTTGCAGTGTGTGCATCCAAGTGATTTTGGAAGTGATGCTGAAACCTGTTTGGCTTTCCAGACACATGTGCTATTACTGTATTGCTATGGTGTAACTGGAATTTCAGTCTGTATTCAGTTTTGTAAACCAGGGCAGAACAGGACTGCATCATCCAAACAATATCCTCTTAATAACAAAGTCATCACAAAGAAAGAATAAGATGCAAGGTCAGCCCAGACTGAAAAAAAATCCTACAATGGCGTTACTGGGCTTTACCCCAGAAACGTCAGTGCTCCTCTGTTTTAGAAAAAACAGTGGGGACAGAAAAGACTTTCATGCCTCAGGTCAAGATCTGTAGACACTGAAAAATACCTACATACCAACAACCATCATTTACACACCACAAGCAGGAGTTGTCAATAACTCCTCCATTTTAGAATTTTCTCAGTGATCAGTAAGGGGAAAAATTCACACTAGTCAGTTTTATCAAATTAATATGTAAGTCGAGGAAGGGCAAAACATCTGAATCTCTGTATCTGAATATTAGTCAAGCATTTAACAGAGTTTCTAAATTCAAATTTTTCCTTATTTGAAAAACCAATCTGCTGAAAGCGCAGACTGCAAGCATAAACTGAGGTCAGACTAGAAGATCAGAGTTTCTTTGAATTTGAAAGCTGAGCCACACAAAAGAAGTCCAGAGGCTACCACACTGATCAGCAGTAGGTCTGGTTTCATACAGCCTTTTGTTATCTGAAAAAGTAGGATCAACAACACAGGGTTTAAAGAACAGACAGGTCTCTGGAAGCTGTTATCCAAACAAGATGGTAAAGCTGTAATGAACCAGGTAAATGGGATGGAAATCAAATATGAACACACAAGTAATAATTCAAGCTAGGTAGCTAATCATTCAAGAAAAGAAAAAATCCAAAATACAGAGCTGAATTGGGAAGAAGATGCCTAGAAATCCATCATCTTGAAAGGCAGACAAGATGCAGAGAACAGCAATGCATCTGTATGTAGCTGCATCAAAAAGGTGGTTGGAAAATAAAATAATTGATTGGCAGGACACTTTACTATCAAGTCATTGACGAAAGAGGTAACTATGCATGGCATCAAATATACCAACCATACGAACCCATAAGTTAACTAAACCACAGAGGCAGTCCTACAGATTTAATGGACAGAAGTTATGCTTAACTTAATTAACTGTTGAATTGACAGCAAGGATCCTAATGGGAACACTGACACTGCACCCAGTCTCGTGACTCTAGGTTTTGACTACAGAGTATCAGAAATGTGTCTGTATACAGAAGATTATTCAGAGAAGAATTATGAATAGTATCATATGTCACAATATAAGCCAAAACAAAGAGGATCAAACATGTAAAGCTGAAGTGGCAATAATGGTCAACAAGTGTTTTAAGTGAAATGATAAGGATGAGAAAGAACAGTTACAGTGGCCAGATGCTGAACCAGGTGATGAGATCAGAGTAAGCAACAGAAAACTTGGGGTGAGTGTCTGAAAAAGCTAGGCAGTGCTACAACCAATTGCACTAGGAAACACTTCTGCAGCAGATTTATTGGTTGTCTCATTGCTTAAATCCTTTAAAATCAAACCAGGAGAATATCCTGTTGTGTTCAAATTTCATTTCATATTTCTAAACTTAGAGGAAAGCATAATGGATCCAATTGTGCCCTCAGTTACACTTGCTCAACTACTTTCTGTAATTAGACAGTTACTTGGCCACAAACCAAAACAAACTTTCTTTGGCAACATGTTCTTGAAAAAGAAACAGAAAACTTACTCAATTAGGAATAGAGCAAGATTCATTGCTCTACCCTTGAATGTGTATATTGTAATAGGACACAGGGAAATCTGAATACAGAGAATGGCAACTCCTATACAGTATCAGAAATAAATGCTTACTGAATGACAAGCAGTCAGCAAGGGAAAACACGGGAAGGTAAACATGTTATGCTTAAGTAGCATACATAAAAGTGTCGGTTAATCCATGCGGAAACATTACATGCCCAAGGACACTGAGATCCAGAATATTTAGCACAGGAAGGATCATCAACCAAGTAAAGCAGAATTCAGTATGTTTGAATCAGAAATGCTTGTTACTCTAATGAAGCTATCATAGCCATTCTATCATCTATACAAGTGCACAAAGTGCACAGAGAAAACATTGGAAACAATTATTTTTTTTTTCTCCCCAAGAAAACATTTGCAAACTGAAAACCACTTTTCTGAATGGTTTTCAGAAGAGGTACTGCAGCTCAAGACACTTAGTTCACTTCAGGGAGCAAATATTTCCTATAAGCTTCTAGGCAAGCCATGCCAAATAGATAACCTCATATTTTTATGCTAAAGAGCGTTTTCAATCAGAATGAAACCTTTGGGAGCATTCCAAGGACACTGCCATCTCAAAAGGGAAAGGAAGATGGAGTGTCACCTGAGAAGCGACAAAAGCTTTCAAATGCCACTTGTGTCTGTTGACACGAGCCATCTATTTTAACAAGATCTTAAAATCACTGTACAATGTTGAGCATGCTATTTACTTATTTTATTAGAAGTCGCATTTTTTACAGCCCTTTTCAAACACCCAGAAAGGAAGGGCTCTAACCCACATATGCTACAACCTATGAAATGTATTTTTCTCTAGTAGTGTTACAAAACAGTAAAATACACACATAGGCAGGGAAGATTTTAAACGCTCAACAGTTTCTCTTCCTCAAAATTCAAATGTTGGAAACATTTATTTTAATGGATATTGATCATCTATATCTCTACAGCAGCCTTAAAATCCTCTACCGTAACAAAGCATGGACACAGTTCAGAGATTCTGGTAAGCAGATGTGTTGCATTAAGGAGCACAATTCTTGGAACCTGTCATACTGTAAACCCATGTTTTATTAATTGCAAACTCTGTGTGTGTATCATATGCCTGCAATAACTAACTAACATACAAGAACACACAAGTGTCCAGCATCTTGAATCGAGCATGTCTGTTACAGATCACATTTAACCAAATCCCCATACATAGTATCAAGCAGTTCCTTACTGTTTATCATCCTCTTTTCAGCCACAGACAGCTCCTTCTTTAAACCAAAACAGTTTCTAAAACATTAGCAGACATATATATATACAAATCTGAATTTTTAGTAATTTTCAAGAAATGGGGGGAAATCCCACTCTCGTGTAGATAAGCAAGCAATCTCTCCTAAGTCTCCAGACTGAAGCAGGGTGGTCAGCATCATCTGAAAGTTGGGACTGTGAGGAAATGCCACATGTAAGGTTAGCTAGAGAACCACATCAGACTGCAGCTTATTCCTTGGCAGGCATTTACTTTTCTGCTTTTTTCTTTTTTGTTCCCTGCCCAAATTCAATTTTGCTTAAAAGTGCTGGCCTGGTTTGTGCAGTGTTTACATTAGCAAGCCTCAGCTGCTGTCTTCCAGGTTCTCATCCAAGAGTGGGGCATTGGCTATTTAAAACCCCCAGTGAATCTACATCTTTCAGCTGAGATTGCAAGATGATGCAGAGCAATGTAAAAGACATCCTTGCAGTATCAAGGAACACTGTCCTCAAGACCCATTTTCCCACCATAACTACCACCTACAGGCGAACATATCTGCTGCTCTGGACTTCAGCTGAGGTACCAGGAGAAGGAGGTACTAAGGGCCCTAGCACCTGGGCAGGTCTCATTCATTACATCAGGACAAATTTAGTGAAGGCAAACACAGTAAGCTACACCCAAGTCTCCCAGCAGACATCTTAAGCTTTCTATTTCTGAACATTCTGAGCCCAAACTGCAGCCACCTACAAAAACTACTGTGGACAGAGAGTCTATGGTATTGCAGGGTTTTACAGACAAGCCCATTCTCTAGCTGCTCTTGACGTTTCAGCACAGATGTAGCAAGAAATTGTTTCTGACAGGATATCCCTCACAGGATAAATGACAACAGATAGTTTAGATCCAATTACAGCTATAAAACCACTACAAAACCACCTTCACACTAGTTCCTAGCTAGCAGTAGAATGAGCACTTTACAATGTGGCAGATTTCCAAGACAGGCAGACAACTAGATAATTGGAAAGATTTTAAATCAGACAGATAAAACCACCATCAATCTCAGCAATACAACAGCTATTTCTGACAAAACTGAAAGAGGCCCACTACTGGAATATGTCACTGTCTTCCCAAACCTCTGAAGAACGTGCTCTGTAGCATGCCTCAGAGTGATCCTGGGAGATGTAATAATGTTAAATGTTGGCATACTTCCAATTGCTAAGTTGCATTAAAAGACATCTAAAAATACATACTTTTTTCCCCCTCTTAAATGATATTTCTCTACATAAGCTATTAATGCACTTGCCAACAAGACCATTCTGCAGTATAATGGGAAGAGATAAGAGCAGAGTGTGAGCATGAGCAGAGAGGCGGGAACAAAACTAGGAAAAGCCTTTATCGTGGCTAGTATTTTTACTTCCAGAAACTCCTCCACTCGAAGAAGAGATTAATATTAAAAAGAAGTGGAAAAGAGCAAAGGCATGGCTCTGCAAAGACAGTTCAGATAAACTAAAAAGAAGGGCCTTCAGTCCCTTTAAAGGGACTTCCTTGTCTGTTTTTTAAGCTTAGCTCTGCAGCTGCAGAGGGACTGCATTCGACAACCCTTTTCATAAACAAATCAAGCTCTATCTTAACAACAATTGCTTTTTTTGCCCTCTTTACTACCTCTGTAGGCTGTGCAAACCATGTTGTTAGGAAACTTCTCTTAAATTGCCTGTCTAACTTTATTCAAGACCACTCGATACCTCTGTGTTCTTCTGCCAACATTGTCCTTTAGCTTACCGCTGATTTCTGACACACACACCCCCCCCCCCAGCATTTAACCCCGATGTATTTATAGGCAACACTCATATTCCAGCTAAAGAATATTGTTAGAGGAGATGATTACATCTGACATTGTAAGAGAAACTTCCTCATATGGTCGTTGTATTATAGTAGTGTACATACTCCAACTATGTTAACAGCCCTGTTATGACAGATACCATTCATACCAAAAGACTCACAGATCACTGCTGGCTCGCTCCTCAAGGCAGACTATTTAGTCGAGTTGACCAAAGGATGAAGCAAAAAACAAAATGGCATGTAAGAGGGGATGGTGAAATGTCAATGAGCTCATTTGTGGCAGAGCCAGGAAAACTGCTCTCTTCTGCCACCGGTTCTAGATGTCACCCATTGGATCACAGCACTCTTCTCTCCCATTGTCCTCATGGGCCCTTTCCAGCTGCAAAGCACTGCATTTGTAGCAATCATAATGAAGAGGCAAATCCCACAGTATTTATTCAAAGTTTATCTACATTCGTTTCCTTCAGCACTTGAGTCCATGCTGCTTTAAGTTTTCAGAAGTAAACTTCTGATATCCATCTTCAAATAATAAAATGCTGCTGCTAAAATTGAATACCTCCCTCTGTTCCATAAAAGAGACAGTAAAACAGCAACAAGCAGAAAGAAGCTGTTTTACTTTTTGAGCCTTTTCTTCTTATGGGCTCTGATAGTCTAAAGCTGAGTCAAACACAATACAGGCAGGCAGCAGCAGAAAATCGTGTCTCCATAACCCTTGAAATGCAGTATTGATGTAAGACTCTTTACTTATCTCTGAGGAAAAGCTCCCGCTGAGGGGAATGATGCAGCCTCTACACATACTCCAAAACCTCTACTCATGTTTGCTTTGTGGTCCTGTTGCTCCAGATTCTTTCATCCATTTTCAGTGTTAGGACATAGGGTTTAAATCTTCCTGTAGGGTTTGAGCCTGGGGTCCATTAGGTGGTCTATCAGTTTTCCAGGATGTGGGACTAGAGTCCTGGTATGGTCAGCTTCCATATTAGCTAGCACAAGTCTGCTCTGACTGCTTAACTTACATTATCATGATTAGTTTATGCTCTGCAGCTCTGAAGATACAAATCCCACAATAAGTTTGTCCATTTTACATTCAACATGGTTTCTCTGATATCAGTGGAGCTATTCCTGGTACCAAACACCAGTCCCAGAATGCATTTCTGTAAAGCTCATGCTTCTTTCAAAGCATCTGCATTATACACAGAAGATTAGGAAACTTGTCCTCCCTGGAACCCTAAACGTATTCTTGATATTTTCATTAATTCTTGTGCCAATAGCAAAACCTAACTCTTATGCATAAGCACATGGGTCTCAAATCTAAGCCAGTTCCTACAGTTTTAAACGGCAAGCACAGAATAAAAGGTAAAAACTTTTGCTTTTTTACTATGCCACATACCACTGTGTCTTTGCACACTGTTGCAAAATCCATTATTACTGGTCCACATCACTCTTTCATCATGTTATCAAGCTGTTACCATTAAGTTAGAGAGATGAAGCACTTTACCTGTAACGCAGATGCAAAAAATCCTCATAACTGAGGATTTTCCATTCTAAAAGATTTTTACATTTAAGCTTCTACTTGAGATGCAATCTTCCAAATAAGTGCAAGATCTGAAATTAATTTTACACGAGTAACTAAAAACCAAGCAAGTAAAAAGAAAATGCAGTGCATTATATAAACGTATTTTGAAAATACATTTTAACAAGTATAGTTTCCATTAACTTATTTATGGTGATACATTATTCAGACTAACATTTGCTACATATATATATATATATTTAAAAATAATTTTTAAAAAAGCCTTCTGGGAAGCAACCTAACTTAGCACTTGTTGCCGACGGCATGGGATAGGTTATGACTTTTGTGTGGCTTATAAATTTTAAGGGGTAATAAATTGTGACTGGGATCTATTGTTCTGTCATCATTTGAGAATGAGAAACAATGCTGACAGCTCGTCTCTTATACAATTGGAATGGTGGACAGCGCTGAAAATCCCAACATTAATGTTTTTTTTGGTAAGTATTCTTGATTTCCAACGTTACAGTTAGGAGGCTGAAGGATTTCAACCATTTTGTAGCACTTTCTACAAATGCTGCAGTGCCAGAAAACCCCACCATTTGCCTGAATGGTTTATACATCAGAATTTATGCTTGAAGTATTACGAAGTATGTCTTAAAAGTGTAGCCACGGTTGCACAGTACTTGTTTTTGCCATTAAAATCTGTTGCCTAGGAAATGACCCCCTTCTGCCACCGAAAGGCTCTAATGCATAATTGTTCTTAAGCAGTAACTAAAAGGTATATTTAACGTGGTGGGATGAAAATGTTTAAAATGTATTGATGTTTAAGGGAGGAAAACCACATTTGTGCTGAAGTGATTATTGCTTGGTGTTAAGGTTGCCATGAGAAAAACACACATAGTAAATGCTGTATAATATTAGATATATCTTAATCTAACGTTAATAGCTTGCTTTACTTTATCACCTAAGAAAAGCTCAGCACAACTACCACCAATAAACGTGCACTAGCAAAACAGAACTAATACCGGAATTCAAAGAGAGTCATAGAACCAGTTCCCTTACAATCCTTCTAAATACATGGGTAACTAAAACTGACATACAGTATGTCCAAATAGGTGCAGCTGAGAAAATCTGGAGAAAGAAATCCTGGGAAATATAAGAGGAAAGTTCTTTTCTTTTGTGCATATCCAAAGGTTTGGCCTTTAAAATTAAGTAGGCAGAGATAGTATTTAAACAAATGCATACTTAAGAGAAAAAAATTAATGTCTTTATGTCATTACTTATCTCAAAGATGCCTGCTACTAAGTGCAATCTGGTGTACAGATCTGTTGGGCCGGAAAATCTCCAAAGCACTCCCAGACTCTATTTTTGAAGTTTATACTACAGTCAAGGCCATCTCTCTTTATAAACACCACTCTAAAAAATAATGGCTAATAATAACCTAACCCTTGTCTTGCTCCCACCAACAAGGATGGTGGGAAGCATATATTTTATTGCTATAACATGATTCCAGCTTTTTCATATCTCCTTTCCCTAGCAGACCTTGTTCCGTGTTCTTCATTGCTAGTCTGGTACACAGGCAGAGCTCTTGCATGCTTAGAATCTTTAAGAGACATCCAGGATGCCCCTAGAGCCAAGACTTTTACTCAGCGGTTTTCAAAACACTCTTTCAGAAGGAAAGGTTTAAAACGAGACAATGGGATTTGAGCTCTCAAAGTTCTGAGGTCCTTTTCAACTTAGGAATTTTTAGAAATTAATTCCATCATAAAGTCAGAAAGAACCAGCACATTTCTGCAAAATTTGAACCAAATTTATATGGTAAATTTCACATAATTCTAGAAACCAGAACTTGACACTGTAAGCAGACACATGTGAAACTTGGCATCAATGTCCCATCTCCTATCCCTAATGTAACGAGATCCTTAAAAATAAGAGCAAATAAGAAATTTCCCACTTGCCAATCCATTTATTGATATACATCTTATCAACACGGTAACTTGAAAGGGAGTAAGTACAGTTAGTAGTTATGCCAGCCACCCAAGGGAAATGTTTTACAGCCTGAAAGTACCAAACTACAGGTTCCTACTAAACCAGGCCTAACAGCTGCCCGGTACACTTCTGCTGACAGTGAGAGAACCAGGAACTTCCTTCTGCTTCTACCTGATAAGAAAACACGCTATACATAGCGCATTAATCTCCTTTACTGTATGACACAAAGCATTAATCACAACAGCTTGCTTCAACCACAATGAAATACTACTCCAGATGCTTAACCTATGTAGATGTCAAGCCTCTGTATATGCTGATGTTGCAAAAGCTCAGTCACATCCCAGCAATACAATACCTAAAAATACACTAGTGACAAGCAGGAACACAGGCAGTCTTTTTACTGAAAACTTGCAACCTAAGGCCCTTATCCAGTAAGAACACGGGCATTTGAGTTTACCAAGTACCTGAAGAGCCATATTGTAAAAGTTTGAAATATTACGGACAGCTCTTGCTTACTGTGTTCAAAATACTGTACTTTAGCTGCAACAGGTACAAAAGAAGGGCTATAATGGCCATCACAGAAATGGAAAATCATGAGATATTAAAAGCATTTGACTAGTGCTGTGAAAGTTGAGAGACATTACAACCATTCTTAAGAAATTCATTTAGTTGGCTATGAGAAAAGAAGAATTAAAAAAGAATGTTATTGTACAGTGGATGCGCACAGATAATTATACCGTTAGATGGAAAAGTAGAAGATACAATCTGCAGACAAGTGAAGGTCTAGAACTGATCAGGTCTACCCGGTCCAAACAGAGCAGTGGGATCAAGAAGTCAGGCTGCTGTGCAAAGGCACATAGTTTCTAATTTATGAATTTGGATTTAAGTTTTCAAGGGAAAATCCCTAATTCTATTTAGAAGAATTTTTCAATGCATAAAATTTTATTTGCTGAGAAGCACATGCATCACAGTCTCAGAAGTTGCCCGGGTACTCCAAAAACCTTGGGAATTGTCCTTTGTGACAGCAGAAAGCCTGAGTGACAATCCCTTTTCCAAACACCATATTAAAAGGGTAAATCATTATTTTGAATATACTGTTATATTTTCATGACATTTTACAGACATGCAGCATTTGTTTGCAATTATTCTATGAGTGTAGGACTGAGTCCACACCTACACTTCATTTAATATACAGTGAATTACATTCCCAGCTTAGAGCAGATACACAAAAAATATTGTGTCCCCATGTCATTCCTGATTAGGCAATTCATGTAATTTTAAGGCAGTAAGCTGGGGATTCACACTGGAGCATGGTTAGCAGCATGTGCCAGTTGCTGCAGCTCAGCTGCCAGGCAGGGAGCTATATGAGGTGGCCTCTGCAGTAGAGAGGTGGCCCACGGATATGTCAGTTCCAACTGAGTTTGCTGGACCTCAGTGCACAAGTTTGAAGGCGGGGGGGGGGGGGAACCACCAAACAAAAACCAAACACACAAAAGGAATCAGCTCACTATGACCTGCCTTCCCCTTGCTAAAGTCAGTATTTTCTGTGAGAACTGATTCTGTATTGGCAATATAAATCGTACCTAGGAATAGAGGCACCTATGGAAGAACAAGTGCCTGGAGCAAACATGCACGAGCTGAAGGTGTCCCACAAATCCTGCTTGGAGGGTGCTAGCAAACACCATCACAACACCCTTGTTTCTGAGGCTTTGTTTCATGCTTCCTCCTTATTGCTAGTCAGAAGGTGATTTCATTTCAACTTTGGTGTTCTGCTAGCACACCAGCACACCTCCTTCTAATAAATCCTTTATTTGGTTTATGTGAAATGCCAATATTTGGGTAATAAGGATCATCTTTTAGGTAACAGACTTTCCTGTCACTGATGTGAAATAAGGTAAGCACAGAGAAATGTTCTAATATTTGCACGGATGAGAGAGGAGGTCACAACGTGTTTTCATCTACTTGTGCTAGTATTCTCACTGACATCAAAAGACATTTTGCATAAGCCTGGCAAAGGAGCAGGATTTAACCTTCCCTCAAAAACCTCTGGGAACACTAAATTTGATTGGACTAGAAAAATAAGAAACCTTAAGAGAAAAATTAGAAGTGTTTTGCCTTGAGACAATGTTGATTGTGGCATCAAGAGCCACAGCTTTCCTTCAGGAAGACATCTAGGACAGAAGGCTTTCGGGGAGAGGGGCGGGAGTGCCTTCGGTTAACCTCTAGACAATTTCTTTGTGTTTCCTCTGGATCTGAAATCTCTGGATCAAACCAGTTTTTTTTCATATTAGATCTGTTTTTCAGGATATTCCCATGCTCCTAAAATTTCTAAGGTATAAACACATTAAAAGCCGGGGTAATCATTGGGATATGTGGATTGCAATAAAACAGGATGCAGACACAAATTCAATGCTATTTTAAGACTTGTGGTGGTAGCAAAAAATCTGAGCAGTTCTCTCACTGGTTTTGGCAAAATGCCCAGTTAAGCCCTGACAATGCTCAAGACTTTCAAAAAGGGAATTTTCTGTGATTAGAGCACAAAACACACTCAGCTACTCCCACATCTTACTTTGTCTACCACTTTATCAGAAAGCAGAAGACTGGACTTAATACTATTGTTAAATGATAGAAATATCATCTTCTTAGTTCACCACCATTGATTTCTTTCTTTAATTTTTACATTGCAGCTGCTGGTAAATAGTTGTTGTGATAGTAAGGTTTTTGCTTAAGTTTGCATACCACAGCAACTGTTCTAAACTATCAATTACACATACTGAAAAGTAAATACTGAAACCAGCACCATCCTTCCTAAATTGTTCCCAACCAAGTACATCTAAAAATGCACCACACGATGTCTCACAGGTTTGTACAATCCAAAAGCAGATAGTTGGAAATGCAGTTTGATTCTGAACCACATTTTGCTTTAGCATGTGCTATAGGATAATTGAGTCACTGTTTCAAATCAGAAAACATGTACAGAGAGAAATGAAAAACCACTGACCTTTCTTTGCTAGATTACTGTTGGGTTCATATTTCTCAATCAGCTGTTGAACTTGTTCTTGTTTTAACGGTGGATAAAGGATTTCATTTAAACGTGGATCACGTTGCTTAAAATTTATAAATTCCATCATCTGATCAACAGTAAGGTATGGTTTGCTCTTGGCACCACTAGAGGAAAATTAAAGTCATTAAAATACATTTCCTTGAAATCTCGTTCAATGTTCTATAACTTCCCAGGGAAACCAAAACAAGATTCAAACTATAATACAACAGAAACATCGTCCCACCGTGTCTCTGGACTAATTTACTTTGCCAGCATGTAAAGACAAACATTCTTCTTCAAACATCTAGGAATAAGATTTTTAAAAGCGTTCACTATTATTGACATCAATGGGAAGACTCAGAGCAATGCTAAAAGCTTTTCATACCTCTGAATTCCTGGAATTAAGCAATTTTAAAATGTAAAAGAGAAAATGATGTGGAATTCAATCCCAAACTCGCCACAAATACTCTGCTGGCATTCCTGGCCCAACTGTTTGATTTTACTGCTGAATAACACCAGCCCTGATTTCATTGTTCTAGTATTTGCTTGGGGTTTTTTGTTTTTTGTTTTGTTTTGTGGTTTTTTTTAATAAACCTGCTAAAAATTGCTAGGCACTCTGCAAAGCAAGCAAGATGATGCCTATTTAGAAAGTTAGAAAAAAAGAGCAGAGTTTGCGTACAATTTGTACCCAGATGGAGATCCAGGAAGCCTCCAAGCCAGGTGACGCGCTTGGCGTTGTCTACAGCACTCGGGACTGGCCTACTTCTACTCTGTGAGAGCACAACAGAAAGCCTACCCCCGGGTTCAACGGGAGCAAACTAGGCCATGGCCGCGTTCCCCTGAAACCTCAACCTCAGAGAAAAGAAGCGCAAAAGGTGTACGTGAGCACACCCATGTTGCAAAGATAAATTCACTAATTGCTTTGGTGGTCTTGGGATGTACTTTGGAAATTACTTTGCTTTCATATTGCTTCATGCTCTGACTCCATTGATCGGGCTCTGCTGAACCTGGGAAGTACAATGACTTGCTGCAAGGGGTAGAAGCAACACAAGTTATACAGCTTGTAACCAAATGTATGAAATCAGTTGTAGCTGGCTGCTAATTTAATTTCACGGTGTGAATTCATGATGCACAAATTCTAAAAGTTACTGCATTTTTTGCAACTCCTAATTAAGCTTTTGGGGGTGATTATAGATACTCTCACACCTATTGCACGTTGTTATTGCTTATTACTCTTCTTCTTTTACTTTCATGGAAGCCTAAATTAATCCATACAAAAAAACAAGACCCAGCAGTTCTGCTACTCCAGGAACAAATTACTTTTAAACTCTGGCCATTAGAAATAGAGTCAAAAGCTTGGGAGAGAAGGAACCCTTGATCCAAGGTTAAATAACTGCCCTGTTTGATACTGAAATCTGTTCTTGGCAATCACTGCATGCTGCTGTAGTCTAAATAACTTACTTTGCCATCCCCAGCCCAGAAAATCAGTGAAGGGGAAGAGGAAAAGAAAAGAAAGGAAAAAAAACCCTGTCATTTTCTTACAACTCAGAAAAGATGTGGTCAATCTCAGGCCGAGGGCAGAGGTTGTTTAAGAACACCCTGTACACGTCTGGCGTGAAGTCATCTTGAGGGATTGAATCATTCTGTGAAATGGGGAAAAAATATAGTGAGAGAACAATATAGCACTTTTATCCATTCTTTGTAAACAGATCATTCACTACTGTGCTGCTTTTGATTTCCTTCCTGCAATCTAGAGAAGCCCAGACTTTGCAGAATAATAAATCTCCCTGAATAACAGAGCAGTTTAAAGAGTACGTCTTTAAAAAAAAATTAATACAACTACATATATAATCTTAGTTTCCATAAGGCAAAGTTATCTCTTTCTCTGTGTACCTGTGAGGAAGAAAGGATGGACCTCTCCCCATCTAACCCCCTTATCTATAGCATAAATAGTTATATCATGATATAACACGTGGGCTCTGAGCTCACTCCCAGAAGGGTGGCTGGACAGTGGTGCTGAGCCTGTGTGCTTCAGCAAGCAAAATGGCAGCATTACAGAGGACGAGCATGTCACTCATCTTTCCAAAGCTTTCAAAGAACTGGGGAATGAACTGGGTCACTGAGTCATCATTAATACACTTGTTCCCTGACAGCAGCAGAAATGTTTCCTTTTCCTTCCTGAAGATACATGTTCAAGATACCATGATTCTGGGCAAGACTTATGCAACGTAGCTTTTCCATACAACTTTGTCCTAAATACTCAGCGTGACACATTTGGCAATCAGATTTCTTTTACAGCAATTGATAAAAATGCCCTCCTATAGAAGAGATAGCAGCATATTTTTTTCTTACATTTCCTAAAATTTAAACCAATTTACAAAATTACAAAACGCCTGCTTTTCATTGACACTTTCATCACCCCTGTTACACCTGCCAGCTTCTCCCCCCCAAAAAACAGAATTATTGTTTGTAACCAGAGGGAATTACTGGACTGGGTAAGGAAAACAGTCATTTGCAGGAAGCTGAAGAGCCCTCCTCCAACTTGCAGGCACTGCCTTCAAGCTCCAGAGTTTTTGCACAAGACAGCAAGGGCTGCCTCCTTAGCAGGGCTGGGAAGACATGAAGACCCAAGGAAGGGGCAAAGCCTTTTTCAGCAGAAAACACTAACGGTGTGCTCACTGGCTTCTGCTTTTGCATCAGTGCACCAAAAAAGGAAAATGCACAGAAGCTTGGATTTTGTGCAGAGGAAACCTTATAAAGAAACAAGAAAAAGAAAACGTGAAATGCAATGCAAATACTGTAAATCTAATTTTTAAGTTTCCTCCATGCAAGCTACCTTTAACAAAAGCTATGACATGCAGTCTTCAGGAGCACCACGGGTCCATGTGTCCAGCCTCTTCATTCCTCCAAGATAAAGCCCAAATCTTGTGAACTAGAGGAGGAAAACTACCTTGGACACAAAGCCGTTTGCTTTTAAACATCACTGAACCTGTTTGCCTCAGAAGCAAGCTGCTGATAGAGGAAATGGTTGCTTTTATTTATTCTGCCTGTTGCCAAGGGAACTGAAAGCATTGATTCAAGCCTTTGTTAGATGGAAGGAAACTTGTGTGTTTTTCCTGCTTTAGGTTAAAATAAATAAATAAGTGAATGCCACAGGTGTCATTTTCTCTCTCATCTATGAAACTTGCAGAGGCCTGACAGCGTTTTGTATGATGACCATCGCCGAGTGTTTCTGTCCACAAGCATGGCCTGAACCTGACCCAGTTCACGCTGGGACTGAGCTGGGCTGTTCTGCTGCTCCGTCTGGGTATCCAGCTTCAGGCTCCGATGGTCTAAGGTCACCAGTCATTAGACCCTTGTGCCTTCTTCGTTGTTGGCAGACTGTGCGAGTGGCTGCAGGGTAAACTGGTTCAAAACTTACTCAGCCAAAACAACCTTGTGCACTTTACTGTGGGATCAGCTCGCTGAGCCAGGTTAACTCGCCAATGGCACAACTGCTAAATCAAATACAAGGGTGGATGGAGAAGTCTGAAACCTGAAGTTGGAGGATGGAAATGGCTTCTTTCAGTGACAGCTGCCGGTGATGCTGAACTAAGTGCGAAACTGCACCCACTACAGTTTGATAAATTTGAGCTGCAGTGCTTTCAGTTGAGAGTAGGACTGCTGATGCTTGTGTTTTCCTAAAGGCCAATATTCATAAAGCTTGTGAATTTTCTTGTTAAAGCTGCCACCCCAGTGTCCTGTGGCACCCCTCTACCTATAATCCCTGCGCAGCCAGCACTTGTCTTACGAGCATTTTAAATGTTGCTTCTGCAGCTGCCACAGGGTTACTCTCCCATGACCTATTGTACGTTTTTCCTTTACAGGGGATGTGAAGGTGTTCAACTGAACAAGTTGTGGATCTTTTCCCAATGACCTGAGATCCAGGCTTTTATTTGCCACTCTGTTCCAGTTAGGAAGATACACCTCAGTTTCCCAACATGTATCTCCAAACGGCTATCCACAGAGAGGATAACCAACACAAGTCTTCACGCGTAAGTACAGAATCTTTTAATAATTTATTATTTCCTTCCAGTAATGTAATCAGTGGGCTGCAAAACACAAAGATCTAGATGGGAGATGAAAGCCTTTCTGCAAGCATTTGTCACCCCAGGCACAATCTCACAAAACTATATTTGGATTCCAAAAGCCTGCCTGCCAAAGGGGATTAAAATACGCTGCCCCCTTCCTCAGCCTGGTCTGAGCTATCCACATTTCAGTGGAACCACCCACACACCTTATGCGCTCATCTCTTTTTTTGAGTCCAAGGAACAAATCACAAACTTTCTGTACCACATGAGAGCATCCCTCATTTCCAGCTTTGCTGAGTACTGGCATTCAATTTTATTCTGTAATTAAGACTCTCTACTAATTTCAAGCACTGTTGATTTACGACTTTTCTGGTAACCCGCCTGCTTTTATAACATCTGTATCCAGTCTGTTATATTTTTGGCAGCACAACAACTAATTCAGATAATATGCCCATACTGGACTCAATAGCTGGTTGTTTTATTTTACATTAACAGTCAAGCTCACTGGTGCTTCATTGTGAACCTCTACATTATCTGGAAGGCAGGAACAAGTCTTCACAGCCAAATAGGTGGCTAAAATAAAGCTCTTCAGATTCTATTTAAGACACCTTTGACTAAAACCAAAAGAAATACAAATACTCAACAATAACAAAAAGCACTCCCTCTTTCCCAAAAGCAGCTGAGATTTAAAAAAAAATAAAAATGAAAAAAAAACACATCATAGGGGAATTGAATGCCAAACTCAAAAACTCATTGGCATATTGTAAATCTTCATTTAAACATTTATTTAAACATTCCTCTGCTTTCAGTTCTGCTGGATGATGAAATCTGCCAAAAATCAGATCTCATAGGGCTTGATCCTGCAAGACTCTACACATGCTGGGTCTGACCCAGAACATACATAAATAAATCAACCCATTCTTTGAAAATGTGCTTGACCTGAAGTCGGTGGGTCACCCAACTGTAGTCATGCTTAACTGCTCGGCCGAATCAGGGATGAAGTGCTCAGTGCTACAGAGAATTCATTCCTTATTAAGCTCCCTAAATATGAAATAAAAAGTTTATTTTTAGCACTTCTGGGGACCCTGTCTGGTTGTATTCTTTTACAGCAGGATGAAAGTAATTATGCAGGCAATGAGGACTCTTCCTCCTCTCACACTAAACGCAGTGCCTACACATTGTCCCACGAGGTCCCCTAGCAAGCATGCACAGAGGGAATTTGTAAGAGCGAGGCTATCAGAAGCTGAAGTTTGTACCATCAGAGACAAGTCCGTGCAGCAGTACTGTTCCTTAGCCACATAGCTCAGGCTGCCCTACACTCCGGTCACTGCATAAGACAGATGAAGGACTGTCCCAACCTTGAAACTATGAATCAAGAAGAGAGACATAAATGCTGACTTGGGCTTTGCTTACTCAAGACTGTGATTCATTTTGTATTTCAGAGCCATCCACAGGTTCTGAGAGGTGCAGCAAATCATCATGTGAAACTCATGGCCAACAAGCCCTGTATCTTCCTAGAGCAATGAGAGCTATGAAAACTTGGAGAGAAAAGTCTTCAGAAGGATCTTCATTAGGCATGAATATGAAAACCCAGAAAGCCTAAACTGTTCATGTCCATAAGAGACTTTCATGAATTCTCTGAATAATTTAGTGTAATTTTGCTGAGAAAGATTCCTCAATATTTATGCTTTGCACACTCCTAGAGTTCAGTGCTCTTCCAAGACTTTATGGGAACACCATTTTTCATGCAGTACAATGGGGCAGCAAAGCTGAAAGTTGAAGCTAAGAATATCACTTGTTCAAATAAACAGGAACACAAAGGAAAAGAGCTGTAGCTGAAGTACTGATCTTCTTCTCCTCCATTACCTCTGTGAGATTCAGTTTCATGCTTCTTAGGCACTTTGCTTCTAAAATATTTTTTTTCAAAGATGATCACAATTTTCTTTGTTGCACAAAGTGTATTTCTCTTTTGTCCCAACCTAAGAAAGGATCTACTTTATATTATGAATAATTTCCAAGATGGTATCCCAGCAACAAGTATCTAGCAATGTGTATGTTAATTTGGCTCTACTTAAATAAATAGCAGAAAAAGATTGCAGTTCCTTTCAAGGACTCCAGTGATGTTTAGATTATTTTTTTCCAGATATACGCAGTAAACAGAAATAGGCCAACTGCTTTAAAAGCAATGCTTCAGAGATTTTTTGCACATCTTGTCTTGTTTGCTAATAATTAAATAAAAAAAATCTTTAAAATTATTCTTTCCATATTTCTAACCTCACAACATTACTTTAGGTATGATTATTACGATCTTTTATACCTACTTCACAGAACATTCCTTGGAATTTTATGAAATTAAGCTCCAAAACCTATGAAGGAAAGTCTCATTGCTAAGGCGTATCAGGTTTAGCTTGTGAAGATTTTGCTCCATTGCTCTTCTGTAGCTGTAGGAATTGGCTCTATTGGGGAAGCAAAGGTTGAGCAAACATCACAGCACAGTTCTCTACACGAGCAAGAGGCCAGGAGATGCAGGCTCTCCTCTGCTAAAGGCCAGTTCTGCCCTACCTCTTGCACCCCCGAATACATGAACTATCCTGCAAGAAGCTTCTTGGAGGGGAACCTCCACCTGAGAGGAAAGACTAAGGACATCTTCACTCCAGCGTTAACTAGAATCCTATGCTTGAGCTCATTCCTCTTGAAAAAGCACCTTCCTGGGGGTGCGATACCATCCTGCAAATGCTCTGGGTTGAGGAGAGTGCCTGGATTAGCAGCATACAATGGCTGAATCCCCACAGCATTAACAGCTTTGACATTACAGCGTTTCAACATTTACTCTATGCACCTTTTAGATAAGCTACAGTGAGTTCCAACTGTCGCTTAAGTTATATGGTTTGGGGTGTGGGTTTTTTTGTGAGAAGGAAATGGATTACACCATTAGCTATACCTCCAGCTAACGCTGCTTCAAAATCATGCCTTGAAAATTGTGCAACAATCACCAATTCTTAAAATATTTTCCACTGTATTTCTCTAGGACAGGTCACACAATCCCCTGCCCTTTCCTTTAATCCATTCACACTTCATACAATCATAGAATCATTTAGGCTGGAAAAGACCTTTAAGATCATTGAGTCCAACCATTAAACCAGCACTGCCAAGTCTACCACTAAACCATGTCCCTAAGTGCCACTTCTACACATCTTTTAAATATTTCCAGGGATGGTGACACAACCACTTCCCTGGGCAGCCTGTTCCAATGCCTGACCACCCCTTCGGTGAAGAAATTTTTCCTAACACAATCTAAACCGCCCCTGGCATAACTTGAGGGTGTTTCACCTTGTCCTGTCAGTTGTTACTGGGGAGAAGGGACTGACCCCCACCTGCCTAGAGCCTTCTTTCAGGTAGTTGTAGACAGCAATAAGGTCCCCCAAGTCTCCTCCTGACTAAACACCCCCAGTTCCCTCAGCTGCTCCCCACAAGACCCATGCTCTAGACCCTTCACCAGCTTCACTGCCCTTCTTTGGGCACGCTCCAGCACCTCAGTGTGTCTTGTACTGAGGGGCTGAACACTGAACACTGTATTTGAGGTGCAGCCACGTCTTTCGGGCGCTGCTGGTCCCAACACAGTTTCACATCCAAAGTACTCAGGTTTGCAGATATGTAGCAGGAACTTCTGTGTGGGAAAGACAGACCAGCTGCTGAGGACCGCTCCAGCAGCAAAGGTAGTGCAGCACGATCAGCCTTGATAAACTGTCCTCAACCCCACAGAGTATACACTGTCAAATACAGGCACCGCTTGCTAAGGGCCAGGAATAAATGCAGATGCTTACCCTGGAAGATGGAAGATTACAAGCTTCTAACGCAGTCTCTACCCGTTTTCTGTCAGCAGAAAACAAGCGGTATATGCTGCAAAACGAAGAGAAACAGGGAATTGCCTTAAAGACGGAATATCGCTTCCCAGTCTACCACATCTTTATCTATTTACTTCCATTTGCTTCTGCTTGGTAAGAGAAACTAGTTTAATGGTGCTCACAATGAGTTTAACTCTACCCCACACAAGCTCCTATTACAGTGGAGAGTTATTTGAGAAAGTCACCACTGCTCTCTTCGTATTACCCTAGTGACTTATAATCTGAATACATCTATCCTCACGACATGTCTCTGAGGTAGAGAAATTATGGGTTTTTTTATTTTACACAACTGGAATGAACAAGGGGAGAGAAGCTAAGGATCTTGCTCACAAGATCATAAGGATGATCTACACCCAGAGTATTTGAACAGAGACAACCTGAGTATCACTGCCCACTCTTTACTGCAATATGTGTTATAAACAGAAGATAAAATTATTCTTCTAGACACAGGGGCCACATGTTCATCCCAAACACAGTCACACTCAAATCAGAAGAGACTATGTGGTAAGGAAGGGGAACAGAACTTACTTCTTCAGAGGAATGCGCCCTTCTGGAGTCACCTGCAGCTTAAGTTTTGTGTAACTGTGGAGAGAAAAGCACCCTGTTTTATTTTTACAGCATTTTCAAGTACCTCTCCACTACCATTATAGCTCAGTGCTAGTGTTCTGATCATGCGGCAAGTTCCACGCAACTCTTTTGCCCAATATGAAAACCTGTTGGGATATCATTAATAAGTAAATACCTTCTCCTTCAACAGTAACATACCCATAGTGTCAAATTCCGTCTGTCTCGCAACAGGGCATTCCAAGTACAGCTAGCATCAGATTTTTCATCCCCTCAACCTCCTTCTCACCCAGTCTGCCTGCCAGTCTACCAGCAGACTGAATTGTAGCACACAGGCTACACAACTTGACTGGAAAGGTGGCTGTAATCCTCTTCCAGAGGCTGAAATCATCCCTGAATGTCACAACCAACATCCCTGCCATCCTAAGCTCTCCTCATCACACATTTGTGAAGGTTTCTCCGTTTGACCCTAAATGTTGTCACTCCTCAGCTGGAAGGAAGTCAAATCGCTGTCAACTGAAGCGTTTGCACAAACAAAAGCAGCAGTATATTTAGCAGCCTTAGGTAAGCCCAAGAGATTTCCAGTACGAAGCAATAAGAAAACTACATGCTGAAACCATCTACAGGCAGGCATTTATCCAGCTTTTGAATTGAGTATTTAGAGCATCTCAATGTCTCAGGACCTTTGACTTCTCTCACATGCCCATTAAGGTAGCAGGATGAGGACGTATCTATCTTTGTCCAAATCTTTCAACACACTGTTTCAAAGCCTACTGAAACAAGAGTCATCCCGTAGCTTTAATGAGAAGCAGTTGGGCCTAGAGCTGCTATCTGATGGTCCTCCCAGTATGCAAGGACTACTGGTTACCAGCATGTCTACCAGCAGCAGCCTGTGAAGAGCACAACTTTAAGCGCTTCATCTCTTCCACCTGAATATAATTAAAAATACAAATGAGTTTTGCTGTAATATGATCTGGTGAAAAATGCAGCAACACTTACATATTTAAGAGATTTTTTGTTGTTGTTAATAAAAACCTTCTTCTCTACCCACTGGCCTACCAAAAGAAAAAGAAACTGCATGTTTCTAATAAACTTTCCTTTTCTTCCCAACCAAAAATGCCAGTAGCAACCACTTCAAAAACAAAGTTCATGCTAATATCCCTAACTAGGATAGGAACATTTTCACAAATCCCTGCCTCCTCACACGTATCTTCTGGAAATGAAAACCTCTTGTGCTACTGTGTGACCAAACCAAATACTATCCCTTCTGCCTCATCTCCCAGCACTGAGCTAGATTAAAAAGAAAAAAAATAAAATCACAGCGGTTAGTAAAAAAGGTTGAGTTTATTTTGCCTTCTATTTTTTGAAACTTTTGAATACATTCTGGTGACATTTAATCATTTAATGTTTTCCTCTGCAGTCAAGAAAGCTAGAAAGAAAAGAAATCTAGGAGAACAAAAAAAAATAAATAGAATTCTGAACTTCAGTTAAAGCAAACTAAAAATGTGTGTCTGAAGAACAGTTAAACCCCACCAGTACTTGCCACCTTTTTTCCTCCCAAATTCTTTGCTGCATGTGGGACACTAGTTTTTCCCCTGCAGCCATTACCCATCAATCTAAGAAACCCAAGCATGTTACTCCTGTTAAAAAGCTAGCTAGGAGATACTCCCACCAGCAGCAGGTCTCTTTTCACTAGTGCAGTGCCAACTCCAAACACATGCTGGACGTAACACTAACGCAAATTTTCTGCAGTGCAGTCAATCCTTTGCTTATTACTGCACTGGTCAGTATTCCAGTACTAATGTACTCCAGTGTCCATTTCAACACAAAAACACACCACATGGTTACAACAGAGGAATGAGCACGTTATAACCAAAATGGCATTTTTTCTTAGCCACCCCTCCTCCCAAATGAACCCTATTTTTCTCATCTGACCAAACCACAAGAAAGCTGCTCAAGCTGTTTATTATTGCACTTCCCATGCTGCAACAAACCGAATGCCACAAAAAAAAAAAAAAAAAAAAACACCCAAACCAAAAAAAAAAGACACCTGAATTCTGGTCTAATGCAATTAGCTTTTCTATTTCAACAAGGCGGTTCTGATAGGACTGGAAACAACCCTTTGCTTAGTACAGTAATTATAATGGGGAAATATTTTTAATCTTCAAAGTCAAAGATTCCTTAAGTGACTGATTTGGCATCTGTGCAGAGGACCTTGGAAACCTTACAGTTCCCAAGTGATTTGTTAATTAGTGGAAAAAGAAAAAGACACAGGAATGCCATGCTTGCCTGCTATTGAATCTATGCAATATGTCCAGTGATTTCATCTTTAATTAATATAATTTAAACAACCACTGAAAAATGGCTCCAAATAAGACTAGTTCTACCCTACTGTGTGATAACATGTTTCTCCTTTGAATCTGATACAAAAAAGCCCATTAGGTGCAGCCACAATCCTCCCCACTACAGACCTGTCAGCAAAGTCCACTGGCCACCTGGGGAATCGAGTGGTATGGAGCATGGAAATAGTAATATCAAAACGCTCCTGTAATTCATCTACAAACCTATGGAGCATGGAAATAGTAATATCAAAATGCTCCTGTAATTCATCTACAAATCTATGGAGCTGAAGGAAGTCACCTCTGCTCTTGCTCTCCCACCTGGGTCTGCAGGTTGGCACAGTGCTATCTATCCACTGGCTGTGCTATCCCCGCTGTCAGCACGCAGAGCCAAAAGAAGTGTTAAATGTTTCCATTCATTTGGGATTTTGTTTGCCTAATTTATCATTGCTGTCCCAACATAGCATTATCAGACACAAAGCTGTACAGTTCCTGCAACATCCAGCCTTCAGAGTCTCTTCAAGAATTTCTGTTGAGTTCAGCTGCACCACAATGAACACTATCAGAAGGAAATACACACACCTCCTTCCCAGAACAGGCACCTATGAATATGTACATGAAATTGAAGTTAAGCAGTTGGGCACCTTTTGACTAACTATGGGTGCATCTAATGAAATCAGGCATGCACAGCCTTGGAAAGTCCAGAAAAAAGGTCCATTAACTTGCTTCTTAGATGGAGGCAATTTTTAGGAACCTAAGCCCCAGCCTGGTATTGAGGCACTGAGCCTTCGCCTGTGGGTATAAACTAAAAGGTGTTTGGGGGAGACAAAAAGGTGAATTTAACCAGCCAACTCATAGGCTGGGGAGGGGATATCTCTTCTTTTAAAACTCCAAAAGGCCAACAAGTGCTCTGGTTCATCACCCTCGCTGGCTAGTAGACTTTGCTATGCTATTCTCAAAACCATCACTTATGCAAAACTCTGTCTGCATGTGCACTTATCATCCAGTTGCGAACCATTAATCTTGGGTTTGGCTCACTTTCCTTTTGGAGGTGTGTTTTTACACCCCAAATGTTCTCATAAACAGCTTTTCTACTTTGTTGAAGGCAACTCTGAATCTGCAGTGTGCAAGGCCATCTAGATGAATGGATTCGCAGCTTCCCTCTGAATCATGTGAAAACCAGAGAGATCAGACTAAGGAAAACTGTCTTCTTGCATTTCTCATTTTTTGATCAAAAACAGAAAAAAGGAAAAATAATCCAGAAGTAATTCAGTCCAGAGTGTTCTTATTTCAAATGGACAGCTTCAGACTACAGCCAAAGCTACTGCTTTGGTATGGAAAAGGAAGATAGCATTTAATTCTGGTTTTTGCTATGACTTAGTAGTTTGCAAGAAGAACCCTAACAAGATTTTTGTTTAAATGACATCTAGATAGTAGGCTTTTAAAACCATGAGAAAGGACAGCCCGTGTTTACAAAAGTGACAACCCATCAAAGCAGAAACAATAGAGGACAATGTGACTAACAAGCAAAGAGGGAAATGACGCAAAGAAAAGAGCAACACCCACAGCATTAAATACGACGGCCACTTACGCTTTTTCCAGAAACGCGTCCCTTGACATGTTCTGTGCCAACAAATTAGTTGCCAAACTGAACACTTCATCTGACCATTCCTATAAAGAGAAAATTTCATTAAATGAGGCTTAGTTTAGATGTTTACTTACACAATGCAAAATATTTTTGAGAATTATATCGTTAGTAAAAAGTGCCTAATTAAAGTCTGAACTTGATTTTTTCAATTACAGCTTCCCTCCTCATCTGTGAGACCTGATTGTCTCACGCTGCAAAAAAATGAAGACTGTTACAAACATTTTTTAAACATATCTTATCCCACTGAACTGAAAAAAAAAAACCCAAAACACCCAAGAAAAGTCTGAAACAAAACACATTCAAGTTCCTGGAAGATGTGCAATAAATGCCCCTAGAAAAATAAATTTTCTTGTTTGTCGGACACTGTTCTGGTTCACACACTAAGGATTAAAAAAGAGCCTCTATACCACCATTCCTGCAAAATGAAGCTGAAAAGGGACTCAAATCCCTCTGAGGACAGACTGACCCCACAGGGTGGGATACAGACCATACCATAGCAAGCCTCTTGCTTCAGTGTCCCCTCTTGCAAGAGCTCATTGTGAGAGCCTCCGCATCACTCTCTCTGCAGATCATGAAGTAATTCATGCAACAAATACCATGCCTTATCTTTTATGAGGTAAACTGAATTAAGAACTGTAATACTGACTCTACCTAAGATCTTACCAGTCAACAAAAGCAACATGCTTAAAAAACAAGCAAACCAGCAAAAATATATAGGAATAAATTTAAATTATTCTGATATACGAGGATATAAATTTAAATTCTGATATAAATTTAAATTATTCTGATATACAACTCCAAAAAGAAAAGCTCCTCTTCCCCCTACTGTACATCCTTACGCTGTGGTCCTATCCATCACTAAATTATTTTTCCCTCTTGCTACCCTGACACAGAGAAGAAATGTCCTCCAGCGGCTCATAGGAAACCTCCCATCTCTGCCTGCAGGCACTGCTCTTCCCATGGCTCTCCCTCAGTTTCCCTCTGTTTCCCCGACTGACTTTTCTCATGTCTATGCATGTTACTGAAGTCCTTCCCTTAAGTCTCTGACCTTTCCTACATTCCCAGCAAGGCTGATCCAGGATGATAATCTTAAATTTAGACTTTCACTAATTCTTCTGTCCCTCTCATCCCTTGCAGGTCTCTCCTGCAGCTTTTCATCAACAGCTTCAGCCCATTTTTCCTTGCTAACTTGGTGCTTATTTACAATCTTTAATTGCAATCCTTTTTAACTACAACTGTGGTTCTGGAATAGCTTTGTTTCTCCCCTTTAAAAGAAAAGGACAAAAATAAACAATGCCTTTGCAAACAATGAGATATTTTTTTTTTTGTAACTCGATTAAGTTTTCCGAGTTTTCTTTGAAACTAAAATTGAGCTTCCTTTCATATCAGCCCAGATCCAAATTTCCCATTGCCACAGAGACTCTCAGATGCATATCCTTTGGGAGGTATTCCCCCCTCCTTGAATCTTCTTTTTCTTGAGGAAAAATACAAAATAAAAGGGGATTTCTTTCTGATAAAAATTGATCATGATCATTGACTTCCAATGAAATAAATGTTGCTATGTCATGTTGGAGCTGATGAGCTTGTTTTACCTGCAAAGCCTCAGGTTTCCATGTGACTAGGTGACTGGTTTCAGAGAGGTTCAGAAGTTAAAAGTTTTTCTTATTTTCTTTTTTTTAATGTGTCAACTTTTTTTTCCTTAAGTTATCAGATCTTGTTCCTGAAACTGGTCTCGCAAAGTCACTCCCAAGGAGGAAGAGATAAGGCTACCTATATGCCTACTGTTATACAGGCCTTTGGTATCCTTCCCCTATCAGATCCTCAAGTCCAGCGTCACCCCTAAGCAGCTGAGACACCACCTCTTCTGGCAGGGAAACCTTCCTCCCTTGGGCACAGACTTGGTGGTCTGGAGGTGAATTGCTGTCACTGAGATAGTCCTCCCCTCCACCTCTTGGGACCACTTCAATTCTCCTTCTTTAATTGTTTTTCCTTCTTAGATCTAATTTGAAAACAACAGGGGTGTGAGAAAGAAGAGAAGGAGTTGGGTTCGTTAGCAACACAACTGCTTTGCTGTGATTCTTGGAACAGAAAGCATATTAAGTGCAGCATCTGTTTTTCTTCTTGGCAGCTCATTTTTCCAGGCTCAAAATAGGCTCATCTTGTAAACACTGCTTTGTTTAGGCACTAATAATAGCAGTTAAAACTTCTCCTTGTGACACTAACAGCTGCAGAGATTAATGGCAACATAAAATATTATTTAGAAATTGAAAATATGTTGGCTTTTAGCAGATCTTGATATACTTTCATTTTGTTCTCACTAGTTCTGCTGGGCTTAAAACTGAAGTATTTTGTAGACAGCAGAAGTAGAGTGCTTCAGGAGTATCCCACCTCCCAGGTCTTCATTCTCTTTGTCCAAGTGCTTGTTGACAGGAATGTAAGGGGAACTCAGTTATTTTGTGCCTGTCACAAGCATTATTTATATAAATAGTCTTGCCATGTTCCTTTGCTAGCTTTTCCCGGCTCTTCAAAGCGATCACAATGCTCTTGCCAAATTACTTTAAGGGCTACCTGCAGGCTGAGCCATTTCTAATGACGCAGGTGCCAAGTCAACAACCCACAAGCAATACTTGCTCATTCCTTCTCCTATTTTAGGGTCTTCACTGCAGCCACCACAGAGCCGCAGCCAAAAAACCAAGATCAGAAAATATGCCAAGGATCACATCATCCTTCCAGTCAGTGGTCTGACCCCTCAGCAGGAGGGGAACTAACAGCCCTGAGCACAGACCCAACAAAACAAAGGAGATGCTTTGGACTGACTTCGATGGGCTTGCATCAAGCTGTGAGCCAAGATGCATCTAACCACTTTAGCTACCAAATGGCCCTGTTTCCTTAGTTTTGCTGCATGGTACAGAATAAAGCCTATACTCTAACTCCGCACATGATGCACTCAGCAGCTGTCTGCAGCAGCAGCGATTCCAGAAGGCAGTGCTCGGCGAGACCACCCCATGAGGTAGAAAGTGGTGATGTGTAGAAAGTAAACAGCCTACTGCAGAAAGGGTGTAACAGCCTCCAAATCACCACGGTAGCTGCAGATTCCTGTACAGATGCAATACAAAAGGAAAATATAACTCTGGGTATTTTGAAATAGGACTGTACCAGTGCCAACAAACCGTTTGCAGACTGGAAACCTCTGATCCCATTTGGTAGCAGAAGATCCCAGCTTCCGACACTAAACTCCAAGCAAGTTACATCCATCATGATAAGAGCTCCCTGAACTTGATCTCCTCTTGGCTACGTTCTGTTACTCTAATTCATATTTATATCACTCCTGTGAACTTTACTAACAAATTATTTAGCTCTTCTGTGCTTTGGCAGGTAGCATATAAGTAGCAGTTCATTTAGAAATCTGTTGCTCAGTGAAATAATTTCTCTCCTCTATTATATGCATCAGGATATATACCACAAGACATTTATCTCAACAGAAGAGATGAGACTTTTTTCATAAGAAAAGACAGCACGTGTTCTTCAAAACAGTTCCTTAAAATCAGAACTGACTACGTGTGAAGGCAATGTTTCTCACACATTTGTTTTTGGTGGGAGGTTAACAAAGCAAGCTGCTGAAATTCTACACTTTTGGCATCCTGATGGATTTTATTTTAAAAATATGTATCAAATGGATGTGAATTTGTATAGTTTGCCTTACCATTTTATTATACTGATCAAGCTCTTACATATGCTGGGAAACTGGAAAAATAAAGATTATGCTAGGAAGTATAGTATAGCACAACTCATGAATCATCGTTTCCTGACATCATTTTACTTATGAAGGAATTAATTGATCAGCTGTTAGTGATGGATCTTATCTAAAGCTCAGCAAACCGAGAAGAAACAGATTTCCTTGGGCTCTGGGTAGAGGTCTGTACGGCTAAGACAGACTAGCGTGGTGAGAACATAGTTGGCATGAGATGCACAAAAGAGAGAAGAAAGAGATGGGAAAGATGAAACATTTACTTTTGAAGTTACTCAGTTTGGGAAGAGAATGAAATACTGTGGAGCAGACACAGAGGTTCACAGGTTGGACTTCTTCATGTTGAGAATGGAGAGACGGAAAAAGAGCACCCACTCAGAACAGGGTTTGAGAATAAACTTCTTTCTTTATCCTGGTTTCTGCAGCACTGTATGTGTGGATGATCACAAATCTTATGCCAAGACAGGCACAGGCACATCTGTCTCAAAATAAGCAAGCACTGTATCAGCGCTGTTTCTCTTCACCATCAAGATGTGTCTTGCAATCTGCCTTTTAGGTCATTATCTAATGAGTTTTAAGCTGCATTCTTTGAAAAAACCAGCTGCTCAGTGCCCTTCAGCTCATCGCTAATCCACTTTAAACATTAGCTACTTTCTTCTGGACCAACTCACATAAAACAGTATATTGCGACTGCATTGGCATTTCTAGCTCTTTACTTGTTTCATTTAAAGCAGTTTGAATAGCTCAAGACTTATATTTTCATAATTTCCCCACAACTTAGTCAGTTGTTTGATGTGATGAACTCAGAATAGGAACCCTTCTGCAAAGGAAGAAAACCCCACAATGAATAATTTTATCTACCTCCAGTCAGACCATTATAGTTTACTTTGCCTTTCTCCTCTAAGGGAGGACTGATCAATAGTTGTCACACAACTTGAAAAATAAAGTATCACAAAGGAAGTGATTATCCAAAAAAAAAATATTCATGCAGTGAAAAGGGAAATCTGGGGGATTTTTTCATCAGAACTTACTTTCCATGGGCTGTCAGCAAGAGGAAGGGTCAAAACTTGTATGTGTGATGTTGAAAATGTCTTGTATTTACATGCCTTCTCAGAGCTCCCTCAAGAGGTATTTGTGCCTGATGTGCTTATTTAATACAACTTCTCTGAGTCACTCTATGGGTCCTGGAGATGATAAGGACCAGATTCTGTGGTCTGGCTCATACAAAGTTGGAAAACATATTAAAAAATGAAGAATGTTTAGATGCATTTAACAGTGATCAAAATTCTGTTCTCATTGAAACAATCAGGACATTTAATGTGATCTCCAAGCAAGCACAACTAATCTGCAACGCTTTGAAAATTGCATCCCCAGGCCACAGCGCCTGACTGATAGAACATTAATTTATTTGGTCTACTGCATTTAGAAATAATAAGGAAGACTTAAGATTCTTAGCTACGCAGATTGTAGGAGTTATTCAGGATTTAGAGCAGCCAAACTTTTTAAAAGATGATTTTATCTTCTGTATTTTAAGGTTCCATTATGAAACAGAAAATAGCCCTGAAATAACAGTATCTGCACTGTTTTAGCAAATACACTACGCTTCACTGATTGCTGGCTAGCCAGGAAAGCAAAAAAGGACATATGCTTCTGATCTGGGTGATTATCCTTCTTCCTTGGTAAGGGCTAGCAATTTTTGCTGGTAAAGTTGTTGCATACCTTTTCATTTTCCATCAAATGCTTAGGGGTTTGTTTGTTTGTTTGTTTGTTTGCTCCTGGAGTTGTCTCAACTGTTTTCACTTTTGCAGTGTTAAGATTTCTTAACCGCCCCTGCAGAGCATCGCTGTGCCTTTTCCAGTCTGAGGACGGCACTTCCCACTCAGCAGTCCACAGACCACCACAAACTCATTCTGTTTCTATTCTTCCATATAAAAGAAACCGTGGAAATTGTGGTTTTGCCACGTTGACCAATTGGCTAGTTAAGATTAGCAGAGACAGAAACCTGGCAAGCAAAACTACATCCTCCTAGTTTAAGGCTTTAATCCTCTGACCTTTTTTCACTTGGTCTGAATATCCTTCTTGCCTGTGAGGTGACAAAATGCCTCCTCTACTATCGCTAAATGACAGCAGTCTACAGAGAAACTATCTTATTAGCACAGTCTAGTGGATAGACATGGACTGGAGGATGCAAACCGTAAAAGAGTGTGTTCTGTGTGTGGTTATCTGAAGCTGTCCTCAGAGTGCACCCATATGAATGGAAGTGGAAAGAGGAGTAGCTTTTAAATGTCAATTTGGAATAGATAAAACAAAGAGCTTCCACTTCATTAAACACAACTGCGTCATACAGAACTTGGAAGAAGGACAGAAGAAAAAAACCCAAAACATGTGCTTGCATCCATCGCAACTTGCTTGGCACACACAGCTGTGTTATGTGGTGTGCTGGACAGAAACGAAGGGACTGCACACCTGCACGGAAAAAATACTTTGCTAAGGTAATGACACTGACTACACAGCTCTTATCAACGGCTATCAGTAGGAAAAACGCGATGCTTAAAATTGACCTCCAAACATGAGCAGAAAAGTTCATGTGTGTAAGTTAAAGTGTCCAACTGCTGACATACTTGATAGTACAAGGTAGAGCTGCAGATTCCCTCTGCTACAGGCTAACCTTAAAAACTCAACTGTTTACAAACTTTGTTCTCACAGATGACCCATAATTCACACTTAGAACAAGCGTAAGAGGGAGATAACTACTGAAAGATATTGCTGTGTTTAGAGAGGCCCAGTGTACTTCTTACAGCTGAGTAAAAAAAAGTTGCATGTACTGCTACTTTCACAATGCTTATCTGGGCTGTAGAAGCAACGTTCTGAAGATGAGCACACGTACCAGGGGCATAAACTTTGGTGAACAAACTCCCTGAAGAAAAAACAATAATAATAATAAAAAAATATTGCACATTTCTTCTTGAGTATTGAGCAGCACAGCTCTGTTACAGAATTGAGGTTCACTGCATAGCAATATCCACTTTCATATCATTTATCTGTACCTCAAAATATTACTTTAAAAACATTTATTTTATGTGACAAAGGTGAATGTATATTACCTTTGCTATATCTTCTTGGAATGCCACCAAGTTCAAGTACGATATATTGACCAAGTCTGGACCATAGACAACAGTTATCATTCGATTTTCCAGTCGACCTCCTAGGTTCCCAGTATCCAACAGTTCACGCAGTTTTGGATCCTGCAGGTAAATATATTACAAAATAGTTACAAATCCTTCACAAATGCTTATACAAAGAGAGATGATTATCTTTTGCAAATACTTTGATTTTGAAAACAGGTGTTATTTTGAACATTTTAAACATAATGGCACTAGGTTCTGATCTGGTGAATTATTCATTTAAATATTTGAAGTTATTAACCCAGAATAAAAAGCAAATCACTACTGTAAATCCTTCAAAGTGTTTGAGCTCTGTATTGGTACAGTACACACTAAAAGCTGTCCAGTTGATGGCTGCACATTCCTTTTCTCCGTTATTTTGCCTCAGAAGCTAAGCATACGTAAACTGTTTTGCTTGTCAAAATAACACAATCTGTCAAAAGGCTACTGGCCTCAGCTGGGAGATTCTCTGTGATTCTAGATAAAGCTCAAAATAAAAACTTGTTTTTTCCTAAAGAATTAAGATGGATGTGAGGAATTAACTGCCTCAAACACTATTAACTAAATAACGGAATTTTGGTCATGCACTCCTCTTTCTTCTTCATGTCAAAGGTCATGCATTACTTAAATTATGAGATATAATTCCATTTATATAAAGTTTTTTTGTCTTTTTTTCAGGTTCATGTCCAATGTAGAACCATAGAATAATTTAGGGTGGAAAAGACCTTTAAGATCATCAAGTTCAACCACTAACCTAGTGACTCCAAGTCCATCATTAAGCCACGTCCCTAAGTGCCACATCTACATGGCTTTTAAATACCCCTGGGATGGTGACTCAACCACCTCCCTGGGCAGCCTGTTCCAATGATCAATATAGAAATAACTACACAACATTTCTGTGAAGGAAAGAGATAATCAGTGATTTTTATCAGCTAACAATAGTCTGAACCTCAGCTTCATTGGTAGCATAAGCACGTGAGAAAAAACTTCTGGTTATTTCATGACTTTACCAGTTTCTGTTAGGCTGCAGCATTTCCAGGAAATGTACTCAATGTTTTTCACACTAAGAAAACTGCTCGGTCCTTGGCCTCAAGATGAAGTTTATAAAGGCAAAGACAGATGAAAAGCAGCCCTGTATTACTGAATTCAATCCTTTGAATAGGGCCACTAAAATTTGAGAGCTTAGGTTTCCTGAAAGGCACGATTTTTCAGTCTGGGACAAATACTAAAAAAATGGCCAGCAAATGGTATCACGATAGAATAACAGATTCTGAGTAGATATCAAACAATTTCAAAACTGACACAAATATACACTGCAGTTTACATTTCATTCTCAGATGAACCTTTTTCCTCCACTATCTGCATATGTTTAGTGTTTACGGCACTTCTTAATGGTTAATAACTTCTGCATAAGATTCTAAATCTCCACTGACTGATACAAATCAAATTTAATGTAACAGGATGATAAGCTTAAGGTGATAAAATGGGCCATTCTTCATGGATCTTGCAGGAAATCCTGTCATCAACAAGACCTCAGCCTAAAGGGCACCGCTTGACTGGTATCATATCTGCTTGCAGGCAACAGTTATGCATATGGTCATCACATACTTCACCAAGGTTTAGGAGAGCATTTTGAAGTATGGCATCTTAACTGGAAAGAAAGTACAAGGCTGTCTACCATAAAAGGCTGAGCCTCATTAAATACTGTGTATGATGGCAAGTGTTGCAGGAAAACAGACAGAATAATCCTATTGAGGGCTCTGTAAAGGAGGAATATGACTGTGCCCTGAAACAGACGATTTTATGGGTAAACAAGTTAATAACAGGCTTTCACATAGGAGAACAGCAGAAGAGGGATATAAAAGCAGTAGCTGCATTCCAGAGACGAAGATTTGAAGGAGAAAGATGAAGGAATTGTATAGTTTAGATATAGGAGAAAAGCTAAAGAAATGCCCTGAAGATGCTAAGTTAGAGATGGTTTATTACTAGATGGGCTACTTTCTCTTTTATTTACAGGTTGAGTGTTACGATAGTTTGTTTAATTTCTCTGGGAGATGAAAAGTCATCTGCTTTTTACTCTCTACCGTTCCAAACCCCAAATCAGACTGATAAATGCTCCTGCTTAAGGGCCTGTCTGAGAAGAGCATCATTCTTTCTGAACTCAAACGGACAGGATTGTCGATCTACTTTTATTCTCTTTCACATAGTTGTCACTCCTTTCTTCCTTTCCCTGGCTGAACCTCTTGCTCACAGTTTCTCTCTTGGTGACGAACTGCAATCATATCAACAAAAGAAGAAAAAAGATAATCTTCTTCCTTCCTATTTATAGTCCACGATAAGATGTCTCTGTGATGGATCATAGTCTAGTTGGTCTAAGATACACATTAGCCATGCATCACAGAATAAAAAAAGAAACATTTGAAATGGGATGTTTTTTCAAAGCAAATTCATCAAAAGAGAAGTTATCTGGGACTGGCTCAGTAAGGTTTTTAGAAGTGCAGAGCAAGAGGCCAATCAGGCAATGCGAGTATGAATGTGGTCTTCCAACTCACAGGATGTTTCTCATGCTCTTTGGGTTGCTGGATTTGGATGAGCAACATGTTGAATTCTTCTATTGTGTTGAAGACCTGTCTAACAAAGTTTGCAGCACAGAGTCCATTACAGCAATACATTATCTGGCTATCACCCAGCACCCATTAATAAAGGGCATACACTGTGCATGCTGCCTGGGCTATCTCAGTGCTACCTGCAACATGCTCCACAGACTTAAAATAGACATTTTTATTTTAAGCTCAGTGAAGGAGATTCCACACACTTTTTTTACTCCCACCATGGGTGTATTGGTCCTTTAAGGGTGACAGATGCATTTGCACTTGTCAGTGACAACTTAGCCCATAGCCAGTGATCTAGGTCATATTATTTGGTCCTTAGATCTGAAGTTCTCATACTTAGATACCAAAGCACACAGTCAAGCTTTTCACATTCCTCATGAACAGCTCTGCTCCCTTATTACCATACTTAGCTGCAAACACTACCAAGGAGATGAGAAAAATATCCTTTATCAAAATCTTGAGGAGTGTCGAAGCTCTATGAATCAAAGTCCTTTTTAAAATGTCAGCAAGTTTTCCTGTGGAGATGATAGGAAAGCACACGAAAAAAACTAAGCAGCAAGACCAAATTTAGCTACTTTTTATGTAAATAGGATTATTTAGATTTTAATAATTCCATTTTGAGGAACAAGACTGAAAGTCTGCTGCTGTTTGGAGCTGCATTTGATATACTAGCTCAAAAGCAGACAGATTAGGGTTTGGCGTAAGCTGTTCACTAGACTGGGACCTTATTATGAACATAGTGAGCTCTTTGAGAGACATTCAGAAGAATTATACTTATTAAATACTGATTACACTAATTTTTTGAACACCTGAGCTACTGAAGCTCTATGATGTTGGGGAACATACCCATGGGATGCTCAATAAACAGCAGGCCAGTCAAAGTTCCCATTTGTAGTGTAATTATTTAAATCTGTTTTTATGTTTTCTGACAAAGGAGCATCCTTTCACCTCTTTTACTGAAAAGGTCTAGGGGTCAGCTTGCTTTTTCCCTTCCACTGAAGTCTAGCAGTGGCTTCAGCTCAAGGACTGGAGGTGCCTGATGACTTGCTCTGAAACCAGGTCAGGAAAGCCAGTGTTCCTGATGGGACAGCTCTGTAGTCCAAGGGTTGACAGATTCCCAAAGTAAGATGAAAGTTGTGAGCAGGCAAATACAGAAAAGGTGACAAGGATACTATTGGCAGCATAAACAGCTTTAGAATCCATTAAAAATCAGATTAACCACGTCAAATTGAGGCAAGAGGACTATCTGCTCATTCGGTAAAAAGCCTTCCCTATTTGGTTCTGCTGTCCTGACAAAACTATCAAAAGAAAATTTACCTTAAATCAATCCAAAACAAAAACAGAATATAGAAAAAATTAGCCAGAAACATGAAAAAGTAATAGAAGCTTATGGAATTCCTACAGCTTTCATGAACAAATGCTGAATAACGATGTTTTGTTACAAACCAGGATCCTATAAGACAGACTGATAAAAACAGATTTCAATCAGACTTCCAGACCCTTCTCCTGTTGTATTTTTCTTTTGCTGGAAATCATAAAAATAATGTAAACTTAAAGGGGCTACTCAGCCACATTAACAGCCATCTCCACAAAGACTGCTTTCAGCTGTGGTCGGTGTTATTAAAAAGTAGGTGTTAACACTGAAGTCCCAATTAGCATGTGCTCTGCAGATTACAGTAAATGCCATAACATCTTTTAATGGTATCTCCAGCTCTTTAGAATTTTTCTCTGAACTTATAAGACACCATCTGCCTGTGAAAATTTTGTGGTTTTTTAATACATTGCCATACATATATAGAAAAGGCTGCCACGCAGTTCAGTAAAACTCAAACACCGATATAAACACGCCAAGGGGCAGCAGGTCAGCCAAGGTTTCATCTCACATGTAACGCACCACTTGTTACTAATGCTTCTCAAAGCTGCAGCACCATCTGAGAGCAGCTGCCTCTGAACCCAGACCAACATTAAACAGTAAAAGAATCTGTCTGCTGCTAAAGATTTTCGTCATGGTTTAATAGTTACAGACAATGTGATGACCAAACTGGGTGATTTGATTATCAAAAGACTCAGCCAGAACTTCTGGGTTGCTAGAACAGTTGTGCAATTATAGTATAGGAAATTTTTGGTGTCTGAAGACATTAATTTACAATCTAAAGGAGGCATTCTGGACTACACGCTGTGTACACCATATTACGTTAGGAAACAACATTCACTCCTGTGCATGCAAAATGCTATACGCTCTGTGCCCCCTAACAGCTATCAACTGAAATTATTCTCTCACACATCTCATGCAGTAAAACATTGTCTTTAAGATGTCAGTTAAATATTTGCGTCCTACTGAGGCTACAGGCACGAAAGGGGTCCCAAAGCCTCCAAAGAGTAGATATCTAAAAAACACCACAAAAACCCAAAACCAACCTCAACCCTATACACAAACTCAGTGTTTACCAGCTATTTGCATTATTTCTGTCAACATGACTGGAGATTTCCAAATGCTTTCTGTTTCTGGTACTAAACACATGACATAGTCCTTCCTTTAAAACACTATGCAAAGAAGCAAGAGGGTGTTTTCAGTTAAGCAGGGCTGGACAGTTATACATTTCACTGTGGATTTTTAAACTGTACTATGTAGCTAAAAGGGTACTTCAGAATTCCCTAGACTCTACCCCATAATCCCAAATTGGTACATTTGGGTCGTGATAACATCAGGAGAGATTTGAAACAAAAATGGCAACAGACTTTCACCTCAGTTTCATGCTCATCAAAGTAAGATTTCCAAGCATTCAAAACTGCATTTCTATTTTTCTAGCTCTTTATGTATCCCAGGAGAGGAGAGAGGAAGGGAGAGAAGCATAATTAGATAGCTACGCATGCAAAGATTTTTCCAGGAAACACTCAAGTTTGTGCTTAAATTAAACCAAAAACCTTGCTAGAATAGGACCTTAGATAGTGACTCTGTCAAAGGCAAAACTCCCACAGATTTTCTTCAAATAGAAAACATCTTATCTTCAGGAATGCCTTATCACAGAGTGTTTATCAACAAAAATGTATACACATACATATACAGAGAGCATGTATATTTCATATATTTGACCCAGATTTCAAAATACCAGATCTTAACACTTCAGGCACCACACAAGCTGCTGTTGTAGGACCAGTATAAATAAGAAACACTAAACTCCTCTTGGAATCAGACCACTCACCCCAATGGCTAGCTAGGGACTGCAGCAGACTTCCCAAGCCCCAGCTCCGCTGAAGTGATCAAAGCAAACTCCACCGTGCAAGCTGCCTAGCACAGAAGGCCAAATGACGGTGGGAATTGATTTCTAATACTCCGTTGAAATGATATCGTACCACCTATGGTAGCTAAAGCACACAGTTCTGGTCTGCAAGGCTTCTTGGGTCCATGATGATAGTTAAGAGTGGCTTCTTATCTTTGCCTCTACATGTTTAGTATCTTGTCCAGTCGCTCCATCTGCATCTACAGCCAAGCAAGGAGTAAAGCACCTCCCTAAGCAGGTATTTCCCCACCTGTGTCAGAGAAGCATGAATTACCCACCTGACAGTCTGTTACTGCCCAGTGAGCACATGAGGTGCAGGTGTGAGCTGTTTACAGGAGACATCTAACTTCTGGAGTTGAGACAGTCGAACAGCAAGTGTCACACCTCAAACTTCTCCTTGCAAAGGGTCCATCATGCTGCATTACCTCTTAAGCAGCTGTGAATAGCGGTGGTGCACCAGTGTGACCCTGAGAAACAAAATGCTCTTGCTAACTGGCTTAAATTTACCGCTAGCCATCCCAGTACAGGGTTTCAAAACTGGTTCAAATACCCTTTCTGTCACACATCACCTAGCAACAGTTCAGGACTAAGAACTTCCCATCAAGTGGATTGACAGACTCATCCTTCAAAGAAACACTACTTCTCTCTCTCCTACCTCTGTTGAGACCCAAGTCAAAACTATCGAGTTTCTCTTTCAGCAATCCCTTTCACTGATTAAACAGAATGTCCATACATGGGAATCACACCTACAGAACTCAATGACAGGATTTTGTCTGTCTTCCTTAATGACAGTCATGTGAAATGAATATACTCCAATTACTACATCAAAGATACTCAAAACAGTGTTCTCCAAACTTGCTTTGCTATTATTACACAGAATTCACAGGAAGTTTGATATTTAAATATATTCATTTATATCGAGTCATTCTTAGCAAATGCATTATTATTAACTCAGAAATACATTTAGTCCAATGAAGATAAAAAACTGCACTATGGTTTTTAAACAAATATCTCTTCATGCATTTCACAGAAATGTATCAGATCAATATACCATTTGCAAAAGCTGCTTTTTTGAAATTTTTTATCATTTCTAGGATTTCAGAATGGATCCCAAACTTTGCATGATATCACCATCCTACCTATGCCCAGAAATAGAGCCAGTACCTTGTTTAAACACCCAAGTCATCAAGACACCACTTTTGTACAAAATAAGTCAGTGTGTACGAAACAACAGGATGTTTCTTAAAAAACCACTCTCAATAATCTAAGGTGGTCTTATGTTGACCATCTGCTCAGTTAATACGGTGGAATATTTCTAGAGTACAACACAGTATTAGGTGATAGGAATCAGACGTGCTTTAGACAAAGAGCGAGTTGAGGAGATCCCAGACATACACTGACTTCTAGGACAGATCATGCTTGGTATATGCAGCACTGCCGAATGCCTCATGCAACTGAAACCCAAGGGCTATTCTTCCCATAGAAATTATCAGGCATGAAAGGATACCGTAAATCATACATCAAACAGTCAATCCTGATTTAACTCTCTCTGTGAAACACTTATTCAAGAACAACAGTGGCTTTTCCTAAAATAGCTTAATCCAATTCCATGCCTGCAGTAAGAACTCAAAATGCCATGCTTGAAGTAAGAACATCAATACATACAACTTTACAGAACAGGTCACGAAGAACAGTGAAGCTACTTCTTTTTCTATGATGTAAAAACTTGGAGGAGGAGAGAATATAAGCCTGCATAAACCATACTTTTCTTTGGTAGAGAAATAAGAGGAAGATAAATCGAAACCTGTAGAAGTGATATTTAGTTTTGGAAAGGAGAGGGCTGTATCAACACACATTTCCAAATAGAACTCTAATTTTGAGTTCTGAAAATGTGGGATGAAGTCAGAGTTTTCATGTTGATTTTCTACAATGACCACAGTGCAAGACATGGGATATTTAGAAACATCGAATGTTATTAATCGTTATTTTACAATACTTATGGACACCCAAAAACCCCGCTGACTATTATGTCAGCAACCAGCTCAAGGGGAAAGAATGCATCCTTAGTGAGTTCACAGATGACACTAGGCCGGGAGGGAGAGCTTGATATGCTGGAGAGCAAGGCTGGTAGGTCCCTTCCAACCTACAATTTACTACAACTCCGCAATTTCTGTACAAGATGTGACCACTCCGGTTACAAGAATTTACTGGAGACAATACTATACATTTACCAACAGATATTCAGCATCACCTTTGCCGAAGACATTTCTCCGCACAGTACAAAATCAGATTGACTTCTGGGGGGAGGGGAGGGATATACCCAAATGTCAGCTTCAATGCCATATTTGACTAAAACAGGATTTTATATAAAATACAAAGAGAATGAATTGTACAAGCTAAAGAAAAGCCTGAGGACAAAACCAGGGCCACCTCAACCCTCTTTTTCTGACCTTTCTCACAGTTCAAGTGATCCAGATCCAGCTTCTCCGGGTCTCTCATGCTCTCACGACACAATATTAATATTCAGCCTGCATATTTGTTTAGTTCTCCTTCTTAATGTCCCTATTTCTCAGATTATTTTTTTTTTTTTTAGGTTCATGGTATTTAAGTTTTAAATTGGTTGCAAGACTGTGTGTTCTAAAAAGAAACATGTGACAGTATAAACCACCTAAGGAAAACTAAACCAAACATGGATGTGGTTGTGATCAACACAAAAGTACTTTATATCTCACAGTGTAAATCTTAATTTATATGACAATTTAAAGAGGCAAAACACCTAGAAGCTAAAACCATGCACAGTCTTCCTCTAGATGTTTTCTATCATGAACATTTTTATTCGTTTTTATTCACTGCAGATGGTTCATTATTTTAAAAATGACCTTTGAGCACACAGATTTCCTTTCTCTGCTCTTCCTTTCTCAAAACACTTTGAGATTTTTTCAATATAGTTTTAAAGGAAGAGATGAAGAGATAGCAGAGAAAAGAAACTTCTCTCATTTTCATGTCACTTTTGTTAACTCATTTTCTTTGGTCTGTATGAGACTTCTGAAATGACAAAAAGTCTTAGAATAAAATGATTCCTGCAGCAGGTTGCACAGCATGTAAGGGCAGGAATAGCTGGAACAGTGGCTTAATTTTCATGTATCTATAAATCTCATATGCATTGTTCTTCCAATTCTGAATTGCTGCGTAGGCTTATTTTAAAAGGGTTACTTCAGAAGGTGAGGTACAATCAGCTATTCATTTATACACCGTTTGTAAAAATCTAAGATGCTTGGAATGAGCTGAATGAGAGGTATTGTATGAATGCCCACTACACTTTTTGGAATGCTCCATAAAGGCTGGGGTATGATCACTTGCATTTTTATGCATTTTTTTAGCTGGTGGAAGTATGTACATCCAGACAGTCTGTACTGCTCAATGCACCAACTATGCACCCCATACAAAAACAACAGATGAAACACAGAAAGCTATAATTGAAAACATCTGACTAACGAGCTGTTTATTAAAAAAATGATACCCTGTTTGGCCATGCTAGCATTATTTTGTTCTATCTTACCTATTTGTGAGCCATATTTTGCTATCATTTTTTTCAATTACAAAGTCATATGGGATGCTTACTGCTAGAGGTTTCAATTTACTGGATTTTAATTATTGCAAATACTCACTATTCCCGTTACCTTTAAGTATTTAATTCTAGGAAACTGATTTCCAGTACAGCAAAGAAAAACATACCATTTCAATGATGATGCAGCAACAGTCATAATTTTTTCCTTCTTGGACTGATACTCAACTCCTGCAAATCAGACCACGAGCTTACAACAGAGTATTAATGGCACATCTATTTAACTAGTGATGGCCAAAAACAAGTTCTTGTGCGCTGTCACTTGTCACAAAACTTTCATTATATCTTATTAATTATATGTCAGTAATAATAATTCAGAAGTAAAAATTTTAGGCTCTTCACATTTGAAAATTGGTGCAAAATTAGTCAGCACAGCTGAACTTCTACCTTGCAGATCTCAACGGAGTTGTCCCGGCTCATGGTGACTGCCCAGCTTAATGGGAATCGGAGCCAGGGCACCACAGAGGCAAGGGAGTGCTCATTAGCTGAACGGTACCTTGACTCTGAAAACATAACAGCCATAAAATCAGCTCAAAAACCACATGACAATATCGTACAGGAGATGCCAGTGCTTTGGATGGTGAAGTTCAAGAGAGAGGAAGTAATGTATAATGAAAACAAATTATTTAAGGTTGCTTTTTAAAAATTGGTTGTCTTCAATTTACTCCAGAGAGGATGATCTTCTGTAAGTACATTTTAACTTTTCATATAAATATCTAACAGAAAAAGACTAGAAACACATTCCTGTTTTATGAGATAACATGACTACTGGGGGGGGGGGGGGAAGTAAAATCTACATGGAGTATGAGTAAGAACAACAGATACGGAGTTTTTTTGGCTTGAGAGAGAGAGAGAAAACAATGAATAAATGCAGAAACTGGATTTGAGTGGTTGTATGACAGATGAATTTTACTACCTGTGAAAATACAGGAAACGTTCAGTCATTGCAAGGAAAAGAATATCTAAACACTAATGACTTTGGCAAGCAGCTGCAGAGAGAAGAAATTCTTCAAGGGATGCCATGGACATTTTAAGCAGTTGGTTTTGTAACTCTATGGTTTTGAGAAATAGTCGATGAAGGGGGGATATGAAAAAGGTGGCTGGATCAATTTGAGATTAGACTCAAAGAAGAACATAAACACACCAACTTGGAAAACAAGTCTGGTGGAAATCCTGAGTACTACCTACTTGTAAGCAGCCAAACAATGTGAGAATACCACGATAAGGATGATGGAAAATCAGCACAAGAAGAAAGTGATGGAAATGGTTCCAAAAGAAAATGGACTATGTGGAATGAGGAAGAAAATAATCCAGATGCAGGGATTAGGTGCAGTGAGCAATTTTGTCCATCTGATTTATTCACATGTGTTATAGAATCAAAACTCACATCTGCAGATACGGAGTATTAAGACAACTACATTTAGAAGTAGTGTCTACAGTAACACCCAACTTAGTCCTTCAAGCTTCTCCATTTCTATTAGTTTTTCTTACAATTCATTTCCACAGTGGAAATAAACATCACTTTGGGAAAGCATGAGGAGCCAAAGGGCATTTGCCACCTCAAAACCTTGCACGATTTTGTGAATTTTGAAACCTCTTGTCTAGGTACCAATACCAGACCAACACCAGCTGATGCACTGAAATTAAGAGATAACTGGAATTCTGCATTAACTAACATCCTTAACAACTCTCCTCAATTCAAAGAGGTTAACCTGGATTTACAGTAGTTAAGAAAGGGTAAAAATTGGCAAAGGAAGTTTAACAGTTACTAATTATTTTTACACGTGCCTTGTACAAACCATGGCAGCTTGCAAAGAATTCAATTTCTTACACTTTGAAAGTGGATCAGCACTTCTCTTCCTAATATCACTTGCTAAGTGCCAGAGAGACTTCTAGTTATCCAAGAATTTAATGAACTACATCCAGCAATTTAAGGCTGTTTCATTTAGATAAGAGGCTTTCCAAGTTGAAGGATAAAACAGCCTTTAAGGCAGTGGAAAATAAACCACATTTTGATGTGTATAGACTACCCAAGGAGTTCAGTTAATTCTAAAAATCACATTTTAGCTGGGGGAAGTCGAGTAAATAGGCTTGGCACGAAGGCTGCAGACCAGAAGAGCACACAGGAGACTGGGAAATCCTGCAAAAACTCCAGGCCACACTTTATGCTCCCTACTTTCCTGTATTTCCCAAGGATCCCCAGTGGAGTATTTGAATAAAACTATGCACTCCAGGGTTTGACCAAAGTATTTCTGAAAGGTTACAAAGTCCAATTGTTTTTGAAAAGGGAATTAAAAATATTTTGTGCACATAAGATTATGGCACTGAGGGTATACTTTATCCAACTGGATCCTTTCCAACATATCCTTGGAAAAATCAAATAGTTACAATGCATGCAATTTGGAAAGGAATATTCTGCAAATATGAGAATATCCTGCATGCCACTTCCCCAGAACAACATCGTTTGACACTATGGATTTTAAAGTACAGTTTGCATAAAGATGTATCTTCAGTGGACACTTAACTAAATTCAAGACAGAATCTAATAGCTTCCCTAAAACATTTCTGTTGCTGGAGCTAGATTTTCAGCTATTTTAAAACAGTAGCCTGGTGCTTAGGCAGTAATTTATGTTGGTTTTTTTTTCATTCAGTCTTATCAGATAAACCAAACTGCATAAAGCACTTGTCCACAGAAAACATTACCAAAAGGCACATGGTCTTATGACTGACGAAGTGAGGTGTCCTATCAGACCACACGTGCTCATGACATGAACGCTAGTCTGTAGGCGATTTAACATGGTATTTTAAAATACGAAATAATGTGAGATGTGGCTTTTGCTCTGGAAACACTCATTTGTCTCTCCAGCTAAGGTAGGGAGCTGTTGTATTCGCAGCACACAGCCATTTCCAGCAATGATCAACTGTCAGCAAGGAGCAGGAGATAGGAAGATCATCTGAAATTGCAGAAATTGTAGGAAGATTGATGAAGACGGGGTCTGGTCAAAAAAAGGATTAAAGGGGTTTGGATCAGACCATGAGGGAATGAGATGCACGGTTAAACCCCTGATGCTGCAACTTGCTAAAATTGGTTATCCAGCAACGCACACAACTCTGTGTAACAAGCTGAAGGATCAAGCAAGGACAACTTGACCCTGACCTCTAACAGTAATCATAATACAGCTCTACCAAACGGTTCTTACGTTTTACAGCACAAGTTATTATAATGCGTTAATACTTTGCATTTCTTGAGTTCTTTCCCTTTAACAGGAAATAAGGAAACAAACACAAACCCTGGACATCTCTTGTGATAACAGAGATCAAAACCACTGAATTTCAGTGCCTTCATTCTTTATTTCCTCCCTCTGTAAATCAAATTTTTCTCTTTTTTGCTTCTCAAAGTCTACTGAATTTCATTTTTCCTATATTCCCATCAACAGCTCTTGCCTCACTGGAAGTGTTAACACAGCAGAAGTCTTTTTTTCTTCAAATCATTTTTAGAAAGAGAAATAAATGTATGCTTCATACTTACACATCTAAATAGACTCTGAAGTGATGAAGCATATAACCTCATTGCATTAATAGGACTAGAACTAAGACTTTCCCTTTCTTGCATGATTATGTAGCTGAAGATGCTACTTTGAAAAGCCTGAAGAACCCGTCCCCATAATGGTGCATGGCAGGAATGTATCATGCAATATAAAATAGTAAGATGCTCTTTATGTATTTATACCTCTTGGAATTTAAAAGCATCAAGATACACCTGGCTAACAGTTCTGTCAGAATGGTAGTGCTTCCCACCGACCACAGCCGAGGCCCCCTCCTTGTGCAAGGGGTTTGGGAGGGGATGCTGCAGTTTAGCCATTCCCCACCAAGCAGCTGGGTGGTGGTGGTGTCATGTCATATATGTATATATATATATATATATACATATATATAATTTTTTTATTCCCTCCTCCTCCAGTGCAGCCTTTCCATCCAGTGTTGTCACTGTTTTCTCCTCTCCGGTGGTGGAGGCGTTACTATATTATTTTTCTTTTTAGGTTTCAAAGTATAACGTCTCCAAAAGTGACACAGAGGTGACACCTGTATGCCTCTGCTATGAAGCAGAAGTAACATGTCTTAGGTCTGCCGAACTTTTAAGTACCCTGTGAAGATTTATGAGGGTGACAATTTCAGTTCTGTGGAGACACATGCAACTGCTGAACATGGTGTGTATAGAAAACCATGGAGCAAATGCTCCTCTGCTGGTGTGAAATTATAGCATCCTTTTGCCCTAGGTCAGAGCCTCACATCCCTGCAATACTGAACTGCACACTTGAACTGCTCTGGTCTTGCCTTATTATTGTACATAAATAGATTCTAAGAGCTAACGTGGTAGGTACACTGCTTTTCTATTCTTTGCAATGTGTATGCAACATACAGCATTACACTGTTGTTTTGGTGGTTGTTGTGTTTGGGGTTTTTTTTGGGGGGGGGGTTGGGGTGTGGGTTTTTTTTTAACTACAAAAAGTCTATGGAAGTTTTCTTAATTTTCTGTTACATTTAACTTTTACCTGCAATAACAGTGACTCCTAGCCACTAACACATGCAAAATGGGTGACTTACCCCACAAAAAAACCAACCCCCCTACAGATAAAAATATTGTGCATAATGGATTGCTATTATAAATAGAGGGATCAATAGTGCCTGGAGTCAGCCTGAATGCTTAAATGAATGACTCCCCGAAATAGCAGTAATACAAAGCCATGTGGCACATGCTAGCATCTACCTGAGACTACAGAGCGTGAGCAACCCAGGGTCAAAGTCACCCAGGGACTTTTTTTTCCTGTTTACATATTTTCCATACCATTTAGACACTTAAATAGATTAGGGTTTGTTTTATTTGTTTAGTTGGCTTTTTTGAAAAGTAAAATAATAATTTAAAAAAGATCATGTCTTTGACAATCTGGAATTCTTTGAGAATATTGTATAATATTTACATTTACAGAATAAAATATATACATATTTACATTTATGTCACATCATTTAGATTGCATCATGGCCTGTTTTTAATCTTTATACACTGTAGTGGTGCTTGTGGCATCTCCCCCTCTCTGTGACTGCTTGAAAGTGGCTACTCACTGTGCAAGCACAAGTAACAAACAACAGGGAGTAAACTCTCAGTAAATTTTTAAATGTCTATTTTGATTTTGTTTTTAATCCTGTCTCATAACTAAGCTACTAGAGGAAGAGAACAACAATACGTTTTGAAAGAGGGCTAAACGTAACATGGGGAAACAATATTTGGACAGGAAAAGAAATACGGCCTTACACCTTCCCTTGGAAAAATACTGTGCCCAATAAAACAAACAGTGAATGGAAGTATGCTTTAGCAAGTTCTGGGCAGAATTCCCAGAAGAAATTTATTTTTGGCTTATCAAGTTTCTAATGTTTTTTTAAACCAGGCTACTGCATAGGTATAAATCTCCTGAATGGTATGAACCTCACTATAGAGACAGAAAGTGTTAAATGGTGGATGTCATCTACCCAGATATCTGACCTACTGAGTCCATTAACTGTAATTCTAACGAGATACTACAATAGCTTGTCCACAACCAGAATTGTACTAATGCTTCAAATGGATTTTAAAAATTTTAAAAAAAACTCAGGTAAACAAAAAACCTCCACAACCTGACCTAGCAAAGCTGGTATTTTTAGTATTAATACAAAATAATAGATAATTTAAATTATAAAGGAGAAAAAATAAATTATAGAAAGTTAGGACAATTGACACAAATAAACTTACTGCTGCCTCCAAACCAGTTTGCTACAGACTACTATTTCGCTGGAACCTTTAGCAAACACATCTTAAAGTCACAGATGTAGGTTCTTGATGTCCTCCATCATTTAGCACCAACAGGCAGGTTAGAGCCTAATCTGATACAGCTTTTCTCTTCCAGCCCTGAAATTCCTTTGTTCTTTATTTTATCTTTGCTCAGCCTTCAAACTCTGGAAACTTGATCTTTATTTTTTTGATACCATGCCTAGCTTGTCATTCTCTGAACACAAGTGTAGTAGAGTCTGATCCAGCTGCCTAAAGAGCAATTGCATGCAATACCAACGTCACCCCTCACAGCAACTGCAGGATCAACTCTCCCTACAATCTATAAAGCTGCTCTATTGCTTCATTGGATGATCTCACAGAAAAAAAGAGTGATACACAGGAAAAAAAAATAAAAAATAATAGTATATTCGAATAAGTAAGAAAAAATATTGATTTTATTTTTTAATGTATACATTTCCTTTAGAAAAAAAGAAAAATCAGTTGTAAATGGCAAGTCTACAGAAATCCAAGGTGACATTTTTAAAGAGAGTATTGGGTCAGGTTTTGCCTCAGTGTCTGACTCTTCTACTCCCATTTTGCAAGCCATTTGAATTTTTCTTTGTTTCTTCTATCTGTACAACACGTCCAATGACACCCATGTCTTCTGTCAAGGGTCCTGTGATCTATAAAGATAGAAAGTGCTATCTACGCTCTTGAATTCATTTGGTACCTCCCAATGAAAAGCTCCACTCTTCTTGACAGATCTAAAGAGCGTAATATTTAATGACGTTCTCTTCCATCTTCTTGACAGTGCCTCTTCTCAAACTGTCTTTTAATTTCTTCAGGTTTTGTTCTTTGGATCTTAGTCTTTACGAAGATGTAGTGTGTTGTAACAAATCGATCTGCATCATTCTTCTTAGAAGTCAAAGAAAATCATGGCCCTGTTCTTAGCTGTTGGCCACACTTGCTCTAATACTGTGAGGGGAATACTCATACAACCCACACTAGGCATGTAATCCCGGAGAGGTTACCAGGGAGATGGTTCTCCCAGATCAGTTATTCAGTGTTACATGATAATACTCGAACACCCCCAATTCCCAGGCCATGCCGCTGGAGTCAGGAGGCTTGGCTCAGGTCAGACCCTTGTGGTGCCACACATGGGATTCTGCACCTTCTTTCAGAAACCTATAAATGTAACAGCAAGTTCATGTTCCAGTGAAACAAATTAAATGACAGATAAGGAAAGCAAGGAGTACAAGGAACTTGCTTTTTACCACACTCAGTATAACCTCTACCAATATGCAAGCCAGTGACACTGAGATGAGCAAACTGTTCTGGAAAGATGCCCGCTGACTTCATGAACTAGGAAGAGAAACTAATGAACTGAACACACCTCAGCCAATTTTGTGGTAAGGAGAAAATTGAAATCTCGCACCTTAAAAAATTAAGGAAAAGTAAAAGATTTTCTTAGATATATCGACACGAGTGTTTTTCTGCTTCTCTTGAGACCTCCTCCAAGATCCTTTCCAGACAATGAAATATGCTTACTGTTTCAAAGGAAAACAAATGCCTATCAAAAAAGAAGTTCATATTTTTTAAAAGCTCAGAGCAGCTCAACATGCTTTTTCCCCCCAGATCAAGTGTCAGTAGCAGCTGAGCAAATACCTGACCGTAGCATATTTTATTAGATCAACTGTCAGGCAAATTCTCTTTTGCCTTTAAAAAAACTGCAGCTACACACAAAAAAGGGGGAAAAACAGAAAAAGAAAATCTAGGTGGATTTCTATGAAGATGGCTTAAAAAATCTCCCAAACACTAAATTAATGCCATTAATGTGTGCACTATATAAGTGGACTTGAGAGATGCTGCATATAACATACAAATATAGCCCAGGGACCAGCTGACCACCTGCAGTGTGAGCAGCCCACGCTGGGAACCATATCCATCAACCTTCTGGTTCATTTTCCTGTGTCTAGACTGAAGTGGTATAAAACATTTACAAGATAATGCAGCAAAATTACAGAATAAAATGTGCATTTAAAGCTTTGCTCATGAAGTAGCTCAAATATGAGTAGACTGTGGCTCAAGTACCGATATGCACTCAGCATGCACTAAAGGACAGCCCTGGGGTTCACCTTGTCTTCCCGAGTCCCAAGTCACCAGGACAGAGGAGCTGCTGGAGCCCTCCACAGCTCCCCCTTGCCCACAGGTTCAGTCTGCTTTCAAAGCAAGGATATGCCCTTAAATTTCACCTTGCAACTACAGGGAACATAGCTGTGGGATGCCTAGGTGTCCTGCAAAACAGGCATGGCTTTGGGGCACCAATTCTAGTGACAACTAGGTGTTGTACATGTCAACGTGGTGCCGTTCTATGCTGTGAGTGGGAAGGGCTGTGTTCAGGGCTAGAGCGCAGCCACTGATTGACTTGGAGAATAAAAGAGCATTTGGGATGAAGTACACTAGTACTCTTTCAGAAATGAAGCTGTACCATGGGGAAAAAACTGTATTAATGCTTGCTTTTGTGAATAATCCCATTGATTTTAGCATGAAAGCCTGAATGAGTAAGTCCCACATTCACATGACAACAAAGGAAAGCAGATACCCACAGCATACAGGAGTTTGGTAGGTGTGGGTTGCTTTAATGTGATCTTAGAATGTCACAGGCATGGGGCAATGGCTTCCCACTGACACAAGAGTAATTAGGCAATACTGATTCAAGCCATGAAGCCCAAAATGCCTGCCCCTTCCTCCTCTTGCTTTAATGGTGCTGATTTCTTTCATGATCTTTAACGGGAGCTTTGCAGAAGAGGAGAGTGAGTCCAGAACAAGGCGAGAGAGAAGTATTATCCGTCGCAGTTTATCCCTAAATTTCTGGTCTACCTCCTGTTTACAGTGCTGGCACCCAGGGTGCAACCGGGCTGGCCAGGTCAGCAGAACACTGACGCAGATGCTTATGGGAAGCACCTGAGTAGTCGCATTAAAATCAGCGTACTGCAAATTCAGAAGTAGTATGCTCAGCAATTTCACTTTGGCTTTTTTTGTTGTTGTTTTTTTTTTTTTTTTTAAAGGACTTTAATTATATTTACATTTACTGTAGAGCACTCTACATTTCCAGTGTGGTTGAACAGGCTTTCATATAAAATAAAGTTGTTTTTTTTTCCCTTGTTTTAATGTACCTGTTTCTGATATATTTCGTTTTCAAAGGTGTGACATTTTAACACCGGCTTATGAAAAAGGAAATGCTATTTAGAGAAGGGTATACATTTTTTTAAGAACTCCCAACTTAAAAGGAGCTGAAAATAAGCCCTTAAAATCTCTGAGGAATTGTAATGCTTAGGTACAAAATACTGAGAAAACTGATATTTTTTCAGGCAGTAGAAGAAAAAGAGTAAATGGCTTTGATATTTATAAGACTATGCCACTTGCTTTTCCCTTTCCAAGCCTTATTTTAAATATTCAGATTTGACAGTAGCAAGAAGCCCCTCCATGTTTTTAGACACAAAGAATGAAGTATTTAATACGAGAAACAGAAAGGTTTTCTGTTAACCCACATGGTGTTTGGGAAGAAAAGGGCATGGGGAGGATGGCTCACATGCCTGAGACAGTTTTTCCAATGAAGAAGTTTTTCAAGTATAATTTTTTAATAGACTTTTAACCTGACTCAGATAAATTCGAGACCCAGACCTGCTCTCACTAGGGGGTTGTTCTTGGAATTAATATGGACAATTTTCTAGAATGAGAGAAACGATGTTTAAGAAAAATTAATTCTTAGAGAAGAAGTAACTTCTGCACTGAGATTCAAGAATTTGGCCAGCATACTTTGTGGCCAGTAAAGAAATACTCTACATACAAGATTGCCATCGAGATATTGATGAGTATAAGGAACGCTCTCAGGTGTTTTTTCAGAAAACAAGGGTCATCGGTCTGAACCTATGTCCCTAATTTACTTTTTTTTATGCCTCAATACTGCAAGACACAAATATTAGCTCTGACTCCTTGGTAAAAACTGAGCTTAATAGGGCAGGACCTGTCTCCGTGGTCTTCTGCTGACCCTCAGCCTCACTGAGATTGTGTGGAAGCAAAGGGCAACCCTTGGTCTGTAATCACGGCGGTTTCATCAGGGGTTTTGCACCTGCCCTGAGCGTGGCTGCCACTCACTCACCTGAAAGTCTTTTCCAATCTTTCTGGACCTTTTCTGTCCATTACTCTTATCACATCACTACTACATGGCATATGCTTTGCTATCCCATGTGACTGATCAGCTTTATAAAGTCTTACTTAGGCTTCTGCATTGCTGACTTCATGTTTGTGTATTTTAACTAACACTCTCCGTGTATTCAGGGAAACCTGTGATGGGAAAATCTGGGCAGGCTGGCTCAAGTCAAATATAGTTACGCCCGTATCTGTGCACTTTCAAAATAAAGGAATATGCCTGCCACGCAGTGGGATGCAGACTTTTGTCACTTGCTGTGGCACAGGTTTATTTCCAGGTACACCAGCATTTATATACACAGTGAGTGCACATGACTATATATGCTATGATGTAAGTTGCAATCTAAAATGCCAACATTTGCCAAAAGGTATCAATTTTAAAATTCATTTTATAAGAGAAACTGTATCATATTAGGTAACACCATCATCTACGCTACCATGGATGTAAACATTAAAATTTAGAGCTTTCAGGGTGGTTTTTCTTCTCTCTTTTTGCCAAGATTTTCCTACTCAATGCTGTATTTCAGTTCTTTTTTGAAATGTCTTTTAAGAGCCACCACATGCCTAATTTGCCTGGATCATCGTTTCAGCCCATGTGGCTCTTGCTGTATTCTGTCTTCTGTGAATTTCAGCAGCTGACATCCTTGACTTTCTTTGGTTGTAAGGAAAATTAAATACACACCATTTAATCAGCCTCCATATGCTACAGTTTTCTTTTACGCTGTTAGTGTATAATAGCTTGGCCTTTATTTGCTGTTAACAGGCTTGTAATTGTTTTTGATAAAATAATGCAGTGTTTGTTCGGCTCTGCAAAATAGAAATACATAAAAATACAAGCCAAAGGAGTTATGTGTTCAGCTATTAAGTGGAATCAAGAAGGATTCAGCAGCTGAGTGCTCCTAGTCACTATCAGATTAAATTAGTAGAGGTTCTAAAAGGAGAATATGAATTTTAAAGTACTTCTTCAAAGTATACCAAGTCGTTAGAATGTCATTTACTATTATTTATCCACATGTTCCTGCACCTCAGTCTTTGTTTAATACTCCATATTCACAACAATGTCAACCCCAAGCATTCAAAAGCCATGAGTCACCTCCCTTTTAATGAAATCAGCTACTTAAAATCCAGGAGAATCATTATTATTGTTATTGCTGTGATCGAAAGAGCCTGCATTATTAACCTGGGCTCACTATTTAGCTGCTGGGTAGCTAAAATTATAGGAAATGAACTTATTTTCATAAAACCCTATGGATAACAACTGAGGTTCTCAAATGTTTAATGACCTCAAGGAATAGGAATTTTAAGACAGAAAATAAGTCTGGATTCAGTAGGACTGATCTACAGATCAGAAATATGCACAAACCTGTACAATTTTACCCCTATGTACTGAAAACACTGAACAGGAAAGCCATAGATGAACACATAACATGGAAAAGTCAGGTAATAAATACTTTGAGGAGAACACTGCAATCATTTTTTTGCAGCAATTTTACCACTATTACTTGCTGTTCAGGTTCTGCAGAGAGACATTTGGGGATCCGTCCCAAAATTCTGTTCATTTTGTGGTTGCTTTTGACATCTTACAGAAACGCTACTTATTCTATATGTGCACAGCAAATATACATTAAATAACAGAAGTCTGTAATTTAGTCTCTCAAAGCAAATTCAAAGGTCTCTCCAGTGTAAGAAACAGCATGAAAACTAGGCAGTGGAATTCCTCATTAGACAATCCATAATATAAGCACAAGAATAGAAAACTTTTCATTCAGTAAACCATATGTCCCTAAAAATACCTGGCCTACCACCAAATTACACAACGTGCACTTCTCATGTTTTCTTACACAGCACACCAATTATACCTCCATTGTACTCTAATCTTGTATTTTTAGCAATGAATGTATCCATACAAAAAGCTGATTAACTTCTCATCAGCATCTGGCACAGCACAGGCTATTCTTTTACAGGTAGGCAAAAGCTGACTTTGAATTTTTTTGCCAGCAAAAATGCTGCAATGAGCAACACAGTTTTTATCCCGGACACAGTATCGTTCTCATGTTAACATGCTGCCACATCTTGGGATCAAACTGTAAGAATGCATTTAAACCACTGAATGGTGAAAAGGTTTCTGCAGAGCCTACACGCTGCCTCCCTTCCTTTGGCAGGATGCCTTTGCATTTGATTGCTGTTTTTTAAATACTAAAAATTCTGTCCTGCCATTGCTAAACACATTCCCGAGGCAAATTGGGGGCGGGAGGGGGGGAAAATCTCAGATTGGAAACAAAGTATTTAAAATCTCACTTTTGTTAGAAAATAGAAGTATGTTATGCTCTGAAAGCCTATGGAAATCTGATTATATTATTTTCTTCCGTTGTTGGTTGGGGTGTTTTTCCCCATCTGAAAAATCTTAGCAATCATGACCCTCATGACTATTTTACCAAGCAATTCAGAACTCATGAGCATTTCCCACACAAAGCCTGTATAACATCTTATAAATTCTAAAATTGCAGTCTTTGCCATACTAAATCAGAAGGATGGCAATGCTTCTCCCATCATCTAAAGGGTAACAGTGCACTCTCTAAAAGGTTTCCATAATGAGCTTGTCACACTAATTCCAATGCAAATGGTGGTTACAGCTCCTCAAGGGGCTGTTCTAGCTGCTTCTGCTCCCCTTTTTGGATTTATGCAGACGCAGGAGAGCACCCCAGCACATTAAGCAACCCTGAAACGCATACTGCTGCCACTGCGCTGGTAGCTCAGCCGGCTCTCTCTAATTCCTACTTGACTATTTCCAAGTTCTGTGTAGCACACTGTAACATCAGAACAATAACTTTGATATGTTGTTTCCACCCCCATCCCCGCTTTTATTTTCATGGTGGGTGTTGATGTTGTTGATAGCTCTGTGGCTTCCCTGTTAGTGTTTAAGTCTGCATTATTTCCATGTTCCTGATCTCTGCAGCTTCTCGTGGTATCAAGCGTGAGTATCTGGCAGCTTTGACAGCATGGGTAAAATTGCTACAGTTCATGCAGAATCCCACTGGATGGAGAAAAATGACACAATGAGTATTTGGGTCATTACATCTGGATCGTTTTGCCAGCACTTCTCATCTCTCAGGCTCTACTTGTCAAAGTTTTCATCACTGGTGAGGAAGGAACGTTTGGTCAAAATGTTTGCCTTTGCCAATGCTCCTCTCTTAGCAATGTCTGGACATCTAATGCAAGTGTCTAAACCTCAAAAAGCTAAAAACAAACAAACAAACAAAAGCAAAAACCCCATACCTTTCTCCAAATAGAATTACAGAAGAAGTAAGTATTGTAAAAAAATAAAACAGTGGAGTTGCAGCTAGGATTAAAACCAGAAAGATCAAGAAAATTCCCCTAAATAAGAACATTAAGACAGACTTTTGATTGCCATGTCTCCAGACTACATTTTCCCATGCAGGCAGGAGAAGCTTTGGACAATAGAGTCCTGACAGTATTTTGGACAAAAGCACCTCAGAGCATTTACAAAAGAACTTGCTAAAGTAGTTCAGTCAATTATTTCCATGTTTGTTTGTTGGTTGTTTTTTGTTTTTTTTTTTGGGGGGGGGGTGTTTGTTTGTTTTTGTTTGGTTTTTGTTTTGTTTTTAATTAGTGGATGGTTTAGTTTTCCTTTGGAATAGATTGGCTTTATTTTCAAGGCACTTCCATCCCACTGAATTTCTGTACTGAAATTGCAAAGGTTGTCTGAAGGTTGCCTAGGTTGCCTAAAGAGTCTTCAAATACCATCACATGATAGAGATTATACTAGAGTGTCTTCATATACTGCCATGTTTTAAGAGCAGAAAAAATAGCACAAGATACTAAGCAAGGCTTCCTGGTTAATTCAGGCCAAAAGTCAGTACAGTAATCAAAACAGTTTAACACCATGTAAAGTCTAGTTTAACTTCATCATCCATAGTAATGTCTAATTCAAGCCATCATACTTTTAACATTGTTTCTTTACTGCTCTTATGGTTTAATCTTCCAATAGCTGTGCAGGCTTGAAAAGGTTGGGTTTGTGCTTATCGGTGTCAGTAATTCAACAACTTTCACTGATATCAAACAAGATAAACCTGGGAGCTATACAGGAATAGGTTGGCGTCTGTATAGTCACATTAATATGAAGCTATTTACATATGCGTTAGTGCCTATACTGACACTTGTTTTATTGTACATTGTTTGCCAAAAATAGAATTCTGGATTCTCCTGGCATTACGCCTAACTAACTACAAGAAGAAGTATTTAAAAGAAGATGAAAGGAAGAGAAAAACTCTCAAGTAGGCTGATATAATTTGTCTCAAAAGTGCCCGAAGGGAGCTGCAGATAGTGTAGCTATTGCTGTACTGGTACAGCTGTTTTCCCCACTTCAGCGTGAATGTTGGTCGAGAGAATTCCGCCTGTTGGGCACCATGCGGGTGGCCCAGCCTGGGCCCAGCTGTGTGCCGCTGTCAGCACAACTGCACGCCTGCACACAGACCCGGGAGACCTTCAAAAGCATGGGGCTTGGAGCAACCTGGCCTAGTGGAAGGTGTCTCTGCCCATGGCAGGGGGCTGGAACTAGATGATCTTTAAGGTCACCTCCAACCCGAACCATTCTATGGGTCTATGATAACATGTACCTCTGCTTTCAAAAGGCTTCTCCTGGCTTTACGCTGAGAGCAAGCTGTCTACTAAGCAGGCTCTGACTAAGAACCCCTTAAAAATCTCTAATAAAATCATCAGCCTTTTGATCCACGGAGTCACAAATGCCACAACTATAATTTTTCCTCAACTTCCAGCTTACAAAATCCTTGTTATCAGAAGAAGCTGTCTTGCTGTCACAAAAAAAACCCCACCCCACAAAGAAACCCCCACCACAAATCAAACAAAAACCTAAAAAACCCCAAATTTCCTGGAAGAAATACCTTTTGTTTTACTTTTGGGATTTGGGGGTTTGGTTTGGGTTTTTTTAATGTTTCAGTAGTTCACGGATTAGGAGATAACTACACACATAGAGCTTAAGGACAGCAATATTTCTGCCTGTCACCTATGTGGTAAGTATTTGTAAATGATGAGTAGTGCAAATAACACATAATGACAATTATAACCGATCAGGAGCAATGATGAGATTACTAGCATGGAAAACTAATGCCTGATGATCAAACCTGTACTACTTGATATACAACTTGCCGTCACTAATGTGTCCCTGTCACCTGGAGTCAGTAGGCCATCCCCTATAGCTTCACCCCAAACAGCCCAGTTCTGGCACTCCTGCCCCTGCAGAGGGGTGCCTCCCCTGTGAGATAACCCACAAACTCATGGCTGGTCAGCAGCTTCCTGGAGACAGGAAAAAAACAGACTCTTTTTTTTTTTTTCAACAAAGCATCTAAAAGTTTTTTACCTGAGTGAAAATGAATTCAGATTTGCAATATATGTTTTGGAAGTTTCTATTAATTCAGGATGTCTTTAGTGGTTTTGTTTATTTTAAAAAGCCATGCGATACTCTTACTGTAAAATCGCATCCTAATCCATGATTATGTTAATCAGATTTTAAATGACAAGGACATCTATGATCAAAGAATCTCATCTTTTTTTTTTTTTAATCACTCTAGCTCCTGAAATAACCTGACACTGATCTAGACAAGGGGAGGATTTGGTGTTAAAACCAAAACCAGATTTACTATTAGCCTACAGTAACTTTCCTTACCCATTATATCATGGTGAATACATCAGGTAGATCCTCAGTAAGCAACATCTGTAAAGTATCCTGGTCTAATCCATCCAGGAATACCAGAGATATAACCTGAAACTCTCTACATACTGGCTCTGTCCCTGGATGATCATTTCATATCTCCATGATATGCAAAATGACACTTCTACTCCCCCAAGTATCTTTCTAAAACCCCATTTTTTAGTATGATTTTAAAATCTACGTGGCATTCATGGCCACGCAGACTGTTGCGACAAACTTGACATCACTTCTGCTTCTGACTGGAGTTTATTTCCTTTCTACTTTTCCCAAGTTCACAAATGCACTTCTATTTCAGCTTTATAACTTAATTCACATTTTAGTAATCTCATGCTCATTTCACTTAAATGGCACATGCTGTAAAATGCAATGAAACATATTGGCATTTTAACTGACTGTAGAAATTGCCTCATGAGGATTTTTATATCCCAGGCTTTGTCCCTGGATTTAGCAGTAGCATGATGTTCCCATGAAACATGAAGCTCAGGGCTCCACACTTTCGGCTTACACCAGATTTCCAAGCTGTTTTTTAATTCTACTGGGTTTACTAATTGTGAGCTCAGCTAGTTCAGCCCAGGATATAAAATCCAAACTAATTAAAGCCAGGAGAGAAAAGGTGTGGTGAGATAATTTCTCAGTGTCTTGATTCTCAGGTATGACATGCAGTAGTAGTAGGGCTGCTCCCTGTGCAATTACAGTAGCTGATTGCACTAAAGTAATTCATTTGTATTCTGAACATGGTCTAACAAGATATATTGTAAATAGCAAAGATTCGCAGAGAATGACCACTACTTAAGATGCTTTACAGCAGGTAAAAAAAGCCCCTTGATAATCATAATCATTCAGCATAAATGCAATTGAGGTATAAGGCCAAATGCAAAAGACTTCCCGCACTGCGCAATCAACACTTTGATCTAACATTTCTATAGCAAATTTCTTCCAACACTCAACATTAGGCAATTGTCCAGAGAAAATGACACATGGATTAAATGCAAACACACTTGCATATAACAGCTAACATGTATTTTCACTGCAACAAGCACACGAAGAGATACCTCTTCTATCAGTATGTGCTTGCAAACTATAGAGGATTAAATGGACTTTAAGAAACTTTTGAGATTGAGTTTTCACAGTAACCAGTGCTAAGCACGAACCAATTTTCTCTATCTGTCACACAGAAAAAATGACCTTTTCCTTTACTGTAAAGATCTCGGCCTCCTGGGTAGGCTGGAGAGGGGATGGTCCAGCTAGAGTAGGAACTCTCCAAAAGAAGTGAGGCAAGAGTGAAAAAATGGAGGAACACTTGCCTAGCTTAATAGAAGGATTAAAGTCTGTTTAAATAGCAATTTGGTTGTAAAAACAGAAGAGCAAGGGAACAGTAACTGGGACACAGTATGGGCAGCCATCAAGAAAATCCACCACGGGGCTTCAATTCACCAAACATCCACAAACTCAAAAGTTAAGCATTTTGTCCAAACTCATTGTCTAAATCCTCTTTTGGTCAATGGAGAGAGACTTCCAGAGGGAGGTGCTTGCTACTGGAGCTGTGCCAGGAGACACAAAAGTCAGCCATGACCTCTGCAATACCTGACTAACCCCTGGGCTTGGATCACTTTAAAACTCACATTTTTCCATCAGTTTGGCTGTCAGTTACTTGTGGAGATGCTACAGCCTGATGGAGACCCACACTGGAGCACTTGAAGCATCTGGAACTACCAAGAAAAAGCTGTTTGTGCCTTTAGTGACTCCACATCTAAAGCTGAGGTGAGAAAGGCAAAAAAAGCTAATAACCTTCTGGGCAATATCACACTTCTTTACGAGCTCCCTGGAGCCTGAGTGCCTTTAATGCTTTCAGATCTGAGCTGAAATTTTCCTGGCATGGCACTGAGCAGTGGCTCAAGTCCCTGGGCACTGCTGTGCCCCGCCGTGCGGGATGGGCATGCCCACAGCCACAAAATACCGAAGGTCAAGAGGTACAAGTTTTGTGGGTTTTTAAAGGATTGTTTTCTTTTAGTGGGACAATATCCAAGGGAGGTTCTTGCCCCAAATCAACAGTATCCATTAAATAATAAAACCATTCTGCCTCAGAAACAAAGCTCACAGAAGGCAATAAAACTGTCCACCGGTCACAAATCAGGCACTTCAAAGCAATACAAACAGCAATGAAAATGTTAGACTTTACTGCTGAAAACTTTGCAGTTATGCCAGTATGACAGTTATGCCTTAGCACAGAGATCAAGGAGGGAATTTTATTATTTTTTTTAATAGTTTCTGAAGAAGGAGAAAACTGTTCAATTTTAGAGACTGACAGATGAGGCAGGCAGTCCAAACAGGACCCCCGAGGTGTAATGGGAGTTGTAATGCACCCTGCAAATTAAGTACAGTAGGAGCCAGCCCTCCTGATTCACCCAACAGCTGAGGTGTACCCAGAGGGTGCAGTGCTCAGCACCCAGCCCCCGGAGCTCGCAGCTCACGCAGCGCAGGGACCGGCTCTCTACAGCACCGTGCCGTCCCAGGGATAACGAAGTTCAGCACGGGGATCACAAGTTGCTCCACGTGATGTAACAGCCCACAAACCCGATGTGAAACAAACACAACCAAACACTTCCCTGCATATAAAGAGTCTCAGTGCTGGGCTGCAGAGATGAGGGTTCCACATCCGTGAGCTAAAAGCAAACAAACAGCTTCTCAGTAGCTTTTAATCATGATGGGTAAAGGAAACCCTCCAAAGCAAGACAGCATTTGTTGCTATAAATAAAGGTTTTAATTTGTAAAGCACAAATGTCAGCAGGGACTGGACTTTTGCACACAGTGGGCCTGATCCTGCTGTCAAAACTCTCTCCTGGTTGCTGATGCTCCAACCATTCACCAGGCTCTCAAAGCCACTGCTGTGGGGCTCGGCACTCGGCGGAGCCAGCTATGCAGCAAGCACAGCCATCTGGAAGACTCGCTCAATAAGGACATTTTTCACAGACTTCTTTCCCACACAGAGAATAAGGTTTATTTGTCTTTGCAGTGGTTAATGTTCTGTTCTGCTTTCCTTCCCTCCCAGTGAGTAAATCCCAATTCAGATGCAGTTGCCCCCATGGTTACAAAGCAGCCTGTCAGCTTCCCAAGGAACGACTGTTGAGAGCAAGGACAAAAACTGTTCAAAAACGAAAAGGAAAGTGTATAGAAAAAATACTTTATTACTTCTTTTTGCTAGCAGAACCACTTTTTCTCAAATACTCTATTGGTACTGAAATGTAATCGTGTCTTTGCAGTGTTATGGCATGTTAGAATTCACAGATCCCAAAGAAATTAAGGCTCAGTTGTGGAAGTGCTCTGCATGCAGGCTGAACAGATGCTTGACAGAGAAAATAGTTGGTAGTTAAAGCATTAGTGCTTTGGAAGCTTCTCACTGAGACACGTTGCAACTTCTAAATATTAAAAAAGGTACTGTCTTTGAAAATTTGCAGATCCTTAAACATCTGAATTCCTTCTTTTTTTTTTTTTTTATCATTTCAGGGAAAAAACAAAAAAAGATTTGAAACTCAAACTTATGATGAGGAACAGAGACTTCTTTGGATTGGAAGAGGAATCAAACAGACCTCAAGGAGATATTGTCAAATTAAATTGAGGCAGTAGCAACCACAGATATCAAAATTTGATTACAACAGAAGCAATTTTAAGCACAACCAAACAGAGAGGCTTCAGCAGCTCCTACAGCCTGTTTGCTACAACCTTGTGCCACCGAACTGCATTGCTCCTGGGGAAACATTGCAAAAAGTGGTAATGCCAATCAAAAGCATTTACGAAATAAACACACTAGCTTAGCAAGCATCAAGAGCCTCCAGATTCATAAGAAATCTAGAAGAGCGGGCAGCATAAAGAAAATAAGCATAATTTATTTATTTACAGGGAAAAAAATAAACTGTGAGAAATCCACAAAGCAAGTGGCACAGCAGAGAAGTACAAACAGGACTAAACAAACACCTCTAATGAGGTTGTCCTTGAGCCTTTATAAATAAACACGTTGTTAAACCAAGGAAGGAGTAGGAAGAATCCTACATATATATGTAGAGAAATTTGAACCCAACCAGAACCAACTACCAAAACACTGCATGTCAGAAAGGTGAACTACCTGAACCAATCTCACTTTCAGATCCCATTGCTGTTACCTTTGCAATTACAGAGAAAGGTTAATAAAATCTAGCAGAAACACATTTATTATACTTTGAAGACAAGACTTTGCTAAATTTATCTCCAGTTCCATGCTGCAGTGAGTACCTAAGACAGAAATAATAACCTGTAACTTAAGAAACCTTTTTTCTTTTTTTTTAAGTAATAAATACCAAAAGGTATTACACAGAAATTCTCCCCAAGGAACTACAAATTTATGCTGCAATGATTAAAGTCAACAACAGGCACAAAGGTTTCACAGCTTTCAAAAATGCTGTTGATTCTTTCAGGCAAAGCCCTCAAAGTAATAAAAGCAACCCAAGTTATCCTCCTGGGGGGCAGCACTGGGCTGGATTGCTATGAACAACTCCCAAGTTGCTGCAGCTGAGCCTTTGGATGTCCTCTGCACATCTCCATTTCTTTGTTCCTTCTTATTTGCTAGAACATATTTTGCTTTAGCTCTTCCTGAAGATGAATGTTTAGGCGGCACTTGAGCTCCAGACTGAATGGGGGACCAGTGCAAGTTCCAGGCTCAAATCTGAAATCTTGCTGGTTTTAGCCTTGGGCAGTTTCCTTCTTTCATTGAGGTGTAACAGATAATTAGATGGAATCAGCAGCAAAAAGGCAAGCCTACCAGCCTCTATGAAGCTTTCTCAGGACTAAATTTTTCACTGACAGTTTCATAAGAGATCAATACAGTGCAGCAGCCATACTGAAAAATGACCTACCTGAACCAAGACAAGCAAAAGTGGCTCAACAATATTTTTCTGTGGCTTAGAGATGTCAGCAAAGTGGCAATGAAACCCAGCAACCATGACTTGACTATTTTTCTCTCTGCAACCTCAGGTTCATCTAATTGCTCCCTGAAATAATGTCAAAAGACAAAAGATACGTAAACTGGTATCTATGTCATGGAGGGCTGGGGCTGTGCTTCGGCTTGCAGCACTTGCTCTACACTCCTCTGTCATATGACAGGTCCCTACAACCACAAAGGCTCCTCAAAGTCAGAAAAGCAGAATATTTTCCAAGTGGCTCCAGATGGGACATGCCCAGCACTCCGCAATGTCTCCTCCTGTGCACAAACACTCAGAGGGGGAAGGTTGGGCTGTTCTTCCCCGGAGGACCGGCTGTCACCACCCAGTTTGTACCGCAGGGCAGGAAAGGCTGGTCTTTCCCCAGTAGCCACAGCTACGCTGGGCACGCCACTGTGTGAGCTCTCGCCAGTGGCCCTGGCCATCTCACGGTCTCCTGCTCAGTGCAGCAGCCGCAGTGACACGTGCTCGGGCCACAGCCATCACCTCTGCTGGAAGTGAGACTGAACTAAGCAACTCCCGAGTTGGTCACACTGAAACCCCAGCTCTTCTGCCGGGCTGGCTGTTGTCTTGTGTGCATCCGCCACAGGAGGAGAGGCATGCCATAGCCTGCCCCCATGGGCAGCCTTGTAACAGCACACGATCTCCAAATGACTTGACTTTGGAGAACAAGTGCTGTCCCCCAGAGCCAGATAATCCTGATCTCAGCTTTTGGCTTCAATCACCATCTGAAGTGTCTCTTACCATCACGACCTCCCAGAATGCATTTCACAACCTGCAGAGCCCAAAAGATTGAGCAAAAGCACTCTCAGCCACAGCAGATCAGGAATAAGATTGGCATGGGAATTTATCAGTGTATAATATTGCTCAGCAAAGGGCTGTGGTTGAAGCACATTGTGCAGAAAATGGTGTTGGATGCAAAGTGACAACGTTTTGGCAGAGAGCAGAAGGGCACATACACCAAATGACAGGGCTCAGGAAAAAGACACACCGCAGACTGCTGGCAATTGCAAGGAAAATAATTAGAACATATTTTCAGGTCTAAATTAACCCAGACTTCCAAGTCTAGCTTGGGGAAACCCAAAAGTAGATCTATGTCTTGTCCTTCATCTGCTCAGAGTATCTCTAAGTATCAACAACATACCCAAAACACGCTGATGGATTTGCTGCTGCACAGAAGGCCCCGGTACAGCAGCCAGCTGCACATGATAAGCACGATAGTGACATTACATCACCAGAAGAATTCAAAGGAAATTCAATAAACTCCAGCTTAATAAATTCAATATCCTGAGCACCTACTTCCCAAGCCTCACAAAGCCTTAATATATGCAGCTGATTATAAATGCCTAAAAAGTACACAACAGTAAAATGATGTTTATTCAGTGATGTTTAAATTATGACCCTAATCTTATTCACATTCTCCCTCCTTAAAAGAAACAAATGGGCTGCTTTTCATGTCCCAGCCCCAGTCCATCAGAACTGCGTCAGTGGCACATCTGTATGCACTCGACAGAGGTTCTGCTGGTTCTTTCCCTCTCTCCCAAGTGCTGAACACAATCATGGCACTTCTAAGCACCTGACACCAGGGAACCCATCAAAGCTGGGCATTTTTATTTCCTCTGCCTGAACTTTACCGGACTCTATTTGAATGGATTATGATATAATAAAGGAAGAGCATATACTATGCACTTATGTAAACACAAGGAGAAAAGTGATGAAGATAAGAAAAAAAAAAAGGAAAAACAAATTCAGAAGCTTGTGCACTACAGAAAATTTGCTAGTGCGATATACTGCTCCAAGACACCCCAAACCATGTCCTAGGATGAAGATGTAACCCACCTCCACCAGCAGTTACGAAACAAATTACTGAGAAGTGTGCTTCTAACCTCCACACAGAGGTATTTATAGCCCACTCCATACCTTCCCTGCTTTTGTAACCCTACACACCTACAGTGTTTAGGTCAGCACTTTGAACCTCAGATGCTTTTTAGACACCTGTTTAGCTCACAAACTCAATTGCTTCTCTTAGCAATACACTTCATTACCTATAGCTTAATGTAAAGTGTGTACTGACCTGCAGCTGTCTGATCAGATATTTCTTATTCATGGTGGCAGAACCCACAACAGCCTAATCCACTCTGGTAATACACCCAGGGTAAGTGATACCCTTTCTTACTGAAAGCCCAAGGGAAAGCGGGTGAAATCCAATCATTGATCTGACAAGTAATTTGTGACTTTACTTGACAAAGATTAATTAATATTGGAAGAGAAATGGGAGCAAGTACGATAAGCAGCAGAGATCCCTGAGGGAAGTGATAAACGAGAGACATGCGTTTCGCAACTAACAGGCACATCAACAAGCCACTGAATCTCGAAGTCTCTCAGATCAGGACTGGGCTTAAGATGGCAACTCCAGCCCTGCATCCGCAGGAGCCGCTGCTGACAGACCCCTCCGGAGGGATGCTGAGTTCAGACCAAACCATCCCGGAGGCAGCAGGCACCCAGCTCTGGCACCCATCGTGCTTCACATCTTGGGTGCCGGGGCAGCTGGGGCTGGGGCAGCAGGACACCAAGGGGAGCTGGGTGGACAGCCAGGATGTCCCCAAACTGCAGGACATGATTGCAGTTGTGATTTCCCAACATCAAGGAGCAATGCATGGCTCCCTCCTGGCTCACACACCTTGGTTTCTAGTCAGCAAAAACAAGGATATGAGGATGGTGCATCTCCGATCTCCTCTGGAGAGACAGGATGTCCTCCTGACTCCCATAAGTTAGATTTGGCTACAGAAAGGCTTTTGCTTCTTGAGTCCAACCAGGAGTAGGGCTCAAAGAGCAAATATCCAACCTGTCAAGTCTCTTTCCACTTCTTTCTCAGAACTTAAGTCTTACTTGGAATATAACTACATATGTAACTACTTAAAAGCATATTAACGTGGTATTCTATACAAACTGTTCCCACTCCAAGCTGGCAGGTAGACTGAGGAGGATGCTATAAATCTACCAGGTGGCATTCTGAAGAAAAAGCGTTTCTGGTTCTTTCACCCCTTAAAACATACCTGCAGAGTTTGTAGACACACCCAGAGCTTCTCACAGAAATTAAAATTACAGTCTAACTATAAACAGAGGATGGTGCTGGACATGTACGTATCTGGCAACAGCACCCTCCCCACTTTTCCTAGGAAGGGAAGAGACAGCAAAAGGAGGCTGGTATCCAAGCTGAAATTTGGAAAAACTATCTGAGCGAAAGTGATAGTCACAGAAAAGAGTTTTAATACAGCTACATTAGAATTATTTACCTGGCTTCATCACTGTAAATCAGCGAAGACTTCTTAATGTCAGCTGTGAATTAGGCTAATATAAGTATTTGATACAAGTTCGCAGGTATGTATAAACAACAATACAATCATGGCACTGAATTATTTTGTAACATTTAAAATGTGCTTTTACTCCTAACGAACTTTCTGCATACTTAAAACCTACAGTTGTTCTGGTATATGAGATTACATTAATGAGGTGTAATTCTGATGCACAGCAACTTGTAGTGATGTATAAAATATCAGTTTGATATTCAGTCATATTAAAGGAATAAATATCAAGCAAACCTTAAGTTTATGGTCAAGTAAAATTCCACCACTGACTGGAAATCAAACTCATATGACCACTCTGAGGTCAGCAGCAGCACCTGAAGACTGCAGTGGCAGGAAAATTCAGCCATGAGATGTACAGAGCAATTAGCATGTTTTAAACAAGCTGAGGGCAGAGTCAAGACCATCTCCACTAGAGCAGCACTAAAACATGAGCCTGATATATGTCAGGTGCTAAAGTGAACTGCTGCCAGGCTTTGGGAGGCATGACATCCCAGAACACCGACTACCAGCTGTGCAACCTCAGCACCTGCAAAGCTGAGAGAAGGGATCAAGACCTGAAAGTCTGGCTCAACTGAATATTCAGGATTAGGCATTTAGGGAACAGGAGGTGGCAGCTACTGTCCCCAGAACAGAGTGGGAATTGCTCCAAAGCAGGAAAAATACCATTTCATCAGTCAGGCAGCCACAATAACACTTGACAGAATTTGCACTTTTCTGAAGAAAAGGGTGGCTGAAGCCAAAACCAGATGCATGAGTAGACACAACGTAAAAGCAATGTAATTTTTTCGTTTTCCAAGATAGATCTGTCTTAATGAGTTTGCTGTTCTACAACTCCTCTGAACAGCAGTCACGTCCACCTCTGCTTTGGAAACATCTAGCAGCTTGGATACAGGCTTTCTGTTTGTGTTTTTCACTTGGGATATGGTGCTTCAGTTTAATCCTACACAGCAACCATCTCTTGCACTGCATACTTGACTTCAAGAACACTAGTCTGTACTATTAATTGGCTGCCTCAATAATTAATTAATCTTGTTGGTAAAACATTTTCATTCTGTGTAACACACATTTGCATTTCCATGAGTTAATGGAAGTGGGATATCAAGAGACAGAAAAGGAGCAACCTGAGGAAACCAAACCAAACCAAACCCAGACCTAAAAGCCAATCCAGAACAAATTTCCCACCTTTTTATCAAATACTTCTATTATAGGGGTTTTCTATTACTATTTTTTAATTCAGATCGGGTCATGCACTAAAATTCAGATGACCGATCAGGTGCAGGGTTCACACACAGATGTTTATTTCTAAAGTATAAAATAAATAACAAACATTTTCTAAAGTGACTTTTGGTCATTTTTTCAAAAGTATACATCTGCCCACAGGTGCCCACTGGGACTCTTGCAAGCACCTGTTCGTTCTATACCTAAACCCTATTACATATCTACTCTTCAGTCTCTAAACTGGGCAGAAGCTGGAAGGCAGTGTCCAGGGTCACACTCCCCCATGCCTTCGGCTTAGTCCCTTTTATGTGGCCACATTTAATTATGGTACTGGGACTTCTGACATTTTGGAGAACTTTAAGGCTCTGATCATCTGATTCAGATGCAACCCCAGACTCGCAGACACCTACGTTGTGGGGGTGGTTGGATTCTCAACTTTACTTCAACCTTCTTATTTTAGCATTACATAATACATCTATTTCGGTCTGTGCCATCAAACATTAAAATTAAGAAAAGCCACGCTTCATAACTGAATATAAAGTAACTTCTTGATGCTCATGTTCCCAGCATTTCCTACCTCAGGGACATTTAACCATATCCAGTCACCTACCAGAGGCATATGGGTAAATGCCATGTAGAAAACCTGCCTTCACGTTTGCTTTTATTTGTATGCATTTCTAGCTGTAATCTGGATGCCGGTGTGCCTTATCCCTGCCTCCAGGCCCCCCGATGCCAGACGTACTCTCTGACTTGACCCTGCAACATACATGCAGTGAATGTGAACTTCACCTGCATCTATCCTGCTAATGCCCTGTGGATAACTGGCTAGCTGAAAAGGGTCACATAGACATAGTCCAGCTGGCTGGACAAAAATGCACATCGCTCTCAGCTTATCTGAAGTAAAGCAAAAATACACTGTCTTTGGCTGTTCTTGTTACACAATAACAGGAAGATTTTGGTGGGAAAAGAATGTTGCAGGTGGGAACAGATAACTACAGAAGAGAAACTAGGGGCGGGCTTGGTATTTAGGCAACTAACCAATAATGAGCTTAACTTTTGTAATATGTATGAGCTAATTATAAGAAGGCATAAAAGGTGACTGTAAGAGACAATAAACGAAGTCTGCTGATCACTCATATTGAGTGACTGTGTCTTCCCTCCGTCGCGACAATGCCCTTTTTTTTTTTTTAGTCCTGATTTCAACTGGTGCTTTTGACACCAGTTTCTAGCAGCAAAATAAAACCTACTAATATGTTTCAGTGACAAGGTGGGAGCCAGCTCATAGTTTTAGCTCTTACCTTTCTCATAATTAAAATTTTGAGAACAAGTACCTGATTTTTTCCCTGTGCAAGGACAACTCATTTTTTTAAAATAAAAATTACAGAGATACATTAATATTTTAACGTACAAACTGCAGAGAGTGTAAGGCATGCCATTACTAAAGCTTGCCCTATAACCACAGAAGTATTTCTTAAACTTCTTAAGGTATTATAGCTATTCTTTTATTCCCAGATGACAATCTGGGAGATCTCTGATAACAAAATACAATAAAAAAAGCTTAACACTAAAATTTAAATGCTCAATAAAATAGTAACTGGAAATTACAGTCAAAAAGCAGCCTTTTCATATTTTCTTCACAGTTTGGCTTTGAGCAGGGAAAGCTTGCCAATTACTTTTCTGGAAAACCTATTGTAATGCTGCTGATTTTGAAAGAAAAGGTGTAATTTTACAGCACACTTGCAAGCAGGGAGAAGTTGACAATTCTCACCAGCAAAGAGAAAAAGTGCTCTCTCCTCTGGTTCTTAACAGAGGTGAATGTTATTTGTTTTAAGGAATGGCTCATACAAATGCTCTTTGTTTCTGTTTTTTTGGAAAGACTTTTGTCAGATAATGTTTCAACATATTCTCAAATGGTTTATACTACACAGCCTACCCAATCCATTGCCTAATACATAATGAAAATGTCCAGATTAATCTGTAGAGTAGAAAATGCTTCTAAATTCATGGCATTTGATAAATGACACCTTCTTCCCCAGCTATCCTCAGCCTGATATGGTGATCACACATCTGTCTCCCTTCCCAGTGGTATATTCATTTCTGCTGCCTCCAAGCCCTGAAAGCTCTTGCCTGCCAGTTGATATTAAGCAACAGCCTGACAGCAGAGGAAGGAAAATAACATGAATCTGCGCTATTCAAGAATAACTGGAAATACTCCTAGAGAGGTACAAATTAGCACAAGAATGCTGGTCATTAAACACTGTCCAAAATATTGTGCAGCGTAGGTCCCTCGTATTTCGCCTCTATCTACGCTAGGAAATGTGCTCTGCTTGCAGAGCTGTACCTATTTTTATACATTGTGAGGAAAGGGCTTCAGTGGGTTTTACACTGCTTTAACACACCATACCCTGGAGAATTTTGGCTAATATTATGTATGAAAGTGTTTTCAGCAAAAGAAAACCTGTGCCACAAATTCCCCTTAGAACTGGGCCGGACTTCTCCTAATGTGCAGCAATGGCTGATACCGCACACAGCTGGAAACAGTCACCCACACGACTGCAGTGAAATATCCATAGAGCAATACACAAACCTACACCCAGGTACAAGCAGTTTGCAGGATGGTGAGATTGTTCACCAAGTCACAGTCTCCAGAGATGTGCTCTCAGATCCTGTGCCCCTGCTGTCAGTACAACTGTTTCTATCTACTTGGATGAATCATCTCCCAGAATCAAGTTGCAAAGAGCTTCAAGAGCTTGGGACATTCAGTCCAATTCATCCCTTTGCCAGCAAAATAGAGCTAAGAATCGTGTATATTGAATCCAGGAGACGTTTTATCAAGGAATTTGAACCAGGCACAATAGGCTTACTCTCCCAAGCCCCCAGACCTAGGGACTTCCTCGGGGGTTTGCCATAAAACTTGGCCATAAGAAGAATGATGATGCATTCAGCAGGGTGAAGTTTATCCTCTCCTGGGAGGGAAGGGATTGGGGCTAAGCAAGACCTCAGCTTCTTCCGCTGTTACCCGCCGGGGACCAGCTCATTCATACACCCAGTGATGTATGCAGCCCTGCCCAGGAACGCTCACCCACCGCAGCGTGCAGGTGGCCACAACACTAGCCAGCGCAGCCCCTCACCTGACCCTGCGGAGCAGAGAGTGCTGTAGCACTCTGCGCCTGTAGTTTGAGAGCCTGAACATCGCTCCCTTGCATCTGCACTTACTCTTGATTTCATGTTTCATAAAGGCCTCCTGGATTTCTCTATTGTGAGTTATGGCTACAGCATGCCTTCATTCGGCTGACCTAGAAACACTCTGTCTATAAATCCAGGCACAGCTGCTCCTTCGCATGGCCCTGCAGTTAGTAAGCCTCACAAATACACCCCAAAGGTCTCCCGCTCTCCACAGCGGAACTTTCAGCACAGCCCAGCAGGGCTAACCTTGACCACTGACTTCATCACAGCATTAGACCTCTTGCAAGTGCTCGGGAAGCTCCCATCACAAATCGGATGTGGAGAAGACAGTACGTGCCTTGCTGTTACAAAGCAAACAAGCCCTGCACCTTCCTAGGCAGCAGCTGATCTCCCCATTTCCATCCTACAGCTGTTGCTCAAACCACTTGCTCTGCAGCAGCAGCAGCTGTTGAACAACGCTGTTTGCGGAGTCCTGGCACTACCAGGGAATGGTGCTGGTGGGCATCTGTTCTGGCACGATAAGGAGACATAGATGCGTAGCTGGTATCCCATCAAATGAATCACTGCACTAGCACCATTCAAACACAGGAAAAAGGCAATGGGTGGAGAACGTAACAAACAAGGAGAGGAAAGAACCTGTCTGAGGCTCCCAGCAATGCGTACAAAACAATGTGGAGGCTCAGAAATCCTCTCCTAAGAAAGAATATGACACTGGAGGCAGCCAGTGCCTCCCCGGGAGCTGGGCTGCTCTAGAACCAGCTCATAAATCCCTCCTCGGCATGGCAAGGTGCAACGGTCCCTCCGAGCAGCAAGGTGTGCGCACCACGGCCAGACACGCCGGGATTGCTGCAGCCCAGATGCTTTCCCAGCCGCACGGCATGCCGCACAGCTTGGCAGCACAGTCTTAGCAGGAACACAAGGATTTTGTCGCTGCCCTCTTTGTTTGACAAACTTTTGTTAAAATTTTGTCTAATTGTCGTAAAGCATATGTATTCATTTAAAAACACATCAGTCAAACAACCATTCGGCACACTTGGAAATACATATTGAACAGGAGATGGAAAACAGCCTTCTTAAAAAGCCTGAGACTACTTTCCTCATGGAAAGAAATTCAACGTTTTCTGAACATTTGCTATTAATTAAGTACCCAATTAAGCATAAAAGCAGTAAATATCAAAACTGATCATTTATATAAAGTGAAGCTTACACAGAATGCCAAGTAATTTCCCCCTCCTTCAAAGATTAGACATACAAAACCGACTGGAAAAAAGGCTACAGTGAAGGCAAGACTCAGTAACCAAGGAATTCATAGAATAAGATTAAACTCCAAATCCTTTCTGAATACTCTTTTCTGGTCAAACTGAACTAACAATTTGTCCCATTCCCTCCAAATGGATTACTTAAGTACAAAGTTATGCATGTACCTAAAAATATTTATGGGAATGGAAGTCTTTATGCGAATTGAAAATAAATTCAGTAGTTCAGGCAGACAGTGTTTCACACAGGCCCCCAGTGAAAACAGAATACATGACACTGTCCTAATAAAAGATGAGGTCATTCCATAATCTCTATGAATGTAATTCTGGATGAGGTTATGAATAATATCAGTTCTCATTATATCTCATGGTTGTTTGAAGTCATTCTACATCTCAGTATGTGCAAGTCTAATATCACTCCATCTGGAAATACATTCCTTAAAGGAAGCAATTTTGCTCATGTCGAAAGCCTAATCCTACAAAGTCCCCTGGAAAAGATTCTGCCGACTTCAAAGCAGAATATACTTCATGCAAAATATGGTAATAGTTATCCAGCCCTTCTGTGCATTAGAAATAATTCATTTCATCAAGGTCAGGCAATGCGATACACTTGAAGGACTTTTGACTGCTTACTCACTTTAAAACCTCATTTCTCTATATTGCTCCATAGGTCTGCATTTAGTGTGAACACAAAGAACATGGTAAAAGTCTCAGGTTATTTGGTATGAAAGCTACACTTAAACTCATTAGACTACTTTATGGATTTTTTTTGTGTCTGTTTTTTACATTAAAAGATATTTTTCACCCAGGAGCTACAAAGTTAATTTGAAGCTCATGCAGACAGGGAGATTCATTATCAATGATGCCAAAGAGAAAAATTAAATAAAAAAATCATCACCCATGTTTCTTAATTGCTATTATCTCATCTAGGGTCAAAGATATCAATATATCTTCATCACAGCTATGCAGGTAATGCTTGCCATCCTCAGGCAGTTCACTCGGAGTTGCTGAGATGCTTGCAATGCACACCTACAAAACATGCAATCCTGTATATCACTGCAAGGGTTCCTATTTCTAAACTCTGTTGTATCCTCAACATTGACTGAACCTCAGCGTGGGTTCTGGTCTAAGAGATGGCCAATGAAAACAAGTTGTTAGGGGAAGACTTTCAATGGAGGTGTAGAGAATCTCTCCTCCCAAGCCAGGCAAGGAGATCCCATTCCCTACAGCCCTGAGGAACGTCGATACCGTACTGGGGAAAGGGAAAGCACAGACCAGGCTGTATGTGTACTTGGCCAGCAACAGCAAATCACCTATTTCATTATAATTTTTAGATGTCTGAACCTTTTCTTTCTATCATATGGTATCTTCCAAGGCTCATCAAGTAGCAGAATTAAGCAGCCACACAGACATACAGTGAGTTTAACACCATTGCTAACAAATAACTGCAAAAATAAAGTCACAGTAAATTTGTGTTTCTTACAGTAACAACAGTCCTAAGAGATAAGGAAGGTTCCTAGTGTGGCTTTTGCCACAGCTTTTCTAGCAGGAAACTTTTAAAAATGAGACATCCTTTCCAAAACAGAAAAGTGGATGCAATGTACATACTCTTTAATTGTCTTTCCCATGGCTCACTGCAGAAAAAAGCCCACACCTTTATTCTGCAGATACTAATTTCAGAGCACTGTATTTTTAGGAGGGGAAAAAAATAAAAGCCACATGACTGACATATTAATTAAACCCTGCTGTGATGTTTATTAGTTTGGGAATAATTATTTAATCACAAAATAGCTGCCAAGCTTTTGATTCAATGCTGATGAAGAAATGCATTCAAAAAGATATTTGAAGCCAACTGAAGTAGGAGCAAATCCAGAATAATTCATGGGAATTTGAAAGCAGTGGATCAGCATAAGAACACTGACCCTGCATTAATGCATGTTCTAAGTCCGAGACCTTCAGCTTCTTTCCCAAATAAACACTATTTTGACCCGCAAATATTTATTGGTGGAACTGAGCCAAACGTAAAAAAACACTACCTGAAGGAAACAGGACAAACAACTTGGAAAGCTCCCTGACAACTTGCACTACATGTATTCATTCCTTCCACCGTTATAAAGCCACCTAGTAAGGAAAAAAAAAAAAAATCAAGTGCATGTCCACTTACTTTTCCTTTAAAGAAGTAGATAAGCTTTGACTTCTTGACCAGTGTAAGCGTGAAACATTACATGGCCCTCCACTGTACTTTTGGAAGAAAATTCAGTTTTCCTTTTTCAATAAATAAATGATAGATTGGAGGTCTCCTGCCCTGGTTGTATTCACAGTGCAAACTGAAGCAATAACCCAGTGGAGGAACTGTCAGCGAGAAGAGCTCTAAAATATATTCTATACTAAAAATAACAGCATAGCCAGTGTCCCACTGACTGAAATAAAAATGTCCTGCACATAATTAATTCGATTTTAGGTCTGTAATCATTACAGCGCAGTCTCGTATATTACTACTGTTACAGATAAAGCCACAGGCATGTTGCATCTTCTTGCACAACAAGGTACACCCCAAACAGAAAGCCTGCAATCTAATGCTGTTGTTCATGCAAGAAGCGGCTACAGAAAGGCTACTGCATGGTCAGATACAAAATTAGAATTAAAAACTCATGTAACGAAAGAACAAGGAAATCCAGGAAGATAATAAGGAGAAGGAGGTAGAACAGCCCTCATAGGAAGCTTGTACGATCTACAGTCAAGCAAATGTCATGGTGCATTAGAAAACAGTTAAAACTCTACACACACACGTATGTGCGTGCGCATATATATATATATATGCACACACAAACATTTAATAAACCAAATACATGGCTTAGAAAACAAGACAGTTGCTTTGGCAGACACACTTCTAAGGGATCTGAATCAAGGAACTGGATGGAAATGAAAGATTTTCCTTTCTGGATGAGTTTTTCTCTGTGTTTCTGAAAGCAGAACAATAAACTGCAGAAGGGGCTGTCAATTCAGCAATTCATTTGTACTTCTCTAGAAATGCTAAAACCTTCAGAGGATCAACCTTAGGCCAGATGTATCTGCTAAAGCAGCACTGATTTTCCCTGGAGTGGCAGGATGTACCAAGGAAGACACTATACCTCACGAAACCTGGGACTTCACAAGTACTTTGATGCTGACGGGGGAGCTGCTGGTGATTTAACAACAGACTTGGCTTTCTCCTATTGAGGTAACAGCCTTCTGATTTCAGAAAGAGTGGGAAATTTGGTGAGCCTGAACTTTAACAAAGGTGTTGTCTGTCAGAGCGAGGAGGTGTAATGGGAACTGGGGTAGGAGGAAAGCATCACATAGTAGAGCACCCGAACTCTCCTGAGCACGAAGAATTTCTCCTTCCTAAGGAAACCTGAACTCAAATTTGCCACATCTGGGGACCCTCTCAACAATATACCATTAGTGCCATCATTTCAAACCCACTGCCTTTGTTAACTAGTGCTTGGGATCCTCTTGGTCTAATTTGTTGGAGTTCACCTTCTAGCTCTTTCCATGAACATTTTTTCCAATGAAGCCAGAGCTTTGCGAGATGGCAGTCTGCACTTACTAACTAGGTGTGAATAGTTTTAGCGGTGCTATTTCTTGAGGTTCCCTATCCTGTTGAGCAAGCTAAGAGGTATATACCGGCGGGGCAAGGGGTAGAGTACACAGATCATGCACAGTCCATGCATGGTCCATCTCCTCCCATCTCTTGTATGTGCCTGGATGTCACATGCAACCTTAATTCTGCATTCTCTACACTTTTGAGAAACTATTTTTTGACTATTAGCAGTTTTCTTCTAGGACTGTTTCCTGTGTTTAACTCACCTAAATAATGTTGAGTACCAAATTAAGTACGTAATTTACTGATCCCTAGAGTAAATCATGAACAACAGCAACCTGGAAAAAATATCTGCACTAAAAGGAACACACTTTACACAGCTAACTAATAACATGGTAATTGATTTAGGATCAGTCTAATGAAGATGACAGTTTCTATTTTTCACATGTTTAATCTCTTCCTAGTATAGGACAATCTAGCTGTTTATTTTGAATGGCAAATACATGCTCAGCCTACAAGCAGCCTGCTCTCCACTGAGACTTCCTTTCAAATTGAAAAACCATTTACCAAAGATAAGATTTTAAAGACTGTCTAGACTAGTCTTCACCCAGGTGCCATCTGTTTAGAAATACAGGAATATGTTCACGCTGCATAAAAGTAACCCAGTGTAGGTAGGAGTTACAAAATTTGCATAGTTACAAAGCCCAAATAATTGTGCACAAGAATTTTAAGGGATTAACACAATAAAACCCCTGCAAAACCTTAGAGGAAAACCAGAAATTTCAGATTCACGGTTAGTAATATCCTGTTCCAGATATTTAATGTTTTTAAAGGGCAGCCCTCTCAGCAAGGATTGCATGCATGAAGGCTCACATCCAGTCCCTTTACTGCAATATACTTTCACAAATGCACACAGACGTGTGTTTTACCCCTGCATGCATAAAAAGGACTTGAGCATAGACTGGGTTAGTGTGGTACTGTGATAGTAATTTTTATGGTGAAGATGGGCACACGTTGTACAAAAAAAAAAAGACCAGGAGGACAACAGAAAAGCTAGATTTTTTTAATTTTTTTTTCTTGGACACAAGCTTGGAAGAAAGACAAGCAGAGTATGTTTCTTGGCTATTGCCTTTTGCATTATTTTGTGTTGCTAGATGTCACGGTTCAACTGGTTTGCATTATCTCTAACAGTTCTGGGTTGGAGCACATTAATAACCACCTCACTGAGGAGGCAGCCACAGGCAGACAGATAAATGTGTTACTATCCATCCGCTCACATCATCTCTCCCCTGCACGTTCACATTCCTCTCAAACTCTTTTCCTCTTGCAGGTCAGGGCCATGACACACCTGATAGACACGTAATTATGAAGCCCAACCAGATGTATGGCTCTGGTTAGGTTTTGCATCTCAACAGCCTTTCAGGACCATCCATCTCTCTCCGTTTGCTCTTTGAATGACTGTGGATTCAATGGTGCGTCTAAACCACGGTATGACAGCTCTTCAGGCATATACAGTGCTTGGTCCCATTTGACAGCAATCCTTATGGCCAGACAAATAATAAATATTAATACATTTTTAAGATGTAATCTTGCAATTGTGATCAATTACCTGACTACAGAGACACAATGGCATACATAGAAAAGCATTAAAAAGTCTAAAGGAAAACAAGAAAATAGATCTGGGATTCTTTTAATGGCTTAACATCTCAGGAGAAGGAACAAGGAAGCATTCCGTGAACACGGCAGCACTTTGGTTTAAAAATACCTGTGGTTTATTAATCTTGATGAAGCTTCTTGTAGCGTTATGTCTGTCTAATTTAAGAGAATGAAACATATTTAATCCTGATCAATCTTGGTGAGTCTGCACGCTGAGCTCTCCACCAACTATCTGAACCACACTTTTGTGTACAGAATATTTTTAAGGAAATGGCTGTGCCTTACTGGATTGACAACCGCAAGCAGCTGTAGGACAGACTCAGCAGAACCTGTCTTCTGAAGAGAGACAAAACCTCAGCTTCTGCTGTTTCAGCTGTAGATGGCACTACTGTTTCCTATGGACTCAGTCAAATGAGGTTACATTACAACCAGATCATACTTCAAAGCCTCTATCACCTCTCATATGATACATACCACCACAAAAAAAAAAAAAAAAAAAAAAAGTATCCTAGCATTGCTTTGACTCCTACCTAAGCTACTCTTCACAAAGCCTCAGAAAATGTGTAACAACATACTAAGAATCAATCACACCAGATCTAAGGGATTATGGAAAAAATCTGTGGGCAACAGAGCTGAAATAATCAAGACAAAGAGACAGAACCATGCATGTGAACCAGGTATGAACATTATCTGTGTTAAGCCTTGAGAGCTGTTTGTCTGCCTACAACTGGCTTGGTGAAAGCAATGAGCACATCAAATATTACTCTTGCATTACCGCTGGAAGGGCACCTACATACCTTGTAGCAATGAGCTGCACACTTTACCTTTCTCTATTTGCAAAGTGATATGAATGTCTCAGGAGTGTTTGATACAACAGAAAGGTTTACATTCATGCTTTGAGATTGAGGGTGAAGCCCCATGCTGAACCACACTCATCACAGAATGTCACCTGGCTGGAGATGGGATTACTTAAAACCAAATAAATACCCCTGCTTCCCGGCATTAGGCCATTCTGCAGCTAATCTGTGGCACTGAAAATGAGGAAAAGCTCATTTTGCACTTGTATTCTACACGAATATAAAGCATTAGATACAACATCCTAGCTGGTAGCTCACCAGGCATCTGTAAACACGCTTGCTGAAGACTTCTCTCTTACTTGCTGGGACAAAAGAGTTTGATTTTGATGTTTAAAACTTGGTGCTCTTAAGCAGAGTGGACATGAACAGTTCTTGCATCTACTGCCTGCAGCATGCAGGGTCAGAATAGAAACAGGAGTCTGAATTTCATCTTGCCTCTACTTTACACATGACAACAGCTCTTACAATTAATCAAAATCATTATTTTATGGCAACAAATGATGCTTTCTTGGCTCCTCTATGCCCAAACTGTCTTAAATGTAAAACCTCATTCTTCCTAATACTTCACAAGTTGTTAGTACAGCCATAAGTTTCAGAAAGAGCTGAGTCTTGGGAAATACGAGAAATTAAATTCTAATGCTGTACGAACATACTGCAGCTTCATCAGGAGTAACCAACGTGATGAATCTTCACCTATCAAGAGCTGCTGTCTGTTGCTACAGTTTTATATCACTTGCTCCAATTATCATTATTCTTGACCTCAAACTCTCTCCAGTCTAAATAAGGAAGAGCGATGCAAACTGGAAAGTATCCTGCATTACTTAGGTAGTAATGTAGTAGGTAACTGGGACTGAGAGATTAGGTTTGAGATGCACCTCTACCAAAACACACATGCGTGCTTAGTTGCTACACAGTCTTTCTTGCAAAGTTTGCCTAGATAATAGTACCGTATTACTGGACCAAAAATTTGCTGTGAAATTCCCAAAGGGAAATCAAAAAAGCCTCTGTAATACACAAAGAGGTGAAAGAAAGGAAGAAACCCCAGCCTTGTCCCCTTCCAAAAAATGAAAGACTCTCCCTCATGCCTGCTCCATGTATTTGGAGGGCTACTGTCAGGACCAGGTAAGTATAAAGCAGCACAACTTCCCCATGGCACAATTCAATCTGAATATCCCCTTGCCCTTGATAACATCTGAAACTCAAGTGGCCTTTCCTAGAATTAGCTTAAATCGAGTGGGGGTGCCTATACCCGTGGTGTACGGTGATCGTATTAGCAGCTGATGAACTGGGACGTGTCCGAATGTGCCCACAAGCCTCCGTAATGAAGCAGGCAATCCGCTTTTGCACTGGCTATCTCAGACTTCGCTCTCCCATGTTCAGTATTTTTATGTATGAGCAGGAGTTGAGTGTGGGCCAAAGCACAAAACCGTAACGTGAGTTAATCCCTGCAGCTACGGCCTTGGGATACACAGAGACATCAGCCAAATATTCTCCCAGTAAAAGGGAACTCAGCTGATTTCAGCTTAATGTTTATATTGTTAAGGGACTTGGCTCCAGTTTTCTAATTGGCATGCAGACCCGCGAAAAGCTTCATCTCTCTCTAAAAATGTTATTTTAACCTTAGGAAGAATGGGACTTTTACATGAGTAAAGGCTACAGACTTAGACGCCTTGATGTTTTGAGACATGTTCCAGACTTTTGAGAGAAACTGTAGGCAAAACCTTTTAATGTCTCCTGTGAAGGATTGAGGCCCAGATTCCACTTTTGATTCCCGGCATACACAATTTCTGATTGTAAACAAATGAAATGTAATGGAGGCATGGTCATACCTTAAATTATAAGTGTAATAAGAGTGAAAATGAGAGAAAAAGACAAATATGATTATTGTAATATATCTCTCATTCTGAACAGCAGATTTCTCATCCAGAGCAGTGTATCAGTGAGCTGCATTCTTTAGTAGCTACACAGTGTATCTTAACACTTGATCACAAAGAGCCAGGGTTTAAAAAGTATAATAGAAGAGAGGTGGAGAATGAGCATAAGCTTTCAATGACAAATGCGGGCAACTGATCTTAAACGATAATTTTGAGCTAGTTTAAACAGCCTATCTCCATAAGCCTCAGGGAAACCATCGTAATGCAAGCAGAACATCAACCCTAGCTGTCCATGCTGTACCAAAACCAGGGGAGAGAGAAGAAAATTCGGTTTAAATGTATGCTCACATTTAATTATACAGTTGATCCCTCTGATCTGGACTGGAGCGGGGAAAGGGCAGGTTGTGGTACAAGTTACATACAGTAATGCATAAGAATTAGTTGCCTGCAGTATTTATAACTCATGACACTGGTGCGTATTTCCAGAGTACACCCCATCAACAGCCAGGCAGATGTATCCCTCCCTGCATAACTAGCATAGCTTTTTATCCTTTAGTGAGAATCTCACCACAACAAACTCCAGAGAGCAAATATCTGGGTTTATTTAAAATTATTTTAGCAGAATTTTAGCAAAACAACTTGCTCAGACTCTTCCTGCTACAGTAACAGCAATTGACTTTTCATTCTGATTTTATTAGTGCTGTTGGGGGAAATGAAACCAACTTTTCATGATAATTCCAAATAAGAAAGCTCCGTCCCCTAATCATCTCCCTTCTTCAAATGTTCTTTCCTTTACAAAAGGACAAGAAGATGGCCTTGTTTCTAGTATTGTACTTATGCAAACAGATTTCTCTGACCACCCATTAGAGCCTGGAAACACCACCTGATCAGTTCAGTGCTGCGCACACACTCACAACGCAGTCCCTAAAGCCCAGAGGGATCCAAAGAGTTTTGGGGTTTATGCCACACAAACAAGCTGACAGAACAACTTTGAAAGCTTTAGACAGTGTTAGAGTAGCACGCTAGCATTTTGTCCTCATTTTTGCCTTTTCTTCAACCTCACTAAGAAAAATTGACAGATATGGACTGTGGCTTTATAGTTCTCAAAAGCTGCTACTTCAGAGTAAGTAGGGCTTCTCTACGAGTAATACAGGCAACATCCTTCCCCTCCACCGACTAAAAAGCACCAAGGAAGCAATGCAACCGAAAACACAATATCCCTCTCCGAACTAGAGTCACCTAGAACCAGTTGGGCTGCCCTGGCACAGCTCTCTACCCCTATAAACCAACCATCCGCATTTTACTTGCACAGGCTCTTGGCGTGGGCTCGCACCCTCTGTACTAGCTGAGACACATTTCCAAATTAACAGCTCCCTTAAGTGAGACCCCCATTAGGGAGGTTAGTTAAACAACTTAAAGAAACTTCTAATTTACCTCCTGTTTCTTTTAAATAATTGGAAAGGTGCATTGCCTTTGCTCTTGGAAAGCCAGACTTTTGTCCCCTGTGCTACCGCTGTTTTCCCTTGAATCTCTGCGGAATTTGTTTGCATCAATTATGAACAAATACAGATAACGGCTCAACTTTTTTTTTTTTTTTTTAATGTTAAGTGATGGAAAAATAAAAATTACAGAGCTAAAAATAATACTTAGTTTGATTAACAACCCTTTCTGATAGCAGCACCAATCCAGCTGTACTACTTCTGCACACAATTTCTCTAGTTCCAAGAAGAAAATGTCTATCTCCTATATTTAGCTGTGAAACATTATCTAGAATAACTTTATGGAGAGAAAGAAGGAATTTTCCCTACACAAAAATATAGAAAAACAGTGAAGGGAAAATTAGAAGTTGTGGGGGCAAAATCACTTGCAAGCTGTGCAGGGGTTAGTTAAATATAAAAGCACACTTAGAAACCAACACTTGGCCAAGCAGGTGCCTAGCAACAAAATGCTACACGTGATGTGTTTTTAAATAGGAGAGAAACTCCGCAGTTGTGCTGTTGGTAAGCAAAGCAAGAATTCCTGTTGGAAACACCATCTTGCTACTGGGTTTATCAAATACCAGAAGGCTGAGGGATGCTTCCGTGACATCAAACTGAATTGCTAAATTCAGTTTCCTGCTTCATTTTGATAGTGGCTGCACTTTCTAGTGCAAGAGGCACGTTTTGCTTTTCTTCAAGGGTTTCAACCATAAAAACAGGAAAATATTTAAAGGAACTGACGTTAGAGATTGGTGATGCTTAAGCATCTGCAACACTACAAACCTTACACGTATCATGAACAGATGAAGATAGCACCCAAGATACACAGAGTGTTTCAGTGATGCGTGGAAAAAAAATCCCTTGGTGTGTAAGCCAAGAATATCTCCACGGTTAAACATGTCCCTGGGATAGCTTCACTACGGTGCCTGAAGCTTGGGGGAGAACAGAAGAGGCTTGATTGGACCTTCTCTTAATTTTCAACTTGATGTCCTGAAGAAAGACGCATGACTGAATCTGCAGTTAATCACTGTAATTAAGGACACTTTATAATTCTGTATGTTGAACAGGCATAAAACTATGCGCACTGACAAAATATTGTGCAGCTTCATACGTGTGTAATAGCTGGAATTAAGAGCTTACATCTATATTTAGAGACCTATAGCCATTAAAACGCAATGATGGAAATAAGAAAAAGAACAAAGGAAATTCTGTGGGAAAGACTATTATGCACTTGCTAGTAATAAATGTTAATTCACATACAGTTGCTCCCCGAAAAAAAATAATAAAATCATGAGAACTTGCCAAATGTAAGTCTGTGCCATAAAACCCCAACAGAAACAGAGAGTAATGTAAGAAATTCTGATGTACAAGACAGAGTTAAGCTAGCAGGGTACATAAACTGCCAAAATTTAATAAATATAAAATGAAAATAGATGATTGAAATTGTCTAAAAATATAGCAGTGTCAGTCATATTGAAAATGGAAAAGAAAATGGGAAGGAAAAAAAAATAAAGCACCAACCCACCAAGTAAAACATGAGTCGAAAACAACATCTTGCAACTTAAGCTATCCAACAGTAGTGTATAAATACCACCTGTGAAGCCCTTCTTTTCCATTTGCATGTTACAAAAGCATATTTTATCAATTTCTCAGATGATTTGGCGAATATTTTGCCTAGCATAACTGTTAAGACTGTTGAGTTTTCTCACAGATGGATTATCCAATGCTGTCAATTCCTGTGTCAGTGGGAGACACCTACAGGAGTCACTTGGCAAGGGGAGTGGTTTTAGCTACAACCTGTGCAGCTCTCCTGTGAAAGCTGTGTTTGAGCAGAAACAGAAGAGCAATCTTTATCTGGGCCACAGCAATAAACTACATTTTCTGAAACCCCTGTTCGCATGGCAGCGTACTTAGAGAAGCTGAACACACGCTGGACCACTCCACAGGTATCTGCAGCAGCCTACAGAGGAAGCACATCAAGGATGGATTTAAAAGCGGACCAGGTCTTCTTTACAGTGGCAAAGTCAGTAAGTTTACAGTGAACTACTGTGAAAATCTGACTACCAAGATGAAATGAAGTGGTCATTTTCTAAAAGAATGAGTTCTGGTTATGCCACCTTGACACTCATGAGGGAAGTTTTTCAGTGTACAAATGTATTTATGGTATTAAAATTATTAAAAAAGATGTACTTTTTCTGCATAAAAAGAAAAAAAATATATCCCAAAATATAACTGCTACAGCAGTTCTGACTCCATTTAACTCCTTTCTGATAGAGGTTTCAAGCCATAACAACTATTACACCAATTAATTTTGTGTGTGCACGGCACTGAGGATGCCTAACCTACCGTTAACACGTAAACAGATACACAGACATTCTGTCTATGGAACATTATATTTCTCCTGGATAATGTTATTACATGTTTTATTGACGTCAATAACCTTGTTTTTCAAGGACAGTAATATCTTTTGGCTATTTTTACCTACTGGCAGGAATTTGCAAATATTAATTGAGGTCTATGATCCTTCAGCATAACAGTTAGGAGAACATACAGAAAGGAACATCACAACTTCTCCTGCAAGTAATGTCTGCCCAAGAACAAACATGAACTTCAGCTAGTATTTCAGTTGTTCTTACCATGTTTTTTACTCCACAAATGAGTAAAAGAAGCTGTAATGAAAGAATTCTACCTCACCCTTTTTGTGTGATCAACCTTATTTGAGCTAGAAGAGCAAGAGAAATGTTTTGGGAAACGTGCAGGAAAGCAAAAATGATTACATTGTATTTTCCCATCTTTCAAAATGCAAAGTTTGAAGGTGGTAATATGGCTAAAGGAAGTGAGCTTTCTTATTCTCTCCTCTCTGCCTCTATGAGCTCAACTCTCTGCTTTATATCTGACCAGGATGGACAGTGGTGGTACAAAAAGCGTAAACCCTTGTACCACACCCGCTGTATCAAAAGACAGTGTGTGCACTGCTGTTATGGAGCTGTATTATGTAGGTATTCCGTGTCAAAACAAACAAACAAATGGTGGTGGGTGGTGGTATTTATTTATTTATTTAGCTGTGGGCCATTCTAAAATACCTCAGACTTTTCTAAAACACTCTCACTTCCCTCTACCACTTCAACAATCTCTTGTTGCTTCTGGACCATGCCTACAAGTTCTACTGATCCTCCTCTTACAAGATATCTCAGTACATCACCTCCTACATCCAGCCCAGACAATCAGTTGTTCTCTCCTCCTGTCAGTGAACTTCTTTTTCCCATTGGTTATTTTTCCATCTTGCCATTCTTCAGGCAATGAAACCCACTGGAGGCTACAGAAACCTGCTGCAGCAAAGGAAGCTAGTGCTGTTGAGCCTACATTAGATACAGCACTGCTGGTGGTTGGAGAAGGTGGTAAGGAACCGAGTCAGTCTTTTACGAGCCTGAATGGAAACAAAACATAACCCATTTCCTCCTCCTTCCCTAATGCCTTGCTTAAAGTCCCAGGCTGTTTCCCCTCAGGGCTCCGGTTAACTGGAACGCCCTGCCGCCAGCCTAACCTGTCTATACAAGAGATGCATTTATTATAACATCCGAAACGTAAGTGACCAATAACTTTTTAATGAGCACACAAGAACAGCAAAGCTCCATCTCATCACAGACAAAGAGCTCTTTTGTACAGTGATAATTGGAGTTTTTCTTGTCAATACAGTCATTTGTTCATTTTAATGTTCCTCCAATGATCTTAATGCATTTATAATTGAATCTCTAACTGCTTGGCTATGAATAAAGGATTAGGCCTGATGCAAAAGGTCACGTTGACCTTGAGAGCTATCAAGTTACAAGACATTTTAGCAATGGAGTAAACAATTTAAATATGTCTTGGGAAGTAAAAAAATTCCTAACAGCGGAGCCAATCAAACAACAAAATGATATTTCACCCTACTAATAAAAAGTCTATCTTGTCTCTTACAGCTATGTTAACGTGACGATTTTTATGTACTCTCTGTCAACTTGGCAACTCAGTTTATCAATTTCAGCAGTTTCTCCCCAGCAGTTTCCATCATGTGAAGTCTGTAAACCTCAAAATACAAATCTTCAGCAATGCACATAAAGAATACTCACCTCGTTATTAAATGACATCACCTACAGTAACCATTGTACAAACATGATCATGCCTTTTACTCCCAAGTCTTCTGTAAATTAAAAGGCAAATAAAAAAACATTTAGAGATTGGAGCTTCTAAGAATTTTTTTGAAGGGGAAATATATCTCAAACATAGGTCTCAAAGCTGATTCCAGTCAGAGAAGCCGTGTACTTAATCTATAGATTGTTTTGTGAAACATTACTGAACATAACAGGGAAAGAATCCCAGAAGCAATGAGAAAGTCAGCATTTGGTAAACTCTGCAAATCCTGCAAGTTACAAAATACCACAGCTCCACTCCTGCGTAAAACAACTATTACTTTTTTTTCCTCCAGACTACTTTCTGGCAGCTGTTAAAAAACCTGGCTATTTAATGGTCTGCATAAGCTTTGTTAGATATAACACTCACATAACACTCACTGACAAATGACAATGCCCTCTGAGTTAAGATCAGTGCTCCAATAATCCTGTATGCTCTTCACAACATCAAAATACATTTATTTATTCATGAGTTTCAAATGAAGATTAACACTTGTCCAAGTGAGGTCTGAAGACAGATGACATCCTTTTCCTTATCATTTTCAAGATAAACCAAAACAACAGACTACAACACTAAGTGCTGATCACAGCAATGCTCTTATGTAGGCTTTGTCAGACTTAAATGGATACTTAAGACAGTTTAACCTCAGAAGTCACATGAGATTCCAACTCCACAAATCACAAGCAACTGAAGGGCAACCAAATAAAATGCTGAAATGAAACCATTCTGGTCTGTCTAATCAAATTATTGGAAACATAACAGGGATAGCATCTGATAAAGACATTTATGGAAGCTCTGCCAACATGTCCTAGGGCTCTGTTTGGCAAACAGCTCCTTTGTACCTGACTCTGGGTGACTCAAGAAGCTTTGGGTATGTTTACATAGCTACTGCAGGCTATTCAGTCCCGTTAGATTAACAGCCACTCTTGGCATGGTCAGCAGCGCTGTCTACTGAAATGAGGGTCGATTTCCCAAGCTCTCAATTTACTGAAGGAAAAAGATATAACGATCTCTTAGAAGAGACAAACTAGGAAAAAAGCAAGAGAACAACAGAACTTCTGTCACAAGTGATGTTGGTAGGTCTGCAGTCTTTTAATTCCTGCCAGGGATTTTCTCAAAGGCATCCTATTTTCAGAAAGAAGAAAAGAAGAGAGACATCTGAAATGATTTCAAATGCTTCCCCTGTGATACTGGACATGGCAAGGTAGGAGGAGGGAACCTCAGCAAGCAGCATGTGTTTGTCTGGAGGGCAAGGCAGCAAAGAGCGTGTAGGAGAAAAGGCTACCTGCATCTAAACCAAAAGCAGCGACTTCTACAACGCTGTAGAACATCATCCTGGCATGACACAGCAAAAAGCAGAACACAAGCAGCTTGCACATAACACACCACAGCATGGCTGCCTTAGCCTAAGTAGTGATGGCTTTGCTCAGGCATCAGTGGGATTTATAAAACCATGAAACGGCAGATGTGCACATTTAGCTTTATCATGGCAGCTCTCATTTCTAAAACCTGGGAAGTAAACACAAATTTAAACTTTTTTCTACTTCCTTTACTTAATCTATCAAGTATATTGATGTACACTTTAGATCACACGACAACGTTGGCCAAGTTGGTCATTTCTAAGAGACTGTTGAAGACTTGGTATCAAACCTTGTTCTGTTCACCTACCTGAGTAACTCCGTGGACCTCCATAGAACTAGTCAGGTAAACTGAAAGTAATTCTGACATAAAAATCTAAATCCTACTGCTTTCTGATGTTTATGACCAGGAAATTTGTAATAATTTTCTTTGATACTAGTAGACTTATTCGGAACCTGAATTATAAAAGCAATTTTCAATAATGTATCGGGTGTGTGAACAAGCTTTTTCCATAATAATACCACTTATTTAAGAGGGTTGATACTTCACAGAACACAATCACATTTGAAGAGGTCTTATTATAGTAACTCCTCTATAACTGGAGCATTAAATAAGTTCTACTGTGCTATTAAAAAGTCTTGAAAATACTCTTTGAAGTTACTTAAAGTTACATTATGGCTCTGTCATTTCTTTTAGAAGAAATGAGACCTGGGAATCGGGGAGAAGCACAGAATTATAGCGTCGGCATGACAGCTCCACTGCAGGCAGCTGTGCCACTGCAAGCAAACACCAAAAGCCCTTCGTGTCAAACGCCCTTTCCCATGGGCAAAGCATCTCTGAAGACACAGCAAACCTGGCTTGTCTCCTTCCAAGACTGTTGAAACCTCTTCTGACCAGTCCTCTGTGCATGTTGTTGCACTGCTTTCTGCTGCCTTCGGGTGAATATTCTGCCTGTGAAGCAAAGGAGGGAGGCCAGGAGGAGAGGTCCCTCCCTAAAACTGCCTGACCTTTTCTAACTAACTATATTCTCATATCGCTCTTGATATTGCTGAGGAGAGACTGATGACATTTTTTGTCTTAAATCTTACTACCCGCTGAAATGTCATGCTGCGCATTGGAGTTCAGACAGCAAGATGAAGAAGACTGACCCAAACCTCTCCATTAAATACCTATCAGTCACAGAAACTTGACTTCTACCCTTCAAAATCAGGTTCTTTCAAAAATAAATCACTTTAAGTATTATTCATAAAAGTACCTACAAGGAAGTGACTAAACCAACTAAACAAATTCTCTGCATTCTGCTCACTTGCATCCTACCAGCCTCTCCAAGAATTTACTTCACATGGAGTTAAAAAAAAAACCCAAACAAAAAACAACAAGCAACAAAACAAACCCAAACTGAGGTAAGGAACACTATCGTAGATGACTCAAGGTTTAACAAAAATGCAGCTGGTGATAAATGTGTGGCTGTGTTACAAAGATTTGCTCATAAACAAAAGAAATGAGAGTGTTATTTTCCATTGAAGAGCAATAGGAGGTGGCCAGCTGTCAGCACGCTGAGAGAGTTTTGCAAACTGCACATAGTACTTGCAGTTTGAGTTCCTGCTGTCCTACTGACTGTGCAACTCCCCCATGTGCTGTATATGGAGAACCACTCCTCAACTGGAATTATTTTAAATCCTCAAGAGTGAAAGCCTGGTTTTAACAGAGCTGTGTCATTCCCTCCAGTGGAACTTCTCCACTTCCATCTCTCCGTACGTCACCTAAAGACCATGAATCCGTTGTTTGAAACCCCATGGCCCCATTGAAATCTCCAGCTTTGTTCAGCAAGTTGAGAGCGTAAAAATCAACACATGTAGAACCTTGGAAATTCAGACAACAGATTTTTATGTTTGCAGTTTTCTCATCTGCAGTGGGAAGCAGGACCATTTTTCTGCTTCACTGGGCAATGCTGGTAAGTTTAAGTCTCCAGTCTCAGTGCTCTCAGTGCATAAATGAATCAATAACTTTATTTCAAACTTGCAAGCACACCACAGTAAGTTTTAAAATCCAATTCTTCTTAACGTCTGGCTTCCTAACAGTAGTAATGGATCACATGTCCCTCTGCTATGAGCAGACAGTGAAAACTCAAGTGAAATTTTTGTCCCAGGATAGCCCGGACAAGGCACTAACTGCAATATTCTATTTTCTGTGTAAAGCTTCGTGATTTCAATGTTCAGAGATTTCTCTTACATGTAAGCATGCAACTGACAGCTTTGCAAAATTAACTCATGTCAAGTTTCCACCAAATACAATGATTAGTCAACACAAACAGCAACATTTACATTCTTTACCTCCTAAACCTGGCAGATGAAGGTTAGCAAGACTGACACACTTTGCAATTATAACAGAAAAGCTCTAATACATTAAATGTAACTTTACCTAAAATTGTGGCTTGTCAGCTCCAAAATAAACTGCGCACGAGATGTGAAGGTACCTCATTTAGTATGTTTTTGATGTACACAAGCATTAAGTTTAATTTCCACATGGGCCAGAAACAATTTAACATATTTATTGGCTGCTTAGAAGCAGGGAAATTTAAAGTATAAATCGGAAGTGAAAACATCACTACATCATCTGGCAAACCATGTTGTATAATCTGTTACTAAAGAAAGAAAAGTTTTGCCAAGATAATTAAAATTATTACTGATGGAAAGCATCCCCACTGCCTGTTCATATACTGTCAAATCAGCAAAATAAACAATCTGCTTAGAGGAACGTATGAAACATCCAAGGCTCTTTGCAAGTGGGAGAGTCGTCAGTGGGGGGCCATAGTGCCAAATGAGAAGAGTATTTCTCTCTCCTTGGGTTTGCGGGCGGTGGGTGTGCCAGCTTCCCCAGTGCACCACAGCTCCCCACCCAGCCAGGAATTAAGCGCAAGACTGCTCTTGCTCACCAGTTGCAGTAATCAGCATACAAACTAATCATTAACTATTTCATAATACATATCATACCATAAAAAATGAAAGCAATGTGTGTGCAGGTTCACAGGAAACAAAGCAGATGGTGGCACCTTCTCGGGCGCAGGCAACTCTCTAAAAGAGCTAATGTAGCAACAGCGTATTGTGAATTCTGCTGAAAAATGGGCAGTTACTCCTGGTTTGGCCTACTGGAGGTTTTGTGCCAACCTAAACTGCCCAATCTTAGCAGTGCCAAAACAATTACTTTCCACTGGCCTCTCAGCATTTTAATGGCTCCGTCGTTGACAGTGTCTTAGATAAATGGCATGGTGGACAAAGAAACAACCAGATGTTAATTTGAGTTACAAAGCTGTGTTCAAGGAAAGTTGCTCACCCTCTGTCTCTCTCATCAATTTTATTTTGAAGTCTGAATAAGAAACAAAAATGGGGAAAAAGAAGTGCTGGATCCAGCTTTTTCTCATCGTAAACACCCATAGTCAAATAATTCTGTACTCATTAATGGTCTCCACATTTTCAACCAGAGGCCCTACTCTGAGATTACTTATCTCAAAAAGTATCTATTTCGTTCAGTGGACTTTGTAGGAAACCCCAGGCACAGAAATCCATCTGTATGGAAAACAGGGTTATAACAGTGGCCTATTTTTTTGCCTTAAGAGCAAAAGAAATTCAGAATGAATTATTTTATGGTATTATCTGAGAGCACGCTGGTGACCTGTACCATCACTGAAACTATGGCTCCAGAAATACTTCTTATTCTAAGGTATAATTTCATAACAAATTAAGTTTAAGCAGTTTGATTTGGTTTAGCAGACCAAAAACCTACGTTCAGATCAGTCAATGGTTAAATAACCTATCTAATAAACTGAGACTGAAAAGACAAAGTAGTTCAACTTTCTACATGAAAATTTAATATATATATTCTTACATTTTTCCTCCACTCAAGATGGAAAAAGAATGAGATCTGCCTAACTCCCCACAAAAATAGCAATTCCGATATTTCAATACATTTTAAAGGACAATCCTAATCCAGTTTTCTCACGATTCATCTGCCTGAGGTACATCTATAAGAAATTGCTGTAAGTAAATGGATGGCAGATTTTTGAGTTATTTCCCAAAAACAGTTAATGATATCTCTGCAGCAATCTCTTCTGAGCAGACTGTGCTGCCTATTTGTTTTTAAAGTCTCAGATGTCCTCGGCCATCAGAGGCATGTTTTCCTACTGTTAAGAAACAACCACCTCCTAATGATGGGGGCAGTGGAATACAGAATATATTTATTTGATTTGCAGGTGCCCTGAAGCCTGAAAGGGTGGTGAGTGCCCCAAGACACAGAGCTGATTCAAACCCATCCTTCATAACTGGAGATATGGTCTGGAGTCACAGGGTGCTACTCACAGGGCACCAAAAAAGCAATCCATTTAGGCTTGGTGATCGCATGAATACAGGATGGGGAGGAAAAACTGTAGATCGGAACATCAGAAGTAATCATACTGCTGTGAAAAGCCAGACAATATCTTATTTGTATGTATGTATACAATAATGCATGGGCACATAAGCATGCCCTATGAGACTGAAAGCTCCAATCCCACTGAACCCCAGTCAAAGGAGCTGGCTGGAAACCTGCATCCACCTTTGGGCACTGTCTGCAAAGGAGATGGGGACCCACTGGAGATAGACCCAAGCACAACTGGAGGTAGTCTCAGAGTCTAAAAGATACGGTCTATAAATGAAACCTGAGTTAACTGGGAGTCTCTAGCCTAGGGACAAAGACTTTAGCAAAGGGAAGTCCGCCGCAGAGAGGGAGGAGCAGCCCATTTCCCAGGTTCACCGGGGACAGAACGGGAGGGTAGAGCTCGCAGGGAAATTGGGAAGGTCCACATGGGGCACTACTAGGGAAAAAGTAACACGACGTAGCAAGGACAGCAAAGCATAGGTAGAGGTCACGGAGGAACGGAGAATCTTTGTGAAAGGTTTGGTTTAGGGATATGGGAATGAGGATCTTCATTAAAAGTTTTTTTCAGGGATATTCAGAGGAACAAGAAGGGGAAAGAGGTAAAGGCAAATTGTTGTATTCTGACAGAAGCCCAACAGTCTCCCATAGCACTGACTACATCCAAAGCCAATCTAATTACATCCAGCTTTTCCCCTGGATTTACACAGTTACAGGACAGGGGAGAATCTGGTGGTGAATTTATACATGGACACTCACCTACAGGACAGCTATACCAAAAAAAAAGAGCTGCTCCAACCTGGAGAGTATTGTAAAACGCCACTTTCTTGACTGCCAAATCATCCGTTAGAAAACAGTGTGTACCCTATCTGTTACACCTAATTGTCTACTTTCCTAAAACTGGTTTTCCTATGACACCCAGTTGAGGCTTTTAAAACCATGTTTTAAATGTAAATAAACACAGAAAATTCTCACTGGCTGAAATACTTTATCGAAGTTATTTAAACAAAAAATGTCTTTTTATCCTTTTGGTATAGTTTGGTCCATCCCGTCCCCCCCACACCCCCACCCCCTATATATAATATAGTTTTTATCTATTTATTTTTATTTAATTCTTAATTATTTAATATAATTTAAATTTTTAAAAAAGAAAAAATAATTTTAATTATTTAATTTAATTATTAATTAAAATCAAATAAGCAAAGGAAAATGCGTCTTGTTAAATGTTCATTTTCAAAACGTGGAAAATGTTTTTTAAATGTTTCCTAAGAAGCCAAATAATGCTTGTTTCACTTTCTTTTTTGTTTATAATACACAAACTTCATAAATAGCCCAACAAAATATATATGCAAGCATTAGTGCGTTTGGAGGGTGGGGAGGCTTCACAGCTTGTAACTAGCAGAAGAGATGGCTCCGCTTGCAAGGGAAGGATCCCACCCTGGAAGCTGGAGGAAGGACGGGATGCTGCTGCTGGCAGTGCAGGGGCTGACGGCTGTGGCTGTGTGGGAGCTGAGCTGCACACTGCGTGACAAGTTTTATGGGCTGGGAGTGGGAAGAAGACATGGAGAAGAGGCAGCTCATGGGTGAATGCGTGGGAAGAAATGAAGAGACAACAAGGAGGCTCTTCCAAGGTAACTGCTGAGAGCCTCGGTCCTGCTGCTGAATCACAAAGGAGGTGAAAGCTTTCCCAGCTCCAAGCACGCATGCAAACACCCCCTAAACACTAGCCCGGATGCTCCTGAATGTAATAATAATGGCAGCAATGTAATAAACAGCACAAGACATACAAAAAAGTTGTATTTATGAAAATCACACTAGTTTACAGGAACGAAGGGTTCAGTGCAAGAGAAAGAGCGGTGCAGCAAATAAAGACCATGGAGAAGGTGGGAGTTGGAAACGACAAACATGAGAAGCCCTCAGTCCTCTCAACTACACTGAGCTCAAAACCCTCAAACAAACTACAGCCCAGTTGTTCCTCACCCTGGAAATAAGATGGCTTTGAGATCCGCTGTCTCAGATAAAACAATAGCTTTTGTGACTCATGACAGAAGCCTTAATGCTAAAATCTCCTGCAGAACCGTTGAGTGTGTCTTTTTGAACAAAGTGCTTATTACCCGGCACTTGTCGTCCCAAGATCAACCATAACCTTGACATCTGCTTATTTTCTTTTAGAAAACTACCTTGCTTAGGTATTATATATTGAAAGCATTATGGTTGCCAGCGGTTAGAAGAGGCTCGAACTACTAAAGAAGTGCCACAAAGTGCAAATACTGAAGCTGCAGGACACGATGCTTCTGAAACAAAAAATAAATACTGTGAGTACAGAGACCTTGCAGAAGTAGAAATTCTTGATCTCCCAAAGGAAAATATAAAGCAAGCCTGAAAGAACTTCATTCTACGGAAGATTTCCACTAAATACATACATCCTTTTGCTTTTCATACTGCTTTGGCCGTCACTTAGTGAAGGCTGGTAAGGGGGCAAATGTGTCTGCCTGCTGCCAGGAAGAAGCGAGCGGGGCGGTCTGGTCAGGGCGAGGGCGAACTGAACTTTCTCTCCTCCTCACCAGCAACTGCTGACAGCTGGTGACAACCAGGAGAAGAGTTTTGCTGTGCACAGCCTCAGTGAAATACCCTGCAGAGCTGCAGGCTGCTCTAGGTATTTCTAAAGCTTGTGCTAATGATACCCGTGTGATTTTCTTCCAAAACTCTCTTTGTGCCATATGTGCCGCTGAACTGATCCACAGGAACGGAGTCATCGGTGTGTCTCTCCGCCCTGCAGCTACCAGCCTCATGTTGGAAGGTCATTAAAAGTGTTTAGGGCAGAAGGAAGCAGCCGTCCCCCCATCAGTCACTGCAGATCTGTCAGCACTGCACAAACGTTTCCTCTCTGGCTCCTTAACTGCACAGTACAAAACACCTACTAGGGAAGCAGTGGAGAGAATCAGATGAGGGCACGTAAGCCAAGAGGTCAGGCACGCTCTCGGTGCTGTTTGCTGAGCTGCTCCTGCTGGCTCTCTCCTGGGTCTGCACATCTCAGCAGTAAATTTTGGTTTCTTCTCATGTACTTACGAGATGCCCACCATGAAAGGGCTTCAACACCTCCCAAGGACTAGTTTTATAAATACATACATCTCAACACCTCCTGCTCCTCTCCCTCCCCCAGTCCCGCACACCTGCAGGGGCTAGATATAGTTCTCCAGGCTTTTTCCTCATGTAACAAGGTGCTAGAAGAGGTGCAGAGGTGGTGAAAGGCACCTTTCACCATTACGAAGGAGGTGGCTCCTTCATAACGCCACGAGGGTTTTTGGGGATCAAAGAAAAAGTAATTTAGTCAGTGACTTATGACTGAATTCCCCAAGGAGAGGAGTGCACTGGCTCTTTGTGTCCCAAAGCACACTAAAATCCCAGCTATATGCAGGCTGGAAACCTGGTGGCAAATCAGCGGCTGTGGGAACAGAAAATATGGCATGTGTTTCCCTGCGGATTTAATAGGATCACATATGTCAAACTGTGGAATCTTGACAGTCACTGGTCAATATTAAAGATGCTAATACTTAGTAATGTAATAATAATGTAAACAGCAATTCAATGTATTTGAACTGAGGGCCTTAAATGCCTTGCAGGACATACTTTATCAACTGGGGCATGAACCCATAGCATCCCGTTGGTTTGGGTTTTTTAAACACATTTTAGATCTCATTCCAGAGGTGTATGACATAGAAGGATGTGCATAGTTTTTCAGATTTCAATTAACTCCAACATTTTAAAAAACATGTAAATAAAGCAATACTGGGAACATTCTCGACAATTACAGTGGAGTCTGACACAAAATATATGGAGGCATAAACCACCAAGATTAGCATGAAAAAACAGGCTTTCTATAGGCATAGTTTCCATACATGGTACGCTCTGAGACAGTATTGCTACAGTGCAAAGATGATAAAGGCTCCAGCTCTGAGGTAGGAGAGACTCACTGCAGTTAGAAAGCATGACAATTACAGAAGGTAAAGGAGTGAACGTTCCCTGACTGTGCCTATGCCATGTCAATATGGGTATCTTCTGCCAACAAAAACTGAAAGGTGAACTCGACTTTGCTTCCTCACCCTGTTACAAAACGCCGATTTGCATGCTCTTGGATACAGGCACTGTTTCTCTCCTGCAGCAACACCCCTCCGGCAGTTCTATCTCCAGCCCAAATTTCACCCCAGAGCTTCACCTGCTGAGTCTCACTCACAGTTACTCTCACTACCAGACTCAATGCCTTTTGCCTCTTATGCAACAACCTTTCCAAAATCCTATCAGATCAATTGGCAAAAATAATTAAAAGCTCCTGCCCAGCTGCCAAACACCCTTGTAAATCTTTCTCTTCCCTCACCCAAAATGGTCTCAGCAAAATCTTCACAGTTGTCCCTATGCCATGGCAACCTGATAATAAATAGTTCTGCTGCAAGAAACTACTGCCCTAGCTCACAACTGCACTCTTACCTATCCCTATAATCACTTTTGTTTTCATTTCTTTCCTCTCTCCCTCCTCTGTGCCTGCACTTCTTATTTCCTGCTTTCTCTGTATACCACTCCCAGAGCAGAAAAGGTCTGCTGTTCACACGTTGAGGAATATTGCTTCTGCAAAGAACGTTATTTACAAGGACTGGAAAGCTTTTTCCTGATTAGCATTTTTGGAGAGGTTTTGGTGTTGCTGTTTTTCTTTCCAAACAGATCTTTAAAAATTAGCTTAAAAAGGAAAGAAAAAAAAAAAAAAAAAAAGGGTCAGTTAAACAGAAATTACTTTAAAAAAACAAACAAACAAACAAACAACCAACTCTTTGGAAATATTTTTCAAATAGACATGTGTGGCGAGCTCTGTTAACCCTCCAAGCAACTAAATAACCAGCAAGCGCTGGGTGTATTTTCTAGCGTCTGTGTTGGGCTGGGATAATTTACCCTGCCTTTGCTTTAGGCACATAACCTAGGTGGCCCCGAGGTTATGTGTACTCTGACACAGGGAGAACTTACCCTTCCAGAATTAGGTACTCTGAATCACACCTTTCAGGATGCATCACATATCTAAGTACAGTGTGTGAATACCTGGAGCATCTATTGAAATACAGAGCTCTTAAGGCACCCTCCATTGGCAATGCTAAAAACAAGAGTTCTTGAGCCTCAATCCCCAGTCTCCATTTAGGATGGATGTTTTGAGCCTGCCTTAACTATTTCAACAGTAAAAACGCCTGCCTTTTTAAGGTAAGTTATGGTTTCTTTTTCAAGGTAGATATACAGAAAGATGATGTTACCAAAGAAAAAAGCTATCGTCAGTGCAAGGTATCACGCTGATGTTGCTATTGACTGCTTGCATACTGCTATGGGCTGGATGGCAACCGAGGGAAATGCTTTGGTAAGGACCCAGGGGTGTTAGGTTTGTGTCCTGGGAGAGCTACTGTTCTCAGAGAAGAATTTCTAAGAGAACAAAGTCAGAACAACACTCAGGCTTTTTGTTTTCTTCTGAATTATCGGGCCAGTTATATGTAGTCAGCAGGTCAGGAATCTGGCCCACGCATTAGCAGCAGAGGTGGTGAAAGGCGGACTTTCCTTTGGTATTTGACCCTACACAATGTATAAAACTTCTATTTTCCTTTGCCAACACAGAGCCGAGCAAGATACTTGTGCTCTGTTTACATAACTGCGACAATAGAAATTCATGTAAAAACACAGGTTTTGCTAACAGATAATAAACTCAGAGCTTATTCTATTCAACTGTCTAGCAACTGGAAAACAGGCTGCAGCTAGATTTGAATACCCACAAAGCAATAATAAGAACTTGGCATTTAGTTTCAAAAACACAGGGAAAGACCCGTCTCTGTTACAAACAGTAGCGTGTGAAAGGATTTTCACCAGCCAGGGGAGTGGTAAGCTTCCTAGCCTACGGATCTGCCTTAGCATTGTTCCTCCATCACCAGCAAGATGAAGAGTGGGCAACAATTCTTCATTCCCTTTATTACCTAATTGGAAAGGGATGGCAGGATAAAGGGAATAATCGTATGGCAGTGGCAGGCTACAACACTTTAATGAAGGGGATATGAGTCTTCCAAAGCAGCAGTCCCTCCCCACTGCACATTCCTAAAACACATCTGGTGTCAGATCCTGCCCCATCGCTGGTGGATTTGTTCATTATTTGTAGCAGCTTTTAAGGAGCTTAGAAATAAAATTCACATTTCTCTGCTAGCTGTAAATCCTTCTTCACCTGGCAAAAATGCATTTATTTTCCTACCACTTTTACTGGGAAAAGTATAATTCTGTTCAAGATTACAGACTACGCTCATTGTGTTTTTACTGTGGGGACTGTGGGGAAGTCCAGAGCTCTCAGCACCACTGTTGTAACTTAAACTGAGCCCTGAGGGGTCTCTGGGCTTCCAGGCAAATGCCTTATCAGGTTATTATTGCCACTATTAAAACCAAAATAAAACAAAACGACTTGTTAGGTTTCTGGGAAAAAAAACCAGCTATAGAGCTGTAACATGACATTTCATTAATATCACTTGCACTGTATATATTACAAGCTCATTAAAGAATCACCAAGCAATGTAATTCTTTAGTTTGGTTGGGGTATTTATTTTTTGTTGTTGTTCTCTTAAAGAGTATAATTTAATATGAAGATCATTCTTTGCATTTCTGGATTTCTTTGCCTCTTTAGTTTGTAAATAAAATACAAAATGCTGGAATAAAAACATTCTACAGTAAAACATTATGAAAGGAAAAGAATAGTCTACCAAATTAATTAGGTGACTAATCATAAGTACAAGCTTAATTTTTTTAATATACCCACTAATTATGTTGTGTTCTTGATTCCTGAGCACCAAAGCCCTACTCTCCAAAAAGTGCTTTTAAAACCAAGATATTAACAGTTAATCAGATGGAATAAACAACTTCAAAGGAGAATTCTGCCTCATGCTCGAAATTGTGACCACACTGGAATAAGAAAATAAATGAGAAATCAAGAGTTTTCAGATTCAGGTCAGTGAAATTCTTTTACTTGCCTCATACCAAGTGACTAATAACAGACTTAAGTGACAGATCCATGTTAATTAAAGCCCGTAAGAGCATGGTTAGCCATGGAGTAAGCCAGACCTATTTTAACAAGAGCTGACCACGCTCCAATGGAAACAATTTCTAGTCTCTCCTCCATCTGCAGTATAGGTCTGCCTATCAAGCAAATTCCAGAAATAGGAGAGAAATAGGGAGATGTTTCAAAGCATGCAAATTTTCCAGAAATTTAGAAAATCTTTACATAACTTGAGAAACAGTATTTCAAAATTCAGAGATGGGATTTTAAAATAGCAAAATCACAGCAATATTATATCATTTTAGGAAACTTCTTTTCTATGTTTCTGATGACTCAGTGCTAGGAAAAAACACCAAGTATTCTATTTAGATAAAAAAAGAAAGTTCTCATTGAAACAAAAAAGCGCTAGACTGTATTTCCCTTCTCCAGAAATGTGAATAACAAAATAAAAGAGCTATTCTCTAAAAGATTTGTTTTCTTTCTTACTGGTGTTTGTGCTATTCAGCTAGCGCTAAAGGCAGCCTTCAAAACGTCTGGAAATGGTGACCAAGAAGCAGCACATGCCAAATACTAACGATTGAGCAGTTTCCAAAGTGGGATGCTCCTGCTCTGAAAAATGTATGGGGATCCAGAAACGAAGGAAGCTGGAAATCACTGTCAAACTGAAAAGCTTCCCATTCACATGCTATTAAATTCATATTTTAGTTATTAAAGTAGTTGTTTCAGAAAGTCCTCTGTCATTTTGCCTACTGGAGAGAGGCTTTCTGAGGCATTTAACTAAGAATAAGGAGTATGTTTTATTTATCCCTTGAAAACTGTCCATAGTTTTCATCCATGCTCTGAAAAACAATCAACAATTTTATGCCACGGGGCCAGGACTGAGCTAAAGCATAATACTGCAGAAAACAATATTGATGGTCCGGCACACACAGGAATAGCAGATGATGATACAGTTTAGATAGGAAGAAAATAACATGGTAGAATTGAAACCACAGGTTGAATTTTAAGTAGGCTGAATGCAATATCTGATACCATTTTTATGCCATTTCTATTAACACGTCTTTAAAATATTCTTTAAGATGCTTTGGTTTCGGGTCTATACAGTAACATTTAAAATGAACTCATCATACATATGAAACTGCTTTGGAGCATGTTACTTCTTTTATTGTCCCTCTTACTGCCATCTTTTTAAAAAGCTCACAAAAGAAACCAAACTGAAACCATTGTACAAAGAAGAAATATTTATGATGGCTGATTTTCAAATATTATGATGTGAGCTTATAAGAACAATTCTGTTAATTTCTTGGAAGAAAAGATAAACATGGCTTGGGGAAAAAACCAACCCTAACCTATTTTTGCACTTCACCCAAATAAAATACCTCCAGCAACACCGCCCACAGCCACACACTGACACGAGGCTGATGTTTAAAGCTAGATGATGTACGAGGATCTATATTTTCTATTTTTATAGTTCAGGATTTAGCCTGTGACATAGGGCATACAAATCCACGACTGTACCTAGAGCACCTTTATACTTGCTGCGGGAGGGGGTCTCAACGAACAAGTGAATTACTTTTTTATGTTGTGTGAAAATTTAATATAATTATAGCCATGATAGATATGAGGGATTCAAGGTCTGCAGGAACACTAAAATCTTTTATTAGGATAACTGAGGTGGTTGGAAAAGATATAAATTTCTGATATAGCACGTTCTGCATTGTGCCATCTATGTATTCCTTTAAAAATGTGTCTAGATGATTACAGCTTTCCAACAAGGGAGAAATTGCCTCATTATCAGTAAAATACTCAAAGTGATAGATATAGACAGCACTGACAAATACAGGAAATCAAGAAACAGGGGGGGTAACATAAAAAAAAGAGAATTACAGATTTCAGCTAAGACATTTTCAGTTCAAGCTTCCTTGGCAGAACAAGACAGATAAAAAGTTGCTTTTCTTCAAAGCCATCAGAAGTGGCTATAAGAAAAGATAAGACCACGGCTAATCCCATGTGTGTGTGCATCAGGGGGCAAATCCTGTTGAATCACACCATACAGTTGCTACAGCTGGAAAACTTGCTATTACACAGACCAACCCACGGTTACTGGGGTACTTGTGTGCAGACGCAGAGACATGTTCCCACCCACCAGCTCCTGCTGAAGTTGCTCACCTGGTAGGAGAAACCCCTGCTTCTGGCACCGGGAGCCAGGCAAAACCGCCTTGGTGTTTTCGTTCTTTTCCCACAGCCCTCAGTACCACGACCAATGTAATTCATAAGCAACACGTTGTGACAATGGCTCCAAGTAACAGCCTTCTCTCCAGAATAACAAAATATTAAGAAGATCAAAACCCAGCTCAACTTCTTTGGTTATTTGGCTCTAAAATACAGAACAATCCACATATGTTCATTTTAATAATGCATAAATGCTACTTCCTAGTTCCCAGGAGTTATTTCTTCTTTCAAATGATGTCCTGTCCCAAGCATAAGAAACAAGCTTAATTTCTTTCTGTACTAAAAGTGCAAAGATTCCCTCAATTACCTATATATTTGTCAGAAGTATTTCCATCCACACAAGATCATTTGAAGCTCTCAAACTATTCAGCCACCATTCAATTCATTTAATGATTACATGCAAAACTGACCCTTTCACCATTTCAATCAGTTAGCTTTTAATTGTTGTTTAGCAGCCCTGTAATAACTATAAATATTTTCCTAAAATGTGGTAAAGATTAACTGAGATGTGTAATCTGGAGTTCAGTTTCTCCACAAAGAATATTTTAATATTGTTGGCACGTGTACATTTATAACACTATCTTCTGAGCAATTCTTCAGAATTATTTTTTAGACTGACAGTATTTACGGAAAGCTCCATACATCCAAGTTTTGTGGACACTGAAAGTATTTACCAATTCATAAACTCAAAACCATGAGGGTCAGACATTCAGCCAGAATAACTCAACACAGCTCTGTTAATTACATGGCTGCTCATCTAGCTGGCAAACAAACGCATGAAGAGCACGCTGAAGACCTCTCAATTTTGCTCCCTCAGAAATATTGGGTCATTTTGTTTTGCACAAGCTCCTATTTTCAAACATTTCAGTATAAAGGGATTAAAAAAGCAGAACTGTTTCTCACATAACTTACTCAACCATACTGACAACTCACACCAATTACAGCTACATAACCTCTCCCCACAGCTGAAGTTTAAAAAAAAAATGGGGAATAAATGACAAACTACCCTGTTTAGGTGTACGCAATATTTTCAGTAACAAAAATGCCTGGAAAATTGATAGCATTTTTACTTAGGAAGCATACACATTAGGTGTAAGCAACACTTTCTTATATCTTCTGATATCAGTGGCTCTAGGTTTCAAAAAATAAAATATTCATCTTTCTCAGCTGCTTCACAGCCTTCATGTTAATTTTGAGAATAAAAGTAAATAGCTTTAAGTGGAAGAAGAAAGCCCATAGTACTACTAATAGAGCTCAATAAGTCTGTAATAAAAAGGTGAAAGAGTTTAAACTCAAGAGCATGGATTTAGAAGGCGGCAACAAAACCCCCAACAAAGCACCGGCAAATGCTTCATCCAGCCCTGTTGCTGCTTACACAAACCCAAAAGATGTTCTGCAAGACATGACCCTATTTACCATAATTAAGATCTTCAAATTGGAAATCTAGGTGCAAGAAATTACTTCCAAACCAAATCCAAACCATCAAATTTCATAGTACGCTTTTTCAAAATCTGCATCTCGTAAACAGGTATAAACCACATGGAAAAGCAGAAAATAATTGAGAGGCACCTAAAATGGAAAGTTTGTAGCTACTCAGAATTTAGACATTTAAAGTTTTGGATCAACCAATACAGTGACAGCTGCTAGTTAGGAAAATCCTGCAGTGACTACTAGCAGATCTGGCATCCTACCCTACACAAACCCAGGAAAACCTCTTTTCCCATTGTAAATTGCCTGGAGGAGACTGACTAGTTCATATTTTGTTACTTATCTGTGCAAAGCCTACCTCCAAACTACTTGTAGAAGTGCCATCTGACCATTAAGTACAGCTTGTCCAAATCCACCATCAACATGAATACCTTCACAACCTTCAAAATTAAACATCACTGGGCTGAAGGAGTCCAGAAATTTATTTCCTTCACATAGTAAGTAAGGAGACATTTTCCAAATTTCGGGACAACTCGTTTTAAGTTTCACCAACTCAGGATAACGCTTCTCCCCTATATTGCCAGCAAGCCATGTTTCTCTTTATAATAAAGTTGCCTAACCAGCACTCACTTGGTTCTTTAAGGGCTGCAGTTTCAACTGTGTATTCCATAACAGTTACGGAAACCGCTTGAAGGAGTCACTTTGAAGAGACACGAGTTTTAAAGCGAATAATTTATAGATTATTTGAACTACAGTAAACAGTAGACCAGACAATTTTTAATAAGACAGAAGGGTAAGGCAGCCTGAAGAACACAACACAACGCTGAGCATGAGAGGGAAGTTAAATCATTATCTTCCTATTCTGCATGTCCTAGATGAAGACTGCTGCTCTCTTTCAAGACTGTCAGCTGTAAATTTATTTACTTACAATGGCTCTGTGTTGAACGACCATCCTGAACAACAGATAAATATTAACATCAAAAGATAGACAAATAGCAACTGCAAAGCAGGAGCGTATGGTGAATTAGATGGACAAAATCCCCGTTACCAATAAAACCTCTTGCAAGATCTACAGCAAAGCAGTTTAACAGAATTCAGCAGTGTAATACTGACTTGAGAAAAGGCAATAGACTCCAAATTAGCTATATGAAGTTTTCATATGAAATACATATGGTCTCCAAACTCCCATGGCAGGATTCATTACTTTGCTTTAATAAAATTACTATCTCCTTTCCAATTTTATTATTTTTACATTGCATGCCATTTTCTGCCTTGAAATAGAGTGCCAGTTAATTCTCTGAATTTCTAGAAGTATTTATCATTCCTTCTGTTGTCACTGATTCCCCCCCCCCCCCCCCCAATAAATCTTCATTAGGGTTATTAAACAAAGGAAAACTTGTATTTGCCCCTCTGCTGTAGTGCTGTATTCTGGCAAAATGTGAAATGCATATATTTTTTCTTGCTGCTAATATTTTGATATTCAAGGGGAGCCAGAACTGCAAAATTAGTATTTGAGTCACGTGACAAAAGCAGAGGAAACCTATGCAATTACATGACTTCTTCTTGATTACTATATTGTCTCCTCCTCTTCTCCAACTCTTATTTTGGTTTGTATCACTGAAATACAAGAGTCCAAGCACTAGGTTCAGCCTTCATTTGCTCTTAGTAAAGAAACTTGTGTCAAAAGGTAACAAAGGCAGGAGGCAAAATGGCAACGAGGACGGTATGTCTTACGGCCTCAAAACAGCACCAGTGAATCCCTGATCCTTTCCTACACATGCATTTACCATTTGTAGCCTGTGTTAGGAGTGGTGCTTTCCTGTTAAGACCTTAAGACTTTCTCCATGGTGGTACTGGCTTTGTAATTGTCATTCTGCCTTGAAGGACTATTACCTCTCCGTTGACAGATTTTATTTTTTAATCTCTACAAATATGACCTTTCTAATGCTAACCAAAGATTTTCCCCTAAAAATTACAGTTTAAGCAAAATTGCGTATTACATTTTATCTGTATAGATACCTGCCCACTCTGAGAAAGAACAAACTATACACAAGAACTCCAGGTAACCTCCGGATCTTCTGTCACAGGAAAGATGAAAACTCGTAGAGCTTCAACAGGGACACAGTCCCGGTTTTGCACCTCTCATCTTTCAGCCATTTTAAAGCTGCCTTTACTATTATCCTTACAGATTATCCTTTCCTTCAAATGTACATAACGTACATAAACCAGTATAAATAACCCTAATAGCTAAGACAAAACAAAACAAGTTGAGAACGTTTAAATAACTCTTACCCTAAAACAAACATTACGCAGCCTAAAAATGCTAAGACAGTAACATTAATTTATCCTGTGGCTGATTGCCTATCTTACTGAAAAGTGTTTTCCTTTACCAATGCTCAAATTTGTTTCACAGAGAAAAATTTGTTAATGTCATTAACTGCAGAACGCTGCATGATCATTTGAAGTCCGTCAGGAGATTTATGGTGGATAGAAGGAGTTGTGGGGCAACCGTCTTGCCAAGAACATGCCTTATTGCAGCTTGCATTAGACAAAATACACCTAAAACAAGCCACCTATGGTCTTTTAAATATGCACTGAGTTAATCTAACAAATCTACACATCTGCAAGAAAACTCCCTGGGGAAAAAAGAGCATCCTAATTTGCTAGCTTCAAAACTTCAGGTATTTAGTTTGCTTCCAAATGGCACATTCACAATGCCACAGCTGGTCATTTTAGACGTCATTTGGGGCAATTGGATCCTGGTCTCACACTCCTACACGTAAGGATAATAATGGTACTACTGCTAGTAACCTTTGTCAAGCTCAGTGCCTCCCCTGCCGGTCCCTGTATGGGCAGAGACATCTCAACATCTGAAGTTCCTCAGGGATGCCAGAGAAAATCTCTCAACCAGCAGACAGGATTCATTTAAAAGAACGCTTATAAAAAATAAAAATAAAAACCCTCAGTCTTTAAGTAATTTTCTGGTTTGTTCACTGATTTAGGTTGCACTGGAGAGCACAAAAGCACAGGCTCCAACAGAGAAGGAGAACCAAGGTTTCAGGAGAGGAATGAGAAACAGAAAATCGACAGTAAATCCCTAAAGAAGGTAAGACTGATTTTCTCTCTGAAACAGAGAAGGGAAAAATATATATCTCTCTCACACAAAAAACCAACCAAAGGAGAGTTATGCAGAAAAGAAACTTTTTTAAAAAATTATTTTATAATTTGAAGAACAATTACTTTAAGAGTTTTGAGATACACAAGCACCCAGTTTCTCAAGGAAAAGAGCACCAACATCATCAGTCCAGCTACCACAACTCACCGTATTCACGTCACCCTTCTCACATTTCCCTTTCTCGCATGCTCACCGGCATACAGCCTCATTCAGATTATGCCATTTGGCCAGCTGAATACAAGGGAAATTTTGATGTTTGCAAACTAAAACCTGCAGGCTAGAATCCCTCAGATAGCATAAACGACAATATAACTCCTGAGGTCAAGGAGGAATCATTAACTTCATTCCACATAGGACCTGCCTTTGCTTTAACACAGTTCAACTGATTATATTTTCTTAATGCAAATTTTCAGAGTAATCTAAACTTTCATCACGTAAAATACTAACATTTTTCTCTGATGCAGCTGCTGCAATAGCCAGCTCTTGCAGAATTACAAATACAACCAAACCACGAGGGACCACACCATATTCTGTCCAGTTTGAGGAGGAGCCTGTTTTGTGAATTAGAGGAATCTACTCCAGGTACCGATGCACTCCATCACCTGCAAAAAGCTTCCAACAGAAAGTAAGGAAATGTTCCTTAAGCTTCAAAAATGTTTTACACTCTTCTATGGAATTTCAGTGAGTCAGTTAAATTGCGAAGTGCTAAAAATAATGCCTACTTCTTGGGAAAACATTATCATTGTTGATAAATGAGCAACATAAACCTGACGCTTCCTAGTTTTCAGACTTGTTTTATGATCTCCATAACCTCTAACTTTTTGTTTGGTATCAAAATACATAAATGATAAATAATTAGGAATTCATGATTTGGGAAGTCATCTTCCATCACAATTTCCATGGAATTCAGCACGTAAAATCCTCAGTCTTCTGAAAACCAGCTACCTCCATACTCAAAAACTGAAACTGCACAGAGGTGTCCTCTTTAGGTTAGCTACCAAGATATGAGACAGGAAAAATCTGCTCTACACTTTGGAGTAACAGATCAAATCGAACCCTGACAAACAGTCAGAGCAGCTGTTTTCACACCTGCAGCTGCACTTGCTTCTCTCAAACTGAGAATGATTCTTGTAATCAAGATCTCCAAAGATATATGGATCTATTTATTTTTTTTAATAAATTCAGTTATTTTAAGCCTAGCTTTAATAACATACTATCTTTCAATTTTTATAAATAATTTAGAAAAGATGGTACCTGGGAAAGTTAGGGATCATTGTTAGGGAGCTGGAGGGAGACTTAAATAATTGTTGGTTATTAAAATGAAAGATTATATGAAATCATGGGGTTAAAGACTAGAAGAAAATACTACAAATCATTGATTTTTCAAATATAAAGTATGAATATCACATGCATACAAGAACTATGTACTTATTACTGCACGGTTTAAATTTATTCACTATTAGCTCTCCTTGCGTCACCTAAAAAGTTAGCAAGATTCTGTGGAGTTGCAGAAATATAATTACCAAGATCAATTCAATGCACTGTGCCATTAACATGGTATTATAAAGAGGCCAAAATATGAAAGCATCTCATAGACAGGATGATATTTTGCAATTAATAACGCAGTTAGGTCTATGTCTGGTTCAATGAAAGTGGTCCTAAGTGGAATGCAAATTCTGGATGTCTTTGTCCTCAGATATAAAGGTCAGTGGTGTAAGTAAAAAGGAACTTCACTGGGCAATTAACAGGAGAAAGCTTTCTACTAAGATGTAAAGGCTTTTCTAGCAAGCTAAGTTGACATTTATAGCAACTATAGTTTTTATTAAAAAAAAAACCAAAAAACCCCCAAACCACACAAACCCTGAAACACTGACACGTAACATTTTTAGTAAAAATATTCCTTGACATTCCCCTTTTCTCTCTCTCTTCTTTTTTCTGGCTTGATTTTCTTTGTATGATGACACAGACTTATACTGACAATCCAAATCTGTAAAGCTGCATCAGAATTTTCTGCATCAGGACTTAAAACTAAGAATCCTGGATTCCTGTGTTATGTATTCTAATATTCAGAGACACATGCCTGAATAAGAAATAGACATATTAATGAACTTTTCCTAAAAGCTAAATTATCAATCCTGTGAACATTTAATTATAGTCTTTAATTCCTGCAGAAATACTTATGAAAGTAATTTTGAGTGTATTTCAGCAACATATTTGACCATTTTCTTTATATCTTTATAGACAGCCCTAATTCATAGCAACAGCACCAAGTGCCACACGTGCACCGCATTTATCGGAAGCTGTAGCTACATTCAGAGATGTTTCATTCTCCTGGTTGCATCAAGAGGCCCATGTGTGCCCTACTTAACATTTTGCAGAACCTGAATTATCAGTAGTTAATCAAAAGTCAGTCCTCAAGCAGTAATGATGTGACATCCTCAAATCAGGTTGCATAATATTCCTAGCAGATGACCCTTAGCCATATAGGCATTAAATGTAGGAATGAAACTGAATTTTCTTCTTTTTTTTTGACTTGCAAATGTCCCCTGCTAGATGGCACAGAGCAAGCTGGTCTACTGGCTCATTCATCGAACACCCAGGTCAAACTTGTTAAGTACAGATCTACTATTATCAATCATTACCATCCCAGGTCTTATAGCACAATACAATCAGACTACTGAAAAATGTTTTTCAATCTTTGTATTTTGCCTTTTACAGAAAAACCACAAAACCAGTACGTTAAAAAAATCAAACCCTGAGAAAGAACTTCCAAGCCAATGAAATTAAGCATTTAAATGTCTCCTTTGAATTCATATGAAATTCATTCAGTGATACTAGGATGAGACAGAATATATGTTGTGACTTCTCTATCTAGTCTTTTTTCCTCACAAAAGCTCATATGAACTAGGGGTCCTCTGGTTAAAAACAGCCTTCTGCTCCCCTTTGTAACTCACTCCTTTCAAGCATCTGAAGCTAGAATATATCCCGACACAAAAAATGAACTTCCGTCTGAGTTACATCTCCTGGCTGAAAACCCTTTTACCAGAGATACGTGACGTCTGTTAAAATCAGTGACCAAAAGAAGGCTGAAAATGGACACTTCAAACAAGGAACTGAATTTTATATGGTGTAAACACTTTTCAGCTTTATCAGGTAGGAATGTTGTTTTCAGCAAATATTACAATGATATTCTTAAGCAGCTTCGGTGACTCAGTGGTAAGTCTGTATTGCCGCGTGGGAAGCTTAAATTTGAATTCTTCTTCCCCCTGGGTTGCCACTTTCAGATTCCTGTGCCGAAATAAAGCCCCAGGTTTTGCAGGGGAGGAATTTATTGTGTAGCCCCAGGATGCCATGCCTGCTGGGGGAGGCTGTGTGGGCCTGGGGCTTGCCTGGAGCAAAGATGTGTTGCATACCACCCTGGCAGAATGGCAAGTGCCTTAGGGGCCTTCAGGAGGGGCTCAGTGCAAGGAAAAAAGGCAGAGTTTTGTTTCAAATTAAGCTTTTTTCTCCCCCTCCCACCCCCCCACCCCCCTTTTTTTTAAATGCAATGTGTTTACCAATTGCCAACTACAAATGCAGGCATAAAGAGTCCAACCAGCCTACCCTGTCTTAAGATGATGGTATTTTATTCTCCAAGAAATGCTTTTATGGAGCTTCCTGCTGGGGTGAGGGTATTCAGCGTCTCCAGAGGTGCTAGAGCTCGAGGACTATCACCTGAAACAGCTTCACTGCCCACGCTCGGCTTCCTCCCGAATCCCCCTCCTGCACTTTACATCTCCCAGGAACCTCACCAGGGTGGAGGCTCAGTATTTTACCGTTTGTTAAATAAATTGAACATTGCTGTGCTTTTTGCCAAGATGACAGACACTGTACTGGAACACATACTTAGGACCACAGCCTCCACAAAACAAGGGCTAAACACCCATCTTTCTTGACTCTCAGCTGCATTAATGCACTAGAAGACGTGAGGCAAAGGTATTGATGTTGAAGGAGAGACAAAAGCAGAGACAAATGAAACACAAACTGAATAAACAGGGGTTGAGAAAGGAGTGATTTTTCTCCTCATACATGGCAAGCCAAGCAAAAAGTAGTGAACACAAACTACAAAAGCAAAGGTCTGTGCTGTACCTCAGAAGCTCTGGAGCTGTCCTTGGCAGAAACAAGCCTTTGCTGACTACACTGCTCCTTTGGCTGAAGGCATTCAGGCAGGTGCCTTATGCAACCTCTCTCCTAAAATGTACTCTTTGGAATTTATTTGAAAAATCAAGCCTAAATGAATCAAATTGCTTGGTTGATACTATAATCTTGGGCATTACAAAATGATGAGCATTGCAGTGTCACACGAGGTTTTGATGACACAGACATCAAGCCCTACAGAAAACTGGTCCAGAGCCTGGTCTCAATGTAGCACGCATAGGTCTGAAATGACTGCCCATGAGCCTGATGCAGTGGGACAGACTGGAGAGAAGGTACTACAAACCTTGACTGCAGGGCAGGGACAGGATCTAGCCACAGCTGCTAAGCTCAAGGCAGCAGAGAGACTTCACTAATGTCTTAAGAATTTACTAGACATCCTGAGGGGACAAGCCCTGTAAAACAGATGCATGCAAAGGCAGCCATGGGAGCTGCAACTCTTATCCACATGATCCTGGGACTGGTGCACACATAACTGATGGAAATACTTCAGAAAGTACTGTGAAAAACAGTAACCAAAACTTACTGTTTAACTTTAAAACTCAGCTTCACATAAGATGTCCCCATGTCCAGTGAGGCAGCTCATTTTCCCTTTGGGCAGGAGAAAGGGAGCAGTGTGAGAGGTAACTAAAGCACTTCAGCTGCACGGCTCAATGCTCAGGCCTTAAGTAGCTCAAAAAAACGCCTCCATAGAAGCTTACATATGAGCATGCAAACAGCCTTATTCTTCTGGAGACCAGGCACACGCTAAAGCAAAGCCTGCCCGTAAGTGGATAAAGCCAGATTTGCTCAGTAGCTTGTAGGATTGAGCCATTAAAGTATAATCCACAAATATCATTCTAGATAGTAAGGCTAATTCAGTCTTATACATAGCATACACTACCATTTCTGAAACAACATGTTTTAAAATGTCTTTAATTTGCAGCTTATGCTGCAATTTCTAAGCTACTCCATATATACCAACAGAAAAGTCAGGAAATTTACTGGAAGCACTTCACATCTATCGGAGAAGTCCTTCTAAGCTGTACAGTAGCATTGCCCTTCTTACTCCAGTCTCCTCCTAATCTTCTTCCTGCCTTTAGCAGGGTAGTATGTCAGGGACAGATCTCTACAAGAAGCTTCTTCAGAGAGCAGTGAAAAGGGATGATCCTTTGGAAGATCCTTTTGGGCTGAACAGACAGGGACCCACTTCCTGCTTGACATTAGCCTAGCCTATCGATGATCAGCAAAAGTTTTATATCTATTTTAAAGGGGGGCAGAATCTCCTTTTTGTTTTGCAGTCAGAAGAAATCTCCACAAAATACTTATTTTCAGAGTGCTGCAGCAGAAGCAGAAGTGGGCACTGTGGGAGGGGAGGAAGGGTGTTAAAGTATTACTGCATATATTTTCTTTAAGAGGTTGGAGGGAAAAAAAATGTTAGAAAGAAAAGATGAAAACCAGCTGAAGGGAAGATTAGTTTAGCATAGATGTTCCTCTGCGATACCTGTCATTTCATATCCAGCATAGTCAGTGACAAAGGTATGCTTATTACCCCACAATGAAGAACTGTGATTACATGTTAATGGGCTCTCTCCCTGATTAGGCTGAGGTTACAGTACTGAAATCTGGACCTCCCACCGACTGCAAAGACTTCTGACCAGTAACTCAGCATCTGGAATAAAACCAGCTCATTGTTAGGCTTGCAGCTGATGAGGGCCTTTTGTCCTACAACCACTTCAAGAACAAAGAAAAATGAACACACTGAAAAAATAGAACAGAACAGGAAGTACCCATATTTGTAACATGGGAAGCAACCTAGGTAAACCATTTGGTTCAATTAAGACAAGCCAATACGGAAGCAACTTCACGCCCCCATTTGGATTCCAAACCACAGTTTTATTTGCTGATACTCTCATGCTTTTAGCTCCTGGGAACACTAAATTAATCTCTCAGGTCCACATTCAATAAAAACTCCATCCTGTTTTGGCAAGACTGAAGTCTCGTTTTTATTTAGTTTATTTGATGAGGGTTTTGGTAAAGCAGAAGCAAAGCAGGGTATTTAAATGACATATTCAATACTCTTTCCCTATGGCCCACAACTCCATTTCTGCCCAGCCCGGGGCTATGGGTCCCTGCCCCAGTGATGCTGTAGGATGCTGGTCTCCAGCCCTGCCCAGCCTGGGGGCTGACATCGCAGTCTGACCTGGGCCCATCCCAGTGAAAGTACCTGACGCCCCCAGGCAGGGGCTTCCCCCTGGCTGCCCTGGTGAGCCCCTGGCCCTTGCACATTGTCATTTCTGAAGCATGTAGAGCTAGGAAGATCGCAGCCAAACCCGTTTTGCCTCCCCTCCATCCTCTGTATCACATCTGAAACACAGTTTTCACCATGTCACTATTACAAGAAAAAGGAAAACTTGGAGTATAACTCCATATTGATGGAAGAACAGTGACAAAGAAATATTAAGTACAGAGGAATGTCCATACAGCGTAGAGCCTCACACTTTTCTATACCCCAAAGTTGTTCACTTCATGTGAATTAAAGATTTGCCACTGTGCAAAAGAAACAGCTTGCTTTCACCTGGTTCTTATTCACCCACTCCCGCTCCTGCCTGTCTCCCTTCCCGTTCATCATGCAGCATCAGCTCCCTGTGTCAAGCACAACAGCTGCTCCAGCGCCAAGATCAGGGAACCCAGCAAAGTCAAGGGCTGGGATCTGGCAGCACCCATCAAATGCCCCCCAAAATCAGTGGCTGGGTGTGCCACACCTGCACGAGAACCCTGCCGGAGATGTGGGAAAAGACCTCCATTGCAGGGAGGACAGAAGCTAGACAAAGATTTTCGGGTCGCTTTTTTTGTTTGTTTTGTTTCAAAGAGAGCAGAATGGCAGATGGAGGTTAAAATGAAAAGAATGAGTTTGTCACAAAAAGCTTGCTGTTTTATGTGATACATTACAAACCAATTATTCACATAGGTGAAAACATGGGATGACAACAACCAATTTATTTAAATAAAAAGAGATGATAAAAAAAGAAAGAACAGCAAGCCTGTTTATTTTTTTTTAAATCCGAAGTTATGTTTCATCTGTACCAGCTGAGATTACAACAAAGCTTTAGTGATGAATTCAATACCACCACCTGTGAGAATCACATCCCAGAAGGTCAGATTTTAGATATTACATGGAGTATTGGCTTTCACAGATTACAGCTAGGTGGCTGAGAAGCCACACAAAACAGCCCTTTAGAAGAAAACCTAGGGTTTCTTAATAGTCAACAGAAAAACATTGGCCCTAAGTGACAACAAAAAACCCCATCTGCTACCATGTACCAAGATCAGCTAGGGCAGTTGAAAACTGGAGGCAACCTACAAGAAGAAATGAGTGACACTGGGCAACCAGCTGCACAGAGCTTTATTTACAGAAAATACAAAATCAAGTTAGCAAAAAGTCCTGCATGGCCCGACTGTTCGATCTGCAGCAGCTCTCTATATAAATACCTTCCCCTTGACTCAGGAGCTCACAGAACTGCATCATTTGCACCTTTACTCCCCGCTCCAGAGGGCCGACAAACTGAAAATGACGGTGGGGCAGAGGGAACATAGTTGGGCAGTTGAGGGAAGAGAGACACGTGGCATGGAAGTGTGAAGGGGCATATTTTCTCTGATTCCCCCCTAAATCTCATCACCTCCCACCAGGGCCTCCAGTGAAATCTTGTAAAAAATAAACAGAGCTAAAGCAGTGCTGGTGTAGAGGCATGTCTTCAAGAGGAGGATGCAGAAGTGGTGCAAATGTACCATTGTGCGTGATAGGGAGAGAAGAAAATCCAGCAGCTCCTGTGAAATGTTCATATTGCTTTGTAGTGAATGCCCTATAACATGCACAGAGAAGAGCTGGGTCTAATCATAGCAATTTCTTGCTGAGCTATGTCTAATGTGGAGTGTCCTTGCTTTGGCTCACAGTCCAAGCCCTGTGTATGTCTTTGGAGCACTCTGCATATTTACAGCTCTTTGTAATTAGTTAATAGCAATGAGATAGATCTTTTTGAGGAGCAGGCTGCTGTGACTGAGCAATTTTTAAGCACCAAAAAATACACGCAAAGAATTTGCTTGCAGCTATTTGAAACTATATTCAAACACAGCAAGTTTGGGAAACGCTGTTTAAACAGTGGAAGTGAATCACTTTTAACCAGCTGTTGATGAATTGGTGTAACATCAACTTTGTATTAATAATATTATTAAAAAATAATGACCACTAGACTGATGGGCCATGAATAGGTGATTACCAAGGATTACAAGAATATGTTTCAGTGATGAACAGTCAATTAACACAGGAAAAAAAGTTAATAAGCACAAAAGATAAAATTGCTTATGAAGATAAATGATGGTTTCCTTTCCATTGGAAAATACCATGTTGCAAGAAATTCAGGATACTTAGGATAAATATTACAAATTTACATGCTAATTGGCCACTGCTCTCAAACAGATACAGAGACCTAAGTCTGCTGTATCCCCTGCTTAAAAAGGCACAGTGAAAAGTTCGCAAGGTCAGCCCCTAATTAAACCATGCTCTTTCTATGCAACTAGGAGGCACAGCAGAATTTTCTTCTGTCACCTTGGAGATTTTCTCTGTCTCTCTCTCAACCTGCAATATCTCAGCCATGCTGTCCTCTGTGCTACACCCAGGTGGAGCACACAGAACAGAACCACCACACCATCTCTGCAGCTTTCTATCAACATGGTGGCTCCCTCCTACCACATTCAACTGCTGTAAACCACCACGTAAGTCTGGTAAAGAGCCCTCCGTATCACCTGAGAACCCAGCTTTCCTCCTCCCCTTCAGACAGGTCATGCAAAGCGCCTGATCTTCCAGCATGCCAAACACCATCCGAACGGTACCATCAAATGGGAGTGGCTCAGCCCTGGGAAAACAATGTCTACATCTGCGTTTACAGGTAACCCCCCCACAAAGACCTAGGTGCTTGGCTTTAGACACTGACAAGTGATTTTAAATAAGTAACTAGCTTATTGGGGGAGGGGTGGTGGTGGTGGTGGGGTGTGTGACAACACACAGCTACTTAAGGATTTTGATGCCAGTTTTAGAAGAGTGAGCTGACTGTGGAGGTGTTGACTTAGAACAAAGTAATTGCAAAGGAGAAAGTGAGAGGATAAATGTCAGACTCCAGCAATACAGATGACAAACAAGGTAACAGGGCAGGCTTTTAAGACTTCAACGATGAAGTTAAATGTGCAGCTTAACCAAGTGGAAAAAGGATGAAAGTAAACCAGTGAAATACTGGGAATAAGGGTTTGGTGAGTTTGGTGATCTGGGTAAGGGAGCTGTGGCTGCAGAACAGGCGGTACCTCGGACAAGCAGAGGACCAGGCATTGCCTGGCTGAAGGGTCAACACTTCGCATCAGAAGCTGATACTATCCAGTAAGCACTGAACTTCGGCACTTCTTCCTCACACCTGTATTGTACCCGTAGAGTGTGCAACTATTAAACATGAAATCAGGAAGATTTAAATGTATGAAACATTTACACATGCACACATACACACATCTGTAATTTGTGCTATGGTTAGAAAACATTTCAGAGCTTCAAAACCATTCAAAACCAAATCTTCACAAAGAATTATACAATTCCCAAAAGGTAGACTCCCTTCATCACGCAAAATGCCTCTGGACAGAAAATAACACAGGAAAAAGAGCCTTATGTAAATATTTTCAAGGTATGAAACATGCCGTAATGTGAGAAATGTCTTCATCTCCAGTGGTGGAAATTCACAAAGTGAAACATTTTGATATTAAAGCAACTTATGTTTTTTAGGGCAGAAGAAATCTCCTAGTAGTATATTAATGCAAAAATATGTGCTTTGAAATAGTAACTGATTAAAACTACACAAAATAAAACCAAAGCACTGGAAAGCTTTTTTTGATGGCAAGATCAAGTTAGGAGTAATTTCTATTGCACTTCGAGGGAAAACTGTATTAACATCCATTAAAATCTATACTAAAGCGATTACCAATGATTGCTACAGTTTCAATATGCACTTTGCCAGCTTCTGTAAAAGCACACATCAGAAATCAGTCCAAAACACCCTCAGAGAGCCTGAGGACAATGCCTTACCAATGGGTGGATGGATAGAGTTTTACACTTGCAGCCTGCTGACATGGTTGCTGCTCAATGGGAGCCACAGTGGAGAAGGAGTAAGTCACCTGTCCATACGGACTCAAGGCTGCTTAAAGCAACCTGGCTGCAATGCAGTACAGAGGACACCCCTACATCTGTATCATGAGCTTCACTGTAATAACCAAGCACTTACAGAATTTCCTTAAATAAAAGGAAGAGTGTGTGTCCGGCAGAGACACACATAGGCAGTATGGAGCACAAACTCCTTGCAGGCTGTGGCGTTTTTGGAAACAGAACACCCAGGGAGGTTGCGGCACTGCTTGGGATCACACCAGGAGCCCCCCGGGCACATGCCCTGTGGCAACCCAGCTCCATCCAACCTCCCCTGGAAGGGAGCACCCCAACCCATCCCATTACCCGAGGTAGCAAATACATCCTTTAGTATGTGACTTGACTTGTCGTATGTTAAACGTCAGAGATAAGAAACTGTGGAGATTTGTAAATACAGTACAAACGCTGTTAATATTCTTTACTGACTAAATTGTGTCTCAGTTAAGGAGAGAAATGGCTTAAATAAAACAAGCATCTCAGGGTGCGTGGGGGATTTGCTAAGGTGAGCCATGCAGTCTACATACTGTTCATTGTGTAAGCCTTGCATTGACCCACAACCTTTATCAAAATAATATCCTTCTATTAAAGCTAACAGAGCTTCACCCAGAAAAAGTCCACTAAACTACAAGATGAATCCTTTACTACAGAAATTTTCACTTGACCTCACCATTACTTTTGTGCATAGAACTAACATGGAACAATTTCTCAAGGCTCACTTAAAGGCAGAAATATATTCTTCTAGAGTTGTAGCTGGACTACACATACAATGCTGCCTTGTATACTTTCATCACATTTAAGCAGTTACATCACACTGTTTAAATGCAGGTTATGGATCAATGCAGCCAAACAATGAGACAGAAATTTTCAATGTCACAATTAATATGTAATCAATTTATGGTGCCTTGTTCTCCAGCAGCCATTTAAAATGCAGGGAACAGGTACAGTCTTAAACTGCTGAAAGAATAATTACCACTCTGACTGGGTCCTGAACATAATGCCACTCTGCTGTATTTTTCTGACAAATATATATAGACACTTTCACAGATCCAGTGACATTTTCTTTTCTTTTATTAAATACCCTGTGTGGGCAAGAAAAGAAAAAGGGTTGCAGTGTAATGTAGGATACCATTTAATATCAATACTAAAATACAAATGAAGGAATTTTAAAAGACATTTGCAATGTTTCCTCCAATAAGTTCCCCTTTTCTGTTATCCATAAGTCATATTTTTAATATTCACAAAGCAAATGAACGGTTTTCCTTTCTGAAAGGGAGAACCTCAAAGCGCTGTCAACTAGAAGATCAAGAAACAAAGACGATGCATTTTAAATTTAGGAGACTGAAAGTAAAACACTCTCTACTGCAACAAGAAGGGAAGGTCTGAGATCGGACATACAGATGAGATGGTAGGTAAATAAACATCTGAAGACATGCACATACTTTACCATATGCCTAAGAACACAAGAAACAAGTTAACAGTTTATAAATGTAATAACACTAACAAAAAATAATCACTATGTTATGGTAGCCGTCCATGCAGTCACCATGCCTTGGGTACTGCTGAAGTTCTAGCCACTTTGTAAAGGCATGACAAGGAAAGGTAAAAAGAAGGGGAACATAGATGATGGTCAAACATAGGCTTTTATGACTGGTGAGGTGGTCACGAGCCAGAACTGCCCAGCTTGGAAGGGAAATGGCTGTTACGGAAGTGGTCAATAAAATCACAGAACAGCACAGAGAAGCCAAGTAGGTGACAATCATCCCCACAACAAAAGATACAGAGAAAACAACTTAAACAACCCTATATAGTGCAGCATGCACTTTTTATTTTAAGTCATGCTGCTGCAGTGAGATGGGCTGAATCTATTTAACATGTATCACATAGAAGTGTGAGCATGGCTACCAACTGTGGTGCATGCAAATTCTTTATTCTAGATCCTTGCCTGATGCCTCACTGGGATGGGAGATGGGCCATTCTGTAGGAAGTTGTAGGCTGAGTCCTTAAATCACAACAACAGTCAGCTACAATTTTAGAGCATTTCCATACTTATTGCAGCAGGCAATATATGAACAACACTGTATTTAAATAGGCATGTTCTCTCTCTGTACAGGCATATTTAGATATAATGCCCAGACGCGGTGCAGATGCCCAGTTACACAACCTCACCTGCAGGCTACTTCTGTCTGTGCAATATTTCACAAGATGCAAACCTGTAATTTTGGATTCGGTAGTCTCTCGGCTTTGTGTTAGGTAACACAGCTTTAAACTGATCTAGCACCAGTGCCCTAAGAACAAGCATGCAATTGATATTGGATGTTCTCATCTGAATTTGACTTAAAATTTGTGGGTTCCACACACTGATAAAGCTGTTTGGTAGTTGTTTACTACTATTCATAATTGGTACTGACCTGGGGAGAAGTGTTAATGTACAAATCAAAGGGTTAAGAAACGTAGATACCAACCAACAAATTAGAAAAATAGCATTAACTACTTTTTTCTATTCTAATATTTCAACCACTGCTAATCTTTAGAGAATACATTTTCAACCACGTCTCACCAACTTGTCCTGGGCAACTTTTCAGCTAATAATGTGATCATTTGTAATATCCATGAGAAAACAAACAGAAAAACCCCAAACACAAAAAACACCCACCAAACAAGCAAAAAAAAAAAAACCAAAACCAACGCAAACCCACCACCGAGGAAAATTGTCTGGGTCACATGTATTGGGCAACTGATTTGCATACTCAGCCACACATCAACTTACATTTATTTTCAACAGACTGCAAAACTACCCATTTCTCTGACTTTGTGAAGTTTTGAACACACACTCTATGAATTAATAAGCCTAGTTAGCCAATTATGAATGCATGTACCTGAAAGGAAAGAACAGACAAACTAGTATATTTATGCCAAAAGGTTGATTTGTTCAGCATCAATTAGAGAAAACCATATGTATTCTCTGGGAGGCAAAAATTTAAAAAAATTAAAAAAAAAAAACAAACCCAAAACCAAAACAACACCCCCACATTTTTATTTAAGTACTTGGAATTTACCCTGCTCTCAGAATTATGTTGCCAAATAACCAACTTTAACAGGATACTGTAACAAAAACATTTAGCAGGGGAGCAGAAGCGATACTGAATGCAAGAGATGCAGTGCACTTTGCAAATGTCTTCTCCAGGGAAAATGACATCATGTCTTAACTGCTCTGTCAGACATTCTCATACGCTGGACAATTCAGATAAAATGGATTATATGTTGTCATTTTCCATTCAGAAGTTGCTGCTGCTTTGCTGGATGACTGCACGCTACCCATTAATACTCTCCATCTGCCTCAAAGTTCTCAGCTGGCACGCTAATGATGCCTATCAAAATAATACCAAGCTGGGATTGTCAGATACAACTTACACTTGCACTGGCTTCATAGAGACCTGATTCCTAATGCCCTTGCCTTACCACAAAGCTAATATCTGGGCTGTTGATGCAAGCTAGCATTGCACTTGGGGGCAGCACTTATGGAGTATTCTCTCTGTTACCTTTGCATGCCTTCGATCCAACCACAGTCAGATCACCAGACCAGAAAGCTTCTGAGCTTCAACAAAACAAAGCCTTTAAGTAGTTTTCCACCAGCAAATAAAATGGCATGAACACAGAAAACAGACTGAATAATCTCTTGCAGAAAACCCAGTCAGATGCAAATTCTGGCTACTGTAAGAAGGAAGGAAAAGGAGAAGACAAACACACAGTCTTTCCTACAGTGTCTCCTCACCTCAAAGTGGAGAGAGAGTGTTCATACTATTTATATACCTTTCCCTTAGCTCATACAAAACCATGAACATTTAGAGTCATTCGGTTATGGTAACTTCACCTTTTCCCCCATCTCTGTAATGAGTCTGGAGCTCATGTAGTCCTTTGGGCTACATACCCGCCTATGGTATGTCCCCGATGCGTAGATGTCGGAGCCAGAAAGGAAGGCTGCCCATGCTGCATTTCTTTGCAATAGGGGTCCTATGTTTCTAATATTTTCTAACAGGTCATAGGCTCTGTAGCTTATTGTATGGATGATTTGTATTAACTACAGTTTGAAACACATGTATAAAGTGAAGAAATCAACCTTGGAAGCTTCTGAAACAAAGAAACATATTCCCACCTGCATCTTAAACCTGAAGATGAACTGAATTAATACAAAAAGGCTCTGAGGTTAGGTTTGGACTGTTAGTTCATCAGCTACTGCATACTGTGATAGCCCGGGTGGTTATCTGTTAGGGTGAAATACAATTATGAAGTAGGTCTGAATGAGTTGGAATAAGCAGTTACAGTCAGAAAGTAACACAACGCTCAGTTGTCATCGATCGTCCTTCTCCTTTCTTATCTCAGCAGCATGATTTCTAGTATTACTTTTAAAGAGCTAATGCTGAGAAATCATCAGCTTCTTTATATCACCCATAAGGGAAGTCCGGCAGTGAGATGCTTGCATGTGATCTTGCTTTGTTTTTTTTTCTTTTTACCTTTCGATGGAGGCATACAATTCACTGCTGTGGAGGAAAGAAAAAAAAAAAAAAAAAGGAGAAAAAAGCCAAAACAAAACCACCCACCTCACCCACAAATAAAGAATAATAATAAAAAAACCACAGAAAGCTGAAGTAGACAACCCCAAAATTAAACTGTAATGAAACTTTTGCCCACTTGCAGAAACTTGCAGAAACTCTTCTATCTTCATGGGGCAATTGAAATACAATTTAGATGCCTCAGAAAGAAGCAGCAAGCCTGTCAGCTCTAATGCATAATGCAAGAAGCCAGACTTCACCTAATGCAATAACAGCATCCTGAGCAGTACCAAATCTCCCTGTCTCCATCTCTCTCCTCTCTACTATCTCACTCTTCAGCTTTCCTACTTAAAATAGACTCTTTTTTTTTTCTCCCCTTCTTTTTAAAGAGGTTTGATATGACTGTGCAATCCAGGTATTAAAAGAAACATATGGTTATTTCATATTTATATATAGATTATAAATTAATATAGAGGTAGAGCATTTCTGGGAACTCCACTGCATAGTCTGTAGCATATAAGACTTCAGGCATTTTAAGATCTAAAAAGCTAAATAAAGGCCAGCCTCAGAGGTCTGTATTACTTTGAACATTAAAACTGAACTTCTCCCACTCCTTAAAGCTTCCTTGAAGATGAAGAGAGGAAAGCAGCAGCCCTAAACAAACTTTTCATCCTTTAGAGTAAAAATAGGTCTTTTTACTCTAAAAAAATAAGCACTACAATTTGGTGTATTTGGTAAAGGGTTGATTTGAACACACCATCTTCTGCTGGATTATGAACAAAAAGGAGCCATAGCACATATGCATTAGCATGACAGGAGAGCAACTGCATAGATATTTAGTACTTAAAACCCTGAGAAAACCTGAGAGTACGCTGGACAAAAACCACTGGCCAACAGCTTCCAATATGTACGACCAACCTCAGATTCATCAAAGAATTAAAAACCCAGATAAGATGTACTTGTTTGGATCTTCCAAACCAAGCAACCTCAGTACATCAAACCCAGTGGTGTCTTGCCCTTCTCCAGGGACATCGGCACGTGGCTAGTCGTGACATGAAACATCCCAAGGCCCAGACCAGTCACTGGCATCTGCAAGAGCAGGGAGCCCCCTCGCTACTCAGGCACCACACCACCATGCTGTAGGGGAGGATGATCTTCCAGCTATCACACAAAGTCCTTTACACTACGGGCCTATAAAGACAGGGATACAAGTTGTATTGTTATTCATTAATTTCTATGATGAGAGATTACAGGTAGACTAAAAAAAAAACCCTCCTACCATTATTTTAAAGTGGAGAACATCTGAAGTCAGATGTTGGTTCCAAGGAAGATTTTGAAAAACAGTTAGGGGGAAAAAATTGTGCTTATCCTGCCAAACTGTGGAAGGGATACTTCCCAACTAGAAAGATTTGGCAGGTATGAAGCATTTACATATCTCATAGCAAAGAGCAGAACGTTTTTTCATAAAATACTTTAAGAAGAAATAAAATACATATTTCAAATACACTATAGTTATAGTCCAGATTACACAACACTGTTTCTATTAAAAACAAAGCCTAGTCTAAAAAAAAACCAACCCAACGTTCATGGTGTTTTGAAATGAGAAATAGATGACTAGGAGCGTTTTCTTCATTAAGTAAGAAATTGCTTCTCAGAGATGGATATTTTAAGATAGAACACAAGTGGCCAATCCTCAGCTGGTGTAAATTATCCCTGCTGCAGCGAGCTCTATTTTTACCAGCTGAAGACTTGCCCCTAAGCATCTCTCAGTGAAGGAGGCCAGGGAACCATAGACATACTATATGGAAAGGCATCGATTCTAAAAAATGACAAGAGACTTATAACACGTTGGACAATTACAGGGACAGGGGGATACGCCAAGAATGAGGAAAGTCACAGTAAGTAAAGAAACAAGCAGGAAAGTGCAACAGGAGTACTGGTCTAGGTATGGTGATACTGCACTGAAACCTGTGTGGAGCCCTCCCTTCTAAACCCTGTGCTGCAGACCCTGTGTATCAACTGTGCTTAAGCATCTGGGCTTAGTCAGCACCTCTGGTTCCTCCCTATAGCAGTCAGTGACAGCTGGTGAATGCACTGCTCAAACCAAAACAATGGTTATTCTGAACAGCAAGATGAACCATTTACAGAAAAAGATTTTAAGATAGCAATTTTCATGTGCATCTTGGCTCAACAAGTCTAGCCAGTGTAACTGAAACTTGATCACATCACACTCCTTGATGCCTGGCGAGTGCCATCCAGCGAGTGTGCCCCCTGCTCTGTACGCCATGCCTGACAGGCAGAATGCTGCCTGCGCGGCACCAGGCGTTGTGCAATCTGGCTGAAGGCTGGAAATCAGCCTGTCCCTGCTAATAACTGGAGCACTCTCACACAGATCTGGACTTGTTTACTGGGGGGTGGCTATCCTGAGCCATTGTTCCATTTTCTGCTTGTTTTTCCCATAACCTTTGTTGGTGTAACCCAATACAGTCCTGAGCTAACCATGCCACTAAGCCCGCACTCGATAGGGTGTTAATAAACTTTAACAGAGCAGCTTCAAAATCATCACGTGTAGGAAAGAGTACTTCAGAGATCAGTCAGCTTCAGTTTTAAACAAAATACCTTCTCCATCATTACACGTAATCTTTCAATAAGTTCAGAAGACAAAAGGAGAGGGGAAAAAAACCTGTTTCTTAGTATCACCCATGTAAGCTGTATCTTTTTGCATCCTGAAAGCTTAACTTTTCCAACACTGACAGCAGTTATGATGCTGACAATAACCATCCTGTTGCTTCATTTGCTGGAAAACAAGAGACTGGAGCTATCGCATGATATTTGCGGACATGAACCACACCAACCTAGCTTGGCAATGCTGCCTATTAAAAGTACAAACCTTCCTTGCTTGGAATGTGTCACTTGTTAGGTGCAAAGGCCATTAAAATAAGTAGCCCAACTACTGGTAAAGCATAACTTCTAATTATGTGACACAATCAATAATTACCACTTATCCAGAGGTGAAGCCTTGATTCATCAGGTGATAAATGAAGTGATACTGCATGTATGGAGTAGTTAGTGACATCCCTGAGACACAATGGATACCCATCACTAAGCACCTTTATGTTAAGTTTGGGTACCTTTCTAAATGGCCACTTATGCTCAAAAAGCAGTGACAGATGCAAAATCTGTGGAAGGACGTGATTTGGATTTAAATGCAGAGCAAATAATTCTGTCAAAGAAACATTATGAAAATGATCAAAACTAGCAGAAGCAGATTATTAAATGTACACTGTACTGGATTCACTGCCACCACTTTTAACGACAGGCTTTATCCTTCATGCAAGCAAATTTATGCTAATCTCTTCAAGCCTTCCAAAAACCAGAACCAGAGAAACTCACAATTTTCAGCATTTCAAAACTTACTCCACAATACCCTGCTTTAATGGTCTTTTTTTATTATTTTCATTTTTATTTGAACTCCCACATGAAAGCCCATTTTAGCCTACTCTTAATAAATACTATAAGGTATTTACTTGGGACGTCAAAGTGCTGGCGGTACTTCTATTTCATTGTAAAAGGCCAAGATAACAAACACAGATTTATTATTAAATGTCCCACCTTTCACACTATGCAAATTCACCCAGCCTGCAGCCTACTTTTGGCAGATCTCTTTCCCAAGGGCCCTTTAGGAAAAGGCTATCAGCCAGATTAATTATTTTAACAATAGCAGCCTTTTCCTACTGCCATTTTTTCTGTCACCATTGTATGACATAAAGCAGGGGGGAGGCAGAATGAATTCATCCCTGTAATATATCTCAGTCCAAAGCTTCCCAGAAGCACTAGATTCAACGTGCAAGTACAAAGCCATAAGCCTCATGTGGCTAGTTACAGGGGACAAGAGAGCGCACCATGTCTCCCTGCTTCTGGAAGGGGCTGCGTCGTCCAGCTGGCTGGCAAGGTTGACCACCACAAGAAGATAGATAGGGACAGCTGTTAAAAATCCAGAAATAAGATAACCTTCTCCTGCCTGTCGTCATTCATTACAATACATTAGCTTTCAAATGGAAAATGTGGCAACTCATAAATCCTTTGATGTTCAATAACTTACGTACAGTTCATTTACTGGTCCGGCTCTCTTGACAGGTACTTGACAGGATCGTAATCGTTAAAAGCACGTGATTTCTGCACAGCACACAATGAAGGGACACAGACTTGACCTTCCCACGCAGCTCACGTGGACACCTTGACTCTCCAGGTGTGAGTGATGTGCTGAACAGCATTGCCTGCTCTGGGTCCTCCTGTGGGGCAGGATGGCCTGTCCACCCAGGAACTGGCCCAGCACTCGGGTACCTCCTGCACAGCCAGGGGAGCTGCTCTGTTGTGTCTTGGGGCATGAAAAAGAATCCTTAGGGATCCCTATCACCTGCTATAGACACAGATGTAAATTGATTTGTTTATTGGGACAAAAAAGAAGTATGAATAGTGTTTATAAAAATGTAAAAATTAGGGATTTTCTTACTCTGAGATAACACTTGATGGTAGCAGGCTCTATTAGGTCAATATGACAAAACCAAAGATTCCCTAACTTTTTTTTTTTTTTTTACAACTCATAGCCACAGATCTGCATGGAAGGAGAAGGAATTGTTCCTCTGCCAACCCGTGTCACCCCAGGTGTCGAGACCTGTCCTGCTGGAGTGAGCACAGTCTCACAGCTCCTTATTCCAAACTCAGTCTTTCTGCAGATGCTGGTCGCAGAGAAGCAAAACAATGTAGGCACTGGAGATTAGTTCATGTGAATGGGCTGTGCTGTATGTTTTATTTAACAGAAAACATAAAGTAGTTGGCACTCTGCAGCCTACTCTGTAATGTTTACAAAGTGATAGTAACCCAAAAGAAACGCCAACAGGAACTTCACGCAAGTTAAACAAATCACCTTCAAAGTGGCACTCTGACACAATGGTGTCAAAACACATTTCCTTTCCCACTGGAACATTCCTACTATTTCATGCTGGCAAAAAAAGGGGAGAAAAGTAATTTTAAACCCATGGGAAAATGGCAAATTTACAGGGAGACAAGAGTGGCTGGTTTGCTCACAGAACTGCTTGGGGTAAAGTTGGGTTTCTTCAGGGAAGAACTTCTGAAGGCAAGGGGTGTTTGACACAGAAAAGACTACAGGGTCTCACCCATGCCAGCGTAAATCCATGAAAAGACATCATCATCTTCGTGACTCCAGCGGGCACCAGATCATAATCTCTCCCATGAAATGGAGACATCTGATGCCCCTATGACCTGCCCCTCCTCAATACCAACAGGTAAGCAAAGGAGACTGAGTAAAATAAATTATTTTCCCACTACTCCAAGGCTGGCCAGTGTAAGGTCACGAGGGAATCAACACTTAAGATAAGCAAGCATGAAATGGCATCAGGCACTGAAGTGAGGAGAAAGCAGTTACACAGAACCTGCATTACTGTGCAATATTCTTATTTCCTTACAGAAAGTCCAGTGTGGTTTTGTACATCCCTTGCCAAATGTTGGCAATTTTTATGCTTTTATGATTACTTATCAGCCATATGTTTTGCAGCACTTAAGCGTCTCTAAATTGAGATATGATGCTAGTATTATGTAAGAGTACCTCAAGAGACAAAGCATATATCAAACATGCAAATGACAATCAGATGTGACTCCCCCAAGCTGAAAAACAAAAGACATTAGAGGGGTAAGGACGACCTCAAATTTAGCCTGCCATCTTATACAGAATTTGTATGTCTATCTGGTACCAGCTTATTCATTCGGCAAAGATTGCCTGTTAAGATGGAAGAGGTTAAGTGTCTTTTGCACACGAACGGCCACATATCCTCAGAGGCAAATGGGAACATCTGATTAGGAGGAGCTGGCTAAGCTCTGGTGGTCAAGGAGCTTACCCATCCAATGACACAACCTAGACTTCCAACTCAATGCTTGCCTCATTTCACTACTGTGTTTCCTCAAAACAGGCAATGCTTATAGAGCAAAAAACAAACGTTTAAAGGAAAAAAAAAAAAAAAAGAAAAAAAAAAAGATGTCAAATATCTCTTTCACAAAGATAGAACAAGAGCCACTTCCCCCTGTACTTCACATCCATGGGAACCACTTGGCAGCTCTCCTCCCATTTGTGCCGGTGGTGTGAATGGTTCAGATGTGGGTTGGACACAACAGAATGCCCATAGACTTCACTGCCAGCTGAGCTTGGGATACAGAAGTTGGTGGCTCAATCTGTAATACTTTCATATAGGAACTCAGGAATCAATGGAATTTAAGAAGTCTTTGAACAGGATTATTGGACAAAGCTGATGAAACCAGGGGGTCTAGGACCTAAAGACCTGGCAATCTTTCCCAGCTCTCCCTTCCTGTGCAAGCACAGGTCAAGCACAATGAATCCTGAAGTGATTTGAGTATGTCTAATACTGCCCGCAGGAAGAAATGGGCTCTGTCAGTGAGATAAACATCACTTATTACAGAATTCCAGCACAGGATGCCTTAACTTAAAGCAGGAGGAAAAAAGCTTAAGATATCCCTGGCTATATGCACATTAGCAAGCAGCAAGGATGCTAGGAACATATCTGTGGCGCAGAGATGCTGCTGGCGCTGAAAACCTGATGTCGAATTCTTATCTCCAGGTGAGGACGGGATCTGCTTTAGCACTGTAGAAGAACACCCACTAATGGTGGGACCATCAGGTATGCACCTGGAGCACAACTCCTAGTTTAGTTTCACCCTGTTTGCGCATGCCAAGCCTGCTCTGCAACATAAACCAGGAGATTTGCTTCAAAGCACACTCCTAAAGCACTAGCATGCACAAATCTTCTGTTGGCATAAAAGGAGCTAGCGAAGCATACCTGTGCGGCGCAGGCTGCTGGCTGCAGAAATAATGCAGTAAGACATACAATGGCAGCACTCTGGAGAACAACAGAACGAGCAGTGAACCGAGGTGCTGATAAAACATCGAGCAGTATTCAACACTGAGAAAGTGTCTTAGCCAAGAGCCAGCGACACCTGACACCTGGAGTTACAACAAGTTCCCTTACCCAGACATAAAAGAAATGCATGCCAGCTATAAAAAACAGCTTGTTGCAAGTGTTAATGTTTAAGGGGGACTGTGGTAGCGGGAACTGATGTGTGAATGCAGGCATAGCCGCCTTGGTTAACATACATGAACAAACAAAATGCATGGGTGCACAGGCAAAGTGAAAGACCTCCTGAACAGGGACAGCAATAGTTATGCATTCAGCTACGTTTTAGTTGCACTTTACAAAAAGAGCTGAATATAGAGAAAACAACAAATACAAACCATAATCTGCAAGCTCATGCGGGAGCACATTGATTTATGTAACATGTCAGAAACATGACAAAGTTACATATTTCACCTTACTTCCCAAGACTACATCCTTCTTCCCTGTGTCTCAAATTAATTTGCAACATGTTTTGCCTTGGGCTACAGGACCAGGAGGGAGAAGAGTCTCCTTTGAGCACTCACCAAAATCTTCCAGCCCTTGCATAGGAGACACGCACGCACAGCTCTGGGCCTACTGGGCTTCTTAGCCTTACAGGCTGCACAGTGCTTCTGCAGAACAGGGCGGTTTCAACACCCAGCTCAGCCCCAAAGTGTAACCTGGTGTCTAAAAGCCTAAAAGGCTTTTGACACCTGCCTGTCAGGTGGCATTAACATGCCACAATTCTGCGTATTTAGGAGACTTGTGTTTTTATTAACATGTGTAAAAGATTGGTGAAATGGCATTACAGCATCCTAAAATGACACTGCACAAACAATTATCTGAAGTGCTGCTTATGTTGAAGATTGTCTCTCAAATCTCAATAGACTCAATAACTTGCCAGAGCTGTCACACTGCTAGGAAGATTATTGAAAACTATTCTAAACTCACAAATATCCCCAAAATTTAAGGAGGAAATAAAACCAGCACTTGATTTATGTGTCTGGAACAGAGCAACACTGAGTCCCATGTATTACTAAAGTTACTGCAAAACTTCAGGCCAATTACCAAGATAGAACTCCAATAAAAAATTTATATTCTGTGACCATGGAAGGTCAAGGCATACAGAAACTGTTTTATCGCTTTGTCATTGCACAGGAGGAACTCTAAGGCAATCACAAGTGGTGGAAGGTGAGGATGAAGGTCAACAGCACCATCAACTCTTTGCACTGCTATGAGAAAGGTTAAGTCTGGGCGCTGGAAACCCCAATGCAGATGCTTCTGGCATCCCACCCAAAGTTCTAACATGTCTATTCAGTGCTAACATTGATCATGTCCTTAATACACAATATTGATTTTCTTCTTCTGTTTGCTAAAACTTCTAACTCTTGGATATCTTGGTTTCTACTGAGGACTCCTAAGAGTTCCTGGAGCGGAACTGGATGATCTCTTAAGAAAGCCATATGCAGATGCAGGCACCTTACTTGTCTCCAGAGACATCTCAGCTCAGTAATTAGGCTGCCACCTTTCACTTCCTTCTGGTTCCAAATAATGCTTGATCTGAAGCACACCAGCCATTTAACCACACATAAATGGATTTCTTCCTACACTGCCCGCCCCCCCCCCCCCCCCCAAGGTCAGATTTGTGAATTTTCTTGGGGGGGTGGGGGGGAAGGTATAATTACCAACCATTAGTAGCACATCCTCCCCCCACAACAGGTTGAACACTAACATTCCTTAAAGGGTTTCCTGAGCCTTTGTTGCTTGGTAAAAATATCTGACAAGGGTGGAAAAAAAAGCCTCCGCAACATAAGCAGCGTGGAGTCCTTCTGCTGCATAATACATTTCTTATTTTGGTAATAATGAAAGGAAAGTTGGGCGCTTTCTAAAGTAGTTTGTTCCAGATTGCCAGCTCCCACTGTACAAAAATAACGACCTCTTCCCCACCCCATCAAAACAGTAGCATGCAATCCCGGCAGCACAATATCCCATTGTAGTGCTCTGAATGCCGTGCTGGCAGAAGAACTGGTGCGAAGGAGGGAGCACAATCGCCTCTTTGCCCTCCTACTGCTGCCAGCACCAGTTCAGGGTAACATGACTCACAGCTGCTGCCAATATGTTGATCTGAGGGAACGAAGAAAGAGGCCACGCTAAGACAAATGCATGGACAAATGCCATGCTCCGGCCTCGCCTCCTGGTAGGTACTGAAGGAACTTGGGAGACAAAGTCTCTTCTGATGGAGATAAAGCACAGACACACACTGCTGAGCAGGACAGTCTGTTTCAGCAGCGTTGCGTTCTCTGTTTAGAGGCACACCTGGGCTCAGCTGCTTTAAAGAATAATAAATCTCCTCTTTCTTATGATCCTGGAGTGTAAAACAGAATCTCGCTCTGCACAGAGGGAAGAGCTTATGATTTTTAACCTGTATTTGAGCCCTCCCTGGTTTTTTGCCTTCTATCACACCTTCCTGTCTTTTGGCCTCCTGCATTTATCAGATGAGTAGATGGATGGGTTTAAAAGCTTCCCACAATTCATGTTGAGCCACTGTGATCCCAACCTGAAGGTTCACAAATAGGCTGAAGCCACCTTGTGAAAACAGAGCACACATGGTTATTGGAATGGAGGCACACAGCAACCCAAAGCAAAATTAGATACACCCAATTCCTCTGTTCCATGAATAACACATCCTACCATCAAGGATGCAATTAAAAAAAAAAAAAAAAAACCCCAAAAAAACAAACCAAAAACCCCCCCCAAAACCCCCTCTGTGTTCAGGCAAAGAAATGTACCAAAAAATAGCATCTGTGCTTCTAAATGCCTCAGTCACTTCCACGGCTTCCCACCTAGCCCGGCAAGCCCCTGTGATGTGGAAGGCAGAATCCCTTCCCAACGAGAGTCTCACAGCACAACTTGCCAGGCGAGGAAGGCAAGAGAAAACACCTAGGCTGTGCAGTGCCCAGGGTGCCACCGACCTTGCAGGTGGGCCCACCGCACTCCTGTGTGGACTGTTGCCCTGTGACTACTGCAGCTGCTGTTCCCCGGACTCTTACTTGCTGTCCTTGGATGTAAAGCTCAAGATAGTATTTTACCATCTTTTTTTTGTCTCCTGTGAGTCTCCTCATAGCACTTTTTCCACAAGCTGGTGATGGCAAGGCTCTTAGCCCATCTCTTCCTGCAGGACTTGGTTGATGGTTCTGTTTTGTTTATGACTTTTTAGTTTAGCCACATAATTATGTCCATTTGCAGCGCAGAAATGAATTCCAAGAATAAAGTGACTCACATTCATTAAGGCTGTTTGTACAGAATTTGACAATGTTGTACTCCATCCAGAAAGGACTCTGTGTCCATGTTTGTGGCAAGGCTCGATGGAGCCATGACAACGATGAGATAAGTGTGTAAACTGAGACGTACCCACCTCCGCCTCCACCACATGACCAGGAGCACAAGAAGCCTGGTGATGAGAAACCACTAGTGTCCTTAGGTACCACAGGAAAGCCTTTCACAGCTCCCCACAGAACTATAACCATATTGAAAAAAAAAAAAGGGGGTGGGGGTGGTAGTGTTTTCTGTTTGCTTGGGGGTTTGTTTATAAATTAGGATGATGCTCTATTTTGCAGAACAATGGAGATAATCTGATACCCATACAAACTGTGTTGCAACATTAAGCAGGTTTTGTACCTGACAAAAAGCACATTTCATTTTTTCTGGAATTCTTTTTACAAATTGTTGGGAGGTTTTCACTCCAAAAAAGCTATGACAATTTATTCCTATAGTCTTGTCTCAAATGGCACAATTTTGATTATTTTAAGTTGGATCCAGGATAGCACAGCTTTTTCTTTGAAAGTTGTCAATAGGTACACCACAACCACACTTCTGGATAGGCAAAGCAGGGGTTACACATAACCCAAGCAAGGCAATGACACAAAGAAGGAAATTAAAATGCTGGTGTGAACTTTATCCAGTCATGGAATCCGATGGCACATTCCCCTGAATCACAGGCTTTTGCCAGCACACCAATAAAAGAGCAATTTTCGATAATTGGAAGCCCCCAACTTAGGCAAAGTGTGAAAGTTTTTTTTAAAAAAACCTGCAACTGGCCATCTCTTTACATTTATTTTGGAATATTTTCCCATTACTAGCTACACAGCTGACCCTGAGGTACCTCACGGAAAATTTAATATGGTTCTTCAAGAATTAGGTCAGAATCTGATATTCTGACCTCTGTGCACTACTGCTCAGCAGTATGAGCGAAAGTCAGTATAACCTGAGGCTTTCATGACTCGGTCAGCACCTCTTTACTATAAAATATTCCAAATGACCCCCAGGGGATTCAAGCTGCTATTGGATATTCCTTCTCTCACACAAACTGTCTCCCTTCCCACTGACAGCAGTGTATAATATTCCGATCAGCAAAAAAACCATTCCCCAATTTAAAAAGATGTCCTTCTCACTCACAATCATCCAGCGTCATATCTGTGATGTCTTGTCCTCTGGCAAACACAGCAACTGTTTGTATACTGAAAGTAGCAAGTAAAATCTGTATCTGGTGCTGACTTCAGTTAGAAAAGTATTTTGGTTTTTTGTGGGGGTTTTTTGTTTGTTTGTTTTTTGTTGTTTTTTTTTTTAATTAATCTTATGTTCAAAATCACCCAAGGAACACCTAAGCTGTGTCCTGCTGACTGTCAATAGCAAATAATTTTTTAGGAGATAACACAATGTTGAAGAAGCTTCTTCTTGTTAAAGAAGCAGAAAAGAACAGAAAGATTTCACAGACTGAATGTGGCTATTGGCAATTTTTCATAACACATGTAAAAAAGCAAGAGTGAGTACACAGTATTATGCACAGAACATTAAAAAAAAAAATCTCAGGGAATATGCACATTGCTTTTGCTACATGAAATAAAAAACACTTCTGCTGACCTGAGCTCTGGACGTGGTTATATTTAAATAACAGGTAATACTAGACCAAAGGATTGCTGACAGCTTTCCTTTCCCAAGACTTCTGGGACCAACAAGTTCATGTACTCAGTTAGGTGTGGCTCGCAAGGCTACACTGAAAAAGTGAATTTGTCTGCTCATTTTTCCCATCTGCCAGAAAGCCGGAGATAGGTAGCAAATTGGATTGTAAAGCTGCACCACCAATAACCATCTCACTTCATTCCTCCCCAAAAGACTAATATTGTTTGGTTTTCCAAAATCTGGACTTACTACTTTCAGCAATCCGGATGGGAATTAACTGGGAGAAAATGCAAGAGCTGTCCAAACAGAAGCTTGACACAAGAGCTACTGCTTGAAAAACGAAGCTAGACTGAGAGCTGGAAAAGGTCACCACATCTTTTTATTTCTGTAAGCAATTAACCATCAGAGTGACTTATTCAGGGATTTGATCCATTCTTCAAGTAGAAAGATCAAATAACTTTCTCAATTTAATATTGATAGGCACTTTTGCTATTGAGTTAATGCAGTTTGAAACTGATTTTCAAATACCTTACCCACCTCAACTGTGGATTTGGCTCAGGAATCACAGGATGAATTTCCACACATCCTCCTGGGCAGAACAACCGGGCTTTTCGTCTGCACGTATGCACCACTGAGGTGCTCACAAAAGCTGAACACCTTGCCATGCCATAAAACCAGGGCTGACCTGGTGAACCAGAACTGATGTATTCAACAGCACTCTGGAGCAAGGGATCTCTCCTAGGGCAGTAAAGCAGGCATTACAACCAAATGGCATGAACCTCCTAGGGTATAAAGCTAAATAACGTATTTTAGAGGGTAGAAATTGTCAATAGCTTTTCTTTTTGCTCTACACTTCTTTTTACAAAACTACTGGGAAATAGGTTTGTTGGGGTTTTTTATGTCCTCTTCTCACAAAACCTGTGGCATATGATAAAGTGATACTACTAAACCATTAGAAGAAGCACAAAGTAATATATAGTCATGAACAGCACCAAGTCCCAAAGCGCTAGTATTTCTCAAACATCCCTTCCAGTAACATGCAACAAAAAAAAATAAATCAGTATTTTCAACACTGCTGCTAGGAGCTTCAGGTCAGCTAACCAATCTGTATCAAGTGTATTAAATTCAGTGTTGCTCCTAATAGTTTGGAGACAGCTACCAGAAAAGGCAGAGGGACTAGAGGAGGAAAGGATCAAACAGCTAAATGAGGCATATGCTTGGTGCTTGTGACAGTAATGTCACAAGCTCCAACCACTTCATGTAGCCAGATGACTTCATGCTATTGCATAAAGACGACTTACTACTTGGAAGAACGACAAATGAAAAAACCATGCCATGAATAAAGGCAATTTAAATATACATTTATTTTAAAAATAAAAGTAAGCTTTGATTGCTCTATTTTCAGAAAATACCTTATTGAAATAGTACCATAAGCTTCACAAAAATGATGCAAAGACAGATACAGCTCTTATTTCGCCTGCTATCAGTGAAACAGAGGAAAAGAGGCTAGGGGAAAAAAAATAATTTAGCAAGTGTTCAGCTCCAATAGAAAGCACTACTGCTTTTAAGTTCTGAAAGAAAGCCAACCAGTTCACTTAGTATTTTCTAGTAATAGGCATTTACCCACGTCAGCTATGCCAGCCTTTTGTTTAGTACAGAATTATTGCCTGTATATCTTGAAAACCGAGCCTGTCATACAGATATTAAAAAAAAAAAAAAAAGCCCATACATTTAAAAATGCAAGCATCTCAGAGACAATCATAACCTTGCACAGAGCAGTCAGACACAGGAACGTGGTCATTTTACGAAGTATTGAATCAAATGTGCATGCATCCAGCTTTTCCCCCCCTTCTCTCCAGCAACAGCACCGTGACATTGCTGCAATGCATATGGAGCTAAACACAATCAGCTCAAATTTGGGTATCAACATTTCACTCGGACATCAACCATACAGCACAGGAGTTAGAGGTAAAAAATATATATATTTCAACTTCAGCTAGCTTAAAGCCACGGGGGGCCCACCAAAGCTGCGGGTTAGTTTTAACAGATTTTGAAACAGAAAAGACCATCTGAACACAAAGGTACAAAGACACTTGCCATGATGCAGATGAACGATAACATGAATACAGCTAGTCATATTAAGTATGTGACAAAACATATAGACACACACATGTATCTGCATAATCTTTTCTTTCACATGGAGATAAAATATTGTCTGGTATAGGAAGATTATAAAGACAGCAACCGAGTTCCCTTATTAATATTTTGAAGATTATTATCAAAGTACAAGCAAATACTTCGTGCTCAGAGAGGCTGATAAAAAACAGAGGAGAGCACTGACGGCACCTCTCAATGATGCAGCCATTATCAGGCATGTTTTATGTTTATTAACTTTACCTTTGTAGGAGCTTTGGTAACACATTTTATGGAATGGTGAAAATAATTTTCTACTCCAAAATAACAAAAGGAACAACCACCAAAAAGAAAGCCAGCACCACCAGCTAACAAGCTGTTCTCTATGCTGAATATACCTGGAGTTTTCCATTTGCTTCTTCACACTGACACGTTACTCCTTAGGTTTATTAACCAGAGAGAAGAAAACATTTTCTTCTGCTGCTATTTTGTATTTAGTCATCTATTTTCAAGCACTCCTTGAAGTTCTCAGATACCACAAGCTAATAAAGAGTTTAGGCCCAGTAACATCTTAGCTACATGACGCTAAGTATTTTTGACAAGCTCTATTATAATTACAGTTAAATGTTTTGTTCTAATGCTTGTGTTTGCCGAAGTCTTTGATGGGAGATTAAATTACCTTCTCCCTAAAATCCTACAATAAATAAAAGAAAACAGAAACGTAGTGTCAATTTGCGTCCAAATCTGCTTACAAAAGAGAATTAGCTCAGGCCTTTGCCCAGCCAAGCACTTAATCATGTGCATAATTTTTATTACGTCAGTATTCCCATTGATGTCAATGAACAATCGACGCTACGATTGTCAAGTTATGTACATGCCTGAGTGCTCTCCTGGATCGGAGCCTCGGAGAATTCACAACACACTGCAGTGACTCAAGACAGAGTCCAGGGAAAGCCTCTTGGGACACATGTCCGGAGAAAGCTTAGCACACAGCCTGACGTTCCCTGACAGATAATAAGAATTCCTGCAGAATAAAACAGATTACAAACTCGAATTACATTTGCAACATGAAAAACAGCATTATACAGGCCTGAGTCAATGAAGTACCATCCAAAATTCAGACAATTAACTGATGATTAGAGTAGTGCCAGTTCATTAAATAAAACCATGGCAGATATAAAAAATTGTGTTCTTTATTGCATTTCTGTATAACCAAATGTTACTTTGCCATGTTTTATGTAGTCGAGGGGAATACACTGGTATCTCTAACTCCCAAAGTAACTATTGCCCTTCTAGCACAGCCTCACTGCTCAGAGAAGAGCTCACTTGGAGGAGCAGCAAATGAAGATGTCTGGGGCATCTCAAGGTAACAGGCTAATTTGTGTAAAGCACTTTCAGCTCGCTGGGCACTTGCCTACCAAAAAAGTAGGAAAAAAGAAAAAAAAAAAGGCTCCTGTTGACTCTCTTGAAGTCTCCATGTGCTAGTCAGAAAGCAAGCTTTGTAAAAAAACACCAGCGAGATTTAATTCCAAATCTGGAGATGAAGAAACCAGAATGACTCGGGATACTTCTCATGAATGCTTTCATGAGAAGCTTTCACACTGACAAAGTTTCAGTATTACTTAGCAGAGACCAAACTGAGAGCTTCTGCAAAGGAAAGACATTTTTATCTGTGGTATGGAGTTGAAAGGCAGGCTTAGGTAGCCAGGGAAAAGGATTTAATTATCGCTTCGTCAACCATATCCTGTCCACAGCAAGTGCTGCCTTCTTTGATGACGGCAGTGGCTGCCACTTATTCTCCCGCAGCAAACAGGCGGGGAAGATAAGGTGTATTTGGATTCTTTTTTTGCTGGACAGGGTATTCTTTTCTGTATGCTTGTTTTATAAACTCCAGGCTCTGTTACATCTCTTGGCCATTATTCAGCCAAGTGAAAAACAAGTCAATATTTCCTGCTTTCCACATAAGTCAGTGATTGCAATGTCATAACAATTTGTATTGTTCTTCACCAAAGTCCCCTTAATTTGCAGTATACAGTGTGTGTGCATACACACTACATTATGCATTATATACACTATTTACAGACATATATATATATATAATTTGCATGTAGCCTCTAGATTTTTCTTGTAATTACTGCTTTCCAATATCCTTTTTAAACAACACATTTTAACAGTAAGTCATTATTACTAGTACAAAGAAAATATTACAACTTAATTCCAGAGACATGTTTAAAAACATCCCGGTACCACTAATTTTTGTATGCTGACCAGTACCTAAACTTATACCTACATGGGAAATTGGTGTGTTTTCTCCAGTTTTAAGTATCTAGTTCCATGGTCAGCTTCTGCAGAACAAACATATGAGAAGTTTTGTGTAACTGTTTACAAATGTCAATCCTTGCTTTGAAGGTAAAACATGAAAAACCTTCTGTTTGGTACCCAACTTCATCCGTCTTGTACCATTATTCTCAGCTTGATGGCAGTAGCAGCTTCAAACCCCCAGGAGACCAGCAAAACGACAGCAAACCCTTCCCAAGCTTCACGCTTCTTAAAATAAATGCAACACATCACAATACACAGCACAGTCCCTGTAAAACAAATGCTTTAGTCTTTTCATGCCCATGGTTTTTTGTTCACACATAGAAAAAAGAACCCATATATCTATAGATATATATATATAATGGTGGGTCACCAAAACATCAGGCACAAACAGACATCCTGACAGCTGAAACTGGTGCTTTTGTTGATATTCAAAGAAGATAAGCATGGGATCTCCCCCCACCCCCTTGGAATATTTTCCACAAAGAACAAATTTAAGAAAAGATTACTACATAAAGAAATGAACCTACATTAAGTCACCATCCTTCACCAAGCAATTGCAATATATATAGAGACACATTTGGTTCAGGAGATCTTTTTCCTACTTTTCTGTTTGGTTTTAAATTTTCTTCATTTCTTCATACACTTCATTAATAACAGTTCAGAAATATTAAGTATTTCGTAGTGAAGTTGAGCAGTAAGGACCATCAAAATCTTTCACAAGAGCCTGTTTTTGCACATTTTTTTCACCTGCTGTGAGAACTTCCGGTGAATTTTTGATTCTGTAGCTCTTTCTTCCCTCCTTCTAAACAGACTGCTTAGCTTTGAGGTTCAACTTTAATTACTTTTAAATTATTAATTGTCATTGAGCCACAGATCTATATAGCATCTCTATGAAAGTCCTGACTTTGTTTACAAAGCCTGGCAAAAGAAAGATCTCTGTGCTGCCTTTCCACCATTATTCCCCAAAGGACCAGGAAACGGCTTTTCTGCTGAGGCTTAATCCTGCATCAACTAATGACAAAGGAAAGGCTTAGAGAGATCAGAGGGTTTGAAGTTGGTCTGTAATAATAACCAAAATTCACTTTCTCACTTTTCCATTAGCACCATCAGAGTGCAGAATATAAAACTGTACGTCAAAGCAAAACCAGCAGAGGAACAGCAATCAGAAAAAAGCCCCAGCTGTTTAATAAGCTGTTTGTATTAATTTCTATATGGAACTAACATAGTTGAGGACATTTTTCCCTTCTATGCCCTTATTTAAAAAAAGACACATTTTGAGCTGTTTTAAGAAGACAGCATTCTTAAATTAACCTCATGAGGCCAAATGGAAGTACTTAGCTAAATATGCAAAATGCTGGAAAAACAACAGTTCTGATACTTCGTTCTGAATTCATAATGCTAATCCTAAAATAATAGATCGGAGATTTCAAATGCCTATAATCTTTACACTCCAGACAATCCTGATGCTTTTTAAACTGTATCTTCAGTTCCTAAACTGGCATTTTGTAATTTGAAGCATCTAAATTTAAAAACTGAGACCATAACTGCATAAGTATAATTCACACATATATTTAAGGACACAACACTTCATAGTGCTAAAATAGAATGTTTTATAATTATCTGCTGTAGATCAGATAAGATGCCTAATGCATTTGCCCTTTGCACCAAAGAACCAGAAGACCACCCCAAAGACGTTTAAAGATGGCACATGAACATTTCTATAGCAGTACTAATCCTACAGAAAAAAAATGCCTGCCAAGTAACAAGATGCATGACTCTAAACCTGTCAACTATAGAAGAAAAATAAAATAATTATTCACAGGTTTAACTTTGTAATATGTATACAAGTGTTGCCATTGGTGCTGCGTGGGACGTGAAGACTGTTAGGTCTTACCATCCTTTTAATGATTTTCTTTTTTAAAATACCAAAGAGCCCATATTAGACTACTGGAAGTGAAAAAGAGAAATTATTCATCTTCTGCCATGTCTCCAAAATAATAGTAAATAAGGAATCCAGTGTTTTCTCCTCTTAAATTCATTGGAAAGTTGAAAGTTAAACATTCTCTAAAACACAGAATAAAAACAGGGCAAAGTGAATCTCAAATGTCGTTTTTGCCTCAACCTGACCAGACACTGACGTAACAGAAATTATTTAGATCGCACCAATTTAAAAGCAAGTGAAAGCTTGACATCACTAATCACTGTCCTGCAGTGGATGTCTCTCCTGTTTGCAGGAAGCTTACGTAGCTTCTTTTGAATGTTAGGCCAGACCATCAAACAAACGTCCTGCTGCATTTGCCAGCTTTATGTCTGGCGGAACTCTCTCAGCAGGGTTTCTAGTACACGCCAGCAAGGGCTGCTGCTCAGTCGGGGAAGGAAGAGGAAGAACACGTCTCCACTGCCAGTACCACGATGCTCAAAATAGTAAGACTCAGGCATCGCAGCACAGTACTTTCTATTCCTTGAATTCAGGGTTAAGAGACATTTCGAGGGGCACTCTGAAGACACCACAGATTATTAACAAATTTTCTGCACCACGGTACTGAATAAACCGAGCACTGACAATCTATGGCCAAAACTGTCCGAAAGCAACGGTGCCTGAGTTACTGCCACCTCTCACGTGCTCGGTTCTGACATATAAAAACGTGCCTAACCAGGAAAGGTAAAAGCACTGTCTAAAATTTGCTTTTGAAGAGCCCTACAGGGAAAAAAAAAATCCAACCACCACTAAAAACAGAGGCCCAGACGAAGCACAATCAGTTCTTCCCGTGCTCCACAGAGTTCATTTTCAAGTGTACAGCCTCAAACGAGAACAGCTAAACACAAACTCAAATATTTTTCGAGGACTCTTTGTTTTTCAATGCCCACTCAACTTCCATAGTCCTTTGCTAGTTAATAGGGCTGGTGAAGAGGGCACTTCTTCAAACCAAGCCATGCAGGTTCCTTCTTGCGCAGTGTACAATGTACAGGGTCACCTTGTGTGGGTGCCAGAAGTCAGGAGTGAACTAAGGATTACCCAGAAGGTATAAAACATAAAAAATATGCTCAACTCTTCTCATTTCTAACCAGGCCTTCCATTTTTGTCTCCTTTCTCCAGACTCAAACATTTTACTTAGGAAATGGCAGGATGCTACAAATAATTTGTTTCCGGTTCTTGATTTGTCTTGCCCTAAGGCTAATTATATTAATAGACTTCCCTGGGTGTAATTAGTATTTTGTCTAACCCCAGTTGATCGTAAAAATTTCATTTAATCTGGTCAGTAAGGTACATATTTTAAGTCCAGTCCAGCTGAAGGAATTGGAAGTGTACAATTACCACTGAGTGGATAAGCCACTAAATTTAACAAAGGCTAGGGCATTTTTCACTCCTAAATTTAATTTCAGTATCTCAACTCCATTAGTGTGGATTGCTGAATCTTCCTCCTCATTTAACTGACAGCAACAATAAATCACGAGTTCCTGTTTTGTGTATCTGAGACCCTAATTCTCGGTTCTTGTCACTCAGCATTCGCAGGTGGCTCTTCCCTACACAAAACTCAAGCCTCTGCCTATCTTGGAGCCTCCTTGATGGTAGGTAACAGCGGGCATCTTGGTGCAGACATAGCTTCATGCGAGCAATACAGTAGTTTGTCAATAAAGCCATTTCACCGAAGAAGATAAACTTCTGCCAGTAAAAGAACTGGTTTGCTTCTATAGTTGTGTTTGCAATAGGGCTTTTACTACCAGTTTTTCTAGCAAAACTTCTAAAAGTGCGTCAGTATTGAAGTAGCTGAACCTCCCATATGGTTTCTGATGAGCCATGCTTTCAGGTGAGTTATCGAGCTGGTAGCTATAGAGGCCCAACGGGGAGTTTTTACAAGCCCAAAGCTCTCAGCAAACATAACTCCACAGCTCCTTTACTGCGCCCACAGGGACCTATTAACTCCTTTTTGGAGAAGTGTTATATGAAGGCGTGAGCACATACATTTCCCTGTTTATATAAAGTGCAGCTACTTGCGGAGACTCACTGTAGAGTCATACATCCTGCAATTCCCAGCAGGTGGGAATTATGCTATCACAAGAAGTAATATTAGAGTTAAAACAAAGTCCCGAAAACATAGCAAACAGATTAAACCAATTCTTTCAGAGGAAACGACAGCATAAGCACATACATACAATTCAGCCAAAACAGCATGAGCAAAGCCTAACTTTTCTGTGTGTATTAAAACCAAAATCAAGCAACAAGCCCAACTGCATTGGTACTGTTTTATAACATAATCCTATACTTGACACAGACCTAGATAAAGCCCCAGAAATGGGCGTACTACACAGAAGTGAGATTATTTCTACAATACAAGTGGACAAATCCCACAGATGCGTAGCCACACCTATCTATAACAAAAGTCACAGGTGAGCGCTTTCCTTTTTCCAGGTGCTCACAAGTACAAGGTTCTAAAGAACGTAGTGTCAGAGATGCTTTGGGTAGACCCTTTCCACTGGACAAAGTTGGCCATAATAACATAAGCCAGCCACAGCTATTCCTGTCGTTGGCTACACCCAGAGAACTGTGTCAGCCTGAACTCTATTGTTCTCTTCAGACATGCAGCTCTGTTAGACCAAATCCTCATTTCAACAGGAACCCTTCAAAGTTAACAGCGTTGTGGCTGCTCACAGGGCTGGGCTTTGCACACTGCCTGTATACAGACAATTACCTCACAGGTGTAAATGTGCCCAAGTGCACACAAAGACCTTTTACCTCCTGAAGACAAGTAATTCTATCTGTCAAATTTGATAAAAGCCACTTACAACCTTGACTCACAGCTTGTTGTAACTGGAGCGTTTTTTCTTCCTCCAGCAGACCTCTCTACCAAAAGCCATGTTTGGTACTTTCCCTGCAAATGCTGGCAATACCTCTACTCCCTACACAGTACAATAACTTGTAGCTTTAACACTAAGTCCCAGCTTCCCAATTTACCTATATGCTGATGTAACATCTGCTGCTATAAGACAAACTTCAAACTCTTAGACCTCTACCTCAATATGAAACCTAAAAAAAATAATAATTAAAAAAAAAAATAATTCAGCAACTGCTGGGTACAAGGCATTGATTGGAAAAATTCAAACGTTCATGTTTGTTGCTTTGCATAAGGCCAATTCTACTGACAAAACCCAACCAACCAACAAAACCCTTTCATTTAATTGTCAGTTTTGTCTGCATGACGATTTATAACGTCTTGGTACATTTAAAACTACTATTTTTCTGGCTGTGCCTAAAATACTAGCTCTGGTATTGTATTACAGTGCTGGGTACTTCAACAAAGGTTCTTCATCACTGATGGCTGCTTACAGTATCTTCTATTTAACTACTGTTAGAACTGTTCAGTAATGATTCTTGTGCGGTAGCGACCATCTATTTCTATGTTATTATCTGTTATCTCCATTTCAAAAGCAATCGCAGTGCTGGATACAAAGGCTGACACAGGATAACTTACAGAACCATTACTACCTCTCGCTTCCTTCCAGTGCATGAAGTACAGCTAACATCTCTGTGATAAAAGCAATTTACTCGCAGAATCTCTGCTGCTTGTGACTAGCAAGACACTGATTTTGCATGATGCCGAGTGCACCTGCCTAGGTGCAGAGTGACTTCAACTCCCATTTCTTCATTTAGTGTAGATGAAAACTTTATTCTGATGCTAGGTTAAGTCTTGAATAATCGCTGCTAGGTACTAAATCTTGTGTAGCTCAGATGTTTACAAGGCCTGATCTACATACATTTGTGTAGCAGTCTTTAGGTTAAACTGAGAACATATGCTATTGAAACCACTGTTTGTGTTTCCAAGAGTTTGCTTTAATTTCACAATATTTTAATAATCTACTTGCAGCTGTCTCGTTTTGTTTGTCTGGAAGAAAGAAGCTTGCACACATAAGATAATTAAATTCAAAAAATACATTCCCTGTAAAAGTCTCCAATATGTAGACTATTTTGGTCACTGGTGTTTTTAACAAAGGTTGTGCTTCTCTTTCTATGCTAAAGCCATAATACCGTTCCTTAGTTATTTGATGTACGAACAGCTTTGAATTTTATCCTTTTAAATATTTTGTTACTGATCTGAATTCCTCTGGCCATTTTTGTTTGCACAAAACTTTCACAGCAAATATTAAGTCATGCTCTGATTTCTGTAAAATAATATTTGATGAGCAGAATTCTCGTAGCTGGCACGGGGGCACAGAAACAAAACTAAGCATTCATGTTATCTAAAGTCTCTATGTCAGCTGCTTATCCAACGTTCCACTAGAAACTTTGGCTCGCTGTAAATCTTAGAACAGATTTTTTCTTTAAAACACTGACCATTAAAGTGAAAATTCAGTAAGATTTCTGAAATTAAATTAAAAACAAAAAAATAAAAATAATTAAGCTCTTATACCTATTAGTACTTTAAGAACTAGTTTTCTGCATATATAATTTAAGGCAATTAAACACCAAAGCTCCAGAACCGCATTGCAACAACTACAGACTGCGGCAGAACAAAATTCAAGGATGAAATCAGAGCTGTGTTGAAACTGCTAGCGTTATGCGTGCCTTTTGCTTTTAACACACACAAATGGTAACTGCACTGAAAGAAATTATGCTGCTTGTGATTCAACAGCGTGTATGTGACAGGGGGATCAAGCAGCTGCATTTTCTATATTCTGTAATGGCTAATCAAAAGCAGAGAGCTGGTATCATTACCAGAAGAAACTACTAATCCATCCTCTCTCTCTCTCTGTACGTCAAAACTTCAGGTATAGTCCTTCAGACCCCACCCACTTCTCAACAACTTAAACCAGTTTTTCAGATTTCCGATCCAGACAATTTCTGTTCTTGCCAGGGAATACAACCTTATGACATGCCGTCTACGCAGCCTACTCCACTGCTGTTATTTCCTGCACAATTTGCATGCAGTTGGGCATCTTTTCATGAGTAGAGAGCCCCTGTTTAATTAACAGCACCCTCAGTCAGAGACTACCTAGTGATACAAATGGAAAATGCCTCCATGGACATTCAAAGAGAGAGAAGCATCTGCAGAAAGCTCTCTCTCTCCATCGACCACCTTGCCTGTAACTCCATACCCAGGGCAGGGTATATTTAGCCACTGTTCCACTCGAGTTTTTGAAACACATCCTTCTAATTTGCTCCCAGGTACAGTCTCATCATCTTGTTTTAAATATTACCACTCAACTCAAATAGTTTATTAAAAAGACACTGTGGTCTTCTGTAAAAAAGGAACGCCACCTTGACTGACAAGGGAAGGCTGCATTCACACAAATGCTTGAGTCAAGCTGCTTGAGGAAGAAAGTTGCTCTATACCCGTACAGAGAACTCTACAAAAGAAAGGAGGTTCAAGACAGAAGATCAAATAAGCTGAAGGTGGAGAGGACAGTGCTGCGTACAGCACCTTCCCAGGCTGATCATTTCAAGAGTTTTCTGACAACTGACCTCCAGTCTGCTTCTCTCACTCAACTTCCTTTCCAAAAAATACACTTGAATTCTGCCTCTTTTTAGCCCTCTTTTTTAAAGCAGAAAATGCAGCATCCCAGTGTTAATATCACTTCCCAATAAGTACCTAAGTAACAACCAAAGAGCAATTAGGAAAGACATGCCATCAGGACATTTTACATTTTTGATAAACTTTACATAAAGTTCATTCCATCAGTGCCATAACATGAACCACTGCAACATTTACTTATCTCCAGCTGCTGCAAATCCTCAGACCTGGAGGATGGAACTAGAACAGCATTAACTCCAGAGTTTGTGTCATGCATTGTCTTAGGAATCTGCCTTCCTGCAGGTACTCTTTCCCAGATGACTTTATTTGATGTTAAACAACTAAGAATGGAAAGCCAAAGAGTCGTGCAAACCAACAGCAGGAATTCAGTGGCAGCAGATGTGTAATTTCACTTCAATTATCAGACACGGATGTAGTAAGAAAGATTATTCAGAGTTGCATCTATGCTTTCTGCATAGATTTGGAATCCTTTGGCTCTCCTGTCTCGTATTTCCTGGGCTTTAACAGTTAACAACAATCTCTCATTCTCCAAGAAAAAACATCTGATGATTCAGAGATGCACAACTGGATTGAAATATTCCAGGTTAGGGAATTAAAATAAAATAAATTTGACTAGTTTATCAGGATTTTCCTCCCAGATTTATGTAACATCTTACCTGTATCCATAAATTCCTCACTGATAATTGAGGTTAAGGTCTACTGCAGGTCATCAATTTAGAACATTTTACTATTCTGACCTAAAAGATTTACTTATAACTACAAGTACTCTCTTCCATAATTTAAGGTTGTTGGAGAAAAGAATAAATTAAAGCTTATGTTTTATAAATAAGATTCACAAAATTAAAGAAATGTAAACTTGGAAAGGGCTTGAAAGGTCATCAGTGAAGCGTAATGTAGAAGAAACACTTCAATAAAACAAATTCACATGCTGTTGTAAATACTGTTCCTACTTCTAAATGCTTCACTCCAATCTTACAATATCCACACTATCCCTACTTCACTGCAAAAAAGCAAACAAATATTGAGGGCGCTGTCTGGTTTAGTTACTACTGGAAAATTGCATTAGGCACAGATCCCAAAATAATAACTATTCTGCTCCTTGGCTTTTAAACAAAACATACACAGTTGCAAACACTCTCTATGCCATGCCTGCAAGCCTGCAGTTTATTTTGAAGCACAGCAAAAAGACTGCATTGATAGTACTGCAGATAACGTGTCTCGATCTTTCACATTGTCATCTCTTCCCTCACTGAAATCATGTCAATAAATAGTCTTACCACTACAGAATTAAAAACAGTTCAGCCTTTAAACATATCATGGAAAACATGAAAATATTTGGAAAGAGACTAATAATTTGTAGGGAAATATCAGACTGCCAGCAGGTTGCGTGATTTGTTTCTATCCACCTTCCTACCTAGCTGGTGCTTTAACTGTGTAACGTGCTGAAAGAGGTTAACGGACAGTTAGTGGTCATTCTTGCTGGGTAATTTGGACAACAGGATGACATGAGGTTTTTCATTAATAGAAACATGGGGCCAGCTTTCTAGGATTAGACAAATTGGATTTTAGCTCTCAAACATGAAGTGCACTGTCAAATAATTTCGTCTTCCAATAAACATGTCTTGGATAAAGGAATGGAATAGTAAATAGATTATAAACCGTACTTAAACTGATTATAGGTTAATGTACGATCCTAACCAAAGACATGTACTGGTGTGGGCTGCATATCACTGAACTGAGCTCCTGTTTTAGAGTGATTTCACATGCGATTTTCAGGAAGCAAGTCTAACTATGAAGAAACTTTCTAAAAGAGAGAGAGGAAGTGCACTAAAAAATTAACCACACTAAGTATAAATACTTTGGTGGGTTGGGTGTAGGTAAAGTGACATCAACAGAAATCCACAATTGAAGGTGCCTCACACCGCACTTCAAACCACTTCAAAGTAGTATCTGTTTGAATTCTAGCTAGGAGTAAATAAGCACAGTTGTAAAAGAGTAGAGAAACAAATACCTTGATGCAATAAAACTCTACCAGTGTTATTAATTGCTGCTTAGTGGACTTTTTCCTGGCTTAGCTGTTTCCCAATAAAAATTAAGTAACTGCTAAAACAGCACAAGGCATGCTTTACCTCCCTATCTTCACCAGGCTGTGCCAGATGCTATTCAGAGAAGCCGTCTCTCCTGCTTCTCATCCCCTGCTCCTTGCCCAGCCCTGCAGGCTCCTTAGTCTTCTGTGCCAATGCGCATGCTCGCGTGGCTACACAGCAAAAGGAGCTGGGGAACCGATCCAACTGCAATGGCCCTAAGGCAGAAAAGCACATCTGCTTTTCAGCTCGGTAAGTTCCCTCGCGCAGGGTATCCGCTGGTGTACAAACGCTGCTCATGCTACAAGTGAGTCCTGGCATGAGGCTGAGAGTAACGTCCAAAATGAGGGGGCTAAGGCAGTGCTTTCAGTGCTGCGGGGCTGGTGCCAACTGACTGGGTGTTGAATGTGAGTTTAGACCTCTGCACCTCTCCTTGGGGTCTCCATGGCTAGCTGGTCCTTATAGGGACTATAGAACATTTCAAGAGAGGAAAAATATTGTTTACATAAAGGTTCATCCCAACAGGACAACCTGCCTTTCTGTTTTAAATGAAAAGTGGGCTCCACCTTCCCCAGTACAGCACATGGGGCTCACTCTTGGGGCTCTTGGACACAAAGCTCTGCATCAGGCCCTGCTACCACTGTTTCCACATTTCACCTCCCCAGGTTGCCAAGTCATTAAAATTTTATGTCCTTTCATTGGTTTTTGGTTGTCTCTCCAAATAGGTGCAGTCAGATGCCGACGCTTCACTCCTACCAAAGGCAATCTCTTCTGTTCAAAAGAAAAAAATCTCTCAAAGACAGGCACATTTAAAAAAACAAACACACGCATTCCCTGCATTTCTAAAGGAGTGCATTTTAGACAGTACAATTCATGCTTTGTAACAGGGCTCCTACCTATAATACATATAAAACCAAACAATATAAAAATTTTTTTAAAATTTGAAAACCACTGTTTTAATATAAAACTATATCTAGTCTAGCAAAAAGCAGATTATTTCCACTGATACGAATTATTTTGAAAGGAGAAAATAAACAGAAGAATTTGAAACACATTTAAATTAATAAGTTAAAATAGCTATCATTTCTAAAATACAGAATTTTTCTTCCAAGTCTCCCTTGTGATGTTTGCTAAAAACACTCGTCAGAATGTTTTTTGTTCACTTCATTCGCTCCAGTCTCATGCTTAAGAAATAAAATTTATTCTACGTTTGTTAAAATGAATCTTTTCATTAAGCTCCCGATGTATATAAACAAAGAAATCAGAACACACACATCAAATTATGCTGAAAACCAAACAAAACCAGTTGAATTAACAAGACTGGCTTGGCTCTGTGTGCCCAGCCTAAGCTCTGCCCTCCCATCCCAGGGTCTGCAAAAGAATTTAAACCCAGAGTCAGCTGCTCACTTATCTCCACATTTCAAGAAAGGTTTTCAAACACAATACAACATCCTATTTCTTTCCCAGCCATAGTTTCAAATATTACCACTTTTGTTCTTAGTTGGTATATTATTTTCTCTTAGACACATACGACATGACAAGTCAGCCGTTTTGTTTCTTTTTTTGCAATGTGACATTTCTTTTTGTTATATCCGCTACTCAGTGACAAGAGTGATTTGGGACAGAGTAACCCTGGACGTGCAGAGCCCACACAAGTTGGCTTTTCAAGCTAAGAATTTATTATTTGAAGCAAAATTAAAAGGAAGACAATCAACTCCCTCTGGGTAATGGGAATTTTAAAGAACCCTGCAAGAACACACCTTGAGAATAAATGAATAAATAACACAGAAATACAGCTTTTTTTTTTTTTTTTTTTTTTTTGTTCCTCCTTTCCTTGGGTGATTTGCTTGTTGATTGCCTGTTCATTTCCTGAGACATTTCTAAGCCCTCTACTTCCTAAACCCAAACAAAATCAGCTCCCGCGCCAAACTACAATCATACACTGATGTGAGAGCAAAGAACTGAAGGCAGCACAGGAAGCCTTACGCCTGTTGCCTGTGCTCACAGCCCCAGCAAGAAAAGCATTTCTTTCTTTATTTCATTTGGGGTGGGCTCATTCTGCCATCAAGGAAACTGGAAAACACATGACATACTGATAAGCATCCTATAAATAGATTTTGGCTTTACCCAAGATTCCTGAATTGCAACACTTGATACGAATAAGCTCTGTCTTTAAAGTCTGTGACAAACAATACCCTAGACCTACTCAGTCGTATAAACAACTGTCTTATGGCTCATGTGAGCATGAAATCCACTCCTCTGCTCCCTCTGTCCAAAACTGGGGACATGGATTTCAATGACAGCTCTGGCCACATGCCCTCTGGGTTTTATTTTTCATTTGTGCATGCTGCTGAAACCACAGAACCCACATTAATACATACACAGTGCTCCTTCACCCATGGTTTTGCAATTCTCAAGCATAATCCTATAGAGAAAGGCACAGAAAAAACATGCATTTCTTAGCTTTCCTATTTCCAGCCCCCTTATTTTCAGGATGTAAAACAACTGTAGAATGTTAACCTGTCCAGCCGAGACTACATACTCATGCAATTCAATTCTGTAGTCTCAGGACCAATCAACAATGTGCACCCAAGGGGAGAAAGAAAAATATCTATCTGTATCTACACAATGGTCCACTGTTTTCACACAAATAAAAGCATTCTCCCCTCGTCTTTTTCCTTGGTTAATAAGCAGGTTGGAATGATATGTGTGTGTCCCATATTTAACTGCAATTGAAGTAACTTTATATCAGTTTTATATCATGTTTGACATTAGCGCCAAGAGTGAAGGAAAAAGCAATTTTTTCTTATACTTTAAATAATCCTGCAAATAGTTCTGAATTTATCATCAGGATAAACTGCATGACTAACAGGCATGGTTACTACTCGGGGGAAAACTTCTGACAACATTTTTACATAGTCATCAGTCATCTTAGTTCTGGTCTACTTAATACAGAAATCTCTTTTAAATGATGCTTTACCTCCCAGTTCTCCAGTTCTGGGATCACACCTTTCCCAAATGTGCAAAACAAATACTTGGTCATTACAGGCTTTCTTTCAACAAGACTTCTGAAGTGTAGGCTAGGTGTTTTGATCAATCAGGCTCCGTAAGCAGACAGGACAGCAATACATTTCCTCTAAATGGGTTGTGTGTGATTCAGCCATATAATCCCATCTTAGACGATTCTGTACCTAAGACTGTCCGCTCTCATCACTAAGTTCACAGTGGACACTATATGTAAGCGGAATCTTAAATAAGGTTGAGCCAACTGGTATAGGAGTGCTAGAGAGGTGCTCATGTTAGTGCTCCACGACCCTGTGTGGAGTTGCACAAACCTTTCAACACCTTTTCTGAGTGATGGCACAAAGATAACAGATAATCTGAATAATTATTTCAAATATTCAAACAGTTTACAAATACAAAGTTTCCTAAAGCCAGGATGGAGGCATCCACAGTGCCAGCAGCAGGCACTTCATCTGGGAGTGGGGGAGAGGGAAGCTCACAACACTGTCAGCTACAGGCGTAAGGTCTCATTTTGGTTCACACAGAGAGAGAAAGGTCTCTGGAGAACTACTCTTGGCTCCTCCACCATGGTGGCGGAGCCCACAACATGAGCACCACCACCTCCACCACACCTTCTCGGGAAGAGAAGGCAGCACCACCAGCTGTACGAGTCTTTTATAAACGTCCATTTTCTGCATTGCCAAGAATTGCATTATTGTAAAGAGCATAAACCTGTCTGAGAATAACTGGGTTTTGCCAGATCGCAGAAAACTAAAAGAGATTGTATAACATTTGTTTAAAGCTTGGTAACTTTTACCTTGGCATTAGTAATTTGCCCAAAGGAGTTTTCAATTAAAGTAGAAAACATAGTACCTCCCTTTCAAATACATGGGCATTCAAATAACCAAGCCAGTATCTGATACCTAAAAAAAACAGTAATGGGTTTCTTTCAATTACGTAATTTGCAAGTGTCACATGCAAAAATAAATATATTAGCAGTATCAAGTGATTATGCTTCCAGAGAAAACACTTGAAATATAAACAAAACTGAAACATCAAGCATCATCAAAATACGAGTAGACCTGAGCACAGCTTTCAAATTCTTCTTCTTTTTTATTATGTAACAGTTAAATAAACCCACCTCTCCTCCCACCATTTGCAACTCTCCTGACTCTAGCAGGATGTAAAAAATACAGTGTAAAGAAATTAGTTCCCCCAGTTGAAATACTGGCACAAAATGTATCAGTGTCTGAAAAATGAGCTAGATCATATTTCAGTGTTGCCTACAACAATTTACAGCAGCAATAGTTCTTTTGGAACACAGAGAAGTGTCACCACTCTCACTACAGCGGGAAACCCGATGCAACGATTAACATGTCAATTACGATGTCTTGAAACCAAGGACATCTCTCACCCCTTTAACAAAATGAATGGTCATCATGTGCAGGGGCTTGATGTTCTCAGAGGACCCAGGAGTGAAAAACAAACTTCAACCTAGACTGCTCTAGTGCATACTAGTTAAGTAACTACCTTAACACTGCCACCTCTACAGCAGATACCTGGTTCATACTGCTGAAAAGCAAAATCCCTGTGTAGCCCATGAGAAGAAAAGCTGACCTGTAAACACTGACCAAAGCAGGAGTGAACTTCTACACCACCAGCAGCCCCAGCTTCCAGAGCACCCTGGTACCTAGGGCCTCTGCAGCAGACCATTCTGAAGGACAATAGGAAAGCAACTCCAAAATAAAGTCTCCTCTTCCTTCAGCTAAAACCAAGCAAAACCAAACCTCTGCAGCAGTTCTGAAAATATTTTTCCTACACTGGCTAGTAAAGCACACACCTGAGACATAACCAGCCTCTCCTCCTCCACCTCCTCCTGCCACTCACCTTGGAGGTGACACACCAACAGCTTGCCTGGTTACCCTGGTAGCAGCAGTCCATGGCTGTGGACAAAGCCTGTATCACTGTTAAAAACAAGTAGATAGAAATATTTCTGGAGAAAAAGGTGACATTCTCTCTTACAAAACCAGTGTAGCCTGAGGTGCATGTAAACACAAAGAAAGAAAGGGGGAAAGCTTGACAGGCTGCAGCTCGGGGCTTACTTCTGGGCGTGGAAGCAGCAGCCTGGGCAGACCCCTGGAGCCAGCTGTGGGAGGAACGCCAGAAAGGGATCTTTGTCCTTACTAAGGCAAAACACAGCAAAACGGGCCTAACTAGGTTAGCTGAAATCAGCTTTCCTTCCCAAACTCCCCAATAACCATTTCGTGGTTTTGAATTTTTTACCGAAAATACACTGCAGACAACGAGTCCCTGTTGGCTTTGTTCTTTAACATGATGAAGGGAACCCGGCTCTCAGCAAAAGCCAAAGCAAAACTCCCGCTGTCCTTGGAGGGCTGGGATCTGCTGCCGAGGCTCTATCAGCTATCCCAACACACACTAGTTTCTTCTATTTGTCTCAACACACAGGGTAACCATTCAAGGAGTCTGCTTTAGTTTACCTGAATTCAGTTTTGTTTTCTTTAAATATTTTAATGACATGCAAATTGCTGCCATTATTTCTGAGATGAACATGACTGCTTTTCCCCTGATGTTGTGACCCTACCTAGCATGACTGTTCTGCTTCTGCCACTTTATTAGCAAACATCATTTTGAAGCCATTTATACTAAACATTCACAACAGCACACAGTTTCTCATATAGATTTTTTTTAAATGTATTTCATTAATCTTGGACGAAGGAGATTAACTCGGAACATCATCAATAACAAAATCTTTCTGTAATTTTGGTTATAGCATTATCAATATTGGATGTGTTTCAGAACAGGAAAAACACGCATGGGATGCACTGCAAGTGAGACCCACAGTCAGTGCAGCTCCTCTAAACTCCAGAACCTTCCATCACAAAATTTCTTTTAAAAATCACTGAGCTGGTAATACTTCTTTCTGTATTTGGACACAGTAGAAAGGTCTCATTCCCTCTGACCTATTTTTTCAAAAATCCAATTATTTACTAGTTGTGATAAACTATAACATTTAACACTGTCCAAGGACCAGGACTGAATATAACTTCCATGCAAGAAGAGAAAATAATTCAGACCCAAAGCCCCTCCACATGGCCAAACCTTGCCAGATGCATGGCTTGCTGGGAAGGACCTCACTGCAGCACCCTTCTGTCTGCACATCACATGTGCTCTGACTTCAGCACAGGTACCGGCTATTGCAGATACGGCAGAACTCAAGCCACCTAGATGATGATGTTAGTATTTGCATGTTATACTGACACTTGATTTAGGATTCCTCCTGGAAATAGTAAGGAAAAAGACATGTTTTTTTAAGGGGTGTTATGGTGGTTAACCACTATTGGAAGTATAGTATCTGGAAACCAGTCTCCCTCAAAGGGAATGAACCCAGATGCAGAGGCAGGGCACAACAGGGTGGCAAAATACCAGCTACCATCTAGGCCTGTTTCTAAATCACATTTGCAAGTTCATTCTCATGCCAAAAAAACCCAAAGAAACTGGATACAGCAAAATATCACAGCCAAGAACCCCCAGCCAAGGATATTTCTCCTCCAAAGTAAGGTGATTAGGTTTTTATCAATATTCCCCAAAATAAACAACGTAACTCAGAAGCTCACAAACCTAAACCACATGCAATCCATCTTTAAAAGAGCAAACCTGCATTTTAATAGATTGCAGTGATTTACAGTTACACACTCAGGGTTTTTTTTCTGCTTTGTTTGGCAATTCAATCAGGATCATTCTACTACCTAAAAATAGAGCTATGCTGAACCTTAGTGTAAGATCAGCACCGAACCTGCCCTTTTGGCTCACACTCTTTCTAGGACGCACCACAATCCCAGAGCACTGCTATGTTGTCAGTATTTCAGTAAGATTCTTGAAATTTTAGGCTGGTTAATAAGTCTATCTAAACTTCATAGTATGAACTCAAGTTCATATTCAAGAGTGGGTACTTTCTGGAAACGTGTAATTCACCTGCTTTCTGTTCAACAGGAATGATATAGCTCCATGCATGGGATTTCTCAGCAGATCAACTTTCTCAAGAGGAATAAATACCTGATTTTTGTCATCTAAAGACAAAATATGAAGGATATTGCACACTTACAATGCTAATAACCATACAAAAGAAGACCCACATGCAAAAACCAGCCCCTAACTCTGTATACGTACAACACTAGTACAGATTAGCCGTATCAAGGAGCAGCTATGGCACTTTTACTTATTCAACTTTGCAGTGGTAGAAATGGCTCTCCTTGGAAAGGATGTATTCACAATGCACTTGATAGCCAGAAAAAATTTGCTGCATCAGATGTAGCTGTGTATCACTCTTAACACCCGGCAGTTTTTACCAGGAATACCTTGCTCCTTATTCCAGTGAATCACCAAGGGCTGCAAAATGCATTAAGCAAATATTTGACCTTCAGAAAATGTTCTTTTAGCGCTGACACGCAGATAACCATATTGCTCCTGCATGGTACATGCCTATGTAGCAGCAAGCGTCGCCGTGCCATGCATTTTGCAGGAACATCCCTGCGGATGGCTCATTAACAGCCCAAGAGTGGAACAGAGTGTCTGAACTCCCCAGCGGCAACAGCTGATAATTTTGTTTATTTAACTAGGACTAGGCTGGGAGGCGATGGAGCTGAGAAAGCCAGAGCCAGGCAACTCACGCTCAATACAGCTATAAGGCTTTCTGTTACCACCACACAAATACTACATAGAATTTCTTTTAAAATGGAGTATTTGTATGCCTCACCTGGCAACACAATCCTATTTGTCATTAAATAGGAAGGGTGTTTGGTTTGTTTTCAGAAATATCCTACTGTATTAAAAAAAAAAAAAACATCAACCAACACTATCAGATATTTGGATGTACTTGCTGCTACCTTCTTGTATATCCAGGGCAGACCAGAGCAAAAGAAAAGTCTCATTTCTAGTTAAATCTTTGGAAAAATGGAAACATGGGTTTAACATGAGTATACTGATATTATTACACTGGAAACAGCCACAGTTTCCTGCTGCTTTATAGTACACACAGACCCTTGGCTGTTTCCATTTGCTCCCATTAGCTACCTTACATGTAGCTGATTCCTCAAAGTCCCACTTTCACATTCCAAATAAAGTATTTCCCTGTGAAACTGCTAGGGGACTTTTTGCAGGAAACCTATGTCACTCAAAGGCACAGCAGTCCATCTGCCATGGGTATTGTGTCATTGGCGTGGCTGGGCTGTCCTGACCTGCACAGACATGACTTGGGACACAACCAGACCAAAAAGCCACAATGATGAAACAAGGATTATTTACGGCAGGGGCCGTAATTATTTGCCAATCAAAGTTTTAGCTCAGAGAGCCAAGCTTCTTCCCATCACTTTTTCTTAGACATCTGTACTGGACAGCTTACAAGTAGGGATTAACAAACGTTAGGCAAATGTGCAGTTTTACAGCCAAATGTGCTTAGCTGCGAGACTAGGATGGTGCTAATGCAATATGGATGATAACGAACTTTGAAGCTGGAAGCTGTTCTAATGGAGTTTAAGCAAGCTTAAGTAACTTCAGTATTAAAGAAAACTTTTTTTACTACTCCTGTAAATCTCAAAGACAAATCTCTCGAGCTACAAGCTCTGACCAAAGACAGTTAATACTTACTGAAACTCAATCACAGATTGCTCAGTTCCTGCCATTTGCCTGAGGGTTTCCAGGCAGGGCTTGACATCCACCACAGCATGTAGGCAGCCCCATCCAGCACAGATAATGACTTACCAACACAGATCATGCTCTGCTCCTCCCAAGCTATTCAGCACCCTGCTGTCCTGTCACCAGTAAAACGCTTTTCCCTGCAGAGCTGAGTAGGGGCACTTCCACACAGTTGCAGAGAAACTGGCATCACTGTCAGTCACAGTTTCTTGAGATCTACACCTAAACCTTTTGTTCTGCAGTAGACTCTTTTGTCAGTCTAAATTTCTGCTGCTCCTCAGTTCCACCAGTAGATACTGAATGAGCCATTTATATGCAGATGAAAAATATATTAAACCTTTGCAACTAATTAAAACTGAGCAGTTTTCTCCAACCAGTTATTTACAAGATAAGGGATGCCATAGAAAATTACCAAGCTGGATTCCAATAAAACAGGGAAATTTAAATAATTTGTTCTAAACAATTGCAGAAAACTGTTTCTGCTTTGGCAGTTTCACTTGAGTGTGTCGATTCTACATCTGAAGCTTGAGGGTACTGCACTACCATCAGATATTTCTCTGGATGCACAGCTCCACACTACTACTAAAATATATACTTTAATATTTATGAAATATTTCTAGATGAAGATTACCACTCAGAAGGAAAGGCTAGTATGACTCAGTTCTTTAGTACTGTTACATTTTCTAATGAAATATTTTGAAATTCTTTTCAGACTGAGTGTTCATGACAGATGATGAATGTTGCATTCCTTATCTTTACCAAAAGAAACATTTTATTTATTATGTTTTGTGTTAGTATTGCACTTAGGAGCCCTACACATGAAACAGAACTTTGCTAGTTACTGACCCAACACTGGAAAAAAAGGGCTGTACTTTCCCAAGCCTTTATGATCATAGTGCAAGTCAAAAGGTAACTTGTGGATATGAACACACAGAGGGTGCAAAATAACAAACAGATCATATTGGGCATTGATAGGCAATATGAACATCTTAGCATGGCTAAAAGCACCTCCAGAATAACTTTACATTGTCCCAACTATTTTTAAATTTTCTGCCAGCCACTGTAAAAATGGCATTTATCAGATTCAAGTGAGCTTTATCACAATTGACAGTGGGGGTGTGTTTGTGATGGCTGCAGCTGGACATGCTGTCCCGGCTGCATTCTCATCTCATTAGTATTATTAGTTGTGAAGGCAGGAATAAGATGTCCATGTCTTCTGTAACTAAGCAGTAACATAAATGTTGTCAAAAGGCTGCTGACACTGGATGCAGCCTCATCGCTGAGGTGAGCCAGTGACACCCACCACCACTGCACCCAAGCACACAGGTGATGGCTGCCACCTGCAGCAACCACAAGGCTCACCAGAAGTGGTACCCACCAGCTGAGCGATGCCATTTTGGAACTCGCATCTCCTCCTGCAAGCCCCATTCCACAGCAGGGATAGGCAAGAAGAGGAATTTAAACCTTCAAGCTGAAACAGCATGGAGGTGATTAAAATCAGCTACACTATCACAGGAAATATTACCATAGCACTGAACTTCACACCTGCATGAAGCACATGCTCAGTTAAGTGATGAGTCCATGCCCTCCAGTGTGCTACTTTAATTCCCCACTGCCACAGTCTGAAAGCTCACAAGATCGGCTTATGTATGGATTTAAAACAGTTATGGAGTATTACGTGTGGCTGAGCACACACAATGCTGTCTCTGTCAATCTCTTTCCAAAATCACACGAAAAGTCATATAAATGAGAAAAAGGGGGAAAAAAATGTGTATGCGGGTTTATTCAAGCCTCTTCAGCAACAGTATGTAAAGCATAGCTTTACTGGTACTCTCTGGTGTTCTCAGCAACTCAAATATCACCTACTAAACTGAGCAGTGACTACCTTTTCAAATTTAAATGTAAAGTTTTAAAATCACATTTAGAAAACATCTTTGTGCTGCTCAAATACAGAATTTCTTGTTACATACTTTGTACTGCATATTTTGGCATGGAAGTATACAACAAGATGTTGTTTAATTTATATTCATAACAAAGAAAAACATAAGACCAAGCAGCAAGCAAGCTAACCGAAACCATCAGCGAGCAGAAGAAAAATAATTAACTATTTTTGGCAATGATTCATAGTAAAAGCCTTAAACCCCTGCACTTTCTACCATACCCTGAATGTTAGTAAATTGTGACTCTGACAGAGTGAAGTTATACAGTGTACAACAAGCTTCTGAAAAGGCCCCAGCTCCCTAAGGCTGTTTAAATAAAATCACCTTCAACAATTTGGGCCATTCTGGTGGTACACTGGGATGCTGATCGTCTCAGAGGTGGCCTCAGGCTCAGGCATGAGCAGCCAAGTGAACCGCAACCTGCGGCAGGCAAGGAATCTCTGCAGGCTTCAGAGCGCAGGTGCAAAATGCTTGTGCTCACGCACTCCGCTAAGCAAGTCAGCGCCTTTGGGACCGGACTTGTGACCCAATGAAGCAGAAAGAAAATGGCTACTGTGCTGCTACTTAATGTCCCAGGCTTCCTTTGTGCTTTTGGGAAGCTTTGTTTTGGTTCCAGAATAGTGTGAGTAACGTTCCTCGTGGTGACATTTCTCCAGGTGATGAAGAAGAAGACCAGTTCTCTCCATGCTCCCTGGGTAGCAGCACCAATAGCTTTATCTTTGGAGATGAGACTCTGTCCCAAAGAAGTTAACTTTCAACAGACTTAAAACAAGACCAACCCCCCCCCCCCCCCCAAACCCACACAAAACACACCCACTCCACCCCACAAAAGAAAAAAACAAACAAACAAAAAAAAACCTCAACAAAAAACCAAAAAAAACCCCAACCAAAACCGCCACCAAACACAAAACTCAACAAACTCAAAAACAGCCATATAGAAACTTGCCTTTGTTCCTGAATAAGCAGCAGGACTTTACTGTGGGCAGTGGGGAGACCTTTTTTCTGAGAAAGGTCTGCACTGCTGGGGAAAATTTGGAAGAGTAGAGTATGCCGGGTGCGATTAGAAGCCTGTTCAGCCTGGCGAAGAGAAGCAATGCCAAGCTGCAGGGAAGTGGGCAGAGAAGGGCAGCACAAGCCTCGTCCTTCCGCAAGGAGGGTCCAAGGCAAAACTCCCTGGCTCTCGCTGTGACCACAGCTCCCACGCTCTTCGTGGTATTTCCACTGCTTGCATCTCCCTATCTTTAGAACTGTAACTGCACAAACACTGGTCAAATATCATCCAAAAAAATTAATTTTAGGCTTCCTTAATAAAGTAAAACTCAACCTAGAGAAAATGTTTATGTAATGAATGTTTTCATCATTACGAAAAAAAGCAGTCACGTAGAAGAACAAACAAATTGGGAGGGATGTTTGAGGATGTCACTGTTATTCCTAAGGTGAGTGAGAAGAGGGTGAACTGCATGAATATTCCATTTTTATTTCTTTTTGGCAGAAACAGAACATTGCTTCGTCATAATTTACATTAAAGTTTCCAATTCAGCACCAAGGTTGTCGAAGGGAAAGCAGTGTGCATTTATCAGCAGATAAAAACCAACAGCAATACCAGCATTTGAGACAGGCAGAGCTACAGAACTTGGTGCTGCAAAGGGTAGGCCTGTTGCTCTCCCATGTGATCCATTACTGAATGGACCAAAAAGGAAGAAAATAAATAATAATAACAACAACAACAAAAATAGTGATAGTAATAATCTATCTGCCATTTCCTACATGCAGGCTAATGAAGGTGGTTATTAGACACAATATATTTACCTCAGCACAGACTTTATCATAAATAAATTAATAACTGCTCATCTTTCAAATATTTCAGAAGTGACAGAGGCCTCTTTTGTTCTCCTGATAAAAGAAAAGCAAACAGTCTGACCATAAAAATCACAGCAAAATGTAAGTTCACATCCCATAAGGAAATCAAGTGATTGAATTTAGTTTATTTTGACACGTTTTTGTCATTGGACTTGTAAATTAGAAGTTGTAGCCCTAATCAGAGGCAAATCCACTAAGCGTTATCTGTGATTTATTTATTTCCATAGGTGTGCTTTGGGTGGCTTCAAAAAAAGTTCTTAATCTGCATTTGTAAATTCAGACAGTAAGTTAAAAAATAAAGGAAGAAATAGGCAATTATTAACAACATAACAGACAGCAGTCTTACTTTCTGCTTCTCTGCATAAATTTTACTCAAATGTCAGTAAAATCCTACTTATTCTAACTCAGTGCAATGGAATACAGACACAGAAGAAAGCAGTCTTGATAGCACTGATAATTCAAATAGACTTACACATCCCGATTTCCCTGAAAATCACAAGTTTTTCAGCTGAATTATTATTTAGACTTTCCTTGTTAGTTTTCCTTTTAGTTTTTGAGCCAATCTAGTTCATAAAATGTTGATTTTTCTCTACGTATGTGTTAGAAACCAGCAAACCTACTGCAGCAAGGAAGAAGCATGCAGTTTTTAAATTGCAACTGAGATATTCCTGAGATCATCTCACGCTACTTTAGCATTTCAAGAAAACCTACCAAATACAGACAGACTGGCGATGATATTAATAGTAGCTGAGGTCTTGGCAAATTTCTGACATCAAAAAGCTTAATTAGTTTTCTCTGTAGTGCTTTCTCATTGAAGTGAGAAAATTTGGGGCAGGGGAGCTGCGAGTGTTTTTAAAATCGGAGACTACGTTCTATAAGCATTTTGGCATTAGAGTGATTCTATCATTCATAACTTCATCTCCTACAGGTTCCATAGCATATGCCATTTAAAGAAATTCATTTCCTGCTGAATGATTTATGGTATCTTTGAAGGAAAACAGACTGATCAAATGCATCAAAAGTTTTCAATATGAACATTTGCCATGGGGTTATTTCTCTATTCCTGGCAACTCATCCTGGTAGTTCTTCTTGCTACTAAAAACACTTACAGTGGCATTAAGATTTTAGTTTCCATAGAAACTGTTATTGGCTAAAGTAAATATAAGATGGTAAAAAGTGAGACCCCCCCTAGTACTGCAAGCATGCTTGCAGCTGTCAAATTTTCACCCCCAACCTTTCGCCAGTATTTACTGCTTGTGATGTGTTTAGTTATGTCTCCCTTTTAACAATACGGACACTCTGGAGTGGCACTTCCACACTTCACATGAAGTACGCGAATATTCAAAGCTATTTCTACGCCTCATTGTACAAAACTGTATGTTTCTCTTCACTGCTCATTGTGTTATTTTATTTTGCAGACCTCTTCGCTAAACTTTACAAGGGAAAAGATGTCTCTTCATTAGTCTGCACATCAAAACAAAGCTTGAGAGAGTACTACCAAGTAACGTGCGAATATAGGGAAATAAATAATTGCTTCATTGCAACTAATGATGTTCACATTCCTTCAGCATTTCAAAATACAAATAACATAAGCCCTGAGCATCCTGATGCCGCACCCTTGCTGGCACTGGCAGGAGCTCAGAGTCCCCGACAGCTGTGAGAAAAGACACGCCACACTTCAAAAAGGCCACCCTGAATTTATGGGCAGTCACGTCCTCTGAAGGAAAAAACGAACTGCATATTAATCTCCTGTTCTCAATATTTCTCTTGCTCTCTTCCTAAATGATTCTAATGCTTACTAAAAAGGCAAAGTCCTGATAATCATCTCATAATTCCCTCACTTCAGTATAAATTTCATTGTATTTCAAATTTAGGCACTTCTTCCTAACATACACAATTAATAAGTCTTTTCTTGTTCTCTTCAGAACATTACTTTCATTCTTCTTCTCATTTAGAGATCTGCTGCAGTGCTCTGTGCTGCCTGAGATTTGCTCTTATTCCAAAGAATAAGCCTTTGCATATATATTGCATTGAGATGGAAAACTGTTACTGTTTCTGAAAATAGCAGCTGAAGACAGGACAACTCATCCTTGACAATGTGGGAAAAGGAAGGCGATGCTGAAGCTTCTCCATTGCATAGGGGCCATTTGAGTATGCTACTTACAGATTTTGGGTTGGAGGACAATCTTCTCATCCCCCAAGCATCAAGTGGTTTTGTACCTGCTAAAGATCTCCCTTCCACATTAACAGAAACCCAAGTTCCTATGAAAGACATACAGGCTTATTTTCAGATGCCGAAACACTCTGACTGATCTAATCATTAATCTTTGTGCCCCACTTCCTTTGCTGTAAAACCATTCTGACTCTCTCTACCCAAGACTCACAGGGTCTACCTAAGCCCCGAAATCTACAAATTCCCTTTAGGTGCCATTAGGCACCCAAAGTACACCAGAGACCTGTGCAAGTCTCCCGAATTTGTCTTGTCTTCCCAGCCTTCAGCACCATTAGGAAGAACTGGTGGGCAATGCCATGGACGAAAACAAGTTCTCAGTTTCCTAGAAGGATAAACACAGAGCCACTCTGGCACCCAACGGAGCTGAGATGAGGCTCTAGGCTTCACACCATCCACATGGTAACAGCACTTCTCAGGGGAAGCCACAAGTTCCTTACAGTACCCTGGAGTGTGAAAGTGCAGATAACAATTACCACCAGCGGATAAGACTATGACCTTGGCTCTAGGACCGTGGTCTAGTGCTGGGCTACTCTGTAGTTTCAGCCAGGTCCTCCAGGTAAACCACTCCTGAAGTCTTCTCTGGAAGGTCTTTGTTTTGCAGACACCTTTCTGAGCTGCTCCCATACACTGCTGTCACGGCCAGAAGTAGTGCTAATGCTCTGCTTTTAAGTCTCCAGGGAATGGGAAAAACAGGAGCGAGGTTTCAAGAGACTATAACAATCATCACAAACCGGAAGCTGGAGAAGTGGTTTTGCACTCAAAGTGCCAAGCAAAGCTGACCACCAGTATAACTGCAACCTAGTGCTAACATCCTAACGTTAGAGGAGACCTTGCCTCATTCCTCGTGCTACCATAACATGACAACTGTAGGATAAGTGCTGCACTTCTGTGCTTTCAAGGGAACTTTTGAGGCTAAACATAACAGGGACAGAAAAAGGAACCAGACTTCCTGGATGAGAAATCCAGAAAGAAAAAGCTCGGCACTTATGAACAGTGTATGGTAGCATAAGTACATTTATGTATCCCTTATTTGGTGTCTACACTTTGGTGTTACCCCTTTTTTACAGATGCTATGGCCTAGGGAGTAATACAAATCACGAGCATGCCTAATGCTACCTTTCTGCAGAGCACAAGACTATGCTTACTTAGGCAAAGCATTACAGAAGACAATCCATAGCTTGGGCTTAATCACTGGAGAGAGATGTTAACACATTTTCAACAAATTTAGGAACACTGCGAGATAGGATAAAAGAAAAAGAGTACAATGCCTTCTAAATAGAAACAAAGCATTTGGCTGTTGATCCTTCATCAATGAAAACTTCTCCAGAATGAAAAAGCTTGCTTTTTTTCCCCTTATGATAATTACTATAAACTGCAACAAGCAAGCAAGAACAATCCCAAAACATACATGTCCGAACTTACGGAAAAATATTGTGAAAGAGAAATGAACTGAAAACCCCTTTGTGTTTCTCACCTTTTTTCAGAAATTCTGAATGCTGATGGTTGTGCAGAAGGTATATGGAATGTAGCATGAGAACAGACTCTGTTTCTAGCCATCAAAAAGACCAAGAGCTTGGCAAATTAATTAAGCTACCAAGAAATGTCCCCGCTGGTGGATATGGCAGCATATGGGGAAGAAACATGTATTCCAGATGGTGATGGGGAAGAAAGAGTTTTTTGGTAACTATGACTGCTTATTGTCCTCTAAAATCATTACTGTCTGATAGACTTCTGCAGTAGCACATCTAACAGGTTCTGGTAGCTTCTACTGGTGTCACTAATAACACTGAAATTTAGTTTACTATGAAAATAAAAAAAAAAAAGACATTTTTTCATTTAATAGAAAAGTCAAGGCTTATTAAAGATATTTCTGTCAAAAGGTAAAAGCAGTCAGAAATAAATGAAGCTTAAAGTTTCCCATTAAGTTCTTGAGTTTTTGATGACAACCCACAGATGAAATCCACTCCGAGTTCTGAAAATAGATAAAAAAATCTGCATGAACTGGCAGACATCCCCTAACGCAGGATAATAATTGTCCAGGACTACAGGCAGGGAGAGAGACAGCAGGGGAATGAAGATAAAAACCACCTAAATCTCTTATTTTACACTGAAAGATGAATCAACGCACAACAGCATGTTGTCTCTTCCGCCTCACAAGACTACTACAGGAAGCAAGTTCCCAAGTCAACGACGATCCCACTAGATCATGAGAGATTAACTTTTGGGATGGCCAATAAACCTGTGTTACGTGGCACCACAACAGAAAGAGGTATTTGTGCTAAGACAGCTAAACTCCATCCCATGCCTGCAGTTCATACTGTATCACATCCAGGGCAAAAGGCTCTGCAGGTACCAGTAAACCACACCAGAGCTGTTCTGCTGGATACGGCTCAGACTCACCACACAACATAATCATCACGCGCATCACGTTTTCACCATGCAATGAGCGGATTGTGCAGGACTTCTTTGCATGCTGCACGAGGGAAGCTTGCTTTCCCACACAGGAACTCCCCCTAACCATAGGTTATTATTTATGCTCGCCTGACAGCAAGAGTTGCTCCCACCTGGAAGCAGAGCTGTGGAAAAGAGCCTCTGAAAAGCTGTGAACTTTGGCAAGTATCATACATACAAGGTGATGCTCTCTCAGGCCAACATACAAGGCTTTTTACTAGAAAACTCCATCCAATCATAAACTGCTATTTTTTCATTTAAAAATCATAAGCCTTCTGCTGCTATATGAGTTTTAGATCTTCTGTAAATGTGACACAAACATGGTTTCTGTAATGCTCACTCACCTGCAGTAAACACTCTTTGCTCAGCCCCACAACATGGGTCAAAGCGAAACCAACACAACCGGCCCCAAAATGAGCTGTTTGTTTCACACTATTTGAGAGATCCCATCAGCAGCCAACCCAGGTGCTGTTTTCATTCTGCCCACACCCAAATCAATGACAAAAAGCAAACTCACTCACACAGGTGGTGCATTTCACCACCCTAAAAGCCAGGGTTTTCTCATACCCCTCATTTAACGCCACTACTGTCAAATCTGTAACATGTAACAAAAACAGCCTTTATGTAACCTAACAAATAAAAGTCATCGAGGCAATAGCTATGCATAAATTTTAGCTAAAAACATTTTGTTAGAAGAACATGAATGTCCTCTGTAAAGCGGGTAGCATTTTAAAATAATGTTCTAGACATTGTTAATACTTTATTGCTATTCATCATAGAACCATTAATCATGGTGAACTCATTTGGTATTAATGTGGATGTCAAAGTACTTCTGTTGCATTTCAATTATAACTCAGCCTTTAAAATGCTGCCAGCACTACGTGGAAAGCTTTGAAAACCCAATTTGAATAGTCTGTTCAGAGATAACAACAACTGCATTCTGGCCCGCAGAAACAACCTTTCCATTCCTAGTGCCTCCCCTCCAGGGGCTGAGGAGCCTGTGGGGCCATGCCCTGACCCCGGGACGGGTGCAAGGAAGAGGGAGCCCAGAGGGAGGCTCCAGGAAAGCCACAGCCATCCAGACCCTGCCATTTTCCTCCCCCAAGATGAGGGTAGGAAAAGCACAAAAGCACTCCTTTGGGCTGCCTCAAGCCCACCCGTTCAGCCATGGCTAAGCAGCAGCAAGGCCATACTTTCAGGCCCCTAAGGAGATTTCCTTTCCTCCTATCAATGCTATGATTCCCCAAGGCACTATATTGCTTCCAGAGCCCAGTGCATTGTTTTTTTCTCTAATATGTAGTCTCTCTCCAAACAAAAACACTAGAGAGCACATATATCTACAACCTCCTGTCCTTAGAGACATCAAAGAAGTATGCAATACATCAGAGCAGACCTAAGGGAGCTGGTGTCCTCACCTTTCTGATGACAGTTTAAAAAAAATAAAACAAAACCCTCTTTCCGGTCTCAAGAGGCACAGATAAAGGAAAATAAGGAGGCCAAAATACAGCACAGGCCTAAACAACTATCAGCTCCTTGCCATCAGGGAAGCCAAGAACTTGTATAAGTTCACCTTGACAAACCAGGATTTTCATTCCCTTGCTGCCGGCAGAGCTTCCAGCAGCATTTTACATACAGAATCAAATGACAAGAACTCAACAATCATTAATGCTACTCATCAGAAACATTGTTATAAACAGAGAAAAGACAAAATACTTCTTATTAGCGGAGGGAAATTTTGGGGGTTTAACTCCTGCATATAATTCCCACTCTATTTTATCTAGGTCATCAATGTAAGCACACAACACAAATTCCTACCTTGGGAGCTCTGGCATGTTTTCCACATCTGGCATCTTTGACGAGGCTGATATCTAGCAGCTCAGTCTCCTAGAAGGAAAAATTGCAACACAGACAGTTACTACGTTAGTCAAAAAGCCTTGTTGTGTTGAGTGTCCCACTTCCCATGTCTGTCAGAGGTCTGCCTGTTTGCAATGACGCCCGTCCCAAGTGAGAACAGTTTCAAGGAGTGCTCTGTTGCACTGAAGATATTCTAATAGCAATACTGAGCTTAGACACATAACTTGGTTTCCTTAAAATTGTGCAGTCTCCCATGATACACAGAATATACAGAAGCCATGAGTCAAGCTTATTTCCTGATTCACTAAATACCAGCTGCTGTGCTGCTTTTTTTTCTTTTTTAATACAATTTTAGCATTTTGATGCAAGTCACAGTGTGAAAAAGGCAACATTACAAACAGAAAACCCTACCTCTGCAATAGAAAGCCTACTTTATTATTGCCAGAACATTTTGAAAAGTGCACATAAACCCCAGGAAATGTTTTATCTACGATGATAGGTTCCAGCAATTTTAGTGACTACTGCTCACTGAAAACCATGTACTTTTGACAAGCATTTCATAGTTCATACCTGACTTCTGAGCTGAGAGTTATGCGACACATGCCATACTTGGAACAAAACTGGCACATGACGACAGCTTCTGGTGGACAAATTCCTGTCCTTCCCTGCACACATGTAACATGAAGAAACTCCTTTCCCTGATAACTTCTTGGGTCTCCACCCTCCCTACGAGCACGGGAAGGATGAGGGGCTGAGCCAAGCCCATGGTATCCTGGGTGTACCTGCCAGTGTCAGCTCTGCAGGCTGCACCCACCCCTCCGGGATCAGCACAGAGCATTCACCTCTCAAACCGATAGCAAATGTATAGCTTTCAGTCAACATCATGCTCCCCAATCTCATCCTGTGACTGGGCATTTTGGGATGTTTTCCTGTTGGTTCTTTCTTGAACACCCTAACATTTATGGGCAGGGAGCATCTGGAAGGAGGAAGAATGCTGGAAACTGGAGCAGTGCGATTCCCAGCTGCTGGCTCCCTTGCAAGCACGCGCATCCACATGGCTTTCTGCGTGCTTTGCCAGGAGCAACACCCAACTGTGCTGCGAGACACAGCAAGAACATCCGACCTGATCTGGCATTACTTGACAATCTTGGAGCACATCTTAATACTGTCCGCCTCATTTACACCAACATTTAGACTAATAGCCCATGGTAGCGTGGCTCAATTACATACTAAATATAGTCTAGAAGTACTTCAGCAGGAATGTGACCACACTGCAATTAGAGCTACACCAGTTCAATGCATTTCAGCCTTCCAGTAGTAACTGCAAGTGCTGTGCAGAGAATTTGGAATCTCTGTGCTGGACAAAAGCACTACTTTTTTTTTTTTTTTTTCTTTTTTTTTCTTCCCAATTCCAAGGAGAAAAGCAAAATAATTTAAAATATACCTCCATACCTCCCGGACATGTTATTTTGCCATGGCTTACTTTGTATCCTTATTTCTTTTCCATTTCAAGGGACCCACTCATGCACAGCTCTTGTAGACCTTTGTTGTCTACTAAGACAAGACATACGCTCTACCACCAAATTTTCACATGACCATACATTCATCACATTCCCCTCTGTCCCCCATGTCAGTCCCAATTCTCTTCTGTTATAGTACCTGCTGAACTTGCATAAGCATTTTTTCCCTCCTCATCTAGCCTGTTTAAGACAAATTGTACTTTTGGGATTGTTATTTTTTGCTTTTACTCACTCCAAAGAAGACAACAGTATCAAAACTTGCAAGGACTGGAAAGAAGTATAGGCAGGGTCATAAAAGGTGGTATTTCGTAAACCTCCTTAGAAAATAACCCAAACTATACCAATACCCAAGGCATATGGACACAAGCACTCTTCTGACAGCACTGCAGCCTCTCACATGGACAGCTGATCACTGTACGCAAATGCTTGTCAACAGCTGTCCCTGTTCCAGCTCAGGAGCAGCTGATGGTCCAGTTTGAAGGTGATCTTGCTTCCAGATCTAAACTATATTGATCCTTATCCTGCCTGACATGAGCAAAACTGAGACCAGGAGTCAGGGCAAAGCTCAATATTCTGAGTGCAGAAAAGCCCTTGTGCACCAAAGTCTGGGTAATCTCTCACTATTCAATTAGACAACCATGTAAGGAATACCTAAAAATTGCAGAGGACAGCGAGTGCCAGCTCTCCATCTCCCAGAGTGACTGGTCTCCGGACCTGGATAGGGCCATCCCTTCACCAAAGGAAAACTATCACAACGATGATAAAGCCACACTGTTTATTACCAGCCACAGATCTGTTCCTGGGTTTTACAGTAACATACCCACATTTACATCATTCCTCTCTCAGTGGTATTTATTTCTTGAGTACCAGGGATGCTGAAGTAGTGCAAATATGTCTCAATGTATGTTACTACTACTGAAATCTAGCCCATGTCACTTTCGCATCTCAAAATGCAGCATGATACCCCTAGTGCTCATGCAGATGCTAAAAAATATTTGTCAATTAAAACACAATTGGTTACCCTTCCTTTTTATTTTAAAGTAGTGGGAGAAGGGATTGACTCTTTTACTCCCTCAAGTTGTTCTTCTGAAACACCACAATGCCAATTATTACATCAGGTTACCACCTGGGACATACCAGCAGTGGAAGGCAAACTTGCTGCTCAACACTGTTGACGGGGGGGAAACCAAACATATATAATCAGACAGAAAAGAGCCAAAGAAGGACTATGAAATAGCTGTATGTGCAGGTATGGCAGCAGGTGCAACTTTAAGTAAAACAGGAAAACGGCACACTGGAGGGCTTATCTTTGAGTTAATGCATGCAGCCATTTAGATACAAAAGTGAAATAACGAAAAATGGCAGAGCTACATTCACGTTTATCATGCTCGGAGCAAGAACTAAGGTGGGAAAGAGAACAGTCATGACATAATTAGGGGGAGAAGGAAACCCGACAACACTGCACAGAAGTCAAGAAATTGAAAAGAACACCAGGGCTGAGAGTCAGCATATTCCATGAGCATCGAGCTAAGGGAAGCCAAGGCAGAGCAAAGACAGGCTGAAAGTCCATCAGCAGAAACCATGCAGAGCAAACGTGCAGAGCAGAGCGCAGAGCAGACAGCACTTCACACTTAGATGACACACTCAGCAAGGGCATATGTACCCAGGTTTGCTGTTAACGAACAAGAACAGCCCCTTTGGACTCTCCCCAAAGACAGACCTCATCCCTTTGGGGGGAGAACCCAGGGGTTATATCTACCACAACAAATAATACTCACACCCCAAAGCTGTCTCCAGCCCACTGTGAGATCTTCTACAGAAGATATGGGCACATGCAGCCCATGTCGTAAAAAAAAGATTTTGCTGACTGAAAGAACTGGCAAGCACTAAAATTAAAGGCTTTAACAGCAAACACGTAAGAGAAATGAAAGATGCTGAAGAAAAACGGCTCTTAAACAAAGATGCTGAGCCACACACAAAGTGAATTTCAGAAGTTGTTTTGGTTGCATCAGTCAGGCATTTTAGCTTTTAACAAAGAAAGCCGAAACAGAATTAATCATTTATTCACTTACAGAAATGCAACTAGACCTCCCGTAATACAAACATTAAAAATACCCTTTTAAATGGAATTACACACATTACAAAGAGACACAGAAAAGAAAAAAGCAACAAACAGCACCCCCAAGAACAATACAAGGAACTGGAACAACCCTGCACAGGCCTGCATCCTTCTGGATAGAAGAGAATGAGGAGAGATAGGTTGTGTTGGAGTTCCGACTACTACTTTCAAGCTGCTTGCATGCCACCATTCCACTTGCAGAAAACCTGGTAGCCTGAGGACCCAAGACCTAGCAAGGACAGTCTAAAAAGAACAGGGAAAAAGTGGAGTTTTGTGGGGCTACTTTGACAAGACCACTGGCGTGGTGGTAGGAAAAGTTGACCCCCTGAAGATCCATCTAATGGTCTTCCTGGACTGTTACCTCTCTGACGTAGGAAGCAAGTTTTATAATCGTATCCTTATAATCCTTTATAACCCTATTTGGCAAGACCATTTAATTTCGGGGGTGGGGGTGGGGGGGGTGGGGTGTCTCCTAGACAGTAATTATGGAAGGAAGCCACAGGAAAACAAAGTCCAAAGTCTCAGCCACCATCAGGTATCAGAATGGAATGGTCCAGTTTCCATAACTACATTTGATATGTGTACGCTCAGGTCTGCAGCAGCAAGAGCCCAATAGGTGTTGTAGCCTATGCTCTAAATTAAGTAGATGAGAGCAGGGTATGCAACCACGTAAGTGCCCCTGCAGGCAGCGTTCAGCGGGGCTTGAATTAAATCAGCATTCATGATGTGCAATTTCTTACAAGTTCTTTGGTTCAGAAATACCAGCCTCCCTGGAACTCTCTGACCCCTGGGCACTTGCTTTCATCTTTCAAACAACTAATTAAGAGGACAGAGAGCAACTTCCTCCCAAATGACAGAAAAGACAATTTCTATTTCCCTACTGCAAAATGTGGGCAAACTTCTGTAAAGGGAAAGTACACATGAGTACTGGACAGAAAAATGCCCCATTTCCCACGCAGCAAAACAGCGCAAGCCCTCCTCTACTTGAGTCAACAGGAGTTTTGCTACCACTTCCTGCATACAGGCTTAGAAACTGCACTCTGTGCTGCACGAGGCATGAAAGCAATAGCAACTGGAAAAAGAGGAGGGAAAAAACCCCAAAACCAACAAACCAAAAACCTCTACAAGTCCAACTTTTCCTTGTTTAGAGGCCACTCATTGCTGTTGGTACTTATTAATCTTGCAATAGAGGAACATCTCTTAATGCAAGTGGTAGATCCCTCCAATAATTTATAATACAGAAATTCCAGAGAAGTGAATTATTAATCCTACCATGTTTGTTTTCAATTAGCTGCTGAGACAGAGATGCATTCATATAGGGCTAGATTGTGCAATCTCACTTTTATGGGTGAGCACACATTCACAAAAGCAATAGATTGTGCAACCCTCGGTGACTGCTTGAACACTTATAATTAGGCCCGTTTGAATTTAATATAGTAACACCAATTCATACCAGCTGAGTATCTGGCTCACTCCTATTTTAAACTGCCCAAAATGATGCCAACTGAATCGCAGTGTCTTGGGAACTTGCTCGTGACGTAACCCCAGCTACAAAGCAGGATTCCTTATCAATCCCTCTGGAGAGCTCTGCTGAAGAGCGATCGGCGGCACGGTGGGCTGACAGCTGGATCAAGTGTCCTACAGAATTTCACACAAACTATGTCAAGGAGACACAGCAAAAGCTGGTGTGCGTTACAACAGCTGCGCGGGTTAGTCCAGATATCTAATTACTTTATTACATTCCTAACAAAAATAATTCCACTCTGCTCCGCATACTCGCTGTGGCTGAATAGCTGTGTATTGCTCTGACCTACGTTTGTTCAACCTTCATTTCCACGTCCCTTCTGTTCGGATGTTCTTTTATTCCCATTGTATGAGAAATTGCTGCATGCTGCTGGTGACTGTGGAGCACAGTTCTCACAGTCACGTTGCTGTAACCACTGCCATTAAGGAATACAATCTAACACACACAACTAATTAGAGTGAGAAAACTCATTTTCCAGTTAGATTTAAAATCTGTTGCTTCTAGTTTCAAATCTGAAAAAGAAACTGTGTGCTGGAAAGCTTATCTAACTATTTTAAATATTACCCTTGATCTAATAGAAGACACAACACTCTGCCTTCAAAGTCTGCCTGATATAGTGCTAGCAAAAAAAAAAAAAAACAACTTTGAAAAAATAAGCCAGTTTTGTAAACATGCACCATTTAGTGCTACTGGATGGCAACATCTGGTCAAAGTTTTCAAGGGGAAAAGGCCATTTTGCAGAAACAAACTTCAAACAGACTTAAACAACATCTTCTACTGGGAATAATTAATCATAATGAAATGTTTCTTTAACACAGAAAGACTTCATTTTATCATGTTCTCAACATGAAAGCACTAAATATTTCTTAAAGCAAAAGATTTATGCAGTTCTGGGTTACTTTTCCTTCTATTCTGCATTTTAAAAATGTTACTTAAAATAAAACCACAAGTGACTAATTTCCTTAAAACACATCAGAAAGAAAATATTAAGATCAACATTTGAATCTGATTAGGAACAATTACCAGTTATGCTAAAGAAGTATCTGGCCTTATAGATTCTGAGTAAATTTGTATGCAAACTCAGCAATTTACAACCGTTTACCAAATACATCTCATATAGGTTTTGGATGGTTTTGACAGTGTAGTGATCAATCAGCCACGCTCAGATTAACTCTAGGATTGAAATTCCCTGCAGTGAGGGTGAACATTTAGCACTAATTTAAGAATTGTGCTTCCACAGCTACGGCATGTCATATACAATCCCCTTGATAAAAGCATATCTATTTTTCCCCATTAAGAATAAACTGAATGAAACACAGTGATTTGGCTCCTCATCCCAAAGGAAAACTGTGGATGACTGGTGAGGCTGGTTTAAAGTAACCTGCATCAACAGGTACAAGAAGAAATAGCAAGGCTGCCCGTGACCTTAACTGGAGCTGAGCTGAGGTAGCACTGTGCTTCCCTGAAAGTCCCGTTATATAATTCATAAGCCATGTCCCACTAGAGAGCCAGTCCCTGAAGAAACTGCCTCCATGCTTCCTCCTGGCAGCACACAATTCAATTATCAGGCAGCAAAATCATCAGCTGTGTCAATACGAGAGCTGCGCAGTAGCACGTACACCCTGAAGTCAACAGTAAAACTCTCCCCAACAACAGCAAAGTCTTTTCCTCCATAGAGTTGTTCTTCACAAGTCCAAAATACATTATTACCTTCCCACCTACTCTTTTCAACAAGCCACTGAAAATTATTACCTAAATGCTAGAACTCAGCAACCTGCCCAAAGCAACCAGACCTCTTCTAGCTCCTTGCAGGTGATGCTCTCCTCACAGTTCTATGAGGCAGCACTGCAAGGCATTCAAGTAATGGAACAAACACTCAGGATAAACTGCGTGTGCCTAAATTAGCCATTGCCACCCCAAAGGGTTATTAAAAGTTTTTGTGTATGTTTCAACTTGGTTAAAGTGGCTCCCGAATTCTCCGCATGGTAAACTTCTATCACAAAATTCAAAGACCAGAAGAAATCCACAACCCTGGCACCCCAAAGGGAAAAAAAGGCAAGAGGCACAGCTGTTCCTGAGGAGTGAGAGAGACTGAGCAGGCTCTGCTGTCTCCACTTCTTCACTCAAAACCATTCATTTCCAAGCTCTTCCTTTCTGGCCAATAAATGCTGGCAGAAAATCACCACAGCTCCATCCACTTCAGGCCCATTCAGAGCATGAGGCTGGGCATGTTTTGACACGCACACGGGGGAATTTCAACTCCTAGACCTTTCTCTCTCAGGAGCTGTAAACGGGGAGCTGTTTGCCATCATCAGTGGTACACCTCCCCATGGAGCTGGTAGAGGCACTCTGCTGTTTCTTCTGTCACCTACGGCACTAACAGGCATCCCCCAAAGCAGGGAGCGATGGAGACAGGAGGAAGCACGTAGATGGGCTCCTCTTACACAGCACAGCAGCTTGGTCAACAAGAAGGGACAGTTTTAAACATTGCTTTGACCACACAGGCTCCTTAGGTACAGACTAGCACTTCTGACCAAACAATCCAGGCAGATACTCACCCTCTTTACAGCTCCTGGCATTCAGCCCCAATTCAGGCAAGTAAATAGTTAAGGTTACTGCTTCATCCAGTTCAGAATACAGCTTTAACTCCCACCACCCCACCTGCCCAGCCAGCCCTTTCTGGAGAACCTTTCTGTCTTGCTTCCTCAGCCTCTCCTGCTCTGCATTCTGCAAGTAAATAAACATGGTTTATTAGACACTTGCATCACACAAGTGATGCACTTGGGACCCTGTTATACCTGGCTCCCCAGGTGGCTCTCCCAGCACTCTTGGTTACAGCACCTGCTGAGGTGAGCACAGCTACAGTCAACTGTAACTGGGTGGTAAATTATCTTCTCCAAGCCATTTCAAGGGTTTTGCTATCACAGGCAACTGAAATTCTTCAAAAACCACTTTAACAAAATGACTTCTTACTACCCAAAATTAATTATCTGCAGTTTCCAAACAGAGCAAAGCTTTATCAGGTGGTCATTAATTGTTCTTAACTCAGAGAGTTAGAGGACCTCAGCACCTGCAAGGCAAGAACTAGTATTTATGATTTGACTCAACTGCTGGGAATGAGCTCCAAATACCTTGAAAGGTTTCTTTGATTGCAAGCTCTTCTTGAACTGCCAAGTTACATGACACCCCTACTGAAAGGCCATTAGAGTAAGCACACCTATAGAAAAGTAAGCCACAAACTGAAAATTTTTTGCTCTCTTAATAACAGTCAGTCTCTCAGTGTATCCCTGGAGATGCAACAGCAGCAACGTTTTCTAGTACAGGGAAAATAGTGTGTGGTTTATATGAAGCACTGGGCTATTAGAAAAAAAATGAGAAGGAATTTTCATGTTGAGTAGCCTTTTAATAATCACAGAATGGTTTAGGTTGGAAAAGACCTTAAAGATCACCTAGTTCCACCTCCCCTGCCACAGGCAGGGACACCTTCCACCAGCCCAGGCTGCTCCCAGCCCCATCCAGCCTGGCCTTAAACGCTGCCAGGGATGGGGCCGCCACAGCTTCTCTGGGCAGCCTGTGCCAGTGCCTCGCCACCCTCACAGTAAAGAATTTCTTTCTAATATCTAATCTAAATCTACCCTCTTTTAGTTTAAAGCCATTCCCCCTTGTGAAAAGTCCCTCACCAGCTTTCCTGAGGGCCCCTTTAGGTGCTGCAAGGCTGCTATAAGGGCTCCCCAGAGCCCTCGCTTCTCCAGGCTGAACCACCCCAACTCTCTCAGCCTGTCTTCATAGGAGAGAAGCTGCAGCTCTGATCATCTTTGTGGCCTCCTCTGGCCTCACTCGGACAGGTCCATGTCCCTCCAGTGTTGGGGGCCCCAGAGCTGGACACAGTACGGCAGGGGGGGTCTCACAAGAGCGGAGTAGAGGGGGCGAGTCACCTCCCTCAACCTGCTTGCTTTAACGAAAGCAAAACAATTCTTCTGCATCTATGCCTATAGCTCTTTGCTGCTTCACTAAAGAAAACTGAATTTGCTTGGATTTACAGACACTATGGCAAATCAGTCCAGAACTAATGCATAGGTTTTGCAACACAAGCCTTACCACAAAAAAATAGTTGTGAAGTGGAACACGCTGATTTGCCACATGCCTTCATCACAGCAAACTGACTGGCACAAGCAGGTGAAGGATACACCAAAGAATCAGTTTTATGATCAGCAATCATATTAGATCTTAAAAGTAATGCACTGGAAAAATAGAAAATTTCCATAACAACAGATAAGACTTCAGTCTGCCACATCCAAAGCCATAGTCCAAAGTCACCGGTGGTTGATCTTGGTATATACAAACAATTACTTCCTTTGTTAGAGTATCAGTATACTCCACAAAACCAAGCCATGATCCTTAATCTCATAGCCTAAGTACACAAGACAATTAGTGGATGAAACGAGACATGGGCATGTGAGGTAATCTCCTAGCAGGACAGAGGAAAACTGTGGCAAAGCAGAAGTATCTCCATATCTTAGACCCACACCCATTAGCGTGCAGTCTCCTTACCACGCTACTGCCTTCACAGTGGACTCTGACTACCAGTGCTCGACCTTTCGAAGACAGGCAGTGTGCCCTGGAGCAAGAGTTGGATACAAGCTTGTTAAATGAGAGTTAGGAGCTTTACAATGACAGGAACCTGATGTTTTTTTAGAGAAATCTGTGCACAAACAAATCTCATTGATGTGCCATAAACCAACTGAGAAATCAATCCCTGGCAGAGACAGAAACAGGTCCTTGGTCATTTAGTTTCCCACTGGACCGTGCTACCTCCCATGGCCAAGTCAGCTGCAAACGAGCTGCTCTCTTTTTCTAAATGTTCCGAGGAGCTCACCTGAGACTCCTTCAGAAGCCGCATCCCACCACGCTATCCTGCAGCACAACAGGAAATCCCACATCAACCGGAGCTTGTCTCTCAAGTTCAGGGCAACACAAGCACTCGCACGGCTCAAACCCAGAAGTTTCTCATCCAAACAGCTTTGTTTTCTTGCACCTGGCAGCAGGAGTTGCACAGACACAAGCACCTCTAATATACTGGTTAGAATTGGTTTGGTTCTGCTAAAATCGCTCTCGTCCCACTCGCACAACTAGGTAAGAAGAGGAGGAAAAGGAGAACTGATGAGGTGTGGCCATATTCAAAAAAAGAAAAGAGCTGGAGGAGGACCTTCTTCAAAAAAAAATACAAAGGATATTGTAGGCAGCCTTCATAATGGTACTTGACTGATTTTTATTCACATAACTGAGAATAACCCAGCAATTTTTAGCTTTAGAGTCGTAAGGGAAAGTACAGTAAATTGAAGTGTTAAGCAGCAGATTAAAAAAAAAAAAAAAAAAAAACCAACCACAAAACAGTATTTCTATTAAGAAACTTCTTTTTTCTAGTCAAAAGTCATAATCATGTGTGATTATGATGATTAAATGCCATTCCAGTAAGGGCCACATCGTACTTTGGGGTGATGTTCTTGTGCCATTATTTCATGGTGACAAGGGATCACAGCCTACACAGAGCATTATTATGCGGGGCTTTTTTTGAAGTGTTTCATTTCCAGCAGTGTGCCCCAAGGAGTGACCAGCTGGAGCACAGACTTGCATTTCAGGTGGAAGACCCACTGTACAACTCCTGCCTACAGCCTCGCACCACTCCACCACTGCACCTGATGCTGCAGCTCCTCCTCAGGCAAATCTCCTGTCGATCAACAGAAGATTTTCCCAAGATGGAACAAGAACAAGCCCTTTGAAATTCTGTAAAAGCCCTTTTCTATTCACCCAGTATGAGCCTGATGTATCTAAAAGAATATTCACCTATTTATGGCTCTGAATATACTTATAGTGTTAGAAAAGACTTCAGCAGGTGATGGCGCTTTTGGCAGAACTATGCTGTTGTGGAATAGTTTTCTTCCTGACTAGTTGTTTTTTTTGTGGAGGGGCTTGCAGACTGCACATTTAATTCTTGTCAACAGCCCAGAACTTTTGGTTTCTTTATATTATAACAATAAATACTTTTTATATATCTGAATTTAACAAAATTGAGATATTAGGATCTCAGATTTGCTCTCTCCCTACATAATGCAAGAAGTTTTAAGGTTAAGGCTCAACATAGCAATACATGTCCTACTTACACGCCTGGGACTTACATGGATGGATAAGGATAATCAATTGAAAACTGTACAGAAGCAGAACGTATATTCCTGCCAACCCCTCTAGCTAAGGCCCTGGCATGTGTTACTTAACTGGAAAATCCACAGTCCAGGCACACTTCCAACTGGAGACTCCAGCTGTAACATGACTCTTAAGCACTAAGGACAACAGCTGAAATCTCATGAATCCACCTTTGTAAATGAAGGCACTTCAAGCTTTTAGGATCCAAGGTCTTGTTTCTGGGATGCATTTAAAGCTGAAACTGTGCAAGAAGACATGTTGTCATGATTTCTCCCCAAGACAAAAAAAAAAAAAATCTCTTGGGATCAGTTATTTTGCTAACATTATCTGTTATTACAGGGTGAAGATTTCTTGCTAGGTTTTAGATAAATCATCCTGGTCTGATGTTTAATCTCTACAAGACCTGGAGACTGAAGAAAACCTAAAACATCTATATTTCAGAAAATGGAAAGCAGGGGAAATAACCCCAGCAACTGTAGGTCCATTAGTCTGATAGGCAAAGCTTTAGATCAGATGATGAAAGGAGTATAATAATGTGAAGGTAAAACAACAAAAAAATAAGAGACTGCATGAGCTTGCCAGCTAGGTCATATCTAACTAAGCTGATAATTTTTTTTCTGGGCACAGGAAGCTTTGAAGATCTCTGCCTGAATTTTGATTAATTACATGAGCCGGAGTTGACACAGCATCAGCCAAAACTCTGGTTACCAGTACTCAGAGGTAAATTTAACTTGAAGGAGATACAGAGAGGGTTTCATAAATGATTGCAGAACTGGGAGTATGCTGTTACTAGAGAAGACTAGAAGAGCTTGGCTTCCACAGAACAACAAAAAGAAAGCTGAGAGGGGTAAGATTATTGTCTATAAATATATGCATTGTATAATCATTTGAGAGGAAGAGGACCTATTCCATCTAGAAAGAAATAAGAACAGTTATATAGATTTTAATAAGTATTTATAAGGGCAAAATTAGGACTATCTTTCTTCAGACACTGAAAGCAAAAATCCCTTTTAAAATGGAGTTTGACATGTTTCTGAATATGAAAATAAGACATGCACTAATCAACTTCCAAAACCATAGAACTAACATAGAAAATCTTCTTCTATAGTACAGACCTAACCTAAATGATTATATTTATTTACAGCTAAATCCTTGACTTCTCATCGGTCCAACTGCTGCAAAGCTTTATCTTTAAAGTTAGCACTAGACAGGCAAGAGAATAATTCATTAAATACTAATTCATAAGTGGCCAAATTTGTAGGTCTTAATACTCCATGAAGTTTATCTCAAAGAAAATATATACCTCCAGGCTCTTCACATGAAAATCAGAAAAAAGCAGCAGAAGTTTTACACACAGAAAGAAAAGCTTTTCCCCGCCAGATCCTTGACAGTTTGCTGCTCCTAAGAAGGATGGAGTACACATATAACATCAGCTGAAGATATCCACATACAGCCAAGCAGATGAGAAACATTTCAGTGAGTGCACAATATAAGCATAAGAAAGCTTTGGATTGTCATAATGTAAAACATATTTTGTTTCTTCATACGTACATGGTTTCTAGTGCAGTAGCTCAGCAGCAACTCTCACTGGCCATATTATTCTCCCTGTGCTGCGCTGGCAGAAAAAAATAATTCTCCCTGCTGGAGAACGATCACTCCACCCTCGTGCAGACCATTTCACTTCAACTGCTGTTGCCATGTTCTGATTTCCTTTATTACCTCCATTTGCTGCTTACCTTGAAATGTAAGTATGTTTAGGACACAGTTATTTGTTTGGTATTTATTAGGGAATTAATTAGAGGGGAGTAAGAAGGTCTTGCTAATTTATTTTGTACAAGCTGTAATCATTATTACTTTTGCATGCTCCCAGGGTTTATGGATAACTGCATTTTAAAAATCAAAAAAAGAGAGAATGCCCAGATCAGAATCAGTGGGTGAATCTCTAAGGATTTAATTTACATTCATCTACTATTAACCTGCATACATAATATTCTTCATTATTATTTTATAAATCTCTAGATAGATCTGGGAAATCATTTTTATTAAGGTATTTGCATGTGCATGCCTCAAATTCTAGTCTTGGCAGCTGTACTTGAAATTGGAATTTACACTGAATGAGGAAATATGGGTCGTTCTGCAAACACAACAGCGATGAAGTCAATGGCAACTTGTTGGAAGACCTTGAATTCTTGCCAAGCCACGTTTCCCAAAATATTTTGCCCTACACCACACTCAAGCCTCAATTATCTGCTCCTCTCTCTTGGAGAAGCCAGCTGCTCAGGGCATGAAAGGCACACACACAAAACGTAACCAAGTCATAATTCAGCAAAAAACTTGGTGACACTTAAACAGATGTATGATTAGGTCTTCTTATCTTTAATCAAACTGAAGAATGCACTTTTTTTAATAGGGACTCACTTCAGCCTACACCTTAAGTGTGCTAACGATTGGATGTTCAGCATTATACTCAGTCATGCTGTAACACACCCATAATTTTACATTTGTTTCATTGTCTCAATCTAACAGTTTGGGGTTGTTACAAGGTGGGGTATTTTTTTTTTTGCTATCTGTGTCTTGTCTTCACTTGCTGACAGCACAGACACAAAAAATACATTTTTCTCTCCTATCAGGGCATTCTGCTCCTTCCTGTTTATGTTTTGTTCCAGTATGCAGAATTCAATGCAAAGTAGCAGACCCAAGGTTAGCCCTGTTGCCTAATGATGTTTCTTTATTTAGCAGTTAGTTTTCCTGCAATCTTCTGGTCTCTCCCACACACATGTTCTCAGTTTTGTTCTCTGGAGCATAATTATTCCTAAGTACCTTTCCCCCAGCAGTTAATACTTCTTGGCTTTTTGAAAAAAAGGTCTTCTTGAAGGTGACCGAAACACATCTTGGAGAAAGTATCAAAGGGCTCGATCCTGACAGGGTACTGCAACAGAAGATTAGGACCCAAATACTTCGTGGATCTATGCAACTGAGATACTCAACCCTCTGAGACGCACGTTACAACACCGCAATTGCTGTGTTTTTGAAACATCTCAAGGGCAGTTTCCATAGGCGCAACCAAGCTGCAGCCCTGAAGGGCATTTAACACCCTGGCACATTGGTTTGATCTATTCATATTTCGTATTATCAGAAAACTGTACCACTGCTGCATTCGTCCATTGCTCTCCATTACATGACCTGGATGTCAGCTCTGCATTTGGCCAATTGAAATTGGCCAAAAAGAAATTGGCCAATATTTAACCATTCCACGTGAAATAATCCTGCTGGATGATTGCCTGGGCTGGGCTGGGTTGATCGTTTTTATTCTTAAAGTAGCAGCCAGGGCGATTTTACCAATTTCCTCAAATGAAGCTGCAGTTCCTGCAATAAGGCTCATCTCTCCAAAGAGGATGAATGGGAGCCAAAATGGTCTGGGAAATGTGTTTTACGTATGCTCTAAAATATCAACAGCTTCTCGTATGTGAGAAGACATAATGCCTTCCTGCTTGGAGGAATACCTGTGGATTTTAACAGTCAAACAAGTTGTCTCTTTCTACCAAACCTGCGAAAATACAGCTGTGTGGACAAACTAGACCCCAAAAATTCTCAATTTGCACATAAGAAATAATAATAAAATAAAAATCACAAAGAAAATACATTTATATCATTATCATTCTCAAAATGCTAAACTCAAAACTAAAGGGAATAAATGCTATAGTCTAGCATTTTATAACTTCTAAGTGGTTAAGTCTGCAGCCTAATTAATCTCTTAACAAGTGTCTCCTTTCTAAATAAAATTTCACATGTAATAAAGTTATTGTTAAGAATTAAGTGTAAGACTTAACATGTCTTTCAAAGCAGGCTAGGCTGCCTCCAGAATAACACTAAAAAGTGCTAATAATGGTTAAAAGCATGCTTGCGAGAAGAAGAAAAAAAAGCCTCACAGACTTGGAAAATGGATGCTTTTTCAGTAATTATGTGGATTGAGAAACAGTCGGTTTTGTCGACATCTTCAAAGAAACTTGTAAAGTTACAGACAGTGAACAGAAGAAAATCAGCAAGTACAATGTTGGGGTTTTTTTCCCAGAAAAATGGTAGTTTGAAAACCAACCATGAAAGACAACAAATCTATTTAGGAAAACGATGAGAACACCGTTTAGGTAGAGACTAGGGTTAGTGAAATCACCTACTGGGATTTTAACCCATGCACACATTAGATCAGGCATTTTTCATTGGAGCTTGGTCACCCTTGAAAAGCCCTGCCATAACACATAGCTGGGCGGGCTGTAAATCAGGACAGTAGAGATGGTGACATAAGATACTCAAAATTAGACACTGACTGACAGCTAAACCCATTAAAAGGCATGTGGCAGGGGAGAGAGCAAATAACCAGGAACTTGCTAGAAGGTCATATTTGTATTTTTTGTGGTCAACTCTTGCAGCTTTATGATGGCAATTGTGATATTTAGGGTTATATTTGGCAATTTTTTAATCACTATTTATAAATCCAAGCTCCTGCATGAGAATTACATTGTTAAACATGGAGTGTGACATGTAGAGAGACACACAAGATTTTAAGCACATATCTCCTGGTCTTTACATGTATTCAAAGAAAAATAATGTATCCAGTTAAACCAGACTCAAATTCTCATGATCTTTCCCCAGGTACAGATGAGCAAACTTTAGTAAGTACAGGACAAATTTCACCATGTTCCCTTATTTTTTGCAGGATGTTTTAAATGAAGTCACCACTGGCAAACCCACAAAGCTTCTCACAGAAGGGTCAAGGGTGACCACAGTGAACATGTTTTACTTCAGGGGCAAACATAAAACACGCAGAAAATGTGACATGATCTCCGGGTATGTGAAACAGCTGCTTTTCAGTAACCCCGGTTTTGGCCTCACTGGACCAGACCTGGAAGTATTAGTCAATATAACTAAGGGAGTCCAAGTGTCTGTGCTGCCACTGAAGAGTTTTTCCCATTATGTATGAAGTGTGAAGTAATCTTACTCATTTACTTAAGCCAATGACTAATATTACAGAAGTCTGTGCAACTCTAAATTTCACTGCAGAGCTTTTGCAGAGCAGTTAGCTAGCACAAAGCCAAACCTAACAAAGGAGGTGTTGGCCATGACTGATGGCACCAGCTGATATGCCCTAAACCCCAATTTAAAAAACTTCCTAACATAAACATGGCTGTTACTGTCTTCTGATACCATTCCCATGTATGAAGAGTTTTAAGAGCTTTACTATAAAAGTAGGAATTCTCTTAAAAACAAGCAAGTAAAAACCAGAGGGACCCATGACCCTCTTTCTTCCACATCTTCTACATGTATTGCTGTTATGAAACTTGCCTCTTCTATGACAAGAAAAAAAAAATCCCCCACACAGATGCACGATGGTATAAAACTTTATACTTTTTTTCAGTCTGGATTATAATCTCCAGGATCTTCCAAACCTTCTGAACACTAATCTGTGTAACAGCTCTTGGACTGTCAGTATACAAAGATGTAACGGCATGCTCGTTTCCTTTCTGAAAGCAAATACCATTTTCCATTCACAAAAATTTGCAGGAAGAGCTTTATTTTCTCTGAAAATCTGACTTTATACGTCAGTACAGATCAGATTTTACCTTTTTCAATACGGAATGCCTCAAATTCTAACAGTGTTTATCTGTTCTTTAAAATAAGTTTTTATTCAAGCTGATAGCGGCTTAATTTCTCCCAGTAGTCTCAGTCTTTTCAAAGGGATTATTTACCACCTCAATTAAAGGAGAACAGAATAACGTGGCCAATTAAAAAGATGAAGAAGCAGGGGTCTTCTATTAAACTTGAAATTATCCTCAAACTACAATTGCAACTATCCTTATGGATAAACAAACCTTAGCCAATTATTGCAGTAGCAAACCAAATTAAGATACAGTATCAAACCAGATTAAACAGAAGATTAATTTCTTGAAGAGGTACGTGCCCAGGATGGCAGAACTCTTCAGCAGTCTGTTTTACACATCCAGCATATCCTTGAAATTACAGCCCTGAAGGAAGAACACAGATCATCAGGTGCTGTGAAAGCTCCAATGTTTAAAACCAGAGATGTTTCACCACCAGTAGGAAGAGTATTTTAATTTTTTGTTTGTTATTGTCAATGATTTCTGTTACTAGTTTAACAAACTAATTTACGCCTCAGAAAGATCCTATCAATACTTGAGTCGCATGTCTAACCTTCACAAAATAAATCAACCCATCTAGAATTTTATTGCCCTGGATAGAGTATCTGCATTTGATCATCTCATAAATTATTGCTCACCTCTGATTCTCAGAATGTTTTGAATGATCCATTACCAAACAAAAGCCTAAATAATGTAATATTGTTATTCCATTGATGGTACCTAGTCTCCCCCTCTCCAAAATTCAGAGTTAGATAAGAGCACAGGCTGGGCATATAGACTCTATTCATTCAAGAAATACTGGAGACATTTCTTTGCTTTTTCTATATTCACCATATAGGGACAGGAATCTGCAGAACGTCTTTTCCCCCAGCAAAAAATCCCAAGGCAAGGCAACAGCAACACAGAGAATAGTTCTCAAGATCCTCTACTGCCAGATTGATTTTGTTTCTGAAGGGTTTTCTTGCTCCATCAGAATCCAAGGCAAACTAAACGTCAGGCAGTATGAAGGAACAGGAAAAGACATGCTTCCTGAATGGATTTAAAAGGGAAGCTTTGGAAACAGCCAAAGAAAATACCATTTACTTTGGCTACATAAAATTTTCCTGGAATACAGGAATCCTCCCCAGGACTGTCTTAGCATGTTTCTGCATTTGGCAGCTGCTGCAAAAAGAGTTTCACTTCAGGAGCAGATGCAGCGATTCCTCCGCAGCCATCCCATATAAACCACCAGCAGGTGCCCTGCACAGGAGCAGCACATGCTGATGAGGGAAGTGCCCCTCGAATGCTGCCATGCACAGCACATGCTATTGCTGGTACGCTGAGTGCTTTCACTGTGCTCCTCAGTACACTACTGCTGGGACTTACCGCAGTGCCCCGAACAGTTTCAGAGGCTGTTAAAAGAGACACAGCCGCACCTTTCGCCGCTTACGACTCTGGGAACCAACCATGCACTTGGCAATAAAATGTGTCCTGCGGGCCTGCAGAATCATCGCTTCTCCCTTTACATGTTTATGTACCAAGTCGCTGTTTCTCTTCCAGCCTCAAAATGAGATTGCATCCAGAATGCTAAAGCTTATACCAAACAGAAAAAAACCAGAAACCTCGTTTCTGATACACGGTAGGAAAATGAATTTATTTCTAAGAATTACGGTAGTAAGTGCCACTCACTATAGGCCTTCATACATCTGCATTTACAGCTCCCTGAGCCCAAGGAGATGGAAAAAAATCTGATTTGAATTTATTATGCAATTTCTATAGCTTTTATGGAAGACGTTTTAACAATTGTCTACTGCACGTGCAGGTTAACATATGTCTCATATATTATGGCGTCAATATCGTACCCAATGTAAATCTCAAAGGTGAGCATGCCCCACAATAAATTCTGTAATGACTTTTAAAGATGACAGTACAATCTGTAATGTGAATACCATACCGTAGTCCATGGTTATAACTTCTTAGGTCAATAATTCACCACAATCTACTAGACTTTGTACTGCCTTCCTCAAAAGCACTAAAATAAACGTTTAAAAACTTCCCAACAGCATATTTATAGTTATCTATAATTAGCTCTGCAGCATCACAAAACTACATCACAGAAATTATATCTATAAATCAGACCGTGATCTTCATTTCACACTCATTCTCTGAGGACTGGCATAAACAATTGCAAACCGTCCTCTAGCTCATGATAGCCTTAATCCACAGCACAGTCAGGGAGACTCCCCGATGTTTCGTTCTCCTTCAACTACATCAAAAGTTTGAGCAGAAGCTGAAGGCTGAATCCTACCCAAGAAATAACAGGACAGCTTCTCATTAGAAAACCTTCTGATTCGGGCCTGTAATTCAGCCCCAGCAAGCAGCTGAATTCTCTGAAATTCTCTGAAAGCTGAAAGTTCTCTGGGCTGCAGTTGTCATGGAAAAAGACTGGCTGCGGCACCACGCTGGGCTACGGAGATGCAGAGGGGAAAGCGTCCCTACCCCAGCTACTGCAGGATTCAAGAGGTCCACCATGGAGAAGTCCTCTTTTTACTGCAGCTGCTCACTCTACTGAAATATAACATTCTGCGTGACATAATAGTCTTGTTGAACAACAGTCAGTAAAACTAAAGCACTGATTTTCATGGGAAGGATGGACAGCAAGTGTTAGCTTGGTTACCTGTATTACCTCACACTGTATTATTAAAAAAAAAATAAAATACCAGCAACCAGGACTTCTATGGCATGTAGAAGTGATGGCTGTGATCTGTGGTGTTTGAATGCCTTCAAAAGCTTGTCTCTATCTTTGGGATAGATATGAGCTTCACTAAGAGGAAGCAAAAAAAAAAAAAAAGCCTAGCTGGCAAATGTTGATGTACAGCAGCTCAAATTACACTGCACACTGCTGGATTCCTTTTTTTCCATCTATATGCCAGGAACAGTTGACCTAAGGCAAGACTTTTTTATTGCAACTTTTGGCAGATCCAGTTAATATCCATTATTTACAATTATGCGCATGCGCGTGTGTGTTTTTGCTGCAGTATCTCTGCCTAATTTGTCAGGTCCAGATAGGACTTCATCATATAATTATTCAAAGTTCATTTAGTAAGTGATGCAGACACAAGATACAGGAGAAAAATAATACCAGTCAGTATGAAATTACATTCCTAACAGCACTTCTGCAATGTATCTCTCCAAGCCGAAAAGTGCATGGCAAGTACAAGCTAGCACTAAAAAACCTCTGTGTGTGCTCAACACCCTTTTTTCAAGTTACCTTCAGTAATCCAACATCTTTTGCTTTCCTAATCTGTATCAACTGACAGCTGCCTGGACCTACACTTGCAAAATCCCAGTTCTACCACCATGCAGCACAGAACCAACATCACAGATCTTGCTTAGAGGAAAAAAAATCACAATGTAATGCGAGTGCCTACACCCATGTTTTAAGCAGAGTTGTTGCAAAAAACATGCGACACCCCAGAAGCAGAGAGGGGGAAGTGCACAGGAACTTTCCTCTGCCTTCTAGGTCTATCTGCTGTGAACAACTTGCTGGAGTGTTCGTGACAGGATGGTGCTCTTATACACATGCTGCACAGCACTGCAGGAACGGCTTTGCCTTCAAAGGCAAAGTCACTCCTGGCTTGGGAACAATCCTGGACTGGGGGACAAGCAAGGACCAGGAGGAAGCAAAACATCCCAGAAAAGACACACAGACATAAGTGATTGGCAGAACATATGTTATTTGTTACTTACTCCCAAAACACTTCTCTGGTGAAAAAAAATCCCAAACATTAACAGGAAAATAGCCCCTAAATAACATTAATAATGTTTAGGGTATTACTTGTTTAAAAAAAACTCAAAGGTTTTGGATGAAGTTTAAAAAAACTCTTTAAAAATAGATGTTGTCCTTTTAAATTAAAAACATACATATACCTACAGCCAAACCCCTATTTCCTTTCTAGACGAAGACGACAAAGCCCAAGAACAATATACCAATGACAAGGCAGTGACATGGCACCTCAGCCACTTGCTCGAATAAAGAGCCTCAGAAGAGGCAGCCCGTGCTCTTCACCAGGGTGATGGGGAGAGCAGGGCAGGGGACAGCAGACGGACCTGCCACCCCTGAAAGTTACAGTTCAGAAGTTAAACTCAGCTTGACTCAATTCAACCGAGCAGGAGTTTATGGAGTTACAGCTGACAAATTTCTGATGTGACATTTCAGCAGGGTGACAAACTTATACTAAGCTGATACAGTTTGTCATATGGCAAATCCATCTAATGGGCACAGGTCTCAAATCTTCCCTCTGGTTAGCTGAGGGCACATCAGGCAGGTAACAGCTTATTACCCAGCTACATCCATGCTTCTCTCTCTCCTGCTCCAGCCAAAACTTTTTCCACCGAAAGGTGAAAGGAGAGGTGGGGAGAGCCAAAGCAGTTTCAGTATCAAATAATCAACATGAAGTAACACTCCGTCTGTACTTTCTTTCAATGCTCTTCGCAAGTAACCATGTCTTGATGCATCTCCCTTGCTTTCAACTCAGACACACTCCTTTTTGCAAGGTTCTTCTAGTTAGCGACAAGAGTAAACTTCAGGCTGGAATTTGCAAATGCACTCAGTGTGGGAGTTGAGCAACTCCCCCTGGGATAACGGTACAAGTACTAGCAGTGCTAATGGAGGAAGGCGGCCAAGAATAATTCCTCTGAGACATGAGCTTCTGTGAATTATCTATCCTGCTAGGACTCTTGGAGGACGGAGGAGTCTGGCAAAGCTGCACTTTGAACATCCCTTTCTAAGCCAGCACAGCAACAAAATTAGTGTAAATTAATAATGGCGGACCAAAAAAGTTTCAGTAACATAATTTTGTGAGCACTAAATATAGTACAAATGCAGCCCTAAGAAAAAGAAAAGAATAATTTTTAAACCCTATTTTAACACTTTTCTTTGTGCATCCCTTTTAAAGATGAAGGATCAGATATTGCCCAGTTTTTGCAGTCCTGGAGCAAAACATTACAGAGTGACACACCACAACACAAATAACTTCACTGTTGTTACACAATCAAGAGTGGCAGCAGTACCTCATACAGTGTTCATGCAAGGATTACAGGAATCAAAACTGGAAGCAAAAATTGCTCCTCAGCAAGCATGGGAACAGACTAGGATACTGCTACAGATTCATCTACAAACCCTGTGCAAATCCTGTATCTCCTAACTTAAATGGGTGATAGAAGGAAACGTATTGTTGCTTTATTCACTTCTGTCTCACTGATGCAAAGTCTGAGCAGCTCCTCTAGCCATGACAGAACCAGGCTGATGTTCCTGCTAAACTGGGCTGCAAGACACCTACTCCACGCAGGCAGGACAGCTCACGGCTTCTCAGGGAAAGAAGCCGCTGCACGCCCACAGACTGCCAGTTATGCTCCAAAGCTCAGCTGAGAGCACCCAACAATCCTTGGCCCTGCTTCCACAGGCAACATAACCTGATGATCTCAGTCCCAGCCCAATGGGATAAATAAAAATTCACAAAATCTGAAGAGACAAACATTTGAGCAGGCTCATGTTGGCATGCTGAGCCAATGGATCCCATCATTTCCCTTCATTTAAATTTTGCAGTTTGTAGCTAAAAATTCTCTGAAATTGTTTTAAAAAGGGGGAAAAAATACTTAGTCCTAGCTTGTTGCAGATAGGCTGAATGCTGAGGAAATACTAAGGGCCAAAAAGGCTCAATTCCCTACCCAGCTCTGCAAGCCCTGCCAGACCTGCCTCCTGACTAACAGCACCCCTACCTAAGATGCTGCCTGTACTACCACGGCCCACAGCTGCTCATCTCTCACTGCAGCTCCTATTGATTTACTCCCCTTTGTCCCCTTCCTCTCATCCTTCCAGAGGACTTCTTTCTTGGCATCCCCTCCTCAAGCTCACCATTTCCTAACCCTGCCAAGCCACTGCTTGTCTATTCCAAGTTTTTCATGTGTTTATAAAAGTGACAGCGTGATCTCTTGTAAAAGTCACTTCTACAACATATCAAATGGGCAGCCAGAAGACAAACAGGCACTTCTCCTGCATGCATGCTGCATACATCAGCCTGACTACTCACTGGTGTGGGAAGCAGAAGGAGCTGGGTTTCTTCTTCCCTGAGCTAGTGACTGCTGCTCACTAGTGTCCTCTTGTCCCCACATGGGGCCTGTGGGTGTAAAGGGATGGTTGTGCACAACTTACCGATGGCTTCTTGGCAGGACCAGATTAAGCCAGAGGCAAGCCCCGCCTGGAAGCCAACTCACCCGAGTGCAGGCAGAGCCATCATTCATGGGCCAACCTCACTGTTACAAAGTGAAAAGCATCACTCATATGCGTGGCCAAGCAGCAGCTTTTTCAGCGTGTAAGAACAGTCACGAGAAGAGCACTGAGTCCCAGTAGAATCCCTTGGGTTTGAATTTCCAAAGCTATTCAGCCAACACTTCCAGCCATACACTCCTTAAGCAGAAAGCTAGATGTTATTACCGTAACTAACTGCCACAGCTAACAGATGCTTTCCCCTCAGCACACTGCTAACACAGCACAAGGCTCAGAGTGCACGGTAGGAGGCAAGAAGGAAGGGGAACTTTAAGACCCAATTTCCATTTCTGCTGTTTCAGGTATTTGTTAAACACTGCTCCAAAACCAGCAACAGAATGGAAGTGTTAATTTTAGGGCTATTCTCTCCTCAAGAAACACAAGAACTGTTGTAAGTCAGCACTAAACATAAGTATAATACTAAGCATATATTTACATAATTTAATACTAGACACTATAACAACCCTATATATGGGTAGGGTCTGAAAAACCTCCAAAGGCTACGTGTGAATTTTAGAAACAGATACTTGTTGAAAGTAACAGCCTGGAACTCTGTAGAGCGTTACAGCTACGCTGAGGATGTGCGGGAGCATGCAATGTTACAGCTTGCAACGTGGAGCTCCTGCGTCCATTTAACTGCCACTTGCTTCTGTAGTTTCCTCTCCCCCTGTTCCCAATTCTGGACTATTGAGTGTAAGTGGTCAGGCTAGTAGCTGTGCTCAAAGGGACAGAAAGATTCCTGTCCCATGAGAGCAAAGAGGTCCTTAAGGCTGAGCTGTGAGCAGGGCTCACCACATCTGCTCCATCAGCAGCTGGAGACAGCCTTCACCTCTCCCCATCCCCACCAGGTCACTCAGGGACTGTCCCTGCTCCAGAAGAAATCCCTCTGTATGCCTGCGTGTGGGCAAGAGACCTCTCTTGTCCCCACTGAACAGACCTTTTGACATCTGCTCCACCTTCATTGACTTCGGGAAGCTTTGCAGCAGTAGCACTGTTGTGGTAGGGTAGTTTTATTGTTGGTTTGGGTTTTTTTGTTTTGTTTGTTGTTGTTTTTTCAAAAGGAGACCCTTAAGCAGCTGCAGAGTTTCCATTTGGGTGGTGATGCTCCAAGGTTCGATTTCATTTTAAAGTAGCTACAGCTGCCACACAGATTTACTGACAATCATTCACATCACTCAATATACCACAATAATGTTCTCTGCCAGCAATTTCGGCTGCACAGAGGCCATGCTGGATTCATGTACTCAAGGTGGGATTTCACAAGTGACCCTTCCTGCAAATAAAACCTCCCTCCCTCATGCAAACCCAACCATTCTGTTATTTCAGGCTCAGGATGCTCACTCTGACTATAATAAAGTGCCTCAGATTTATTTAGCATGTCATCACACATTAAGGTATAGCAAACAGATCTTTTGACTGACCAGCAGACATGAGTAAAAGATGGAAAGACAAGGCAACAGTTGAAAGACAACCTCCTGTACCTGCCCCCTCCAGCAATATTTGAAATACATTTGAAGGGGGGGGGAGCAAGAAGAAAATCAAATGTATTTCAGAACATTGACTTGGAAAACAGGTAGGGCAAAGAAAAAGCAGAGTTCCATTTTAAATAAAGATCTTAAGGAGGCATTCTCTTTTTATTGCTGACTGAACATTTTCTATGAGGAAAGAATTAACCCTGTTTTCTCTTTTCTGCGCCTCTAAAGCTGCTCATTTCCTTCCAGTTGCCATTTTGCAGAATTAGTATGTATTTCCTCACTAATCTCTTGCTATCAGCATCTGAACTGTCTTTAGTGTTTAGTACAGCAAATGACAGCATGTGGCTGTACTAGAACTCAGAAAAAATAGAAACCACAATTGTCCTCCCACAACCAGGCAAGCCAAAATAATTGGGGGGTTAATTTTAAATCACGCATGTGTTTAAAGATGTGTACGAAAAAATACTTCTGGTTTGTTTGAACCATTGGTGCATGTCATCGACCATCAGCTTCAACTTCCCCTAGCCTTTGACAGCTTGTTGTTTAGCCACAAGAGAGAAGAGGAAGTTATTTCTTTTTGTGGTAAAGAAGAAAAATAAACAACCCCCTTCCCCTCCTCCAAACCCACTCCTCCTCACACACACACACACACACAACCCAAAAGACCCAAAACCAAACAAACAAAAGCTCCAGAGGAAATCAACATTAAAAAACCAAACAAGCATGAAATTCTTTAAAACCTATCACCTTTGAAGAGAACATTCGGCAACCACTTCAAAATAATAAACTGAGACATGCAACCCATATCATATCTCCTTCCTTTGCAGAAATAAACTGAGAAATCCTGTGACACATAAGAGATCCATCAGAAAAGAAAAAAGAAAAGGAAAAAAAAAAAGTCAGGCTTTTGCATGTGTGTGCGACTGCAAAGCCTGCGGTCAGCAGACCTACGGTGTTAGTTGATTCTGCCATCTTCAAAGACATTTAATCTTGTTTGAATTGTAGCTCAGTATTTAAAGCTGGCAAATCACATCTTCTAAATTTTCCAGAATGTCACTTAAATTAGCTGGAAAAAATAATAATGTTTTGGGTATTCTCTACCACCACCAAAAAATACTCATCCAGGACTCCATCTACATGACAACTTATATTTTATAGCTGTGTCCAGTGATCCAAGAAAATCTTTAAACAAGCTTATGTATTATATGATTTTTTCAAATTATGCATTTAAGCTTCTGTTATTAGCTCTTGATTATTTTTTTTAAACTATACAGAAATATTCTTACCAGTATAGGTGAAAACTCTTTTCTCAAAACAAGCAAAAATCTGTTGCATAATTATGGGACTGCAGAAATTAGGACTTTAAACAACACACCAAATGTGATGATGCTTAGGCTATACCATAGCTTCACAGGATCTGTGACTATCTGAAGGAACAGGTGAAATCAAAGGTAAAAAAACCAGCACCTCTGTCACAAACGGGAATTGCACCACTGATTTCAATGGGACTAGGTTCTTCATATTGCCTGCCCAAATTTCATTTATTTTGTGTTAGTCGATTATGCCTTGGCATCTTGCCCTCCTGTGGCAAGCCGCAATTTGTAAATGAGTTTTCAAGGTTAAAAAAAGTGTGAGGAAATGAGATTTCCTACTGCTAAACAAAAATCACAATGAAGTACTACAGTAGCTTTCCCAAAAGCACACATTGGTCACTCTTCTGATAAGAAAACGTTAAGAATAAAATCCAACAGGGGACTCATTTGCCTTTTACCACAACCCACAGCACCACAGCCTTCCACCAGGGAGATGCTCTGACCCACAGAATGATGGCTGCATTAACATCTCACCATCTGTGTTTTCATATTAGCAGCTGCCCCAAAGAGGCCTTTGCCACACAGAACAAGCCTAAGAGAAAGCAGGTATAATGAGGAAAAAAATACATGGTAAAATTCAGGCAGTAAATGATCCTCTTCTAAGCACAAGGTACATTTGTCTGCTCTACAGGATAATCATCATCATCATCGTAGTATGTCTCAGAAGAAATCTGGAGTCATATCTTGCTGTCTGTTTTGCAAACAGAGTTAATGAGAGTCATGTGGATAATGTTTTTCATTAAAATGAGGATATGAGCTTGATTCAACTCCACTGAAATCAATGGGAGTCTTTCCATTCATCTTAATGAGGCTGAATCAACTTTTATAACACTAGAATGCAAAACCCTTCGCTCATGCTGTCTCACAGAAGGTATCTGCTATTTTCAGAAGAGTCTAAGGTCAATTTTACCCCAGCAAAAATTAGTCAAACCAAGTCAGGAGAAAAGAATGTACATACATGAGGGCATTTCCATATTGAAATGCCTCACGTAAGTAAGAAATATCTGCATATATGGGATATAGCCAGAGAGCTGAAGTGTAGCAATCTTGCATTTTTATATAAAGCAGTGTTCATATTATGAATGTAAGGAAAATAAAATACAGTATTTAAAAAAAGCAAAATAAACTGCCTCATTTTTTTCCAAACAGAAACAACCTGATTAATTTCAAGCACTCATTTACAAAAAAAAAAAAAGGGAAAAACAAAGGAAAACAACACTTTCCTCTACATAAGTTGTGCAAGCGATCTATTCTAACAAGTATTTTCAGGGAAGGCAAAAATGGAGCATGGGTTCTGACTCCAACAAAGAATTCCTGTGTTCTCCTGTTACTCTTGTTTAAGGGCTGCAAGTGGTAGCAGCTCCATGGATAATATTTTCCAAGTCGCTTTTGTAGCTTTTTTGGTTTTATACTAAGTAATTGCAAGTTGATGGATAGGAAGGGAGGGCTGCATCAGTCCAGAAGTACATCAGGAACAGCTGCAATGATGGATGGGATTGTTATTATTTGTACCACCGCAGTGCTTGGAAATCCCAGCCACTCTCGGTGCTGTCTTCAGCTAGGTCCAACACAAACATACTGCAAAACAGACCCTACTTGCAAGAATGCAAATTACAGTAATGCTAATTTAATAGCAGCCAATTAGATTTTGATCCAATATAGATTTGGAATTATAGTATTTTTTTACTTAACTGTTGACTTTTAGCTACTTCAATAGCAGCTCTACCACTCCTGGCAAATAAAGCTCTTCACCAACTTTGAGCAAGTCCCTCCCTCCCTAGTTTTCTTCATTGTTATCAAAAACATCAATGTTTTTTACTTCTTCTGGTTTATCTTGTAAACTGAGTGCATTATATCAACCCTACTCCCAGCCCTTTGGAAGCTCTGACCTTCGAGAGGACCAAAATTCTTCCTGTGGCATACATGCAAACCTCTGTTACAGTTAACGAGGGTTACCTGTCAGAAGTTCACCGGGGAAGCTGCTCTAGTTCCTTGCCCTGCACCATCTGGGGATGCAGTTCGTCTTGGTCTACTGCTTTGTCAGCTCTTCACACTTCTAATTATCTTATCTGCTCTGCTACCCTAGTCAAGCCTTTCTGTTTTCTATATTGCCTTTCAGGGGTCTGTTGCTCAATATAGGGAATATTTTTTCACCTTTTCTTCCTGTGTGTGAAAAGCAGTGCAGAGAAAGCAAGTGAACTTGCTCAGTGAACTAACTTCCCAGCTCCTGCCCGGCTGCATGCCTGAAGGCACATGCAAATCAGGCACATGCCAGACAGATCACATCTGATGCCTCATGCTTTGCTCTCTCCAGCTGATTGCCTTTTATCAGCACCTTCAGTCATCCCCAGCTTGCTTGCTTTTTTTCAGGTCTTCGTGTGCCTGTCACTTCACAAAGAATTATTTTAAGAAGAAAGTATCTGGAGACAGACAGGATGGAAACAGATCTGAAAAAGTAGGAAACCGAATACAGAAAGAACTGCAGAGATGGTAACATAAGACTCCCAATTCTGGGTTTCCATGGCTAAGAATAGGTTATACATGCTATTTTAAGTATGAAAAGGCTCTCTGGAAGGCAGAACATTAAGCATCCACCAAAAAGACAACTGACTTCTATTTGCAGTTTTACCCATTAAAGATAATTACTTCCAGTGCATCTACAGAGTTATATCTAACAAGGTGTTCAGATCTTCTCTGCTCTGGAATGAAATGCAGTGAAGATGAGTCTGTGCCATATGAAAGTGCATTCTGGCTGCCAGCTCCAGCAGTGAACCCTCATGCTCCTCTTGATTCTTACTTCTAATCCAGAAAGCTGTTTACTCATTTTTTTCCCCAATCTTTTTCTCCCACACCTTTCTACATCCTCTCCAAATGTGGCACTGCTGGCAGGTTTCAGCTCTGTTCTGCCATAAGCCTTCCCCTCCTGTGACAGTGGTACTTCTGAGGCATTTAGTACATCACTAGTACCTAACTACTAGCTTTACTCAGCTTTTGGTTTGTAAAACACATGTAAAAAAGGTATCTTGGCAAGAAAACAGAGCTCCAACTATTCCATCAAAGGCAATTAAACTCACAAGTGCAAGTCAACAATTTCCTCGCCCTGAAGAACAAAAAGAAGAAAGGGATTGAATCCAGGAGACTAAAGCCAGCATTTGATTCAGCACACCTTTCAGGAAAAAATAGCCCAGCTTGCTGGCCATGCACCATGCTGAGTTTATGTTGCTAGCTGTTAGCACAACCGTCTTATTTCTATTGACCAGGCAGCATCAAACCGAGAACAGAAGAACCATGGGTCTCCACATTGTCAGTGGCACAGAAGGATGTCAAAGTGTTGCCAAGAAACTACAGACAGAATCCCGGCACATAAGGACACAAAGCTCAGAACATCGAGTGTATAAAGAATACGTACTGGTTTCCATAAACATTACCAAGTATCTTCACTGTGAAAAGATACTCATGAATTTATAACCTGCTCAGACCAGTCTTCCAAGCACACAAATTCACACAAATTCTTTCAAAACAGCTCCGGTCCCATTTCAAGATTATTTTCAATAGGCCACCCTCTTAGCAGACTGAGGTCTTCTGAGAATGTTGATTTTGGTGATGGTGTGACCCATTAACAGGTACAGCTTCTAAATCCCACCTTCTCTTGCGTAATCTGACATGAACAGGAGCCTGGTGCTGCTGCAGATGGGGAGAGCTCTTAGTCTGAAGTCGTTTCATGACCAGTCGCTGATGATGAGCCAGCCAGGGAAACTGCCACAGGGGCAAACATGCAGTGGAGGGGAGAATAATGCTGAAAATCCAGGCCTGTTTTTGGGTGCCAAAATTCTTGCAGATTTTCTGAAAGGCAGCTGACAGACTGCATCAAGCTGGAGGGAAGACTTATCTTATTTCCTCCATTTTCCTCTCATTCTGTGTTTGCTTCCAGCATGCACCTCTAGCCTCCTATTCCCATGATTTGTTACTTCTCCACATTAATTGCATGTACTCTTTCTTCTGTTTACCTTTTCATCTGCTTTCTTTGGCATTATTTCAGTCACCTGAACAGCTGATTTCCCTCCTTTAATCAAAAAGTGCCCTTCCTCTCTTACCTACACAGTCCCAAAACATACAGCTCTGAAAAGCAGCCAAGTTTGGGGGCAAAGGATTTGTTCTTGCTTTCTTTGGTTTGTTTGTGTTTTCTCTTCAATCACACCTCTCTCCTCTTCTACAAGCAGGATGCTGCTGTGGGAGACCTGTGCAATCAGATCTCTGTCAATGGAAGTACATTCCTCAAGCCAAAAAAAAAAAAAAACAAAAAAACACCAAAAAAAAAAAAATCAAAGGGGAAGGGCCAGGCAAAAATAAGGTCTTTGGATTAACTGAACGGCATCAATCCTCTAGGATGGGAAGCAAACAACAGCCCAACAAAGCCCTTAAGTTACAAAGGAAAACAGCCATTAATACAGAAAGGCAGCTGTACCAGCATGATGGGAGGGAATAAAGCAAGCCAGCTATGCCCCAAAGGATGGCTGCTGCCACGGAAAGAATTCAGACTTGGAATAAATGACAGGATTTTGATCCCACCCATGGCCAGCACTTCCAAAGCACTCAACACTCACTGAATTTCAAAAAGGCCTCAGTTAGTTCTCATTTGGGCAAAAAAAGAAGTAGCCAAATTTTTCGAAGAACTCAACATCTGGCAGCAAGCCTCTCTAACATCTGTTTAGAAGGATTTGGTGTTAATGTACGTTTCTCTCATTACTGTGCATCTCTTCTACTTTTCCTATTCGACCTCATCTTTCAGGTATGTTCAGCATCCAACAGTTAAAACTTTTCGGTTAGCTCCTTCACAGCTGTTTTGCTTCTAGTATCACATCCTCAGTCATTATTCTCCAAATTACTAGCATTTCTCTCTCCTTTGCCAGTTCTCATGCATTTTGACTCTGGAAGCAAGCCAAGGCTAGCAGCACACACATACCTCCCTGTTTATTTCCTTTTTAATGGAACACAGCCCTGGTGCCCAGGTAGCAAAATCCTTCCATTAGCTCACTGACCTTTTTGCATATTTTAAGAGGTTATTTTGTGACTTGTGCAAGTAATGCAGCAGAGTTCACAGAGATTCATGTCATCTTTCCCACATCCTCACCTCTCCCATAGTATGAATCTCAGTGGTCATCTCACAATCAATGAATGCAATAGGTCTAACCGAGCCTATTCCTGTTATACACAAACACTGCAGGAGTAAACAAGGAAAGAAGTATTTTGATGTGATACATAAAAGAACAACTGCATTACACTGGCGCAGACTGTGAATGAGTTTCTGCTAGAAAAACCTAGGCCACAGGAGAAGGAAAGGAGAAACTACTGTACTGGAGAACAAAATAAGAAAGAGCAGCAAAATACAAGAAAATACAAGACTGCCTGTATGTAATGCCGAGTTCTGCAAGTGTCCTCCCTCTGCTCCTGGGGAGCCTGAGGCATGACAGGCTCTGGCACAAGCAAGGAGAGGAAAGCAAAGGATGCCCACCTTAGGGGGACTACTGCGGGTGGGGAAGGCAAGAGTGCCACTTGAAAGCTTGGCAAAGAGGCTGCTTGGCTCACAAGCCGTAGCAGCTAGCCCCCATGGATCAGACAACTACATGAAACCCCAAAGATTAATTCTGATGGTCTCTCCTTCTGCAGGTGTAACTGCTGAACAGCAACTGGCTGGCTGCAGTGCCAGCCTCAAAGGAGACGAGGTCTTCTGGAGCACTCACATCCTTAACTCCCAGGGACCTTCTGTTAAGAAGGAAAGCTAGGTTTATACTTACAACACTAGACTAAGATTCAGGAGATTAACATTCATTTTCTGTCTTTGCTAAACGTATGGTAGGTCTGCCACCACACCAGTAATTTGTGCTATGTTTCAGACTCACTTTTACAGGACAAAAAACATATTTTCTTCCATCCCAGACTCTCCTTTGTCATTTAAAAGTTTGCCTGTGTGCTTTTCTAGAAGGACTAAATTATATGCTTGTTTGGAACTTTCCATCTACAAATTCAATAAAAATAGAATGAAATTTTAAAAATATATCAGAAGAAGCTGCATAACTTGGTAGTTTGCAAGAACAACACATTAAATTACAGATATTTCTTTTTTTTTTTGTGCCAGAATGAAAATTCACCCAGTTTAAGAACATATCTCAATGCTATGAATAAGTTCCAGTAACATCTCTGCCATTCCTATGCAAGTTTTTAGTTCTGCAATATTAAATAAGGCTCTTATTAAAGATTTATCATAACCTGTCCCCTTGCATCTGGTGGCTGTGTACTGCAAAGCTAAAGAAACACAGCAAAAATAAAGTTGCTGCCATAGTGCCGGCCGTGCCTCCTGTGAGTGCCAAAATATCTTCTGACACCAAGCCTGCCATGCAACAACATACATAGCTATTTTTATTTAAAACTCCTTATGATCCATTAAATTACTGTGTGTAATGAGGAGGGAAGGGGGTGGGAAAGTTGTATTTTGGTGTGCGTTGGTTGGCTGTGTTTTGTTTTGTTTTTTTTAAATAAACATCAATATGAGTTACAGTGTAATTTAAAAAAGTCTGCCAAATGTTCCATCAACTTTCAAATGACATTTTTGTGAATTAGAAAGTTATTCTACTACAGCGAACGGATGTGATACATAAAAATTGTTCTAGAGTAAAAGATGAAAATTTTCTCTCATCTTTTAAAGTCACTATATTATTGAAGGCCAAGGAGAAAAAGCCAGACTCAAAGGTAAAATGAACTTTCACAAAAGGACTGGACAGAGCTACAGTCACTGACTAATAAATAGCAGGAACTATACCAAGACAGGAGAGCTTGTACTTTCTTACACTGCAGTTGTTTTGCACTGGGACCTAACTTCATGTCAAAAGAAAAAATAAAATATTCACATATTAATCTGAAGCAATGGTGAAATTTCCCCCCACTCCCCCAATTCCAAAGATTATTGCTATATTGCAATTGAACAAATGCAAAATGACTACTCTCAAAGTTGGTATAGTTGCTAAGAAAACAACTGTGAAAACCTAGAAGTCTGCAAACAAAATTTTACAGAAATCAGGGCCATGAAAACGCTCAGAAAAGAGAGACCTGTTTTTTAAAAGACTGAGATAAAGAAAGGCAGCTGTGGGTAGCTGTTTTAGCTGCACAGGGAGACTTGCAGGCATTTCATGTGACATCTGAGGGACGGGCTCATTGCCTCCAGGGCTGCCACGAAGTGTCCCACACTCCAGAGGTTTCAGTTTGATGCCTTACAATTTCTATCAGATATTGAATAGTAGTCTTCTGTTAGAAATACACACCTCTTGTTCTTTATCTTTACAGAGAGAGCCGATTAAACTTCTCTCCCAAATTCAATTCAGTACTGCATACTCAAAAAATCTCACAACTGTATTTTGTTATAAATCAATAGGGACTACAGGGCACATAATCAGATCAAAAAAGGAGAACACAACTTGCACTACGGAATCCTGATACAATAACCTTTCCGTTAAGGGGTAAGTTGTGCCATGGGAAAAGGAGGTGTGTTTCTGGCTAGCTTGCATGTGTAGAGGGGGACAAAGGCTGATGACAACTGCTGTTTGCATTCAGGATGAGGAGGCAGCAAAAGACTACATGGACCACAAGTATATCTAGCAGTCCCGTCCAGCACTACACACTATTGGCTTTCCACATTATCCTAAGACTCTCAAATCAACAGCAGCAGAATGATTCAGCTATCCCAACAGCATGATGCTACATCAACTATCACTAAAAAAAGCACCTGCCCCCAACCAAAAATGGAGGGGAAATAAACCAACCTCAGAACAGAATTTACATGGATTCCTGGAGTATTTAAGAATCTTTGGGAAGTCCTCCATGAGTGGCAAACCTAATCAGAGCAGTCAGGAGATAGCGCTGATTCCCCAAGCGTCCGGCCGGATTTCTTTTCCACAGGACCATTTGCCCCGTGATGAAAGGTGAAAAATTCCAAATGAGATTTGAGACTCATCAGAGGAAATCCTATACTAAGTGAAAAGAAAGGACAAAGAGCATTATTTCTGAGATTCACATATATTGCTTTCCTTTTTATTTCAGTTTTCCCTGTGTTTAAACATGGCATCCCACACTTATTTAACACATTTAAACACTGTTTAATCACTTGATACTCACTGAATGCATCCTTGTTAAGCGGGATTTATGGCACTGACCTGATTAGGCAACAACCATTGGCATTGATAATCATTAAGCTAAGATGGTTCCCTGGGAGATGTCCCAGTAAAAGTGGCTGTCTCAATTAAGCACATTGCAATTAAGTGGACTATATCTATAGGGTGATCTCACAAGGAGAACAAGGCATTTGAAATGCCTTTTCTCTAAAAATATGTATTTTAATGCAAAGTTTGTACTTTTGATTGGAGAAGACAGTACTATTTAGGAGTTTCTCTAGTTCCTTTTTCTGGTAACTGCGAACATATTTCAATGCTAAAGATTTCCTCTCCAGTCCCCATAAACCATATGACAGCACATCTCTGTGTTTCTGCCTCACCTGGCCTGAGAAGCACAGGTTGCACTGGAGGCTTGGGCAACCAGAGCTGTCCCAAGAAAGACCCACCCTTTGCCCAGGGAATGAACAACAGGGAGGACAACCGCAGGGCAGAGACTAACTGCCTGCTCTGATCTCTGCTTCATTTGTTAGGGGGAATCGAAAGAAAACAGGTAAATGGGCTGGGAAATGCAGGAAGACAAGCAAAAGTCATGGTCAAAATCAGTTCACTTTAGCTGTCAGCAGCCCTCTTTTCTCCAGAGTTTCTTGGAGATGTCAGGCCAGCCTCCCTGGGCAGGCCTGAGTAACCAAGCTACTTCAGTCCAGTATGGAGAGGTTGCTCCGAAGCCCCTTCCATCTACACACACAACTCTTGCGCGACCTTGGTGAGCTGGCTGGGTAGCACTATGGGCACGTGCCAAGAATCCATTTCTATTTTGGCTCGTACCCAGTCCTCCCCACAGCAGAAACATACATTAGCCCTCATGAGTGCTGCTGATCTCCAATGCTATCCCGGTCTCCCCGGTGCTTAGGAAAGGTGAGCATTTATCCCATCATTCATGGGAAAGAATCATATGGCAGCTCAGCTTACTACTGCATGAAGAACCTCGGGGGGCACAGTCATTAAGACATGGGTTTTGAGCACATCTGAGCCCCGCAAACTGGTTGCCAAATGCCCTGAAAAGTTTGCAGTGAGGTGTATATTTAACCTTGTGTAAAAGGCTGTCGATGACGCATTCCCCATTTCAGAGGAAAAGGAGAGGATGCATACTGAAAACCTGCAAGACTGATTTGCCACAGGGCCAATAACTTCAGTTCCAATGAAAACCAGTGGGAGCTGTGCCTAGAGTATATAAAATATTGCCTAATTTCAAGAAGCCTGTAAAATAATCCTACCTACACGTCTCAAAGTCAAGGGACACTTTCTGCCTCTTCACTCTGTGTCCTACTTTCTTGTTATGCAATTGAGGTGAAAACATTTCCTGCGTGACTGTGGTACAGTAAATGGAGATCAATTCTTTGTGGTAGTTCTCTTCGGTACCACAGCGAGGCATGCCATATACCGTACCACAAACGTCATCGCTGTCATCTGTGCAAAGCTGGGCTGTAACGTCCCGTATAACAGGATACTGGGCATGGAGCAATGAGATGAAAATGAAGTGTCAGATAATCTCTATCCATCCAACGAGTGTCACCTACTTGTTGCTCTGAATGAGGTAGAACCCATAGAAAAGCTAATGCAGAAACACCTAATTAAAGGCTGTAACATAATGCGCATACCTAACAAGTCTACAGGTAGGTTCTCAAACCAACTTCAACTTCTGGCATTTCCAAGCTTTTAACTTACTGACTGAACAATCTTCTTATGTCATTCCAAATGTTTTAGGGTTTTGTTTCTGTTTTCTTCTGGTTTTAATTGGAGAACGTAAGTGAAAGTGTATACTGCTAAGTAGTCAGACAGTCATCTTTTTTTACAGGAAAGGTTCAGGGTACACACACTTACAAGCCACAACGCATCCATGGCAAATACATCTCTCCATTTAGGAAGTTTTAATCTCTTCCTGTCTGCTGCATGTGCCCACCAGCAGAGCAGCTGTACTCATGAAAGCACCAGAGCCGACATTCGCAGTATTGTGCCTTCAAACGGATTGTCAAATTGAAACTTTGGACTCTAGATCACTGGAGAAAAAAGTCATTTTAAAAATAGGAATTTAATCTTCTAAATCATCAAGATTATTGAAAACATTACCCTAAACTTACAACTTTATCCCAAAACTGTAGGAAAGAGCAAAGCAAAGCTTGTAGTATGACAAAACTATTTCTACATTTTTTCTAGAGATACTGCAGCAAGTCTTCAATCCCTGACAACAGGCTTCTGAGTAGCTGGAGTTACTGATTCATACATACCTCATTTCTGTCAAACTTTATTTAACCAGTTGACCTGATATCTCTTTCCCAGATGAGAACAATTAATGCATTAAAAACACACTAGGCACACACTCCAGCACTGCTTCCATATGCAAAGCAGTACCATGGAAACAGAAATGCCAGTGCGGAGGTAAGGGCAATCAGCAGTCACCAGATGAGCACTGAATCAAGGGCTGAGGAAAACAGCTGTCAGCAGGATTACTTAAATAGATTGCATTTCACAGGGCAGCCCACATTAATACTGCAGTATAGTATTTAAAAATCGAGACAGAAATTTGTTACTTCATCATTAGCTACCATGTTATCACTTGCCCGGCCAGATAACAAAAGGGCAGCAGTTTGAACTGCAGGCTGGGGAACGAAAGGATTCAGATTTAGCTTTAGCTTTATCTCTTCACTTCAATAGCCATTTCTACTTACCTTCTATAGCTTGTAATTTTACACTTTTCCATGTAATACAAGCTAAACAGCTGTATATTATTTTCTTCCCCTTTTGTTTCCCAGAAAAAGAAATCTGAACAGCCCCTGTGTATTGTCCTACTGCACTTCTAACTTCAATAGCAACAGACAAACCACTTGTGCCAAAGCACAAGCTGGTAGGTAATTCAGTATCCTCTGAAGAAAAATTTAAAATTACCCTGCTTCCCTAGCAAGCGGAAAAGCAAGAAGAACTGCCTCCCCCTCTAGCTCCACACAGATGCAAACATCTGTTTCTCCCTCCTGCAGGTCCCCGTGACATCTAACGAAAGACTTCAGGGAAGGCTGCTCCTGAACTGCTCATCATCATCTCCAATCACTCACAGTGTTGCAAAGCAAGTGTTAAATGCTATCAGCTCAGGCTGGGAGAGGTAAATACAATACGGAGGAAGTGAGAAGAAAATGGGGCAACATACACTAGAGAGGCAGACGAAGGCTCTGCCAGATGTGCTCCAGTGAAACGCGGTGTGGATATGTCAGAACTAACTCTCCACAGTCGTCTGCCCCATTGGAAGGTAACAGGGCGCTGGGTAGAGGAGAGGGGTGAGGAGCCACACTCGAGGCACAACCCAGGGCCTTAAGCCAGAGGTGAAGATAAATTTCAGCTATCATGCCAGACTGACCTGCAGCAACTTTTCTGTTTATTCTGCTGTCAGTGAGGTCTTAAACCACCAAAGTTTACTGCAGGACATCTGTCAGGGCCTGACTGTACAATGTGACTTTATAGAAGACATTGCAAATTCCTGCTGAGCTCAATGCGCTGTGACAGCAGCTGCATCAAACAAGTTTGTCTAGTCCTATTTATCTATTTGGTAATGTTTGATAATCTTATAACTAGTCAACTGCTAATGAACACGGATGCCAAAGATACCCGAGAAATTAGCCATATAACACCTCTCATAACTATTTGTCACTATTTTACCAGCACTATTATTACAAAGTGGTGAGACTTTCCAACAGACTTAGTTTTTTCTGTTTCTGAAAACTCTGCCTTCAAATTAGATGCTGCATATATATTTGAAGCCCCATTGCAGACATTTACTGTCTTCAAGTTCCAAAGGGCATTTGCAATATTTTGGATTGCCAAAATGAGAGCCAGAGAAAACACGGGATTATTTTTTTTTTCCCCTTAAAAACAAAACACCACCCACCACCCCAAAAAAAGGTCTTATCATGGCACTTCATCTTGAATACCCTGAGAATCAAGACACCTAAGCTCATCGGTAGCAATAAAAATTGCCTGAGCCTATGAGGCTGTATTTTTCAAAACAAAATGCAAATCTTGTGCAACCTGCAGCAACTTGGGACGTCAGCTCTGTACCACTATCAGGCTGTACAAGAGCAAAGTAAACGCTGCGCACCCACACACTTGACACACTCTTCTGTGCAGCAAACACCTAGAAACCCTGCAGCTACAGTACCCAGCACAGAGGTTACCCAGAGTGAGTGTTGAGAAAAATCTTCAAAAGAGAGGGTGGGAGAGGGGAAACCCCAAAGTACACATGTAGTGGTTAGAAGACCTAAGGTCTGAAATCCAGAGAATTCAGGCACTTTCATAACCTGGTCCCTAATGAGCATTTGTTCATGTGAAAACCTCCTTTTCTGTGAATAAGGTGTCATTCTCCCCCTTTTCTCTTGCTAAATAATAATGCTTCACTCAGCACAGGATGAAGGGAAAAAGACCAAAAAAAAAAAAAACCAAACAAAAAAAACGAAGGAGCCTTTCACCAAAAAACAAAGGCTGATACTGCCACTTCAGCTATGTTCCTTATGCCTTCTCCTAAAATTCTCTAATAACATGTTTGCTTGATCATTGCAGCAGATTTTTAACCACTTCTATTTATGTAGTATACAGCATTCCAGTGAAACAACCAATGGCAAAATTTCAATAATTACTCAACAGATCTGGCTTTTTGAATCAGTGATTTCCTGTTTTGCTCTCGCTATAGGACTGATTCAGATTCCCCTAAAGCCAACGGAAAGTGATTTCAGTGTTTATCAGCCCAAGGTTCCCACATTCTGTAACTGACAGATCTGAGACACATGTAGTGCTTACTTGCCTAAGAGCTGCCCAGCTGAGAGGCTCCTGAAAAAGAAACATAATTGCCTTTTCAGAAGCCCAGCACTCCTTTTACTTTCCATTTTACTGGTGGACATGAGCTGTAATTGAGATTATCTTGGTGATCTACAAGAAGAATATTAAAATATACTAAGTATCAGCAATATATTATTTGCATTCTGAAAGCAACATTTCTGTAAATTCTCTTTAATAATAAGAAAGCATACTCTGTAGCAAATGACCCAGTTTAATGAAAAAAAATCAAGGTATTTTTCCCATTAGTAAAAGTAAATGGCTAAGAGTAACAAACTTTTTATGACTTTACTTATTTTGCAAGTGCAAATAGAAAAATCTGAAGTCACAAGGTGTAGATTTTTTTGTGAAGAGGAATACTAAACACATCAGTCTTGCCTGGAATACCAGAGACTGGGAAAAGCCATCGACCAGTTGTGATCAGGACCATCCAAGATCTTTTATGTGTTTTTAACGCAGATTTTCATTCTAAGAGTTTAAAAACAGGTCTGCACATTTAAAAACCTGATTTCTAGAAAAAAAAAAGTTTAAAGCTGTTCCGCCAATAAAAATGCTAACATTTTATTTATAGAAACTTTGCTCACTTCCTAGAGCAGAACAGATAAACTTTAAATTGTGCCATTTAATAATAGGCGGTTAAGTAGTATAAACAAATTAAACATAATACAAGCAACTCAACAGAACTGAATACACTCTGTTCTAACAGAAACAGCAGGTTCTCCTAAAACAATCTGACACTTCCACAAATCAAAAATTTTGACAAACACACTTTCTCCCTTGTGAGTATTTTCCTCCCTGGTCATTCAGCAATTCTAGATTAGTAATTTTACTGAGGGTTTTTTTTTCCAAATGCTTAACTCCTGCAGTGAAAGTCTTAGGTGTTTCAGATGGGTGTGAATATGTTATCTACTAGACACATTAGCAATAATCACGAAATTTCTCAGCTTCTCAGTAGAACTGATGTTCATCATACCCATGTTCTTAATTCTCTGTCTACAAACTATCACACAAGGCTGCAAAAACTACAGCTGTTACTTTGAAATATCTATATCCAGATGCTACTTTTTGGACTACTTTTTTTTTCCTTTCAGATTATAGAGAAAAACATAGAAGTGGTTACTGCAACATCCACACACCCAAACACTTCCAGCTTTGATAGATTTTTATTTTCAGGTTGTTTCTTCTGTTATAAAGGCACACCAAATCAAACTTTCAAACACAATACAGATAAGGAGGTAAAACGGAGGTAATATTTATGAGAACTTTGGCAATTACCTTTCTCATGTCACCTTTTCCTTTCATACCCCATCTCCTGCTTGATTTGTTACATACAAAGTCCTCAGTGATCAGTGTTGCCCTTCCCTCCCCCTGCACCACCGGGGCGGCAGAATTCAGAGTAGCTCAGCAAGACTCCTTCAAGCCCACCACACAAGAGCTTCACCACCTTTGTGAATGGTGGCACTTGCCACAGCTGCAAGCTGGGGACCTCAGTCCACTGCTGAACCAACATTAGGTTACCTGCAGCTGTATAAACTTGCCAAGAGCATATAAAGCCTTCTGGCAGACTTCCAGCCCCTGAACATTTTCCTCAAGCTCCACAAACAGCTCCAGCATGAACCTGAAGCAGTCTCTGCCTCTCCCACCGTTCCCAACTGTAGCTGCTTTGCTTGCCAAAGAACCCACCCTATTGCTGAGGTCTCAATGACTTTTTCATGACATGATGTCCCCAGCCTGGGCTGCCCTCTGCTCCCAAGTGACAGGAGACAGACTCCAAGCAGAGAGGAGCTCTCTGCTGTCTCCTGACTGAAACCTCAGCGGGGTTTCCTTTCCACTCCAAACACTGGCACTGGCTCCCGCTGACATCAAGGACCCTGATGATGTTATGTTGCTCTGTACCTACACAGCTCAACCCTTTCTAGGGAAAGACATACCGAAAGAAACAAGAGCTTTGGCATCTTCCTCAGAATATCTGGGCTTCTAGTCTCGCCAGGATAGTTTATGCATGCCTTATGGCTGTAAATGAATTAAATTCTCAAGTTCTGGCTGTAGAAACACAAAATACCTCAAAGTCCCTGTTTCTAAAGCCAAGCACTGGCCAAATCAAAACCATGAACCTTGAGTAAGGGACAGGTTACCATCCATCCCTAGCAGACCTTGTGAAAGAACTTTGCTTTCATTCAAAAATGCCTTTCTTCTGTTTTCCAGCTTTGAAAGTACAGAAGGGGAGATGCACTACACTTCCCGTACAGCTTTCAGAACCAGTAATTCCATTTCACAAGTCTTTATTTTATCTTTTCAGGAGACAATAAATCTCAAGGTATAAATTGGGAGCAGATGGAGTGGGAAGTTGGACTGTCAGCTTCCATTAACAAGACTGGGAACTCACCACACACCACAGCCAAGCCGGAGCCTTTCATCTTGCCCCTGCACAACTGGTGGAGGAGCCACTCGTCTGCATTAGGCTATTGACAGACAAACATGAGTTGAAACCTGCTGTGACTACACTGACAACCAGCCAGTTATTGTTATACGATGGTTTTACACATTAATCACTAGATCATGGTGCTATCCGACTCATTTTAAAATAGTCAGGATGTTTTAACAGGGCCACAGAACAGAACAATGGTGAAAAGCTGCCTGGGAAAGCAGAGGTGAATCTTCATCCTCCCAAATCTCCTTCCCTTCAAAAACTGCAAGTCACACTGTTGAAATGGGGCATTTGAGGACTGGGGGCCAAGCAAACTGTGACACTGCTCTGTATTGTCCCACGCAGCTGTAAAAAATGTCAGTTTTGATGAGCAACCCTTCTAGCACTTTTCAGTCCAAAGCAAGGTGAGTAACCACAGGCATCTGCAGGCTGGGCAAATGCAGCAGGAGCAAGGAAAGACTCCCAGGAAGAGGGTAGCTCCTTCCAGCTTCTGAGAAAGAGCAGCTCTGAGAAAAAAAACAGCACAAACCTCCTCTCTGGAAAAGCCACATGGGGTACATAAAGTGTCATGTTTAATGAATACCAAACAAAGCAAGCCTGGGGGCTCCTGCGTTACTACCATATTTCCTTCTCCCAGACTTTCAAGAGCATGATGGCTGTACAAGGGAGCCAAGCACAAGGTGTTGTTTGCCGGTGCGTTCTCTGCTTGCCGTCTCGACATTCCTCCACAGTTTTCAGAGGTGACTAGTCTGCCTGAGCCTATTCAGTAACAATCTGTAACTGGGCTTCTGCCACCAGTGTCAAAGGTGATCTGCCCGTGTGGAACTGTTACCAACTTCACCAGCCAGTTTCCATCGCTGTCTTCTCCAAATCTCACTGTGTCCTGCCACATGCATGTGAAGCCTGGGGCTGGAAGCACCCCACTGCTATGAGTTGGGCCACATGATGTTGAATGACAAACTGTCACCCAAACAAAGAGGCCCAGCTCTGCACATCCCTCGAGACTCTAGATTTGTACCTTGATTCTCTAGGACACTTAAATAATCTGGAGTGTGAGAGTACACTCAGTGAGACAGATTGGGTAGATTCAGTGTTCCCCCTATTTATTTTTTTTTTTGAAACACACAAATTGCTGGGCAATGCAGAAACTGTGTTGACTCAGTACCATTATACACAACCAGACTACTGCACACAGTCAAACATACCGTCAGACTGATGCATCACTTCAACAGATGTGAAGCCTAGATATTTTGGAAAGCAAAACTCTGGAAATATAAAATGTTCATTTGGCCCAAAAGCTTTCTCCAAACCTCTTTCCCTCTCAGCTATTTCCTGTTTAATCACCAATACATACCTTATGCAACTTTTGCAAACTAAAGAGCAACACGTAGCTTTTATGAACAGAAGGAACACAGCCATGTTGTCAAGAAGAACTGAATAGAGAAGGAAAAAAGTTTTCAGCAAATCCAGTGACTGTCCTAGCCTGAAGTAAACCGCAAGATCCATTAGTCCATGAAAAGAATCTCATTTTGCAAATATGTAATGAAGTATCATCTCTCCAGGTGGTGTATACTCTATAAAATTAGTAAGAAATGCTTTAGCAGAAACTCTGGTAGCAAACAACAACAGAATTGGAAGAAGGTATTAAAAAAAAAAAAAAAAAAAAGAAAAAGAAGGGGGAGGGAAGATGTTATATTTCAACTTCTAAACCATTAAACTCTTAAACATTAAGAAACCTCCCTTGTGGTGCGAGAGGTCTGGAGGAAGACTTTAGTTCAGCCAGTATACAACAGTAAAAGTGACCTGGCAGGACGCACGTTATCAAGTCTCTGTTCCTTGCCAATCCGTACAGCAGGCCTTTCAGCATCTTCGGTCCCGACTTCAGCACTGTAGCATACTGATTGCTTGTGACAGGTGAAAAAGGACACGAGAGGACAAGAAATGCTAGGGGCAGACAGCTTTTCCACAATCTTGCTGATCACAGTGTAAAGTATTTTGAAGTATCATGCCAGCACTTTGAAACAGAGTCCAAAGGAGGAGGTAAGTGTGCAGAGTCAGGGTCAGATGGATTACCTTGGCTGAGAAAAGCCCTATTAATCGGGGTTATTTGTATACCCCGAGAAACTCAAGTTTCAAGGTAATGGCTCTTTGTCCTTGAATCAACAAGCTCGGACTTTGGCTTCCACTTGTGATATAGTGTTTATTAGTCACACATAACCCCTCTTCAGAGGTGGTCTCACCTACAGCACTCCACACACCTGGTAACAGGGACCATGAACTGCTATCCCAGATGAAAGGAAGCAGGAATATTTGATGGTGAAATCAGAATGGATTAGTTTGTAGGTCAGACACACAGAAACACAGGTTGATTAGGGTTACTACTTGTTTTTTCCACCCTTACCACTAGTCTGAGCCTAAGTGAGTCTTATTTCACCTCAGACTCGGAACTGGAAGGGAAATTAAGCACTGGGAAGGTCCCTCTAAGTTTCAGCAGAAGTATTTAAGAAAAAGCACACTGTAAAGACAAGAATAATGCTTTGAGTAGCATCAATGAAAGAATTTGAAGTAAAACCTTTGAATTCACCTTTTTTTTTCTCTGCAGTAAACTGGAGAATATTCTGGAGACTCAGGGCTGTTGAGTGTGTTTGCAGAGGTAAGAAAGCTGTAATAGGAAGGATATCCTGAGATAATTGCGAAGAGTTAATATAAAGCCCAACTGCAAGGAACATTTTGAGGAAATTTAAATGCTCAGGAGATGAACAGTGAGTCACTGAGCTTTTTGCTTGCAGGCAGTCACTGCTAATCCAGCCTAAGTAGGTGACAGCAAACCCTGCTGTTACCTGCTAGTGGTTTGTATTAAATGGTTACTCACCAGCCTCCTCTGGAGCCTCCGCATTGTTGTTACAGCAGCTGCAGGCAGGACCAATGGAGGGAGAAGTACTTTCCTCTCCACATGTATTAGTTTAAACCAGGCAGTACTGCTCATTTACACACTGTGACTTTTGACAAAGGGACAGCAGTCTCTGGCAAAGCTTGTCTAACATTAACCCCACCCACCTGACTCTGAAGGCAGGAAAGCTCCCCACGGAGAGAAGTACAACGTGATGAAGCTTTGAAACCACAGCATCACCACACAGACACAGGCTAGAATGTCACTATTGACCAGCAATGTGTCAGTTCACCACAATAAAATCTGTGTGGGCCATTTGTATCATCATGCAGACTGCAGTCACACTCACACCTTGCTGAGAAAGTTTAACGCTAATGCCAATTCTGTATGCTGTGGAGACCACAAGTGCAGGCTTGGCACCATGCTGCTCTCCATACAGGATGCCAAAATACCCAATTTGTCTGCTCTGCATATTCCCAGGTGTGTTGCTTTGTGAACTGCCAGTATTCGCCAAGGAACTTTCACCAGTAGCAATGGAAGCCTTTTGCTGTCTTCCTATCATGGCTGTCAACAACCTGTTTGAAGTCAAACATCAGGCTTGCATTAGTCATGTTACATCTCAAAACCTTCTGAAGTCATTTTCAAACATTTTGCAGATCAAAAGCGTCTGCTCCCAATCACTTTAGCCGGTCATGGTATGATACCTGAAATTCAAGTCTTTATTTACCCAGTTTTAAAGAATCACTTTCTGTGTTTTGTTGGTAAACCAGCAATTAAGGTCATATTACTTGGAGGCTTTACAATTAACCACATGGTATTTCAATCACATTGTTCCCTGGTTCCTCTGAGTGTTAGACTAAATGCAACATTGCTGATGCATTAAAATGAGGAAAGACCAGTGTTTCACAGAACTTGAATCAATGAAGGATGTGCCAGTATAGGTCCCCACAAGCCACAGCTCTGTGTGGCACGGCTCAGAGCACAGCAGCATTGGCAGATGGTTTTGCTCCTGCTTTAAATTTCTACCTCTCAGCAGCAACTGAAGAACAAGTATTTTCTAAGACTATGGGGAAAAAAATTTAAAAAGAGAACATATTTTCAACTATGTCACCAAAAGTAGCAAAACCAACGAAGAACCTGTAAAAAAACCTCCATTTGCTAAATTCAAATGGCCACCATTTCTGACATACTCAACTACACAAGTAGCATTAAACACACAAAACAAAAACAAGGAGAAATTCATCAGTGTCCCAGACCAGCATTCATGCTGTCCACCAGCTGATTAAGTGGAAAACACAAAAACACAAATAAAAAGCCACAAAGTAGAAACAATCTAGAAGATACTTTCTGGCATATTCAAATGATGAGATTTAGTTTGGCATATGGTACTCCCACATCTTAGAAAATGCTGAAGGTTTTTTTTACTAGCAGTCAAATAAGCACAAACTTTGTAACAGTCTGCTCCCAAAAAAAGTCAGTGGTTTTTCTGCTTTTTAGACATCTTATTTTTCACAAAAGTTATGACTACAGGGTCTCCATGAGACCCAGATTACATCAATTTAAGTGCTGTATCAACAGAGACAAGACATTAAGGAAGAGAGAAAGGAAGTACTATTAATCCCCACATTGGAAATCAAGACCTGAAGCAAAGGAAGGTTAAGTGAACCTTTCTTGTTTACCCAGGAAGTCTGTATCTAGCCTGGAACACGTCTGAGTCTCCTAATTTCAAGTCCAGCCTTCTAGCCACAAAACAAACTTCCTTCAAACTAATAAAGGCTTATAGGAATTTCAGTTCGACATTTGCACGCAGGCAAATCAGTAAATCTTTCATAGCAGGAGACAGAGTGCAGATGTACACAGAAAAAAGGAGTAGATAAAAATGCTATTTTAGGTCTTATTAAGCTTATTTTTCTGGCCCTTCCCCGACCCACCCTCTCCCGCCACCACACAGGCAAATGAATTATCATCTATCCACATAATGTACATGCAGCTTGTTTCACTTGCTGCACTGTTGAACTCTGCCGAATTTATCTTCATCTTTTTTTCAGGGAGACAAACAGTGATGCAAAACCCACTAAATGAATGGCTTGAAGTTAAAGGAAGGACAATTAGACAGATGAGTGCAGTAATGTGAATTAGTTTGAAGGGCTTATATGGACTTGCCAAAGTGCATCTACCTTCTCAGGAGCTGAACAGCCATCGCAGATAGTTCTGCAGACTGAAAGCTGTGAGCTTCTCCTTAATGATTATAGAAGTCACCGTGCATTCCATATTGTCTGTAATCCCCATGATGATAACATAACCTTCTATCACAGGTTTGAGGTTTATGAGGAAACTGAAGGGCCAGGTTGGAATTAACATGAATTAGTTCTAAACTGAGAAGTTGCTACTAGTTGACAGGTGAAGCTATTTCACCCTAAGAGGACAGATATGAATAAACCTGTATTCCTCTGGTTTGAGTCCCCCTGTCAGAAAGATGACTCATGGTGTCAACGCACTATAGCTCAAGTTTGACAGAAAGAGTTGCAAGTAGCATATTTCCAGAAAACAGAGAAATTTAACTCTTTGTTGATGCATGATGGCTTGCAGCAAGCCTTTCCAAGTCTACCAGGAGACAGTCTGGGTACAGAGGGTGCTCAGGCTGCAAAGTGACAGCTGGCAACACTGAAATCTCCAGCTCGTGGGATTCACGTCTCTAATTACTGCTGATACAACACATCTATGGTCCTGTGCAACATATTATTACCCTACAGGATGATTTTTGTTTATATATGCAGAATACACAGTCAACTTTAAAAAAATTGTTTGTGTATGTGAAAATACCTACACTTGGATCATAAAAGCACATTGTACACTCTGACTGGGGAATGAATCTGTTACAGCAACTGCTCAGGATCTGCTGCATACCTGAAAGTGGTCAGTGAGTCCTGCCAAGTGAGTGTGTATCCAAAAGCGCTTCTGAGCTCTGCTCCTGTCCTGTCAGCAACGTTTGTTTCTCCAGTTGGATGGAAACCCTTGACCTAGTCAGAATCATTTCTGGACACAGTCCAACAGCAGTGAACATCAGGCATCACTACTTGTAATGTTCAAGTCAGAGCCCATGGTATGCAAGTGCCATCTTAAAATAAATACTTCTAAAAAAATTCTAAGGACTTCTATAAAACAAGTGGAAAAACTCCTTCAGAATTCTATTCCTACACAACAAAGCAAGTTTTACGTATCAGGAAACACACTTTAGATGTTCCTTTGAAGGATTCGTTCACTAGTATCTCTGTAGATTAATGTTACCGCACATTTCTTTCAAAAAGAAATAAAGGCAGAAGGCATATAATGGCTGAGCAGCCAATCACTTCAGAAAAAGGACTGCTTTCACATCGCTGCACACTAGGTTTGTAGGAGGTAAATAAGGGCTTTTATAATACCTCAGAGGATACATATACAAACCGGCAAATTTTAAAATATACAGCATTCAGAATTACAGGTGGTTTGAGTAAAGGCAGAGGATATCAGCTCTGTTAAAAACTTGACATGGAATCATAATGCGGTTTGATGTGCCAGTATCGGGCTGGTCAGAGCAAGCAAAGCCTCATCTAGCCTAACCTCCAGCCAAGCACCATTATCCTCATGGCCAAGTATTCCTGAAGACTTACACAGCACGGAGTCTAGATTAGGCAAGGAAGACTTAGATGGAGGTTCAGGATAGATGAGGCTTTGTAACTGCATAGCAGGACAGAACTGGGATGGGAGGCAGACCTACCCTACATGCAGAATAAACCAAGTCAAGTGAAGAAACCCATGTTTACCAAGGGCAGCATATATTTGTGTATTTCTAAGTATCAATGACGCAAAATAATTTAAATGCAGCTCTTCTAACAGATACCTAAACATCAGACTATGGTAAGCAGAAAAGCTAACACACTGCCATATTAACTTTGGAGACATAAGGAATTAAAGAGCTGAAATGCAGTAAGATTAGGGCAATCATTAGATGAAACCAAACAAAATTATCTTTGTCAAAGACAGACTGTCACTTTTATATTCCAAACATTAAGGAAAAATGTTTAATTTCCAAATTCTTCAAATGAACTGGAATAACACCACCTAATCTCCATAATTTAGATGCAAGACTTTATATCCGGGATGAACCAAAATCACAGCAAAGTAGGTGGGGGGGCGGGGCAGGGGAAGCAGTGTTCTTCAACAGAGCGGATGAAAAGCTGTACAGGTTTATGCAGAAGTGTATTTATTTATTAAAAATCTTACCACTTTTTAGCAATGAAGTGTATGAATGGTATCCATTTGCATGGAATGCACAGAGTGGCAGGACCTGAACAAGCCTTGTATCAGAAGCCCTGGCTTCATCTGTGCCACCCATGACAGCCCCCCAAAACACGCACAGCAGTTCCTGCCGATTTGAGATCTGCAAAGCAGCGACAGTGCCAATTAAGATCTCGATGTTATCACATCTGGCTTCCTCCACCACGGTATGTCTCACAGCCATGTCCATGCAGAGTGCCAGACTCGCTCTGAGATGCCAGAAGTGCCTTGAAACAGCTACGCAACCGTCTCCAACCCACGCTGCTGCTGAACATGCAATGCCAAGGTCAAGACCAGAGATCACTGGTACACACAGTATGGCCATGGGTGCAGTAAGCAGGCACAGTGCATGAGCTAAAGCGTCTTATTTCTGCGTTCACATCACAACCAGGGAAAAGCAAATGCTCGCAGCAGCAGGTAGCGATGTATAGGGCTTGCAAATCCCTGCTCCTTCAGTCCAGGTGCCCAGAGTTTAGGGCACAGACAAGCACAAGCTGCAAGCTTTATGCAGGGAGAAAGTATAAGCAAACTGCAGCACTACTACAAAGCTAATCTTTCTCAGGGGCTGTTGCTATGAAAGACCTTCAATATACTTGATCTCATTTACTTAAAAAAGACTGTCAGAAAGACTTGTCAGCAACTTCTTGGAAAGGCAGCAGAGGGAGGGGAAGCAGACTGTTAACATTAGAATATCACCTACCATCTGGATGTGTTTAACATAGGATCAGATATAAGATTTGGACATAAATTTGCAGTCCTTGGTCTCGTGCCCAGACAAAACTTGAACTCAAGAACTTGAAGACATGTCCTTGTCTGTGGGTTGGTGCATGTTAACAAAAGCTCCAAACACTCAGGCAATTTCACTGCTTCTACTCCTTGCCCTTCTTTAAAAAAATGTTAAGTGTATTTAAAAGAAGAAAAAAAACCCCACCAGCATAAAAAGCCAATAAACACCCAACAAGCTCTACTGTACACTGAAAAAAAGAAAAAAAAGGAAACAGACAGAAGTTCTGTAATCTCTGAAATGATCCAGTTTCGAACAGTCAACTAATAAATGGATTTATTGATAGGCACCAGCTGAAAGGAAGTTCATGGCTGCTGCTTACTTAACAATGATCTAAATCCTAGTGTCTGCTTCCGAACAGAAGGATTAGTGTAAAATGTGTGGAGGAATAGAGAACACAAAGAAATAACTGCATAGCTGACATGGGCTTGCTATACTTAACATCTAAAGAAACTAAATGTTACATCCAATGAGGTGACTTGTTCTTGACAAACTGTGTTTTGCAGCATATGAGTAACTACATTGGATATAAATTCCAAGGGGAATCTAAAATCGCCCGTGAAATTCCTTGTTTTAAGAACAGAGGATATTTAGGCCTCATCACATCATATTCATCAGGAATTCTCCATTATTATTGCAGCCACCATTTTCCCTCTGTCTCCACCTCTCCCCGTCCCTTTGGGACTGCTTCACCTAACAAACAACAATTAAACCCTGAAGTGCTTATTGATCAGAGTGTTTTTCAAAACTTCAGTTAGTTTCATTAAACAGATTGAATAAAAAGTTTCAAGTGCAGAGAAAAATGTGTCTTTGCCTGAAAATATGAGAAATAAAATTCACCTGATCTGTCAGCTAACTTCCCAGAGCAGCAGGACCTGCCTGACACACGGAGCACCAGAGCCTCCCTGCAGCACCTCTTCAAGTGCATTCATGAGAATGTTGTTTAAAACCAACTGCAAATGAGTGGCACAATAAAAAATGTTTACAGTAATTCATACTGGGTAAAATAAATAAGGACAATATTCCTCCTGCTAGCAAACAAAAGCAGAAAATCAATCCCCAGCCCCGCAGACCTGGGCCTATTTCCTCAGCTCACTGCCTCCCTCCCTCCCTCTCCTGGCAGTAGGAAAGGCTCAGAGAGGACTGAGAAAGAGCCCTCACCCTATGCCATTCATCAAAGATGCCCTACTATTTTGTTAATAGCTAGATTTATAGACAGCACATGAAAAAAATCCTACGGTGAGCTCTAAGTGCTTTTAATAGCTCTTATACCCAGAACACATCAATGTGAAATGTTACTCAATACCAAGGGCAGGTAACTAACTTGTCAGCAACACAAATTCACAAAAAAATAAACAGCTTCAGGATAATCAGCACCAGCCTTTCCCTCACAACTCTCCCCATCTTTCAGCAGCCCACACCAGTATACCCAGGGTAAGAACACCTCCACCACAGAACACCTTTGAAGTCAAATAAAAGCTAGAGCACAAAACTTTTAATGCATTTTTTAATAAATTATTTCTACATTTAAAATATTTATTGTCAATACCACCACCCAACAATAACCTGCCAGCACCCATCTGAAGAATGTAATCTAATGTATTGCACTTGCTATAGTGATTTCCCACATTTATTTTCTTAAATAAATAAACAAGAAGCCAGAGCAAGAACAAAACAGATTTTTCTGGATGGAAAATTTTATTTGGTGGTGAATTACTTTCTCTCCCCCTTGTTCTTTTTAAAGGGAGAGAAAGGAAAAAAGGACATTTCAGATCAGAAAGCACTAAAGATTAAAACAAGAATTAAAGAACACACCAAACACATCCTAAACCAACCCAGACCACTTGCTGTAGCTTTTCACCATACCCATTCCTTACATAGCCAAATGGCACTGCAGACGCATCTCCACCACCCACACAATCAGCATGTCACTTCCCAAGTCATTTACTGCCTGCAGTGCTGGCAGCTTTACACCTACACAGTACGTCTTCTCTGCCACGGAAGGTACCTCTGTGCCATGGGTAGGTAGTGTGCAGTCACTATCTTGTAAAAAACAAGTGAAGACACATTGTTAAGTTAAAACAGGCAAGGCCAATTGAAGGCAGGAAATAAAGCACTGCCCTTGACCGCTGATCTTACAGTAAGCATGATGCACATCCCCACTGCTGTAGGAGAAGTGATGTTGCACCAGGGATAATTTAAGGATGCAGGACAGGAAATGGCTTTTACTAAGTTAACAGAGCCAGCAGGTACAGACAGGAGAGCCCAGAGGAAGGGACCGCATGCCCAAAAGCTTGTCCTTTTCCAATTACCACATTGCCAAAGCACACACCTATTTGCCAAAGGAATTTATTGCCATCTGTTCAGTGGGACCACAAAGTGCTTATATTTCCGATCAGGCTGCCTGTAACAGAGCAGAAGCTACAACACAAGAAGCCCTTTCCCCGAGTTAGGGGAAGAGTTGATAAGCAAGCAAGAATTTCTTCTCATATGAAATTTTGATAAAAACCAACACATTGTCAGACTTTCATAGAAAAATATTGTTATTGCTGAAAAAGGAAATACTTTCAATTCAGTGGCCCAAAAAAAGGAACAGTTCCATATTTTCCAGTGTAACCGTACGTATTTCTTATGAAAACAGAAGTGTTTTATAAAAGCTGCCTATCTGATGAACTAAGCAATCTCCATTGTAAACATTTACCATCTCAAACATTTGGAAATAACATGCTCTACTTGAAAGGACTAACCTTACAGTAAAGTTCTTCAAATGCACAGAAGATGACATTCAGAAACACTGTATTTCACAAGAATTAGTCAGGAGAGATGGCAACTAAAATACGCAGTTATTATTGAGTCATGAGATATGACTTATGCCAACATACCAGTATTAACTCCATTACATGCTCTGTGTGTGTCCGTATATTTGTGCGTCTGCACACACAAGCACATGTATATACACACACACGCACACGTGCATACATATACATGCATATATGTCTGTATATTTCATGGTACGTCCAGGCTAGGATTACAGCTGGTTCAAAAGGCAAAATTGTTTTACCCAAATGATCTGGAGCAAAAGATTTAAAACATTGTTTCTTTTCCAGCCACTGTGATGCAGCACTTAGCTGGGTTAAATCTGAACAGCCTCACCAACACTATAAAGCTGCACTGACCAGCTATTATATACACAATATAGTCTGTATTAAGCTAAGTTAGATACAGACTCTCTCACACTCTCTCTAGCTCTCTTATTTTATTATTTTTATTTTTTTTAACAAAAGGCATAGCAGAAATTGCAAAAGACTTGACGATAAGAGCCACCGGCCCTCATTAGAGTAATGCAGGTGATGAGGTCTGGAATTCACTTGGTTATTCATATGGTACATACAGTGAAGTGTATAGCAAATTGATGTTTCATAGCAGGAGCTTTTTCTTATGAAAGTCAGCATGTGCCAGCATAACACAACACATCAGCACAGCATAAGGAGTATTTTGAAGCATTTTAAGATCCTCTGTGTAGAGTTTATTACAATGACAATGCAAAGGTAAATTGCAAACCTAAAATACACTTAAAACAATATTCCTCAGCTGATCTACAGCATTGATTTAATCTCATCAGTCAGTACAGAGGGCTGTGTGTGTTAAGGAGTGTGTATGTACGTGCTAGAGCAGCATGGAAGCATAACATGGGACCCACATTAATAACAACGGTGCAAGGCTTCCTTTCACTATGAAAAAATTTTGCCCTTCAGATGCAGTTCACATTGATGATATATTTCTACGTTTTTAAACTGAAAAGCTCCACTTTGTCACAAATTATTTAAAATACAAACACTCCAGCTCCAGTCTAAAGTTTTGTTATATCAAGGTACACGTGAAGTACTGTGAAAAAAAAAAAAAAAAACCCAAAAACAAAAAACCACCAAAAAAAGCTCAGCCCATCAAAACTCGTGGGAATTTTGGTAGTGATTTTAATAAAGCCTGAGTTTTTCCCTACCGCATCCACATTATCAAGTTTCCTTTTATTATCACTCAGGTTCCCCTCCAACCCAAAGCATTTACTTTGCAGTCAAGGTAAACTAGAAGTATTCATAGAATAAAAGTACATTTACTGCACGTTCAGGCATTTCTCAGCACTGTCAAGGACTTCAGTTGCATCAGACTTAAGAGGTGCAAAGCAACGTTTGATCATCTCTTATTGCCCTGAAAGCTCCGTCAAAATAAACAGATTGAAATGGTTTACAAAGCAACTGTCACGGCTAAAGAACAACATGTGAAATTAGCTTGTTCTCTTTAGATTGCAATTTAGTCATGAGCAAAACCACTAGATGCGTTTGAGCTAATAGGTATGACATACCATCATCTTACTCCCCAGACCTGTTTAATCAAATTGGCTTTCATTCATTCTCAGCTATACACAGGGAAACATATGAATACAATGTCCATCCCTACCAGAAACAGGTTAAGTGCACAATGTAATATCTTTCCTAATGATACACCCTGACACTGGAAAGCGTTTTTCCATCAGGACATTACAGTCACTAAAATCATGAGAGTCAGATTGAACCAAACTGTCAACCCTTATTCAGACAAAGATCCTGCCCTGATTAAAATTTCTGTTCATTTTCATGAAAAGCAGCAAAACCTTTGGCTGCTTTATAGTATGGGGTAGACTTTAGTTTGCAAAGCAGAGAGCACTGCTTAAAAGGAAGACAATTTTTTAAAGCACCTGAAATTTAAAGGACTTATCTAAGTCACAAAGAAGCATCAATTCCCAACCCCCAAAAAATGGTGGCTTTAAGAGTACACGAGATTCTACATCATCCAGTTGCTTTATCCTGTCTGCTTTGTCAGGCAAACTTGTGCCATAAACACACCTTTGTAAAGTGTGATTGTTTTCCATCCTTCATAATCAGTCCTTGTATTCCCCGATCTGTCAGCTTGATATTGAAGAATAACAATAATTTTCTGTTAATAACGTCGTGCTCTAGAAGCATTTAACATTCCTCTTTGCTACTGAATGGTAAGACATTACACTAATTAATAGCATTCCCTCTGTTTTATGTTTCATAAAAACTTTAGCTGATATTTCAAAGGCACACAAGGACATTCAAGCAGCCTCCCTAGAACACAGCCATGCATGCCTTTAAAAATTTCTTTATAAAAGAAGCAGCCAAAAAAAAAGATGTTAGAAAGATTGCTGGTCTAGGATAACTTAAAAACTTACGCCTAGCTACAGCTAGCACTTTAATCCTAAAGATGCTCACTCCCTTCAATTTACTGGATTTAAACACACTGAAGTTGGTAACGTTCCTCTCTCACAAGTTTTTCCATAAATGAATAGGCCCAATATATGTCAAAATTAGTATACAAAACTAAACAACAAAAACCAGCTAATTATTTTATGGTTTATCCATAAACACAGGATGGAGGTTCTGGCTATCAAAACTACAGATCGTAAAATTGAGAAAATTAGAAGAAATACATCAAATATCAAACAAAACTCCAAAAATGTCTCAGATGTGTTAAGGTACAAATTCTTTATGAATAAATATTTCCCCTACTGACCTTAGTAATAATCGGGGGTAAAGGCAGTGCCATCTGTAAGCTATCTGAGAAACGCAGAGCACAATAGCAACAGACTCTTGTATTTAACAAAATATAAAACTGTGTAACAGTATCAACCAGCTGTAATTTAATGCACCATAAAATAGGTTTTGTTTGTTTCATGATGTATGAATGCAAGGAGGTAAAATAAGGGACAGAACCTATCTGTGCTTCTTATCCTACAAGTATATATGATCTCATGTCAGCCTGACACTCTTCTTTCTTATATAATTAGGACGTAGGATGTCTATTACTAGGACACCTACGTAAATATTAAATTAGGACATTTATTCTTCTCAATTATTACAGTTAAGTCACTGGAAGAAATCCTTCTACTTCTACATATCTAGCATTAATCAAACTCTCAAGAAAGTATAGCTACTGCATAGTTTTATTGCACTCACAGTGGTATGATTTAACTTTGAAGTTAATTTTGAAGTCCAAATAAATATTTTTCAAAGATTATGAAATAATGTAATCCTCATTTTGCGATTTTCATTCAAGAAGTCAATACCATGGTCATAAGAAATGCAGCGCCTGTACTTCATAGTGGCTACACGCCTGGTACTCCATTTGTCAGAGTGTCAGTATTCCCCATCAGTGTAGTTACCATCACAAAAAACTTTCTGTCTTAACCTCTGAAAACTAGAAACTACAGTACTTCAAAAGAAAGACAGGTTTTGCTTATTTCTGTTAGACAAACCAGGGTAAAACAGACAACAACACGTAGATAGATGTTCCATTAGACGAGAAAATGCTGTAATAGTGGGTAGACATCCGAGAGGCAGCTAACAGCATTTTTTTTCAAGTCACCAGGTCAAGGATTGGTTTCCTTCAAAGTGGGTTAGCCCAGCCCCTCTGAAAGCCAGGGGTTTCAGGAGACTGGTAAAACAGCCCAGGGCATTTAGTACTCCAGCTCTTCCCAATAAATTGGCAGATGCTCCAGGCAGTACCTTCATTCTAAGAGATACTTTGTCACATCGCCAAGGGTTCATCCTCAATCTTTTCTGTTAATTTTTTAATGAATAAATGAACAGCGTTTTATGGCTTGATTAAGAAAAAAGAAAGAAAAAAACCCCAAATGCGTAGGTCTCATCGGGTCTTCACTCGTAAAGAAAATACTCCCAGTGAAAGGATGGCCTTGCATATTTGTGGACTAACTGTGCAGCACACAGAGGAACTCCAAGGTATGTCAGTGAAGCCCAGTTTTGGAAAGGAGAGCATGGGATTGCTCTGGTGAGCTAAATACAGTAGATAAGCACAGCAGAAAATTCAGAACTAGAACCAAAGGCTTTTGTAAGGTGAGGAATCGTAACGTTATCTAACAAAAATACCAGCATCCCTAGCCCAGCATACCATTACAATCTTCTGCTAGAGAATTCAACATGCTGTAAGCAGGTCCAGTGCTGAAGTTACAAGCCAAAAAGCACTGAAACACTATGAAAAACTACTCGTGTTCTTGCAGCCGAACAGCCTCCCCCACCCCCTTATCCAACACTTCTTCTGCCCCTGGTTTGGACGCAAAGAAACAAAGCAAAACCAAAGCATTTAAAATTCCTCAAAGCCAGCTCTTTATCACCCACACAAACAAGAAGCAATTCCAAGGAAGCCCACAGAATTACTCCACCTTCACTCTGCTATATAGGAGAGCAAACTATGGCACTTTCCCTCCCACTTAAGTATTGACAAATAAAATGCGTGAGGGCTCAAACCGAAACATAGTGCTGTTTGCCTCTAACAAGAGTCCTGCATTACACTGACCAACTGGCCGTGTTTGTGCTTGCTACCAGTACAACACATGCTGTCTGCACGCTCCGTACTCACTGAGGTTGCTCTGTCTTGCACTCACCCCTGAAGTGCGGAGGAGCAAGGTTTATATTAACAGCCTTCGTTTCACGTCTGCACAGCAACTTTTGGGCTACAGCTAGGAAACGCTGCCTGGGGAATGCACTGAAGCAGCATAGGCCGGCCTGACCCAAGGGTCTTGTTCCCAGAAGCTCCCAGCAGCTGCCCTGGGTCCACAATCTGGTTGCATTTCAGCAAGTGCAGTATCCTATTGAACTGACAAAAAACAACTTTTCCTTTTTGAACCGCACTATTTCCAGACAAGCTCTACGCAACTATTTAGAGATCTAGCCAGCTGGGACCAGTCTAGATGTGATTAAACTCCTGTCTGTGCAAAACCAAAGCTCACCAAGTCGGATTGCAGTGCCAGAGAGGGGAGAAAGCGCTGCCAGCATGATGCTCCCGGGGACAACACACTAACTCTGCATTTTGCACCACAGGATACCTCCTGCTTGTACCAATTCTGGTGATAGCCTGCAAAGCACATCTACCTTAAAAAATTTCTCTGGAAGGAGAGAAGATGGTTGGGTAAACACCTCAGCTGGAGTGAAGTACTGGATTATTTGTCACTCAGCATGGCTACACAATTTTCAAGACAACATAAGCTTCACCCATGACACAACTTAATTGCATTCAGCTCTGTGTACACACTAGGATGAAGTTCATATTTAATAAAAACTTTGCCACAACACCTCATCAGGAAATACGCTTATTCCAGACAAGCTTACTGTAACTATTTATGGTTTAGCTTTGTCAAACTTAGCAAAACAAAATGAGCTATACCAAGAAAAAATAAACATCTTCAGGCTGTTATAACAAATATTTATGTCAGAGCTTTCATCAGTATAAGGTAATAAAATCAGACTTAAAGATCCTTGTGCACTTCTACCTCTTTCTTCCATGAGACACAAGTAGTTGTGCACTTCTACCTCTTTCTTCCATGAGACACAAGTAGGAGTGCTGACTTGGGTGGGGTAAGGAGCAATTCCTACCCTAAAGAGCTTACAAATTACATCAAGAATTACAGTAGGAAAAAAGTAGAACTGCGACTCCACTCTTGGGCAAAAGGACACAGATAAACTGAATTGGCCAAGGTGAAGGCAAAGCTCTGTAGCTGAAATGAAAACAAGACTATCTGTTCAGCTTGCTCAGGTATTGATCCACAAGACCTAACCTCTCTATACTGTCAGAGTGCAATTTTAAATGTTACAATTTCAGCTTTGTTCCTTTTATTTTAAGAAGGTTCCTCTTTTATCAAGAGGAATGCATGACATTCATTCACAGAGGATAAACAGTCTGAAGAAGAGAAGATATATAATCATCTCAGCAAATGATGAATCACTTGCAAAACATTCTTCCCCTTTACTATTTTATTGGGAAATGCAACCTTCCTAGAAGTCAAGATACCGGTATCATGCATATTTATGCTAATGGCAATGTGTTTCACACTGGTATCTAGTCTTGCCAACAGCACTGTTAACAACCCAGGGAAACAAAACAACCTATATTTCAAATACAGCAAACATAAACACACTAAAAACAGAAGCTGGAAAGATAGGAGGCTTGTATTAGCCTGGAACAGTCCCTGTTGTTGGATGGTCCACATCATGAAACAACTGACCAACCTCAAGAAATGCAATAAAACGTGAATTCTCCAACGACAACTCAGGAACAATTTTTTAACAAGCAAACAGAAAAATCCAGAACCTGATTCTATTAGTGTGTGAGAGTGTCATGAACACATGGGGTGATGCTGGGAGGAGGATCCCCATCATGAAAAGAAATAGATGATTCTCTTCAGAGACGACGAGACCGTCAGCAAGTTACTGCCATACAGGGCCACGCTGAATCTGGTCTTGTCAACAGAACACACCAGGACATTGGGTAACCACCCTATTAAAACGGCAAAGACTTTTACAACCTGTCATTACAACCCATAACCAGGTGAAGGGTGGATTAAGTCAGGAGGAGATGCTAACCCTGTCCCACTTGCCTGGTAAATCTCCCAGACAGCTCTGTACTTTCAAAGGCAATTTTACGTGACACAGCTTTTGACCCATTTCAGGATTTCAAGGCCACCATGTCACCTTATGGATGGAGCTGTGATTACTGATGGTTGCAATTAGCACATAACTAATCAGCTGTAAATTCTCATCTCAGGTCAGAGATCAAGTGCTATCATTGCCCCTAGACCAGGAAATGCCACAGCACACAGTAGCCACAGACTAATCTCTAGGATAGTACCTCAATACTGCAAACAGCTCCCCATCTCACAAATTAACCAATAAAGTACAGCATAAGCCTTCCTGGCATGGCATTTTCAGGCTGTAAATGGTAATTTACAGGTGGTAAATTAGGACCCAAGTTTACCAATTCTTATGCCACTGTTTCACCCATACACCCAGGAACTTAGAGAAGTACACTGGGCGCTTGAAACAGAAGTAGTTTGTGTCCCAGTTCTATGGATGCCTTGCAAAACACTGGCTTCCACACACTGTCCCAGTCACAGGGTGCTGGTCAAAGCCAATATTGCTGTGAACGTTTTGAATCTGGGAATTCAGTATTCTCCCCTTCCTCCGACGATCATTTGCAACGCTGTTTTGCCTTAATGTACGGCACTGTAAAACATGGTGATGCAAAACCAGAAAAACAGACCAACTAAAGCTACTGTCAGAAGCGGTCGAGAGCACGGCGTACATAGTGTGGTGTGCATCTCCTCAAATTTCTGCCTGCCAAACAGAATGCCAGCTCAGCTACAGCAGGATGCCTTGGAGGCTTCATTCATGTACTTCTAACGTTTTTATCTGCCAAGATATTTTCAAGCTATTTCTTTCTGGAGTGTCCTGAAAGGAATATATCAAAACATAAGGATTTTTCTTGAGGTTTGAGGTCACTTCAAAAATACCGCTGAGGTCAATGCAAGTCTTTGTTAAGCTCTGGTTTCAGCCTTCATGAAAAACATGAAAAGAAAGAAAATTTAATACTTGCATACCACTTCTCAAACAAACCCGTGCCTGTCCTCTGCTAAACATTCCTGGGACATCACTACCAACACTTAAAAATCTGGCACTGAATCACATAATTACCTACCAATAGAAGACATTTATGAATGCACTTACTTACTAAGTGCTGTAACTTACGCTTTCCACTTTTTCTTGTTTTCTGGATGTCAAGATCTCAATTGAGTCAGCTAGTCAATGGTAAAAGGACCCTTCCTGTACATCCTTCATGGCTGGTTGCACAGGTACTCCCAAATTCACCCATTTTTAGGGGTGATACCCAGCCACAGGCCAAATGATACAGAGTAACTGATGTCTGCACTGATCAGAGCTTATCTTCTCCACAGGAGATTAGTCTTGACCAAATGACCTATGCAATGGACACAACCAGCCCCTGGACCCTACATGAAGCTTCTGGTATTTTGTGACATGTTTACTATCTTCTGCCATGCTCTCTTCCCTCCCAGCAAAACATACAAAATACTCTGGAAGCTGGGTCATAGCCTCCCCATAAAATTCCTGCTGTGACTGAATGCTGTTGGGGTGGTGCTATGTTAGAGCAATGACGTGGTTCCAGCACCCTGGAAACACACATCTGCATTTCTCTAGTTCAGGTATTACCAATGACAGACAGAAAAAGCACTTATACAGAGCCTGATTTTTCCTGTTTTTCTTAAAGCCTACAAATCAATTATAGAAATGGGTTACAGCTACTTTACTGCAACTGATCCCTAATGTTTACGTTTCAACCAATAATACATTCCAACAGGTACTCCATCTACCTGTAACAAATGTAAAGCATACTTTATGTACTTTACATGTATTTTTATTGCAAAAGGCTGCAACAGTCAATATGCATAATGATGAAACAATTATTATAACATACTAGTTGAAAAACATTTCCTTAGAGCTTCATCAACTCAGTATTAAACCAAATTAGGATACAGCAAGCATATCTAACAGGGTAGAAGTTAATTACATGGTTGCATTTTAGTCACACTGTAACATTATACAGTTGGGCCTGACTGCCACCTTGTCTGAAATAAAACTGGCACTGAAGCCAATGGAAGCTCTCAGACAAGGTCTACAGCTCTCAGGACATGACTTTGCAGGGATGCTCAGGGAAGTCAACTGGCATTAGTTTAACATATGACCTAAAGAAGATTAGTTAAATTCTATGTGGATGCTTTCCTTCAGAATTAAAGTGACTTTAATATGATTTTGTTACTTAAGTTTGGAAGTGAAGTGAACTAAATTGAATTAGGCCACTTCAATGGTGAATAAAAGCATCCACACAGAGTTTTGATGCAGTGCAACAAGCTACTTTAAAAATTAACTCATACAAATTTTCCCATGTGTCCATTCATTCACAAACCCTTTAGGAAGGTTATAGTTTAAAAACTATTAATCTGATTAAATGAAATTTCACTTTATCAAATCACACAGTTCAACTTGCTGGGGTGAAGAAATCACTAAACATAAAGGTGAGCTCCTTGGAAAAGTCACCCACCTTCAGAGGAACAGATTATTTCTGCTGTGGTACTCCAGTGAGTTATACTAAAAGACTGCAGAAACACTCGCCCCTTTTTAGCGTCTGATAAGCAACATCCAGTGTGGTATTTCAGGTGGTGGGAAGAAAAGTCTGAAGTACCTTCTGGTTTTGCTTTAAGGCAGAGTAAATTCATCAGCAGGGACCACGTTCCATATCTACTAACACAAAGCACATTTCCAACTATAATAGGACCTCTAGCATCTTATATAGCCTTCCACGTAAGCTAATTCAGGAAAGTGAAATAATAATGGTTAATTCATCATCAAACAGCTCAGATGAAAAGAAAAGGCAGTTAAGTAAGGCTGAAAGTATGATTTGACATATACTATCTCAAGAGTACTGGGCCAGTGGATAACATATGTTGTAACTCCTGTTGACAAAGAAAGAATGAGGGAAGAGGAATCCAGAATGAGCGCTAATCTCTAACACTTAAAGTATCGCTTGCTTTCTTTCCTAGACCATTTCAAACCTCAAATACTTTCCCTTCTATCATATTTGCACAGGAAGTCTGCAGACACCATTACACCAAAGGTGGAGAGGTCTCTCAGTAAACCTATAAAAGAAACATCTCTTCACAGAACATGTTTTGAAGACGCAGGGCATATGTATGCATTCTGATAGAACCTTATTACAACACGCATCTGTTGGTGTCCAACTGCACGAGAACATGTCACGTGGTTTACAGACATCCAGGTTTCTTATCAGACGAGAGCTAGTAATAATACAGTACTCTCAGATAGCCCTTGCACTTTTAACAAGTCAGACGCAGCTTGTACCAGGACAGCTGGCTCTCAGCAGAACATGACCAGACCCACCATTGCTGTGATAAGTAAGATCTTGTAGCTATGTGTTTGTGCATCATGAAGCAATGGGGCACGATAAACGCAATTAGGTACGTCAAAAAGTCTGCATCTTTTTAAATATTCCCATAATAGCCACATTCAATACTACGCTATCAGATGGATGGATCTGAGCTACTTTAAGTGCTCTGACAACTGCTCTCTGGAGTCTGACAGAACTTAGCAGTGATTATAACAAGTAAAGTAAACCCAGTGGGCTTAAAAATACCAGTAAAAACAAAATCAGTGGTTTGCAAGCTTCTTTTCTTTAGACAGGCTCACTGAATTAAGAACAGGGGGTAATTTCAGCTTTACAGCAGTTTTCCAGACTGAATGTTGAGGATGTGGTGGATGCGTATTAATTACAACTTATTTGAAGTACGTATCAAGATCAAAAGGAAAGAAATGTTACGTTAGAAAGGAAAGAATTGATCTACAGCTGCAATTAAAAACATGAACTCAAGGGAAAGAGTTGTTTGAGTTTGTAGGGGAAATATCATACACAGAATTAAGATCAGTATTATAGTTTTAGAAATGCAGCAAGCAAGCCAGATAAGCAGCAGCACATAGTAACTGAGTATTTACACAGCTGTAAAACATCTACCAGGAGAACTGGGAGTAGGTATGTTTGGAATGGTAGCAGGGAAAGAAATCTTCACCTGATCCTGTACCATAATTTGCTGTATTGCCTGGCTGTTCCTGCTTCCTACAAGAACACCAGGAAAGGGGCATTGATTCAGGCCACTTGTATCCAAGTAAACTAACAATCCAAACTGTCAGTTTATTCAAAGACAGAAAAAAAATTACCAGTAAGACTATTAAAGATTAATAGAAAAAATATTTAATCAAAACCTAAAATGAAGGAATCTTTTGCTTAGAAGCCTAGAAACTGAACGGTTCTCACCTGGGTTTTCTATACCCTGGTACTGGGAAGAATAACTCCACTACCTTGCTTGCTACCACACTGCACAGAAACACAAATGCTGGTCAGATCTGCCAAGGAACTGGTTTCACAAAAAAGCTCCTCCAGGAAAATAAATTGCTCAGTGTACTTCTACTAACAGGCTGATCAGCTCTTTCATGTATTAATTGGTCCTGGCTTATCAGCAGGCAGACTTATATCTGTCTGTCTTCAGATGTTTACATAAGAATAATTTATAAATTTTGTATGCTTGTTTATTAGACATGAAAAGCATTTCAAACTTTCTCAGGTCTAGACTTGTAATAACCTTAGAAATTTCTTAATCATCACTGTTGCATTTAGAACTGAGCTTTAGTACAAAGTTTTTTATAGAAGATGGTGCTAATATTTAACAGAGATGAAAATGAAACAAGTATCACCAGAGAGAGAGAGGGACCCACTCACACCTACTGTATCCTCTGCCTTCTACTCACAGCACCTTCAACTTACACTGGGAATAAAAATCAGTCATTAGTACAACATTCAGCCACACGGATCAGAATGATCATCTCACACTTACTCATTTCTGTCCCACCAGCCTTGCAGGAGCTATCTATGAAAAATGCAGCCATAGACATCAGCAACTTCAGTCTTAGCCACTTACAACAACGCAGTAAAAGTTTTTAGCATATACTGAACACACTGTGTTGTGAAGAAACTACTGAAGGAAGCAAACACCCTTAGCACCCTTAGGTTTCTTGGAAAGACTGGGATGCTTCAGAAGAGGTTTGCCTGCACAAGAGCTTGTGCAGTTCCAAATACAGTCAGAACCAAAATTATAGAGTTTTCCCAATCAACAAACTTCATTTTCTTCTCCTTTTTGCCACTTGCTCCCAGTACCTGCCATAACTAAGACACATTCACTGTTGTGTCCTCCTACTCCTTCTACCTCCCTGTTGACACAGCAGAAAGAGAAAAGAAGCTCTGCTGCCCTGCACATTTGATATGCAACTCCAAGATGCTATAAGAGCAACTGAAAACCCTTTTCCTACAGCCACACACTCTTCATAGTCCCTAACTCAAGAGCAGGAAACATGTCGGGGCAGAGAGCAAACGCTAAGATATATCCCTGCAATCTCAAGGAAGCAGGTGGTTCCTCCCAGATTATTGCCAGTTCCCGCATTTCAGAGCGGCCCATGGCCTGGGTGTGGCAGAGGTATAATCAGTCCTTAAATATCCTTTTCTTCTCCACACTGTTCAGCCCACGCACAGCAAAGCCTCCGTTTTGTTATGTCTGGTCACACCACAGTAGCAAAGAGATTCAAGACACACAAGTTTCCTGTTTTCATTGTTTGGCACGCTTTGGGAGCAATATGCTCAAAGCCAACTGATTTAGGTCATTAATCAAATCAACAAAGAACTGGCTAACAATCTGTTTTAACTCAGTTGGCAACTGATAGCTGTCTCTACATCTCTGAATTTGTATAGCCCTTTAGTTTTAATCAGCAGCATAGCCATTAAACTGTCCTTCTGGTTCTCCAAATGAAGGAGAAAAATTCTGGAAATTAAGCTTCTGATGCAAACAGCTGTACTCGCTCGTTCAGGAAGCCCTTACTGAGAATACTCCATGTCTGTCACTCGGAATTGGTTGTTTCCTTCAGCGCTGCTGCCAGTAAGCGGCTGAAAGATGAAAGCCAAAGGGGAAGAAACGCAGGCAAGTGGACATCCAGATATGGCAAAATCTTGAGACCTTGAACACAGTCCAAAAATTATCCCTTTGCCAACACAAAAAAACACATCTCAAGTTCAGGCCACAAAACTAAGACAAGAGGTCTGTCTTTATAGGATTTAGAAAAAGTATGCATATGTCAGTTTCAAGAGAAACACATCTTGAAACAAATTTATAAACCATTATAAACCACTACAAGTAACAAAGACTAAAATAATAAATAAAACACTGAAGGGAAAAAAAAAAATTTAGTTACTCTACCTTACCAAGCATGCACTACTGCAGGACTATGACCAAATAGCTCTTCTATTTCCAAATACATGAGACAAACAAGCTATAAATAAACAAGTTCAAGATGTGCACCAATATCACAAATGCCACCCACTCCGCTGTCACTCACTCACTACAGCCCATTTCTGACACTGTCTTTATTTTCTTCCCCTTTGCAGGCATTAAGAGACTGAAAGAAAAACCGCTGCCTATCAAATGCCATTAGGCATATTAGCACTTGGTTTTTATTAACTTCATACTCTTTCTCTTATATTGGCCTCTCTACTCTGGCTTTCTTATATTCAAGTAGTGCCTCCTAGCCAGTGTCAGCTCATACATCACTCTGCAGGATGAAAAATCCCTAGATCTTGTGTTAAGATACTAGTTGTTCCTGAGAGAATATTATACACATGCTTGGGCATTTTAATTATTATTTAAGCAATAACGTTCAGGTGGGACAAGGCTCATCAAATGGTCAGCATCTACAGGCTGCACTTTGGCAACTAAGATCTTTCCAGAGGTAAAACTATTTTATGTATATATTCATTGGTCTTACTTTATCCTGACCATAACAAATGCTCTGCTTTGGAGAGTTGCTTTCACGTGCAAAAATCTAGGCATCTACATGAATAATACCACTGTTACTATGATCAGCAAGCACATGAGAGACTTCCACACCATAAAATTCACAGGGTCAGCCTATGAATTTGTGACCTGTTTTGCAGTCTTTCAAAGCTCTTGAAGTTAAGATAGGAATGGATACAAAATACATGCAGAGTTTTTGAAAACAAGCATCAACCAGCCAGTCACAGTGTAAGCATATTTTAACGTCATGACAGTAAAGCCCCTCACAGTATGAGTAAAGACAATGCTTTTGTTGGAGATTAACTAGGATTTCTTGGGAGCTTCAGATTAAAAGAAAACTACACAAATAATTCCAATCACCACGTAGATATGTAACATGAGCCCTCCTCAAAAACTAGAAAACAACTCTGCTCTAATGTTCCAACGTCACAAAAATCAGTTATCAAGTATACAAAAGAAAACTAATGCAACCGTAAATATTTTACAGGAATGTCAGCTAAAAAGAAACAAATGCTTAAAAAAAGCCTTGTACATTTGTATATAATTGAGCCACTATCACATGAAGCCACATTCAAAGTCCTACCATCTTTAATCCTTATGTAATGCCATCAACTGAAGAAATTTCTTAGGCGAGTCATTTAAGGTCTTCCAGAACATAACATTAATTTTCCCTAAAAAGTTCTACTAAACTTTAAGAGCAAGAAGCACAAAGGTGTCTTACATCCCCACCGTGTTCCTTCCTCCCTCCTGAAAGGCCAGGGCTAAGGGGATGCCTACACAGCCTCAAGAGAGTTTCCCTGAATTTTTAAGAGGCCATCCTGCATGCTTCTGCCAGTGCTGTACCCAGTCCAGGCAAGTACATGGTCTCTCTCCGATGCTGATTAGCTCAGGCTCAGCATGAACTAATTGCAGCATAAGTCTTAAGTCTTCTGATATCAGCTCACTGAAGACTGAATAGACATACCTCACGAGAGCTGCACCACATAATTTTAGTGTTTATCACAGCAGCGATTTCTTAGAAATAGTTTGAAACTCTATGCTATATAGTTTCATTCTAACTCACATTAGGGGCTGATCTGCACAAGTGACAGGAATACACTCTTTCAGTCTTCTCGAGCTCAGAAGACCAGGGCTTGGCTTGCCTTCATTGTCTTTTTCCATAAGCACTGCAGGAGAAGAATTTCATATAGCTTGAAGTTAATGGAAATCTCAAATTCAGCTGATATTACTGAAGATTCTTGGAAATATCTGAACTTGCAAGTGCTAGTCTTTGAATTGAAACCTCAACTGTATCAGAAGTTACACTATCAACAGGGAAAACAGCTACGTAACAGAAGCCCTATACATCCAGTGCAGCCTGAAGGGCAGATGCTCATTAACAGTCACCAAAGAAATTATCCATCCAATAATTAGTAATTTAGTCATCCAATAATTTGAAAATGTACACACCTGATTCTCTGTAATGGCCGATGTTGAGTTCTTAAAAGGAAAAGCAAGCCACATTCACTAAAGAGAGAAACTGGAATAACCTCCAAGAGTTTGGCTCCAAGTATTTTCAGCAGGTGAACCTGTAACAAAGGAGGCTCGCAGGTACTTAAGAGGTTTCGGTAGATACCAAGCAGTGGGTGGCAAAGCCCGTAGCTGCAACTAGCTATTTATTTCCAAGCTTAAGAGGCACATGGCTTCGGAAGATTATCATGCATTTTTGCTCAGAAAAGCAGGCAGACAGTTCTACAGACTGCAGTGGTACCTCATCAGCAAAGATAGATACTACTTGCACGTTTATAAAATTTGCTATGAAAAAACACGTTGTTTTCCAGAAGCCTAGTATGCAGAACTCCACCAGACCTGTTACAGGAACCTGACCACCATAAACCAAAGAGACTTCTAAGGGCAATGAACAAGCAAGTGAAATCCTCTTGGGTTTCAGACCATTTCTAAAATAGCCAGGCAAACCTCAACCAATGCCCACCCATTGCTAAAGCCACTGCCAGTATTCCCAGTAGAGTCTGAAGCCCTTCTAGCTGTACAAACAGCATACTTAAAAACTTGATAGTGGAGTTGGAATTGGATAGCCTTACGAATCTGCTGGCTTGGTAGCTTACTAAATAAATTCTGCTTCTGAGGAAGTGAGATGTCTCCAAAAATAGTAACATTTTATCTTAAAATGTTAAACTGCAGTCTCATACCCATATAACCTCAGGATCCATACCATTTTTTGTTACATGCATGCTTTTGTGTGTTCACAGCACATATTAAAAATGATAACACAATGGGTTAATACATTAACATTTTCAGTGTTACTGGAGAAATCTCAATATAAGAATCCTATATGGTTTTGAATGTTTAAGTTCCTGCTAATATGTTGCATTAACACTAGGGTGGGATGGCTTTTTTAAAATAATTTATATCTTCTTACCTTCAAACCTTCACAGCTCTTTTAACAGGTCTCACTACAAATCCCCAGATGCAAGAGAACAGATAGTGTTCCTCTAGAAACAATTTTATTTTTTTTTTACTAATGCCATAGCAAACACCACATTGACACAGACTGAGTATAAGCTATTTAGCATTGCCCACAGTAGAAGGAGACAATGACCTATAAATGAATTTGATCCCTTCACACTTTCTTTCCATTATCCTCCTCTGCAGTGAAGCTAATACCCAGAGCCACATGTAAAATACACTTGGCAACTGAATGGCTCAAGGTGCCAAATTTCAGAATTATTTTTTCCCGTCTCGGCAACAGTAGCAGGAACACTATCACGTGGTTTTTTCTGTTTCTGGCTATCCTATTGAAAGCATTGAATTTGGTTGTGCATGAGTGCTGGAGGTGCTTCTAGCAGAAAAAAAAAAATTAAGCAGATATACTCACATGGTTTTCATGTAATCAGAAAAAAATATTTATTTGTTCCAGGTTAAATTTAACTTTTCCTTAGAGCATATAGAAGACAACTGCCCTATGTTTTACTCGACCTCAATAGCCACAGTTGTGGTAGGTTAGAAATGCTCTGTTTCTGTAGCTGTGAAGATGCTCATCAAGACGTCATCCTCCTTTGCTTGGAAAATACTTTTGACAGTGGATCCTAGTCCCTCTTCTGCCAAGTATAATCAATTTAAACTCGAGAGAATTCTCTTAGAAAAATAAGCAGGCTGGAAAATTTTTGCCCTAAGCTTATAGCTCTGCATACCTTCTACTTTTTATGGCATGCATACCTGTTCCAGCCCCACACTGTTAATTGATTGAGTTAAAAGATAAAAGTTACACTTGTTAACTTTAGTTCTCTTCCATGCAACTTTTGGGAGAGACATCATCACAAGACCCAAGATATTTAGACCCACCTGGCTAGTGCTCACACCTCCTTTGCAGAGCAACCTTTGACAGCAAGTGAGCCCCAGCTGCGTACTGCAGTTACAAATGAAACACCATGCTGGTTTTTGAATATAAACACCACAACGTCAGGTATCAGGGTTTAGTGTGTTTGCAGGTAACCAATACTTTTTTTTGTCTGATGTGACAAGACACCAAATGGGATGTTGGGAACCCTGAGGTATCCTCACTGTTTGGTGGAAGAGATGGAAAGCAAAAGACAGCAAAGATGAAAAAGCAGCAGCAACATCATGTAGTTTTAGAAGGAGATCTAAACATTAGAAAATGCAGCTGCCAGCTTTGCTAATGACATTTTCTGACTTAACAGACATCAAAGCATTAAATAGCAGTTTTCTCATGCTAAAAAAAAATGTCAAAGTTACAAATGAGAAATAAGTATAATCTCCTTCCCTGCAATACATGAGGAAAGGTTCTTCTTTTATAACACCATACATAAACACATTAATTCAGTGTAGCTCAATACACCAATCATATTTTGTGGAGGAAAAGAACTTGTCTGAAAGTTACAACTCTCATAGCTCAGAAACAGAAGTTTAAAAAACAGCAACTGCTGTGAAGAATACATACATCTGATTCTCCAGGAGTTCTCTTTATATTCATATAAGGATATCCATTAAATAGTAATTCCTCCAGAGTTACCAGCAAGTAATTAAAAATCCACTGCACTGCCTTATAGCGGATGCCATACAACCCAGCAGGACTGGCCATAGATGATCAATGGCCTTGCCTGGGGACAGAAGCTGAACAGGCCAAGAAGAGGTCCCAGAGCCTGGCCAGTCACTGGAATCACAGGAAGGATGTCGAGAGCGACAAGCAAAAAAGAAGGTGGTTGAAGCCACAGAATTAAGAACATACCACTGCCCGCCTCCCTTTTCAGTCATCTGCCAAACGAAAGCCACATCAAGGGCACCCAACCTGCAGAGCCTTCTAATGGTGCTCACACGAATCGCCACAGACAGGAGATCTGACTGGCAGTGACATTTCTAAAGGCCAATACTTGTGTGCTATAGGACTTTCACAGCTATAGGCCAAATCCATTTAAGAGCACGGAAAATCCTGTATTTCATTAACCCATGAGGCAGCATGGGGTCTAGAATTCTAGAATCAGGCACCGTGTTGATTCACTCTCAAAGTAGCCGACAAAAACATCACAAGAATGGGTCACAGGCTTTTTTTTTCTTGACTATTAAAGTGCTGTAAGTGCAGAGGATTATTTTTCCCCAAGTATTTACTTATCACGCCTTTTTCCTCCTTTTAGGTTCTGTTTATTTTCATTTAAATGTAACCACTGAAATATTTAACTTCACAGTGTAAACAATGTATCAGATACATCAAATGCTGGACTAAGTGAGCCAAAATAAATTGGAGATAGCTTGCATTCTCTTTGTCGTTACTATTATGATCTCCAAACGATAGCACAATCTCTCATTGCAAAATGCAGTGGAGAGTTTTCCCAGCTAGCTGGAGGGATAAAAGCAAACCTGAGTCTTCTCATTACAGCACCAGACAATTTGATTTAATCCTGATTAGACCATTCATTCTCAGAGGCTCCACTACAATATATGTCTTTATAATCTGTCTTCTACCTGTACAGTAGCAAGGCTGTTCATTTCAATAAATGCAGCTTTAATTGGGTCTATCAGATATAAAAAGCAGTTTTCACAGAAATAAACCATTACTCAAGTCAGCTTCTCACAAAACAACTCTGGTCTTGTATTTCTTGCTCTCGAAGCAACTCCATACCGAAGACTTACTCTTACAAAGCCCCTAACATTGATTGGAAAACAGAATGTCTTCAATCGAACAGGACATTTTAATAATCATGTCATTGACTAATTTTACTGTGACAGATGCTTTCCACAGCAAGTACACAAGAAAGCCTTGCATGCGCAAGCTACAGAATTTAAAGAACATTAAGCATTTTCAAAAATGTCAATTTACACTGTCCTCACAGCTACAGTGGCAGTGAAAAATAGAAAGGAAAAATGTCTCCTGCCAAAACAGGACAATATTGAATGTATTTAACGTACTTCAAAGAGGTATCCAATATTGTCCTTATGGTTGTCAATTCGTGTCCCAACCGCAATTCTAGATTAATGGTTAATACATTACTTATCTCTTGAGCTATGTGGAACGCAACTCTTATATACCAAAGTGAGTAACATAAATCAGACAGTAGAAAGTGGAAAGACTTTGAAACCTAGTTCTGTTATCACACTAATCTTCCATCTGTTACAGAGACAACAGCACTAGCTGCAACATGGGTATCACAGAAGATGACTTGTGCACTGGAAGTCTGTTTGTAAATACACCAGTACAGTTCAATATTTCAAATTAAGCGGAGATCAGAAGTGCCACAAACTAACAGAAATGCCTTTGGCAGTAGCTTATTCAGTCACATTTCAAAAATATTCTTGAAATTCATCTCTGATGATCACTTACCACCAGTACCTTCTGAAATCTGTGGCCACTCAACCTTAGAGACAACAGTAAATTTCATACTGACATTACATGAAATTGAAACTTGTGATTGAACTGTTCAGCTTCTGTTATCTGTACAATATTCATTAGTTGGCCGAGTTGGCTGGCTGTTTCCTGTCAATTTAACCAATGGGAAACAGATAGAGAGGTAGATAGTACAGCTGTAGCCCAGGCTACCAGCATAAATCATTCTTCCAGCCTTTTTAAAAGTTCCCCCAAGACCATTATGCACACTACTTTAGCAAGAGAATGCACGTCTGCTGTGGACAGACAATGAGGATACGTGATTTAGATAACGTCATTAAATGATCTTTTAAGTTGTCAGCATCAAGGAGCAGAACAGGATGAACAAATTTCAGTTCACAGAACCAATCACATCACATGTGTCATGTAACTGATATGAAAGTCAAATATTAATTTTAAGGTCTGTGGATGCAAACTTCTATTTCCAGTGATGTCAAACCTCGCAAGTACAGCAGACATTCTGGGAGTAACATTTTATTTTAGTGCAACAGTTGAGCCAGAACATTTTTAGGCCAGAACATTAATGCCAGAGAAGTTACTTGATTCTAAATATTCCGAAAGCATCTAACTACTAATTGAGAGCAAAACAGAAGCACCTCAGCTTGTTATTACAAAACATAAATTCCAACGTAATTTTCCATGTGCATGTCGATGCTGCTTGCTCCCACTGAGAACAGCTCGCAGAACTCACTGGTCTTATGGTCAAAGAAACATGCCCTTCTGTCCCCCTTGCTCCTCAGAAACAAGGGTTTCTTTTCTGACCTAAACAGCATCTCACCTGGCTCACACCCCCAATCCTCGCAGTTTCCTAAAAGAAAACCAATATCCTACCTGCCCTTCCTCCCTAAAAGCACCTTCTCCTAAGTATAAACATATACATCACCTGAGAACACCCAGCACAGCAGGGAGCAGTGGAAGAGGTTGTGCCTGCTTTGGCCATGCCAATGAAGTTTGGTGAAAAGTTAACACACAGAGGTAAGTGTATCTGTTCTTTACTTTCTGTGTGGAATGAGACCTGCTATCACCAGGACACTTCCAGAATCTGAAAATACTTGAGCAATATGCTGTCGATACACCATATAAAACCAGACAGATGACTGAGCGTAGCCAGTGGCTTGCTTCCCACATAAGCCTACTCAGGATTTCTATTATCTTGCTTTTTTCCTCAAAACCAAAAGTTTTATTAAAAAGTTAAGAATGCTAATCTTGAAAGTAACTTCTATAAAACCTTGCTTATTTAACTCCACCATTCCAGATCACTATTTTCTCTTCTAGAAAGACATCTTAATACATGTGCAAAAAAACGTATTGCAAGTATTAATATTTCTTTGAAAGTACACACAAGGACGAACGAGATTCTGGTTGCTGGCAAAGGACATAGCTTACTTAAACTTTCACAGAGCCACAGGTCATTTATTTCCTTAGAATTCCTTCTAGCCTAAATGTAACTACAGTATCTTTAAGTTTAAGTAGAACTGACATTTTAAAACACTTGGCCTTAGCAGTGGCATTTAAAATAATGTGGGTATAATTACTGACATTTACTGTGCTGTAGGGAGACCATGCAGAAAAGAAGTAAGCAAGCATTTGAGCTACACTGATGCCCAACAGTTCAACAGTATTATTAATGTCAGTACAAGGCAGCATTAAATCTGGTGCTCCATATCCCTTCCAAGTTTTTAAACACTCAAGGAGCACTTGTCTTCCAGTAAATAAGAACTCAAACACCATTCAAAGTACTTGAGCATCCATATTATAAACTTGATTCTGGCACTGTTGAGTGTTACAAAATGATACAGCATACTGCTCTAAGGAGTAAGAGAGCTTTGCAAGCCTTCGTTTTTGTAGCCTGAACTATCAAACAACTGAACAACAGAATTTCAACAATTTTAAAGTAAACAATTATTTCTACCATTCTGATTTGAAAAGTTTCCTGAAAAACTCCAAGTAAAACCTGTACCATCAATTGCTGTGGCTGTTCTAAAAATACCTGCTGAAATTATTTACAAATATCTGAAATCCACTTAAACCACTCAAGAGACAGACAGCACTTCCTGCCGGTCAGAAAGATGGAAGTTCTTGCAAATGTCAGGACTCTGTCACTACATTTCCCATCCTCATCACTTGATAAAATTACACCAGCACTGGCTGCCTTTTCCAGTGATTATCCCAGGCTCCGTTCCTCTCTATTTATATGTATTCTGCCTTTCTTTACATTGGTTTTTTAACGCTAATCTACCTGTTAAAAAAAAAAAAAAATCTTCCTCACCCCCAAGAAAATCCCTATGCAGCCTACTGAATGCTCTGAAAATATTCCAGAAGGAACTCACTATTCATAGTACCCCAGGAATTCTGTTCAAGTGCTTATCCCACATACTGCAAAGAGACAAGCATCTCTGAGGCAGGGACCAGGTCCTTTTTTCCTTCCCCCCTGTCAGCACACAGTAAGGTCACCACTTTATGGGTGTTTTGGTGCACGGAGCCAAATCCTTTTACTGCCTTAGAACTGATAACATCTTCCAGGTCACCCAAAAGGCCACAGAAAGGCAGAAGTTTTCACTCTCCCTGCTACTCAAATGAGACATCCTGTTACATAATTTTTACCTTAATTTGGCAGTGACATCTCCAGCAAACACTTCTAAGGACTGTTTATTTACAATGGCATTTTAAAATGTTAAGCATCTGAGGCATTGCTCTCTAAACAGACACATACATTTCAGACATGCTATCTGGAAGATAATCACTTAATTTTCAAGGTCCAATTATCTCAAAGTTCATTCTTTTGGAAAAACAAATTTAAAGGACATCAGTGAGGACAAAACTTTCCCAAAGCTTATCAAAAGCCCCATAACTCCTTTTCTCACTCAGGATGTTAAAGACTAGAAAAAGCAAAAAGCACTGTGCTTTGGACAGTGTGCGCTGCTTCTCCAGCACTCTTACACATACAAGGCATATAAGGGTGGGACTACAAGAACGTTCTTAGGAAAGGCTCTATAAATAAGAAAGTGGCAGCAGGATGGTGGGAAGAAGGAGGACTTAACAGCACACTGACTTTTATGGTAATTTCTTACAGGGTACTCAGCAAAAGTGATTTTTTTATAAAACTGCTTTTCTGCAAATCTCTTTTACCGCTATTGAACACAAACAAGGGAAACAGCCAGTGTGCCCATCAGCACCATGTATAAACACAATCCCTAAAAAATCAAAAGAACTCTGTTTTTGCAGGGATTTGGCAGCCCTCACAACACACACAGAACCAACGAGCTGAATCTTTCATCTAGTTGGTCACAGATCCAATCTTTGGGGCATATGGATGCTTCCCCCTCTGGTCCCTCAGTATTTGGGGCTGAGAACTTTGATGGAAATCTCTGCTTGCATGGAGCAATTCACTGTATCCTGGTGAAGAGACAGCGAGACTCGCCCCTGCTGGAGGATCTCCCAGTAAGCATGCTCAGGAGGGTGACTGGGTGGGGGGCCTTTTGAGAGTCATCCTCCCCAGCAGATACTACGAGCACGGCATGCCCAATACACCATTGGCCATCCGCTGATGTCTGATGGTGCCCACTGGAAACAGAGGTGGGGCGGCCACGTGCAGAAGGTGCAGAGGAAAAACGGGCTGGCTCAGCCAAACTGAGGAACCGCTAAACACAGAAAAGACAAAACATTGTCTCTAAATCAGTGTATCACGTTAAGGTTTGGTTACTGGCTTAAGGACAACACACAAGTTGGAAAATTGAATGTTTGGGACAGTAGCAAATGCACTTGAATTTGCTGTTTTCCCTGACAGCTATTGTTTATTTTGCCAGAAGTACTTGCAAATTACACATTTCATAATAAATATCTGATTAATTGGAAAATAAATCTCTATGTTTAGCCTGAGTTAAGCTTGTCTTGTTTGTTTACATGTCTACTTCTCTTTTTAGCAAGTGCAACAAAAAACTTGAACAGAATCACTAACTGTACACAGTTGTTTCCTCTGGAACTTTCCATCAACCTTGGCCAGGCCAAGTCTTGCTTTATTTATTGCATAACTCTTCTAGGAGGTAAATACATATCATCCAGGAAATAGCAGCAGAGCTGTTTTCTCCTGACTCCATCAACATGGAGAAAACTCTTGGGGAAGAGAAAAAATGCATCTTCTGATGTCCCAACACAATACACCGCCTAGAGGAAGGTGCATGAGCGTGCTATATGGATGTGTTCGAGTTCCCCAGTTTTTAAGCGCCTGCTCTTCCCGAGCTCTAAAAACACTCTACAGTATGTTTACGTACCCAAAACAATCTTTTTCCCATGGAATTTCACCAATTTTATGTGCCCTGGGAAATGAAGAGCTGGAACACATTCAATACAAGCAAATACACACAGTAAAATAAGCTGAGGGCTCAAATGGCTGAAATTTCTAGAGATGATACACAACAGAAGGCAATAGTGATTTGTTCACTATTATCCTCTATGTAAAATATAACTGCAATTTAGGTAATGATTCTATGAAATTCTGCATGAATACCAAAGTTTCTCCCCAACACTATACACTACTACACCTTCCAACTAATTAATGTTCTTTCAGGTAGGCATTTAAAAAACAAACAAACAAATAAAAAAACCCCACACAACTCATCTTAAATTTCAACTGGTTTCTAAAATGTCTAGTGAGAAATAGCATAATAACCAACAAAATAGCATTTAGGTGGCAACTATTAAAGGAGCTTTTCACATTTGGCTTGAGGCTTTAAATATTAAACATACACTAGAGACTGCTAAAAAAAATGGATTATTTGCATTGCAGTGGCACAGGATGCTCAGCCACAGGTCAGGATCCCATTCTCCCAAGTATGCAATTAGTTTACAGCTGGGAATGGAAGAGAGCAGAACAGCACTATATTATTTGTCACGCAGCCTTGAACATTACAACCGTCTGACAGAGGGGGACTCTTGGCCCATCCACCAAGGTTATAACCTGCCCTTTCCGAAGAAGCTATTTCTTCACAGCATAAGGGACCTTGGTTTAATATTTCATCTGAAGGACAGAACCCCTATTAGGAACAGGCTCAATCTTATTTCTGTTGAGTAAAGGTTAGCTATGAATTTTCAAGGACTGCATTAAAAATCCTGGAATTTTACAGTACATGACACCATATCAGAGCATTAGCATTAGCATTGCGAATGAACACAAATATCAAAATGGACCTTATAAAACCAGAATTCTCTATGATTTCTATTAAAAATACTCCAAAGTGTCTATATTAAACTCTTTAATGTTGTACAATTATGCAACTTTTCATTGCTTCACCTGAATTGTTATTTTCACAAACTAAACAAACAGTACTCCCAGCATTTCCCAAATCTCAGCTAGCAGCCAACACAAAGTAATGGAATATCTCCATTGACATATACTGAATTTAAAGGTGAGATCTCAAAGTATTTTCTACCCATTGAAGCACCTACTGATATCAAACTAATACTCAACTCAAAAAATGAAGGATTTGAATTCTGTTGCTCTAGCTCTTATAGATCCATCTATAAAAGCTTTAATATTCCAAAATGACATGGTAATATCTGCCACAATAGCTGTTTTCTGTAAACACCTTGAATAACTCATTCGTTCATCTGCAGCCATGAACTTCCTCTTTTGCACGTCCAAGTTAAGAAATTCTTTTAAATGGACATGTTGCCTTAAAAATACAAAAACCTTACAATATTAAGGCTCGTAGAAAGCATCTAGGGACATTTTCAATAACCATTGTTTGGTAAGTTAAAGACAAATGCTGTACGTTTCAAATAAATACAATTACAAGGGGTTTCTTCCCAGAACCTTCAATCAGTCTCTTGCAAAGTAATGCCAATGAACTTGACAAGACATCAGGTTATATTTGTCAGCTGTAATGATATAAATTTATTTTCATTAATTACTCCAGACAATCACAAAGGACAATCAACTTTTCTATCTAATATTTCTACTTTTCTTCATTGAACCACAGATTGCAGCAGTGGCCAAAATTTGCTAAGGATCTTTGAAAGTGAAATTACTGCCTCCAAATACAGAAAAGCTAACACAAACCACCGACCTCACAGGTGAGATCTATGACCTGCATGTCAGGACATTGCACAGAATTAGGATTTGGTTATTGGAATGATTCTGTCCCAAACTGACATGAAAAGGCAGCAATCCAGCAAGATGTACCTCATTCACATGACTCCTCTCCCAAACCTCCTCAGTTCAAGTCACAGCTTTCCCTTTCACCAGGACCCAGCTTCAGTTTTCATCTGCCTACCCATGCAAACTAACAGGTCATTGAAGTGGGTATACTCATGAATTTTTTCCAGCATTTTTCTTCAGTCGATGCAGTAGGCTGTATCCTGAGGTTTGGAAGTCACACCAGCACACACAGCAAATGAGACTGCTTCTGCCATCACACAACAAAGTCATCTTCCTATCACACAAACAGAGGATGAATTATGAACAAGACTTAAACCTAAAACTGTTCTCCCGGTTTTCAAGAAAGTTTAAATAATTCCATGTGCCAACCAAAAAAAAAACCAAACCCAAACCAAAAAAACCAAAACCAAAACTTCATTCATATCTCAAATACCTCTTTTTATTTCTCCAAAACCAATGACAGTACCAGAAAATCTACCGCATTTTCCACTATAGCTCAACTTTCATTTTAAAACATTTTGAGTTGTTGTTTACTGGTTGGGGGTTTTTTGTTTGTTTGTTTGTAACTACAGCATTACTTCATTGGATAAAGCACTACTATCTATGCTACCCCGAAGACTCAAAAGGCATAACTTCAGCACATGATTTACTATCAAATGCAGCTCCATGTGTATGTTGAAGTGGCTGCAGGACCACCTGTGCAACCCTTTAAATTTGCTTGCTGCAAACAACACTTACGCAATGGCAGTTTGAGTGTTTCCCCAACTCCACTTTCCACAAGAGTCCAATGGATTACACAATAAAATCATCTGAATTGCAGAGGAAGTTATAATAGCAGTAATAGCAAAGCAAGCACCAAATTTAAGTCATTTTCTGGATTACAAGTTTGCTTGTTTTGCTTTTACACTTCCAGAAAAGTTCTGTGTCATTAAATACAAAAATTTTCAACGTCTCATGGGTTACAATCAGCCATAAAACCACTCTAAAAGAAATCAACATACCTGAAAGTTTTGTTAGCACCTAATATTCTCTGTGCTGATAATTATTTCCAGTTACTTTAAAAGGCCAAGCTAATGATTACACTCATAGTAACAGGTGTGGATTATATACAGCTAGCAGAAATCCTTTCCTCTGCTAAGTTATGCCTCATTGCTATTCACCTGCAGAAACAGGAAGCCAAATGCCCTTGGGAGAAGACTCAGAGCTAAAGATTATCCACATAGGTGTGATACAGCTGGAAAACATACCCTGCCAAACAAGACACACCCTTATGGAGATACCAACAATTCAGATGGTTTCAGACTAGCATTGCCCAAGCCCACACTTTATTTCCACCTTCTAAAACCTTTTCCACCTTACAACAACCCTTCAAGGGTTTGAAGCAGCTGTGCTCACACCAAACTATTTACCATTGTCTGCTCCTGCAGCAGTGGGACAGCAGTATCTTCGTCAACACTGAAGAATTACTTTGAGCCAAGATCTCAGGCAGGAAAATCTCATCTCACAGTCCCAGGAGCCTGTAATGTTCTCTGCTCAGCCAGGAAGACTGTAAGACAAAGCCTTCACTCTGTATAAATTCTTTGGTAAGAAGACAAGCACTGTCTCCCAGAAGATGCCACCATGAAACAACTGCATTTAGCTTCTGGCTGAGAATTTCAGGATTCTGTTAGAGGCTGCCTGGTGGCCCATCTCACTTGTCTGCCTACCAAAGGTCAAATAACAGATGAAACCAAGTTTCAGTTAACTACAGAAAACTCTCAAAAGCCTAGCAAAAATACAGTCAGCGTGAAATAATCTACCAATATTTAATATGTTCCACATTGCCTCACCAGACCTTCCCTTTCCTACATCTGCTGTAGGATTACGAGGAAGGAAAGCAGTTTAGACCACTGCATCGAGAGTTTTGCAAGGAAGGTTCAAATTATTCAGGCCAGTGCTTGATCTGTCACTCCAGCATTAGACAGCTATAGATTATGAGGAAATCTGCATCAATATCTGCATCATTTTAATTGACTTTTAAATTGTCAAGGAATAAAATAATGCTGCCAGAAGGACAGATCCCAAAGAAGAACCTGTCTCATGGCAGCCAGCTGGAAGAGGCAGGATTTAAGCCAACAGCTACAATATCAGTCAACAAGATGAAGCCTTGCTCACACACAGGGTAAGCAGGCTACACAGAGAATGCCAAGAGACATGAGACTTTAAAAAAGAAAAAAAAAAAAAAGGCAAAAAAGCAACTCTTCTTCCCCCCCAAACTCATGAGGTTCAGTGAATCCTGCTTTAGTAATACAGCTGTACACTAAATTAATTACTTTTTCCTGTCATCAGGAATTAGAATACTTGGGAGAACTTACTTTACCGCAGCTCAGCTCCACACCCCAGGACTAGTGTTTGGATCAGAGCTAGCCCACATGCTGCAGGCTCAGCAAAACTAACATGTGCCTGCAGCGTGTGGCACTGCATAGCCACGATGCCTCATAAAAATCAGCGTCTGTCTGACGGCAAGAAAATCCTTAAACAGCATGCCCGCAACTTCTATTTACAGCAAAATAAATGTAATTCAGAGTGTCACACCTATGTTAGACACCCTCTGTGGTTGTGATACTTGCACATCTAGACAGTCACAGAACAACAGCAGCCTCAACTTTCAGTTTGAGGCCCTGGGTTTATTCAAGGTACTGCCACAGTAATTTTGCAACAGGCATGGTCCTATCAGCATGTTTCACCCTTGCTCTTATGTGCCACCTTCTTTGGAGCCAGCATCACTCAGGCTATTCTCCCTCTGCCAGGTCTAACACCCCAGGTGAGTTTGTAGGGAGTTGTTGGGGCCTCAGTGTCAACTGCATCTTCAAGCAAAGCCTGCTAAATGGGAGCGCTCAGTGGCCTCCCCTAAGCCAGGGGAATGAATTGGCATGGAAGAACTATAACTGAAGGGTCTGCAGCTCATCAGCAATACCTCACAGCACGTAATACATGAACAAGGGCTTAGAAGCTGGACAGCCCACATACACAGTAAAAAAAAAAAACACCATAAAATAAGAACACTCCTAGTATACTACGACACCAAAATTAAGCCCTGCAAAGTCAGCAAAACCCAGAAGCTCTTGAGTGTGACTCTTCTCATTTTATACAGCAGGCTGGACAATGTTCAAAGGCCTGAGGACACAGACTTCTATCCCAGTGTGTATTGGTGATGGACACACTCATGAATTATCACTTATCCTCTCCTAAGAAGGTCCCTTGCGAGGAAGGAATATCTGGGCACAAATCTAAGACAATGCAAAGCAAGCCTCTCTCTGGAAACCACTTTAGCTTCAAAATCCAAGCCTTATAACTGACTTTGTATCTTGACAGCACGCACAGCATGAACCCACTTTAAAAATACTGCATAACTGGGAATTTTCAAAGGCATAGAAGTTTATACTTCTTGCTTAAAAAAGATTAAAAAAACAAAAACCACCTAACAACAAACATGTTTTCCTGCTTCAGTGACAGACCTTCCCAATGCCCAGTTTGGCAACTGTAAAATCATACATCTTCATCTTACTCTGAAGTTTAAAAACCACACAATTTAGCTTGACTACTTAGAAAATGGTCTAATTGAAAAAGATTCTGAAGTTAAAACAAAATGCTCTAAGCTATCTTCCCATGGTTTGTAAAGGGAGGTTTTGTGGGGTCTGGATGGGTTTTTTTGCACTTTAATGTAATAGTCATTAGTTATTTGCCTCCTGACCTAAAGTTGCAATTCCAAAAGCTGTTTGTCATCCGCGTAACATTTTGAAGCAGATGCAAACTAGAAGTCTGCTTATAGCTCAGAGACTGCTAGGTAACAACCAGTACTCCTCCATCCCCAATTCCCCTGCTCACCCCTGCACACCAGCACTTTGACTATGACCAGCAGTCCAACACTGCACTGTGTATCATTCCGCAACTTCAACAGGCTTCTGACTTCCTGAAGCATCTCTCATACGCCACTCCTAAGTCACTTGCTCTTTAAGTAAGACAGTAAAAAGACTATAAGATGCAAAAGACATTCAAGAAGAGGACAGGTCAAACCAACACTTTATGTAATAGGAAAAGGCTTTTCTACATCCTGCAAGCATATGAAGTAAAGCATTTCATCCACTTTGTGATCAGCGTACATCAGTTTGACAGAATGCATAGCTAAAAAAAGACTTGCAGATCATACAGGATCTTGCATATGTTGTATTTTTTCTTATCTTGGTGATTTATGCAATGTTTTATTAATTAGTAGCTGTCTGACTAGAACCAAGTCTCTGGAGCAAACCCTACCATTTGTTTCATAATGATATTAGCCAGACATTCTCAAACCTCTGCTGGGAGATCACTGATTTCACAGGTATATTAACTTCTTGAGAGTTGAGGAGGAGAGGGGGAGGGAAAAAAAAAAAAAAAACAACAAACAAACCAACATAGAAGAGCACATGTACACAGGTCTATGTGACACATTTAAACCCCCAGAATATCTCTGGGAAAAAAACCCAAAGCACATCTAGACAGGAGATATGATTTATCCCCAGAGTAAACAGAATACGGCTTTATTAATCCACATTAGAATATGGCTTGTGTCTTCATGCAAATTCAGGTTAGAGTACTACATCTTCATCTCAAATAATAAATGCTGGGAAAAGTACATGTAGATAGAAGTAGCATCATAATATTTGTCTTTAACAATATCCAAGGAAGTTTGGATTTAAACCAGATTTTTTCATTCTGCCTTACATGACAGTAAACAGATACTAATGTCTATTCCTACTCCTCATGACTATAACTGAAGTCAAACATGACATTCAGGATTTCCAAAAACATTCCGTTCAGCGTGAGGAGGTCTCCTTACACTGAAAGTTATGAGTCTGATTCTCCAAGTTAGCTTATTTCATTTTATAGACACCTAAAGAAGCAAGTAGGAAAAATAGTTTCAAAAAAATTACAAGGGAGTATATCTGCTTCGCAGAGAGTCCTGCGACAAGACCCACTCCCAAGAAGAGCTCCCTCACACCCCTAACAAACACGGCAGGTGGGAGCCTGAGCTACAAGCAGTAGTTCAATCTCCTCTGATGCCCATACAGCTTGTTGGGCATCTTATCACATTTTACTTATCACAGTAACCCCTGGGCCTCCTTGATTAAAGGAGGGGTAACTACAGCCTCCTTAGCACAATCGTCAGGGCAACTACCACTCCTGCTCAGAAAGCCCAGATCCATTTCTCGGCCATGTGCAGCCTGGCCCTTACGATACCACCCCAAGTTGACAAGTCAGGCAGTTTTCCTTCCATAATAAATATCAAAGCCACAGCTGCATCAAGTTGCATCCTTAGGCAGCAATCAGTTCTCAGTGTCAGCAGGATGCAGTCACAGGCTGACTGGCAAGATTCCCTCTGAGAGCTCTTTCCAACCTAGTGCATCCGATGGCAGGGGGCAATGACAGATGATAGCAAGCAATCATCTGTCACTGCCTGTGAGAGCTATATTCGCACACAAAGTTATTACTGTTGCAATTCTTCCAAGACAGCAAAAGGGGGAAAGAAATCAAACAAAATGCTCAAGAGTATAAACTGACTGGTAATAACCCCCTTGACCCCTAAGTGGAGTCCTCTTGATGCTCACAGGTAATTCTATTCAGTTCCATCTCCACTCGCTGAAACACCCAGGTTAAATTGAGTTTTGTCATTTACCAGATGTTACTGAGCTTCAAACCCTGGTACGTTTTCCTTGCACACACCCCTCTTTTATAGAAACTCATTACTGGTACAGTGAATCAAACTCCATGCATGTGAACATTGTTTATGAAAAGCTTATTGCCTCGCCAGAGAAAGGAAAAATCTCCACCTTTGCAGATGAGAGAAAGGGGCTTTTATTCAGCAAGGCACACGGCAATTCTTTTCTCAAATGATATGAAGTTTGTGTCTTGTATTTACTAGACCTGCAATGGGGACAAAAGTAGCCTTTTCAGTTTGAGTCTCTGACTTGAAATTATGCTATTTTTTTGGCATATGACTCCACAGCTCATAAAACACTTCTTCCTATGTTCTCAGACTATTCTGTAAATCATTAACAGCATGATTATTTAATATCAATATATTCAGATCACCCAACAGTCGATATTCCAAACGTAAAGCCAAGTCAATTAAACAACATACCTAATGATGCCAGGCTATTATACTAATGGACCAGAATTTACAATTTCTGAAACAGTCCATTAAGATTGTGTGTGATATGCTTTTAATTCCCCTATATCTTACTTTCAGTCATACCCATATAATTGGCATCTTTTTCGCCTCTAGGGAATTTACTGTCAACTTATAATGCCCTCATGATTCAGCGATTATCCTCATGTTGGTGTCATCATCATGTAGATTAAATTCAGACATACAAACTGAATACACAGCTGAAACAGCTGTTTCACCAATCTCAGCTACAGATGTTAAAGCTCCACGCTTCAAATCCCTCTTTTGAATCAGGCAGAATGAGATCGGGCTGTATGTCTCTCTAGATCCTGAGGGATCTCGTGTTGGTCAGTCACTCCCTTATTTCATACACCAGAAAAACTGAAGGCATGTTGTTCTGTCTCTAAGAAAAGGTTCACAGAAGAAAGTCTAGTAGAAGTCACCAGCTGGATGCTTCATTTCCATCTCTCCCTTTTTCTGTTCACCTCCCAGCCCACTCTGGAAGCAGGTGGGGTGACAGGCCAGCCACCACCATGCTCTGCAGTATGCAGTTAAAGCTGAACTCCAGGTCTTTATCATCTGTGCTTCAGGGGCTATAGTCTGAGGCCACACAAAATCGCAGCAGTGATGTGAGCTTAACATGTTGTAAGTTTTACAACACGGGACTGTTTTAGCAAGATGGACTTCAATTATTTCAAGTCTTTGAAATCCTCAGATGCCAACAACGTCTAAAATTGATCTATAGAGCACTCTTGTGTTACTACTGATACCAAAAAATTATTCCTTAGGCTCTGAGCCGAGACTGTTGCAGACTGGCACTTTTGACTTAATTCATTAAAATCACCACTTCTGTTTCTCGTTGTTCTGATAATAAAATACCATAGCAACAAATGAGAAGCTCCAGATTATGCACATGACTCTGAAAGGAAGTGCACAGTTCCTGTATATACAAACTTGGATCTACTGCAGGATGGTCAACAGCATCTGTTACTCTAATATTCCACATTATTATAGCCATTTAGCTAAACAGATCATAAAAAGGTTGTTCCATTAGCCATCTTCCTGGCATAAATCCAAGGAAGTTGCTGAGTGGCCATGACCAAATACCAGCATAAATCCAAAGGATTTGGATGGAGTTGCAGAGACCATGTGCACTGTACAACCCATCCAGAAACCAAGAAGAAATGGTAAAAGCCATCCTTCTCAAAGGCAAAATTTCTGCATAAGAAAACAGAACATGCCCAGGAAATTCAGATACGAATTGAGATGGAGTGGAGCTGTACACACACGCACAGATCCTATCGGTTCTGCGTGGAGCAGATTTGGAGGCAGAAGGAGCAATGAGAGAAAGAAGGACACACAATTTTAGCCTGAATCCCCATAAGTCCTGAATGAAATGCTGGGGGGGGGGGGGGCGGGGGGTAGGCTTCACTGCATTATGAAATGCCTTATGTTACTTCTTGAACAAGAGAAAGGGCATTTTCAAGGTATTAAGAGTTCTTATTTCAACAATCAGCTTTGCAACAGAACTTCTGAAGAGGCTAAGATACTCCTTGCTCCCACTGTAACTACAAACATTTAGGTAATTCTCCTGTTACACAAAGGCTACAAAGCCAGAACAATTTTTGCTACTGAAATGTAGGAACACTGTGGAGGTGACTGCAAGTATTTCGGCCTGCAAGTCAGAACGGCTGACTTGACCTCCAGCTTTCTATCTTCCCAATACCCCCCTTCCTGTGTACCCTTCTTGATTTCAGTGAAAAACTGTTTGAAAGTTGAATGTATGTGAAAGAGGGATCTAAATTCAGATATGCAATACACTGATATGCAAAGGATATTGGTACAAGTTGTCAGTGACAAAATACATCTACGGTCAGTACACGGAAAACCTACTTTTAGCAGCAGAAAAGCAGTGCTGCTTTTCAAAGTGATTTTCTACATTTTAAAATATACTGGTTGCAAGTCCAATGAGGAAAGCTTTTCACCTCATCCATCTAGTATGTATGACATCATTATGCTCAAAGAAAACGATCGCAGCATCTCTGACAGGCTCTTCCCAGCAGGTTTCACCGGCAACAATATCTATAGGTTTCCCTCTTCCACTGTGTCTGCAAAAGGGTACAACACAAAGCCAGAGATCTATGAGATAATTTTAGACTTTGACCCTTACTGAGAATATTCTACATGAGTAAGCCAACTTACTCTGCACACAAGCAGTTTACAACCAACTCAAAACCACTTCAGGGTGTTCCAACATCAGGGGGAAAGCCCCAGGCTAGAGAACTCAAAGGGACTATCTTCAAATCATAGAATCATTTAGGTTAGAAACCAGCTTTAACATCATCAAGTCCAATCATTAACGTAGCACTGCTCAAAAGTATCGTACCAGATATTCTCCTGGGGCAGAGGAAGCATATATGATATATAATGATTCAATCTAGTCCTCTGCTGTGGAATGTGACTGCTAGGAAGGGGGTGACAACTGCAAGACTCTGACTGTCCTTGGAACAGCATTGCTGCTGCTCAACACACATAATGCCAGCTTCCCTTCAAATATGTTTGGGAACGTGTAATTACAGCATGCTAGTGAGGGAGTAAAGATACAGTTGTGGAAGACTGGCTAGCAGAAGCGCCTGACAGATGACTTAAAGATGTGCCACTGCAACATCGACTTCAGTGGCAAGGGTAAAAATAGCTCAGGGAAGTCCTAAGTCTTACCTTCATTTAGAAGCATGTTAATGAACAACATAGTCCTATGCTTATTCTATTATTTAGCAAGCAAATCTGGATTAAAAGCAGAAAAAAACACCTCAATTTTATTCTAGTTATTTCTTTATTTTTAGGGAAATCAAAGAATAAAGCCGCCTTTTGTAAGACACCGTATTGTTCTTAAAGTTCCCTTATAGTATTTTTTTGTTTTTCCCAGTCTCCAAGTTTTAAGTGCCTAAGACAAATTGCGTAAGTTTCTCTAATGGCACTCCCTGCATATTTTTTGGCCATATTCCTAACTTTTAGGCATTAGCGTTCCACTTCATAGTGCTTTTTATTAAATAAGGCCTTATGTCTAACTGTCCTGAGTAAACCCAAAGCAGCTAGAATAAAAGACAAAAAACTTCCTTCAGAATTTCATTACTGTTTTAACAGGGGCTTCAATAAGCATACTTAGTACCAGACAGCTGTACCTTGCTAATCAATATTTTTATTATTACTCTTGTTAAGCAGCACTTACTGCTGTTTATCAATCAGAGATAATCAGCTCCCTGGGTAGTAAACCACCTGTCCAAATTATCCACAGTCCTCCTAAGTGAGACATGTCGTACAAATAAATACAATACAATTCACACAGTTTATCAACATACTGTGATCAGCAAGACAGCATTCGCCTAGGTCAGCTGTGAGTTAGATTTCAATAAACAGTATCTGAAAAATAGCTGGCAGCACAGCTGTGCAGTATCAGCTAACAACCCACGTATTTCTCCAATTCTGAGGCAGACTATGTCGTCCGGAGCAGCCAGGGATGTACTTCTAGCCAGTTAGCAGCACACCACCAGCCTGATGATGTCTGCATGAGATGCAGCCATGGCAGTAGCGAAAGGCTCAGTAAAAGCTCTGCAGGCACACTGTGACCGACCTTGAAATCAGGGGTAGGTTCTGGTAATCCCCAGCCCCCAGACAGTAGAAGAGCTCTTCGCGATGTGGCACAGGGGGAGAATTTCACTTTTGATGTATAACTACAGCCTTGAAATAGCAATGTTACATATACCCACATAGACAAAACTGTTACTGGGCTAACTGAGTGTTTAACACACCCTGGAGATTCAGGATTTAAATACGTTCTTCAACCACTTGTACAATATTTTCTTGTACAATAGTACATCTTGCTCCTCTCACACAATGCAGAGTGCATGTTGGATAAAGGCATGTGCCAGTCTCAAAGACAGGCTCAGTCTCCCCACCAAAAAATTCAGATACTGGAAATTACTCTTCCTGAGATACAAATGAAGACAGAAACCTAAATCCTCTGTGTCATCATGGCTCCTGCTTCTTTCCCTCAGCACAAGCACATGAGGAATGACTTGACATCAGTAGAGCTACAATGTCATAAACCAGGCGTCATATTGGTTTTTGTTAAAAAGTGATGGATGGACAATGACATCATGAAGTCATAATACACTGAAAAACACACCTATGTGAAAAGATTAATTAGGAGAAGTAATGAAGATGAATACTCATTTGTGGCTGAAGAGCCCTAACTCTGAAAAGAGACAGGAGGTTTGCCTACTGACAGCACATCCACACGCACAGGTACACAAGAGTCAGGGAAGGTACAGCCTCTTTCCCCTCTTCTGTGGGTTTGACACCCTCCAGAGCTATTTCAGAATTTTAGTAGTAAAACTGCTGCCCAGCGGGGAGATACAGCAGCATCAAAACATCAGGAAAATTGATAACTCGGCTGCAGACAAGAGAATATGCACACCACCAGCAGAGGCTGCCTGCAGATTTTACAGACCTTCTAATCCAGCAGAACATTTGGATGAAACAGCGATGTAAACAGCATCTATATAGTTAGAAATGCTCAAAAATAACAGCCACACAGATACACACAGTTAATCTAAAACTCCTATGATTCGTAGTGTGAGGTTGGTTTTGTGTCTTCCCAGTAATGGGATATATATAGTAAAAGTTGTCGTCAAAGCAAAGAAGATGGGAATGAAAGATGATTCTCTAGGAAAGGATCCTACAGAGCATCTTCTGTCCTTACGCACTAATCCAAAATCAAAACAGAAGGCAGTGTTGTACAATGGAGTACAGTGTTGTCACTGTAGATACAGGCCATGGGCTTTATCATTTCTGCTCTGTGTGATGCCAGCTACAAGTATGCACAGCTACTGTAAAATACCAAGACTGCAGGAGTAAGCAAAAGGTCGGAGAGGGAAGCAGGGTAAGGTCCACATTTTTAATGGCAAAGAGCCTTAAAGCAAATAAGGCAAGTATTAGTGCAAAACTGACATTTCTTACCAGTCACCTGTATGTCAAGAACTTTTTTTAAACCCCTTAACAGAAAAAAAAAAAAAAAGGAAGAAAAAGAAAAAAAAAAAGAAAAATAAACTAAAACTTCCAAACATATTTACCACATAACACTGATTACTTGTGGCACGCATACGCTCACACAGGAAGATCAGGTATATAGAGACAGAATATATGTTATTTAAAGATCGTTATTTTCAGTGTACTGAAAATAATGTTCAAAAAAACCTGAAAGCATAGTGGGAAGGGGAAACAGCCAGGATATGAAGCATTAGAGAGAAGTATCTGAACTGGCAGAGCTTCAGTAGAGAAGGCAGTCTGACAGGCATGCTGTGAGATCAGTTATCCTCCCAAAGATCTGGAAAGCTGATGTCCTAGAAGCCAATTTTTGAACTGTGCTAATAATAGGTCAGTCAGCAAAGCTGATACTGCATATTCAACCAAATCTGTGTACAAGCTGTGGACGTGAACATGAGACTTTTTAATTAAAAGGGGAGAAAAGCAACTGAAGGATAGCTTATTGCACACCACTGACTCCTTTACCACAAGCCCTTCTCGGCTAGAAGACAGGAACACCTCCAATACCAAAGCACACACATGGCAGCTGATTGGAACCACTCTGTACCAGGTGCTAATGAGGCAGTAACAGGCTGTCCCTGCTGCAGCCCCATTCATTGGCAGCATCTTGAATAGACAAAGTCAGGGCAGAGGGTGAAACAGGCACAGGGATGTAGAGCAGCACATTGCTGAGCTATGACAACTCATGACGAAGAACAGGCAAGTACCCAGGTCTCCCAGCTGTTTCCTAAAAGCATACATTGTTATTAATTAAGGCCAAGTATCGACTGCTGCATTATATTATGATCTGATGAGATGCAAATTGTAATAAAATTCCTATTTAAGTCACATAGCATGTGAGAGCTGGACAGACATCCACTAAAAGAAGTCACTTAGTGTATGCTAGCCAACTTGGCCCCAAGTTTCCTTCATCGAAATATTTAAGTTGAAAATTGTAACAACAGAAAAGTTTCCAGTAGCCAGATCGCAAACATCTCTTGCACAAAACCTCAAAGTTACCAATTTTTTTTGTAGCATTTAACATTCACAGCTATCTACAGCCAAAGCCTACCAAGTCTCAGCCCAGCTAAACAAAAGACAACCTACAATCCCATCTTTATAATAAAGTCACAACCCACTTTCAATGTTTTCACACTCCACAAAATATGTTAGGACTGTTCTCAGTACCTGAGAATTCAACAGTACCTAAATTTGGCTGACTCCAGAGTCATCCTCCCTTTTTGAAGTTCTTTGGCTTCCGCATTTCAGAAACTACACCTATGCTGTAGATTAAACCCTAAAATCATTTTCTTTTCCTGCCTCCATCACAGCAATAAGGGAGATACTTAGTGGAAACGGGTTACTAGAGATCTTCCGTGTTTGATGCAGTACCAGTCCCCTAATGGGCCTTGAACAATTTCCCTGTTTTAAAAGCAGAAAGATTTCCTTTTAAAAATGAAATCAGCAGTCTGATGGGAAGTTGACCTCTGTGAAATATTTCCTCCTATTTTCACTATCTGTAGCAACTCCCTACCACTCTCCCCACCTTCCTTTATTCCACTCACATGCTGATTTTTAAGCAGTTTTGAAAAAACATGAGCTGCAAGTTTCAAGTGACCATGAACTATTGCTAGGCTGACTCCCCTACTGTGTTAACTGTTGAGCTAGAAATTTTCCTCACTTCAAAATACAACAATCTCTGTAGTATAAACCAGCAAGGAGGCAGTGTTCTTTGGCACTGGCACATGGTTTCCAGCATGGACCCATCAGTATGGGTGTGAGCTCATGTACTGTTTGTTTTTTTTTTTTTATTTCTTAACTCCTAGGTACTGCCATTACAGATACAGGTGAGGAGTTACTTCTATATTAAAGAAAGCAAATGCACAGAGGTGAACTTTCCAGGATTACTGCTCAGGCTGCTGTCAGAGACAGAAGCTCAACCTTTGAACACTTCTTTACCATCAGCTCCTCCAAGCCAGCATCAGGACCTCCTTGCTGAGAACTCCTGTTACAGATTAGTTAGTACCTACTTTTGACAAGTTGACTTTTATGCTGCATATCACAAAACTGCATCTTCACTAGAAAAAGAACTCACCTTTAGGACTTCACTTCCGATTTCTGCACTGTTCAGCCTATTGGGTACAAGAGTCCCTTCGCAAGCAGTTGCATCCTTGAGGAAATTCTCTTCCATTTCCCATTAAAAATGTGATAGACACAACTTTGGATGTCGGTATTTATGGGTCATTTTCTTTTTAAAAAGATTCTATTTGCATTCCAGCAACAACATCCCTGGTCTAAAGTTTCTAATGCCACTATGGAAGCTTCTAACATTACACCTCAAATTCATGAATCAAGAAGACTGCAAAACCAAAGTAAAGGGAATCAAGATGACTGCAAAACTGAGGTAAAGGCCCTGATTAATTGCTGTGCCACCACTATTGTTTTACTAGCTGCTTCAGGTTCATCCCAATTTCCAGTGTCATTGAAAAGCCAGACCTTCACATCACCACAACTCCTTCTCCCAGGGGAGTCCTCATCCACACTTCTAGAGAAAACTACTATGTCACCTCTTCCAGCATGCAACTTTCTTGTTTTGAAAAACAGATACCAATCCAATTCCCTCTAATTACGCCAAAAGACTAGCACCACCTCCACAAGACCTCCTCCATGTTCAAAAGCCTGAAACTCCTCACTCCTTAAATTTCCAACGAAAATATAGTAAGTGACCCCTGTCCTTAAAAAATCAGAGGCAATCTGTCCATGGCTTCGTGCTCAGTTCACACAGCCAGTAAATAGATAAAGGAGTTGTACCACATGGAGCAAGTCTTGAGCAACATCATTCATGGAATGCATTTAACTTCCCCTTCAGCAGGAAAGGATTATAATCTGATATCAAAAGGGTCCTTCTGGTAAGAAACTTTCCTAGCTTTGGTGTTACTTTCATTCATGCCAGTATGGCACTAAAGAATGTACATATGTAATTATACATAATGTTTTTACAAAAGTCAACGAAGAAGCACCACAAGTACTAGAGCACTGAGAACACAAGTCATTTAATACAGAATTTGCTACTAGTAAACCAAACCCCACTACATCAAGACCTAAACGTACAAGTCTTGTTCAGTGCCTGGTAGAATGCCAGTACGGTACATGGATCTATGTCATTCTGACTCCCGTGTTTAGTAGCTAAAGTAAAGGTAAATCCATTCGTATGACAAACCTCGTGATAGAGGTCTATGTACCCAATGCTCATTATCAGCCAGAATTGACAGTAAGAGATGCTGACTGCTGAAATGCCAAAGATGCTAGAAGAGTGAGGAAGAAGAGCAAGTTTTTCATTGTACATGTTAAAATAGTACCTTATGTGGAGAGACATGCACCTTTATTGGTGGGCCCTGTAGCAATAAGACAAGGGGGAATAGCTTTGAACTGAAAGAGGGCAGATTTAGATTAGATATTAGGAAGAAATTCTTCACTGTGAGGATGGCAAGACACTGGAACAGATCACCCAGAGCAGCTGTGGCTGCTCCATCCCTGGAATGTTCAAGGCCAGGCTGGATGGGGCTTTCAACATCCTATCTAATCTAAGGTGTCCCTGCCCGTGGCAGGGCAGCAGGAACTAGGTGATCGTCAAGGTCTTTTCCAGGCCAAACCATTCTATGATCCTATGATCTTTTCTCATTCAATTAATGATATTTATAGTCTCAGTTCATGAAAGGGTCTAGTTATTTAACTTCTTTTTTTTTCCCTTTTACATGCCAGAAAGAAAAGTGTGAATACATGTTCAATGATGCACTTCGATAGTTTCAGCAGTGAGATGTATCACTGACAAACCTTGCCCTTGAATAAATTAAGCCAAACAGTTGGAGTTTGGAACAGGTATTTTTAAACAGTGTACTACTAGATACTACATTCCTGTCATTAAATTATTAGGTATATTTTAAATATTGATACATCAACTTCAGCCTTTATTGTGTGCTTGTCAAATGTACTGTAAAACCTATACAGATGTAATTAAAAGATATTTGACCCACAGGGCAGTACAAATATTGACCTGTTTTAAAGCCCCGATTCAAGAGAGACACAAAAGAACTCTCTTAAATAACACAGCCAACATCCCCAGCAGCTGGAAAAATGCCACATCATCTTTCATTTGGATGAAGGCAATGGGGATTGTCACAATTCACAAACATGCTGAAGCCAAGCCTAAACCCTACAAAATCCTACCTACAATCCTTGGGCCCCACTTGACACAGACTCTGTAGTTTTGTCTTGGGTTTTCAGGCCCAAAGAAACCCATGATTGCCTCATGTGCTCTGAGGTAAAAGGACCTGCAAAGTCAGAAAAATCCTCCCCTCTTATTTTAAGGAACCACTTCATGCAGTCTCATGAAATGAGAAAGCTCCAGCTCAAAATACAGTATTATTGCTACAGGCTCTTGTGGCGAGATCATATTCTGTGCCTGAGCTACAACGTATTAGTATCAGTTCTGCCAGCAATGTTCACACATAAAAAACAGGCCTATCCCTGTAAGAGCAGAAACTCCTGCCGCTACTTCCCTTGAAAACCGCAAAATTGTCCTTACTAAAAATCTGTACAGATTGAGTCTCTTTGCCTTTAGATATCCTCAACCTGTCAGTCTGAGCAAGCCAGAGCTGGGGGAAAGAGCTGTCTGCAGGCACTTCTGTACTGCTGTGGTCTCCTCACCCCACCTTAAAAGCTTGAAGTATGAATTGTGCAAACTAGCCTCTGAAGCAGTGACTCCTTGCTAAACCACTTGGCTGGGCTGTGCTACTGCTCTAATTGCAACCAGCAGAGGAGGAAAGCTTCAGCCACACATCCTTTCCAATGGATTAAGTATCACCTCCTAACTTGCAGTATTTTCTCAACACAAACTTCCTTTGGACAAGTGGGATCATCATCTGTTTAAAACAGCATTTCTGCAGAAGGCATTAGAAATCGCTATTAGATCCCTGGGACTGGACATTAATGTTTAATTTCATGACACAGACTGTTAGCTGATCTCTTTCCATGGTGCTGTGGATGAGACTGCATCTGCATCCTCTGTGCTTTCTGCATGCTGCCATGTCAGTGTAGTGACCTAGCTTTAAAAATACACAGGAATAAATCAGTACATGCTAGCAAGACAAAGAGAACAGCACATTATACCATCATCAGGTTTTCAAGAACCTAAATGGCTCCACCATAAAAGCAATTAGCTGCTTGCTTTCTTTTACTCGTTTTCTCAGGCAGTATCAGAACTGCACTGAGTCAATGGCTAAGTGTCTTCTCCTAACGTCTATCTGATTGTGTAACAACTTCCAGCTAAAGGATGCAAGAATAATGATACACAATCGGTCTGACAATACATATTTCTTCTCCTACTCTGCCTATGCATCCGTTGATATATTTATTCATAGACAGAAGTCACAGTCTTTCTCGGGCTTTGCTTTGCCAGCTAGGCTAAACACACCAAATGTTTCCAGCCTCTTCACATCTCCTGAGAAATGCTTTTGATTATTACTCCTTTTTATTCTACTAGACTTTCTCTTCACCTCGTCAAGTTTTGATTTATTTTTTTTTCAGTGCTCATGACCAGAATAAGAACAAATGGAAGAAACAGCATTCCAATTTTTTAAAAAGTAGCAAGGAATTGAGATATGTTTCAGTCAGGTAATAAAAATGCAACAATGCAATGAATATTGTCTGGTTTTGCTACAGCTCAGAAACAGTACAGAAACAAGAAGATATGTAACAGACACTAGCTTGTCACATTAATTAATTTTTCTTTTTTAAATCCCATGCTGAAAATCCTTCAAGTAATCATATGAAATCAGCCAGCACTCTGCATACAGATGAAGAAAATACTCCAGAACCTTCAGCAACAAAAGAATTTCATACTGAAAAATACAATTAAAATCAGAAAGCTGTTCTGCCATCTGTTTAAAACAAAAGGCTTTATATATCTTGTTGTTATCAGAAAATAGCAAAATGCTATGTATGACTGTTCTGAATTATTACCTTTACTGGACAGCAAAATATACTTCAATACGCAAATACACAGTAAGCATGTCAAACTGCAGGATGCCACATTATCACCAAGTTGTAAGATAAGAGCTTAAATGAACTTGCTTAACAGACCTTCACTGCAGCTATGACCATGTTAGGATGTGCAGCAAAGGTGAAGCAAGCTCATAAAAATCAAAGAGAAATGGCACATGGTCAGAAGAACAAGTATGCACTTTTATCCTACGCTATTGTTTACTTCGCTGATAAAGTCATTCAAACAGAGAAGTCTGATCGATCACTGTTTAACATGGCTCTTGTTAATGTCCAAAAGCACTTGCACCGGACCTGGGTACCTGGCAGGACACATCAGAGCCAGCCCATAATTAAATGGTCAAATCACAGAGTCATGAAGAAACTTTGAGCAATCTTGCCTAGGGAAAGGTGTCCCTGCCCATGACAGGGGTGTTAGAACTAGATGATCTTCAAGGTCACGTCCAATCCAAACCATTTTACAATAAGGCACATGGATATCGCTTTTGCATTGAAGGAGTCTTGAGCAATTAGTTTACTGTTTGCCTTGCCTGTAAGTTGTCAGATGGCCACTCTGCTGCAAAGCAGGCTTCTGGAGGCTCTCCTCCTCTGTAGCTTGTCTTCTTTCAAAGTTCTGTTCCAGCTCTTAGAAGTAAATGATGAGAAGGTGGCTCTGCTAGGCCCAGCTGCCATTGATACACCACAAGAATGGCCATCCTTTACAGTCTTTTCACATGTGGCATAATGTAAGCGCCATGGGTCTTCATGGGACTGAAACTACAGACCTAGAACAATTACTTAGGAGTATACGGCTTCTGAAAGCAAACTATGAAATTCCCTACTAATTTATTTATGAGAAAGCTACAGGGGACAGCAAGTTAAGAGTCCTCACTAGTCACATATATAGAGCTTCTTGGTAAGAATTACTTTATTGGCAGCCTTTTTGACCCATCACCTGTTTGACTCCAGCATTATCCAGACTCACTGACAGGGCTGCAAACCCTACCGGGATTGCTAATTCATGGAGACCTACAAGATTGGATCAGTGACACCGATGGAGGGCTGCACTGAACGTGCAGCTTTACCAGGAACTTTGAGCTCTGCCTACACCAAGGGCAATCTAAAAGACTGTCCAGATATACTGCTAGACAGCAGACCCTACTTATTATTTACCTTCCTGTGCAACAGAAGAGAAACAGAAAAGGGAACAAGAAAACAACACAAGAAGCAGCTCAACCAGCCAACAAGTCAGAGAAAGCTGCAGAGCTGCATCCACCAGTTGCCTAAGCAAAATAAAAATTTAGCATAGGGGAGCGGGTTTTTTTTATTTTGTTCCCCCACACACAACTCCCCAGCAATTAATGTAATTTTTGTGTAACCTTACTGGTAAGGCAATAGCAACCAAAGGAGCCAGATTCCCAATTTAAAACCATACCATTAACCAGGAGGCAATTTACCGCTTTGCACAGTGACTGGCAAACAGGACAGTCATATGGCTATAAAGATGACTGCTACTCATGCCTCATCTCCACACCTCTTGGTGGTCAGCTCCCAGGAAAACGTGTCTGACCGAGGATGCTGGCAGGCAGGCTTCTCTGTTCATCGCTTTGTTATCAGTTACAGTGTATGCATCCTTCCATACACTGAAAATATCAGACCCTGGTTATGACAAAAGCAATTGTAAAAAAAATTATAACTGGGGGCGGGGGGAAGAAAGAGCAATCACTTCGAGGTTGTATTGTCCTGATATTATTTCTCCACTTAGTTCCACTGTCATCACAGGATCACTTTACACAAAGGAAAGGAAATAAAGATAATTTCCTGTATTTTTAAACATATTTGTAATTTCACAATAAACATGAACCCAACCATTCTCTGCAAAGGCAGAAAGTGGCATTTCTTTCCTGGTCCTTGCACTGTCAGCACCTCAATAGGAATATATTTACTTTCTTTAAATAGACACTGCTAGGATGAGGTTTAGGAACACGCTTCACCTAGTTGTCATGAATTATTAACCAGAAAAAGTCCCTCTTGTTGCCCTTTACAGAGGTTTGATTTGCAAGTTTAAAAATCAAACTGACACTTACGTCTCTTGAACAAATACCCAACCTTCAAAAAAAAATGCTCTGAGCATTATAAATAAATTTTTTCATGAATATGAGAACAACAATTCTATAAATAGCTATTCTTCACAGAATTGCTTCAAGACATTGTTTTTACAGACAACAGTAGGAAACTGAAGGAGGTCTTAGTGCCAAACATATTAGAAGTGAAATAAACTCTTCAATCAGCTCTGGCTTTCCATTTATTATTACAAAGTTTGCTGTTATTTTTCTGGTTTGGTGTAAATTAGTCATAGCCTTCAACTTCTGAGGGTATTCACTTTGCTTCTTCGGGCAGTAATTTAACAACTCTGGTCTGTCATCAGACGAACCTGCTATTACCCATCACAACCTTGTACAAGCACAAGCAAAGGCAGGATTTTTATTTTAACTCCGTAATATGATTTCTAAATACACTGACTCAAAACTGTGCTCCACCTCCTCTAAAATGCAAACATAGCAAGATAGATATGATCTAATGTAATAGCAAATTGCCTATTCAGTTTGCACATTTAATGGTTGCTACCTCCTCGAGGAATTTTTACACTGGTAACTAAAAACACAAAATCACCAGGAACTCCTGGAAAACAGCTATGCAACTGGTAAACCAGGTTTCCATAGCCAGAATACTACGTGTTTAGTCATTTTGGCATATACTCCAACACAAGGCCAAAGCTCAAGCACTACCAAGTTCTAACACCATTCTCAACAGGGAACTGGTAAAAGCACTTACTTAAGTACTTGAAAATTCACCTGTAAAAAAAGGGAGGAACTCGTTCACTTCCTAGTTTTGATACCATATTTTGCTGTAACAACTGCAACAATAATTTTCTAATATATGTCTGATATGGTATATGAAACAAACTGCACCCAATCGCTCAGGGTACCAATACTCTTTCAGGCCAGTGCAGCTCCACAGTCTCCAACAGCTGGAAACATGACAGTGCTGATTTCAAGGGGCGACACGGATGTGAAACTGGAGTAACAGCAATGATTCAGGCCATGAGCTTTCCCAAGAGCTCCCCAGCCATAACGGTGATCTAAGCATATCAGAATGTTTTTAAAGAAAGTAAGTGTCCAGCGAGGATTAGTAAGAACTTAGTGACGTGGCCCACCACGCATCGCCAGGGAGCATGCAGCAGTTCAGGAGGAAGAATTCCAAGGGAGCTCTGGCCTCTGGGAATTCTGGATCTGCTGTGCACCACAGCCAAAACCCTCAGTGCACAGAAGGCAAGGTAACCATGAACCACAACAGCATCCCAAAGATCCTTGCCTGCAAACCAGGACAATTATACACCTCACTGTCCATCTCATAATTAGCACGGCTGGAATTTACCAAACCTTCCATGCATCTCCCCATGGCCTGTGCACCAGGGAAAAGCCACAGGATTGTTGTATTTGCTCCCCAGAAGAGCAGAGGAACATGCATTGATGCAATACTTGTCTGGTGTGCCAGGACTGGCATGCAAAGCCTCCTGACTCCTGCCCATTACACCACAGACAACAGAAAGAACCATTACAGAGCACAAAGCTTTTCTCTTACCTTATTTTGATCTGTCCAGTAAAAGAAAAATCCCTGTGGGTCTGTTCTGAGAATAATTGGAGTCACAACAGTGGAGTCCTGGAAGAAAAAGAGGATAAACAGAAAATCCATGTCAACACACAGAACACATAATTATGCATAAGCTGCTTTGCCACCCATGTTAATGAATTGCAACATCTAGAAATTACCCTGAAGGTATCACTAGCAAGATGTCACTAAAAAGAATTTAGTATCACCTGCCTAATCTCCATTTTTCTGACATAACGTATTTCCATTACTGAGAAGACAGCGCTAAATAACTCCAGGCTTGTCGACACATGGAATTACTCCAGAAAAGCTGGAAGTTGAAGTTAAACAGACATAACACACTAACCGTGAAACTAGAGCCCACACAGCAAAGTACTATAGTTATCAGAAGTCCACTGCCCACCCTAACCCAAATTAACCTTCTGATACAGACAAGAGCTAAATGCCTATAATAAGCTTTGCTTTAACAAAGACTGAATTTGCCTAGAAAACCCGGAGTAGCACCCACTACATTAAGACTTTTGTCAATTACTTTCCATTAGTATTTTTCAATTTTTTCTACAGTCAAACTACAAACATTTTCGTAATGGGAGTATGTGTATTCCACCCCACCTCACAATCAGTTGAAAACCTGTCTACTATGGTAACATCCATAGCTCAGGTCACTTAAAACCAAGCACATTTGTAAGTACAATAAGTAAGGCAGCCTAGTTACCTACATATCTGTGCCTTCTGACTGACCGCAGGTACCTGACTTGAGAGATCCAAGCACTAACCGAAGCCTTTTCCACAGGTAGGCATACACTATACCTCTCGCCCATCAGGATTCCCTGGTACCTAACTGTAATTGACATCAGTGCAGCCTGGTCCTAATAGGATTTCTTCTCCATTTCCTCTACTATATTTCACGACATCTGTAAAAAATGCTGTTGTCTTGAGACCTCTACCTGTTTGCCAAACTCGATTGAAAAGTTATGGAGGGAGCACAGAAAGGAGGAGGAAGCCAGGCAGACCAGAAAAAATGCCTGAGTCTTACCTCCACAGGAATCCAGGCTAAACACACAATTCCTCCTCAAAAAAAGGTTGCGTATTTCTGTTACAGTGTTACAAGTATTTTACAGCTGTAGCATTCACCTATTTCAAAAGCAGCAATGTGTGAGGTCAGTTTGTATTGCTTTAAGCAAATAAATGGGTTCCAATAGGTTCAAATGTAAATCAAATATATTCAAGTGTGGGGTTTTTTTAAGTGCAAATAAAGTCGATGAGCGACATTATCATAAATAAATAAAAACTAACTTATGCAAGTGCCATTTCTGATGCAAGAAAATAACACTTGTTTACATTATATCACCAATACAGTCCTTTGTGATGGAATACAGAACTCTCAGCAACGGGCATTCATGAAACAGGGAGGCTGAATTATTCCCAGTTTACAGCTAGAAAAAGCAAGACCCAGAGAAGCTAAGTGACAGGCCCAGTACTGGTCAGAAGCCTGCAGGGAAACAAGTAGAAGAATAAAATTAAGTCAAGCATGAAGCATATTTTTATCCACCACAGAAATACAAATAGAAGAGCAAGTTCTGAACTAAGAAGAAATACAAGATCAAACCCTTAAATGAGTGTAAAAGTTCCCTTTGTAATTGGAAGATCTGGACTGAGGATTAACTGTGCCACAGGTACACCAATACCCAAACAGGTATCACGTAAGCTTTCAGAGGCTGGGAACAAGTGCAGCTGAACCAATGCCCAGCAGTGCTATGGGAACATCCTAGCTGGGATCTGAGCTCGTTCACAAAATGCCACCAATGTTTTTTTCCCTTCATTACAAGAAAAGTGTTGTATGCACTTCCCCTAAGGGAACAGACATACAAAATTTGTATCATCTATTTTTTCCCATGTTTCTCCATAACTTCTTGCATTTTGTACACCTGAGAGTCGGGTATTGTTTGAGTGCAACAGGCAAATTTATGTTTTAAAATATGCTAGGCCCTGAAGAGATGCTGACTGGCTGTCTATATCCACAAGCTCCTACAAAAGTATTCTTAAACCTCTGCCATTCAAAAAGAGAAAGAAAAAAAAAAAAAACCTGCTCTGGAGATAACACTCTCCTTTTTTAGCTTATTTCATTATGTCCCATGCATCCTGTATGTAAACATGTAAAATGAGGAAAGAAAAAGACTTAAGTGTCATGCTTTTGGATGAGATACACACCTTTTATGGCGGGCCGGGGCGGAGAGGTGTGGAGAAGGAAGCAATGGGTAACAGGCAAGTGTGAAGCAATTATGTCTGGAATTGATCAATTTTGCTGGTTAATCATTTCAAATCAGTTGTTTCAACCCAAAAGCTGTTTGGATTTGCCTTTGCTGATGATGAACAGCTATGAAAGTAATAATTTCACTGATGCAGGTTGTAAAACATTGACTATAATCAGACTCAAAAAGAGCAAAGGATGAGTGGAGTCTTCAATACCTATTAGGTGACATAAAGGAAACCTCATCATGACAGGGATGATGAGTCTTAATTTAAGATCCTCTGTGCTCCAGGAAGTTGGTTGTAGGGGATTTTTTTAATCAAAAAAGAGGCTGTTGTACATTATGCCTCTTTTCTAAGTTAACTACCCTACTCTGACATTAAGCATAGCACAATCAACGTGCTTATTAACACGACAACCCCATGCTGTATACAAATGTAGGACCTGAGAAAAATGTCACAGGTGTTAGGAACTCTTCCACACAGCAGCAGCAATAAAAGTCACATGCACAATGTATTATATATTCTGCAAGCCACGAAAAGCCATATTCCTTAGCACTGAAGGAATGGAAATAAACTTCTCTAGTCCGCTCCGCAAGTCCTTCTCCCCACCCCACATTAATGCGGAGCCCTTTGTTACATGGAACAGGTCTGTTGCTTTTCTCCTGCTCTCCAGTCAGGGCTTGCAAGGCAGGCAACAATCAAAAAGATACACGAAAAACCCTTTATACAATATACATACAAGAAGAGCAGTTCAAGGCTCTGAAATAGAAACTTGTTTCAATTTACAATTGCCTGGTACATTTATTTACAAAAACTATTGTACTCTATGGGAATATCTGTGGTTTATTACCTAGAAGACACACCTGCAGTCATTCATGAGAGCATCTTGAAGCCCACTAATTTAATTTCCACACCCAAAAGAGCTGACCTATCTCATAACTCTCCTGAAAAGATTTATCAACTACATAAAACCCCGAAGGAAAGGGTAACAGACAGGACACAACAGATAAAAAGCAGGGGGCAGGGAGGGGGAGACATGGAACCCCAAACAAAACTTGAAGGGCAAGGAAATAGGAAACAGACACTTATTTGTTCTCTAATCCTCTCAGATCCAAAACATGAGAATAAAACAGAGGGGAGGAAAAAATGTCAGTGTTGTACATCTCTAAAGCTGACAGGTTTGGAAATTAACACATAAATATCTAGTAGGGGCATAGCTCTTATGATCCTCTGGATGTCAACAAAGCAAGCAGCTCTTCAGGTAAGAGCCCCAGATTCTTGGAACACTTCGAAGGATATAAAAAAAAAAAAAAAAAACAAAAACGAGGAGGAGGAGGTGACCAAGGGAAAAATCAGCTGTAACCAGAAAATGGAGAGGAAGGAGAAAAAGGAAGTGTCCCAGTCAATGATGCAAATGATTGTGGGTTATCAGGCTTTTTAAATGCCACCCATGGGTGTTCGTGCCAAGCTGTGGCTTGGTTTCCAACAGATTGCTATTGCAAATTCCTTGAATAAAAGAAACTTAGAGTGGCCCTAACCTGGTAGTCTCAGCATGCTGCATATCATACCAGTCTAAACTTCAGTGAATATTTTTTCTAAAGGGCTTTTAATTTCACCTTTAAAAGCCCCCCACCTTTTTAATTTGTTGACTTTGGGACAATTCTCTACTTTCCTCCAATCCCACAGCCTCAAATGAGTAATGTGGTTGTTCTATACTTACTCCATTAAGTTGCCTCCTAATTGGCTGTACAATCTCAGATTCTGCATTAGCAATATACTTTATTTTATACTTCTAAACAAAGAGGCTTCAATTTTAGGCCCACAAAGTGCCACAGAGAACTTTGGGGTCCTTACCAACCAGGCACAGCAAAACACCGGCATAAAAGATCAATGGACAAATCCATATTTAAGTGCCCACCAGGTAACCATTTCAAGGTTTGATTTTAAGTGTGGGTCCCATAGACTGCATCTAACATTAGCAAACAAAAGTGCCACCTCCATATTAATACTACTGACTAACAAAGACTATTATACAAAGCCAAACAGTAAAGAGGGTGGAAACTTTGGTTTAGTTACTTTCCAACCATATGCCCCTACTTCCAAATCCTCAGAGCACCCCCACAACCAGACTACACATCCAGCCACAAAAGACAGCCTTCTGCCCTACCCCTCAACCATCACTGGGAAGACCTGAAGAGACGCGAGGTGAGAAAGAACCGCTACACAGCAGGGCGCACCGCTCTGCCACCTACGTCCCAGGCTTTGGCCCTTGCTCCCAGAACTTTCTGTACTTCATTCAGTATGTATTAAAACAAGGGCGTAACACTATTGACACTCTGTTTTGTGCCAAGCACAGTTCAATGTTAAAATCATCAGAGAATAACACAGGCTGGGACTAGCGTGCCTGCAATGCAAATATCGGGTCAATCCTGCCATAGATGAAAAATTCCTACAGGGGAATGAAAATCTACATGTGCTTTGTCAACTAGCAAGACCAAGAGTCAGATGAGTATGCATTTTAATAAATCATACACAGATAATGATGTTTCTTAGAAGCAGCTGCAGTCAAAATTCACATCAACAGATTTTAAAAAGGAAAGCAGACCAGCCTTTATCTTCAGCTCTTACAACAGATGGGGCTCACAGCACCGCCTTATTAAGCCAAACCGTTGTTTCCTAGTTTTGCCTCAGGTTTTTAGAGACATTGAACATCCCCAAATATAACCTGACAACTTTTACACACATCATTATTTCATTTGCTTGAACCTTCTCCTGAAAAATTTCTGCCAAAATGCTTCCAAACACAAAGCTAAGAAATACAGATTGTTTCTGGCAGAGGCAAAATATTCTGCAACTTTTCTTTCACTTTGGCAAAAGGGCTTGAATGCTGGGTGAGCAAGGATGTAAGGCTGCAGAGAAGGTGTGGGGAGAGTCCCTGCAAAGGATTTTCTTGCCACCCCACAAGCCAGGGGGATTATAGGCATGGGGGAGTCAAGAAGGAGCAAAGGAGAAGGAACAGAAAAAACACAGTTTACACATGGGCAGCAGATATATTAGCTGTTATAATACCATAATACACTGGGCATACTCAGACTGAAACTAAGCAGGATTAGCCAAACAATTAGCACTATGAATTACTTCAGGCTGACAGCTGAACCATGAGTGAGAGAGAGACAGTACCCATCCCCCAGGTTTGCCATGAACCCCTGAAATAATCCAGAAAAGTAAAGATACCCTCTTTTACTGAAGGCAGAAGAACCCAATCTGCTGTGTAAAGGAATAAAGGAACAGATTGCAAAAAGGAACTATTGGAGAAGGTGCAATAAGTGCTGGAGTTTGGAACCAGGACAAATAAAAAAAAAAAAAAAAAAAAAAAAAAAAAGAATTGAGTTTGCAGGACCCATAAAATGAAACTCCACTTATTCAATAGGAACATCCAGGAAAATATTCTTCACTACGAGACTGGTCAAACCATGGAGGAACTTCGGTGATGGCATGACAGGACAGAAGGCATCATTCTGCTAATTAAAGACTAACTTCCTGCAAGTTTAAGAGAGCCACCCTGAGCAGAACTTGTTTCTCAGAAGCAGACTACCCTGCCTCGTCTATCAGGATCTCCACACTCTTGGGCTAATTATAGCCTTACCACACGTAGTCTTGATTTGTCTGCAAGAGTCCTTGTTTGTTGCAGATGCTGCTAAGTATGCGATCACGAAAAAAAAGGAATGAAGGGAGAACTCTATAGCAGAAGTAGCCAAATGCCAACCAGGAAAACTTTTATCTCCACTGCAGAGTTCTTACATGATGCCAAACAAATCTTTTAAACCAGTCTGCTCATGGGCATAAATGCTGTATTCTGATTTTGAGGGGATACTGGAACTGTATTTCATAGAATCATAGAATGGTTCGGGTTGGAAGGGACCTTAAAGATAATCTAGATTCCACTCCACTGCCACGGGCCAGGTTGCTCCAAGCCCCATCCAGCCTGGCCTTGAACACTTCCAGTGATGGGGCAGCCACAGCTTCTCTGTACAGCCTGTGCCAGTGCCTCACCATCCTCACAGTGACAAATTTCTTCCTAATATCTAATGTAAATCTACCCTCTTCAGTTTAAAGCCATACCCCCTTGGCCTGTCACTACATGCCCTCGTCACAAGTCCCTCTCCAGTTTTCCTGTAGGCCCCCTTTAGGTACTGGAAGGCCACATTCCATTTTCTAATTTTCAGATACACTGAGCCCCAATTCATCCGAAATCACTGGGGAGGCATTCTGAACATCTGACTGTATGGTGCTATGCAATCTGAAAATTAGGTCCAACGTCTCTAATCGCAGATTAAAAATTAGTAGGTTTTTATGTTGGGCTCTTCATTTGGACCTGCATACCTAGAATTGAGAACACATTTTGTCATCTAATGGGTCTTTTGAAAATAAATTGAAAAATGCTTATGAAGCATTTACTTTACAGTAGATAAAAGACTCCATAGTGATGAGTTAGTTCTCTATTTCAATACAGCCTTTGGTAAAAAAAAAAAAAAAGGTCTTGAGCATTCAAATATTAAAGTGAAAAAGCCTACAGTGCACAACTTGAATTCACTGGTAGCTTCCCTTTCACAAAGAATTCCTTATTTCCTTAAGAGTTGTTTTCTGGTTTTCAGTTTCCCTAGTATCTACCAATACTCCAAAGGGCTCAGATGCTACAATAACACAGATGTTATATCTGACTTAAACATGTAAAGTCTTCACCACATCTTCCAAGGTAGGCACCTAACCATTCTGCAGGGGATCCAAATCTTTTTTCGTCCCAGACTAAGTTAGCAAGAGCTTTCCAATGGAGATAACCAGGTTCAGGCTTTCCCCTTTACTAAAGGTTAACTGCTGAGAAATTTTAAACTCAATCTGACTACTCTCCTTTATTGCAAAAGGCCGAAACCACAACTTCTACTCATTTAGATAAAATATTTTTTATATAGCGCAGAGCTGATACTTGTGCACTACAGAAAGATTAGCAAAAAAGAAAAACACAACAAAAACTCTAGAATGCTGGACTAACTTCTCTCCAGACTGAAAACATTCAAAAAAATAAACTCTTTTCAGTTTATCATTTTATTTTTATACACACAGAACAATGGTTGTTCATTTTTCATGGCTTCAGCAACCTACTGTAGTCAAGACTTGTGCAGAGTTTAAAAACAAAAGAAAAAAGGCAGGGAAAAAAAACAAGTTACTTGAGCATCAGCATCTTAAAATCACTTCTGAAAATGTCCAGGTTTTTTCTTTGTTTGATCTCAACTTATCCATAATAATGATACTCTGATGTTATATTTACTGGTAAAGCTAAAGGAGATTTATCTCATACTCTTGAAAGTCTTCTTTAAAAGCTTCTAAACAAAGAAGTCTGAAAACTTTACATAGACTCACCATCTGAGCTCAAAAATGTATTATAAAGATGAAGAGATGCTCTAAGAGAAAGGCATTAAAACAGAATTTAAAAGACCTAGGTTCACTTTTGCTGCTCACTGGAACACCTGGTGAAGTGCTGTATCGACTAAACAACGCTACCTCTCAGGAGGTTTGTTTCAGTAGCTAAATATTAGGAAAAAAATATATGACTATAAAATTGGAATGATATCTCTTCGTTTATTTAGGTAGAGTTACATTTACTTACTGATACAGTTAACCTGCAAGTAAAAGTAAACAATGTATGCCAGAGAGAGACCAGTCAAATTCTTTATGCAAAGTATGTATTATCACTAGGGAAGAGAAGAAAGCCTTTAAGCAGGAACTGAAAACAAATCTATTTTTTAATATACCCCATCATACTAACTTGCTTCAGCGTGCCAATTACTGCTCTTAGAAAATATCAGTTCAGCTGTGCTCTAGCTGTTGAGCTATTTGTTAACTCAGTTACATCTTATCTTGTTCCCACTACAGGCCAGAGAAAAATAAAGGAAAAACAAAGACAGCCAAGGCAGGTTTCAACCCCTTCAGACGTCAGATCAGTCCTGAGAGAAGTTGCCCTTTAGACTCAGGTTTCATTAACCTTCTCAGCTAGCAACACATTCTGCTACATTAAGTTTTACCCCCTACAAAAAAGCCTCGCCTGTGGGCTTAACTGCATTCTTTTTATTTATGTATTATTAAACTGTTTTAAAACTCTCATTGGGAAGAGCTATTATAACCTGGGTTTCACTACAGCAAAGCGGATGAAGTCAGTTCTTCTTTAAGCCCTCCCTCTCTCTCACAGCTATTGCTTCTCTCTAAGAATAATGAAAGTGCATCTGTTCAAATACCAGACCAGTACTTATGACACCCAGTCTCCTTCCAGTAGTAAGGGAGAAGTGATTATAAAGGCCCAACTGAAGGCAGCACGAAGAAACATTGAAGAAGCAAGTGCTCAGCCAACTAGCATCTTAAAGCAGACACACATACATCCACAGAACAAATATCTAAGCCATGAGTCACTTTTATCTTTCACCTATTCAAATGTCAGCTATTTCTATTCAGTGCCTTGTGAATCCAATCTACACATCAAGAACAAGAGTTAATTCTAAAATTTGTTTTCCAACCTGTAATACTGTTACAGAATAAAACAGAAACTTCATGAGGAAAAGAAGAATTTGTGAATAGACGGTATTAGGCATTGCATAGTGTAAACAATATTATATCCAAACCCAATGCACGAAAGTATGTCTTGTCTTGCAAAGCCAGAACTTTTTAATTGATCCTAACTCTATCCCAATTTAGAAACTGAAGACAATCCACAGAGGAAATGGAATTTCAAGCCTCTTGAGTTGCTTGCCTTCTGCCTGCCTGCATAAGATCTTGAGTGGTTGATGTAACCTCTTCCTCTCCTCTCAAAGCTCAGGCAAGGTGTTTCTCTATCTGAATGGATCATCATCACAGGGCTGGCAGGCACAGGATGAGGCTTATTACTGCTGTCCCTCAGAGAGGAGGTCCATATAACATCAGTACTACACCTGCTTATTAGCAGCCTCAGAATTAATAATTAGGCACAGAGCAACTAGAATCTCAGGACGAGAAGTTCATGGGTGGATCGGTTTTTAAGTCTGTATCACTACAGCTTTTGCCAGACGGCTCTGCACAGCAAGCTGCAGCATCCTTCTAAAATCTGGCAATTACATTCTTTAACAACTGTTACTCTATACACCATGAAATTCCTTACACGCCTCTCATGCTCTGGTTTAAATCCTTCCAGCATTCCCATTAAAAAAAAAAAAAAAACCCACCACAAAAAAACAGCACACACACAAAAAACCCCCCACACATTACTTTTCAGTGGTTTATAACTCAGCTGGAAAAATTTTGCTTTGGGCTGAAACTTAGTACAAGTCATAGGCATTCCCCAAAAACACCCTTTTGCTTTATGAAATGTAAAGCAAAGTCAATAGAGCCATCTTTGAACTGTAGAACAAAACAGCAGGGAAGTGTACTACAAGGGCATGCTTTGGACAGGAACGAATGCTGCCCTAGTGCACAGGCAATGAGGAAGAACTGATCCCGTTCTCACTCAGAAACAGTAAATGGAAAATAGTGCATAATAAACATCAGTATGTGAGCCTCACTTGCCGAACAGCCCCGTTAGCACAGCAGAGCCAAAGTACTCATTATGGTCAATTTTATTTTACTGTTACATTTTGTAGTTTACTATTTCTCATTACAGCCTATTGTTTCACTAGAGAGTTTGTGCATGCCTATTTACATGACAGACCACAGAGGTTCAGATTAATAACAATCATTTTTAAAAACCTTTCAAGCAGATTAATTTGATAGAAAACAAAGGCTCTGAAGTGGTTACTGGCTACTCAGTGGCAAATACTTTTCAAAGTCTCCAAACACGCATTCGTCTAAAGACCTTCTTACAGCCAAAGTGCCAAATCTTTAATGCCTTAAGATCTTTGATTTTGCGGGGCTTCCACTTCTGAGCAGAAACACTGTGGGCAAGACAACAGGGCTGGAGGGTGGGAAATACATTCATATACACACAATGCATGGTCAACAATGAGTTAATGCTAGTACTCTTCATCACAGTGTGTAGCTTAACATGTATCAACTTTCACAAGGTTGCTAATGAAAGCGCTCACTGAACACAACAGGACTCCTTCTCATCTCAGTCACACATTCCAGGTAATACCTGTATATCACTGTAACACCTTTAACCCGAAATGCACATCTTTTGCCAGAATTTAGCTATATTTTATTAACTGAAGCCTTCAGGTTTAAAGTTGAAAATCTTTTTCCCAATTAGTCTGTATCGGACAAGTTATCCACTGAACATCCACTGTGCATGGAGAACACCTCTTCTCCTTCAAATTCTATGTCTGCAATAAACTACTCGGGAAATAGCAAAAACCTAATAATTCTATACTGCTGCCCGATTGCTTGGACTTTTAGTCTGGAGGCTTAAATCTTTGTTAGCTTGGCCTCTGCAAATACCTGTGGAAATTTCTTGGTAACTTACCAAAAACAAAACAATAACTGTAATGACAAGGCTGAGGTTATGCTGCCTTTTCCTATACTAAGGAAAATACCAACCGAAGGAAAACATTTCTCAGGCAAGTCATTCAAGCTTAGTTCCTGAACATGAATAACCAGTGTCAAGCCAATGTTTACTACTGCGGACAAGGTCAGGTTGCTGAGCTTATTTAAAATGTATTGGCTTCTTACTGTAAATAAAATTTCACTCTACAAGTTGTTCATTCTTTTGGTGTTCTTCCTCTCCTTGAGAGTGTTTATCACAGGTTTATAGAGCTCAGGCTCACACATTTGCCTGCTGGACAGGCTGAAAGCAACGGCAAAACAGCGATACGTAATAAGACAAGAACAGTTGTTAGACACAAACTTCTTTCTCCCTCTCTCTCTGTTGTCCCTCCAGTTGTTGCTGTGGATGTCTTTAGCACAGCTGAATTTGCAGCAAAAATACAAGAGCTGTGTTAAGGCTCTCAAAATGAGTTATCCTCACATTCTCACAAATTCTTCTGACATTCAGCCTGCCTGCCTTCTTTCCCAACCACAGCTCACGTCCCATTATGCCCCTCCATCTCCAGACACTACTCGCAGACAGACTTTTTGAGGCAACCGCTCCTCTACATGCAAGTGAAACGCAATCACCCAACGTTGTATTGTGGGAGTTGGGCTAGCAGAGGACTCATTTTTTCTGCTTCCTTCTCAGGCTTACTTTTGCGCTCTGCAAGAAAGGAAGGCTAAACAGAGAAAAGCTACCTTTCTTTGAAACAGTCCCAGGCATCACCTGCAAGTGAAGAAAGAAATCCCAGCTGCTTACAGCTGTGCTACCAAAGGTGAAGTGAAAGCCACGCTCCTCTCCTATGTAAGGCAATACAAGTGTAAAGGGTTGTGAAGCAGCAAGTGGTAAGGTAAGGGGAAAGCGGATGTCATTTTGAGGCAAGTCTCATGCCCTAATGAGCCAAGAAAGAAGAGTGCCTTTTGCAGAGGAAGGAAAATGAGCGGGGGGACCCCAACGGCACTCCCTGGGAGAACAGGTCCAGGGCTCGAAAAGTCCCCCCGAAAGACTGACAACGGGAAGGGCAGGAGCCAGAAGGAAGGAGAGAGAATCGGAGGAGGGAACAGGAGATGGCAGAAGACAGATAGGGAACAGGTTGAAACAACTAGTTAGGATGACAGAGGCGGAAAGGCGCACAATAAAACAAGGGAGGCAGGAGAGGAAGAGGCTCGCGGAAGGAGCCAGCCCAACACAGTCCGCACCGGCCAAGCGAAGTGAGCCGGGAGAACCTTCGGAGAAAGTTTGCCCGGCAGACGGCCGGCGGCTTAACAACGCCTCTTGCCTCGGGCTCCGCAGGGCGCGCGCCCAGCCCCGGCGGGGACGCCCCCAACCGCGCCGCCCCGCACCTGCCCCCCACACCGGGCGAGAGCGCACGGCGCCCCGCGGACCGGCCCACCGCGGCTTCCCGCTGGCGGGCAGAGCGGGGCCGGCCCGGCGGCGGCCCCGGGCGGCCGCAACATGTGTGCCGGAGCACGCCCGCCCGATCGATGCGCCCTGCGCGTTGCATAACCCCGCCGTGCCCCCGCCGCCCTGCCCCGTGTGGGGCACGGCCGGGGGAAGCAGGGGAGGCGCGGGGGGAGCTTACTCACATCGTCCCACTTTACGAATTTGATGCCTTTCTTCAGCGTGTCAGAGACGCAGACGGGCTTGAGCTGGAGAGCGTGCACCCCTGGCTGTGCCCCGGCCATCTGCACCGCATTGACGCGCTCCCCTCCGGAACGGAGAAGCCGCGGGAGGCGGCCGCCTCGGGAGGGACGCCGGAAACGGTCCCCGGAGAGAGGCCGGCAGCCGCGCTCGGCTCGGCGCGCCGGGAGCGGGCAGCGCAGCGGCTGCCCAGGCGGCGAGGGCGAGAGGCTTCACTGCCGCCCGCGGAGGGACCTGGCGCGGCAGCGGCCGGGGCGAGCCATGCAGCGGCACATCCTCTATATACAGCCGGCTCGCCACGCACGCACACGCCGCCCGCTCCCTCGCACACACACGCACGCACGCAGGGGCACGGAGCGCGCGGCGCTGCCCGCTCCGCTCCCTCCCTCCCGCCCCTCCTCCCTCGCCGCCAGGCTCGGCCCCCGAGGTTCCCCCGCGCCGAGGTCAGCGCGCCGCGCCGGCGGCACTACGGCGCCACCTGCCGGCCGCGGCTGGCGCGGCAACCGCCGCGGGGCCGGGCGCGCCGGGCCTCGGGCTCCTCTCGGCCGGGGGCGGGGGGCACTCCGGCCGGGGACCTTCCCCGGGGCTTTCGCTTTCCCCCGGCTGGTCCCGGGCCACCAGCGCCCAGCAGCTGCCTTCCTCGAAGCGCGGTCCGGGTCAGCCCTCTCGGCCCGCCCGGAGCGCGGAGGACAACGGGGACTCGCTTGGACGTGCACGGCGGGCGAGGCAGGACGCCCTGGCCTCCGCTAATGCACCGTGTCACGCCTGAGAAGGGGGCACAGGTGAGTGTCTGTGTCTCTTGTCCGGCTGAGAGAAGTAGCCCACCCGTGGTACCTGTGGCCAGCGTCAGGCTTCAGAAGGGGTGAGCACACGGGATGCCGAGTGCAATTTCAAGAAGTGGTTATGGCACAGGCAGAGTGGAAGGGCACCACTTAGCCTGCAAAGTGATGAACAGGATGCCAAAAGAGGAAAGGTTCTTAAAGAGAGTGGCGCATACACTTTCCACCAAAGCTTCATGCTTTCAGTACACAGAAATTGCTTTACAAAAGCTTTTTGCTCTCACAAGACAGAGGGGCTTTCTTAGAACAAAGGGACATGACTTTAATTCAGTTTTAGGCACACTAAATTCAAAAGGCATAAAGATGGCAAAAAGTCCTCTTGCCCAGCAAAATCTCAAGTCCAGGGTTTTTAAGGAAAGGTTTTTGAAGAACAGTTATATGTGCTCCACAAATAACCTTCTCTGTCAGAGCCCCTGTGCAGTTGTAGCAGAGATAAAGCATCAGATGACACAGCACATGAGACTTCTAATTTCTCTGTAGAGGTTTGCAATTGACCCTTATGATTTAGGGGCAGCAGGCCAAACTTCTACTATAGACAAAGCAAACGATGTAGAAAGAATGTCTTCGAAGAAAAATTGATTTTGTTTCAGAGGAATGACATTTCAAAAAATTACTAGGTAAAAATATATACAATCTGAGTGGGGAGGTGTTCTCTTTTTGATTAAAAAGCTACAAAACTGGCATATTGGACTCCCAACTTGTTCTTAATGATAGCTACAGAATTGTTAAAGTTCTTCCTCTGGGCCTCTTCCAAATCCTTCTCCTCCTTCAATAAGAAACTTTTCATTGCCTTTAGCGGGACCTGAATCTGCTCCTTTACAATAGTCCATGCAGGCAGCGTACATGTTCCAAGGCGAATTAATCCATTCAATCTATTTTTTGTTCTTATCAACCTGCCATGCCAATGATGGTGTCACATCAGTCAGGATGCAAGTCTGCTCTCTCACTGCTGTGCTTTCATCCCTGTTCATTTGCCATAACTTAAAGAAACAACAAAATCTGGGTTTGATCGTGCTGATGTAGATTTTGATTGAATTGATGCAGGATTGCTCTACGATGGGGTAAGGGAGAGAGATTTTCACAACTGCCTTTTCATCCCAGCATATAATATACAAATTAATAATATTTAGATCCTCCAGAAAATAAAAGCCAAGAGCACTGATGCTACAGTACTTGTCTGTGATCCCATCGACATTTGTGTTCACAGCAGTCTGCTGAAATCAATGGTTTGGAAGGTGTCAAACTGCCATGGATGGTGGCACCTCTGTGGTAGTTTTCTCAACAAGCCCACAATACATTTCACTTGGCCTAGCCTTCTGTACAGTCTTTGTTAGGGAAAGACGATTGCAAATCACGATGATACGTAGACTCCTAGCAGTGTGTTGGTCTGAACATGGAAGAGGTGATCCTACAGATCAGTATAGGCTCTGATACTGATATCGGGTATTTCAGATATCAAGTATTGTTTAGAGCAATTTTGTGGCTTTTCAGACTTAAGTATTTTAATCTGATGGTATTTGGCTGAAGAGAAATATCCCTTTTATATGGCAGATATCTAATGGATTTTGCATCACAAGGAAGAAGCAGCACAAAAGGAAATGCCATTACAACTGTGCCTTTTAAACAATTCTGGAAAGTGCTTATGATTCAGCCTCTGCTGAAATCCTGGGCTCAGTGAAATCAGTGAGAATTTAGTTTCAAACCAGACAGTTAGCTTATGTGTTAGCGCTGTTGCTTAATTAGCATCTGCTCCAGCTAAGAATACATTGCTTGGTATGTAGTACATACTGCAAATACTTAAATTCAGTACATGTGTAAATTCAAGCTTTCTTTTGCACAAAGCATGGGATCAGTGGTCTGGAAACCGGCTACATTCAGCAGGATCACTACACTCAGAAGGAATAGGAGTATCTTATCATTAGATGATTGGACCACGTCCGGCAAGAGAAGAACCAGACAGCTTTCTCCAAATGTGCAGAAAGCCTCATCTAAAGTATTATGCGTATCTTCTATTTCTTCTTGACTCAGCCCCTTTTAGTCCCAAGAAATTAAAGAAAAGATGTATTGTTAGAAACAAACCCAGCAGTGGGCTTATTCAAGTAATTAAAAATTGTACATCTCAGATGTGATACATGCTGGTCTTACATTGCTTTAAGAACTGACTTGTTGATATTTTCATTTCTGTAGATTCAAAAATCTCAGCCTTGACAGTAAAATGATTGCCTTGTGTAAATGATACAAGTTATTTGAATGCAATATACCTGTGAAGCATTAATTTTTATGTAAGGTGCTTAGGCACCAGTATTTAATTTCCAGGGTAATAAACTGGAATACACAGTATGTTTTAGATACACGTGTGGAAATGTGTGTAGACAAACAGGAGAAAGGAGCAATAACCGATTTAAATAACAGATGGCACTGATCAAAGTCAGGTCAAAAAATACACCAAAAGCTATACTGAAAGACTATATCAAAGGATGAAACAATAAATGCATGAAAAATAAAATTTACGCTTTTAAATTTAATTTCAGATGAATATATACATGAAATATTTCAGTGTCAGATGCTAACCTGAATTTATTTGTTTAAGTCTACATTTTGAAAAGAAGCAGTGGCCTCTGCCTGGAAAATGCTTCAATGCAACAGTGCACTTCACATTCTAAGAGTTAAACATAAGTGGCAGTGTTTGGAGGATCTGGGATTAAAGATAAACTCAACTTCACCAGAAGTATATCATCCTAATTGCATTTTAAATTGGGCCAAATTATATTTTAATTATCAGTAGGAGCAGGATCATTAAGTTCTATGGAACAACTCTCCAGGAAAGAAATATAGAAAATTTGACCATGTCTTTCTGATGAAGCTCTGTCATTCTGCAATAAGCACCTTTCAAATAATGCTGACAGTAGGACTCACATCTTACCAATGAGAGGTGAATGCCACAAGGTGTAGTGAAACTGCCTTGTGTGTGATTGTCATGTTAAGAAATGAAACCTACCAAATGCAGTACTGCCAAGAGAAATCATAATTCTTTTTTTAGTCACTCATTTACTAAATGAATTCACCTGTTAAATTTATACTTCCATAAACTTACAGCCAGTGGCCACAGGAATATGTTTATATTTAATTTGATCCATTCACTAGGTGCCATACATACATAACAACAGCAGTCAGATATATTCTTTATGGGTGAGACTGATAACTTCTGTGGCACAGCCACTCAATCAGGTGACTCTTCAAGAGTGAATATAACATTCTGGCACACAAAACACCACCATAGCAACAAAGACAGCCTGGCAACAGCAGCTGCTGCATGAAAAGAAATTGGATGGGGAGGGGGAATCTTGTACAAAAGTCCATTTCCTGTCCAAATAATTTCAATGTTTTTTTTTCCTTCATATCAGCATCACAACTGTCTTTAAAATACAGAGAGAACTAAGATTAATGCACAGTGTTTGAAATTACAACACAAATAGTGTCTTTGTCTGTACAAAATGACCCAGTCACTGCTACACTCACTGGGAACGTATTTTACTCTGGATAGATTGACCTGATACACAGCTGGCATCTATGGATCTCTGTGCCACAGGAAACAGCCCACATTCCTCCATACAACACCCTGTATGAGGAAGAACGAACCCCTAATGGTTTGTGCAAAAGATGCTGATGAACAGAATTCCTCAATCTCTGGCACCTGAGACCTCCCACCACAACTCCTTTCATGTCATGGTGGGATTAATTCATTACTGTGGCAACTAGCAGAGCTCTGTGCATATACTTTTCACAGGTGCATTTCATATGCAGAATCAGAAACTGAAACTGATCTGGATGGAAATACCTTTTACTTAGAAACTTTTCTCCCCCTCATCCAGTCACAGCCCTGAGGGTACTAACAGCCCTGGGACCCCATTTCATCCTATCCTGGGGCCGTCAGTCTCTGCCCTGGTGATGTTGCAGGATGCCAGCCTCCAGCTCTGCTGCAGCCCTGCCCTGCTATGGGCCCCCTGACCCGGGCCCAACCCGTGGGCTGACTTCCTAGCCTGGCCTCAGACCACCCCATGGCCTGCCGTCCTGGGGCTGTGTCTGACCCTGCTTCCCCACACTGGGTCCGGAACTAACCCCTACCCACAGACTGACACCCGGCCCGAGCCTCATGGAGGTGCCTGATGCCCTGGGCTGGGGGCAGCCCCCTCGGCCTGCCCTGCTTTTTTGCTGGGGATAGTGGGATGGGCCTCAGCTGGCAAGGTCCATCCCTGCTGCCCCCTCATCCTGTGGGACCCACCCATGGCCCCCAGCATCCTGGTTACTGGGGAGCCACTGGCCCTTGTGGTGCCTTGACATTCCCTACCTACCTAACCTCTACATAAAAAAAAAAACCACTATTACCAGAAGAACACTAGATTACAGCAATACTTGCACAGTTAGAATCACAAGTCAAGAAGTCAGTAGGCACGTTCCCTAAAAAGTGTTAATGAACCCTTTTTTATGTAATATATAACCTGTTCTTGCTTCCCTGTTTATAAGCATAATACATTTTTGCAGATTGTTAAAAACAGCCCATAAAACATACAACACATTTAAGAACACTAAAGTTAACTGTGAAAGACTTCATGGCCTACAAGATTTATTAAATCGCAGCTAGTGTAAACTGTCAAAGGTCCACTGACTTCAAAGCTATGCATTTGTTTACACAGTGTGGTGTAATGTCTGCATCTTTGCTGTCTTTTATTTTTTTCTTCCTTCTAGCTCTTAACTATTGTCCCAGCTGTATAGGCAGATTAGAACAACCTGGAAAGCAGATTGTCTCACCTGCTTTTATTTACATCCAAGTTTAGCTGCGAGATGAACTAAAAGACAAAAACATTGGGTTGCAAAGCAGAAATCGCCTTGAAAAAATCCCTATCCCTTTTGGAAATCAAAAATTACATACTTTGGATTCGGTACTGCCAAATGAACAGGGGACCTGTGTGCTCCATGCAAAGAGGAAACTGCCCAGATTATGCTTTTCTTGCAGTGCCTTAAAATTACATAAATCCTCTCATGATATCTTCTGGAAGCATAACAAAAGAGTCAGTGTACACTTTCTCTGGATTCCCCTCCGTTATTCCCACAAAACTATTACATGTATCACTATGACAGAGCAATATTATGCTTCTTGGGAAAAGGAAAATAGCCCTTGGCTGTATTTCCCATTACCATGGTCGAGTAATGCCCCATGGAAGCTAATGAATTTAGGCCTAGGTTACAAGTTTGGTACAGTTTTAGAAAAAGTAAAATATATTAAAGCTGGGGGCAGGATGGTTTGTCTTTAGAAAGGATGTGAGATTATGAGTCTGAAAAAGTGAATTCTGTTCTCAGATCTGCCCCAATCTTCTTTCCTTAAACTCAAATGAATATTTCAGGTCCCCTTACATGACTTTACCGCCCATTTAGTTCCTCTAGGCAGGCAGCCCAGCATATACATGCCCTGGATTTCTAGAGACAACCACAAGGGCTTGGTTTAAATAGCTTAAAAATTAAGGTTCCATACACCAGCAGGTGTACCTCATGTACTTAATTTCATTAAACATTTACAGAAGTGGTTTTATAATTATTTCAGATGATAAAAAGTTCAGGATAATTTTGTGTTGAGTTTGTTGCACTGCCAATTTGACACACTACCATTTTTTTTTTTAAGATTTCCCAAGTGCTGTTATGTCTTTTGATACTCCTCACAAATAAAGTCAAAAAGATTTTGATGGTATACCTTATCTTGAAATAAAGCTGATCATTTAAAATTTTATCTCTTGCTATAACCCACTAACATTTTTCTCTATTCTCTTTTCTGAAGTATTCTTGTAATACACTATTCTGAATCATCACAGACTCTCATTCCCCTTCTGGCTATTTTACAGAACTTGCAGTTGTGAAGGGTGACATTCCACAACTGAGAACACATTAGTCACAAAGCAACAGAACACCATTTACATAGTTGAAAACAGTTGCTGTAAACTATATTTCTAAGACTTGGAGCAATTGTGCTGTGATGTAAAACCTGAGCCACCATATCTTTTAGTATTAATTGTAACTCTTAATGGCAAAAGCAACTCTCCGTTACAGTTAGATAAGTTGATTGAAATTTGATGCAGTTCTTAACATTGCTAATCTAAAAAACAAGCTCTGGTAAATAATAACATGTCTAATGGAAAAAAGGACTAGTCAGTCTCCTACAAGCTACTAGCAACCTAAACACAACTTCCAAAGTCAGACTAACTAAGGACAACAGTGTTGTTCATGACTGTAAGGCTGAATCAAATAAGCTAAAAGCTATTATGGCCTATTCAAACTGTTAGTTATGCTGCCTAATCATTAATAATTTTAGTAAGGATTTTTTCAAGATTTAGTGCATCCTATTGAAAAAAAAATAAAATAGAGCACCATTCACCAGAAACTAACAGTAGCTGCTGCAGTAGTATAGGATTCAGGTAAAAGCTATGAAGCTAGAAATGCAGGTTCAATAGATGGTTCGGTTGATGGTCCTGTCACTCTGTGGCAAGGAAAAGCACTAACAGGTAAAGCACTTGGCTGTCTGGGAGGCAATCTGCTCTAACAGGATGCCTGCTGAGCAATCAGAAACAACATTTACCCACCTCCCAACCAGAAGACATTGTTAGAAGCATAAAGACATTGTCAGAAAAAGGTAGGAGGTTAAATGGAGGAGGAAAAATGCCTTTTTTAAAGATAGCCCATGGGCTGTATCTTGGTATTTATGAGCAAAACATAGCTAGCAGGAGGAGGAGAGGAAGAAACAGCCAATGTCTGTCTACTCCATAGCAGTACGAGGTCACCAGAAAACAGTGCTTGTCACCTTACTCCCAACTCCATAGCAGTACGAGGTCACCAGAAAACAGTGCTTGTCACCTTACTCCCATTTTCTCTTCACATTTTGTGTCAGACATGAAGCTCCACAATACCCGAAGTCTTCTTGTTCCCAGAAAAGAGATGAAAAGAACTAATAGGTCAAACTGAAAGGGCCCAATCACATTTCAGTTGAAGTTACTCCATCAGCTGTGATGTTCAAACAGGCCCTTCGAAAGCAAATAATATAAATTATCTTGCAATTATCTTTTTATGAGATTATGCAACAGTTTTGATGAAACAGCTGATTATTAATTTAGGATTCAACATAAATTTTTCCAGTAGTCTTGAAAATATATAGAAGGACATGACATATAATTTAAAATAAGGAAGAGCAATCACTGTAAAGAAATCTCCCGTTTCAGAGCAGCCAGCATATACAGAACTGCGAGCGAAACAAGCTAAAACTGAACATCTCAGACTACAATAAATGAGTCTTGACTTCTCCAAACACAGTGAGATTTACAGTAGTCATAGGGAATATGTGGCACATACACTGATTTGAACTATTATTTCCACCGTCAGCATTGCCAGTATTTCACAGGTCATCTACAAACTGTCTGATTACAAAATTAATCTGAATGTAAATGCCAATTAAAGAAAGCATAGTTCTTAAACAATAGATGTTATTTGCTTTTACAGTGCCAAGAGTACATTTATTTAATCTTGCAATACACCAAGAATTCAACCATGAGTATAGCTTCATTTTGTGCACACACATTGTTGACCGTTTGGAAAAGAGCTGTTTATTACTAAGTCAGCAACATAGACAAAGAGCGGAAGTGTGCTCAGAGTGAATATTATCACCCCCCTAAGAGACCACAATCTTACAAGAAGTCTTAGACAAGCTGAGAACTGAGGTCCAGGTTTCCAAGAAACCTAATCAAATAGTGCTTCTGTTCTCCTGTATGTCTCACAGCACTGATAAAAAAACACAGATGTTTTAGATACGATGCAATAGCAAGAATGAACAGAGCAGTATAGGGTAGGGGAAAGGATCTTGTGATTAACATTATATAAACATCAATCGATAGCTAGTGTTTAATATTACTTGGTACCAAGTTTATTAACAAACTTCTAACCATTGATACGATTTCAAAGCTAATGCAATAAGAGTTATTCTTGAGAAGTATTTGAATTAAAGCATAGCTGCCTTGCAGACTAGTTTGGGAAAACTGCATAAAAGCAAGCAGAAGAGAAACACAGAAATGTGACTTCAGCTTGGTATTTCAAAAAAAGTCACCAAAAATTCAATAACAGGAGCTCATCACTACAAAGCCAGAGCAGCATCAGTCCTGCTTCAAGAGAACTTCAAATCCAAATGCCGGATCATACACAGGACCAATCTTCTTTGGCATTTCACTGATTTTTTCTGGGGATCTGATTTTCACAGGCAGAAATGGGACATGGGAATTCAAGAGGCCTTTAGCATGGAGGCTACATCTATTTAAAAATCCAGAATTTTACAAGCAAATTAACAATGGTCATCTATTTTTGATAGGAGATGACCAGATTTGCACAAAGGTAGGCTCTATATTCTGTGAAGCAGGCATTTCAGAGTCAGAGCTCCTTGCTTCTTTCCTTTCTCTACCACTATTAATCAGTGAAAACCCCCTCCCACTTCAAATTATTGATCTAGAAAATGGACATTGGTATTACCTGATAAGCATCTTGCAAGCTGTAATTAATATCTACTAGCACCATGGAATGTTGCTAAAAAAATGCTAACTCTATTGTAGAAAAATGTAAGCCACTGTAAATTTTGGCAGTGGAGACACAGGCATTGGTTTGGGGCCAGCTGGCTTCTCTAGCAGAAAACTGTTAACCTCTAATCATTTTGCGGAAATAGTTGGAACTTCTACTTACCTAACAGAGTAGGAAGGTGAGGAACCCAGTTCCCAGATTCTATGCCCTCAGTATCAGCTTTGTGTCTTTGTCTCTACTACAGGGAAATTCTCTGCACCTGAGACCTCCCTATTTATTTTTTCAGCATTTTCCTACTCTGGGGAAGAACATGTACATCTGTCACGGTTTAACTAGGAGACTGTCTCAGCCTATTCCCATGCTCCAGTATTTGGCATAAGATCATTTCATTTTGTACTAGAGATGTTTTAGTACCACACTTAACACAGGCGAAGAATTCCAGCTATTACGTGTGTGAGCATGGGAAAACTCTGTAGTCAACAGAAATATACAATGTAACTGGCAAAGATGACAGACTGTGAATCTCGAAATACTGTGGCGATTACAGGGAAAATTTCATGGATAGATAATGATTTCTTTTTCGGTAGTGTATCTTAACAGCATGTATCTCAGATTGCTGTATATGAAAGTTGCAGTTACATTAACAGGTAATACAAAATATGATCAGATTGTATTAATGCTGTGGCAGTACATGCAGATAGGAACGGGTTTCACTAAATGGAAGCAATAAAATAATAAAACTTGTAGCATGCATGCAAAATTCAGAAAAAAACAGAGCAAAGGTCTGTCGAAACAGTTTCACAGAGCACACCGAAACATTTACGATCACCGAAAGACTAGCAAGTTCAAATCAAACTGCAAAGATACAAGAATGACTGATTTCCCTATAGCCCCTAGCAGAGTACTCCAAAAGTGCTCTAACATGCTACCGCTCACCGGTAGGAAATGACTGCCTTCCGATGTGCCCTGGAGGTCCCATAGTCTTCTCACTTTCCTTCTTGAAACTGCTTTGGAAGATAATGGATCTCCACAGGCTTAGGCAAGGTTGGGAGAGCTGATGGGCTTTGAAATCTTCCGCTCTCATTTGGTGGGTGAATCATTGTTCCTCAGCGCTGTACCAGCCAGAGCAACTTCTTACTCACATATCCTGCTAGACGGAATTTTGTCTCCCTGGGCAGGTGGGCTTTGCATTTGAGAAGCTTTAGGAAACACTGGCTTGCAGGTACTGCATACAGTGGCCTAGGACCGCTGGGAAGCAAATTACCAGTGTGATCCCTTACTGGTTTCTGGCAAGACAGTGTATTGTGGAGTCTCAAATACCAAAGCTAAAATTTTAATTATCTGAAAAATAGAGTTTATTCCTCCATAGAAAAAGAGTATTTAAAATAAGACTAGACTGGCTCCTGTTTATGTTGCCAAAAAGAAATATTTTTTTTCAATCTTCTGTTCTCATGCACACATCTTTTATAAGAACTAATTTTGGGATACTGTTTTCTCAGCATATTGGTTTTGGGTTTTTTATTTATAAGAATATTGAATATAAGCACATTTTCAGGTATTTTCTGAGGTATGAGAAAGGGAATTGATAAGCTTTTTTTCCTTCATGTGGAAAAAATAAGTGATATAGGTATGTTGTCTACGCATGCACACATTCCTACTTACATTAAATCATAAAATGTTATGCTTGGAGCATAGCATACAGGTATGCCTTCATGGACAACTAGACTTCTCGCTGCAATTTTTTTAAATTAATTTTCTAAATCAAGTTATTTGAAACATTATAACAGAAAGAACACTTGATTTTCCTCTCTGCAGCACTTAAATCCTCAACCACAATTACAGCTCCTTTCTGCCCTTAAAGAACAAGCCTGCTAGACTGCAGCATGGACCAATAGATAAATTGCAGCTGAGAGCAATTTATGAGGCTGTTTATAGGAAACAACTAGCCACCACTTCCCAAATGAAATAAAATCCATCAGTTCTTCATTTCCCTCCTGTCCTTAGGAGGCAACAACTAACCCTTGCCACAGCTTACCCGTGGCCTTGCACCTATCACCTCTCAGGACCTAGTGAAAAAAAAAAAGGAATTTATACATGGCCATGCTTTAGGCACAGCAGGAAGGTGCTGGGATTAGTTGCTTTCTGACACTGCAACGGTCTGCTGCACTGAGCTCAGTTCCACTCCATTTCACCTGGGTGCTTGTGGCTAAAAAAAGCGGTTGATCTGAAACCATGCATGCAGCAGGCAAAGACTATTCATGTATGACAAATATTAGCATGGCAATCAGAAGGCATGTCTGGCTGAATGAAGCACAAGCACACGGCAGATCTGCGCAGGACAGAAGATGCATCTTCTTCAGATTCTGGATGCTGCTTCCAAAATGTAAGTTTTGCCCCAAAATATGAGTGAGGTTTGGTGACAGGAGAAATTAATTGGCCTTGCTTTTTGGTACTTCAAGCTGAGAGATCGAAGACAAGGCTACTCTGAAAGTCACCAGGAGGTAGCGTTTTAATTATACCAATGTACAACTGTCATTTCCAAAGGTTTTTCTGTATTGTCAAATAAAGGTTTTCTTGTTTCACAAATCAAGGTAAAGTTTGAGTGAGATGATGCCTGTTAACTGAGGAATGTATTTGGAGATACTTGTCATTTTGGCAAAAGAGGAAGATTCATACTTGGGTAGCACATACTACATATAATTCCCTATTTGAATTTGGCCTGTACTGCTTCCAACAGTTTAGCTTCAAGAGGCTTTTCTGCATAACTTTTTAAAAAAAAAATTCTCAAAACTTAAAGAACAGATAGGAGTTAGATTTTTGCTTGAATATATAAAATTGTGTATTCTAATGAAGAGACATAACCTCTGTGGAAGACTTCTTTCTAGGAGATACAGACAGCCGCAGCTCACCTCTAATGGTCGCATTTCTATGGTCTGAGAAAAGGCTATTAGGGAGATACTGCCTTACAGTGCTATAAAAATGAGTTAAAAGCCATTTTGCTGCTAGGTATTTTATATCTACAGCTACTCAGAAAGAAACCTGCCGTCTCATAAATTTGGGAGAGGGAAACATGTACAACACATCTTTATAGGTAGAAAATGAAAAAGGAAAGGTTGCTTTATGTATGATATATAATATCACTGACAGATTTCAGTATATGAAAATACTATTAAATATTTAAAGGGTTATTATGTGTGTCCCTTAATAGCAAATAATGCAAGATCAGCTGTGCATGAAAAATAATGACAATAAAGTGAACTGTATCTACTGAAAATATTGTGTAACTATAACAGAATTGCTGCAGTTATGTCTTTGGAAGTATTTTCATTCTAACTTCCTGATCTTGGGTGTGTAAGTTGTCTGCAATAAACACCCTTTGGCATGACATTTCTCTGCCTTTCCTTAAGTTAGACTTTCAGAAATGGGTGTACTACATCCACAGAGACTCTTCTGCTCTCTAGTAGACTTGTTATACTGCGTTATTCAATCTGTGAAGACTCTCTAGGGCTAACTAGGTTTAACACAGTGGCAAACTGGGGTGCTTTGTCTGTGCCATGGCATACAAATTAGTTTCCCCAGATACATTAAAAAATTGCTACACTGCATTCATGATCATTTCTCATGGCATTAGTATTCATTCTTGATTAGCTCTGCTTGCTTTACCTGTATCACAAATTTGAGTCAAAAATTTGTTTTGTATTTCAGGTAAGCAACTTCGTGCATAGATAAATATTAGTGAGGTGTCCGCAAAATATACTCGCATTCCCCCTCCATTTGTAATTAAAAGCCAACCTGTTCTGGCACAGTTATAGCCCACATGGAAGAAAAAGAGGCTAGTAAGCAAAAAACATGGGAGCGCTGCCAGAACCTCTAAAGGAAATCGTATAGCATCTCTACACCTCTATCTGCCCATCCCCACATCAGTGAGCAAGAGAAAACTGTATGTTCTTCTGTGACTACCCGTATAACCCACCACAGTACATAGAAACTGGTTTAGATACAGATAAAAGGGAGATTGCATTTTGCAGCCTTAACCCTTTACAAGCTAAACTTAAACTGCCCCAAAGGCCCTCTAAACCATCCTGGCTGGCTATGCCAAAACTGCTCTGGTGCACTCCTAAAGCACATCCAGCTGACACTGCTGCATCAAACCTAAAGAGCTAAGTCTTAAAGATGTTCCTGATTTAGCAACATAGTCAAACATACACTCTGAAGCACAGGAGTAGTCACCCAATGAAGACAATTCACAGGCCTACTAATAAACTGTTAATAGCCCAGCAATTAAAGAACATAGTGATCTTCAAACCCTTGTGCAATAAAACACCCTAGTATTTGTCTAAATTCAGGAATCTGCTTGTTATAAATGTAACTGCTGTGGTTTGTGATCTGTTAGTGAACTCTATTATATAAAACACCATAACAGCTTTGTGATTTACACTCACTAAACACACTTTCTAACAGAATTATTTTTGCAGTGATTTGCTAGTTTTAAGTGTTCAGTAGAGAACTATTTTCTTGCAGTCAGTAATTGCCACGTCTCAAATAATTCTAGCCTTTTAGCATTGGTTTTAAGAGAATTTTATGAGGAGTTACACATGACTATTCAAGAAGTATTGTATTACAAAAAACCCTGGTGGAGTACAATATACCAGATGACAAGAGAAAGATTCTTACTTGTTAGAGTATACTTCTAAAATACAGCAATAATAATTCCTTTTATGTTTCAGAAATAAGGCTTCTAGGACTGGCACTTGGATTTAAATCAAACTGATTCAGAAATTATCAAAGTCTTTGTAGTAATTCTGGCATATATTATATTTAGGTTGCACTTATAATACATTTGCTTTACTCCAGGTTTATGCTTGATGATTTTCAAAAAACAGTCTTTCAGCTGAAAGCTTCCTTAATGACAACAAAATCAGCAACTAACATGTATTTGCTGTGGATAACTTGCCAGTCAACAGACATTTACAGTAGACAAGCCTTTTACATAGAACCATGAAGTATTAAAGAAAAGATGAATAAGCAGAGCTGGCTTCCATTAACAGGACAAGTTTCCCAACTGTTTAATCATGCCGTACCCCAAGTTTTGTGGCTTCACATGACTGAAATTCCTGAAAAATTATTTTGAGAAGCATGGAAAAGTGCAAAAACATTCGTAGACCCAGAACTTATGTAAAAGGACCATCTTCAGAAGAATAACTTCCGCAAGTTGCAGGATTATGAGTAGGTGGCAAAAGCAAAACCCAAAAGGGACACTGAAAGAATTGACTATAAAAATACATAGTAAAAGCATGAATAGTCAAGGCCTGCTGACATACATAAAGTACACATAGCCTTCAAAATTTCATATAGAGAGGAAAGCAAGAGGTGAGAGTTCCAGTATTTACCATAAGTCTTCTCCCAGTAACATCACTTTTCTTTCTCTATTAAGATTAATTTGCCACTTAGAATGAAACCAAGATCCTCAAGTGATATGAACTGGTACAAAGCAACAGAGCAACCTAAAGGAGAAACTTCATCCTTCGTTGGGGGAGCGAACATAGTCACAAAGGATGAGGAAAAAGGTTGAGGTACTCAATGCCGTCTTTGCCTCAGTCTTTAGTAGTAAGACCAATTGTTCTCTGAGTACCCAGCCCTCTGAGCTGGAAGACAGGGAGCAACATGATTCCCCCATAATCCAGGAAGTGGTCAGCAACCTGCTACACCGCTTAGACACACACAAGTCTATGGGACCAGATGGGAGCCACCCAAGGGTACCGAGGGAGCTGGTGAAAATGTTTACTGAGCTACCTTCAAGCATTTATCAGCAGTCCTGGCTAACCAGGGAGGTTCCTGCTGACTGAAAGCAAGCAAATGTGATCCTTCGTCTACAAGAAGGATCGGAAGGAGGATCTAGGAAGCTGCAGGGCTGTCAGCCTGACCCTGGTGCCAGGGAAGGTTACAGAGCCAATCATCTTGAGTGCCGTCACATGGCATATACAGGACAACCATGTGATCAGGCCCAGCCAGCACAAGTTTATGAAATGCGGGTCCTGCTTGACTAACCTGATCTCCTTCTATGAAAAGGTAACCTGCTTATTGGATGAGGGAAAGGCTGTGGATGTTGTCTGCCTAGACTTTAGCAAACGCTTTGAAGCTGTGTCTCACAGCATTCTCCTGGAGAAACCAGCTGCTCATGGCTTAAGCAGGTGTACTCTACGCTGGGTAAAAAACTGGCTGGATGGCTGAGCCCAAAGAGTGGTGGTGAATGGAGTTACATCCAGCTGGCATCCAGTCGCAAGTGGTGCTCTCCAGGGCTCAGTACTGGGGTCAGTTCCGTTTAATATCTTTATCAATGATCTGCACAATTGGATCAAGTGCACCCTCAGTAAGTTTGCAGATGACACCAGGCTGTGGGAAGTGTTGATCTGCCTGAAGGTAGGAAGGCTCTGTAGGGGGGTCTGGACAGGCTGGACCAATGGGCTGAGGTGAATTGCATGAGGTTCCACAAGGCTCAGTGCCAGGTCCTGCACTTGGAACGATCACACAACACCGCAGGCCTGGGGCAGAGCAGCTGGAAAGCTGCCCAGCAGAAAAGGACCTGTGGGTGTTGTTTGACAGGCAGCTGAAGATGAGCCAGCAGTGTGCCCAGGTGGCCAATAGCGTCCTGAGTTGTACCTGAAATAGTGTAGTCAGCAGGACTAGGGAAGTGATTGTCCTCCTGTACTCTGCATACGTAAGGCCGCACCTCAAACCCTGTTTGGTTTTGGGCCCCTCACTACAAGAAAGACACTGAGGTGCTGGAACGCATCCAGGGAAGGGCAATAAAGCTGGTGGGGGGTCTAGAGAGCAAGTCTTATGAGGAGTGGCTGAGAGAGCTGGGGGTGTTTAGCCTAGAGAAAAGGAGGCTCCAGAGTGACCTTACTGCTCTCTACAACTACCTGCAAGTAGGTTGTAGCAAGCTGCATGTCTGTCCCTTCTCCCAAGTGAGAAGCGATAGGACTATAGGAAATGGCCTCAAGTTGCACCAGGGAAGATTTATATTCAATATTAGAAAATATTTCTTCACCAAAAGGGTGGTCAAGCATTGGAACAGGCTGCCCAGGGAAGTGCTCGAGTCACCATTCCTAGAGGTATTTAAAACACACATGGATGTGGCACTTAAGAACATGGTTTAGTGGTGGACTTGGCAATGCTGGGTTAACGGTTGGGCTCAATGACCTTAAAGGTCTTTTCCAACCTAAACCATTCTTGGAGTCTAATTCATAACCCCCAGAGATCCAGAAAAGAATCCAGATCATTGAAGCTAATATTCTTACAAACAGAATAATCCCAATGATTACACAAAAACAACTTCTGAGATAAAACATGACAGTGAAGAAAAGGCAGAACCTCAGAAAATATTTATGGCAATGATTTGGGAAAAAATCATTCAACAATTGCGATCAACATAATCACATACAGAGAAATACCATCTGTTACCGGGACAAAGACAGTAGGACCACAGTGCTATTATGAAAAGTTCTAGGCCATCTTTTACTCATTTATTACATTTGGAAGAACAACACACACTAAAGGATATGTAACTATCTAAGGGATAATTTGTACAATATCCTAAAGCTATAAACTTATATGTGAACAGAGAGAAAGGAAATTATCTATCTCAATAAACGATCTTATTTGGAACAATATTTGATAACTGATGCAGCTTTTTCAAAGAGGTGTCAAAGACAAAAAATGCAAGATATGCCTCTCAAGGACCATGCTTGCATGGAATATCAAGACAGTAGTCAGTGGCTAATCCTATAAAAGACTGTTTAATGTCATTTATCACAACAATGAGACCAACTGGCAAAGGAACATAAGCATGATTACAAATACTCCTGTTCTACTGTCAGCTATCAAGGAAATTAATTTTATTCCCTACTTTACATGTTTATCCTGACATGAATAAGCAATGCATTCTAATATATCAGTGAGGTAGCCTTTCTCCTTCTTAAGCACATAATTTAAAGATGTAATTACAAATAAATATTTAAAATTTTCCTAGAGTACCAGCAGTTTAAATGTATAAATACACAATTAAAATGTTTTATGTTTCTTTACATTAGATACTTTTTGTGATACAGTAAGTTCAGAAATAAAACAGAAATAAATTTCCTAATCCATTTCAATGTTATTTAAGGAGACACAGAAAATTTTCCTCTAAAATTTGTTTGCATGGTTTAAATAAGCACAAAACCTGCTGTAATTACTGTAAGACAGCTAAAAATAATGATCTGCCTGTGTGTAGCTAAGTGGGATTAAGCAAGCACTGGACCAGATCTGCACGTGCTCTGTGCTTATAATTGGATCAAGACTTTCACAAGACCTCTGATACCCAGTTAGGGATTCCCTAAGAGGTCCATAGCTTCATGAACACTCAATGTTGAAATGTCAGTTGGAAAACATGGCCAATTTTTAAACTGCCTAGACTGTATGGAGAATTCTGGCTCCAATTTTGATGCTGAGCAGTTCTTTGAAAAATGGAGCTCAATAAGCTATTCAACATCTCTGATTTATGCCCTACCCACCTGAAGAATGGCAGCAAGTAGCTATAATTCAATTCAAAATTGTTTTAAAGCTCTCTGGGTTCTAGAACACTTTTTCTGTCCTTTGCATTCAGCAGCCCTGTTTTCATTAGTAATACAACAGAACACCACAATACAGTACTCACACACACGTCAACATGCACACACGCACAACCAAGGAGCTGGCCTCTACTTACTGCACTCTGTACTGACAGTGCCCTACCTTGGTGCAGGTTACTGTGGGCATCCACCACAGAGGATGCTCAGCCAGGCCCAGGCAGGGAGGTCTTGATGACACAGGAAACCTTCCAGCAGTGCCAAACCCAAGCTCTGGCAGCTGCTGTTTCTGCTTCGAGGCCTCTTCCCCATTGTTACAAGTTTTTGTGGTTTTTTTTTTTTCTTTTTTTAATACTACTTTTCAAGCTGATGCCTTCTTTATTTTAGAAGTCTCTTGGTAATTCTGACTGATGGTTTTCTTACGCTTCTTGGACAAATGTGCTCACACCCCTTCTGTAAAGCCCAGCCACACACCCCTTTTACACTGCATCCAGGCTGTTTGCCATGGGTAGGCTGAGCCAGCACACTGTGTTCTTTTAGGTTTTGTGGATATGGACATTTATAAACAAACCTGAATTAGTTGAGGGGACTTACACTACAGGCAAGTATGGGGGAAATTATGATTGATTAGTTTAATTTTTTGATAAAAAGCCACAGATTTTGATAGTGACCTTCTGTGTAGCTCAGCCTGTTTTAATTGCTAAGTATCACCATACTTAATATCAAGTTTATCAACCATAAAGTTATGATGCCTCCTGCATCCGTGTGGAATTTCAGTAACCAAGGGAGTATTATCGGTACTGGCAACAGAATTAGAGCTTTTCTTTCTTTTCTATAGAATATCTAATAACCATTTTGAGCTTTGACAGTCCTTTTGTACCACAGGTATGCAAAGCTGCGAATCCAGGAAACTGTCTTCCCCTGTAGCCATGCTTCAGTTCTTTCCTCTCCTCCCACCTTTATTTTATCTACTAAAATAAATGTACGCCTTGTTCTCAGAGTGGTTGCTCCTCACAAAAGTACATGAAAAATGATGGGAATGCTAAGTGGCATGTGAGATCATCTTTGAATAAATTTGAGTCTGAAAGCTCTTCAGAAGTTCAGACTTACTCTTATAGGAAAAGAATATGAAATATGTCAGCCACAGCTACTGTGACCACTCGTTTATGCTAATGGACTTTGATGGGAATTTTTCTCATCAACAATTTTTAATGCTTCTTCAGAGTGTTTCAGATTCTTAATAGGCCTAATAGTGTGGGGAACCAAAAGACATCCAGCTGAATTATGCTTTCACAGTAACATTATACTGTCATTCTTTCATTGTTGTAACTTAAAAATAGTACTTAGGGTTAGAGTGGCCTCAAATGTACATCAGATCCTAAGCCATTTTGAGATCCTTTTAGCTTTCATTATAACTTGGTTGAGTCTGCAGACAACTTATTCTAAAACTTTATCTGTAAAGAAACAGAAATTGGACTTCGACGTGAATTTGAATAGCCACAGCAATGCTGACTAGAATAAATAGCGTTTGTGAAGGCTACGTTCATCCTTCAGAATGGCTAGTGTCCTCCCAGGGTGAAGATGATACTGTCTCAAAATGTTGAGCTAGATCCCAATATAGTCAGCTTATGCTGTCCTGTGCTTTAAGAGGAGAAACTCTTCCCCTTTATAGGATTCCTAAAACGCACAAAGCAGCACACAAAGACTACAAATCTAAACTGCACTTCTGCAAGACCATGCTGCAGTCAGGCCATGACTTTCAAGTCTGCTCAGGGTGTCTGAGCAAGGGCCAAGCAACAGCTACACAGGAATGACTACATCTTACCTAGGACTATAACCTAGGACTATACCCGGCCAGAGCAAACAAATTGGCAAGGTAAACAAAGCACACTCGAGCTAGTATTTCTGCCTGTCTTTGTTATATTTTTTTATTGCAGAAGTTGGGGACAAGATTTGTTCTGGTCTATGGTTTTAATTAGTTGGGGTTTGTGGGATTTTTTTTGTTTTTCATCTTCCTCTGGAGTATCTGCTTGTTGCTTGTCACAGGGAATGAGATAAGAGCATCCCAGTTTTTCAAAGATACACTGACTTCAAAATGAAATACAGACTCTAAGAGAGACTTCCTGAAAAGCTCTTTTCTTACACAATTTCATAGATGAAAAAAGAGAAGGAAAGTTCAGAGGAGCAGGCACAAATGATATAACAGATACCAATTTTTGCAAGTAGAAACCATGAAAGAAACAGAAAATGACAATGTATACAATTTCTTAAAAAGCAGTGATAATGTCAGAAGAATCCATACAAATCAAGACCTTAGAGATTTTTTTTAAAATTAAAAATCAAACCAAACTAAACCCCTGAGGGAAAACAAACTTTCTGCATCTTGAATGTTCTTAGAATGTTTGCTCCTCATGGTTCTCAGAATGGTTGCATCCTCCTCTAGATGGGTCAGAGACAGGTGTGTACGTGCAAATTTTCAGGTGCACAAATGCTGAGAAAGGAATCCCTAAGAATTTGTGGCACACAGCAGCAGAACCTTACCAGGTTGGCATTTGGCAGCTAATTCCCCTAACCATGGAGAGAACCTGTACTTGCTGATATGCAAACATTACGGATCAATAGATGCCAATAGGGAGATTTTAATTAAGAACATTCAGAAAAGAGCCCCTTTTTATACACAGAGTTGCAAGCCATGGAAAAAATAACAACAAAACAGTATGCCTATCATATACATACTAGCATGTTGAAATCCTTCATAACAAGGACGCAAAATCTAGCATTAAACTGTATTCCAGCCTGATTAACAGAAGCCACAAAGTAACTCAGGTTGTATGTGAAATGGAGAGAACATATCTAAGCACAAGGTGCCACTTCATTTATTGTGTCCAGTGTTTCTTACTGGTTGGCTCTAGCACTTTGCAGTGGCTTGGGAAACACTGGGGTTTAGATATGGGTTAGATCAGGCAAATCTGTGCCATCAGGTCTAGTCACATTCACTCGGTTCTGCCTTACACTGAGAATACACCCTAAACCATTGAAACAGCAAGTAAGAATACCAGTTACAAGAGCAATTAGCCAGTGGAATCACATGGAAAGAGGAAAAAGTCAGAGTTCTTTATACCCATGCCAGTTCATAGCCTACAGTATGGCAATTTTGAGAAATGTGTTCTTTTTAAGTAAAAAGCTTTAGAGGGTTTTCAAAAAGGACACTCTAGACACTCGCTGAAAAAGGCAGTTCTGCTGGTAGCAAGCACAAAGAAAATAGAACCATCCAGGATCTTCATATAAAGCTGTTCTTTCTCACTTCTGTAGTATAGGGCTACAAGTTTGTTCAGTAAAACCATAAATGTGTTTTTCCCCCCGAGAAATAGAAGAGATGCTGTCTTTACAAGAGGTGCATTCCTACAGTCATAGGTAACTAGCAAACAGAAAACTGTCAGAAAAAATTGGCAAGCCCAGGCAATAATGACTCACAACAACATTTTTTTTTTTTTTTCAGCCAGGAAACTTTTTCTCTATCTCTTCAGTCCCTCCTGTTATATTCAGTGTGGCTTTCAACTTTTCACTTGGTCCCCTGCAATTGCTTGTCCCATACATCTTTGGGGAGTACAGAAGTCAACCAAGTAGGGTAAATTTACAAAGAACACATAAAGCCCCACTGCTCTGGCAGCTGTGGGTCCTTGCTAAGCAACAGCAGGATGTTCTTAGTCTAACATCTGATGACAGAATGCTTCCATTGGTTATTTACTTGCTTACCTCTGTCATCAAACTGTAATATCCAGGGAGTCAAGCCCTCAAATAAGGCAGAACACTCTTGGATTCTACGAACCCAGTCTTTGTTTTAGCAACTCTTCCCTGGAGATAAAGGAAGGCCTATTAAATTGATCAAAGGACAAATACTAAGAAATTTGGGGGTTAATTCTGGCTTTGGTGTTAACTTTGAAAAATCACTTCTTGTAACTATTTTTCACATCTGTGATAACAATTGTTCTTTGTAGATGTGCAAGGGTTAAATAGCTATAATTCCCCTTGAAAAGTGTTATAATTCCCCTTGAATAACCCTAATTAGTTATAATTCCCCTTGAAAAATGTAAAGTGCCACATAAGTGCTAAATACCATAAATTGTTCCAACAATAAATTGGCATGATTCCTAGACCTGATTACAACTTGTCCAAAAACCATGCATAATGCATATGTACACAAAAAGGTACATCATCCATTTTATCTGACCTTGGGCAGCCTAGAGAAAGGATATTAGCCTAAGTAATCCACTAAGTATTTTTCTCTCTCTAAAATGGTCCAGAATTAATAGATTTTAAAATATGTATCTTCTCCTCTATCTTTTCTTGCAGTTAGTGGGGTAATAAAAGTTGTTTCTTTAATACAGTATGAATTATGAAAGGTTCAAATGCAACAAAATTAAATTGGCATTCATTCAGTTTGGAAAAAAGTAAAAATAGTTAAGGAGTAATAATGCTGTTCTGATTATACAAGTTGAACTTAAATACTATATAGCAATGCAGCCTGAGATTCTTATAGGAGTTAACAGACTACAGCATCCTTATAAAAGGGCATCATCCCCATGTTTACAAGGAGCAAAAGAAAAAGGTTGGAATAAAGGAACTGCCCAACACGAAATAAGGGCCAAACAGAGTCAGAAAATTCGGTCAGTCTCCTACGCTGCTGGTGAGCAGTCATCTCTCCAGCTCTGTCATATCAAAGGATTTCCTTTCTGATACAGCTATTGTTTTATCTTGGGTTTTTTTGTCAAGAACAAAAATCTCCAGAAGGGTCACATGGAGATACACAACTCTGAAAGAAGTAGCTATTAGTATTTAAAAAAGGAGAAAAAGTAGCGGAAGAGAGGTAAATGAGACAAAACACAGACTGAATTTGCAAGAAAAACATAAATGTTTGTGGAAAGAAGTCCCTACAGTAAGTTCCCTGAATTGTCAAGACCAATCAAAAAAGCAGTCCTGGAAGGAAGAGAGGAAGCATAGTTTTGGAAGCCCTGATTGTATTTCATTTGCATAACACAAGAAAATCTGGTGCCTCAATCATGCACGGTAACATTTGTGTTTATAATTGCAGACAATAAGGACTCTGGCTGCTGGGAAGAACTCTTAGTTTTTAAAATAAAACCCCAGAGATTTGTGGAGCCACATAGCAGGTGTATTTCCCCAGCCAGCTCAAATTTCTCCTCTTGGGGAGCTAGCATTGCTAGTAAATTCAGGGGCAGATTTTCCTGACTCAGCTTCCACTCTGGGCTTGCTTCAATGAGTGATAGTTCTTTAAGACTCTCATCCATGCTAGTAACAGTGTACAAGGTGACAGAAAACTCTTGTAATCTTTGCCACTGCAACTCAACATCTCATGAATTTCAGGGAGCAAGTCATTCGGAGTCCCTGAAAAGGAAGAAGATGACATAGGTCCTCTCCTCCCAACCTTACACTCCCATACCCCCACGCACACTACCTGAGCCTGTATATGTAAAAGAACAGCAAAAAGCTGCTTGCCCATTTACTGTCCTGTTAGCAGAAATGGATTGGAAATGAAATTGCATGCTTCACACATTTCTCTGCTCATTAGTCCCCACCTCTGAGTTTGTCGCTGTAATTAACAGCTGCTACTTGCTTAGGCTGAGGGTGGTAAACCTTAAGAGCAGGAAGTAATCGATTTAGGCAAATCTGTCACAGGCCCCTTCTAAATTACAGCTGGACTGGGCAACTTGCAAGCTGTCCTCTGTCTGCCTGTAGCTCTTAAACCCCTGCTGAGCTGTCAGTGCATTTGGCAAAGTAAGCATCGCTCCAGCCTGATTTCTATGCTCAGAAGAAAACATTCATCCTGTTAGTGCCATGCCAAGTGCCCAGGACACCTTCTTCAGACAGGAACACCACCTTCCCTGGTAATGCGTTGCACCCTGAACCTGGATGCCACTGCTTGCCATGAAGCCAGTTAATCCTCATGACTATTTGGCCCTTGGCCTCTCTGAAGATTCCCCAAAATGTCAGGTAATGCCAACTACATAGCTCTTTGGAGATACGCCACTTGCCAGCTCAGAGAACAGAGTTGGTTCTCACTATTTTCGTGAAAGATTATCAAATAATACTTTGATTTGCTTACAGCTTGCATCTTAGTTCAAATCAGATCTAAGAGAAAGCATTGGAAAACTCTGCTTTAGTCATTCAAATTGCTCTAAACTCTGCATCAGAACTGTTTGCAGTGCCAAAACTAAATAAATCTACTTTTTGGAACTTATGAAGTGTCCAAACAGCCATACCAATTGAACACTTAGCTGTTTTCCTGAATATGCATTTGTTGGTGGTTTCTAAAGGGTTAAGGGCTAGATCTAATTGCTAATGAAGTTGAATAAAATATTCTCAAAGGCATTAATGGCAATCATTTCAGGCTCCAAATTAGCTAAACTAGTTTTTAATTAACCAATATTTAATAAATAACATCTGAAACAACTGAATTGCTATCTTAAAGCTTACTAAGGAAAGGCTGATCCTCAAAAAAAAGTATTTGTTTTTTTTCAGACACACTGGCTGCAACATAAAGGAGGTTAAACTGAGCTTTTATAGAGAATAAAGCATTTATTTTAGTGCAATCAACCTTGCTGTGATAATTTTGATTTCAATTGAGTTATATGCCAGGTTTGCAGCAGATCAGAATATTTGAATGTTTTACAGTACTCTGAGCTGATCTCAATGTAATAATGTGAAGGGCTCTTCCTTATGTACAGACTTTCATATTAGCACATTTTCAAATGCAGCATGTTGAATCTTTTAAGCTCTTGGAGCTGGGGCTGTCTTTGTTCTGTTCGTACAGTGCCTAGCACAGTGCAGTTCCAATACACAAATAGGGCTGCTGGGTATTCCAGTAATACAAACTATAAGCGATTTACTTACATTTCACATGTCTTCATGTCACAAAACAGATGCTTCTTCTGTCATGGGCAAAGGGTTGTATGTAATACACTTCTGACTAAGCAAGTGTGAATGACGTCAAAGACCTACCTGACAAACCATATGGCAGATTTATTTAGAGAGCAGCGTACTTTCAGATGTACTGCCTGAGAACAGGCTTGTCAAACAATTGTGTGGTCTACAAACACTCAATATTCTTAATATGATGGGAACTAGATAAAATGCATCCAGATTCCAGTACCCTTGCTGGCTCCAAGTACCTTACTCCAGCACAGTCTCACTGAAATTAGCTTTTTGGCATGTCAAATAACTGTACCACCAGACAGTTGTCTCGTATGTTAATTCTGATACGACAGCATAAACCATCTTAACCCAATCACCCTGGTCATACCCACTGATACCAGGTAGGAGTCACTGCCATTCCTAGCTCCACTCCAACTTCCCCAATGATGACAATACCTAAAGAAAATGGGATTGTTATCTTGGAAGTCAATGTGCTGCACAGGCCATGTGAGCTGCTGCCATTGACTGGAACAAGCTCAGAGCTCGCAGCAGTGGTGCGTGTTCTAGTGACAATATTTCAGTTAAAACTGGTCAGATAAGGGATATGTCTTATTAAAAATGTCATGCCCATTGTCTGAAAGGGGTACTAACAACCACCAAAAGGAATTAGCAAAAGAAGAATTCTATTCACACCACAGAAGGAGCATAAAACTTCCTTTTCCCCTCATATGTTTTTCCTCCAAATAAATGGTTTATTTAGTACTGTTAAGACACAGAAAATTCTATTTGAAAGCTTTCTTCAACCATGTTCATATTTCATTAGTGCAACTAAAACAATGATTTACATACGCTAAATAACAGCAAAGAAGAATTCTGCAGACCTAGTGCATATACTTTTGGATTGACAACTCCTCTGCAAATTGTGCAAGGAGTAAGTGTGCAGCAAGTTAGGAGCACAGTGGAATCTCAGGGATTTTCTTCCTTTTTATTTTCTACCTATTTACACAGGCTCTTGATTGTCAGGGCCTAGAGAGTATCTCTCCCACTAAGGTTCTAAAGGCCGGTGAGCTGGTAAGCTCTGTGGAGAAAGCTGGGAGCTGCCCCAATAGCTCTGGTAAGGTAGGAGGGTGTATGGGTGCATGTGGGTGTGTCCCCCCTGCCTGAGCTGAAGTCCTCCCCTGTCCCCTGCCTGAGCTATGTCTCAGCTGTGTCACACAGCCATGCTCATGCCTGGCCATGGATCCCCTTGATCCAGACACTGATCCATGGACTGACTTCCCAGCTGACCTTGTCCTGTCCCCAGAGATGCCTGATGTCCTAGGCCAGGGGGTTGCCCCTCCCCGGTCTGCCCCGCTCCCTCGCTGGGGCCAGTGGACAGGCCCTGGCTGACAAGGAATGCCCAGGAATCCCCAGCAGCTCCTAGTTCTCCAGCCAGCTATCAGCCCACACTGCACCCCGATATTTATATTTAACAACTGTATGTCAACTTCTTTTACGTACTAGGAAATACACATTTCTTAAATGCCTCAAAAAATAAGCTGAAAGCAAGAAAACTAAGAAGCACCTAATACAGACATGCATAGTTTACTAAGGGACAGGGGCATTTAACTTTTTTAATTGATATTTTGAACTTCAAGAATTAATTAGTAACCCAATAACAAATCTTAGCATGTTAATACTTTTGTCTGAGAAAATCAGAATTATTTCCTATCACTAACAAATGTATGGAGGCTGGGATTTATTGCTTCCAGTTGAAACCCACTGTGATTTGCAGTCAAAACATAATATCAACCATCCTAACCTCAGGCAGAAGCAGTTCTATTCCAAAGGAAATCACCTTGACACCAGCTTTAGTTGTGAGTGGTCAAGACACTAAAATAGCATGCTACTTTTGGTACAACAGGGCCACAGCTGAGTTTTCAGAATGGACAGGACATTAATGGGGTCATTTCTCTTTGCTTTCCTAACAGAAAAACAGTTACTCAAGGCATGTTCTGCATAAGAAAACAAACAAACAACAAAAACCCCCAAACAGTTCATTACCTAATGCCAATAGTACTTTTTCTCGTGCTCACAGATTTAGGCAGTTAGCTAGTAACCTTCTCAGATTATTTCTACTCCTGAAAAGCACAGTGGACATTCAGATGTCTATCACAGTCTAGCTGGGAAAGCACAATAAAAGGAAGGGTCAACAGTGGAACATATCACAGAAGCCGCATGCTTTGTAAATAGTGTCTGACTAAGGGACTGTCTATCACTGCTGGAACACACTAATTCACTTTGGAAACTGAAGTGCATATTGCACATCTAAAAGAGTCAATATCCTCATAGCCCTTCAGAGAACACCAGCTAAATTCACACATTTATTCTGTTCACACTCAGTGTGGGGCTAGATGACAATCACCTCACAACAGTCAGTGTAGCAGTTTGCGCAAGAGACATGCTTTTTCAATTCCTTGCTTCCTAATGACATTTATACAACTGGTGGCCAAGGCACCCATACCATAGAGAGTGGAACAGCTATACTGAAATTGTTCCTGCTGCCTCCATGCAGGCATTGTTTGACTATGTTAGTGCCTGCACACAAGCACTTGTCATTTATTAGTCCTTGCCTCTTACAGACACGTGCCCCATGACTCCAGTTAGCATCCACCCCAGAGCAGGGTCTGAGCACTGCAGCCACACTGTCAAAATGAAACAGCCACCCACCAGTGTCCGAATGGTGATGGCTGCTAGACTGAGGGGAGTTGCTTCTCCATTTAAAGGGGTAACAAGGACCAACTGTGGCAGTAATCACTGAATGGTATCTCAGACACTTATCAGTGGCAATCCTGTCAAACTCAGTTTAGCAAGCCCTGTTTTGTAGCACTGATCCTCTTTAAATCACAGAGGATATGTTGCTAGATTACATACAGGCATCTGAATAGGTAGCCTGAATTTCCGTGAAAGGACAATAAAGTTCAATTCTAAGGTAACATCCACTGAAGCTCATGGAAACATCTTCATCAATTTCAACAAGTATTAGAATCAACTCTTCTGTCATCGCTACACTCAGTCTGTTAGAGACAGATCTGAACAAACACTTAAGGGTGTGAGAACTGTGCTGGGACAGTCACCATGGATGCCAGAAGAGGAATGCAAATTCCTCAGTTACTGGGCCTTCACCATACCATCCACACACAAGCCTGGGGACAACACTTAAGGACTAGGCAAGGGCCAGCCAGTGCTGCTAGAAACAGGCCAAGATGGCACCAAGAGACTAGCAACAATACTTCGAAATACACTGGGCAGCAGTCATGAGTTGATTGTGTAAGCAGTGAAAGGTTTCTGATTTTGTGTGTAGAAGACATCACAGCAATTCAATAGCAATGTGACAGAGCAATTAAAAAAATAGGGCCTCAACACAAGCAAAGACAGCAATATTTTTCAAGGCACTACTTGCACTAAAGGCTCACTAAAAAGGGAGAAAAAGTGTTTGTCAGACCTAATTGTTATCTGGGAGCACCTTGAGATAGGATACCTTTGAGAAAGAAGCATTAAAAATATTTGATACAGTCCTCAGAGCATGCACTAGGAACTATAGGGATAACTTCATTTCAGAATTTTTATTAGTTACTTAATGTGCTACATCTTGGGAATTCTTTGGATTCCAAATGGGTGACATTCAAAGAAAATGTAGATAACTATTAATTCAAACACCACAGATTCATACTCTATATTTTTAATTTAACTTCTCTTGAATGTAGTCAATAAATAATCTTATGTTAGAATGGATACATGAAAATTTTTCACAAAACATTCTTCAAGTTGTTCTAGAACAAGCTTTCTCTCCCTCCCAAATAGGCATACGGAAGTTAAGCAATTTTATAGAAAGTCTCTGAAGAGCAATCTTTTTTCTTTTCAAAGAATTTGAGATCTTAAATCAGATGTAAATTAATTGCATGCAAATGTGTGATGCAACTCCAAGATTCAGTTCAGCCCCCTTGCATACAGCTGCAGCTGATTTTGTCCCCTTCTGGGCAGTCAGGAAATTAGTTTGAAGCCTGCTGCTAATACTTCATTTGGTATTTTAGGATTTGAGGTTAGCAAGTGAATGTATCTTTGAGGCTTGATATATCAGGCAGGGGGCTTGGATGGCTTCAGCAATTAACTTTGTCCATCAAAACAGCCCTAAGCCTTCACACTGAGCTTTTAAACTTGTGGAATGGAGAATCAAAGTAGGAGGAAATACTTAACACAGAAATAATCAGTGATACACTGACAGTACAAAACTGAGTCAACACACCACACTAACTCACAATAGAGGACTTCAGCTTTATTAACAGGGTTAGTAAAGTCCTGTCCTGAGAGTGAAGACTTTAAGAAGCCATGCTAAAAAAAACATGTCAGTGCCTAAGAACAGGTCTGCTAGAAAAGCTAGGCAAAGTCTCATTGGTGTTGCTTTAGCTGACAAGACTGTACGTTAGCAATTGCACCGTTGTTCAGCAGTTCTGAGCTAAGAGGAAATTCTAAGGGGAAGAGGGCAGCAAAGAGGATAAGGAGGATTAATTTGAAATGCACATTTTATCATTTTACTCAGAAAACCGAAGTTCAAATAATAACAACATTTATGCTTAAAAGATAAAGGTGAAGCAGCACAGAAGAGCCAAAATCCATTAGTACAATGAGTACTTCCAATTTTAGTAGTAACAAGCAGAGCCCGTTCATACAGAGGTTAGCTAAACAGTTATTTTAAGGACTCACTGTCCTTAGTGGAAAATTAATAGAACCAGTGTCAAAAGCCTTTCATGATTTTAAAAATTAGAACAGTCTGTCTCCACTGGGTATCTGTCCTGCATAAAGAGCTTTCACCTACTGAAATGTAGAGTGTGAAGTTTATTCAGCACCTAGAACTTAGCACAACTGTCCTGAAATCATAATATATATCTATCTCAATCACACATGGCATTTGATGAATATAGTGGTTACCTAGAACAGCACAATTCCTTTGCTCAAGTCATTTACGTCATTCACAGCAGTGGAAAATTTAAAATACAGTCACTTAGAAACAGGGAATCAGAGCACATTTCAAAAAAACTCCCTTTCTGGAGAGAAGAACAGGGGACATAAGCAGTTATTAAAGCTGCAGAAGGAAGTGGTGGAGGAAGGAGAGGCAAAGCATGAACATTTGCCAGATTTGAACTTAAAAGCAAAGCCCAAACCTGAAGCTCTGTACTATGTCAGGCATTGAAAAATTTGCTAATCTTTTTCTGTGAAGCACACAGGTGTATTTGAAGGTAGAGCTAGGTTTCTAACATCCATGGCTCAGAGGATCACTTGATGCTTGCTTCTACATGTCTCATCTGTTTTTTGCAAGAACTTGAACCATGCTTGTCAATCCCCTGACCTGCAATGGCAGTTTTCACTTGCCGTTCAGCCCAGCACACAAATTTATTTTTGAACTGCAGCTACCATCAGCTCCCACTTGTCTGTGCGTGGTTTGCCTGAGTTATAAACTAACAGTGCCACCTATTGCACACAGGTTCTGATGGGGACATGAAATATGTCTCTGGGGAGGGCTAGCTCAGGTTCGGTATGATCCTTTAGGACAAGTGCAGTGCTGTGCAAACCAAGTAATTTGCTTCCAAAGCTGGCATGGCCTTTCAAGTAGAATGCCAGTCATGGCCCAAACTTGGATCCAGCAGGGATTGTTTACTCCAGTAGTAACCAATTCTGCTGGTCTTGCATGGGTTCTGGAAGTATCCACTAGGCTCTTTATACTGCTCTCCCCAGCATACCCTCTAGTGACAGGATCATCTAGTTATAGCATTTCCCCCTTACATCATGCAACAGAGAAACAATCTGCACAGTCTTGCCAAGTTTGACACATGCCTTGCTTCTCCAGCAGTCTATTAGAGATGTGAATGTGAAAGCATAAGAGAGAAAGGAATGCTGAGCCTTCCCAGCAGCTTCTGCCATAGGACAAGCTCATCTGGCTTTGTCCATTATTGCAAAGACAGAGAAGAAGGAAAAGCCCTTTCCTGGGCTGTGGCAGACCAAGAAAGTCCTGGTGTCTCCAGAACTGGCCCCTCACAGCTGTTGCCCCAGGTCTGTCACACTTACTTGCTGCTCAGTCCCAGTAAGTGCCATCAACATCCCAGGGACCATAATCCCCCCAAGCATAACACTATGCACAGTAGCCAAACAAGCAAACACAATGGGGTCCTGTTGTTGGAAAGCCAAATCAAGTTCTCCCCCTTATGTACAGAGTCAGCCACTTTCTTTTACATTTTGTCCTTATACTCTTCTACCGGCTGCTGTCACATATTTCCTAGTAGTTCAGTTACTCCACTCAAACAGTAAGCCTACTCCACCATCACAGGTCATTTAGCAGTAGCACTAGTGCAACCACATGTTAATTAATGCTGTATATTTTTAAGTGCTATATCTTGACTATTTCTAGCCTACACATCTTCATCCCACAATATTACAGGTAGCTTGCATGGACCTCGTGCCTGTTTTTCAACAGACTACAGATACTCTAGTCTATTATCCAGCTGCTCTCAGCTATACTCTCACATACCACATTACACTACCAACAAAACTGCAATAACATTTATTTTTCAAGCTTACCCTGAGCACAGCTTTAAAACCCATCCAGATCAGTGCAAGAGAAGGCCAGAGCCCAGTTCCCAAGCAGTTCTGTTTCTCTCAGATCCGGCCTTTGATGCATATGTACCTGATGAGGATAGAGGAAAGGAGAAGAAAGGGTGATCTCTTGTGACATTACTAACCTCAAGGTTGCATTTATTATCTAGCATTAAGCCATACATTTTAATGTACTTGTCTTTTAGATCATAATTAAGGTTCTTTGGCAGCATGAAAGGTATATTGAATATTTCTCTTGCCTGCCCCTACCCCTCAGCCATAGATATCAGTCAAGATTGACTGTAAAATGCACTGGAATTGTTCATTTTAGTAAAACTTTGAGCTAATATCTTGTTTTGACAAATCAATACTTGCCAAAGTTCTTTACAACAGGTTCCAAATTGGTTTTCAGACCCATGTATATATTCAAGCTTTACTCAATACTTATAAGGAGAAACAAAAACATTATATGACAGTACATTCAACTCTGCCCTGGTGAACTTGACTTTATAAGTAATCTGCATGTTACAGACCAGCTAACAAGTGCAAGTAGATGAATGTGTTATCATTAGGTCTCTCTTTCTCATTCCAACATTAAAAAAAAAAAGAAGGCCCTTTCTCTTTCAATCTGCTTGAGTCAGCACACATCTGTTACCCAGTTTTTGGTAGTAAGTAGTGCTTTGTTTCAACTTCTGATTGGATGTAAGAAAAAGACTTTTTATGCTTATTGTTTCTTAGTGAAGCTTTTATTTATTTTTATGCATCATCTCCACAATAACTTACAGTTTTGATATTCTAATAGCAAAGTAATATTGTTGGTATAACTAATTTAGCTGTAATGTTGTTGATGAAAGTGTATTTCACAAGAAAGTGACTTTTCAGATATCATAACTATTTGGATATTCGAGTCCAAATGACAATATTATGCCCAGCTGCACTTTAAACCCATTTTGGTTTGATTACTCAAACAATTTAATCCTAAGATAACAAAACCAGCCAAATCCCCACTTTTTGAGAGTAAGCCTCAAGAATTCTGGTTGAAAATTAACCTTGAAAACAGTTTTAAAACTAATTTGAATTACATATCTATTTAGCAGCTAAAATAATTTCCCATAAATGGCATTATGCCAAATATGATCTCTATTGCCTTTCTATTGGCAGAGAACTCACAACTATAAAATGAGTGAGAGAACCAAAAGCTGTAGTGTACTGCAAAACGGATCCTGGGGGAAACTAATAACTTACTGTGGAGCTGGAAACCAGAATACTTTTTATTTTCTTCCTTCCCCTCCCTTTTCCCCTGCAGAACAGCAGTAACTATGCATCCAGAGGATGCTCTGCACTTTTACTTCTGAATTAAAAAACCAGGCTGGATGAGCACGTGATGAAATTGCTTGACACTAAAGAACAGCACATACATTCTTTGGGATCTTAAAATAATCTCCCAAGGGAACATTGTGGTTCTTTGAGACTCAGGACTACATGAATGCCAAATAAAGTTTCCATGTACTGACTAATCCACTAGCTATCTGTCATTCTGCCGGCCTGCTTCCAGTTCTAATTCCCTTTTTCTTTTTCTTGGCCTGACTGAATCACTCATTGTCCTTTGAGGTTGCTACATACACACCAATGACAAGAGGTTTTCCCCTTGGGAAATCCCCCATTAAAAGACATTATTCCATGCCTTTTCTTCTGCCTTCAATGCACAGAAAACTGCCTTGCCCCCAGTATTTTCAGTTTGAGCTATTTAGGCATTTAGATCCAGTTCTGTACTGCATTTCTGTGTGTAACTGTGAAAAAATAACTTGAATGAGGTGTATGAGGCTCTGGAAAAAAAAATTCTAATTGTTAATCACATATATAGAATCTTATTTCTCCTGTTTCTAGTTAAGATGATCCTTCAGTGATAACTACAGCTGCAGTGGCTTAGATAGTTAAATCATCCACACTATCATAAAAACATACAACATTTAAAAGTCTCACTATTCAGAAGGAATATATCTGCTACAACTCATGAGCTGGCAGAAAATTTATCAAAAGGTAAATTTTTCAAGAGAAAGTCAGGTCTTGAATAAAATCTTTCATGGAGACTTTTCGGCAAAAATGTCAGTTTCTGAATAAACGCTGAATGCCTGAAACATGGTAAATATTAGCCCAAAATGAAAATACAAGTTCCACTACACAGCTTTGATTATGTAAAAGACCAGGGAGAAATTACTTTGAGGCACTTGGGTGACAATTCATAGCTGAAATAAATAATTTAGGGATGGAATGTTTTTACTGTCTCAACTTCTCTTGTGAAGATAGGCCTAATTTACTGACCTTCAAAACACTAATGTATATCATTGTAGTTTTGGCCTCTACATGTTCTATGAAGTCTTTCTTAAACTTTAAGAAGTTCATCATTGCTTCAGCACGGCCAGAAAAGCCTGGTAAAACTCACTCCTCCAAGGCCCACACAACTTCATTTTAACTTCCAGAAACTTTTTTTTTTTACGTCTAACTGATTACAAGTTCAAAGCTTTGGACCACAGCAGACAAATGCCAGTTTTTAATCCTTTCAGAGCTTGTGGAAACTTAGGTGAACTGTGATCTAAAACACTGGCAGGGCAATGGCCAATTTGACTGTGCTGCAGCTGTTAACCACAGTTTGTGCCAGTCCTATCCAAAAGATTAAAGTCTTTGAAAGCTCTTATATTAATGCAGCAATTGCTAAGAATTTAAACCAGTGTTTGTGGATACAGAAAGGCAGGAATAAAAGCAGCCAGAGTATATTTCAGTTCCAAAAAATACTGTTCCAAACTTTGAATATTATCATGCCTAGAGAATTCATCCAAGTTTAGAAAAGTCAATGAAAGCAATTCCACTCTTTTCAATTGACTCTGAACTGGAGCCTGAGCACCATCACCACCAAAGAATATGAAAAATATAGGCAGAAGGCAGTAAACAAAATACTGTGTTGATCTGCTTCTACTGCAATCACCTGCATCCCAGGCTTGTGGCAGAGCACATGAAACAGCTTCACAGTTAACATACATCGCTTAGAAATGAAAGACCCAGCTGTCAGCCCACCATGAATTCCCCTTCTAGGAGTGTAAATTGGGGGAACTGAATATTTTAGCTGGCTGAGTTGAAGGTCATTTCCTTTGCTGATAAGAGCTGTTGTGAAGAAAGCTAGAAATGAGGGCCTGCCCCTCTTCTCCTGGGAACTGATTTTAAGCTAAGACTTTACTGCATGCCACTGCCCCATCCCAGCTGTGCATCTGTGCCCAGACTCCATGACTGACCAACACCCACTGCTCAGGTCTTTGGCTAGGCCTCAGACCTGCTCCATCACATCTGATAGCCACAAGTCTACATCTTACTCTGGTCCCTCCTGGCTACCTCTCCTACCTGCATTATCATCATGTTCTGCCCCTGGCTCCTCTTTCCCTGCAGAGCAGTCAGTTCTTACTGCTCCCTTCACACCAGCCTGGAATGGGAAGCTGAGAATATCCTTAAGCTTTAACACTGACAAAACTAAGTTACTTGTGATTTTTAGACTCCTCTATTCTTCCTATTGGAAATCTTGGGGCATTCTTTATGCCTACACATTGGTAACATTCCCAATACACAAGAAATTAAGGTGCCTACTGCAAAAAGGAAAAAAAGTCTAGTTTAAGCAGTGCTGAAAGTCAAGAGTTGTAAACTTGCCCATGCTAGTGCACTATAGAATGCATTAGCTCTCAAGAGTACATTCGTAAAACATTTTAAATTCATTCTTCTAATTCTCCCCCTCAAATTTATTTCTCCCACATAAACCTTCAAAAATACTCAATATTCAAAGAATTTTTTAAAAATCCATTACCCCTGTGCTGAGAGCTTTAGTTTTTCTACACAATACAAGTCCGTTTCTCCGTTTCCTAAAATGTAAGTCTTGCCAGAGTGGGGTTGGGATCAAATCTTTTAATTAATAACAAGCATTTATTCACTTAAGTCTGGCAAAAATTAATACTTTTGTATTTCCATTTAAATAATTGTTTTGTGCACATAAATTAATACATTCAAAGTTAAAATAGTCTCACGTTCCACTGCCCTTCTCCAAAGATAAGGTGATCTATTAAAAAGAACCATTATTCTACAGGAAGGCCTATGACAGGACAAGCTTTCATTTCTGGCTTTTATTTCTCCTTGGATGTTCAAAGGCAACACCCCTCCTTTCCATCTCTTATTCATTTTTAAGTACCTCTCAAGAGTTTGCAATGCAGAAACTTGTGTACATCAGCAAATCAAGTAGAACTGATAGTAGCAAATATGCAAAAAGTAAACTAAAAGGAAAAGATTAGCATTTTTCAGTACTCCTTTCATTACAACATCTGCATACAGGATTTCACTAGAGTGGATATTTCTCTTTTGCCTACTATGAATCCAGCATTTTGCCATGATCATGAGTCTCAGATTACTCACTTAAGAACAAACCACTAAGGGAACTAGTGACTATTTGTCTTTGTTTACTAACAATGACAATTGGATAGTATGGATTGATAATGTATGAACCGTGCCATCCATTTCCAGGAGAGAAGCAGCAGGACCTTACCATTTTTTACAAAGAGTTTCTGTTTTTCAGAAGATGAAGGGCCTAGCAAAATGGCATTCAGTAAGTGTACTTTCACATTTATCCAAAAAGTTGTTCACAATTTTCAGAGAAGGCTGTTTTTAGGAAATTATTAATTTCTATAGGATGCTTTGAGCATTTTTATGTCAGTGAAACACAACAGGAACACATAGTTTTATTAGTATTTAAAGAAAGTTATTACATTCTGAGGCTTTTAGAAATAATTTCTCATTAAGATATTTCAAGAATTATGCATTAAATTAGGATGCTGTCCACAGACAATCACACTACTTAAAGAACAATCTGTGTATCTACCTTGAAAATGCCAAGTGACCGTGTCATTGCTAGTTAACTATACTGCCTAAATGAAAAATACAAGAACCGAGTATAACAGCAGTAAAACCTTTAAGCGTACATCGTTCTGTTACGTATCTTTTACAGAGAGCTTTTTATCTGTGCTTCTCAGTCCATTTGCAGGCAGGGAAGCAAATGCTCCGAGAGGTGAGGTGAATTGTTCAGAGTAGCAGAGAAGGGAACAGAACCCATTCTCCTCACCCAGCTGGTACCTTGATGCCCTCTGCTACACACTTGAGACTGCCAGCTCAAAGTAAGCATCTGTGTAAGTAATATCTTTGCAGAAATGGGCTAATTTTATCAGTTCTCTTCTTTTAAAATATGTACGTGTTCCATTGTACTACATGACAGTCAAAGCTGTCTAAATTGCAATCTTAAGATATTTTTAGTAACAGTCATTTGGCAGCTTGAACGTGCCTTACAAGTAGCCTGCAGAATCTTTTCAGCTCAGACCTTACTCTAGTCCCCAATATTTTTGGGCTCCTTCTGTGAAAATCAACGGTGTTTGATTTTCAAAAAAAAAAATCTAAATTAAAAAAAATCCACATTCACACAGGAAAATGCTTTATTTCTAATGCTCAGCCTGAGTACCTTTTTAAACCTGGCAAAGAGCCTAATTCTCTTGGGTTTCAATAACATGCAGGATACAAAATGCTCAATATTCACTGGACTTTTTAAAAACACAGATTGTATCCATAAGAGCTTCCTGGTTGCTTGCCCACTCTTGGGCCAGAGGGTGTGAGAAGTATTTGCAAGTTGCCTATTACTATTACCTCCATGTTCCTGGCTGGTCACCTCCAAGGAAAAGAAACAGGCAAGTACACTTCCTACCATGCTTCCAGGCACATAGTGAAAGGAGCTGGTGGCAGAGAGTAAAGGGGCCATTTTCACTCTTTCCAAGAATATACAACAATCCAGGTCTCAATCTGTCACCATGCCTTGAACAGTTTTAATGTTGCTTTTTTAGCATCTTCACCACCACCACCCCGCACCCCCTCTCTTCCTTCCATTTATTGTAATGGAAGTAATACATTAAGAAGCTATGTTTTGACAAGAAAATCAAGACAAGACTATGGAACTGTTCCTTCTAAAGTAATTAAAGTAAAAATTCATTTTAGCAAGGAAATCTGAGTTTTAACTGGTAATTAACAGAGATTATTCCAGACAGAAGAGTCAATTTTCATATAGTATAATGACAGGTCATTTTTTTTCATAAAAATCTTGAAAAGGCTTGTGAGCATTCTGTCAGGTTTCAGCCAACATGCTGTCGAACACCAAGGCCTCCAGGAAGTAAGTTTATTTTCTATCTTTATGTGCAACTGAATTTTCTCCAGGGCAGAGAATGCAGACTGACTGTCAAAAGCTGCAAAATCCAGACACAGCACATTTTGCTGTATTCAATTTATCCCTATTGTTTTTAAAATAAGAAAAAAAAGTTGCTAGAGGTACAAACTGATAATTTCATTTGACTTATTTTATCAATTTTACTTTTAGTTGGGATTGTCATTCACGATGTGTTCAAGGGCTCAAGTTCATTACTTCTGTAGAGGCAGCAAAAGAGTTTTGGAACATTGGAACAACAGCCATGAAGAGTCCAGTAATGAGTTCATGTATGCTCCAAAAAACCATCTGGTTATTAACACACTATTTAGTTTTAATAAGATTTTCTTACTTTTTTTATATTAAAGCCACTAAAGCTGAACTGCAATGCAAAACCTACATGGAACTGACCCCACAGTTTCTACTCCCCAGAACACACAAGTGGGTAAACAACTGGAAAAGGGTCAAGAAAAAATGTCTATTCTATATTAAAAAATCACGTCTAATTTATCTAACGAAACTGATCCCATTGCTTTCATCCCATTAAAAATGGGAATATTAGAAACCAGTCCATTGTAATCAGTGGAGCCCTATCAAGATGAAGTGTCTCTGAACATGGAGTTCATCAAGCACTGTGCATGACAAAGATCATTCAGGTTTATACCTGTCCTATAGCAATTCTTCCTGGACTGGAGAAATCCTATTAAAGTAAATTGCAAAAATTATTTCTGTCATAAAGAACTGGGGAAGAGAGGGAGAGAACAGGAGAAGACATCAGTAAAGTATTCAATAAAGATTCCATTGTTGCATATTTCTAAAGTGACTTGAAACAAGGTTCAGCACTATGTTTCCCTTTCAAAGGTAAAGACAGGAAATTTCAGAATAATAAAAGCTCAAGTCAGATCTCTGAATGCTTAGAATGATATTGTATTTTGTGGAATCAGTGGATCTTACAAGAGATTTAGGGCTGTATTAGGGGTTATTTTATCCCTGAAGGAGAGTATGCTAACTGTTTAATATGCTTTGATATGGGCATATCAATTTTACACTTTTACTGTGTGTATTAGTTAAGCTACACAGCTTCATGCTAAACTTTCTGAATAAATCTTAGAACATTTCAGGTTGGATTATATGAACTATTTTAAACGAACTCTTAGCATATTACCTTCCATCATTCCTTCCAGACTCTTCCCCATACTTCCCTAAAAAGCAGAATGCAAATTGTACATAGCAAGCCAGGTAAAGGAGATAAGCAGCATGAATAGAGGGGAAAAAAAAATAATCACACAGATAATTCCTGCTTCTGCCCTCCGCCATGCAGAGTTGCGTGCATATGCAGAGATGGCAGGATGGACGTGAAAAGGCTCTCTAGGCAACTTGGCCTTGAGAGCCTGCCTGAACTCCAGCAGCATCTCCAAAGCAGGATATGGGTTGCAGTGATGTTTAAAATTCTGCATTCTGCCTCCAATCTATGATGATTCCCACCTTGAGCCCATGCACTCCATTTATGCCAGTGACCTACCATTTCTAGACAAAGGGAATTGAAAGCACCACATTTACTTTGTACACACAATCAGATAATGATGTGTTCACAGGGGACTGATTATCCTCCCAGAAGGCCTGAGCCTGGACACTTACACATACCTGGAAAAAGTGAGCACTAAATGCTGCCTTTCCAATTTGTGTTTTTTCCTCACTCTACACTGATGGAAATATTGGCCATAGTATTAGCCCATACAGCTTTCATTGGATTGTACCAAGTGCAGAAATGGAAATTTCAAGACTTCATTACTATTTATCTTTAAAGCACTCTATGCTTCTGTTTCTCTCTTATTATAAGCTAAGGAAATGCATAATCAATTGCCTGGTACCTGCACCTTGCAATTAATTGAACCTGTAAGTATACACTAAAATGCTACAAATAAATAGAAGATGCTAGAACACAGTTTGGCCACATTGTAGCACAGACTGGAAAAAAGCAAGCATCAGTTTAACATCAGAAAACAGCTAAAGGAAAATGTAAAGAGTCACTAGAAATATGGGTATTTCTTACAGAGATTCAGAAGTAAGAATTCACAATGAAGGGAGAAAGAGCCAGTCATTCTGCTTACTCTATAGGCATGCCTCAGGTGCATCTTAAAAAGACAGCTGAGCACTTGGGAGTAAAGCCTTGTGGAGTCGGGGAGAAGTACTCAGAACCTTTCCATTCTGCTAAAGAGAAAGTACATATGCTATTTATGCATAAGCTTACACCACACTAGGAAGCTCAGTCAAGAGCAAACCTGCCCAGGGATGTAGTAGAGTCACCATAATTGGAAGTTTTCAAGATGTAACTGGACAAGGTGATAAACTCATCTGTGTTCTTTTCCATGAAAGGCTATACCAGATGATCTTTTGAGGTCCTTTCCAACCTGGGATGTTCTATGAGTCGATGATTAAGATAGCTCCTTTACATTCTGTGAAGCAGGGTATTTTTCCACAATCTTACAGTGACTTAAGACTTGACCTCTCACCAAGACATTTCAAGCCCGGTGTTAATTCCTAATCATGGAAAGACCTTCAATCTCAGAAATTGCAACAAAGTTGCTGTTCAGACTGACGCTCCGCACAGCAAGAGAGGCTAGCAGTACCAGTGAGGAAATCAAGCTCAGCCTGAAAACAGAATGTCATTACCAAGGTGCTGATATCCTAGGAGAAGCAAAATCTACTTAGCAGGAGGTGCTATCTTAATTCTGCTATCCTGTTATCAGCTGTTGACAAACTGTTAATTGACTGAGCACAGCATCCACCAACACAAGCAAGTGTTGAGGAGGACACGGGTTGTCTAACTGGATGCATTCCTGATCTGTCATCATGTTTTCAAAAGATAAGTACACAACTGGTTCGTCACACAGAAATGGAAATCACACCTGCTCCAAGCTGTCATTAACATATTACAATGCCAAGTAACTAGGAGGTAGAAAATTCAAGTTGCATTTGCATCTAGAGCAGGCATTTACTTTAACTTCAAAAATCAGCAGCCCAGATTCCACTACAGTCACTGGAGCAGCACTCACTCTACAGAATGCTAAAAAGGATGTGAAGGAAAATTTTGTTATCTGTTCCTTACACTACTAGATCCTAGAGGCAATGCACTTGTTATGAGGCCACAGATCTTAAGCAAATACAGAACTACTTTTACAATATGAAACAAAATTAAGTTGTGGAACCTACTGCTAAAGGATCCAAAAACTATGAATGAGTTCAAAGAGGGGATAAGCTAATCCACAGAAGTCCATTGCTGACAATTAAGAGATAAATTAAATGAAACACTTATTGGTGCCAGGTGTTTCCAAGATAAAAAAAGATGGTGTGCACAGCCTGATCTTGGACTCTCCCTAGGAATTTGATGTTACCCAGTGTCGAGAAGGACCCTTGGTTTGAGGGATATTTGTCTGATCCAGTCTTACAATTCTTATGTTTAAGTTTAGTCCAATGAGAAAGAGAAGCCCGGCCTCAGAGTCCATAATCAGATAAAGGGAAATTCCACAAATTCACTTAATCTTTGCAACATTTTTTCTTTCAACTCCGTAGATTCAGAATGAGTTGTCACATGTTTTTTGCTATAATTTCCAACTTGTAAGCAAGTACAACAACGATATTAACATCCCTCACTAGGGTATTCTGATACACAAATGTTTTTAAAGGCACTCACCTGTACAAAGTGTTGGTGATGTGTAAAGTGTTAGTGACCAGTAGGAATGAAGGGGACATAATGGAAAAACCCCTTAGCTCACTTTTAATATCATACAGCTTGTCAGATACATCCGAACACAGAGGTAGAACACTTCCAAAAAAAGCCAGTGTGTTTCAAACCAAACTTCTACATTTGTCAGGAAAATCTTTCCTGAAGATGAAATAAAAAATAGTCTGCAAAAATCCCGAACACAACAATGCAACATTTGTCCTTACATGAAGAATGGCTATTTGGAAATTGAAGAGCAGTAGGTATTTGTTTTGTCCAAATAAAGTACTGAGAAGACATGCAGAAAATACAACTGAGTTGTTCTAACAATACAATGAAGGAAGCACATTTAACTCTGTTCTACTCAAACAAGCTTGGGGACCTTGGGCTACATCAGTCATTCTCTATCTGCATCAGTTTCACTAATCTTGCTGAGATATTCAGGATTAAAAAAATATATAGAGTGTGTGCACACAGCGTTATGTGTAAGAGGGCTTATACAGACCTTTTCAAGCCTCTGAAAGCCAGAAGCTATAAAGACATCTGCTTGATTTGCCCCTTTATCTATATTAACATTTAACCCTTCACAACGCTACTCTCACCTGGATGCCTTAGGAAACACAACTGAACAGAGACTTCAAAGCAGCTCAAAGACAGCAAGACATACTGCAAACCACTACAAACCCACAAGATTTACTGTAAATGTGCTGGCAGAGGGAAAAATATTTGTTTCAAGTCAGAGAGAAAGGAAATTTTGATCTTAAGAGACATATTTACTGGGCAATCATCCCTATAAAGTAGAGGAGACTTGCACACTTCCATTGTTTTCTCATGCCTCAGGAAAGCTCAGAAGTCCAAATATCTCCTCTAACTTTTTTCCTCCTTCCAGCCTGCATTTTAACAGTCTTTCCATTTCTTCAGAACTATAGTAGGTAGACAGTCAAAGCTGTGAAAGCAACATAGCAATCTTACTATTAAGTATGCCAGGTTTGCTGTGCTACCCTGCAGAAAAATAGAGAATGATGCTAGTAAGAACCCAACCATAAGTAGCTGGGTGAATCCAATTCATTAAGTACTGTAACTGCAACACTTTCAAAGTTTTAACTGCATCTTGCCTAGGCATAGCAGTATATATACAATTATTTCCTGATTTCTCCAGGAACCTGCTGCTGTCCATTCATGGAAACTGGATACTACACCAATGGGTGTTTGAACTGAATGTGACACTTGTGTTCATACTTTCTGGTCAAGCATACAAAATACACAAAATGCTCTGGCTGTAGACAGCATCAAACACTTCACTTCTCAGCTCTCTTCTCTTGAGGAACCATTTCCAGGCTGAAAGTAAGTAGGTTCTTTCAGATTAGTTTAGCATTTAGTAATCTGTTTCTCTGAACAGCCTATTCTGAACTACAGAAGCAAATCCCACTCTCTGTAACCTTGTTTCATTGACAGAAGCCTGTGACAAGCATACATCCTATTATAACAAAATACTATACAACATTTGCCACTTAAGAAACTTCTCTTGCTTAGGCTAAATCAAGTGTAAAAAAAACGTAAACTGAGGGGAACAGTGGAATGTCCATTTCTAGAGATTTTCAGAGCAAGACTATATGCTTTTCAGTATTACTGAAATCTCAGAAAAGTTTAACTTTAATTTTGACACTAAGTTTTGCATCCTGTGGTTTCATTCCCATCCTAATCTATATACCTTCCCACTTAGCACATCAAGTACCAGCAAAACCAGCATAACCCCATAAGCAGGGCTGAGCCAGGACCTGAGCATAACCCCAGCACAGACCTAACCAGAATACCATCCTGCAGGACCCAAACACAGGATACAGTATCAGCCACAAACAACAAGATTCATTAATAGCTCCAGGTACAGCAAAAGGGTGAACCCAGCCTGTAGACCATCTAGGCAACCCAGGCAAGAACAACAAAAAAACAAAGATACAATATAGGTACTGAAAACCACCATAAAACACAGCTGAAGACTAGCACTCCTACAGCACAGTTCAAACCAGTACACAGTACCCAAGCCCAAGTATAAATGGGGCCCAAAGGCCTATCCAAAGGGGGTGTGGGCAGGGCCCCAGGTGGGGCTGATCAGGACCAACAAAGCCTATTAGTGCCCTCAGGGTAAAAGGAGGACTCTTCAGAACATCCAGTTATCATATAAGGTTTTAACTACATAGTATTTAAAAGGGGGTTTTATATTTTATTATTATTATTATTTGTGAAGATAGGTTTTGGGTATGTAGGGAATGGTTTGGTGTATGTAGCTCATAGCAGGTTCTTTGTGTGTTTTATTAAAATGCAATTGAGGTTAGCTTTTTCATAGTTGTGTTCTCTACTGCATCCTGCAAACTTTTACTGATGTCAGTAGCTATAAACTTTTGCTAATAGTCTTAGTTCTCGTTGTCAGTTGTATGGCTATGTAGTTAATTTTGTACTTCTAAGTAGGAAAATGCTGTTTTCTAACTGTCATGGTTCTTCACTGTATCAATCACAATGGCTTTTAACACTAGGGTTTTTTTGTAGCTTGTCCACCTACTACACTGGTATCTGCCTTTCCATGGAGCCTGGATTAGCAGATAATGTTCTACACATTTGGAGTCTGTAATCCTGAGCTTGCTTACCTAGTCAAACAGATTTTAAGAAGCTAAAAGTAGTGGTTGGATTCATCTGTTCTTAAGCCCTTTCTGTAACATACTTCTATTTATAGAAGGTTCTGGTGGCTACTTTCTTGATAAGCAAATAGAGCCTAGAACATGATGACTGGCCCTTTAAAAGCCATTTGTACTTTTACCAGACATCCTTGCAAAATAAGAACAGAATGTAAAAACAGCAGAAGATAGGTGTTGCAGTAACCTTAAAGGAGGGGGTACACCTTCTCTGTGGTCCCCAAGCCTTATTGAGATTTGATATTTTGGGGGTTTTTTATGCCAAGGGATGGTACTGAGTCCCAAAAGAAATACTGGGCATAAAATATACACTCCTACTTGGGCAGAGGAAACAACCAGCACTTGTTACCAGCTAAAAAGTTCCTCTAAATTGTCTTGTCTTTTGTTCACAGAACAGATTTTACTAGGAAATAACTGAGCCATAAGTAGCAGCAAATGGTAGGCAGACAGTTAAGAGGACTTCCAAAAATGTATATTCCATTTCCAAATGGCAGCCCTCTGTTTGAGAGAATGGCAGCAGAGCTCATTTTTTTGGGGTGTGGTGGGACTTGGGTGACTCCCTGCACATTCTTAAAGTAGTTTTCTGCCTTCTGCAACAGAAATGATATGGTTATATTCAAGAAATTGCTTGGAAGGCTCAATCATTTAAAATAATCTTTGCTTTTTTTCTAAACTGCACTAAAGTATTTTTTCTTCTACCTCAATGAGGCTTCTTCACAAAGACGTGTGAAAGGAAGTACAAGACTGCTGTTGTGTTAAAATTGTGATTTAGCAGGGCATATTCCACGTGCATAGATCTGTATGTACAGCAAAATGAAACAGGTAACTTATAGCTTGCCAAAAGTACAGTTCTTGATGAAGCCAAATCAGAAAATAGTTTTTCTATTATCATGGCCACTGTTCCATCAGTGCTACAAGTATAAATGTCTGCTCAGCCATTTAATGTGGCTGTCTCGATATCTTTGGCTTCAGTTGCCTTCAGGTTTACAGTCTTGGTGGCTTTCTTACATTAATGCATCTGACACAGAAGCAAAGCACCTGCCTGTGGGGTTTTAGATATAAACAAAGAAGTCCTTAGAAGGTCATGATTGTCTCATGCTTTCCTGGTTTTACCTATTCATTTATCATGGAAAAATTCACAGAAATGGAAGAACAAAATGTAGAATATTAGCTGAAAGAATATCCATCCCTTGTGCTACAGAAACACTTGGATCAAAAGCTGCTCTGCTGGGCGAGGCACAGAAATAAGAATTCCACCCGTTCCCAGTGTTTTGAGCAGTGGGACGGTAATATTCCCACTGGGTAAGAGTGTTGCGACATGAGCTATAATTAGGGTCAAGCATGCCAAATGGTATACTTGCTTCAGGAACAGGGCTCTCTGGGAGTGACCAGAGAGTCACAGAACTAGAATGTAAATCTTGGATCTACAGTCTCCTTGCCAAGAGACAGGAGGGTCTAAAACCAAAGCAGACTTGCTTTGGCAGTTGCTGTTTAGCAGATCTCCTCTTTGCAAACTGCCTTTTTCTCTGTGTTTAAGTGTTCGCCAACAGCAGTTTATTATAGGGTCAGGTCTGGGTCCCTAAAAATTACTCTTCGCTAACTTTGATAGAATAAACTATATGCCATTCACAAAGCAAGACAACTTGTTTCTTGCTCAATCATCTGATACAGATGGAAAAAAGATGTTTGAGTATAATTAAACCTTTAAAGTGTACAACGTATTTCAGGTTTCCTTCAAGGGGAACAGGAATCCAGGGAAGTCAGGCTTATGAGCTTATGGATGAAGCTGAAAGACCACACTTTCCATGAAACAATTGCTACACAGAAAGCTGAACCATGGCTAGGAATACTTTATCAATAAAAATGATTTTTCAGTACAGGGCTCTTCTGGCATAAGCCATTTAAGACTACATATTTATAACTGTAAACCATCCTTTAGTTACCATACATAACACACTTACTGATAACATCTGGTTTACGCTGTCCACTTGTGGAGCTGAACGGTACCTAATGGGAAAAGACTGGCAAATAAGGTTCTGAGCACTTACCAACTTCAACATTCATATTCCCTACAAAGCATGCTATTTCTAGTTATCTGCTAATGCATTCTTTGGCAAAGGGGAAGCTCTAAAAGAAACTTCTAGACAAGCCTTATCAGCCCACACTTCACATAAATGTGCACCCCCTACAGTTTTTCTTCTTTCAAAAGAAAAATTCTATCTTGACTTTGTGCTTGACACCCTTGTATTCTAGGGCCAGATCACAGAAATGCTCTGCACAGGAACCCCCACCCCACCCCAAAGAAGAATAAAAACTTTTCTTTACACTGACCATGTTAATTACCAAGCCACGTGTCAGAAGGTTGCAATAGGCTTAGATATTTATGGATGCTTTGGAAGTTGCTTTTAATCAAGGGATTGCTGATTGTATATTTGAAGATTTTTGTGGCCTTGGCAAATAAAAGACTAGAATTTCAGCTTCCTGGAAGCTTGAGTAGTCTTTTTCTCAGACAATTTGCATTTAAAAAGACTTCTGCTTTCATATGTCCAAGCAACAAGATACAATTTCCCAATCTAACAATCGGTAGCCTAATCCAGCAGTACCTCTTCAAGCAAAACTGCCAAATCTAACAGTTTTGCCTAACAGGGACTACCACAGCAGGCCCATGATCACTGTCCCACTACCCAAAAGACAGCTGCAACCCCTAGGTGACAAACTGCCTGAAAAGGTCTTTCAACAGCAGCAGTGTATGGGCCTCTGGCAACTGTCACACGCAAGCAGCTGCACAGTGAGCTACGGGGATGTTCTGTGCCAGATGGAGATGAGGCTGGAAGCAGTTATATGGGTGGCCTGTTTTCTCTGGCACCTGTAAGAGCATTTAGTCACCAACAGCAGAGGCCCATTCATAAATATGTCCTTGCAGAGGCTTGTTGATCTATATACCACCTCTTCTTGAAGCAGACAGAAGTATTTCTATGGCCACATAAATTACTATGAAATGTAAGCAGTCTTCTCATTCCACTTTGTAGCAATGCTGCAGAGACTATCCAGTCTGTTGATGTCAATAAAATCACCTTTGTTCAGCTGGCTTTTCATTCATCTGGATTTTTGGTTATGAAAAAGGACCAAGAATTTTGACCTCAGCCTGCTTTACATTTCAGTACAGAAATATTTTTGGATTGAACCCAATTTTCATTCAAGTCACTAACCTCTCTAAAATCAGCGAGGTGATTTTATGATTATAACTGAAAGTGATCTTGTTTGTAATATTCCATGACCAATTTGAGATCATTGTCCAAATAATAAATGGCCTGAAATGTCTGTTGAACACTAGTGATGCAAGGTAAGTGAAGAGATAAACTCGGATCATATTGCATGTAATTCTTTCAAGTAACTGATTTTAAACTGTCCTTGGGAAAGGGAGAGCAAGGACAATTACAGTGGCAAAGCTATTGCAGAATATAGTTACATAATTACATTTCTTACATTCATTGAGCATTTCAGGCAAGTTTCTCTGTATGGGTAGATTTTCCCAGTGCCTTGCAATATCTTGTGTAGTTGTTTACTTTCTCTAAATGGTTTCCAGGGGGAAAAAAAGGAAAACAAAAAAAGACAGGGTATTGTTCGTTGTCATTGGTCTACATAATGCGTAGGTCAGTGGAAAAGGAACAGGAGAAACATGCCCAGAGTTGTAGGTAATCACTGGTTAAACAGGAGGTCCAGGGTAAGGATTTTATACCTATTTTGAAATACTGAAGGAGAGAGATGAACATTACTTCATTAAAACTTGAAAACTCTTACAGAAGACTAACCCCATAGGAGCCTTGGAAATACTGGCATACATATCAAGCCAGCATATCCATTCATTGTTCAGATGGGGGCCAGGAATATTATTTTCCACTGCATTTAGAAGAAGATATATTTTCTTAGCGTGGGAGAGAACAACTACATGCTCTGAAAAGGTAGTGCGGATATAGCGATACATTTGAAAATATTTCTTTATTGTTTCATGTATATCCTGCTGCTTTCATCAGAAGTTGCTTATCTCAGCACTAAATTAAGATTAATATATAAACATATTCACAAAGGCTGGAATTTTTGGAAGCTTGGCTTGAGAACTACATGCAACGGCATCTCGATTTATAGCTTTGCTGCAGTATGTCTGAGACATCCAAAAAATGACTACAAGCAAGAACCTAGCTTAAGACGTGACAGGTTTCATTTTCTCAAACGTGCCATCTTTTCAGGTGAACTTTTATTCTTTTTGCAGGAAGTCCTGAAGTATTGTGACCTTTAAAAGCATTACAGCATGTATTTTGTGTGTTTTATAGTGCACAGCAGATACTCTGCCATAGAACATCAGTGAACTTAGCCTGGGTTTACATCTGTGTCTTTGGGCAGCTTGCTTCATGGCTGAAGTCCTACAGCATTTGGAGCAGGTTTAAAATCAGTACGACATACTGTGAAGAGAGCTGCCTCCTGTTAGTGATGCTATCACTCCTGGAACGGAAAAAGCACTTGCTGTGTTCACAGTACCCAGTGCAGCTCTCAGATACCCAATTCTCGTGCAGTCCCTTGCTGAAGACAATAGAAGACCTACCTGACCTGAACACAGTTTGACTCACTTCTTTAACACAACATGCAGCTGCCAGAAAGGAGCCAAAAAAAGGTTACTTTTGAAACAAGAAGTCACTGATGGTAAAAAGCCATGTATAAAACATATCCATGCCATATCTAACAAATCTTAGTCTAGTGATAAAGGCCTGAATTTTGGATTTGTGTATTGTATAAGGAAGAATAGCTCCTTTGCATTTAATAAGGTTATTTCTGATTAATTTGGGAGCACAATCAGAATGATTCAATGACTGTTTACACTAAAAATCATGCCCTGTATACACCCATGCCCTTCTCACAAATGACAGAAGGGAACCAGTATCATAGTAGAGAGGAATACTGACCACAAACAGCAACATGTATGAGAGCAGAATTTGGCCACAGATGTTTGTGCTAGATTTACTGTCTGATAAGCCTAGCCAGCTTGAGCTTGCATAATCTAATAAAAGCCTAATAATACCTTTTCATCGATCTCAGCCACATATATCAGGCTTTGGAGGTGTCAGGTCTAAACAGAGAATTGTACTTCTGCCTTGGAGATATTTTTATTGCTGAGGAAAATATATTGCAAGAAGCAGTTCCTTACACAGCAGTTCTCCTTTCTCTTTTCCACTTTGGAAAAATAAAAAAGAAAGAAAAATAAGCCAGGCAATAAAAATTCACATTTCTTATCAGATCCATTCTGATCTGATGCACTCAAACTTGAAAGCTTGTTCTAACTTATCTCTTGCAACATCTTTTAAATTCTGAAGAGGCTTGACAGGCAGAAAATGAACAGATGCACATTAGAGGTGGGAGATGATCTTGTAGGAGGTCTGTGCCTGAGTTATGCAAAGATAAGGATGTGGAGGCATGCCTGCATGGTGGAGCACTGTGTGGATAGAGGAATCCCCATCATGCACCTCTTTACAGGACTGGGTATTACATAAGGCTTGCAAATGACTTCCTGTCCCTCCATTTGGTGCCTTGGAAGGTATGTAAAGATATCAATTTAGAGATGTTTCACCAGGAACAGGCCGCCCTCTGGGTTCTAAATCTCTTTCTTTGTCTCAGTTCCCCTGCTGAGCAGTCATCTTTCAAAGCCAGCAAGCAAGCTGTTCCTCTATCTCCCATAGAGGCATCTTATCATCTCAGCTTCCTGAGGCAGGTTTTCTCTGGCACCTCTGCTCCCTAGGGGTTATGGATGCTACTGGCTGCAGGAAGTACACTGAGTGCTGTTGTACTCTGGTGCGCTACCGTTTCAGTCTTTGTATGACAAACCTCACCTCAGTAGTCAACTTCACCTTCTGCAGCTGGATATGCAGGCAAGATGAAAAAGCATATTTTTTGTATTATTTAATATTACAAGATCAAGAACAGCCATTCAGAAAAGCAGAGTAAAATTGTTAGTGCACACTAATGTGCCTATAGTGATGTCCATTTTAACTTCCCTGTATAAATAGCACAAACAACAAATGAGCGGTGTTTTTTTGACAATGAGATACATTTTTCAATGCTAAATACTTTTGATAACTTATCTTTGAATTGGAATGCTTCACAGGACAACTCTAGTTCTTCACATTTACACAGGACAGCAAAACTCGGAGTAAGTAAGAGATGTGCCTGAAAGCTACATTTAACTAGAAGTATTATGGGTACAGTACCCTCACTGGCTTTCTTTATGATGATGCAAAATATGATTTTCCCTTGTCATTACATACTTACCTTTTGGTGGGTAATCATTAGGTTCATATGAACTTGATTCGTATGAACAAGAAAGCTCTTTGTATATGTCTTTTAATAGTCCAATAAAATTTGCAGTCTTATTTATGAGGACAGATATGAACATTCCTGGTCAAAAGTCAAACTCTTGTATAAAAGTTTTCACTTATTTTATGTAGATATCAAAGGCAGAGCCATGGTGAGTTTCCAACAGCTAGTTAGTGCTCTGTATTTATCGATACATCTATTTTAAGCTAAACCATTCTCCTTAAACAAGCTTTAAGGTTAATAAATCCATGTTAGAACATGCATGGAATACTTATTTCTGGCCACATATCGTTTATTCTCCACTACACTATTTGTCTTAAATTATAAACTAAGTTTCATGCTCTTTTACCACTCACATCGAAAAATACGTTGCAACTATTATTTTGTTAGGTACATGTACAGTTTAAATTAAAACTGGAAATATCAAAATTGCTATTGCCTGTGTGATAACAACCTCTTATTTTCGAGTTTTACAAACAATCCATTACAGAAAAATTCCAAAAGTTTAGGAGGGTAGTTCTGGAAATCCAGTATATAGAACTCCAAAAATTACGTAGATGGTGACATTAGGCATATTTTAGGAAAATGAGTATTAGAATAATTTATTCTGTTCTAGGCAGTGTCATGAATCCATCATGGCACAAAGCGAAAGAAAATATGTCAAGAATGCCAGAATACCTTTCTTTACCACAAGACACCTACACTAATAATAGGACAACATTCAATAAAGTAGAAAGTAGAGCTATAGAAACAAACTTACAGAAAAAGTTTGCTCAATATATCCTCTATACCACATGCCTAAAATCAGTGAGTTTTTATTCCCTTCTTTTTCCAGTGGAAAGCCACACTATCACAGGAGGCTAAATTTTAGTTCATTGAACATAAAGACTCCACACAGAGCAAGTACTTGCAGAGCACAAAGCACATCCTCATGTCCTTCAAGAGAAACACTGATATTACTGCTGGGGTAGTCTAGGAAACAATGTCTTTTGGTGGTCTCCTCTGCGCAGAGCAGGGACTGGTCACTAAGGTAAATTATCATTCCAATATAGAAATATTTGTGACGAGTGCCTGCAGTATCACAGGACATGAGAAAGATACGTCGCTAGGTTTTCTCCCTTCATTCAGATCTACCACACTTGTTCTTTCCATACTATAGTTTAACTTGCCATTTCATAATCAAGATTAAAACAAACAGTTACAGAACTGAACTCATTAATAATTTTTTTTTTTTCAAATTCTGTCCAGAACTTAACTGTGCTTCATGGATACACTTCTATCAACAGCTGTTGAAACGTAAACTGACAGCTTGATTCCTAAACTTTTTCTGTAGCAGCAGTGGGAGTCTGGAAGCTGGAAAACTAAAATTCTCCAGATCTATGCAAAGCCAGCAGAGCAACACATGTGTATAGGGTAAAAGTGGAAGCTGTACAGATTTAAGAGAAGCCCAATGAAACCAAAGGAGAGTAAGTTTTCTAAGGGACGGCGTAATTGAAGTAATCACAAAAGCAATAAACAGTCTGTCCCAGGCAGTTGTCTTCTCTACCTGGCCCTCCTTGTTTTCTTTTTTTATCCATTTCCTGTTTCATGCTCCTAATCAGGTTCAAATGAGGTGTATCTCCTCCATCTTTGCAAGCTTGACCTACTTCAGAGGGATTAACAGCGCTGTGACATGTCTCCCCTGTTTTAAGAACACTCTGTTCTGTTTTAGGCATGAAAGCAACATTGCCTTGTTCCTGAGCAGACTTTGCCTGAACTGCAAACCTTCTCTGTGTTGAATGTGGCTAGAAATGACTTATAAATCACTTATAAAGTAAGCCTTTTGCTCTTTTCATCCTCAGGTCTTTCTTTCCTAGTCCTTTTGAATTCACAGGAACATTCCCATGTATTTGGAGCCATCGTTTTACACGTTCCTTCTTAGCCACTTCATGGAGATACATTTTGCCACCTCCTTTATTCCATGTTCTTTGAGAATAAAAATATATAATTATTCATCACCTTGTACCACACAATAAAGCGTTCCTCAACCTTCCCTTCTGCACATCTGATCTTTGTTCTGTAAATTCTAATTTGGCTCCATGAGATCTCAAACCTCTCTTGGTTTTGGCCAATCCTATCTGCACATCCCCTCCCCCCCCCCCCCCCCCCCCCCCGAACCTATAGGAAAAACTAGCATATTTCCTTCAGGTTTCCCCAGTTCTTAGAGAGCAGCAGAATAAAGTCCTTCCTGTACTATTTCCTCAAGAGGGAACATCAGTTATGTGTGTCTTCTCAAATAATTTCTACAGCTGTATTTCTTTCTGTTCACTACACAGCTCAGGCCTAAACATTGCTAAAACACCACATCGCATTTTCAAACTATCCATTCAGGAAGGGCACTGATAAATTATAGAAAGATTTTATTTTATTTTATTTTTCTACAAACCACAAGAATAGCTAAGGGATTAGAAAATTTGTAATATAGAGACTTTGAGTTCAGTCTATCTGTATCACATGGAGGATGTTAGAAGATTGTATGTGTTCTGTGAGGCTCTTATTTACTTAATCCTCAGCTGGCATTAGTTGTGGCAGCAAGAAGCTTACGGCTCAGAAAGGCAGTGTTCTATCAATGCCAGGAAGGTGTTGACAAAAATCTTCTTTAGCAATGGCAGGTACTATTTGAATACCTAGTGAGGAGAGAATATCACCGAGTCATTGGGAAGAAGTGACTTACCCTTGAGAAGTAGCAAATGAGAAAAATTTCTGTCACTGTGTCATTTCTACATAGTGTCAGTGGTGTTAGGGGTAGGCCTGCCTCCCCACTCCCTCTTGGAGAACAGTGGAAGCCCATGGCTGCTGCCAAACTCCTCCTGACCAGGAGCAACCTTTTGCTTCTGTCCCCAGATACTAATGCTGAGTCCACTTCAGTGTCAATAAAGGCCAGACCAAAGCCTATACTCTGGCTTTAAGGAATGGTTTGATCAAAGTGCAGATTCCTGTGGAGAAATTCAGGAGTAATATAAAGGAGCCTCATAAGACAAACTGGCAAAGTGTGACAAAATCCAGAGGTGGCAAGTCCTCCTGTTTCCTCTACTGGTGAAAAATGTGTGTAAATGTTTTAACAACAGGGCTTACCAACCTTCAGAGTAACTGTTAGAAAATTCTTCATCACAAGTTCCAAACTAAGATAAGTCTCCAGCCAAACAACAGACAGCAATGTAGCTCAGACCTGTACAGTGACCTCTTCTTATTTTTTCTGGTCAATTTACCAGGCTAACTAAGGAAGTTGACTACCCTAATTACCATTAGTTGAGAGTCTGATCATTCCACTCAAGGGCAGGTCTGCTGTTCAGACAAACCTGGACAAGCCAAAGCAATGGCGCTGACAGGAACCTTGTTGAAGTCAAGGAAGAAACATAAAGTCCTCTGTTTGCGATGGTGTAAACAACGCATTGGGATAGACAGGCTGCCTGACTGGGGCAGACAGTCCCTTGGGGGCACTCGATTAAACGTGATCTTGCAGTGTGGCCCAACAGCTGGTGGCTAACAGCATCCCTTTTTAGTCAGCACTCATAATGTGGCACCTTTGAAGATGTCATCCCGTTACAGGCGCCCCAATACAAGAAAGACTCATAAACCTAGTCAAGCACACTGAAGTCACAGCGGTGGTGGGGCCCGGGCACTTGCCCGGCAGCCCTGCTTGGAGCGGGAACCCGACGGGCCTATGCCAGCAGCACCGCCGGCCGTGAGGAGAGAGCCGGCCGTGAGGTGAGGGCCAGCCGCCGGCCGGGCTCAGCTCGCCTCAGGGGGTGGAGGGAGGGCCGCTCGCGCCTCCCGGCTCCCGCCTTGCGGCTCCCGCCCAACGGCCACGCCGCGCGCTCCCCCGCGCAGGCCCCGCCCCCGCGGCGGCCGCTCGCGCCCTCACTTCCTGGGGCGGGCGGGTTGAACATGGCGGCGGGTCGCCGGGCGCTGTTGCGCGCCACCACTCTGCTCCTGGCGGCGGTGCTGGCTCCCGCCGCCGCCTCCCCCCGGGCCGGCAGCCCCGGCGGGTCGCGGAGCCGCGTGCAAGTGCTGAGCGGCTCCAACTGGAGCCTGGTGTTGCAGGGCCAGTGGATGTTGGAGTTGTGAGTAGCGGCCGCTTTCCCGCCCGCCTCAGAGGCACCGAGGGAGGGTGGGGGCGCGTCTCCCGCCTCAGCTGGGCGCCTGCCCCGGGGAGCGGGCATGGCCGGTAGCAGCTGCCTCGGTGCGGGGAGCGGGGAGGCGGGCGGGGCAGCCCTTCTCTCCTCACCCCGCGGAGTGCGGGGGCGGCCGGCCCGGGCAGGGACCCTGCGGCCTGTGCTCCTCTGCTCCACAGGGCGCTGCGGCCCGGTCTGAGGCGGTCTGGCGGAGCAGCCTTCGGGCGGTGCAGTCCGCCTTGAGGTGAAGCCGGGCGCGCTGGGGCGAGCCCTGGGGC